>NC_083099.1:50503019-51730353 GCF_949774975.1 Lagenorhynchus albirostris | reverse complement strand
GGTCTATCCTATAGAATATTCCACGTGCACTTAAAGAATGTGTATTTGGTGTTTTTTGGATGTAATGTCCTGAAAATATCAATTAAATCTAACTGTTCTGTTGTGTCATTTAGGATCTCTGTTTCCTTACTGATTTTTTTTTCTGTCCAGAAGATCTATCCATTGATGTGATTAGTGTTAAAGTCTCCTACTATTATTGTATTCCTGTCAATTTCTCTTTTTATGTCTGTTAGTACTTGTTTTATGTATTTAGGTGCGCCTATATTTGGTGCATAACGTTAACAAGTGTAATATCCTCTTGTATTGTGTAATATGCTCTTGTATTAATCCTTCTATCATTATATAGTGTCCTTTTTTTGTCTTTACTCATAGCCTTCATTTTAAAGTTTATTTTGTCTGAGTATTGCTACACCCACTTCCTTTCTGTTTATATTTTCTTTCCCATCCCCTCACTTTCAATCTATGTGTGTCCTTTTTTTTATGGCAAGTCTCTTGTAGGCAGCATATTGTAGGCTCTTACAGAGTGGCAGATTGGATAATAAAATCTTTTGAATTTAGTCCATTGACATTTAATGTAATTATTAATATGTATTTATTGCCATTTTAAACTTTGTTTTCCCATTGATTTTATATCTCTTTCTATTTTCTTTTTTTACTTTCGTGGTTTGATGGTTTTCTTTTGTATTGTACTTGTGTTCTTTTTGTGTTCTGTGAGTCTATTGTATGTTTTTGATTTGTGGTTATCCTGCTTTTACAAGTATGCTAACCCACTATGTATTTTTTTGACCTGACACTAAATGGGATTTTTTTGACATTCTCTTTCTGGCATTTCATTGTTAGTGTAAAGAAATGCAACAGATTTCTGTATATTAATCTTGTATCCTGCTACCTTGCTGAATTCACTTATTAGTCCTAATAGTTTTTATGTGGAGACTTTGAAGTTCTCTAGAGTGTCATGTCATCTGTAGATAATAAGAGTTTTACCTTTTCCTTCTGATTTGGCTGTCTTTTACTTTTTCTTGTCTGACTTTTGTATCTATATTAAAGATACTGGCCTGTAATCTTTTTTGTAGTGTCTTTATCTGCTTTTGGCATCAGGGTGATGGTGGCTTCATAGAATAAATTTCAGAGTGTTCCCTCCTTTCAATTCTTGAATAGGTTGATAAAGATAGGTATAAGTTCTTTGTATGTTTGGAATTCCCCAGTGAAGCCACCTGGTCCTAGACTCTTGTTTGCAGGGAATATGCTTATTAGATTTGATTTCACTTCAAATGATCAGTCTGTTCAAGTTATCTGTTTCTTCTTGACTCAGCTTTTGTAGCCTGTTTCTAGAAGCTAGTCCATTTCTTCTACATTGTTCAATTTGTTGCCATGTAACTGCTCAAAGTAATCTCTTATCTTTGATATTTCTGTTGCAGCAATTATTTCTCCTTTAATTTTTTTCGTTTATTTGTGTCTTATTTTCTTGGTGAGCCTGGCTAGAGGTTTGTCATTTTTCTTTCTTTCTTTTTTAATCTTTTCAAGAAACGAGGTCTTGGTTTTATTGATCTGTCTTTGTTCTCTCTTTTATTTCCTCTTTGATCTTTATTTCCTTTCCTCTGCTGACATAGGGTTTTGTTTTCTTCTAGGTGGTAGGTTAGGTGTTTTGAAATTTTTCTTCTTTCTTGGGGAAGGCCGGTATGGCTGTGAACTTCCCTCTTAGAACTGCTTTTGTAGCACCCCATAGATTTGGTATGGTAGTGTTTGTTTGTTAGTTTTTAACATCTTATTAGAGTATAAATGCTTTACAATGGTGTGTTAGTCTCTGCTTTATAACAAAGTGAATCAGTTATACATATACATATGTTGCCATATCTCTTCCCTCGTGCATCTCCCTCCATCCCACCCTCCCTATCCCACCCCTCTAGGTGGTCACAAAACACCGAGCTGATCTCCCTGTGCTATGCAGCTGCTTCCCACCAGCTATCTATCTTATGTTTCATAGTGTATATATGTCCATGCCACTCTCTCCTTTTGTCACAGCTTACCCTTGCCCCTCCCCATATCCTCAAGTCCATTCTCTATTAGGTCCGTCCCCATATCCTCAAGTCCTTTCTCTAGTAGGTCTCTGTCTTTATTACCATCTTACCCCTAGGTTCTTCATGACATTTTTTTTCTTAGATTCCGTATATATGTGTTAGCATACAGTATTTGTCTTTCTCTTTCTGACTTACTTCATCCTGTATGACAGACTCTAGGTCCATCCACCTCACTACAAATAACTCAATTTCATTTCATTCTATGGCTGAGTAATATTCCGTTGTATATATGAGCCACATCTTCTTTATCCATTCATCCGATGATGGACACTTAGGCTGCTTCCATCTCCTGGCTATTGTAAATAGAGCTGCAATGAACATTTTGGTACATGACTCTTTTTAAATTATGGTTTTCTCAGGGTATATGCCCAGTAGTGGGATTGCTGGGTCATATGGTAGTTCTATTTTTAGTTTTGTAAGGAACCTCCATACTGTTCTCCATAGTGGCTGTACCAATTCACATTCCCACCAGCAGTGCAAGACTGTCCCCTTTTCTCCACACCCTCTCCAGCATTTATTGTTTCCAGATGTTTTGATGATGGCCATTCTGACTGGTGTGAGATGATATCTCATTGTAGTTTTGATTTGCATTTCTCTAATGATTAATGATGTTGAGCATTCTTTCATGTGTTTGTTGGCAATCTGTATATCTTCTTTAGAGAAATGTCTATTTAGGTCTTCTGCCAATTTTTGGATTGGGTTGTTTGGTTTTTTTGCTATTGAGCTGCATGAGCTGCTTGTAAATTTTGGAGATTAATCCTTTGTCAGTTGCTTCATTTGCAAATATTTTATCCCATTTGGAGGGTTGTCTTTTGGTCTTGTTTATGGTTTCCTTTGCTGTGCAAAAGCTTTGAAGTTTCATTAGGTCCCATTTGTTTATCTTTGTGTTTGTTTTGGTTTCGTTTGATTTGGGTTTTTTTTGCGGTACGCGGGCCTCTCACTGTTGTGGCCTCTCCCGCTATGGAGCACAGGCTCCGGATGCACAGGCTCAGCGGCCATGGCTCACGGGCACAGCTGCTCTGCGGCATATGGGGTCCTCCCGGACCGGGGCACAAACCCGCATCCCTGCACCGGCAGGCAGACTCCCAACCAATGCGCCATGAGGGAAGCCCTTTTTTTGTTTTTATTTCCATTTCTCTAGGAGGTGGGTCAAAAAGGATCTTGCTGTGATTTATATCATAGAGTGTTCTGCATACTATGTTTTCCTCTGAGAGTTTGATACTTTCTGGCATTACATTTAGGTCTTTAATCCATTTTGAGCTTATTTTTGTGTATGGTGTTAGGGAATGTTCTAATGTCATACTTTTATATGTACCTGTCCAGTTTTCCCAGCACCACTTATTGAAGAGGCTGTCCTTTCTCCACTGTACATTCCTGCCTCCTTTATCAAAGATAAGATGACCATATGTGCGTGGGTTTATCTCTGGGTTTTCTATCCTGTTCCATTGATCTATCTTTCTATTTTTGTGCCAGTACCATACTGTCTTGATTACTATAGCTTTGTAGTATAGTCTGAAGTCAGGAAGCCTGATTCCTCCAGCTCCGTTTTTCGTTCTCAAGATTGCTTTGGCTATTCAGGGTCTTTTGTGTTTCCATACAAATTGTGAAATTTTTTGTTCTTGTTCTGTGGAAAATGCCAGTGGTAGTTTGACAGGGATTGCATTGAATCTGTAGATTGCTTTGGGTAGTAGAGTCATTTTCACAATGTTGATTCTTCCAATCCAAAAACATGGTATCTCTCTCCATCTATTTGTATCATCTGTAATTTCTTTCATGAGGGTCTTATACTTTTCTGCATACAGGTCTTTTGTCTCCTTAGGTAGGTTTATTCCGAGATATTTTACTCTTTTTTTTGCAGTGGTAAATGGGAGTGTTTGCTTGATTTCACTTTCAGATTTTTCATCATTACTGTATAGGAATGCCAGAGATTTCTGTGCATTAATTTGTATCCTGCTACTTTACCAAATTCATTGATTAGCCCTAGTAGTTTTCTGGTAGCATCTTTAGGATTCTCTATGTATAGTATCATGTCATCTGCAAACAGTGACAGCTTTACTTCTTTTCCGATTTGGATTCCTTTTATTTCCTTTTCTTCTCTGATTGCTGTGGCTAAAACTTCCAAAACTATGTTGAATAAGAGTGGTGAGAGTGGGCAACCTTGTCTTGTTCCTGACCTTAGTGGAATGTTTTCAGTTTTTCACCATGGAGGACAATGTTGGCTGTGGGTTTGTCATATATGGCCTTTATTATGTTGAGGAAAGTTCCCTCTATGCCCACTTTCTGCAGGGTTTTTATCATAAATGGGTGTTGAATTTTGTCAAAAGCTTTCTCTGCATCTATTGAGATGATCATATGGTTTTTCCCCTTCAGTTTGTTAATATGGTGTATCACGTTGATTGATTTGCATATATTGAAGAATCCTTGCATTCCTGGAATAAACCCCACTTGATCATGGTGTATGATCCTTTTAATGTGCTGTTGGATTCTGTTTGCTAGTATTTTGTTGAGGAGTTTTGCATCTATGTTCATCAGTGATATGGGCCTGTAGTTTTCTTCCTTTGTGACATCCTTGTCTGGTTTTGGTATCAGGGTGATGGTGGCCTCGTAGAATGAGTTTGGGTGTGTTCCTCCCTCTGCTATATTTTGGAAGAGTTTGAGAATGATAGGTGTTAGCTGTTCTCTAAATGTTTGATAGAATTCGCCTGTGAAGCCATCTGGTCCTGGGCTTTTGTTTATTGGAAGATTTTTAATCACAGTTTCAATTTCAGTGCTTGTGATTGGTCTGTTCATATTTTCTATTTCTTCCTGATTCAGTCTTGGCAAGTTGTGCATTTCTAAGAATTTGTCCATTTCTTCCAGGTTGTCCATTTTATTGGCATAGAGTTGCTTGTAGTAATCTCTCATGATCTTTTGTATTTCTGCAGTGTCAGTTGTTACTTCTCCTTTTTCATTTCTAATTCTATTGATTTGAGTCTTCTCCGTTTTTTTCTTGATGAGTCTGGCTATGGTTTATCAATTTTGTTTATCTTCTCAAAGAACCAGCTTTTAGTTTTATTGATCTTTGCTATTGTTTCCTTCATTTCATATTCATTTATTTCTGATCTGATCTTTATGATCTCTTTCCTTCTGCTAACGTTGGGGTTTTTTTGTTCTTCTTTCTCTAATTGCTTTAGGTGCAAGGTAAGGTGTTTATTCGAGATGTTTCCTGTTTCTTAAGGGAGGATTGTATTGCTATAAACTTCCCTCTTAGAACTAATTTTGCTGCATCCCATAGGTTTTGAGTTGTCGTGTCTCCATTGTCATTTGTTTCTAGGTATTTTTTTATTTCCTCTTTGATTTATTCAATGATCACTTCGTTATTAAGCTTGTGTTTCCTTATTTATTTTCATTTTGGATGATCTGTCCATTGGTAAAAGTGGGGTGTTAAAGTCCCCTACTATGGGGCTTCCCTGGTGGTGCAGTGGTTAAGAGTCTGCCTGACAATGCAGGGGACACGGGTTTGTGCCCTGGTCTGGGAAGATCCCACATGCCGTGGAGTGGCTAGGCCCGTGAGCCATGGCCACTGAGCCTGTGCGTCTGGAGCCTGTGCTCCGCAACGGGAGAGGCCACAACAGTGAGAGGCCCGCATACCGCAAAAAAAAAAAAAAAGTCTCCTACTATGAATGTGTTACAGTCGATTTCCCCTTTTATGGCTGTTAGTATTTGCCTTATGTATTGAGGTGCTCAATGTTGGGTGCATAAATATTTACAATTGTTATATCTTCTTGGATCGAATCCTTGATCATTATGTAGTGTCCTTCTTTGTCTCTTTTAATAGTCCTTATTTTAAAGTCTATTTTTTCTGATATGAGAATTGCTACTCCAGCTTTCTTTTGGTTTCCATTTGCATGGAATATCTTTTCCATCCCCTCACTTTCAGTCTGTATGTGTCTCTAGGTCTGAAGTGGGTCTCTTGTAGAGAGCATATTTATGGGTCTTGTTTTTGTATCCAGCCAGTCTGTGTCTTTTGGTGGGAGCATTTAATCCATTTACATTTAAGGTAATTATCGATATGTATGTTCCTATTCCCATTTTCTTAATTGTTTTGGGTTCATTATTGTAGGTCTTTTCCTTCTCTTGTGTTTCTTGCCTAGAGAAGTTCCTTTAGCGCTTGTTGTAAAGCTCGTTTTGTGGTGGTGAACTCTCTCAGCTTTTGTTTGTCTGTAAAGGTTTTAATTTCTCCATCAAATCTGAATGAGATCTTTGCTGGGTAGAGTAATCTTGGTTGTAGGTTTTTCTCCTTCATCACTTTAAATATGTCCTGCCACTCCCTTCTGGCTTGCAGAGTTTCTGCTGAAAGATCAGGTATTAACCTTATGGGGATTCCCTTGTGTGTTATTTGTTGTTTTTCCCTTGCTGCTTTTAATATGTTTTCTTTGTATTTAATTTTTGACAGTTTGATTAATATGTGTCTTGGCATGTTTCTCCTTGGATTTATCCTGTTTGGGACTCTCTGTGCTTCCTGGACTTCATTAACTATTTCCTTTCCCATGTTAGGGAAGTTTTCAACTATAATCTCTTCAAATATTTTCTCAGTCCCTTTCTTTTTCTCTTCTTCTGGGAACCCTATAATCCGAATGTTTGTGCATTTAATGTTGTCTGCAGTAGTTATTTCCACTATTTTATCTTCCAGGTCACTTATCTGTTCTTCTGCCTCAGTTATTCTGCTATTGATCCCTTCTAGAGTATTTTTAATTTCATTTATTGTGTTGTTCATTGTTGCTTCTTTCCTCATTAGTTCTTCTAGGTCCTTGTTAAATGTTTCTTGCATTTTCTCTATTCTATTTCCAAGATTTTGGATCATCCTTACTATCGTTATTGTGCATTCTTTTTCAGCTATTCTGCGTATTTCCTCTTCATCTGTTAGGTCTGGTGGGTTTTTATCTTGCTCCTTCATCTGCTGTGTGTTTTTCTGTCTTCTCATTTTGCTTATCTTACTGTGTTTGGTTTCTCCTTTTTGCAGGCTGCAGGTTCTTAGTTCCTGTTGTTTTTGGTGTCTGCCCCCAGTGGCTAAGGTTTTTTCATTGGGTTGTGTAGGCTTCCTGGTGGAGGTGACTAGTGCCTGTGTTCTGGTGAATGAGGCTGGATCTTGTCTTTCTGGTGGGCAGGTCCACGTCTGGTGGTGTGTTTTGGGGTGTCTGTGGGCTTATTATGATTTTAGGCAGCCTCTCTGCCAATGGGTGGTGTTGTGTTCCTGTCTTGCTAGTTGTTTGGCATAGGGTGTCTAGCACTGTAGCTTGCTGGTTGTTGAGTGAAGCTGGGTGCTGGTGTTGAGATGGAGATCTCCTGGAGATTTTCACCATTTGATATTATGTGGAGCTGGGAGGTCTCTTGTGGACCTGTGTCCTGAAGTTGGCTCTGCCACCTCAGAGGCACAGCACTGACTCCTGGCTGCAGCACCAAGAGCCTTTCATCCACATGGCTCAGAATAAAAGGGAGAAAAAGTAGAAATAAATAAATAAAGAGGATAAAATAAAATAAAGTTATTAAAATAGAAAATAATTATTTAGAAAAAAAATTTTTTTAAGTAAAAACAAAGAAACAAAAGAAAGTACGGAGAGCACCCTAGGACAAATGGTGAAAGCACAGCTATACAGACAAAATCTCACACAGAAGCATACATATATACACACACACAAACGGAGGAAAAGGGGAAAAAATAATAAATCTTGCTCTCAAAGTCCACCCCCTCAATTTGGGGTGTTTCTTTGTCCTTTCAGGTATTCCACCGATGCAGGGTACATCAAGTTGATTGTGGAGATTTAATCTGCTGCTCCTGCAGCTCCTGGGAGATATTTCCCTTTCTCTTCTTTGTTCACACAGCTCCCGGGGTTTAGCTTTGGATTTGGCCCCGCCTCTGCGTGTAGGTCGCTGGAGGGCGTCTGTTCTTTGCTCAGACAGGACGGGGTTAAAGGAGTAGCTGCTTCGGTGGCTCTGACTCACTGAGGCCGGGAGGAGGGAGGGGCACGGAGTGCAGGGCCAACCTTCGGCTGCAGAGCCTAGTATGACATTGCACCAGCCTGAGGCACGCTGTGCATTCTCCCTGGGAAGTTGTCCCTGGATCACGGGACCCTGGCAGTGGTCGGCTCCACAGGTTCCCGAGAGGGGAGGTGTGGAGAGTGACCAGTGCTCGCACACTGGCTTCTTGGTGGCGGCAACAGCGGCCTTAGCATCTCATGCCCATCTCTGGCTCTGTGCTTTTAGCCGCAGCTTATGCCTGCCTCTGGAGCTCATTTAAGTGCCAGTCCCAACCCCCCCTCCTCGCTCACCATGAAACAAAGAGGGAGGAAAAAGTCTCTTGCCTCTTCGTCAGGTCAAGACTTTTTCCCGGATTCCCTCCCGGGTAGCCGTGGTGCACTAACCCCTTCAGGCTTTGTTCAAGCTGCCAGTCCTCTCCCTGCGGATCCGACCGATGCTGGAGCCTCAGCTCCCAGCCCCCGCCCACCCTGGCGGGTGAGCAGACAAGCCTCTCGGACGGTTGAGTGCCGGTCGGCCCTGATCCTCTGTGCGGAAATCTCTCTGCTTTGCCCTCCGCACCCCTGTTGCTGTGCTCTCCTCCGCTGCTCCGAAGCTTCCCCCCTCCGCCACCCACAGTCTCTGCCCTCAAAGGGGCTTTCTCTTGTGTGGAAACCGTTCCTCCTTCACGGCTCCCTCCCATTGGTGCAGGTCCCGTCCCTATTCTTTTGTCTCTGTTTATTCTTTTTTCTTTTGCCCTACCCAGGTACGTGGGGGGTTTCTTGCCTTTTGGAAGGTCTGAGGTCTTCTGCCAGCGTTCAGTAGGTGTTCTGTAGGAGTTGTTCCACGTGTAGATGTATTTCTGGTGTATCTGTGTGGAGGAAGGTGATCCCCACGTCTTACTCTTCCACCATCTTCCCCCTCTCTCCCAGAGACATCTTTAAGAGCTTTTGGTAGTGTTTTTATTGTCATTTATCTTGGTACCTTCCGATTTTCTCTTTGATTTAATCATTGACCCACTAGTTTTTTTTTTTTTTTTTTTTTAGTAAACTGTTTAGTCTCCAACTGTTCATTCTTTTCCCATTTTTCTTTCTATGGTTGATTTCTAATTTCATACTCTCGTGGTCAAAAAAATGTTTGAAGTAATTTCTATTCTCACATTTCTTGAGGCTTGTTTTGTGATCTATTATGTAGTCTCCCCTAGAGAATATTCCATGTGCACTAGAAAAGGATGTATATTCTGGTTTTAGATGTACTGTCCTGTAGATGGCCATTAAGTTCAACTGGTCTATTGTGTCTTTTAGGACCTCTGTTGCTTTACTTTCTGTTCGATGATGTGTCCTCTGATGTCAGTGGAATATTAAAGCCTCCTATTATATCTCTGTCAGTTTCTCCCTTTGTTAGTATTTGTTTTATATTTAGGTGCTCCTAAATTGGGTGCATATATGTTAATCAGTATATTTTCATCTTGTATTAATCCCTTTATCACTATATGATAAATAATGTTCTCCTTTGTCTTTATGGCCTCTCTTTTAAAGTATTTTGTCTGAGGACCATGTTCTCTTTTTCAGTGAAGCTGTTTTGTTTTCTCAAGTCTCTACTTGATTAGATGAGATGGAATTAAGAAGGGAGACCTGACCATAGGCCCCTGATTACATGTATTTTCTCCTGTCTCATTTTCAGTTTAGTTTACTTCAAACATAGAATGTTAAGAAAATACATCTTAGTAGAATTTGGCCAGGATGGCAGAATAGAAAGACCCTGAGCTCACCTCCTCTCACAAGCACACTAAAATCACAACTAAATTCACAGCTATCTGCAGAATAACCATAGATGAAAAAGACCCGGACCTACCAACAAAGATCTTCTATGACTAAAGACATAAGGAACCACAATGAGATGGGTAGGAGGGGTGAACTTGTGAAATAGTCAAGTCTTATACCCCTGGGGTAAGTGACGCACACTGGAAAATAATTACATTGTAGTGGTTCTCCCACAGGAAATGTCTGAGCCCAATTTTGGGCTCCCCAGGCCAGAGGCCCTGCACCAGGAAAATGAGCCCCTAGAGCATTTGGCTTTGAAGGCCAGCAGGACATAATTTTGGGAGAAATAAAACCACAAACCTGTAGTCTCCAGACAAAGCTTGCCCACCAGCAGGTCAGACCCTTCCCCAGAACCAGCTGGGCCCTAGCCCTGCCAACTAGCAGGCCAGCACAGCTTTGGGACACCCAAGATGACATACCCAGCTGTGTCAGGAACTACCCCCAGTCCACAAGCAATCTGACACCAGCTCTGGGACCCTTGAGCCTTGCAACCAGACTCCAGGATCCATCTCTGCCTACCGGTAGCCCGGCAGTAACCCCAGGACCTGGCTTCACTCACCAATGGGCAGGTAACAGCCCTGGAGTCTTCTGGACCCTGACTCTGCCCACCCGTGAGCCAGTACTAGTCCCAGAGTCCCCTGGGCCTCTGCAGTCAGCCAACTTGTGACCTGGCCCTGCCAACCATCAGCCACAGCCATTTCACAAGGAAAGTCCTGGCAACCAACTGGACTGGGGACCAACCACACCTACCAGACTTCCCACTTAATCTGCCACAATAGAAGGACCCATGCAGCCCTCATGGGGGAACCCCTAGAGCATATAGAGGGGAGTGCACTGCTAGGACATATGGGATGTTTCCTACAGAGAGGAAATTCTCTAAGCTTGGTAAAGGTAACTAGCCTATTAGACACATAAAAATACGAATAGCAACTTATGTAAAACAAGGTGAAAGAGGAACATGTTCCAGACAAAGGAATAAGATAAAACCCCAGAAGAACTAAATGAAGTATAGATAGGCAATCCACCTGAGGAAGAGTTCAGGGTAATGACTGATGATATATAAAGATGATCAAAGAACTGGGGAGAAGAATGGATATACAGAGCAGGATGTACAGAGCAAGAAGTTAGAAGTCTTTAAAAAAGAGTTAGAAAATATAAAGAACAGTAGATGAAGAATACAATAACTTAAAGGAAAAATGCATCAGAAGGCATCAACTGTATATAGAAAGATTCAGAAGAATGGATCTGTGAACTGGAAGACAGCAGTGGAAATCACTGATGTTGAACAGGAAGAAAAAAGTGAAAATGGGGACAGTTAAGAGGCCTCTGGGATGCATCAACAGCACTAATATTTGCATTATAGGGAGAAGAGAAAGGGGCTGAGAACATATTTGAAGACATAATAGCTGAAAATGTCCCTAACCTGGGAGAGGAAACAGTCACCCAAGTCCAGGAAGTGTGGAAGCTCCCATAGAGGATCAACCCAAAGAGGACCACATCAAGACACACTACCTTTAATTTTTTGCCATTTTAATCACAAAGAATATTTTAAAATTTTTTATTTTATATTGGAGCATATTTGATTAAAAATGTTGTGTTAGGGTCTTCCCTGGTGGCGCAGTGGTTGGGGGTCCGCCTGCCAATGTGGGGGGCATGGGTTTGTGCCCCGGTCCGGGAGGATCCCTGTGCCACGGAGTGGCTGAGCCCGTGGGCCATGGCCACTGAGCCTGCACGTCCGGAGCATGTGCTCCACAACGGGAGAGGCCACGGTGGTGAGGGGCCCGCATATCGAAAAAAAAAAATGTTGTGTTATTAAAGTGATTCAGTTATACATGTACATGTATCCTTTATTAAAAGCAGCAAGGGAAAAGCAACAAGTAACATACAAGGGAACTTCCATAAGCCTATCAGCTGACTTTTCAGCAGAAATTCTGCAGGCCAGAAGGGAATAGCACAATATATATGCACCCAACATAGGAGCACTTAAAAACATAAAGCAAATATTAAGTCATAAGTGGAGAAATCAATAGTAACACAATAATAATGGGGTGTTAAAGTCCCTTACTTACATCAATGCCTAGATCATCCAGACAGAAAATCAATAAGGAAACATGGGTCTTAAATGACACATTAGACCAATGGACTTAATTGATATATATACAACATTCCATCCAAAAGCAGCAGAAATCTGTTGGATACAATCTATACAATCTATACAATAACAATGAACTATCAGTGAAATTAAGGAAACCATTGCATTTATCATCACATCAGAAAGAATAAAATATCTAGGAATAAACATACCTAAGGAGGTAAAATATACTCAAATTATAAGACCCTGATGAAAGAATTGAAGATGACAGAAAACGATGGAAAGATATACTGTGTTCTTGGATTGGAAAAATTAATATTGTTAACATGACCATACTACTCCAGGCAATCTACAGATTCTGTGCAATCCCTATCAAAATACCAATGACATTTTTCACAGAACTAAAATAAATACTTTTAAAATCTGTATGGTGACTGACACAAAAGACCCTGAATAGCCAAAACAATCTTAAGAAGAACAGAGATAAAGGAACCATGCACCCTGACTTCAGACTATACTACAAAGCTACAGTAATCAAAACAGAATGCTTCTGGTACAAAAACAGACACATAGAACAATGGAACATGATAGAGAGCCCAGAACTAAACCCACACACTTAGGATCAATTAATCTATGACAAAGGAGGCAAGAATGTACAATGGACAAGAGACAGTCTTTTCAATAAGTGGTGCTGGGAAAGCTGAACATCTACATGTAAAAGAGTGAAATTAGAATATTCTCTAACACCATATATAAAAATAAGCTCAAAATGGATTGAAGATCTAAATATAAGACCAGATGCCATAAACCTCCGAAGGAAAACATAGGCAGAAAACACTCTTTGACAGAAATTGTAGAAATATTTTTCTTGCTCTGTCTCCTAAAGCAAAGGAAATAAAAGCAAAAATTAACAAATGAGACCTAATTAAACTTAAATGTTTTTACACAGCAAAGGAAACTGTTGACAAAATGAAAAGACAACCTACTGAATGGGAAAAAAATATTTGCAAATAATGACCAACAAAGGGTTAATATCCAAAATATATAAACAGCTCATATAACTCAACATCAAAAAAAATAAAGACAACCCAACTTAAAAATGGGCAGAACTAAATAGATATTTTTCCAAAGAGGAAATGCAGATAGTCAACAGACACAGGAAAAGATGCTCAACATTGCCAATCATCAGGGAAATGCAAATCAAAACCACAATGAATATCACTTCACACCTGTCAGAATGGCTATCATCAAAAAGACCACAAATAACATGTTGGTAAGGATGTGCAGAAAAGGGAATCCTCATACACTGTTGATGGGAATGTACATTGGTACAGTCACTGTGGACACAGTACAGAGATTTCTCAAAAGACTAAATATAGAAATACCATAAGACCCAGCAATTCAATCCTGGGTATATATCCCCCCCAAAACCCAGAAACACTAATTTGAAAAGATACATGCACCCCAATGTTTATAGCAGCATTATTTACAATTGCTAAAATGTAAAAGCAACCTAAGTGTCTATTAGTGGGTGGATAAAGAAGAGGTGGTATGTGTGTGTGTGTGTATATATATATATATATATATATATATATGTATGTGTATATATATGTCTGTACATATATATGTATATATATAATGGAATACTACTCAGCCATAGAAAAAATGGAATTTTGCCATTTGCAACAACATGGATGGACTTGGAGGGTGTCATGCTAAGTGAAATAAGTAAGACAGAGAAAGACAAATACTGTATGATATCACTTATACATGGAATCTGAAAAATAAAACTAATGATTACAACAAAAAAGTAGACTTGGATATAGAGAACAAATTAGTGGCTACTAGTGGGGAGAGGGGAGGGGCAATTTAGGGGTGTAGGGCATTAAGAGGTACAAACTAATAGGTATAAAATAAGCTACAAGGAAATATCGTACAGCATGGGGAATATAGCCAATATTTTATAATAAGTACAAATGGACTATAACCTTTAAAAACTGTGAATCACTATATTGTACATCTGTAACTTACATAATATTGTACATCACCTATACTTCAATTAAAAAGGACATGTTAAAAGTCTACTTTGTTTGTCTGGTAGGAGTATTGCTGTCCCTGTTTTCTTGTCATTTTCATTTGCATGAAATATAATTTTCCAACCCTTTACTTTCAGTCTGTGCCTGAGGTGAGTCTCTTGTAGGCAGCATACTGTAGGTTCTTTTTTTAAATCTAATCTGCCACTGTCTTCTGATCGGAGCATTTAGTCCATTGACATTTAAAGTAATTATTGATAGGTACATATTTATTGCCATTTTAAATCTTGTTTTCTAGTTTTTGCAGTTCTTCTTTGTTCATTTTTGTGTGTGGTTTGATGGTTTTCTTTTGTAGTATGCTTGAGTTACTTTCTTTTTGGTTTTTGTGAATCTATTATATGTTTTTGATTTGTGGTTACCCTGGTTTGCAAGTATGTTGACCCATAGCTATAGCTACTTGCTTAAACTGATAGTCATACAAGTTCAAACACATTCTAAGAGATCTGCATTTTAACACTCCCCGTCCTCACATTTGTGATTTTGATGTCCTACTTTACATCTTCATGTTTATCCTTTTGCTGTTAATTGTAGTCATAATCATTTTTATAAAATTTGATTGTTTTTAGTCTATGTAGTCGTTTATTTAAGTGATCTTCAATCCTTTTGTATATTTGCCTCTCCTACTGTGATTTGCCCTCTCCAATAGATTCTTGCTTATTTTCTATTTAGAGAAGACCTTTCAATATTTCTTTTAGGGTAGGTTTAGTATTGCTGAATTCTTTTAGTTTTTGTTTGTCTGAAAAATTCTTTATCTTTCCTTCTATTCTTAATGATAATCTTGCTGGGTAGCATATCCTATGTTGCAGGTTTTTCCCTTTCAGGACTTTGAATATATCTTGTCACTCCCTTCCGGCCCTCAAAGTTTCTGCAGAAAAATCAGCTGATAGCCGTATGGGGGTTCCCTTTTAACTGACATTTTGTTTTTCTCTTGTTGCCTTTAGAATCCTCCCCTTAACTTTTGCCATTTAAATTATGATATGCTTTGGTGTGGGTCTGTTTGGGTTTATCTTGTTTGGGACCCACTGTGCTTCCTATACCTGGATATCTGTGTCCTTCTTTAGATTTGAGAAGTTTTCAGCCATAATTTCTTCAGATACATCTTCAATCCCTTTCTCTCTATCTTCTCCTCCTGGAACCCCTATTACATATAGGTTGGCATGCTTTATATTATCCCATAAATCTCATACGTTGCTTTCATTTTTTTTTTTATTTGTCTGTCTGCTGTTCTGATTGGGTGACTTCCAGTACTCTTTCTTCTAGATCATTCATTCGTTCTTCTGTGTCTTTTAGTCTGCTATTCATTGCTTCTACATTGGTTTTTATCTTGGCAATTGGATTGTCTAATTTTGTTTGGTTCATCTTTATAGTTTCTTGTTCCTTGTTACAGTGAACTTCATTTCACTGAAGTGAAACTTCAATAAACTTCATTTATTGATAATCTTTCTTAATTCCTTTAGCATTTTTATTATCTCCTTTTGGACTTGGGGTCTCATAGGCTGATGAGGCCTGATCATCATGTGTTCTTTCAGGGGATTCCTCTTGTTCTTTTAGTTGGGAGTAGTTCCTCTGCTTTTTATTTTCCCTAACTTTCTTTGTCTCTATGAATTTAGGAGAAAGAGTTACCTACTGTGGTCTTGAACGTTTTTTGTTGTTGTTATTGTTGTTGTTTAATGTGGGAGCATCCCTCTGTAGACTGTTTTCCAATATTTTTAGTGTGAGGGCTTGTTTTGGTATGGATCCAGCCACATCTTTCCTTAGAGTGTGCTCGCCTTATCCCCTTGATGGGGAATGTGAGTGGTGGTATACCGCCCAGAGCCTGTGCTGGATGTGGGGTGGGGCCTCCTCTTTGCTCCATGGCTGTCACTGCCCTGTCAGGGGCGGGGTCTCCTCCCCAGTTGTTGGAGTAGAAGCCCTGAGGGTCGGGTTTGATCAGGCTCTGTTGTCCTTGAGTGCATGCCTTGCCCCAAAGTTGGTGTTCACTAAAGCAAGTAAGGCTCATGTGGTCACAGTGAACCTATGCATCATCTGTGTAGGTGTCTGCACTTCCTTCCAGAAGCAGCCCAAAGTTGCATCACTTTCTCCATTTTGTTCAACCGAGACTTAGTGCTAGGCTGTGGTGTGGAGTAGGCGGGGTTTGGTGGACTGTGGCTACAGGAATGGAGATGGCTGTGCTGCCACCTGGGACCTGGGCTGCCTCTGTGGCAGGATCTGTCTGCCCCAGAAGTGGTATAAAGTGGGTGGAGCTGGGGCGCTCCCACTGGGAAATGAACAGTCACGTATTCCTGCCCAGGGCCTGTCCATCCAAGACTCAGCACCCAGTGCCTGCCTGTTCCTGTGGTGCCACCTGGTGTGCACCGACAGTGTGCACTGCAGCCACACCTGTGCTGTGCACGCATGGACAATGGGCTCCACGGCTTGGCCCAGATCACACCCCAGGTGCCCTGTCTGTCTCTGCGCAGCTAGACCAAATCTCTGCCAGGATCTCACGCCATGCTGCGGTGTGGAGTGAAGGGGCCCTGGGTGTTTGCCCCTTCCGATTGGGAAGCTTGGCAAGTCAGCAGCCAGCCGTTGGTGCATGTCTCTCTCCATCCCGATGTTAGGAAGCCCACACAGGCATGCTTCTCCAGCCCCTCTATCTGTCCCAGAAGATTTCTCAGCAGGCAAGAGGGCTTCCCCAGGGTGAAGGTCTGCCCACGTGGACCTTCTCTTCCTTACAGATCACTCCCAGGGGCAGAGTCCCATCCTGATGACTTTTTTTCCCCATCCTACTCTGGTTCTATAGAGATCTTTCTTGCAGCTTTGGCTGTGTAGGAGATCTCTTGCCAGTTTCTAGTTGGTTTTCTGTGAGAATTGTTCCACATGTAGATGCATTTTTGATGTGTTTGTGGGGGGAGGTGAGCTTCACATCCGCCTCTGCCATCTTGATCTCCCTCCCTGTATCGCTTTCAGTTTCCTCACTGCTGTGTGGTAGCATCTGAAATAAGCTTTGTAGAAGTGTACTGTGTTCCCTGAGCAGTGAGAGTCCTGGTGTTGGCTGGCATTCTTCCTGACTGGCAGTTTTGCAATCCAAATGGCAGATGTTTACAGTTGGCTTGGGGGCAATTTTCTCAAAGTCTAAGGTTGTGCATATGTGGGGGACCTTGCCAGGGGACCTCGCCCCCTGATTATATCAGTCAAGGAATTGTAGTTTGGACAGAAGCCCACCTACCTCAGAAGAGTCCAGTCTTCATAGAATCATAAAGTTAAGGACTTTAGCTTATGTAGTTCAAAATTTGCCTTACATTGGAGGAAACCAAAGCTCAGAACCCAGAGTTTTTATTCCTTTTTTCAGAGGAGTCTCGGTCTGTCTTTTAGAAGTACGATCACCCCTTAGTCAAACATCTGACTCTTGTATGAGTACCCCTGGTGCCTTTCATCAGGAGGGGAGAGGATGGCAGTGAGGGGATGGACTCAAGCCTGAAGGTCAAAACTACAGCTGCTTCTCCTTTAATACTTTTTTAAACCTTGTTTTAACACCACATTATTTATGAGATTGAAGTTCAATGCTGGTACCTTTGTTGTTCACATCAGTTAAAGGTAACCACAAGAGGAGAGGTCCTGAAGGGTTCTGGCAGGCAGCATGGCACAGGGTTAGAGTATACTGGCCTCAGAAATTAATTAGAGCCAGGCTTGAATTCTCCATCAACATTTATATGCTCAAATTACTTGAGCACCTTGTGCTTCAAGGGGAGATAGATATAATTGCCTCAAAGGGTTGTTATGAGGCATAGATGATATGATGCATGTCAAGTGCTCATCAATTAGTGCTCCAATTCAGCATCATTTTGTTAAATTAAAAAATATAGATTTCCTAAATTCAGCATATATGATTTGAAAAGTAAAAACAAAATGAAAACACACAAAGGAAAAGGCCAAATCTGAATAAATTCCCAGGACAGAAATCTTTGAGGTTGTGCATTTGGTACATTGTGTATCCTAATTTATTTATTGTTTTTATTTTTTTTTATTGAAGTATAGTTGAATTACAATGTTGTGTTATTTCTGCTGTACAGCAAAGTGATTCAGTTTTACATATACACATTCTTTTTCATATTCTTTTCCATTATGGTTTATCACAGAATATTGAATATAATTCCCTGTGCTATACAGTAGGACCTTATTGTTTACCTATGCTATATATACCAGTTTGCATCTGCTAATCCCAAACTCTCAATCCGTCCCTCTCCCACCCCCCGCCCCCTTGGCAACCACCAGTCTATTCTCTATGTCCGTGATTCTGTTTCTGTTTCATAGATAGGTTCATTTGTGTCATATTTTAGATTCCACTATAAGTGATATCATATGGTATTTGTCTTTCTCTTTCTGACTTACTTAACTTAATGTGATAATTTCTAGTTGTATCCATGTTGCTGCAAATGGCATTATTTCATTCTTTTTTATGGCTGAGTAATATTTCATTGTATATATGTACCATATCTTCTTTATCCATTCCTCTGTTGATGGACATTTAGATTGTTTCCATGCCTTGCCTATTGTGAATAGTGCTGTGATGAACATAGGGGTGCATGTGCCTTTTTGAATTACAGTTTTGTCTGGAAATATGCCCAGGAGTGGGATTGCTGGATCATATGGTAATTCTGGTTTTAGTTTTCTGAGGAACCTCCATACTGTTTTCCACAGTGGCTTCACCAACTTATATTCCCACCAATAGTGTAGGAGGGTTTCCTTTTCTCCCCACCCTCTCCAGCATTTGTTATCTGTAGCCTTTTTAATGATGGCCATTCTGATTGGTGTGAGGTGGTACCTCATTGTAGTTTTGATTTGCATTTTTCTAATAATTAGCGACGTTGAGCATCTTTTCATGTGCCTATCAGCCATTTGTATTTCTTCCTTGGAGAAATGTCTCTTTAGGTCTTCTGCCCACTTTTTTGATTGGGTTGCTTGTTTTTTTGTTTTTATTGAGTTGTATGAGCTGTTTGTATATTTTGGAAATTAAGCCCTTGTTTGTTGCATTGTTTGCAAGTATTTTCTCCCATTTGTAGGCTGTCTTTTCTTATTATGGTTTCCTTTGCTGTGCAAAAACTTGTAAGTTTGATTAGGTCCCATTGGCTTAATTTTGTTTTTATTTCTATTGCCTAGGGAGACTGACCTAAGAAAACATTGGTACAGTTTATGTCAGAGAATGTTTTGCCTATGTTCTCTTCTAGGAGTTTTATGTGTCATGTCTTATGGTTAAGTCCTTAAGTCATTTTGAGTTTATTTTTGTGTATGGTGAGAGGGTGTGTTCTAACTTCACTGATTTACATGCAGCTGTCCAACTTTCCCAACACCACTTGCTGAAGAGACTGCCTTTTTCCCTTTGTATATTCTTACCTCTTTTTTTCAAAGATTAATTGATTGTAGGTGTGTGGGTTTATTTCAGGCTCTCTATTCTGTTCCATTGATCCATATGTCTGTTTTTGTGCAATAGCATGCTGTTTTGATTACCGTAGCTTTGTAGTATTGTATGAAGTCTGGGAAGGTTAAGCCTCCTGCTTTGTTTTTTTCCTCAGGATTGCCTGGGCAATTCTGGGTCTTTTATGGTTCCATATGAATTTTAGGATTATTTGTTCTAGTTATGTGAAAAATGTCATGGGTAATTTGATAGGGACTGCATTAAATCTATAGATTGTTTGGGGTACTATGGCCATTTTAACAATATTAATTCTTCCAATCCAACAGCATGGGATATCTTTCCATTTCTTTGAATCATCTTCAGTTTCATTTATTAATGTTTTATAGTTCTCTTTCACTTCCTTGGTGTGGTTTATTCCTAAGTATTTTATTTTCTGGGTTGCTTTTCCTTTATGACATTTCATTTTTGGTGTAAAGAAATTCAACCAGTTTCTGTATGTTAATCTTGTATCCTACTACCTTGTTGAATTTATCAGTTCTAGTAGTTTTTGTGTGGGTTTTCTATATGTAGTATCATATTATCTGCATATAATGACAATTTTACCTCTAGCCTTCCAATTTGGATATAACTTATTTCTTTTTCTTCTGTGATTGCTGTGGTTAGGACTGCCAATACTGTGTTGAATAGAAGTCATGGGAGTTGGCTCTTTGTCTTGTTCCAGATTTTAGCAGTGAGTATTATATTGGCTGTGGGTTTGTCATAAATAGCTTTTACTATTTTGAGATGTGTTCCCTCTATACCCACTTTGGTAAGAGTTTTAATCATGGATATATGCTGAATTTTATCCAAGTCCTTTTCTGCATCTACTGAGATGATCATGTGGTTTTTGTCTCTTATTTATGTGGTGTATCACATTGATTGATTTGCATATGTTGAATCATCCTTGTGAAATTGGGATGAATCCCACTTGTTCATGGTGTGTGATCTTTTTTATGTGCTGTTGGATTTAGTTTGTTAACATTTTGTTGAGAATTTTTGCATCTATGTTCATCAAAGATATTGACCTGTAATTTTCTTTTTTGGTGGTATCTTTGTCTGGTTTCGGTATCAGGGTGATGGTGGCTTTATAGAATGTCCTTGGGTGTGTTCTTTCCTCTTCAATTTTTTGGAAGAGTTTGAGAAGGATTGGTATAATTTCTTCTTTGTATGTTGGGTAGAATTTGCCTGTGAAGCTATCTGGTCCTGGATTTTTGTTTGTAGGGAGTTTTTGTTTGTTTGTTTGTTTTTGCGGTACGCGGGCCTCTCACTGTTGTGGCCTCTCCCATTGCGGAGCACAGGCTCCGGATGCGCAGGCTCAGTGGCCATGGCTCACGGGACTAGCCGCTCCGCGGCATGTGAGATCTTCCCAGACCGGGGCACGAACCCGTGTCCCCTGCATCGGCAGGTGGACTCTCAACCACTGCACCACCAGGGAAGCCCTGTAGGGAGTTTTTAAATTACAGATTCTATTTCACTTCAAATTATTGGTCTGTTCAAATTATCTATTTCTTCTTGATTCAGTTTTGGTGGGCTGTATGTTTCTAGAAACTTGTCCATTTCTTCTAGGTTATTGAATTTGTTGGCATATAATTGTTCATAGTAGTCCCTTACAGTTTTTTTTTTTTTTGTATTTCTGAGGTATCAGTTGTTATGTCTCCTTTTTCATTTCTTATTTTGTTTATTTGTGTTCTCTCTTTTCTTCTTGGTGAGCTTGGCCAGAGATTTGTCAATCTCGTTTATCCTTTCAAAGAACCAGCTCTTGGTTTTATTGATTTTCTCTATTATTTTTTTAATCTCTGATTTATTTATTTCCTCTCTGATCTTTATTATTTCCTTCCTTCTGCTGACTTTAGGTTTTGTTTATTCTTCGTTTTCTAATTCTTTTAAGTGGGAACTTATGCTGTTTATTTGAGATTTTTCTTGTTTTTTGAGGAAGTCTTGTATTGCTATGAACTTCCCTCTAAGGATTGCTTTTGCTGCATCCCATAGATTTTGTATGGTTGTGTTATCATTGTCATTTTTCTCAAAGTATTTTTAAATTTCATTTTTGATTTCATCATTGACCCATTGGTTTTTTTAGTAGCATGTTGTTTAGTCTCCATGTAATCTTTTTTTCTCATTTTTCTTTCTGTGGTGGATTTCTAGTTTCATACTGTTTTGGTATGCTTGATGCTTGAAATAAGATGCTTGAAATAAGATGCTTGAAATAACTTCTATCCTCTTAAATTTGTTAAGGCTTGTTTTGTGCCCTAGTATATGGTCAATCCTAGGGAATGTTCCATGTGCACTTGAAAAGAATGTGTATTCTGATTTTTTTGGATGTAATGTCCTGAAAATATCAATTGTCTAACTGTTCTATTGCATCATTTTGTATCTCTGTTGCCTTATTGATTCTTTAACTGGAAGATCTGTCCATTGATGTGAGTGGGGTATTAAAGTCTACTATTATTGTATCCCTGTAAATTTCTCTATGTCTGTTAGTATTTGTTTTATGTATTTGGGTGCTCCTATATTAGGTGCATGTATGTTAATGAGTGTAAAATCCTCTTCTTGTATTCACCCTTTTATCATTATATAGTGTCCTTCTTTATCTTTCTTTATAGCCTTTGTTTTAAGGTCTATTTTGTCTGATATGAGTATCATGACCCCTGCTTTCTTGTCATTTCCATTTGCATGAAATATCTATTTCCATGCCCTCACTTTCAATCTGTGTGTGTCCTTTGCCATAAAGTGTGTCTTTTGTAGACAGCATATTGTAGGCTCTTGTTTTTTTAATCCAATATGCCACTCTGTGTCTTTTGATTGGAGCACTTATTCCATTGACATTTAAGGTAATTATTGATAGATATGTATTTATTGCCATTTTCAACCTTGTTTTCCCATTGATTTTATATTTCTTCTTTGTCCCTTTCCTTTTCTTTTTGTTTTTCCTTTTGTGGCTTGATGATTTTCTTTTGTATTATACCTATGCTCTCTTCTTTTTGGTTTCAGTGACTCTATTGTATGTTTTTCATTTGTCGTTACTCTGTTTTTAAAGTTTGTTGACCCCCTCCTATATCTATTTACCTTAGACTTGTAGTCATATAGGCTCAAACACATTCTAGGAAAAACAAAAACAAAAAACTACACTTTTTCACTCTCCTTCCCCACATTTTATGATTTTGATGTCGTCTTTTACATCTTCAGGTTCACCCCTCTGCTGTTCATTGTGCACTATCATCACTTTCACAGAAAATTTTTTGATTTAAAAAATCTGTGTATGGCTTATTTAAGTGTTTTCCAGTTGTGATTTTCTCTTTCCTATAGATTCTTCTTTTCTCTTTGGAGAAGAGTTTTTAATATTTCCTTTAGGATAGGTTTAGTATTGGTGTATTCATTTAGGTTTTGCTTGTCTGAGAAAATTTTTTTTATCTCTCCTTCTATCCTAAGTGATAATCTTGCTGAGTAGAGTATCCTAGGTCACAGATTTTTCCCTTTCAGGACTTTGAATATATCTTGCCACTCCCTTCTGGCCTGCAGTGTTTCTGTAGAGAAATCAGCTGATAGCTTTATGGGGGTTTCCTTGTAATTAACTGTGTTTTTCTCTTGCTACCTTTAAAATCCTCTCTTTATCTTAACTTTTGCCATTTTTATTATAATATGTTTTGTTGTAGGTCTGTTTCGGGTTTATCTTGTTTGGGACCCTCTATGCTTCCTGTACCTGGATATCTGTTTCCTTTTTTAGGTTTGGGAAATTTTCAGCTATAATTTCTTAAGATACATTTTGGATCCCTTTTTCTCTTTCTTCCCCTTCTGGAATTGCTATTATGTGTAGGTTGGCATGCTTTATATTATCCCATAGGTGTTTTATATTGCTTTCATTTTTTTTTGTTGTTTTAATTTGGCTTTCTGTCTGCTGTCCTGATTGGGTGATTTCCATTATTCTATCTTCCAGGTCACTTATTTGTTCTTCAGCATTATTCATTCTGCTATTCATTGCCTTTAGCTCAGCTTTTGTCTCTGCAAATGAGTTTTCTAATTTTTCTTGGTTCCTCTTTATAGTTTCTAGTTCCTTTTTACAGTACTCTGCATTTCTGTTGATAGCCTTCCTTAATTCCTTCAGTATTCTCATTATCTCCTTTTTGAAATTGGTGTCTATTAGACTGAAGAGGTCTGCTTCATTGTTGGTTCTTTCAGGGAAGTGCTCTTGGTCTTTTAACTGGAAGTGGTTCCTCTGGTTCTTCATTTTACTTATATTTCTCTTACTCTGTGAATTTAGGAGAAACATTTATCTACTGTGGTCTTGGAGGGCTATTTATATGTGGGATCATCCCTGTGTAGCTTGTGTGAGTTCAGTATATTTGATGTGAGGGCTGTTTTTAGTATGGATGCCTGTCACCTGTTTCCTCAGTGTGTGCTGGTCATTATCCCCTTGATAGGGGGTGTGCAGGTGCAGTGGCTGGTGCCCAGTCTTGGGGTTCTTGGCAGTGGCAGGCAGCTCAGGCATGCCCCAGGGACACGCCATGCATGTGAACATGGCTTTCAACCACTCCTGGAGTCTGGGAGGGAGGTGGCAGGGGCCCGTGACCACTCCTGGCATCCAGGGGGTCAGTGTCAGTGGCCTGAGACTGCTCCCGGGGTTTGGGAGGGAGGTGGCAGGGGTCTGCCATTGCCCCTTGAGCCTGTGCAGCTAGTGTCCTCCTCTCTGTGAGCGCACACACAGGGAAAAAGGCTACAATCCAGGTCCTGCCACTCCCCTCGGGCACCCCCCCACAAACAATGGCACCTGACCTCTAAGGTGGCCCAGACTTCCTCTATGTACACCCCCTCCTGAAGTCGCACTGAATTCCAGCCCCCCGCATCTGTCTCCACACAGCCACCCCCAGTCCTCTCCTTGGTTCTGATCTCCGAAGCCTGAGTTCCAGCACCCAGCCCCTGCCGGCACTGGCGGACATGCACATCAGCGTGGGGAGTGCAGGGTGGTGGGACTGACTGTGCAGTTCTCCCTCTGCTCCGGCTGCCACAAACTGGCTTCTGTTCTTTCCTTTGAGGCTCTGAAGCTACCCCTCTGTCCTGGCTGATCTCCCCACCAGGGAGAGGGGGCTTCCCAGGGTGCAGGAACTTTCCTCTTTCACAGCTTCCTCCCAGGGGTGCAGGTCCCAGCCCAATTTCTCTCTCGCCTTTTTTTTTTTTCTTGTTTCCTACCCAGATATGTGGAGATTTTCTTGCCCTTTCAGTAGTCTGAGGTCTTCTGCCAGAGTTCAGTAGGTATTCTGTGAGAATTGTTCCACATGTAGATGTATTTTTGTTGTGTTTGTGGGAGGGGGTGAGCTTCACGTCCTACTATTCTGCCGTCTTGATCACTCTCCTGTGTATAATAATTTAAATAAACCCATTTTGCAATACGAGATAGGTCTTACGTGCTTTCTATCCTAGTTGGGAACCTTCCGGCCTCTGGTGTCAGAAACCCAAGTTCAAGTAGCTTAAACACAAGGGGGCATAAGGAAAGCAGGGAAGAGGTCTCAGAGAACCTAAGGACAGAATAAATGGGGCCTTAACTAGGGATCTCCTATCACATCTTTGCCCCTCTTTTTTGCTTCTCTTTTCCTGCCAGCATGTTTTCTCTTACCAACCACTGGCTTACTCTACACCAAGAAAACCAGTTGCTCAAAATTTTCAAGGTTTTCATCTTGCAGTTCTGGCATTAGAGCAAGACTAACTTGATTCTTAATCCCAAATGGTTAGGGACCCATTCCTAGAATAATGTCCTTAAGTCTGGGCAAGGGATTTTTTGAAAAACACAACAACTCGTGGAGAACCAAGTGGTTGGAGTTGGAGGTGGGACAGGATGCCCCTAGCCCACTGCCCAGAGGAGGCAGTGGCAGACAAATTAAAAGACACCCATTATTTTTTCCTTCTCTCCCACATGACTATTGCAAACCCAAGATCTATTATATCTTATCTCAGGCTCTGCAAAAATAACATTATTGAACTTTCAGGGTTCCGGCAAAAGCACCGTAACTTTAGAAAAGCTAATTCTTACTGTGAACATGGCTCTGCAAGCGGCATGGAGCGTGCAGGCCGCAGTCTGTAGGCTGCGGGCCATCTCTGTGCCCAGTGCGCCCCTGACTGCTGCGGCCCTCGGGACTGTGGGCGGGCACTCTCCAGGCTTGGTGCACCGGCCCTGCTCTGGTGTCGGTGCATAAATTCACAGACAAACATGAATGGGTACCAACAGAAAACAGTGTTGGAACAGTGGGAATCAGCAATTTTGCACAGGAAGCTTTAGGAGTTGTTGTTTACTGTAGTCTGCCTGAAGTTGAGACAAAATTGAACAAACGAGAGGAATGTGGTGCTTTGGAAAGTGTGAAAGCTAGTAGTGAACTCTATTCTCCTCTATCAGAAGTAACTGAAATTAGTGAAGCTCTAGCAGAAAATCCAGGACTTGTCAACAAATCTTGTTATGAAGATGGTTGGCTGATCAAGATGACACTCAGTAACCCTTCAGAACTAGATGACCTAATGAGTGAAGGAGTGTATGAGAAATACATAAAATCTATTGAGTGAAAATGGAACCCCTAAATAAACTAGTTTGAAACAACTTAATCTAGCATAGTTGTCTTAAATTAGTGGTGGATTTTTTTTTTTTAACATCTTTATTGGAGTATAATTGCTTTACAATGGTATGTTAGCTTCAGCTTCACAACAAAATGAATCAGTTATATACATACATATATTCCCATATCTCTTCCCGCTTGCGTCTCCCTCCCTCCCACCCTCCCTATCCCACCCCTCCAGGCGGTCACAAAGCACCGAGCTGATCTCCCTGTGCTATGCGGCTGCTTCCCACTAGCTATTTACCTTACGTTTGGTAGTGTATATATGTCCATGCCTCTTTATCGCTTTGTCATCGTTTACCCTTCCCCCTCCCCATAACCTCAAGTCCATTCTCTAGTAAGTCTGTGTCTTTATTCCTGTTTCACCCCTAGGTTTTTCATGACATTTTTTTTTTTAAATTCCATATATATGTGTTAGCATACGGTATTTGTCTCTCTCTTTCTGACTTACTTCACTCTGTATGACAGACTCTAGGTCTATCCACCTCATTACAAATAGCTCAATTTCGTCTCTTTTTATGGCTGAGTAATATTCCATTGTATATATGTGCCACATCTTCTTTATCCATTCATCCGATGATGGACACTTAGGTTGTTTCCATCTCCGGGCTATTGTAAATAGAGCTGCAATGAACATTTTGGTACATGACTCTTTTTGAATTATGGTTTTCTCAGGGTATATGCCCAGTAGTGGGATTGCTGGGTCATATGGTAGTTCTATTTGTAGCTTTTTAAGGAACCTCCATACTGTTCTCCACAGTGGCTGTATCAATTTACATTCCCACCAACAGTGCAAGAGGGTTCCCTTTTCTCCACACCCTCTCCAGCATTTATTGTTTCTAGATTTTTTGATGGTATGAAATTAGATCACTCCCTAACACCATACACAAAAATAAGCTCAAAATGGATTAAAGACCTAAATGTAAGGCCAGAAACTATCAAACTCTTAGAGGAAAACATAGGCAGAACACTCTATGACATAAATCACAGCAAGGTCCTTTTTGACCCACCTCCTAGAGAAATGGAAATAAAAACAAGAGTAAACAAATGGGACCTAATGAAACTTAAAAGCTTTTGCGCAGCAAAGGAAACCATAAAGAAGACCAAAAGACAACCCTCAGAATGGGAGAAAATATTTGCAAATGAAGCAACTGACAAAGGATTGATCTCCAAAATTTATAAGCAGCTCATGCAGCTTAATAACAAAAAAACAAACAACCCAATCCAAAAATGGGCAGAAGACCTAAATAGACATTTCTCCAAAGAAGATATACAGAGTGCCAACAAACACATGAAAGAATGCTCAACATCACTAATCATGAGAGAAATGCAAATCAAAACTACAATGAGATATCATCTCACACCAGTCAGAATGGCCATCATCAAAAAATCTAGTGGTGGATTTTTAAAAAGCAATTTTTAGCAAAAGAAACTACTTGCAACAATGTTTCCTGAAGAAAATACCACTTAACCTCCTAATGACTTCAGATAAACACTATGCATCTTTTCCACAACACCCTATGATTTTTAGGTTAGTCTCCAGTTATAATATTCAGAATGCCTGAAATTATCTGTGGTAAAACTAGTTATAAAAATTATGTAATTCAAGGATAATATTGCTATCTTAAGCCTTATATGATATTGTAACTTGCTTACAGCCATCCCTGGATTTGGGTCAAAATACTCAACGATCTTCCCACTGGAAATAACTGGTAGTGGACAAAAGTTTGTTAGTTGTATAGTGTCCAATGCAGAACATTACTATCTTAATTTTGCAATACACTGTGTTTGCGGTGCTGTTTTCATACAGTGAAGCAACAGCCTTGCAGGAAAATAAGAAACAGTTTAATAATAAAATATTCAACTTCTTAATTAAAAAAAAAAACAAAAGCTAATTCTTAGTCTTGTGAATATTCCTAAGTATCAAATGTGAAGATATGCACAGTAGGACAGGAAGGTAAAAGCAGGTTATTGAGGCTGGTAGGGATCAGCTATATGAACTTTCTAGTTCAGTTCAATTTCCAACTCTGTGTGGATTGTGATTTTTATTCCCACTCCTTTTTCCCTAAAATAACTCTTTTCACCTGAGGAAAAAAAGAATATATTTGCAGCCGCTAACATAAAAGATGTTGTGTTGCATAGATCCATTTGTATTTTTAGAAGGCAGGGTTCCACAGTGCATTGTTCTGAAACTTGAGTCATTTGCTTATCAGCCCTATGATTTCTGCCATATCTGAGTAGCACCTACACTATTCACTTGTTCTGTTTCTTTTGTAAACTTAAATATCCACTTTAATCTTATGTTTCTCTTTGATATGCTAGTTACAATTTTCCCTAGCCCAGATGACAAAAACTACATAATTTAAAAGGTGTTGACAATAACCACTTAGCTATCTTCTATGCCTCCTCACTTTGGCAAACAATGCTATAGTGGAAAATCATAAGCATTCAATGGCTCATGACTGCAAGAAATTCTGTTTATCCAAATTGAACACATTTCTCTTATAATTTGTTCAGATAGAAAACAAAATCTGTACCTTTGTCCTAGGGGAAAAAATTAAGGAGCATCTTTATTTATCCTTTGGCTCAGAAAAGTGGGAGGAATTTTATTTCTTCTGTATGGTTTTGTTTACAATAAAACTAATTTTTATTACACAATACATAAATTCATCTTTCATCTAAAAGGTGAACATATTGCAGTTAAGACTAAAATTCTCTTTGATCATCACCTCCCCACTCCTCACTAGGGTTAATCCAAGTTATGAATTCAGATTGTATCCTTCCAGACTTCGTTCTTTGCGTCTGGCCACTAGAATATCTGTTGTGTTTAATGGTCAGTTAAAGAATGCTCACAGATTTCCTTAAATGCCTTGAGCCAGTCAGTCCCCCTTGACAAAGTCAAGGGGCTCTGTATGCTGGAGCGCACCTTCAATGCACAGGGAATTTACAATTCTGCCTTAACCTTCGCTCCCTGACTGCACAAGCCCTGAAGATCAGTCAGAAGTGAAATCGGGGCCTTCTCAGGTCTTTGCTGAGCATGCACACAGCCCTGCACATGCACATGGCCTTCCAGACCCCAAGAACTATGCTGAAAGCTTTTAAAAGCCCCCGAGGACATCTCATTCCCCTGATCTTGCAGTTTTGGGCCAGCTCTTGTTTACCCCCGCTGGTATTGCAGCCTCAAGTAGCTGCAGGGTTAAACAATTGCACTGACTATCTTTCAACAAATGCCCTGGGTATAAGGCTTTCCCACAGAGTGAGCTCTAAGGCAAGTTAAATACAACCACCCTGCCAGTGGGGCTTTTCCAGAGAGCCTGTGAGACAGGTTAGATGGTGACAATGCGCTGGGATGAGCCATTTTGAGGTGCTCCAAACCCCGTGTGCTCCCTCTAGTGGTTGCAGGGCTGTTTTTCAAGACTAGTGTGGAGCTGGGGTGGGGTAGAGTGTGGGGTGTAGACTGGGTTAAAATATCACAAAACCTGCAGTTCTTACCAAGGTTCAGATTGTTATAAGCATTTGGTTAATTTCTGGAGCTCTGAAAAAGTTTTCAGAACTTTCGGGACAAGTTATTTTTTTGTTGTTGTTGTTGCTTCTATGGAAAAGCAGATTTACAGACACCCTCACTCCATCATTCTTGTAAGTCCCGCCCCCCCCGCCCCCCCCCCCCGTTTTCTCACTGTTGATGGAAACAAGGCCAAGAATTTTTCTTCTGTTAGACGAGACATCACCATCCATATCCATGTCCGGGATTTGGTGGGAAATGTGGTCAGGTGCAGAGCAAATGCCAACCAACAAGGACAGCTACTATTCACCCCTGTCCATAAGCACCATTCCAGAACAAGACCTAGAGTTTCCGGGTCTCTCAAACTTCAGTGGAATCTGGAATCCCAGTATTTCGTGGGAAATTGCCACATTTTAATTTATTGCCTATAATTTTTAAAAAATCAAAATACTGCACCCAAAATAACACATGGTGGCAAAAGACTAGTTTGGAGCAGCGAGTATCTTATGGCTCTCATCACTGCTATGTGAACTTTTCCGACCAAGTCAGTCAACTGAATTCAACAAACCTTTTTTTTAGCTTCTATTATGTGCCAGAGAATATGCTGTGTGCTGCAGAGCTGACTGAGACTTGCTGCCCTGGGTACATGTTCCCTTCCCCCAGCTTTTGAGGCGCTTAGAGTCTAGCAGTGGAGGTGGGAACTTTTTTTTAAGTTACCACCCTGAATAAAGGGTACCAGTGCTGGTACACAGATTTAATTGTTGGTTTAATTAGCCCAAGGTAAAGTGTTTAGAAGGGTCATTCTGTCTTTCCTCTGTAGAGGGAAGTGTATGCGTGTGTGTGTGTGTGTGTGTGTGTGTGTGTGTGTATGCGTGTGTGTGTGCGTGTGCTCACCCACCATGACTGGGGGGTAGGGAAGGAATAAAATGAAAGCTGCATAAATCCTTCTGAGGCAAAGGGCCAGAGAGCCAACTTCTGACCTGCATGAACAGCACTGAAGGCGGAACCCCACAGATGCTTCTTTCTTGGTTTATCCACTCATATAGGAGAGCACACCCTCTAGCAGCTTCCTGAGGAAGGGTGCATGGGAGGCAAAGTTGTGAGGGCTCCAATTTCTAAAAATGGCTTCATGATACTTTACCCTTGACTGAGAGTAAGCAGGTGGGAAACCTTTCTCTTTCAAAATCTTGACATACCTGCCTGACGGACTCCTCGCTTCCAGTGTTGCTACTGAGAAGAACACATCTACTCTGACTTCTAGCGCTTCTGTGTGACCGGTTTTTCAGCGTGTTGGGGAGCTTCTCTTGGTCCCACTGTTTGGAAATTTCAAGATGGTGTGCCTTGACAGGGGTTCTAGTCCCATCCGCTGTGGTGAGCTCCCTCGTGCCCTCTCACTACGGAAACTCAGATGTTTGATGATTTCCTCCCCTACACTTTCTATTCTTTCTGAAGTCCCTATTGTTTAGATATTGAATGTCCTGGTCTGATCCTGATCTTATCTTTGCATTTTTTGCTCTATTTTTAGGTTAGTCTCAATTCCAGCTTCCAATCCTTCTGCTGAGTTTCTAATTTCCAAGAATGTTCCCGTGTTCTTCACGTGTCCTTCTTCCATGGCATCCTATCCTTAGTCTACAGATGACTTGTTTTTTCCTCATCTCTCTGGGGATAGGATCATTTTCTGAAGGTTCTTCTCCATTAGCCTCTGATTCTTCCAAGTTGTTGGCTTTGGACTTTTCATTCATGTTAGCAGCTTTCATCAGATGTCAGGTTACCTTTGGCTAAGCTGGAGGACTAAAAAGCTGATAGAGGATTGTTGACCAAGAGTTTCACCGTAGGACAGTGGTTCTCGAATCACCTGGGGAGCTTTAAAAAACATTGATACTCCAGAAATACTCATTTTATTGGTGCAGGGTCTGAACACAGGGATTCTGAAAAGCTTCCCGGGTGGTGTCACTGTGTAGCCAAGGCTGAGAAGTATCACCAAAGGGTGCTCTGGCTGAACCACTTCATCTTCCGGCAAGACTAACATTCGCTAAGTCCAGGGCCTATTTTACCTTCTCCTGTGGATAAACTTGGTTTCTGCAAGGGCAGAGGAGCAGTTGTCCAGCTGAAAGTAGGGAGGGATTTTGTAGATGTAATGGCCCTTTTAGCAGCTTTCTACCAATACTATTTGAGGCGCCTCTCCCTCTTCACCCTCACTTTAAAGTGACATGCTTCTGTCAGTTTTCGAGCCTTCAGTGTATTCTGCATGTAAATTGCGTTGGTGCTCATTTTCTCCCCCGCTAAATGAGAACTCAGCTTTCTTCAGTCAGGTTTCCAAACTTCTGGTGCTAACAGTTCCCATTCTTCTGTGTTGAGAGCAGTTATGACTTAAAAAAAAATCCTTTACTGTGTTTTCAGGAGTGGAGTGTCGGGAGCATGCAAAATTTGATGTGTTCAACTTGTCACTTTTACCCAAAAGAATGATTATCACCATTCTTTATGCGAAAGAAAGCTTTTAGTTATAAACAATCGGTTCCCCCATTCATTTTTCCCTCAGGGGAAAAAAAAGATAGTAGGGATTCCTAGCAAAACAATCTAAACATCAGGGTGAAACCATGACTGTAGTGGGAACACTACACTTTATTGCTATTGTTGTTGTTGAATGAGACCCAGAGGAGGGAAGGGGGTCAAAACTGTGCGAGTCCGTCATGGAGAAGGTGCACCCCAGGTGCTAAGTGAAAAGAGCTAGACCTGGGCTCCTGAGTCTGGTATACAGATAAAATGTTAAAGACACACTCTTTATCCCCACAGACTCTGACAAAGGACTGACAGCCCATGGGCCTTTACGGTCCGCAATCCCATGTTAGTTGGCCCATTTAGGGACATCTGGATTTGTAGCTGCTGCTGCTTTTTTTATTTTAATTGGGGTGTAGTTGCTTTACTTCTGAAACATCAGCCTACGTGATTGTGGGTGGCAATCCTGCAGGACCTCAACCAGGAGCAGTGTGGCAGCCGCCCCTTTAGACGGTACAGCAAACACCCTGCGCTATGCCACTTGCCTGGCCTATAAACACATTTGAATTTACAACAACTTCTGGGATGTGGTTTAAGTTTTTAAAAAGTAACAACAACAAAAGCAATCCTATTCATGGCAGAAGAACCCTACTTAAGTCAGAAAGAATTAAAACATTTATTGGGCATAAATATATTACATATACACTACAGATACAGTTAGGTATTACATATAGCATAGTATTTGCAAAATCTATACATTAAAATTGATATGGCAGTTTTAATACAATGTATATGAAATAGTCTAAAATTTACAGGAAAACATATGATTTTTTTTTTTTCTCCTAAAGTTGAAAAGCTTGGAATGTATGTCCAACAGTGAGGTAAAACATTTTGTCTTTCAATTTAAAGAACTGTGCAAGGATAACATTCAAACACATTCAGTTAGGGCACTTTTCAATTTTGACAGGCATACTGAATTACTGTAGCCAACAAAACACGGTTAGAAAATGCCAACGTTTCAAGTTGATAAGAACAAGGCAGGTAATATTCAAAAAATCTTTTTAAAAAGTTGTTTTCTTTTTAAACAATTTCTTTGAGGACAAAGGGCATTTTGCTTCACATGACTGGAATTTTCTTGTGCCAGGGAGGAGTTTGACATATAGAGCATCAGAAAGCCACTCACTCGTTCCTACATATTACAAAAGGGCAAAGAGAGAAGGTTAACATAACACTTTATTTTATTGTTCATGTGTAATGGCAATATATATATAGTTATATCAATATCACATATACATATCTGTGATAGAAAACAGTGCCAGATAGTGTAATAACTTTTTGACTGAAGGGATTATAATGATGCCGAATAAGGGAGAGCAATAAAATAAAGTGCCGTCAGCTAGTGTTTCACACACAACAGCTTTCTGGTGGTTAAACAGATAGTATGAAAATCTCAAAGATCAAATATTCATAGCAATTTCGGCTTAAAGTAAAGTATTATTTCATTAAAAAAAAAAATCCAACCAATTCAGAGAATTTCTTTATAGCAGCAGTTCTGAAGTGTTTCCAAAAAAGGGACTTATTTTTTTCTCCTGCAGACAGGGTTCTCGTACTCAGTTGAATCTTCATTGCTTAAAAAATGCCTTCTCCCCAAAACACCTGCATGAGATTGTTTCAGAAAATGCAGATGCAGTGTTACAGTGGATCATAATACACATTTAAATAGAGGGATGAGTTACGCAAGGCCAGAACTTTGGCAAAAAAATTTCATCTTGATGCCATCAGTTTGCAAGGCTAATTAAACTAATTATTCTAGTCAATAACAAAATACAGAACTTTCTAGTAGTACTTATTACATCAACGTAGGCACACCGAATAATTCATTGATCTTAGCACTTTCTTTCAAGAGATGATTATGTTTTTCTTGGGTACATGTAAACGTTTCAATCGCTGACAATGGATTTTTTTTGGCATTTAATGCACTAGATGCTCTTTATCTTTAAAAACACAAGAAAATGTCAGAAGAATGACAATACTGCAGATGTTGCCAAGGAACGAGACTGACCTAAAATTACAAAAGTATAAAACACAAAAAAATAACATGCTACAAGGGAAAATTAGTACATAAGTACATTTAAAAAATTTTACAATAAATAAAGATTGCACTGTAATTGGCATTTAAAGTACTGTATGCAGAATATAGTATAAATAAACCAAAAACAAAATAATGTTGGTTTCCCCATGACTTTGGTATGGGAATATTATAAGCTAGTACAGGATACTGCATTTTAAGACAACACAGACCAAGCACAAAATAGCTATGATCAAGAAAAACCAAGTAGCAAAAATATACAAAAACAGAAGCAGGGGGATACACTGTGTCTGTTGCACCCTTTTGGAATATATTTGCACCTCCAACTCTTAAATGTCCCTGAGGTACGCGAACATTATGGACTTCATATAAATAATCCAATGACTTTGGGTTAAAATTGATTATCTCATGACTCAGAATAAACATGCAAGAGTAACACTTTGCACTCCAATAGCACCTATAGATCAAGGATCTCAAAGCACTTACGAACATTAGAATCCCCATTTTATTTTTTATTTTTAATGCATGGGAAAACTGAGGCACAGAGAGGTAAAGTGACGTGTTCAGATCACGCAGCAAGTTAGTGACAGATCCAGGGAGATAATCTAGGCTCCTTGACCCCCAAACACCCTGTGCTTATTACCACCAAATACCATTCCCTCTCCACACATGGCCAGGTCAACCCCACAAGAACAGGAACTACAAATTGAGATGACTCTTTTGGGCTTTATCAATTTTCACCTGCTGTTAGATTAGTATTATGTGCACTGAATTAAGCTATTGAAATTCAATCACTTCTTTGATACTTCATTGAATAGCCTAAAGGCAAATTTTTCAAAAATAATGAGCTGATGTGTAAGAAGATTGATCACAATTAGTGTAAGTCATGGACAATGGGCAGAGGCACTAAACTGTCACCAGTTCTCGTCATATAATTCTGGTCAAACATAACAGAATATAATAACTCTAGTGATTAGATCAGAAGTAGTTATATACAAAGACAGACAAACAAGTTAAAGCAGCTTTTAAAATAGCTGGACAAGGAAACTAACTATTGCACAATGCCCTCGAAAAGTTACTGCTATGAATTGATGTGGTACAATCTACAATGCTCTATAATTTATAGATGCATTTTGGTTACTTGATTTCTTAGACAGGCAGCTCATAGTGTTAAAATAATAAGAAATACAGATTACTAAAACATTTTAAAGTACACATTTTGATCTCAATGAGCTAAACACAGTTAAATAACTGAGTGACAAAATGGTTGTTTAGGGCAGCCTTATCTGAGTGAACACATCTTCTGTGTGTGGTTGTGTGGTGACACTCTGACAACACTGAAATCCTAGCCCTGTAACTACACACACTGTGATTCATGTTCACAGGTACAGATGATCAAGACATAAGAAGTGACAGGTGAATATAAATTACTAGATGGTGACATGGAAAAAAAATCAAAGGCTTGCAAAAGACATCAGTGAAAACAGAATAAAGGCAAATCTGAAAAATTTAAAAGAAAACGTAAGCTAGCTTTAGCTTTTGGTATCTGGTTTGTTTCTTTTTTTTTTTTTTTTAAATCCAGTTTAACCTCTTCCTAGTTTTGCATTTCAAAAAGGTGCACCAAAACACTGATATTTTTTTTCCTAGCTAACTCTGTAAAACAAGTATATAAATCAAAGAACAAAAGGGCTTAAAAAGGGGAGTATCTGAATAAATGTGTGTATTAAAATGTGTAGCATTAATTAAATTCATACCTCTAGTTTTGCTGGGTTTGTTTACTTCATTAAGAAGTACTGTAATATAAAGGCAAATAAAATGGACAAAGTTGCAAAGCCAACCACAATGAGGGCTGCAAACTGTTCATCAGTAGGCATCATGCTCTTCATTTTGGGATCATCTAAGCTCCCCATGTCCCCTGTAAGCATGACCTCACTTCGTTGTAGTACAAAAGCCGCAGAGGGGCTGAAAGCTCCGCTTAGCTCCTGAGAGGTGTCTAAACAGCGACGACACGCACACACGCGGAACCTATAGTCTGTGTTGGTCTGGAGGCCTGAGATTTGGAATGTGGCTTCTTCTCCCTTGTACACCTTCAAGAAAAAGAAAAGTCCCGGTCAATAAATTTATAACAACATTGTGGTCTCTAAAGTAATAACTGTATAACATCGGGGACCTTGTAGACCTGGCTTGGTTTATGTGAACTCTGCAACAACAAAAAGTACATGGAAAGGCATTTGTCCCAGTCTATATTTCATCTGTAAAGTATTCTGACCTACTCTGAATAAAATAAAATAAATTCAGTGACTCTGCTATTGCCAGGAGATAAGGCACTGACCAGAAATACAGGTGATACAAGTAATGATGATGCATCTAGCTAAATTTTAATAATTTAGGCTATAAATCAGCAGGTGACTTAATTCATACAAAGGGCTCTCTGACCTTGCTGCAAAGAATATTAAAAACAAATTATAGAAATAAAGGGCAAAGTCTCAGTTGAATGATTCTTTGACTACTGACTACACCGTTTAACACTACTCCATCAAGATAGCCCACCTCCACCCCTAAGAGGTAAGAACTCTTCTCACTTCTCATTCTGTAATTTGTTTTGCCTACTCTAGAAGTTCATGCAAATGCAATCAAACACTACGCACTCTCTTGTGCCTACGAGGTTCATCCATGTAATCGATTCAGTAGTTGTTCCTTTTACTGAAGAATAAGTACTCTATCATATGCCTACACTTTGATGTATCCATTTGCTTTTTGACAAATATTTGCATTGTTTCCAGTTTGGAGTTTTTATATAGTAAGAGTACTATGAACATTTTTGTACAGATCTTGAGGACTTAAGTTTCTCTTTTTCTTGGGTGAATACCTAGGAGTAGAAGGGCTGGGTATAAGTCTACATCTAACTGCATGAGAAAGCTGTCCCAAGCACATCCCTTTGCACTCCTGCCAGCTAAGCATGAGAGTTCCAGTTGTTCCACACCCTCACCAACATTTGTTACTGTCAGTCATTTACATTTTAGTCATGCAAATGGGTGAGAATGGTACCTCAGTTGCATTTCCCTGATGCCTAAGTGTTTCCCACCTTTTCACATGCTCCTTTGGTCACTCACATACCTTCTGTTGTGAGGAGTGTGTGTGTTCAGCTGTTTTGCCTATTTTTAATTTGTTTGCTTTTACTTGTAGTGGCGCCTTAATCTGGATGTAAGTTCTTTGTCAGGTATGTGTTGTGAATATTCTCTCCCAGTTTTGTGTCTTCCCTAATCATTTCTTAAGAAAATTTTTGATGCAGTCCTATTTATCACAAATTAATATTTAATTAATTTAATGGTCTGTCTTAAGTGTTTCCTGTCTGTTTGACCAACTTGTCCTTTTTCCGTTAAGAATCTAGGATATTTTCTTCCCCTTTGTTAACACTGATATAATCACCATGAGGCTTCCTACTATGAGGATTTGAAATCTACCAGTTTACTTAGAGATTATAAACCTTTGAGTTGACTGAAGAAAATAGGTATCTTTGAGGGAAGGTGGTAGAGGGAGATCTCACGTGGTTCTTCAATCAATCAAAGTGGTACCGATCCTCAAAACACTCAGAGGAAATGATAACCGCCTTAAAATTACATACAAATCCATGTCTTATATGAAATAGAGATAGGAAGAAACTAGCTGGAACTCAACCAAATCAGTAAAGAGATTTGGCTGATGAAATAATTAAACAAGAAATTAAAATTAACTGAACACTTTGTAGCTGAGTGGCACTGAGTTAGCCTCTGTAAAGTGCTTAAAACATGCCTGGTACATGGGTAAGTGCAGAGAAAAAGTTAGCTATTATTACTACTACTACTATTTAGAACTTTAAAACAACTCCAAATATATTCTTAAAATACAGTGATTAAAAGTGACAGGGGCATTTTCAACCTAGTGGCAGGCCACCTTAAGTAAAGATGTGAATTTTGCCCATTAATACAAATTCCCTAGAAAATAGAGTATTTCCAACAATTTCAACTTTGTCTGAAATACTCTCCAGCTATAGAGAGCTAGTGGGAATCTACAAAGATTCAGTGTTTCTAAAGCCTGGCACGTAAACTTCTACAAGAAGCAGGACATGGTACCAGAGAACCTAAGTGCACTGGCCACTCACTTAGCGTTGAGCAAACAAAGACAGCAAGAGGATCACAGTTTAGAAAAGGGATCGGACTTCCAGTGCTCACCTGATAGTCAGCCTTTTTAAGATTTTTCCTCCCCCATTTTCGAACTTTAGAAGTAGACTTGAAGAGTCTTACTGTATTTTCGTTTAGTGATTAAGCCCCAGAAAACCAATTCTGTTTCTCATATATTCCTTTATAAGATTTGAAGCACATTCCTCCTGGTGAGTTACTCTGTTTCTTTAAAGATTGTGGCATGTGTCTTAGCAAGTGGGGTTACAGACAGAACTGGGCTGGAGCAACCAAGAACAAAAGAGCTGTAAGAAAACCCCCAGCCATCCTGAGAGACCACTCCTTTCTCATAGGTCATTGTTCCAATGATGAGTTAGTTAAATGGCTATTTTAAGATGAGCTTGTTGTCATGGTGACTGCCCCAAGCTATTCAGGAGTTCGGACTACACCTTGAGAGCACTGTCTATGAATTATCTCCCAACATGTGGGTGGTCTCAGGAAAACAATGGTGTACACTTTTTTTTTCTTTAAAGAGACCTTTTCATTGTGAATGTTCTTAATTTCCCAAATTTAGATGCTCAAGTTGGTATTGTCTTTTCTTCGAAACTGTTGGGACCATTCACGAAGGGAATGATTTACAACCTTTGGGAACAGCATACTACCAATCCCTTTGCCATCTGAGCTTTGGGTTCCTGTCTGCAATGGCCCAGGTATACAATCTGTTCTGTCTCTATGGTGGTGATAAGTTAATGTCAGGCTGTTGATGGAGTTGGAGAAAAGCTGCCATGTACGCCTTAGCTGCAAGGTTTCTCGATACACCTCTTTCATCAATTCTTTTGGAGGCCTCACCTCTTGAATGTTTACCCTTATCAAAGGGTGAAATATTGTAGCTGCTGGAGCTCTTCTGTGCAACCCTGGGGAACTGGGTCTAGTCTGACTTGGCCACTGGGAGGCACTGGGCAGCTTCTTCTCAACGGCAGGACCAGGAACTGGCATCAGGATTCCAGGTCTACGTCCTTGCTCTGACCCTTTCTAGGTTTGTCACCTCGGGCAAGTAACAGCTTTGAGCCTTATTTTTTTTTCATCTTTAACATGGGGACTGTTACAGTACCTAACGTAACCCCAAGAGGGATTGAGTATTAAGTGAGAAACTATGTGAAAAATGCTCTGTGAAAGGAATATACTGGAGATAAGTCATCTTTATCAAATTTAATCCTCCTGATTACTCTGGCAGGTATTACTCCCATTTTAGAGATGATAAAACTGAGGATCAGAAAGCTGTTAATTTCTCAAGGTCTCAGGTGAATAAGGGTAGTGGTAGACCCCAGACGAGATCCCACATCTAACTCAAACACCCCTGCTCACCACTGGAACTGCTCCAGCTCCACTGGTTCCACGTCTTTGGTGGAACCCGTCCTCCCCACTTCAGTCCTCAGCCAATGACTACGGTGTGATACCAGGTCCACTTCTCTTGACCTTCTGACTTTGTCTTCCCAGGGAGTCCCACAGCCTCCCTGGTGTTTCCACGAAACACTTCCAGATCACCCCACCCTGGGTCCACTGCCCCAGAAGGAAAGCACTGCCTTTCCTATATGATGTATGGAAAGCAGCTCCCCAACCCAGTCTGTGCCAAGGAAAGGCTTGGGCAGCATTTCTGTGACGTGGCCTCTTAATTTATGCCGAACAATGACCTCATGGCTGAAAATCACTTAATTCATAACCTATCCCTACAGATGTTTGAGAGACTTTTGGAAAGTACATATAAATGTTCATTTATATGTAGTATTAAACGATTTCTATGGTTTCCAGAATTTGCATGGCTAGCTCCTTCTAAGAAAGTTGGCTCAGAAGTATATTTAATTTCCCAGAAACCCAATTCATGGAATCTTGAACATAGACTTTATATATTAATTTTGATGGTACTTCCCAACTTTTAACTCCTTAAAGATCCCTAAAAATGTATTGACATTTTGAAAGCAAAGGAGTGCTACTGTTCTCATAACCATTAAGCAAAAAGCTTAGTGAAGGAAAAATGAATATCTAATGGAAGGGAACTTCCTCAATGACAAGTCCAATTGAAAGGTGGGCTTTAATTTGTAAATATGTTTTTCTTTTAGCTATTCTTATTGTTTTAATTAGAAGAGCTCCCCCTTTTCACAAGCACTGTCAACACAATGTTAATATTATCTTTAAAAGTATATATATGATAAATATATTGAGTGTGGGACTGTGTTCTATTATCTCCAGAGCAACCAGCACAATGGCTATTAACAAAGCACGTGCTCAGTGAATGCTCTCTAATTAGAACCCTTAAATACTTGAGAGTAGATATGCTTATACCACACTTTGAAAAGAGAGGAGAATTACCAGCAGCAAGTACATGTGAACATTAAGTATCAGAACCCGCACACAAACCACAGGGTTTAGAACAGGTACAGCCATGATTATACAAAATGGAATCGTTAACAAGGATTGAGTTGTTTTCAGTGTATTGATAGTAGTCAACAATGCTTATTAAGCCTTTTGGATCTTAGTTAAGGAAAAATTAAAACAATCCCAATACTCCATTTCCTGAGGATTCTGGTTCCTGAGGTTTGAGATAACTGATTTGTTTTTGTGTAAATAATCACAGCCACGAGATCGCAAAATCAGTAAGGTCATCAGGCCTGCAGCACAGCTGAGGTGACTTTTCATGGGACTGTGCCTCTCACCGTGGCAGGGCAGCAGGCCATGCCTCTTACCCCTTTGTTTTCATTCATTTTGACAGGGGCACCATTACAGGCTCTTCCTCCTGCCTCAACCCAATTTAAAAGGCATAGTTCCATTTAAGATTATCTTTATTGAAGTAACCAATCATAATATCACAGTAAGTATACAAGCAATATTATTTTTACAAAGACTATTTCTGTCCTTGATTTGATGTGCAATACATTTTAAAGTAATTTTGACATGTTTGTTCCAAATGAGAGGATTTAAAGTAATACCCAGATAATCGAAATGAAGAATCAGTGACCCTTAATTCAGAGTAACATGCTGTGTAGTTGAAATCTTTGAAACAGAGAGCCTTTGGGGGAGGCTGCTGGAGGCTGGGATCTGGGCCAAGGCCTGCATCTCTTTACTAATGCCATCCTTCTCCCAGGAACTGGAAAGGGGAGACATAACTGCCCAGCATTGCCATCTACACAGCGCCCTCTCATGACTGAACAGATCTGACGCTCACAGTAACCCTGAGGTAGAGAATTAGTATCTCCACTCCGACAAGACAGCTGAGGCTCAGAGAGGTGAATTAATTCCTCCGATATCACATGACTACAAAAGGCAGATTTCACCTCCCTTGCCCCCCAGCTACAGTGGAAATTCACTAACCTGCAGACTTCCTCTGTAGAGGGTGCAATGCTGGGCAGGAATTGTTGCTCCTGAGCCAAAGAGGACAGGCAAAGGTACTGTTACTGAGCTGCTTCTTGGGGGCACGCTGCTTCTACCCCAGTGGGCCCAGAAGCTCTGAGAGCACAGACTATGCTGTTCTGTTATATGCCAGGCAGTGCTCACAGTGCACAGCACCTACCAGTTTCTCAATGAACCAGGGGCCCTACACCTGAACGCCATGAAACTGAATATAAATTTGTTTCATATGCAATTTAAAACGGATGTGTGCATGAATATTTTTCTGACAGAACGGGTCATATCCTTCATCAGATACTTAAATGGACCTATAAACCTAAAAAACTTAAGACTCAGCAAGACAATTGATAGCTTTTAGATATTCCCACCTTGATCTATTCTTACTTTGCTTTGGATTTGACCCTTTATTTACACAAAGATGAAGAAAATGTGCAATAAGACGGTCACAGCCTATTTAACTTCTGTGTTAGGGAATTAAATCACAAACTATTAAAAAAATATGTAGGCTCCAAGTCCTTAAATTAGTTCTCTCAAGGTCAAGAGAAGATCTTTCTTCACAGTAACTTGTGTGATACCACGAAGAATCAATACACATCCCAATACTATATTCTAAAAATGATACAAAATAAATTTATACAGAGATGCCATCAAGTTAAATGTGGAGCTCTATAAATTTTCAGATTCTTCGAAGGTTTTCATAATGCAACAAATCTGAGCACCAACAATATTAATAATTTGTCACAAATTTTGACTTCCAATAGGTAATAATTTCTTGCAGTTTGTTACCCTTTTCTCATCTTCAGTGTTTATATTTAAATACTTTATGTAAAAATTATTGCTGTCTGAACAGGGATATGAATGTGAATCATTTCGCTTTACATTCTTACGTATATATTAAACTGTTTATGTTATGTCTTGTGAGGCAAAAAAAAATCAGTCACCTGCATATATATACAATTTTCATTCTTTTTAAGAATGCTTTACGGACCTCGGGGGAAGATGGCGGAAGAGTAAGGCGCGGAGATCACCTTCCTCCCCACAGATACACCAGAAATACATCTACACGTGGAACAACTCCTACAGACCACCTACTGAACGCTGGCAGAAGACCTCAGACATCCCAAAAGGCAAGAAACTCCCCACGTACCTGGGTAGAGCAAAAGAAAAAAAGAAAAAACAGAGACAAAAGAATAGGGATGTGACCTGCACCAGTGGGAGGGAGCTGTGAAGGAGGAAAGGTTTCCACACACTAGAAGCCCCTTCGCGGGCGGAGACTGCGGGAGGTGGAGGGGGGAGATTTGGGGCCGCGGAGAAGAGCACAGCAATGGGTGCGGAGGGCAAAGCGGGGAGATTCCCGCACAGAAGACCAGGGCCAACCGGCACTCACCAGCCCAAAAGGCTTGTCTGCTCACCCGCCGGGGCGGGCGGGGCTGCGAGCTGAGGCTCGGGCTTCGGTCGGAGTGCGCAGGGAGAGGACGGGGGTTGGCTGCGTGAACACAACCTGAAGGGGTTAGTGCACCACGGCTAGCCGGGAGGGAGTCCGGGAAAAGGTCTGGAGCAGCCGAAGAGGCAAGAGACATTTTCTGCCCTCTTTGTTTCCTAGTGCACGAGGAGAGGGGATTAAAAGCGCTGCTTAAAGGAACTCCAGAGACAGAACGAGCCACGGCTAAAAGCGCGGACCTGAGACGCTCGCGAGCAACAGCTAAAAGCTCGGACCCCAGAGACAGGCAGGAGACGGTAAGGCTGCTGCTGCCGCCACCAAGAGGCCTGTGTGCGAGCACAGGTAACTATCCACACCCCTCTTCCGGGAAGCCTGTGCAGCCCGCCACCGCCAGGTTCCCGGGATCCAGGGACAACTACCCCAGGAGAACGCACGGCACGGCTCAGGCTGGTGCAACGTCACGCCAGCCTCTGCCGCCGCAGGCTCGCCCCGCACTCCGCGCCCCTCCCTCCCCCCCCCCCGGCCTGAGTGCGCCAGAGCCCCCGAATCAGCGGCTCCTTTAACCCCATCATGTCTGAGCAAAAAACAGACGCCCTCCAGATGCCCTCCAGCGACCTACATGCAGAGGCGGGGCCAAATCCAAAGCTGAGCCCCTGGGAGCTGTGAGAACAAAGAAGAGAAAAGGAAATCTCTCCCAGCAGCCTCAGAAGCAGCGGATTAAAGCTCCACAATCAACTTGATGTACCCTGCATCTGTGGAATACCTGAATAGACAACGAATCATCCCAAATTGAGGAGGTGGACTTTGAGAGCAAGAGTTATGATTTTTTCCCCTTTTCCTCTTTTTGTGAGTGTGTATGCTTCTGTGTGAGATTTTGTCTGTATAGCTTTGCTTCCACCATTTGTCCTAAGGTTCTATCCGTCCGTTTTTTTTCCTTCCTTCCCTCCTTCCTTCCTCCCTCCTTTTCCTTCTTCCTTCCTTCCTTCCCTGCTTTCTTTCTTTCTTCCTACTTCTACTAATTCTATCTCTCTACTTTTTCTCCCTTTTATTCTGAGCCGTGTGGATGAAAGGCTCTTGGTGCTGCAGCCAGGAGTCAGTGCTGTGCCTCTGAGGTGGGAGAGCCAACTTCAGGACACTGGTCCACAAGAGACCTCCCAGCTCCACATAATATCAAATGGCGAAAATCTCCCAGAGATCTCCATCTCAACACCAACACACAGCTTCACTCAACGACCAGCAAGCTACAGTGCTGGACAACCTATGCCAAACAACTAGCAAGACAGGAACACAACCCCACCCATTAGCAGACAGGCTGCCTAAAATCATAATAAGTCCACAGACACCCCAAAACACACCACCAGACGTGGACCTGCCCACCAGAAAGACAAGATCCAGCCTCATCCACCAGAACACAGGCACTAGTCCTCTCCACCAGGAAGCCTACACAACCCACTGAACCAACCTTAGCCACTGGGGACAGACACCAAAATCAACAGGAACTATGAACCTGCAGCCTGCAAAAAGGAGACTCCAAGCACATTAAGATAAGCAAAATGAGAAGACAGGAAAACACACAGCAGATGAAGGAGCAAGATAAAAACCCACCAGACCTAATAAATGAAGAGAAAATAGGCAGTCTACCTGAAAAATAATTCAGAATAATGATAGTAAAGATGATCCAAAATCTTGGAAATAGAATAGACAAAATGCAAGAACCTAGAAGGTTTAACATTTTTTAACATTTAACAAGGACCTAGAAGAACTAAAGATGAAACAAACAATGATGAACAACACAATAAATGAAATGAAAAATACTCTAGATGGGATCAATAGCAGAATAACTGAGGCAGAAGAACGGATAAGTGACCTGGAAGATAAAAGAGTGGAAATAACTAATGCAGAGCAGAATAAAGAAAAAAGAATGAAAAGAACTGAGGACAGTCTCAGAGACCTCTGGGACAACATTAAATGCACCAACATTCGAATTATAGGGGTTCCAGAAGAAGAAGAGAAAAAGAAAGGGACTGAGAAAATATTTGAAGAGAGTATAGTTGAAAACTTCCCTAATATGGGAAAGGAAAGAGTTAATCAAGTCCAGGAAGCACAGAGAGTCCCATACAGGATAAATCCAAGGAGACATATGCCAAGACACATATTAATCAAACTGTCAAAAATTAAATACAAAGAAAGCATATTAAAAGCAGCAAGGGAAAAACAACAAATAACACACAAGGGAATCCCCATAAGGTTAACAGCTGATCTTTCAGCAGAAACTCTGCAAACCAGAAGGGAGTGCCAGGACATACTGAAAGTGATGAAGGAGAAAAACCTACAACCAAGATTACTCAGCAAGGATCTCATTCAGATTTGATGGAGAACTTAAAACCTTTACAGACAAGCAAAAGCTGAGAGAGTTCAGCACCACCAAACCAGCTTTACAACAAATGCTAAAACAACTTCTCTAGGCAAGAAACACAAGAGAAGGAAAAGACCTATAATAACGAACCAAAAACAATTTAGAAAATGGGAATAGGAACATACATATCAATAATTAACTCAAATGTAAATGGACTAAATGCTCCCACCAAAAGACACAGATTGGCTGAATGGATGCAAAAACAAGACCCATATATATACTGTCTACAAGAGACCCACTTCAGACCTAGAGACACATACAGACGGAAAGTAAGGGGATGGAAAAAGATATTCCATGCAAATGGAAACCAAAAGAAAGCTGGAGTAGCAATTCTCATATCAGACAAAATAGACTTTAAAATAAAGACTATTACAAGAGACAAAGAAGGACACTACATAATGATCAAGGGATCGATCCAAGAAGAAGATATAACAATTGTTAATATTTATGCACCCAACATAGGAGCACCTCAACACATAAGGCAAATACTAACAGCCATAAAAGGGGAACTCGACAGTAACACATTCATAGTAAGGGACTTTAACACCCCACTTTCACCCATGGACAGATCATCCAAAATGAAAATAAATAAGGAAACACAAGCTTTAAATGATACATTAAACAGGATGGAATTAATTGATATTTATAGGACATTCCATCCAAAAACAACAGAATACACATTTTTCTCAAGTGCTCATGGAACATTCTCCAGGATAGAGCATCTCTTGGGTCAAAAATCAAGCCTTGGTAAATTTAAGAAAATTGAAATTGTTTCAAGTATCTTTTCTGACCACACCACCATGAGACTATATATCAATTACAGGAAAAGATCTGTAAAAAATACAAACACATGGAGGCTAAACAATACTTAATAACGAAGTGATCACTGAAGAAATCAAAGAGGAAATAAAATAATACCTAGAAACAAATGACAATGGAGACACGACAACCCAAAACCTATGGGATGCAGCAAAAGCATTTCTAAGAGGGAAGTTTATAGCAATACAAGCCCACCTTAAGAAACAGGAAACATCTTGAATAAACAACCTAACCTTGCACCTAAAGCAATTAGAGAAAGAAGAACAAAAACACCGCAAAGTTAGCAGAAGGAAAGAAATCATAAAAATCAGATCAGAAATGAACGAAAAAGAAATGAAGGAAACGATAGCAAAGATCAATAAAAGTAAAAGCTGGTTCTTTGAGAAGATAAACAAAATAGATAAACCATTATTAGCCAGACTCATCAAGAAAAAAAGGGAGAAGACTCAAATCAATAGAAATAGAAATGAAAAAGAATTAACATCTGACTGCAGAAACACAAACGATCATGAGACATTACTACAAGCAACTCTATGCCAATAAAATGGACAACCTGGAAGAAATGGACAAATTCTTAGAAAGGCACAACCTGCCAAGACTGAATCAGGAAGAAATAGAAAATATGAACAGACCAATCACAAGCACTGAAATTGAAACTGTGATTAAAAATCTTCCAACAAACAAAGGCCCAGGACCAGATGGCTTCACAGGCGAATTCTATCAAACATTTAGAGAAGAGCTAACACCTATCCTTCTCAAACTCTTCCAAAATATAGCAGAGGGAGGAACACTCCCAAATTCATTCTACGAGGACACCATCACCCTGATACCAAAACCAGACAAGGGTGTCACAAAGAAAGAAAACTACAGGCCAATATCAGTGATGCACATAGATGCAAAAATCCTCAACAAAATACTAGCAAACAGAATCCAACAGCACATCAAAAGGATCATACACCATGATCAAGTGGGGTTTATTCCAGGAATGCAAGGATTCTTCAATATACGCAAAACAATCAATGTGATAAACCATATTAACAAATTGAAGGAGAAAAACCATATGATCATCTCAATAGATGCAGAGAAAGCTTTTGACAAAATTCAACACCCACTTATGATAAAAACCCTGCAGAAAGTAGGCACAGAGGGAACTTTCCTCAACATAATAAAGGCCATATATGACAAACCCACAGCCAACATCGTCCTCAATGGTGAAACACTGAAAGCATTTCCACTAAGATCAGGAACAAGACAAGGTTGCCCACTCTCACCACTCTTATTCAATACAGTTTTGGAAGTTTTAGCCACAGCAATCAGAAGAGAAAAGGAAATAAAAGGAATCCAAATCGGAAAAGAAGAAGTAAAGCTGTCACTGTTTGCAGATGACATGATACTATACATAGAGAATCCTAAAGATGCTACCAGAAAACTACTAGAGCTAATCAATGAATCTGGTAAAGTAGCAGGATACAAAATTAATGCACAGAAATCTCTTGCATTCCTATACACTAATGATGAAAAATCTGAAAGTGAAATCAAGCAAACACTCCCATTTACCACTGCAACAAAAAGAATAAAATATCTAGGAATAAACGTACCTAGGGAGACAAAAGACCTGTATGCAGAAAAGTATAAGACACTGATGAAAGAAATTAAAGATGATACAAATAGATGGAGAGAGACACCATGTTTTTGGATTGGAAGAATCAACATTGTGAAAATGACTCTACTACCCAAAGCAATCTACAGATTCAATGCAACCCCTATCAAACTACCACTGGCATTTTTCACAGAACTAGAACAAAACATTTCACAATTTGTATGGAAACACAAAAGACCCCGAATAGCCAAAGCAATCTTGAGAACGAAAAACGGAGCTGGAGGAATCAGGCTCCCTGACTTCAGACTCTACTACAAAGCTACAGTAATCAAGACAGTATGGTACTGGCACAAAAACAGAAATACACATCAATGGAACAGGTTAGAAAGCCCAGAGATAAACCCACGCACATATGGTCACTTATTTTTGATAAAGGAGGCAGGAATGTACAGTGGAGAAGGACAGCCCCTTCAGTAAGTGGTGCTGGGAAAACTGGACAGGTACATGTAAAAGTATGAGATTAGATCACTCCCTAACACCATACACAAAAATAAGCTCAAAATGGATTAAAGACCTAAATGTAAGGCCAGAAACTATCAAACTCTTAGAGGAAAACATAGGCAGAACACTCTATGACATAAATCACAGCAAGATCCTTTCTGACCCACCTCCTAGAGAAATGGAAATAAAAAAAAAAATAAACAAATGGGACCTAATGAAACTTCACAGCTTTTGCACAGCAAAGGAAACCATAAACAAGACCAAAAGACAACCCTCAGAATGGGAGAAAATATTTGCAAATGTAGCAACCGACAAAGGATTAATCTCCAAAATTTATAAGCAGCTCATGCAGCTCAATAACAAAAAAACAAAACCCAATCCAAAAATGGGCAGAAGACCTAAACAGACATTTCTCCAAAGAAGATATACAGACTGCCAACAAACACATGAAAGAATGCTCAACATCATTAATCATCAGAGAAATGCAAATCAAAACTACAATGAGATATCATCTCACACCAGTCAGAATGGCCATCATCAACAAATCTAGAAACAATAAATGCTGGAGAGGGTGTGGAGAAAAGGAACACTCTTGCACTGCTGGTGGGAATGTGAATTGGTACAGCCACTATGGAGAACAGTATGGAGTTTCCTTAAAAAACTACAAATAGAACTACCATATGACCCAGCAATCCGACTACTGGGCATATACCCTGAGAAAACCAAAATTCAAAAAGAGTCATGTACCAAAATGTTCATTGCAGCTCTATTTACAATAGCCAAGAGATGGAAACAACCTAAGTGCGCATCATCAGATGAATGGATAAAGAAGATGTGGCACATATATACAATGGAATATTACTCAGCCATAAAAAGAAACGAAATTGAGCTATTTGTAATGAGGTGGATAGACCTAGAGTCTGTCATACAGAGTGAAGTAAGTCAGAAAGAGAAAGACAAATACTGTATGCTAAAACATATATATGGAATTCAAGAAAATTTAAAAAAATGTCATGAAGAACCTAGCGGTAAGACAGGAATAAAGACACAGACCTACTGGAGAACGGACTTGAGGATATGGGGAGGGGGAATGGTGAGCTGTGACAAAGCGAGAGAGAGGCATGGACGTATATATGCTACCAAACGTAAGCTAGATAGCTAGTGGGAAGCAGCCGCATAGCACAGGGAGATCAGCTCGGTGGTTTGTGACCACCTAGAGGGGTGGGATAGGGAGGGTGGGAGGGAGGGAGATGCAAGAGGGAAGAGATATGGGAACATATGTATATGTATAGCTGATTCACTTTGTTATAAAGCAGAAACTAACACACCATTGTATAGCAATTATACCCCAATAAAGTTGTTTAAAAAAAAAAGAATGCTTTACAATTAATATTGTTTGAAAAGAAGTTTTAAGGTTCTTGAAAAAAGCTTGTGTTTGAAACGTTTTTTAAATGGCAGAAAAGCCAAATCAATATATGCATGCATTCTAATACAGAGTAAAACTTTAGGTGAGGACTTAATACTGTAATAGACAGTCTCATAATTAGAACCAGATGCTCGCCCCACATCATGATAGCTCAACCAAAGCAAGCTAATTACAGAGTTAAAGTCAATGTTTCCAGCAACATATCAGAAAAAGACTTGGCCCTTACCATATGTCGCCTGTAAAAATGAGCTAGGGGAACAGAAGGACACTGTTCTATTATGGGTGATTTTTTTCACCTCAGTTATAAACATCACTTCTAAATCCCCCCTATGGTGAAGTTTACTGATTCTCACCACTGCAAGTATAAATCGCCCTGTTCCTGTGAAACTGCCTCTTTCATGCACGCAAGAAACATTTACTGAGTGCCTAGCTATGTGCCAGACCTGGGAAAATAAAAATGAATAACACAAGCCCACACATTAGTGGATCCTGCCTGATTAGTGCTGTAATTGAAGTATACACAGTGCTTCCGATATAAGCCCATAGCTCTGCTGTGGTGTATGCTCTGCACTGATGACCTCTCATTTTCTTTTGCTTTGCCTCTATGAATTCAAAGCCTGTTATCTCTGGACTATAATTATTTTAACCATTACTCTGCACACATAAGATAAATAGATTTCATTCCCTATCTCGTGTCCAGAACAACTGAATGAAGTACTCAAAACATCATGTTTAAGTTAATGTCTATTGAATAGGGAGAAGCAAAAAACTCAGTACAAATTGTCCCCGACTCAACGGTGGCTTTTCAAGTACCACTACCTGCCTTAATCATTTCTTGGTAAATGCAGGAAATACACGGTTACGAGAAGAATGCTAATTCCCCAGCTACTGAGCCCGCCCTGGTGTACTGTGTTTTCACCTACTTTCAACAAGAAACTCTTATTTATAGCTGTTTACAATGAGAAATATATTTTGAAGCATATATGTAATTGTGTATTAGTATTTGTATGTTCATGAGACAAAATATACAACATTAAACAAATAGCAAGATTCAAAAGAGCCAATCTGCCAGTGACATCTAATTTATGAATGTGTATAGATACTAAGTAAACAATGCTTTTTCAATGTAAATCAGCAATCAGTATGCTTTGAGAAGCAGAACATTTTTTCCAAGAACAGGTTGGAAAAGCATGGTGGTGGAATAAAAAGGTTTATAAAATACAACGATGAACATGCAGTGAATGTACTGCTCGCAAGTGAATATTGTTAAGTGTCAAGTGATATGTTGTAAAATTTGGTAACATTTCATCTTTAGCCATTTGTTACACTGCTATGCGACAGGACAGTGCTACTGGTGTTAAAGATGACTAAATCTAGCAGGGAAAATCCTCTGCTCTTCGTGTGCGCTGAGACTCTGAAACCAGTAATATATTTGTGGTAAGGTGAAACAACTGCACACATAAAATTACTGACTGTGAAGTGAAATATACTGTATAAAACGAGACTGTAAGGTGAAAGGAAACAAGAGTGGTTTTGCTCTTATTTCAGAGGAATGATGGAAACTGGTGAAATCATCCACTGATGTTAATCAATACTGGTGGTGCCTGTCTTGTTTAAAACAAGTTTTTGCAAAATGTGCTTAAAGCAATTCATTCTTTTATCTGGCACTTCATATTAACAAAGTACAGTAAGATTTACTAAAATTTTCTTTGATTCTTTTTACACATTTTTATTTACAAGTATTCTTTTTTATTATACGAGGAATATTAACCAGCAAATTAACAAAAACTCTGAATCAAATTATTTTCTACTTGTTTTGTGTACCTGGAGCCTCAAGAGTTGAATACAAAGAAGTGTTCGCAAATTATGTTAATGATTCGGAAGGCAGTGGCATTTATCTTCAACTTCTTGACTTTGACATAAACGCATTCCTATTAAAAGTGCTGGTAAGGAATGGGTCCTCAGCTTTTCTAATGGAGTAACAATGTTGTATTCTGATTTCACATAATTATTAAGTTCCTGGGAACATTATGGAAAGCCACAGAGTCTCTGAATCCTTCACATGCAGTGACAAGATAATGTGTGGCTTTGGAAGAATTAGGATCAAAAAGGGTGTCAAGAATGATAAACCCAAATTCTTTATCTGGTTATATTCCAATCACATTCTTTCGTGTATGGGTTTATCATGTGAACTGTATAGCCTTGCTACTCAAACCACGATCCATGGACCAGCAACATCAATGTCACCTGGGAGCTTGAACCTCGACCCCAGACCTACTGAATCAGAATCTGAATTTTTAACAGATACTCAGGTGATCCTATGCACAGTAAAGGGTGACAGGTAGTGACCCAGAGCTTCTGAATCACAGGCCTCAAGGGCTGATAGGTCGTTTTCCTTATCCTTCAATTATAACTTCCATAAAAAAGGCAAACAGACATGGGCTTTAGTAATTAGGTTGACACTACTTCCCTATAAAGAAAAACCACTGGCACTTTAGTTTTCAATACATATGAATATCAAATACAAATACAGAACTTAAAACCCTTCACAAGATTATGCTTGTGGAACTGAAAATTTAAGAATACCACCACATACAAAATAAAATGTAAGCTAGAGCTACTCTACCCTAAAGAATTAGGTAATGGGTACAAGTGAGGCAGTGTCTACGACCAATTTTGAGAAAAATGTAGTTCACTGGCTACTAAATTATTCACCGCAAAGGCAGAGGCAAGGAGCCAGCCAGACCCTGATAGGCCACGCACGTGCCACGCACGCTGGTTCTTACCTGTTTGTACTCAGATTCTCTTCCAACCAATACCTGCAGAATGTAGTTGACAGGATCGCCTTTCATGGGTGGTACCGTCTCCCATAAAATTTCACATGAATTTCCTTCTAACTGTGTTACTCGAGGTGCTGAAATACAAATCCACACATCCAAGCTCAAAATTCAAAGCATCATTTGAATAGCCCATATTTTAGTAATATTAGTGAGAACCCAGAGAGAGAGAGAGAATGCTTGTGCCCACCCTGAGAGGGGAGTTTATTTGCCCAGCCTCCTAGAAAACTAGCAGGGTACCCTTTACACAGAGAAGACATTCCATGCCTAGCAAGCCATTGGCGAAGAACCCTTTGCTCGCTGTCCTATTAATAACTATTTGGCCTGGGTTGCATTTTTGTTATTTTTTTGATGGCTAATGAGCACCTTCCATGATTAAGCCCTGTGTTAGGTTCTTTGGGGGATGCAAAAATAGGTACCATAAATACTGCTTTCGAGGAAATGAAGATCTAGTTGAGGGAAGGGGAGAGAAAGGTATGAAACAAGTACAAACAAACATAAATGTAAGGCAGATTAAAATGAGAGGTACAAACAAAATGTTGGGGAGTCCCAGGGGAAGGAAGTCACATCCGTGTGAGAGTCTAAGAAAGGTTTGAGGAGCAGGTGGCATTTGAGGTAAGCCTTTAAAAGTTACCTTACGTTTATATTTTTTAGTTTACTTTTTACCTACTGGACTCATTGTTCCAGATTAAAGTGAACTTATGTTAGTTTGCAGAAAAGCACTTACATGTTGCAGAATTTTTAAATATTTTCTTACAGCTTATACTGTATCTCTACAGCTTAATTCAATATCTGATATTTTTCCATTTTGTAACTAGCATGTGTAACTGGTCTTGCCGAATGCCCTTATTTATTTTTTTTTTTTTTTGCGGGACGCGGGCCTCTCACTGCTGGGGCCTCTCCCACTGCGGAGCACAGGCTCCGGACGCGCAGGCTCAGCGGCCATGGCTCACGGGCCCAGCCACTCCGCGGCATGTGGGATCTTCCCGGACCGGGGCACGAACCCGTGTCCCCTGCATCGGCAGGCGGACTCTCAACCACTGCGCCACCAGGGAAGCCCAGTGCCCTTATTTTTAATTTCTAATTTTTAAATTTCTAATTACATGAATTCTTCAGAGGCAGTTGTTTCTACTTTCAATTCTGTACAATGCTGTTTCAGAAAAATAAAAGTTGTCTTAAAAAAAAAGTTTGTATTAGTTGGCCAAAACTACAATTTATGGAAAACTAAATAATCTCATCAGACTAAACAGTCTTCCAGCTAAGACAATTTCCTAAATCTAAGAATGAGAGGAGGAACACCTGATCGTGTGGCAGTGTGAGGACACTGTCCTCCTGAAGAAAGTGTACCACGACCTGCAAGAGCTATCAATTTGGTGTCGTATTTTCCACAGAATGAATCGCCCCCAATAATCACCTTCAGAGGCAAAGGTAGGGCTGGGAAGACCCCTGAAGTTATTTAGCTAATTGGTAAATGTGGCAGGCCTTCCTGTTACAACAACAAACCTATCAGCCACAGCGTGCTCAGGAATCTCCTCTGTTAGAGCCGAAAGGCGAAGCTACACCAAAGGGCCAGGGCATTTACTGCCCAAGTGACCCAGCAAGTATACATCCATTTATACCAGTTATCTTCGTCACATGAAGAAGCCAAAGAGCTTCTGGACCACTGAGGGGCAGGGGAGCAGGGGGAAGGTATTTACCATAAAGTGCCCTGAAAGGAACTATGGGAAACCTTCACAGAATGCAACCACACTGTGGTCAGACCCTGACCCAGGCCCCGGAGGCCCCGCACCCTCCTGTAACGCACTCCGTGCCCTGGTGTAGCTGATACAGCGCCTCTGTGCAGAAGCAGTAAGTCAAATGGCCTTTCTCCTGGGGCCAGACACAGACAGAACCTTCTTAACAAATTGTGCTCACTGCCTAGCCACCCAAATAATACAGCCAACCCTCACTTTACCCCATGTAAAACCTGGTTCAGGTGGGCTGCTTATCTGTCAGCCTCAGAGTCATTTCGGGCAGCAGCTGGATAAAGCAAAGACAGGCAGCAGGGACCCTCACAAGAATCACACTACCGGGGAGGTGAGGGCGCAGGCTCAGGAGTCCATGATGGGCTGGGACTGGGCCCAACGCTAGGTGGGAAGGGCTGAGCCAGCTTTTGCCCTGTTGCTGTCTGCCCGGCTTGGCCAGTCGGCTGTGCAGTGGCTGAAAATGGGAGATGAGGGCTCAGCAGACCCGGTGGAGGGAGAGCCTTGGGGGCGTGGCTTTCGCTCACTCCCTGATCCCATGAAGGGGGCAGAGGGTAAACCAGTCATTCACAAACCTCAAGACAAATACTCCAGGAGGTGAGAACAGGCCACTGCTACAGCTTTCCAGTGAGGGCTGCGGGCTGGAGGAAAGGCTGTGGATGTTGCCTACACCGGCCTCTAATCTACTGATGCACCACAGTCATCCAAAGATGCATGCGAAGCGCTGCAGAGAGACACTCAGACCGCTCGTGGTAACCTGCCATAAGTGCTACATCACCAGGAATTCACCCGCATTCCTAACCCAACATCTGCCACTCAGGTCGGCTTCTTTTCTTCGTCCATCTATCCCCCGTGGGGAAGAGGCTGTCTCACCATTAAATTATCTGTGATAATAATCTACACATACTTGAGAAAAGTCATTACCGGTAAGCCCTCTCCCTTAAGGCCTCTCATTTCCCCTAGAGAACCCATTTCTCAACCATCTCTTTTAGAAAGTTCTTTTGATTCTATCTTGCTGATATGAGAAATATTAGGAGAGCATATTCAAGGTCAGAATCGAGCCTCCTCCTCTTAAATCCCAACATTTCCTCACTCTCACAGAAGAGCATGACTGAATACACGGTCCACAAACCTTTGATGCTGGGGGGGACACTCTTGGTTGTGCTGAAGGTGTAGGTTTCCGAGAAAGGCCCTTCCCCAGCCTCGCTGGCTGCCTGGATTCTGAAGGAGTAGCATGTGAATTCAGTCAGCCTCTGGACCTTATAGGTGTGGCTGGGTCCTCTGTAGATTGAAATAAACCTAGAGAAAGGAGCAGAATCCATTAGCCACCTGAACTTTTATTAGTGACAAGAAATTATGATACAAATGTGGAACAGATTAGACCAACTTGGTAAATGCTTTTCATACCATCTGAATTAATCATCAGCCAGTTGCTATGTCACTGTTAAGTTTAATGTCTAATATATGCTTACATAAAAGAAAAACAAATTTAAGAACATATAAAGCTTAGAATGAGATTCCTTTAATTATGTTATAGATTCTAGAGACATCACTTGTTCATGCTTTTGTTTACTGATAAAGAACAGAAATTTCAAATTTTTCATAATGGCAATATCTATATAATCTGATATGTTACCTTACCTTCTACTAATACTAGGCAATGAAGTTAATGTTAATTGGGCACCGGAGAAATACAGTGTCCTCTTTACCAGAATTTTCTAAATAACTGAGGTTTAGCTAGAAAATTCTTTACATTTTAACCTTTATCTTTCCAAGAGCTTTCAAAGCCCCTTTCTCAAACTAGTAAGATGACATTTACAATCATAGATCTTTGAGAAAATATGTAAAAAGAAGATATATTTTGCTCAGAATCATCCATCAGCTTAATCACAATAACAGAAAAACAGCACAGGTGGGCTGGACAGTTTAGACTGGCAGCTTCTGGATCCTTCTCCCTCCCATCAGGACTATTTTGTACTTCTCTGCTAAATAATATTTCCATGAGACACAGGCATAAGAGGCATGAGGATAAAAAAAACAGGCCTTACATTTTGAGTGTTTCCCCTCAGGTCTTGGAAATTAATATTTTCACAGTGAAACGGGATTACTTAGAACTGCAATATAACGTTACCGTTTGTCCTTTTATAGTTAACTGTAATATTTTGGAAATAATGTAACTTCCCATAAGTTATCCAGGATCTTCAGTAGATTCAGAATCTGAATCTGCTGGCCTGGGGACACTTTGAGAACTTCTATATGAGTTAATCCAACCACACCGCCTTGTCCCTACACAGGCCAACTGTTTCTCCCAGTTTCTCGGCATCTGAGGACAATCCGCTGTCTTCAAATGCTGCTCGAAGTCAGGCAGTGATAGAATCACACACAATTCAAAATGTCTCTTAGGCTGATTTGGCCTAAGGGTAAGCAGAATTTATGCACTCATTTAGCAAACATTTTTTGAACATCTGCTGTGTGCTAGACTCTGTGTATTCAGAGATGAATTAGACCTAATCCTGTGGGTTAGCTGGTCCCGTGTGTGGGCAGGGTTTTCTGAAGGAGAGCAGCAGCTTTTCCACCTGCTAGCGAACATCCCCTCCAGATGGATGGACGGATACAGAGATTAAACAGCTTTTTTACAAAACCTGTCAGTCGATACTTATCTTAAAGTAGCCATGCATTAATCAGCCTTTGCAGTTGAGTTCCTGAGCCCCAGTCATTTCACCCATTTAATGTTCCTCTGCTTTGCTGTGTAAGGAAGCACCTTTTACTGAAGAATGAACATTTTTAATTTCAGGAAAAGACAGAGTCCAGGCTGAAACCCAAATACCATGGTAACCTACTTAGCACTCCTGACACATTACCGCCTTAATGAAGATACCCCTTGCTAATGCTAGAGGCTACTTATTAACTCAGCCTCACCCAGGCTAGAATCTCTAACCAGAGTAATTGCCCTCACTTATACCACAAAATGGAAGTCATGGCGTAAGAAGTAAAAATGTTACATCTTCATTACAAACTTGCAGTAAAGCCGGGTGTTTAGAGGAGTTTGGAGAGGACTACTAGCAATAGTACTGCTTCCTTGCCCGTGCCCTGCTCTGAGAAGAGTATTTCCTTCTGAAATAAGTTCAGTGTATCTATGTAGGCAGCAGCACTCACATTCACAAAGAAATTTACTGAAGCAGATTCAGTACTCTAATTTTGTAGTATAATCTAAACTGAGCAAATAGCATATTTTCAAATATTTCAATTTTCAAGTTCATCAAAACCTGCTGTTTTTGGAATAGCTATTTTGTTCCTTTTTCTTGTTTTCCTCTTGTACCACAGCATTTTATTAATCGTTTAAAATTGCATTCTTATTTAGAAAAAGCACTGTGGAACAGGTGATTGAAAAACTTTACAATGAAAAACTTTACAATGTTGCCATTAGTGCATTTGTTTGCCTCCAGGGACAGTGCAATAAAGCTAGTGACAGAGCCCACCCCAGGTTTAAATGGGTTAATACAAGACAAGTGCTTAGAATAGTCTTGACATGTAATAATCACTCAGTAAGTGTTAGTTATAATCATTTCATAATGCTGAGAAGACAGCTAACACTGAGGTTATTTTCTTTCCTCCCGGGTGGAGGGTCAGCCGTGTGGGGAGCGGCTGGCCTGCACACACTGGCTGCTTACCCTCTCCCACCGGACCTGTCAGTGAAGTGCAGGCAAGAGCACCTCCCTCGCAAGACTGCTGGGATTCAATGTGAAAACTCACGTAAAAGCCCCAGTTCGTACACAGAGTAGCCCTCAAATAAATATCTGTTGATCCTAAGCTGCTTTCTGTACATGCTGACAGTAACTTCTCTTTCAAACAATAAACACCAACCAAAACGAAATAAAAGCACACAAGCCAACACAAAAAATATAATCTCTCTTTCACCCCAATTCTGTAATTATTTTCCATCACTCCAAGAGGCAGGGGAAGAAAGAACCTTCTTTCTTCAGAGCCAGTGATTTACAGCCAGTTGCATGATGGCCTCTCTGGGAGGCTCCATAGGTTAACACCCTGTGGCTAGAACCACTCGGGGAGGGAATAAAAATATTCCTCAAATATTTGTTTTAAAAAGGCCAACTTAATTTTAAAATTCATTAATAAGTAAGCCAGACGCCTTTGGTGATAGAATTAAACATGCTACACGTCCCAAGACACAATGATTGAAGACTCCACATTTTAAAACAACCAAGGACTCAGAGCTTGGAGCAAGGCTTTGCCATGAAGAGGAGAACAGTGGCCATCCAGCCGTCCCGACGGCTATTCCTCCCCCTTACGTCATTCCCTTGACTGCTCAATCCCACGGGGGTGGCCCAGGTGACAAGGGACGCACTATGTGGGGAGTCTGCGCTCCCCTGGGCCATCCCTTGGTCTATGCTGCCTGGTAAACACTGGGCCACCCTTCACTTCTCCCCCTGCCTCCTCCACACTGTTGGTGTCAAGGGGTGGGGCACGGGGACTTGGACCCAGGAAGACCGGACATGAATCTCAGCTCCGCCCGTAAGGCTGCCAAATCGCTCGCACCTGCTAACCGTTTCTCCATCTGCAAAACAGGGACAGTATCCACCTCATAGATCGTTTTGATGAGCCAAATGCAGAAATGTGAGGAAAAAGCTTAGCACTGAGCCCGACACACAGTAAGAGTTCAATACAGGGTACCCAATGGCTCCAGACCCTGCACCATGAGCGCCACCAACCATCCTGATCAGGCTAAGGTGCCCTGAGGATCACTGTGGCTCTCAACTCCCACCACGCAGGCCTTTCTCCAGGTTGCTGGGGCCACAACCAGTTCATGCTGCAGCAGGAAGAGGTCCATCTGAACTTGTCCTGCCACATCTGTTATGGCCTGTGCTAGACACATAGCTCTCCCCCACATAAGTTAATCTAATCTGGTGACCAAGGAGTGCACATGAAATGCTCACTGTTATTTTTATTACATGAATGCTCCTATGCTATAGAAACATAATGAAATTATATCAATATATAGGTATGGTTCCTAGAATGTAGTTCATGCTCAATAAAGCCACTGAGTAACTTTAGTATCAGTTCAGGCTGAGGCATGTGTAGCCACAGGGATCCTCTGTGGTATCACAGCCCATTATAGGCCTCCCTGGAGCCCTGGGCCCACACTGGCAGTGCCTCTGAGAGGTCTTGTACTCCATCCTCAACCCCTGCTGCCCATAGCCACATACATCTGGAGGCATCAGCCCCATGACCTAGGGCTCTTGTGAAGGCCAAGTAAGAGGACAGGTGTGGAAACACCTTGGGGCTCCGCTGTGGAGCTGCCCCACTGGTGCAGGGGCTGAAGGTCCAGCGGGTAATAACAATCACTGCAGACAGCAGACTTGAGTTTGAGTTCAGCTTCAACAGCCTGGTGGTCTTCACCTCTATAGCCAAGTAATCTGTTTCCTCCTGTGTAACATGAGCACAATAACCGTGCTGACCCCCTCAGAGAGTTGTGAGAATTAAATGGGATAATGCAGAGAGAACCCATTACAAAATGCCTAGCACTTGTGAGTGCTAGATAAATATTAGTGGTTACTGTTTATAATAACAAAGCACCAAGGTTCATGAATGATTTACCTAGTTTCTCAGCACTGGAGAAACCTGAGGATGTCCCCGGACGGCATCCCTCTCACTTACATTCCCTTAGACTTTCCGGAGCTGGAGGGAAAGCTGTGCATGTGAATACCATCTACCCTGTCCTGGAAAACCCAGGCGGAGAACCGCTGTGGAAAACAGATGAAGATGGAGCAGCGGGTCCTATAGAAATGCTGGCCACTTATGGAAATTTGGGCATTTTTACTTAGGGAGAGGAAAAACGGAGAGAAATGCTCTCATGTACTAAAACAAATGTTTACTTGGAAGGGGAAGCATAAACAAGGCGGAACGTTCGGTGGGTCACTGAAAGTTTACAGTCTAAATGAATTCTTTATGGCTCTGCCCCCAACTGGCTCCAGCTTTGACTATGTCTTCTTGAAACTAAACACTTTGAAGGTAACAAAAACACGTGGGCTTTTAATCTGGTAATTTGGCAGTGTTTTAAAAAAATATTTTACATATCTATGAATACAAAATGAATATGCTTATTCGGCTTGCCTGTCAGAGTACTCCATGGTGGGTACAAAGAGGTACAAAGACCTTGACCACAATGCAGAGTCTGTTACCTTCATGATGAACAAGTCGGTAACTCTCCAGGCTGTTTCTGGACACTTGGGATAATAACTGTCTTATTCACCTGGCAGGAATTTTTCTGAGATCCAAATGAAAGGACCAAGTAAATTCTATGATTTGTTATTAAATATACACTAGGAAGGCAAAACAACAGATTTTTGACATTTTCAAGAAATTCTTTCAACCTCAGTATTTTAGGCTTTAATATTGTGAAAGATAACTTTTTTGCACTGAAGGAAGAAATTCAGACATGTTACATCTTTAAATGTTTTTTAAAATCATTTTAGGGGAAAATGATGATATACAAAGTATTAATTTTAAAATGTTTCCGTAAAACAGTTTTGTTTCAAAAGAAACGTCCAAGAATTCTCTGGATAGAGTATAATAAATTCACAGTAGAAAATAAGAGAGAATGCTGAGGCTTGTATGTTTATTTCCTCGTTGCTGTCCACCCACTGCAGGCTAACAGAAGCCCATTAATATTTACTCTTCAAAGTGATCTAACCTGCTGACCTAAAAGGGCCTATGGTCCACAAACGGCTGCAAATGGCACATTTCAAAACATCACAAATTAACACTCGTAGTAAGCTCAATGTGGCTATATTCCTTAGCAATGACATGTCATTGCCTTTATTTTTTCTTAATTTCCCTGGGCTCCATGGATTGTGTGTGTGTGAATTTCCTACATTACTGAAGTGACGTTTGGGAATGGAGGATGTTCAAAACAGGAATGAATAGTATGTACCCTCACTCCACAAAGAACACTGAGTCCCGCCATGTCTATGCAGAAGCAGATGGCAGCAGATGGCATCACGTGAGGACACCTGAGGCAAAGAAGATGCTTTTCCAAAACTGGTTCTGATGTGGCCGAGAGTCCCAGTTTGGAGAGTGAATGCTCATGTGTCAAGAGCGATTTCCAAGAGACCAATGAGAAAAGGAGTTAATTTCCTAACCCCCATGTCCCCAGCTCCACATGGCTTGGGAGTAATCAGGCTGCAATATGTTTTGGTTATGATCCTTTTTATGCTCCTTTTCTAAGAAATAAAATGTCACTATAGCTACTGATGAAAATCTGTACATAGAATAAAATTCTTGTTTTTGATTCTTTTTGTCTGCACTGCACTTATTGATATACATCAAAAAAGAAATTTATTTATATTCGAAGAAAGGATGACTAGACTCTCTAAAGACCACCTGAGAACCTTGAAACTTTCCATTCTTCTACTTTGCTTTCAAATACGTGCAGTGAATCTCATCTTCAGGCATATTCTTCGCAGAGTCTTCCAAATTTCTGTTAGCCTACTTTTATTTTAGTGACCTTACCTCAATCTTACCTCATTTAGGAAAAATGGAGAGGAAAATGCTATCCAATTCCATTCTGTTACTTATTTATTTTTAAATAGAAGAAAAAACCATAGTCGGAATTCTACTTCTGGTCTAATTAAGATCTCAAATACTTCATTTACCACTCCTCACCTTGGGCTGTCCTTAGAACATTTTAGCCTGAAACTGAATAAGCTAGCAATACTCTTTATTTTGCAGGATGAATCTTTATGCTCCTTTTTAAAAAAATAAAAATGCTTTTTTTCCCATCAATCAGGGACTGAAGACAGGTATCATTAGCTTCATTTGGTAAAGGGAGAAACTAAGGCAAAAAGAAGTTAAGGGACATGCCTCTAGTCATCTAGAAACTCAGTAACAGATCTGGGATTACAACAGAGAATTAACACCCCTGTTGAGAACCATAACTGCCTTCTGGTGACTGAAAGCAATATAAAAATGCCATTTATCCAACAAGGGTGGTCATGCGAATTGGGGACTGCTCCACAGAAGCAAAGGAAGCTAATACCGAGGGTCTTTTGTGGGCCCTGAGTTAGTCGTGTTACATCTATTTCATTTAATTCAGCAGTATGCTCTGAGAAATATAAGCAGGAGTTTGTTCTATAACAGGCATACATTAAGAAAGTTCACTCCTGTAGTGCTCATATACCCCGGCCACTTTTGTTAGTTGCCTGGTGTGTAATTTTTTAGGGTTTCTTTATGCAGATTATTTTCCATCCCTCTCTAATAGCAAACAGGCAGTCATACTGTACACATTACAAAGTCCCTCCAATTTTGCTGGCTAAAGGTAAAAGTGTCACGGGCACAAGGGCTGAGTTAAAAGGAGAGCAAGTGGCAATTATCCATTCTATTAGAGCCCATCCCCATTTTGCTGGAGCCTTGCTTTAAAATACATTGGCTCTCTGGGTAACCTGAACAACAGATTAACCATAAATGTATTCCTGGAACTTAAGTTCCTCTTGCCTCAGTGCTGAGTACAATTATCAGGAACAGGGACCCACAGGGTCAGGACGAGAATCAGCATCAATTCAAATTCTGTTAGGGCAGCATAACATTTCATTTCAATAACTCAGACAAATGCATCTTCAAAATCATCATTACACATTATAATCTTAAAATGCATGAGCTGATCTTGTTATTCTAATCCCTGTATTCGGTTAGCACAGCATTATGAAAATGTTTACTTTTGGGTATATATTTTTCTTGCATACATAGGAACCAAAGACATTTGGATCTATGCTAGACCTGTTAAGAATAATAGACTTAATCACTCTATAGCTAAACTAACATAATTTTTGTTTTCTTGTTGAAATTAAATAAAAACTCTTGTACTGTCTGCTCATTTTTTCACATTAATTTCTCAGCAAGATAAGCTCCTTATAGACAGGCTACATACTTCACAAGACCTAGCACACTGCGGTAATTTAAAAAAAAATTGACTGAGCAATCATAATATAACTGCTACGGATAAACTTAGTCCTACTTTGAGGTTGCTACGTAAATATGTAGTCAGTGACCTTGGACTGGGAATCTTGTGGGTCAAAATCTTGAATACATGGGAAACAAATGTCCTGATCAAGGGGAAAACTTTCTACACAGCAATTCCAGGTGATCGGGATGAATTCTAGGTTGACTTACCTTGGGGCAAGGATTTGGGCAAGGTGCCCTTCTGGTATCCCTTTTATTTACATGAAGTAGCCCCAAACTTAAGAAAAAAAAAAAAAAAAACCAAGTGTAAAAGTACCAGAACAGAAAGGCATTTACATGGAGAAAGACCCAGGGCATGTTTCTGTTCTCTGGAGATTGTATCCTCGGTTTCCACCCAATCCTGAGTCCTTATCACTGGTCTCCATCCTAAGGCTCTCCAGCATGAGGTTATAAGATTGATTCCCTTTTAAGACTCACCCAACTTGTTACCTTTTCTAATAAGCCTTCTCTGTTCAATTTTAAGCCTAAAGTACATGCCATTCTTCTACCTTCCCTCAACACTCTGTGCATGTGTCAATCTTTAAGCCCTCCACACCATGATTTGCTGTCTCTTCTACCTATCCCCAACCAGACTGTGATCTATTCAAGAACTAAATAATGTAGATAAAGCTCTCAATGCCTGGCACTTTGTAGGTGCTCAATAAATAGTAGTGTCCTTTAGAAAGTCTGAAAATATATTTTTGGCCAAACGGTATACTTAGAAATCTCTGGGTCATTTCAGACTTTTTTGATTATGAGGTATATAAATTAAACATGATAAACCAGCAGATCACAGATGCAAAACCTTAGCGGTTTTGCCCATTAAGTGGTCACTCTTAAGGAAAGTCAGTATCTTTCTTCTTATTTTCTTATTTGTCAAAAGCAGAAATTAAACATGAAGAAAAAAAGAGATAACATTCTCTAATCATTTACAAAATACATCTTTTTATATAGGAGTTAGCTCACAAATAATCTACAAAGATTCACTGCTTTAAGGTGAAAAGGTGGCAAGGATCTCAGAGTTCAGCTTCTAGTTCAACCCCTTTGTATTTCATGGATGTGGAAAACGCAGGAGCAATAGTTTAGCAGCTGAAATCAACTCAACTCTTTAATCTGACAATTACCAAGCAGGGAGTTATTCATTTTCACTGTGCTTCTGTTGCAAAACATGTTTAAAGACTCAGATTTCTTGCATTGGCTGGCTAGGATAGCGACAAGACTCAGACACCACAGCCCTCCTTCCAAATGCCCACAGTGACTGGTGAGAAAAGCGTACATGGCAAAAGAAATATTTTGAGAGCTGACAGCTAAGAAAGTACATTAAAACCACCATCGGACCTAACTCTGATTCTCACCTTGGCCACAGCAGGATATATACTATTTTTGCCACATCCATAATAGGAACTTGTTAGTGCTTAATGAAATCAATACACACGCTAAAGGATGTGTACACTTTTCCCCAAAGCCACAACTAGAAACCACTCTAGCAACCACAAGTTCAATGAAAAAGACAGCTGTCACTTTGGAAGAAAACACTGGACAGGTCAGATCCAAGTCCTAAAGAACCTCAAGGGGACGAGAACTGACCAAGAGCTGGCTAAGAACAAGTATTATGATGTATCCAACTCAAGGTGTTTCTCGCTGATCTTCACTACTCAAGAGCCAGAGTTAAAGGCTTGGATTCGTGGGGCCATTTTCACTACACGAGCTCAGTTTCAAGACACTAAGGAAGGTCATCTTCAAACTCAAAATAGGTCAATTTCATCCTTTTAAATCCCAGGAAAATAATTCCACAAATGGAATGAGAATTTATTATGTTCTATATTCCTATTACTTTAATAACTTCTGGGAGCACTGACAAATCTAATTTAGAAAAAGATAAATTTGGACTCTAGCCCATAAAATTAAGAAAAACACTGTTCCTAATGGTAAGTTTTCTTAAAATGCCATTTAAATTTAGGCAAGTCATTTATTTGATTACAAGCCAGCCCCCCCTCTTTTTGTTTTCTTATTTTTTTTAATGAGGAAGGAGCCTGTATTGATTACTAGACTCTGCACTATTTTCTGTCTGGCATATTTAAATGTCTAACAACAGCATTCTTATTTGGACCAGCATTCTTATTTGGACCAGCATTCTTATTTGCTCATGGAGATTTTGTTCTAAGCATCTGTTCAGTTCTCTGTACAAGGCACTTCAGGTAGCTGCCCTGCAGAGGGCAGGACTGCAGCACACTGGGGATAGCAGGTTTGGTGCAAAGCTGTCCTTCTTCCCATATTCTTGGAGGTAATAGTAGAGGCAGCTGCATGGGGAAGTCAGGAGGTGCTGGTTCTGTTCCCAATTCTGCCACCAGCTTCAAAAATGTTCCTGGGATTCACTTCTTCTAAACAGTACAACTAGAAGGTATTTTCTAAGGAAGGTTCTCCCTGCCAACAATGTAAGCCAAAAGCCCAGGAAAAAAGAGACTCATGTACAAATTTCCCCAAATGCTAGCTTTATATATTTATCATGATTTCTGTTAGTCCATAATTCCTGTTCTTGCCAGTAAGGTCAAGGAGTCTCCTACCAGTAAAATAGTGAGTCCGTGAAAAATGCATTCCAAAAGCACACAGCACAGTAAGATAAATGGTCTTGTCTGTGAATGAGTATGAATTTAATCTCTAATGAACCTCCCCCAAAGAAGCCTTACCTTTTCTGTCCTTTCTACACTGGGACTCATTCCCAAAAGGACAATCACTTTTTTTCTTCTAAGTCAAACTATTGTGTTTTCCAGGTCCTCCAATGTCAAGTTCAAACGTTATCTGTTTCAAAAAGCTGTTCCTGATCTTTGCAACCAACCAGTCTCTGCACTTTATTCCCTACGTCTGCCCCCTTCAAACTCCCAGAGTGCTTTTCTCCAATGGCACTAGTGTTCTACGACTATTTGTAGGTTGATATTATGCTTCTGGAGGGGGAAGCAGGGCCTTGCTTTCGTTCTTGAGCTTGGTGTCCCCGAGGGCCCACCCCAAACAGTGCCTTCCACACAGCAGGACTCCACTGAGCTCACGTGAATCCGAGCACTCGAGTACAGAGCAGAGGTAGAGGTTGGACAGGGGTCTCTGTGCTAATTAGAACCAGGTCCCCATATAAAAGAGCAGGATACTGTGATGCATTAAGGGGAAATAACAGGAATACTTCCACATACACTGGTCTGTGCTTTGGCAGGTATGCACAGGAAGGGGCAGCATGTCTACTCCATCAGGCTGTCTTGGTTTTATGGTCATCTCCTACCTCCTTCAGCTGATTCTCTCATTTGAACTTTTGGTAACAGAACTTTCTGTCATTAACTTTTGCTACGCATCTGAATTATTCCTAAATACAGTTCAGCTGCCCATCTTCTGATCGGCCATTTTCAGAGGAAATAAAGTTAGATTAAATAAATACTATGTGAAAGGCTGTATCTGATTTCTGTAGCCAACAGTGTTCCTGGGCATGGAGTTTTATAAAGAATCTCCTATTTGCTCCAGTTAATTTGATATTATATTGCATTGCCCATAGTTACAGAGCACAATCCCCATCTGTACATCACCACAGCTATTTCAGACTGGTAAACATGTTTGTCCCGATGGTTACTGAATATTTAAAGAGGTTAACATCTTTTCCTGAGTCTTATTTCCCTCTGCACTCGTGACTAATATAACACTATTAAACAGCATGGACTTGAATTCGACCATTTTCTTTCTGGATAATTTCTCTCCATTTTCTTTATGAAAGAAAAAAACACATATATTATCACATGTAGGAAAATCAGGATCACGAGAATGTTAATTTAGAAAATTCCAAATGGAGAATGGAGGGTGCAACTTTGGGTATAAAACGCAGGACCCAAATACCTAGGGAGTCTTTCAATAAGGACGAAGAGTGCTTCAGAGGACAAATGAACAGGGAAGATTCCATCCCACAACCCAAAGCCATCGAATTTTCGGATGAAGCCTCAGGTCCTCACCTCTTGTTTCTGTCCTCCAGCTGCAGTGTGTACACCGTGCCATCAGCCGCGTGCGTCCTGGCATTACCGTCTCCCCATTTCAGCTTCAGGCTCTGGGGCCCAGCAGCGGCACATTCGAGCCTAGGAGGCAACGGTGGTAACGGCCGAGTTTTTGCTTTAATGAACTGACTAAATGGTCCAGCTCCAATTTCATTTATGGCCTGAATTCTGATCCTGGAAAAAGGAAAAAAAATCACAAAGGTTGTTGGTTTAAGAAGCAGTGATTCCTCATTTGAAATAAACATTGTGTGGTGTATTTCTTACTTGCCCCTATAAGCAGAGTCATGGAATAAAGGAAAACAAGTTAAAAATAATTCAAGACAAATAGAGAAATGGGCAGCTCGGAAAACAGATTATCTTCTCCATTCCAAAAAATAGCCCCAAAAACCACATTAGCAAGATATCCCTTAGTTCTTAATTAAAAGAAAGAAAGAAAGAAAGAAAGAAAGAAAAAGAAAGAAAGAAAAAGAAAGAAAGAATGGCAGAAAAGGGAAGACATACTAAAGACTTTCATATTTTGTTCTAGCCACCCTTCAGCTGCCTCAAAGTCAGTTTTAGGATAACAGCTCTTCAACAGCACATTTTCCTCCCCTTTCTCCAGCCTCACCCAACAACCTCTGCTAGTCCTTAACCAGTGCTATGTGTGCGGGCACTGCTGGTAACAGTGTCATTCAGATGTGCAATTATCTTAACTGGATGTTTACTATGTGCAGTGTTATGGGTAATAAAGATATACTAACATTGCTCTCATGGTCTAGGAACTGAAAATCAAAGTTAAAATGTATATAGAAAAAATTTCCTATTATCATTCCTATTTTTCTTGTTCCTCTACTTCCTTATTAGTTGATTGAAAAAGTTCTCCAAGGTCATCACACAACACATTGATGGCACTGCTCCACCTTCATCCTCAACACTCCTTCCCGCAGTGACTGCATGTTATTGAAGCTTGTTTCCTCCTGGCACTGAGTGGCCTGCAGACCCCTGCAGAGGCCTTTCTCCTCTGCTTCTCGGACCAAAGGTCTCACACTAGCTCCCACCCCACCCTCTGCTCTTCCTCTCTTCTTCTGTACAATATGGACAGTCCTCTCAATAACTTCAGCATTCCACAGCTTCATCCACTTAAGCTCTTCCCCAGGTCTGCCTCTCCTCCATCTCTTCATGCCTCATTACTAGGCCTCTAGTAGAAACTTGCACCCAGATCCCTTGCTAGGTACATAGGCATCTTATTGGGCTGAATGAGCAGTGTGGTGTCACTAGTTCTAAAAGTTTCAACATTTAAACTTGATTTGAAACAGTGTTTCAAAACACATGATAATAAAAAATACAGTCAAAGAGAAATTCTCAGGAAACAGATCAGTTTAAAATATTCTTATAATTTAGTTTTATGTACTTTTCACTTACAGCAATTATTGCTTATATCTAAATAGAAAATATCATTTAGGTATTACAATACCTTAATCCATCATATGACCTCAAATTAACCTTAATTCTTCAAATTTAAAATTACATAGTTCAGCAAGTCAATCTAATGACACATCTGTAAATTGTTAAGAAGAAAAAAAACCAATAGATTAATTCCAGGTGAGATGGAGTAAGCACACTCCACCGTCTCTCCCACTGAATGCAGCTATTAAACCTGGACAAAATAAACAGAGCAGCTATTTAAGAAGTCCAGAAAGGAAATAGAAGCTGAAGGATTTGGGGAAGAATTTGAACTATCACCAAACCAGCAGTGAATTTACCATTTTTCCCCTCCTTTACTCACTGGATTAGACTCAACGGCGCAGCCTGAAATCCAGGAACAGATATTTGCATGGGCAGAGAGCTGCCTGGCTCAAAAGAAAGCCAAGAGTCTCTGAATGGGAGAAAATTCCCCCATTCCTCTTTTTTTATTTCTTTTCTACACTGTCTCATTCTCCAACCCTTAGCCAGTTCCATCATATTAACAGCCTAAAGAAGAAAAACCACATGATCATACTCATTGATACAGAAAAAGCATCTAATGAAATTCAACATATGTTCATAATAAAAATTCCCAGCAAACTAGGGATAGAAGGGAAATTTCTCAACCCAAAAGGGGCATCTATAGAAATACCTGCAGCTAACATTACACTTAACGGTGAAAGACTAAATAAAAGATCAGAACAAAGCAAGGATGTCTACTCTCACCACTCCTATTTAATGTCAGGTACCAGTCCCAGCCAGTGGGTGTGGGGAAAAAAGGCACAGAGATAGGAAATAAAGAAATATACTGCAAGACACTGCGGAGACTATTGAAGACCACCTAACTAGACAGAGATATACTGTGATCATGAATTGGAAGATTCTACACAGAAAAAATGTCAGTTCTTCCAAAACTGGATCTATAGATACAATGCAATTCTAATAAAATTCCAGCAGGATTCTTCTTAGTAGATATAGATAAGTTGATTCTAAAAGTTACGTGGCAAGACAAGGGAACTAAAATTGCTAACACAAATCTGAAACATAAGAATAAAGTTGGAAGAATCACACTATCTGATTTAGAACTTACTATAAAGCTTCCTATAAAGTATTCAAGATAGTGTGGTATCAGACAGACACATAGACCAACAGAATCAACACATACATGGCCAACTGATTTTCAAAAATGTGCAGAATGAATTCAACGAAGAAAGAATAGTCTTCTTAACAAGTGGTATTGGAACAACTGGATATCAAAAGGAAAGATAAATAAATCTCAATCTAAACCTCAGATCTTATTCAAAAGTTAACTCATGGATCACAGATCTAAGTGTAGAATGTAAAATATAAAACTCTTAAGAAGAAAACAGGAGGAAATATTTGTTACCTAGAATTAAATAATTTTTAGATATGGTGTGAAAAGAATGTATCCAGAATGCATCTAAGACCTTTCAAATCTCAGCAGCAAAACAACACAAAACAACCCAACTAATAAAAAAAATGGGCAAAAGACTGGAACAAACATTCCACCGAAGAGGATATACACATGGCAAATATGCACACAAAAAAGATGTTTAACATCATTAGCCACTAGGAAAATGCAAATTAAAACTACAATGGGGTAACACTATATCCCTATTAAAATGGCCAAAATAAAAAATGCTTATTAATACCATTCTGGCAAGTATAAGGAACAACTGAAACTCTCCTATTTTGCTGGTGAGAATGCAAAATGGTATAGTTACATTGGAAAACAATTTGCTTACAAAGTTTCTTATAAACTTTAACATACATTTATCATATGACCCAGCAATCACACTTCTTGGACTTTACTCTAGAGGAATTAAAGTTTACGTTCACACAAAAGCCCGCACATACACGTTTATACCAGCTCTATTCATAATCACCCAAAACTGGATGAATATCTGCCTCACAGTTTGGAATGTAGCAAACACTTATTGCTGATAAAGTACAGCAAAAGTTCCATTACAAAGAGCCTTACTTTTCCCAGATTCTATTAAACTAGGGCTACATCAGGTCTCTTGTAGATAATGCAACGTCACTCTCTCAACACAGCATTGAAAGACTACAATGAACTCTTCTTTGCTTCCCAGCATGAGTCTTGTAAAATAGCTGCATGGTATTAAGATAAGAGTTTTTCCCCTATGATTTGAAAAGTACTAAATTTTTCTGCAACTGGAGAGGAAAGATCTTTTTAGAAAGGTGGTCATCATTGTCGTAGAAATTACTACCTTTTTTCCCTACTCAGGAAAAGGGGATTAAGCCAGACTTTAAGTCTCAGTCTTTTTTCAATGGTGTACAAACTTCCTCACCTACAAAGTTTATATCAATGTCTTTCCACTGTCCAGACTGCCATTCCTTCCCTTTATTCTGGGCAGAGGTATTCCTAGAGCCCAGAGGCCAAGATGCTTCCTTCCATCTGCTTGCCCATATTCCTCCAGAGCCAAGCTCACCTGTACTCAAGGTGATCCTACTGTTTTGCTCCCTGCGGCCTCAACAGCCCTTTAGCTACATTAAGTAAAAGGAAGGGAGGTAATGGGTTGCTTTAGATTGTTGTTCTGCTCAAGACAAAAAAATTATGAGATCCGAATCATTTATAAGAATTAAAAAATAGCTTATAATACACAAGTATCAAGATGCAGAAAGAAATGTAGATTTAATATTTACTTTTGTAAATTCATTTTCTTCACAAGGCCTCCCCAGTATTTTGATAGGTACTAGGTTCCTAATATCTGTAGCTCTAGGGTTCTCTGACCTTTTAACTGGGAAGTATTTGGTAGGCATATCGAATGTTAGCCATACATACATACACATACACATACACACACACACACACACACACACACACATACACACACCAAGAACAAGAATATTATGGTAGCATTTTAACTCTCTTTAGCAGTGAAGCCTTTCTGCCTACTCTGCTCATCACTTTGGTGACCTTGGGGAAAGGATCTAACACCTTTAAGTAACAGTTTCCTCCTCTATGAAATCTTCGCTGCATTTACAAATAGGATTACTTAATTAAGATAAGGAATATGGGAAGTACTTTTTTTTTAAATTAATTAATTTATTTAATTTATTTATTCTTGGCTGCGTTGGGTCTTCGTTGCTGCACACAGGCTTTATCTAGCTGTGGTGAGCGGGCTTCTCATTGCAGTGGCTTCTCTTGTTGCAGAGCATGGGCTCTAGGTGTGTGGGCTTCAGTAGTTGTGGCACGCGGTCTCAGTAGTTGTGGCTCGTGGGCTCTAGCGCGTAGGCTCAGTAGTTGTGGCTCACGGGCTTACTTGCTCCGTGGCATGTGGGATCTTCCCAGACTAGGGCTCGAACCCGTGTCCCCTGCATTGGCAGGCAGATTCTCAACCACTGCGCCACCAGGGAAGCCCAGTACTTCCTATTTTTAATATTTTATACTTTGCCGTACAATCAGAAAAGGATTCAAGGTGGCTAAAAGCACTTTGGTGAACTTTGAAGTGCTACTTTATGGAGTTACTATTTTTATGACTTCTTTTAAGACCGTATTCCTTCCTAGAGCAGTGAAGAAAACGTGTTGGGGATCTATAGGAGTGGCACTGTACTGGGCACACAAACGTACATCTTCGTTTTAGTTGTATTACTACCACCACCTCACTTTATTACTTGAGGAATTTGCTCATACGACCTATGTTTCTCCTTCCTCTAAATTATGGCCAAGGACACAGCAACAGCTAAAAGGACTGCCTTCTCAGAAGGTGAGATAACACCTTAGAAACAGATGAAAATGTTAATAACCACTGCAGCAAACAGCACTGAGGACTTGCTCTGTTCAAGGGACTATGCTATGGAGTAGGAACTAGTACAGTCGTCCCTCAGTACCTGCAGAGGATTGTTCCCAGGACTCCTGTGGATACCAAAATCCATGGGTGCTCAAGTCCCATATATAAAATGGCACCGTTCAGTCGGCCCTCTGTACCCGTGGATGCAGTGAGATGAGTGTTTTCTCTTCTATCTATCTATCTATCTAATCTATCTAGGCCACACCACGAGCCTCTCAGGATCTTAGTTCCCCTACCAGGGATTGATCCCACACCCCCTGCAGTGGAAGCGTGGAGCCCTAACCACTGGACCACCAGGGAAGTCCCTTCTCTTGCTTTCAGAGCTGAGCAAACTGCAGTTAAACTCAGGTTAAATAACTCCATCTAATTGATACAGTGGCTACTAGGTGCTGAAGTCTAGATTTGATACTGTCTCTAATTTCTACCCCAACCCCATGAGGAAGGAATTACTCTATTTCACAAGTGCAGGAACTGAGGCCGCCTAGGTTCAGTCATTTGCACTAATCTTCACAGCAGATATAGGTCAGATCTGGGTGTGAGCCTGGTCTTTCTAGGCTCAAAGTCTTCGTGCATTCTGACACACCATTCCCTCCAAGCATAATTTGAGCCAAACGCAGCTTCTAATCCAACCAAAAGATCATTTTAATTCAAACCACACTTTCAGTTCATCAACTGCCTTTTGCCAATGAAACAGACATTTAGAACAGTCAAATTTATCTTCACATTAGTAAAACAACTTTTGGCCTTGGAACGAACTGCCTAGGTTTTAAAATACTTGCTTCAATTTATTCAAATAACAAAATGTGTTTCAGTAAAAATGCATGGAAAACATTTTTCCATGTAGCTGATGTACTGAACTAATGTTAATCAGTTTTAATGATAAAGTAGCACTCAAAACTGAAATAGAACTGAGGAACTGATCAAATGAGGCCATGTCTTCTAAAAATATTAAGAACTCTTAGTCTAGGAGGCTGAGAAAACTGAACAAGGACTAAGGTAGTTAATATTTCTTTTGTCTTGGGATGAAAAATGCAGTGTGTGAAAATAATTTCCTAATCCCAGTGAGAGCTCACCCAGGACTGATTAAAAAAAAAAACAACAACACTAACCTGAGGAACAATTCTAAAAATTCGCCTCAGAAAAAAACGATTTTCAAGTTTTATTAAATTAGTCTATCCCAAACCCAAACTTGAGACATTTTCTCTTTACCTGAAGTAACATGTTAATCTTGACATTTAGATAAGATCTGCATTTTTTTTTAACATGCAATGTGTATCATTTTCTGAAATCTTAAGCTCTGCAACGTAAGTACAAGGGAAATGGAATTTTGCTTTCCAATTCAGGGAAGTGACTTAATTCTGAGAAGCTCTACCTTGGCAGGACTAATGTGAAAAATCTCTTTAAGTATCTAGAAGTCTGCAATATCCATCAATACACTGATAATACTGATAAAATAAATTAAGAAGTATATTCTTTATAAATTTTGACTGAAAATCCACTATTAAAATATCTTCTAATTTTAGATGCCAAATACATTACTGCTTCAGAAGATCATAGCCTAACATAATGCACTTTACACACACTCTCTCTCTCTCTCAAATGACACTACGTATGCTAAAAGAAGAATGACTTTGAAAACTGGGGAAGGTGACTTCTCAATCACAATTAGCCGTCCCAGTACTCGGGATGCCTCGAGTGAGGGGACAGTGAAGACAGCCCCCCCCTTCCTCCATGAAGAGCTGGGGTAAGACAGGCCTAAGAAGCAAAAGATGGGCTTTTAAGCCCACCAATCTACCTAATCATCCACTTAAGAAGAGAAAAATATGAAGGAGTAGTATCATCTTCAGATAACTTCTGAGGAAATAATAAATAGTAGCTTAAATACAGAAAACCTCTTTAGGGGAAAAGATGTGTTCAGAGTAAAGTTACTCGGAGAAGGCTCCCTGGAAGGGTAACCTTAGCTAGCTCAGAGTCATGCCTCCCTTCAACCAAGCTACTTCTGACAGCTCCTCAGAGACCAGTGCCACATTCCATCTCCAGGCACTTAGACCTGCTTTTCTTCGTGCCCTGTCTTGGCAGGAAAGAAACCTTAAATGTCTCCTGTGGCTTAAAAGATAATGCCAGATTCCCACACACATTTCTACCTGTAATCTGGTCATAACCCACCTGCCAGCTCCTTTCTTCCCTACCCTACCAGCATTAGCAACAGATAATTTATTGAGTGCTTACTTACCAGGTGTCAGGTCCCACACAAGGTGCCTGAAGTCTAAAACATGACAACCCTATTATGTAAAGTAATTATCCCTTTTTTACAGATCAAAAAACTGAGGCACAGGGAGCCTAAATAGCTTGCCAGAGGTCACAGAGGCACCAAGTGAGAGACTCAGGATTGATGTCAAGGCTGTCTGACTCCAGTCCACTACTTTTAAACTACTTAGAACTTGTCCCCTTATAAAGCCCACTTCATCTTGTTAGAATGAAATGAGTTATGATTCACTTCTTGACAGGTTTATGTAGTTCTTGACATACACTAAGGACTCAATAAATGTTATTTTCATCCGCATTTTACCAAGCAAAAACAGCACAGCAGACAAATCTACCTTAAGTTTTAGTTATCTGACAGCTCAATATGAGTCAGACATATAATGAGGCTGCCAAAAAAAGTAATCTTAGGCGACCTTACTGACTGCTCAATATGGAGAACAGGGAAGGTGACAGTCTTGCTCTGCTCTGAGCCAGCCAGACCGTTCCTGGAGGTCAGGGCGCTACTCATTAAAGAGGCCATCAAGAAACAGAAATCATCCGATGAAGAGGATTGAGGGGGTTATAGAAAACCCATGCCAGTGAAGACAGATCTGAATGAAGTGAAGATGGTTAACTAGGAGACAGCTGAAATAATAAGATAATGATGTCTAGGCCCTAGGAGTGGGGCTCAGACCTCTGTATTCTGCAAAACCTCTCCAGGTGATTCCTAAATACATCAGCATTCCAGAATCATCGCTCTAGGGCAGAGTTCTCAAACTTTTAACATGCATCAGAATTTCCCGCAGGGCTAATTAAAGCACAGAGTGCTGGGCCCCACCCCAAGGGTTTCTGATTTGTAGCCTCCAGCAGGGCCTGATACATTGCATTTTAATAAGTTTCTAGGTGATGCTGATGCTCTGGGGGAGAGCCCAGGATCAACTGAGTAGATTTTAGCTATAGAGGGGTTTTGACAAAATATAAGGGAACCTCTACAGAAACAGAGTTATCCACGACTGGAATGCACTGCCCGGCGAGTAGAAGCTGAAAACACTGCTCCATCACCGGAGATGCTCACGCCAGGGTGCTGGGAGGGGGTGACACCAGGCAATCTTGTCTCAGCTCACAAAGCCTATGGCTCCCTGTGGCAGGAAGCATGCAAAGGAAACCTACGTCTCTGTTTTCAACAACATTTTTTTCTCTGCAAACCAAAACACAAACTCAGTTCTAAGCTTAAAAGTAATGTATTTAAAAATATCATTGTAATTCCAACCAAATTCTATACAGGGTGTCAGCAAGCCAGTGGACAGTTTGGCAAGCACCGGCGGAGAAGGGATGGATCATTTCTGTGTCAGTAGGTTGGCTGGAGAGGTGCACATTTCTGTCCCAGCAAGACAGAGAAAGAATATGCTCCGTGTGAGAACAACGTGTAACTGCTAAACGTTAAAAACAACAACAACGACAACAAAAACCCAAAAGAAACAAGCCTCACTGCCGCTTAAAATGTTTCTTTCCACATTTGTATCTAGAACATCATGATCTGTTCACTTATATTTTAACCAATTTATGGGACAAAAAAAGGTGAGGTAAAAGTAGATTGGACTAAAATTATACCCTTAGTTCCCTGAAATACTCATTTTGTATTTCACCACAGTTACTGCAATTGTGTTTTTGAAACATAAAAGAACAAGACCATGGGTTGACTGGAGTTCTACTATAGAGAATCCAATTAGGTGCTATAGGAATAAAATTCCTTGAGTTGGACAAAGATGACCTTAAATGTGAAACATCCAATTTATTGATTGACTGGCCAGCAAATACTCTGGCTAAATCTTTTTTTTTCTTTGCCAATAACACAATATGACTTAGGGCCAAAGATCTGTCTTTTCTAAAGCTGTACATTTTTCATGCAATCTGTCTAAAATGATGTCTTACAAGCTACCATGTAAGGTTAAGAGGTGACATCCTCCCAATGTGACTTTCCATGTTCAGCTCAATATAGCTAGCCTTGCATATTAATACTGAAATGAATTATTTATGCTACATCCATTAAATACTTTTTAAATAGATTCTTGAGGTTTCACTATCCAAATCTAAACTGTACATTACTAAACCATTTCATCTTCTCCAAAACAGAATTAATCTCTGAGGTACTTTTTAACATGTCTTTCATCAACCACTTATGTGGAAGATATTCTTGATAATTTCCACTGTAACTGGCATTTCATCAATAAGGAAAGATCCCCTAGGTCAGTTCCTTCATTTGAGCTTTTGACCTCTAGATTTCTTTCTTGAAGTCATTCAACTATATGTTGACTAATAAACATCAGCGTTCCTCCAATATCAACCTTCTAAAAGCCGTAAAGTTTTATGATCATTTAAGCCACCTTTAAGGTATGCATAATGGCAGGAAGAAGCAAAATTCTCAGGCTGACACCTTGCCCTAAAAGCCCTTTTATGATTTCTGACCCGAATGTTCAGAGGACTGACCTGAGGATCTGAGTCCAGTCTGCGTAGACATGGGGTGGATCACACTGGACAAAAGACCTTTCAGTGAGCCCTGAGCCAGTGGCTTCTTCATAGGTTTTCTGGCCTGAGGAATCCAAGTCAGGCAATGTTCTGGACATGCAGTCTCTTAGGAACAGCTAGGGGATGACATTCACTTGGTCATTTCCCCCCCGAGAGACACCTCATGGTCAGGTCTCCTTAGAGCATCACCACTGGGGAATGTCCCTGAGGTCAAGTTCTGGGTTTAATTCACCTCTGGATTTCGTCAGCACCTGATTAGAGTGCTCTGGACACAATGGTCAGTCAGTATTTGGTTAGCAAACGAAGGTGGTGGTTGGTTTTCTGAGATTGGCTACAATGCTAAAAATGAAAAAATGCCCTTGGCCTGCCTCTTCATCCATAGCAAGTCATACCGTCTTTATTCAGTTTCTAACTTGATTCCCACTTCAAACCATCCCGATCATTCTGAACCCTGGGTCTTCCTCTCTGAAACGCCAACAGGACTCTGTACAGTGTTATTTTCAGCCTGTGAGGTCACAAGCATCTGCTATCTTAGGTTGCTGTTAAGTGTCCCCCAACTCCCTGAGCGCTCTGAGGGCAAGGATAGTGTTTATCACTATTTCATAGGCCCACAGTGCATAAGTACTGTGCCCCAGAGATTTCTTAAAAGAAGGAAAGACTAAACAAAAAATAGTCACTGTTTTGAAAAGCAAAATGAATACACTTATATGCATCATTCACAAAAGACTTGGTAAGAGAGGGAAAGCAGAGATAGCATGCTTAGGCAGGATGGGACTTCTGTATCTTACAGCTGTTAAGCTGGTTTCTTTCTTCAGTTTCTGGGGATAAAAAAATGTAGTCTATTAGATTATAACATTAGAAAAGACTGCAGAAAAAAAATAAGTGAAAAAAAAAAATAAGTGAAATGATAAACCCTTTTCTAGCAGCAAGTTTACCTGCCTGCCCTTCATTCCCCCTGCCCTACCCCAAGAAGAACTAGTTTTCCAGGGTGAAGGTCTTGGTGATGATGGAAATCACAATCCCTGTTACTGTGCGCCTGCTGTGTACTGCTGCGCTCTATACGAGCATTTCATATTTGTTTGCTCACTCCTTACAACATGCTTTTGAGGTAAGTAATCTTGTTCTCCTCACCCTGTGGAAGCAGCTGGGACACTGAGAGGTTAAGTAACTTGCCCAAAGACACCGCTAAGGACCTGTATCTGAATCTGTGCTCTCCTTCACCTTGAGAAGCCGTTTAATCTCACAAAGGGCACTGGACTAACCAGACGGTTCCTGCACTCCTCTAACACTAATCCTAAACTTCTGTTTTGGTCCCCCCAGCTATGGCACCCTGGGGACAGAGTTAAATGACTTGAAATCTTAAGAGGCTATGTTGAGAAAAAGGTGTGTGAGAAGAGGAAAGTAAGGTGCTGGCTCCCTGACAGGAACTCTGGGGAAAAGAAAGAATGCAAGTGGTAACTGAGCTTCGCTGGGTGCAGTGTGATGTAACGTCTTTTCACTGGCCCCTCGTGAAATCCTGAGCAAAAGCTCCATCACAAATGCTCTGTAACAGTGTGTCTGCTTTGGGGGATCAGAAGAATGGCAGAGCCCTGCTTCAGAGGTGGACCAAGTACATGCTGGGGACAGAGGGTGTCCATAGTGATGAGTCACAGTAAAAACACGAAGAAAAGTAGTTTATCAAAAAAACAACAAGGAGGAACTGATTCGAAATGGTAGGTGAAATTCCCCCTCAAGGGTTAGGATTTGTATCAATTTATAACCGACTCATAAAGTAAAAAGTAGTACAAGTTTTTAAGCTATATTAGCATTTGGTACTCAAATATATTAAGAGTGACTAGAATTCACCCATTTGGCCTTTAGGACCTGAAGGGTCTGTAGCCTCAAGTGCTGACGTGTCCATGCAGCTTTATTTCAACTTTCCTGTACTCACCGGTAGGTGGTTTCCGGAAGGAGGTCTTTCATAACGTGGGTGGTGGTATTGCCCACAGTGATGCTAGTGTCTCCAAGATCAATATTATAAGCAAGGATGTCAGATCCATTATTGCACGGTTCTTCCCAGCTCAGTACAAGGCACACAGAAGGCGGATCAGGATAGGCGTTGAGGGTCTCCTCCTCCAGGACACACAGAGTGGAGACAGGGTCAGGGGCAGATGCTGGCGTCTGGCAAAGGACAAGCTCACTGTATGGTCCTGCTCCAGCTTGATTAACGGCCTAAAAAACAGAATAGCGAGACAAAGTCCACATTACCCCATGAGCACATTCTAATGCCTCCACATTAGGCGTTAAAGAAGTCTAAAGTAACATACGATTACTGCTAGAAATGGAGGTAGAAATAAATCCTCCACAATGTTTATGTGAATACCACTTTCTAAAAAATACCAATCACATCTTCTCTGCTAATAAGAGAGAACATCGCCATCACCGTTTCTTATGAAAAATAGTTTAAAAATAACACTTTATATTTGCATAGCCCACTTCAGTTTGTGTATTGTCTTATGCAATCTTCACAATAACCATCTGAGGTAGATAATATATGGCAGGTATTCTTATCTGCCTTTCACAGAGGAGGGAACTCAAAGTCAAATTAAGTACTCAGGCCCCAGATTTAGATGCCAAGCTGGGACCCAAATTCAGTAATCTGACTTTTAACTCAAGTGCTGCTCTGGAAGAGCTATAGGAATTTTAGAAAAGATAGCTACTGTTTTCCATGTGAATGCTAAATTCGTACCTGAAGTCAATGCTCAGCCCTCATCTGACTTTACCTGAGCGTCACCACTGACACCTGATCACTCACCGCTTTCGAATCCTCACTCACTCGGTCTCTGGGACCATCTTCTTGTTTCTATTTTGCCGCTGCTGCTGCGTCTCAGTCACCTCTCCTGGCTGCTACTCGTTACCGGGACCTTTCAGCACTGGAGGGCACCAGGCCATGGGCCTTGCGCACCTCTCTGTCATCTCTGCTTAAACTCCTGGACATCTCATCTTGTCTCAGGGAAATATAATGCCATTTATATCCTACTCCCAAATTTATTTGTGTAGCTCAGACCTCTGCCCTGAATGCGAGGCTAGTGTATTCAACTGCCTACTGAATAGTTCCACTTAAATGTCAAATAGGCATCTCAAACTTAAGTGTCTGTACAGCTCTAAGACTCCACCCCATTCCTGCTCATCAAAAACCCCACTGTACCTCCTGTGGTTTTCCCCACCCTTCAGGTTGTTCAAGTCATTATCTCTGAGTCACTGTTGGACATCTTTCTTCCTCTCATACCCCTGCCCAAAGCATCAGCACATCCTTTCCCAGCCTAGTCCAACTACACTCTTTCATATCTGGTTGCTGTAATGACCTCCTAACTGGTACCTGTGTCAGCCCTTGCCCCAGTCTGTATTCACTGTCCCTTTCAATGGCCTCTCACTGGATACAGAATAACCTCTGAAGGCCTCACAACTGCCTATAAGACCCTATCTAATCTGCTCACCGCCACCACCTTCCCAAAGAACCCAGGACCGCTCTGCCTTCATCGTCCACTACCCTCCCTCTCACTCGCTCTGCTCCAGCCACACCGGCCTCCTTGCTGTTCCACAGGGACACTAAATTTGCTCTCATCTCAGGGCCTTTGCAACTTGCTGCCCCTTCTGTCCACAGAGCTTTTCCCCAGACATCTACACAGCCCATTCAATCGTATTCTCAGGCTTCTCTCGAGTGTTGCCTTTTCAGGGAGACCTCTTTGAACACCATATTAAAACTTATAGTCACCCCTACCCCAACTCCCGTGACCCCACTCATTTCTTATTTCCCTTCTCTGCTTTTATTTTCATCATAGCATTTGTCACCAGTATAGTATTTATTTCATTTAATTACTCCCTGATTAGAATGTAAGTTCCACAAGGGCAAGGCTTTCGGGTTCACTGCTGTAGCCCTGGCAACTAGAACAGTACCTGACACAGAGTGTGTGCTCAATAAATGTTATTAACAATATTTTTTTCCTTATAAGAACATTTGGGGACTTCCCTGGTGACGCAGTGGTTAAGAACCCGCCTGCCAATGCAGGGGACACGGGTTCGATCCCTGGTCCAGGAAGATCCCACATGCTGCGGAGCAACTAAGTCCATAAGCCACAACTACTGAGCCCACGTGCCACAGCTACTGAAGCCCACGCGCCTAGAGCCCGAGCTCCGCAACAAGAGAAGCCACTGCACCGCAATGAAGAGTCGCCCTCTCTAGCCCCACGCGCAGCAACAAAGACCCAATGCAGCCAAAAAAAAACACTGGCAACCACCTTACAAAAAAATGAAGGTGAAGTACTCTAAAATCTCGTTTACTTCATGGGAGATCTGATGAGGACAAATTATAATACAAAAGAAAAGTAGTCTGATCTCTTAAATCAAAGTTTCACTATAATGTCTGTGTATCAGTTAATTTCAAAGAAGCAAGCTAAGAGCATTCATTTGCTATCAAATCACTTTTGAAACCCTTCTGTAATATTTTTTACATCAAGTCCTATTTCATGACAACACCAACTTTCTTTCTGGTAAAATTTTTATGTCACAAATTAAGAGTACAGTAAGTCCCCTACATATGAATGAGTTCTGTTCCAAGAGTGCGTTCACAAGTCCAATTTGTTCGTTAAGTCCAACAAAGTTAGCCTAGGTACCCAACTAACACAATCGGCTATATAGTACTGTACTGTAATTATTTTCACACAAATAATACACAGAAAACAAACAAACACAAAAAATAAAGAAAACATTTTTAATCTTACAGTACAGTACCTTGAAAAGTACAATAGTACAGTACAACAGCTGGCATACAGGGGCTGGCCTCGAGTGAACAGGCAAGAAGAGTTACTGACTGGAGGAGGGAGAGGAGGTGGGAGATGGTAGAGCTGAAGGGTCGTCAGCAACAGGAGACGGAGGGCAAGCTGCAATTTCATGTGAACTAACTTACGTGACTGGACGTGCGAACGCACGTTCGCAACTTTGAAAGTTAGCAAGATTTGAAGATTCGTATGTAGGGGACTTACTGTATATATTTAGAGATTTTATTTTTGGATACAAATTTATCACAGGGGCAGAAAAATAAGATACTGTGGAGCCCAACTTCCATATCAACTAAGGCTTTAATCACCATGTAACAGAAGGAAACGAACATGGCTTTTAGAGTTGGAGCTTTGTTCACACCTGGATTCCATTATTTACTAACTGTGTGATCTTAGGCAAATTAACATCGCTGTTTCCTCAGATGTAGAATGGGGATAGTAACACATAATTCAAAGAGTTATTGTAAAGATTAAATTTGTTAACATGTCCAATCCTGGCAGAGTGTATCAGGCCAGCTGTCAGTGCTTCACTTCCCTCCTTCTCCCTGGGAAAATCAAGAACAAAACAGCAATAGCAATTTTCCTAAACCAATTTTCTTAAAACAAAACAACAATGAAATACTTTATTTTGAACTAATTTTAGACTTACAGAAAAGTTGCAAAAATAGTGCAGAGAAATTTCCATATAATCGCTCACCTTGCTTCCCCTAATATTAACACCTTACATAAGTATAAAACAATGATCAAAACCAGGAGATTAACATTGTTACAACGGTATTAATGACGTACAGACCTTATGTAGTTAGATTCAAATCTTACCAATTTCCGATAATGTTCTTTCTCTATTCCAGGATCCTGCCTAGCTTTGTTCTAGCTTTCTCGAGTTATATCACTTACTATATTACCAGTTTACAACGGAAACAATTCAAAAGAATCTTACTAAAATGTAAGAGTATGTCTATAATATACAATATGCTTCATGTGAATAGAATTACTTGGGTACGTGGTAATTAAAATATTCAAACAAGAAATGTAAAAAAAAAAAAAAAAAAAAAAGAAATGTTCCACCTAATTTTTATAAAACACAGTATAGGTATCATAGTGATTTAATTTTTAAGGCACCGAAGAGTCAAAAGAATATTCATCTTTAACCTGACTTTGTAGCAGTGTCAAATGAAAACAATTCAGATTTGGTCTATAGGTATCAAGAAATCAATACAGGTTGGGGAGACCCCTTTCCTGGCAATACTTCTTTAGCATAGCAATGGCCTTGAAAGTGCTATCCCCTTCATAGGGTCTGACTCATTTTATGACAATTAAGTATAGACACTTGAAAATATTTACTATTGTTGACAGGGAGGCAAGATTATTATGCAGGCTCTATTCTTACCAATGTATCTTTTAAAATGCAGTTTTGGGAAGTTAATGCTAAGTGACAACATATACCCCGAAAAGGAGGTAGAACATTTTAAAGAGACACCAAAACTCAAAAGCAGATTGAAGTTGCTTCCTGTGATGGCAGACAGTTTTTATTTATATGCTGCCTTGTTCCAAAAACCGGAGTGTAGCACATAATTTAACCTCTTCCCAATGACTCAGCATGGCTGTTATAAAGCTCAGATAACGTGCTATGACCCTGACTCACTGACGAATGGTTAATTACATCCCAGGCCCTCCATTCTAGAAGGAAGGTGTGTATAATGGAAGAGTTTAGCCGGAAATGTTTATGACAAAACAGCCTTCAGAATTCAACAGAACAGCTTCAGTTGATCTGGAAAGTTAACTTAAGAAGGGAATATTTTCTCCAAAGAGGCCCGAGGCCCAGAGACACTGAGAGTAGAAGGGCTTGTAACAAGCAATATGATCCATGACTTAAATCAGGTGGAAACCTAAATCTGGCATCTTTGCTTCTTTACCTATTTAAATCTAAACATGTATGAAGCAAGCATTCTTCAAGGTCAAGAACCGCAAGCGATTAACCTTTGTGTCTCTCCTTTTCGTCATCGGCAGCATCCTTTGATTCTGGCACAAAGTGGTGCTCAAGAAATGTTACTGAACAAATGGAAACAAATGAACAAAGAACCCTGTTTTCTCGGGACAATATGGTTTTTCAAAGGGAAAAAAATATTTACCCAAGTCAATGAAATGAAAGTAAACCCATGACTATTGTCACTCTTAGGGGTTAGGCTAGGAGCCAATTATTCTTCATGTTATTCTATTTGGACACCCAAGTGGAAGCTTACAGATAACAAGCCTTGTTAATGGTCACTGGGACGTGGGAGGTGGGTCTTAACAACTGAACGCAGACTGGTTCTAAATACTCTAGTGTTTGTTTTTGGCTCCATTTAACATCTGGAATGGGAAGTTTTAAATGTTTTTTGCCTTTTGTCTAAGTGGCTTTCCCACCAAAATGTGCATCTCAGAAAATTCATACAGAAGGTATCTTCCCTAAGCAGCTGTGCCACCTTTGCCTTGGACTCGGTCCTTCAATCAGTGAATTAACCAGCAAGCAAGATGCAAGTGTGGTGAGAAGTACAGTGGAGATGATTCTGGTTTTGTTCCTACTTTTTAGGACCTCTTGGAGAAGTAAAAATTAACTGTAAAATACCAAAACAATTACATTTATTTTTATTTAAAAGGACTCTTTTTTTCCATATCGCCCCTCCTGAGGGCCTCCATCACGAGCCTTTGAGTAAGTTTCCCAGAGTCTATCATGGAACACCAGTATTTGTGAGAGATGTCCGAATAGTGTCAGCCTACCTGTAACCTACAGCAATACTGTGCAGCAGGCAACAGATCCCTCATTTCAAAGCCGGTGTCTGTCCCATGATAAATGAGTTCTAAGGATTCTTCATCTTCTCCCCACTCCAACCTGTACTCTGAGATATCAGCACCAGAGCTTTCAGGACTCTGGAAAACAGAAATTTAAGTGGTTAATTTCATTGAAAAGAAAATCCTATGATGTTTCTGTTCAATTAACTAAACCGAGAAAGAGAGCAACATGCCTTAGGATATTTCAAATACATGAAAAGAAAAGCATGAAAAAGATACTCAATTTCCTCTCAATTCTGACCAGTGGTAAAATTTCCATAACTCTTGGCAAGCGCCAATGCAGATGACTGTGTAAAACCTGTATGTGAACTTAAGCTTTGTGGGTCCCTCATAACTTGCACTGGGGGGCAGATAAAGTAGAAGAAACAAACTGATGCAGAACATGTGCCTGACTTACCTCCCAACTCACTAGGACACATCCATCAGGCGTAAAAGAGATACAAGGTGCTTTGCACTGTCCAGGAGGCCCTGCAGCCGTGGTAATTTCTGAGACATCAGAATAGGGACCATACTGAAAGACAAAAACACATGCGTGCTTGTAGGGTGTGTGTGTGTGTGTGTGTGTGTGTGTGTGTGTGTGTGTGTGTGTGTGTGTGTGTGTGTGTGTGTGTGTGTGTGTGTGTGTGTGTGTGTGTGTGTGTGTGTGTGTGTGTGTGTGTGTGTGTGTGTGTGTGTGTGTGTGTGTGTGTGTGCGCGTGTGCGTGCGCACAAGCTTATAACCGAACAAGGGCTAAGCTAATGCCATCATCAATACAATTGATTAAAAGTATTACCTAATGGTCTTCACTTTCAGTTGAATATGTAGGTTTTCTTCTAACATACATTCCCTAAGTAGTAAATGTCTATTTTATAAATACATATTTTTTTAATTCAAAAGGATTAGAAAGTTGGTTTACTAAACATTTTTGCTGTGACCTAAGAAACAAAAAATGCTGACTTCTGCTACATCACAGCATTTTCCTTTAATTTCTCAGAAGGCTTCAAAGAAAACTAAGTCAGATGCACACTGCAGTTTAATTTTTAATGCCCAAAAATCTTCATGGGATTGTTGGTTATCAAATTTTGAGTACTTCTTCTAGTTACTGGTATTTTCCATTTTGAAAACCAATGGTCCTGTTAATGTTTTCTCAGCATGTCTCCCACCACCTCAACTATTTGAAGGTTTACACTGCACTCCTCTCCTCCACCACCATCAGTGACCACACTGCTCAGAGCCAACCACCGCTACAGATTTAAAACACGTCGAGAGAACCATCACCACCATGTTAACAGTGGAATATGTGATACTTCAATGAGCTGGGGCAAAGAGTGAAGTAATTTTCAGGTTAATGAAGTATGTGACTACATTTTTCAAAATGGAAAAAAAAGATTAAAAAAACAAAAAAAACCCCAAACCTCTCACATTTTCTAACAATATAACCTGCAAATATACTGGGGGTGGGGGAGAAGCTCTCTGAAGTGGCCCACAGAAGGTGATTATGAGTCAAATATATGGTTAACTTCCAATGCAACAGAATTTAAAAACAAGGCTGAAGATACTTTCTTTATATGATAAATTAGTGAAAGGAGAAAGTAAAACTCAAGTCAGCCCAGTTGCACGTTTATCTTTTTTTTCCCTTTTTAACAGCACATTTATCTTTATCATGAAAAGATAAAAAAAAATCCCTCTGAAAAATTGATGGGGAGAAGCACCAGATCAACAGTAAAATAGGATTTCTTCTGCAGCATCAGTGATCATCACCATCCATCCTTTTTTTTTTTTTTTTTGCGCTACGCGGGCCTCTCACTGCTGTGGCCTCTCCCGTTGCGGAGCACAGGCTCCGGACGCGCAGGCTCAGCAGCCATGGCTCACGGGCCCAGCCGCTCCGCGGCACGTGGGATCTTCCCAGACCAGGGCACGAACCCGTGTCCCCTGCATCGGCAGGCGGGCTCTCAACCACTGCGCCACCAGGGAAGCCCCCATCCTCTTTTTACTTATAAAAGTTTGGGTGTATAGGCTTTCTTATCTTCTCACCAATACATTTCTATTGTTTAGTTTTGTGTGTGTGTGTGTGTGTGTGTGTGTGTGTGTGTGTTTTAATTTAAATACCTGTATCTGAAATTCTTTCCTAATGGGCAATTAGAAGAAATCCAGCTCCTGTTAAAGGCTTGTGATCATACTTCAGACCAAATGTTTTCATAGTCAGCATGGCTAACACGAAACGGACTAAAGACAAACATACTTTGCTTCTGAAAGGCGTGAACAGGACCACCGAGAACTAGAAGAGTCATTGTCAACTTCCTGTCACTGTCAGTGGGCTTTCTTACTTGTAAAAATCTCATCAATTAATGACATCTATTTGTCTGCATGGAGTGCATCTGCATCTATACACACCACTGGCACCCTGTGGGCCTTTAGCAGCGGTTTGCTCTACCCACACCCTTCTACCTTCTTTTATGTTTCTGCCCATCTTTGACACACCAAAAAGCCCTGTAGTTTCTGGGTCACTTCACTCTCATTATGAATTGCCCCCCAATCCATATCACTCTGCAATTAAAAAAAAAACAAAAACCAATCACCTTTGTGGATATAATATAGACATACTCTTCCAATCTCTAACAGCCCACCTCAACAACTTCAGATGGAGTAGTAAGAAGGACCAGAGAGTTCTACAGTTTTCACTTGAAATAAACGAAAAAATATATATATATACTGGCCTCCCTAGCCTCTACCCCAGTCCAGTTTTAAAAACTGATGTAAGACATTGCTGGGTAATTTAGACAATATGATAAAGGAATATTATGTAGTCCTAGTTTCCCATAACTAATTTATACAGTCGATGAGAAAATAGGAAATTATTTTAAAAACTACCAAAAGCATCTAAAGGGTGATGTTGTTATTAACCTTGAACTCTATCTTAATAGAATGATATGAGGACAAAAGAAACAAAATTTCCAATGTTGGGTCTACGTGAAATCAAAACAGCGTATCTTCAGAAATTAGATTTTACATACACTTCCTTAACGGTTGTCAAGGTCGGACAGATACTGCTAAGGATTTTAGGAGGGTAGAAACAGAAGTGCCGGGACCTTATATTTCTGTTACGGTGTGTAAGCGTGTACTCACCCCTCCATCATTCAGAGCTCTCACCCTGAAGCGATACATGGTTCCGGGAAGTAGGTTGCCAACGGTGCACTCAAGCTTGGGCCCGTGGTACACCTCCGAAGCGACATCCTCAGGTTCCGTCATCTCCACGCTGTACTCTGAGACCTCACAGCCACTTTCAGAGGCAGGAACATCTGGGAAAGGAGAATGTTTTTCATATCAGAACACTTTTGTGTTTCCAGTTGACCCTATCACACCTCACTTTCCACAAGGTTTGCAAAGTATCATGTAGGTGGCCTGTCCTCGATATTTACAAAAGAAACCCCACTCCAAAAACAAAGATATATGGAAGAAAGTTTTTGAATGATGTTATCCATACTTTCCAAAGCAAGTACGGTTAATGATATTAACACAATTCCAAAACTGTAGAACTTTTAGGCAATTCCTTTATATTCTAATGCCAGGTAAACACAAGAAATAGAGGGGAGAAAATCTTCTCCTTAACTTGAAGCCAAAGGACACATTAAATCAAGTTAGAGGACCCAAAACTGGCACACTATCTTATTTTAGGCATAAGTGATGGGGAACAATAGCCTGACAGCGTTGTGCAGGTTTATATTTGCAGTTTTACATGCTTGTAAATTGTTGACCCGACAGGAAATGCTAATACAGTTTGAGTCGATACAGTAAAACACCAGGACCCACACTTAACAAGGCAGCAAAGATGAGGAGGAATTAGATGTTACCTGATGAACTATTTCTTGGTTTAACCTCTAAATTGAGCACAACTTTTGTTTTATGAATAAAGCTGAAAAATTCCTGAAAAGACTGGCTGCTCTGAAACATTTTCTATAAAAGTGCCCTCTGAGGGTAGAGGATGAACAGCACGTGTGGCACCATCAGGAATATAGGAGGGTGAGTGACAACGTGGGGAGAATACAAACCCAAGCCCATGTACACTGAACAGAATATGGGCATTTTCAATAGAAACAAATATGGTTTTCAGAAGGAAGACCTGGAACTTGATTACAAAGCATGAAGTCTTAAACTCAATCTCCACTTGTCCAAATTGGCAACGTGAAGATGTGTTCACTCACCCCACTCTAAGTGGACTTCTTTGTGCTTTGGTCTACCCAAAACCCTCGGTGGGCGACACTGACCTGGTGCAATGCTTAGTGTGCGAACAGGGAGACTTTCAGAACACTGCAGGAGAAATACAGGAGAGAATCATCTCTTAGTTACTTTGAATTTATTAGAGCTCTATATACCAAGCAAATTCCACCCCATACCTGCAAATGCTTCCAAAGAGGGTTACACATTGAATGTTTACACTTTTTATGCAATAAGATCTTCGTCTGTGTGGGGGGTGTGTGTGTGTATGTGTTTGTTTTAAGTATGGACATATACCGCATACAGCACTGGTAAAAATAATTATTTCTGATGTCAGATTTGTAGGTTGACTTTCTGAGTGTTGTGTATCCTAAGCACACGGTTATTTTCCTTTAAACAAAAATAGAGACCCTTCAGGAGGACAGAAGAGAACACAAAACAACAGCTGGATGAAGTTCTTAAATGGTGTCATAAATGGCCAACCATCCACATACAGAGCAGAAAAGCACATAAAGTCAATATTAATCAACTGAGTCTGACATTAACCAGCAGGTTCTGTTAATACTAAAATCAGCAGGCCTTCTTTTTTGCAGGATCTGGTTGCGTAAGCCTGGTTGTATGGAAGCTGACCCCTTTTGGAGACAGGAGGAGCATGGTAGACCTATGCAGCTCAACCAAATTCAGCCTCCATCCTGAGGAGACGAGGTGCAGAGGAGATGTACTTAAGCTTTCAAGGAGCGCTGCCGCTTCTGTGTAGGCTTGTGCAGCACCCTCGCATGTAAGAGGAACTCGCTGATCATCTGTGGCTTTGATGTGGACATCCCCACCCTGGGAGGCACTGCATAAACGTCGTCTAGGTGGACCTTTTTTTTTTTACCTCAGAAGTCTGTCTATATGGACAGTCTAGACATCACAGTACCACTATCCTTGGGGGGAAAAGAAAATAAACATAAAACGACGTCAGAGGTGGGCTGAGTGGCAAAATTCGGCACCTAATGGCAGGTGTTCTTTTGAAAAGTCAATCCAGTACAGGGTAACAAGGTTATAAGCCACCACTGCGCGTGCACTCCCTCTCAATACTAATGGTTTCAAAACCACAATGTTAAACATCTCTACAATGAAAACATCTTTTACCATATTGCCTCTCACTCACTTTCTGAATGTTAACACCATTTAGATAATAACTACTGATATCTCATTTCTAGAGCACTTCATGTGTACATGTTACGTTGTTTTGAGCCTACGAGAACACTGTGAAGTTGAAACCAAGTTTCCTGACGTGTTGAACGGTTGGTCTAAGGTCATATAAATTGTAGACAATGGTGGTGATCCTCTTGTGACGTATAAAAATATTGTCACTATGTTGTGGACCTGAAACTTATGTAATACTGTAAGTCAATTATACTTCAATTTAAAAAAAAGAAAGAGACAGCAAGAGAACTGCTGCTGCCTACAGATGTGTAGGTTGGGCACTGCGTAATCGCAGGAGGTGCCTTTCAGCTCAGTCATCATAGATTTATGTGGCTTTTACAATTATTTTCCAGCAGATGGCAGCAAAGTATCTCAAGGAAGGTGTGTCTCTCATTTTCACAAAACTGCCAGATGTGGTACAAGAAAAGCTGTGCTGGAGGCCATATCTTTTTTTGCTCTAAATCCTACACTTTCCTATCATTGCAATAACTGAGGTTCACCCCCTTATTTATTAGCTAATGCAAATTGCAGACCACCCTCAATTTTCAACTGTCAGGTGATCATGCCAAAGTCTTCTGAGAAATTAAGTGAGGGATGTACTTGGAAAGCACCACAATTCAGTTGAGAATCATTTGGGTCTATCTTTTTATACCCACTAAAGCACAATTTGGAAAACTCTGAATTCATGACGTGATACCATGGCAGGCTGCATTACCAAGATACATTTTTATACAGCAATTTATTCTGATGTTATAGATGGGTTGTCTGAGTTGGACCAAAGATGTTTACTTTTATACTGAAACAAAACCAACCTGACTGTGTCCACCAGTACTTATGCAGCATGCTCGGAGTTTGTACAAAGTGCCTGGTTTCAAGTGGGTGAAAGTGTACTCTGTAGCCGACCCACTGTAGGCCACTTCCCACTGACTCGCTGCAAAACAAGACCCGTGTATGAGATTATGCCTTTTGTAAAAACGTAACAGTACCAACCATTCCTGATAAGAAAAAGCTCTAAGTGGTTTCCATGAAAACCAGCATCTCCTATTCTTTCTTTCTTCCTAAACAGCCACAGTGCCCTCTTTCCATCTCCTTTACAAAGTTAAATACTAAAATAACATGGAGTCATTTTTAATACTTAGTACTGCTGGCTAGACTACTTAATATCACCATGATTACGTTTGCTGACTGTGAGGTTGGGATGCTGGAAAGCACACGAAATCTGTAGCTTGCCCCGCAGCAGGAGACAGCGGATGGTGTTGAGCAAGCTAGGAAGTGGTGATGGTGTGAGAAGCCCCTGAGGCCAGCTGGGCAGGCGGAAGGCTGCTCGGCCACAAGGTTCCTGGTCAGACCAGGGCACCACTGAAGAGTTTCTCCTGGCTCTTATCTGCCTGGAGGTCACAGTGAGTGAAACCTCCCCCTCCCCATACAGACCAAGTCCTTTGGGTAAAAGGCCTGCTGTCTCCATGGAGCCCCAGTTAAAAGACAAAAACACCTGAGGGAGTGACATTAAAAATGAAACATTCAGTGTGACCCAGGTTATCTGACCACTTCTCTGGAATAAAGCAAGCAAGCAGAGCCACTGGAGGGGCCTGGGTGAAGCTGACGCCACCAGGTGAAGAGCACTGGGGATGCTTCGACTGACGGCCTGCCTGCCCCACAAATCTGGGATGTTTATCCTCCTCTGTCTTGCTCCCACTAACACAATGTTTCCAGCAGACTATTTTAAAGGAGGCCTTTACTCCATGCAGTTGTTTTAGGGAAAATACTTTTACCCTGTTCCATGATAGTTACTAACTTCCACAAATGCCCTCAGCTGCTTATTAGGTCAGATTTACAATGAAGCCACGTGCACTAGGGCCATATGACAAGGGGGAATATTAACGACAGTCATCCTGACATTACCGATCAAACAACCTGCACTGAAAAGGCAACTGGGAACAAGGACTACCGAGGAGATTCAATTAATCATTGACGTCACGCACTGGCAACGTTGTTAACTTTCAGGTACAGATGGCATCTACTTTTGATCTGTCACCAGTGGTCAAGAGAGCCACAAAAATTCAAAATATATATAAGTTTTCACGATAAGCCACCGCACATCCGTGACTTCTCTCCTAGGTCAGATTTTTAGCATAGAATGTGATTTTATGTTAAGAACAGCTGTGCCCATCTCAAAGCATTTTCATGTTTTTCAGCTTAAAATAGGGCCCAACTGACATGAAAAACAAAACACTCCAGGTGGCTATCGTGGCACAGAATAAAAAGCAAGCCACACACCTGCATTGCTTGTTTGTAAAAGCTGCTGTTAACGCTTTCCTTTTTTCCCATATGCATCACTTTTTAAAAAAAAATTTAAGTTACAGGGATTATCAGAGTGGTGAGATGGGTGTCATTTTTAAAGTTCGGATGACTATACTTTTTTCTATTAAAGCCTAATAAATTTTATCAGAAAGAAGATCTAAGAATTTTTTAAAAGACACTATAAAGGGAATCTGATCTGTAACACTGTCCCACTTTAATTCACCTCGTCTGACTAGTAATGAAGAAATAATATGACTCAGAAATCACAACAAAAATGAAGACATTTTCTGAACTTGTGACAAAGTGTGACACTTGTCAATAGCCCACAGCAATACTATATTTTGTCATCCTTTGTGCACCAAACTCATTTGCTGTCTCCAATTTACCCTTCCTGCTGATTGCTTCTGACACTTTCTCTGCTTATAAGAATTTCTAGAGAAAGCGTGCCAAGAGAGATAAAAAACATATTTATTCTATTAATTGGGACCTCTGGTTTAGAGAAATGACAGAAAATTTTAAAAACGACAAAAACGTACATTTCAAGCAGACTCTGATCCCCGATGCTGTGTTTGAAAGAAAAAACTGTCAATATGTGATTAAGGCTTGTTTATTGTAGTACCTCTATCAATAGAATTAATGATTGCCCGCTATTATTATACAAATGTTTATCTTATTAGAAAACAGGACTTGAACAAAACAATTTCTACAAACTTCACCTTCAGAATTTCCATCAGTAATCTCTAGCAAGTACTTGAGTATTTCTGAACCACCGTTGTCCTTTGGAGGATCTGGAAAGTAAGCAAATGCCTTATTAGTTATAAAAGTGTATTGATTTTTGTTAGTAAATATTATTAGCACACATAGAATCATATAATATACTGTCTAAGTTCTGGATTCAACCAAAAGGCACAATAATTAATATATTATTTCACCCAACTCCTTTCTCGAAAAACAAAAGAAACAAAACCACAAAACCTTCTGATTATCAAAGCGTAGAGCTAGAAATGTCAAAAATGTTAGCACTTATTTAGTGAAACATGAACAAAACTCAAAATATGGAGTTATTTTTCTAAGAGTTATGTTCATTTATTTTGAGATTCTGAAGCCTGCTCTTCAATATTTGATGGTTTTTATATAAGACAAAATATACATATATTTCTTTTTAAAAATTACTTTATCCTTTTTTTATTTCACTTATATCATCAGTGAGAGACGGAGAGGGAAGAAAAGGGAGGTGCAAAACTTATTGACAAAATAAATAAAAGATCAGAATACAACAAATCTTTCCCATCACAGTTCGCTACTAAGCAAACTTTGTATCCCACATGAACCTAATATAAAACCAGAGCTGTGGATCAATAAGAACTTGTACCAAAGAGCCGGTTTGAGGAGGAGGTTCCGGCTTGTTACTAGAGCCCTGTGCGCCTTAGGTATCATATCTGTCTACTGCTAACTCGGTGCCTGCAAGAGTTTTCTTTTCTGAGCAGGAAAATACCTTTTTGCAAGACTACGCAGAATTTGCTTCTACTATCAGTTGGCCACCTCTGTATTTTAGATACACCCTCAGGTTACTCATATAGATTTAGCAACTTTAATTCCCGTCTCCTTTCACCTGTTATTTCCATTAATGTATGCAAACTTCAGTAATAGATATTTACAGCAATAATTAAAATATAGCATATGGCTAATGAAAGTAAATACTCAGTGTTGACGGAACTTTCTAGGATATTCTGAGAATAAAAGCTTTAGATCTGGCAAAAAGCACACCTAGATTTTTTGTTTCTCTTAATCGTATCCATCTTATAGGGAATAATTCTGCCTCAAAATTACCACATAACTTGAAGCAGTTATATGTCTCAGTGGTTGGTCTCCAATAACAATTTAATAATGTTTTAAATTCCCTTTACATTACTTGACTGCCAGGTAAAATCTTATTTTAGATTTCTATTTTTTTTTTTTTTTGCCTGTTTGGTAGTTACTATTATTGTATGACATTAGTGATAATCATACACATTATGTTTCACATACAGCTGCAAATGTTTATCAACATTCTAATGGCATTCATTTCGCTGAACTAATCCATGCAGCAGGTGAGCCACAAAACCCTCTACCAGATCCCCACAGATACCATGATGAACTTCAATATGAAAACCTCCTGAATTCCAAGACTTCCAAAGATATACAAACAACAACTAGTCTTCCTAATTCACTGTAACTTAAACTTCTGTAAAATTTAATATGACTTACCTAAATTTTGAAATTTATTTTTAATACTAAGTTTATAAATCAATTTTTATATTAAATATTGCTACATTTTTAAGGGCAGGCTATTGAAGAATGAAATATATTCAGAGATTACCACATTCAAATCAATAATACATTAAAACTATAGGAGAAAAAATGTGTCTTACAGGAAAATCATAAAGTAAATGAAATGCTCTTACAATTGTCAATTTTACGAGTTTGTAGAATTCTCAGGATGTTTCTCATACATATATTTCAAACGTGTAAAACTCCCTCAAATAATATGATTTGTTTGTTTATTGGTTTGTCACTACTGAAATTAATCAAGTTTTTAAAAACCTGTCAAAAAAGCAGCAGCAGCAACAGCAACAAAACATACCCCATTTAACACTAAAACCATGAGATGTAACTGGTCCTTTAATGAGGGGTCTTGTAGGAGGTCCAGGCCTGTCAGGACTCGTCGTACAAACCAAAACTTCACTTGGGCAGCTTTTCCCTTCCATATTAGAAGCAGTCAGCTATAACACAACCGAAAAAACATTAATGTGCTTTAGATATCAGGTCTTAAACCAGTAGTGACTTTCAATATGGCAAGATCAAGGTATCCATAAACTCACAGACAGACACACTCACATATTCTCTTTCTCTCTCTCTCACAGTCTCAAACTACTAATTTATAAGTGTTTCTTTAATGGAGTACTTATTTTCTATACAGTTTAGCTATTAACAATTAAAAAAAAATAACAAGGTAGGTTTTAGCCAAAGATATTTTTACCCTTTCAAGAAGACAAAACAAAACTAGTATGTCACCACCCAGTTCACAGTGTTTTGTGGAAGGAAAACATGGAGGAAAAGCAGATAAAAATAACCTTGCTTATTTAGGAGTACGGCAATGCCACCTTGTGGAGAAATGCTAGCAGTATACCTATGATCTCACAGCCAGCATCGAGTAACAAGGATTTTTAAAAATATCAAAAACTATCATTTTCCTTCAATAGTTACACATGCCACTGGATAATCCGACAACTATTTACTGAGTGACTACTCCGTGTTAAATAACATGGTTTGGTTCACAAATTCAGAGAAGGAAAGGGGGAACCAGAAGACAACCACATCTCTCCAGAAGGCACACTGTCACACTAGAAAACACCGCGCTGGGCTAGAATCAACAAACAGCGGGCAGCACACAAGGCAGCCTGCTGTTCCCTTCTCTCCTAACGAGGTCGCAAAGAGTTGATTCGACGCAACGTCGCCCAACGCGGAGCCCAAGTGGGGAGGGGGTGGGTAACAGAAGAGCAAAAGGAAAACGGCTGAGAAAAAGAAAATGGGCAAAAGAGCAAAGGGCGACGGAGAAAAGGGAAATCTGATTAAAAGAAGAAACTGTGAATAGAAAGGTGTGACGTGCAGGTGAGAGACAGGTGCGCTGGGCACCTGGTTTGGGTCTTCCCAGGCAAGGGCACCTGGCCACGCTGTGATGCAATTTATTACAGCACATTACGGCAACAGGTTTCTTTCTCAAAAGTGGGTTTTAAAATTAAAGTTGGGTGTGTATTTTACAGATGTTACCTTAAAAGTGTAAAGTGCAGCGAACTTAAAAATCTTTTAACCTGTACAGGAGATTTAAAATGGTCAAGGGATGAAACATAAAACAGCTTCATTTTTAAGCAGTTCAGGTACCAAAATGACTGACTTACCCTGAACTTATACTGTGTGCTTCTTTTGAGATTTTTCACAGTACAGGTTAAATCCTCTCCAGTGTATTTTGGGTGGAAAAGGTTATCCTGAAAAGGCAAAGCCAGAAAGAAACATCAGTATCATAAAATCTGGGCATTAAATACCTTGTCTGTAGGGTTTTTATATTGCCTCCTTCCGGCATCACCAGCGGGCCAGAAGTGTGGCAGCTACACCAGAAAGAGGGCCAGAATCCCACAGTGCTTTAGGAAAAATTTAACTCTATCACATCATAATCTGTCCTGGATCTGGGTACTTTTATTGGGAGACTAACACTAATTTGAATGAGAACAATGTTCTCTCTTTGAGAGAGTGTAAATTTGCTTTGGAATAGATGTCACCATATACTTTTCTCACGGAGCAAATTTTTCTGGTTACTCAATAAGCATTTTAAACAATGAATTTAACCACCAAATTAACGAAGCTTATGTAGTTAAAAAAATTATCTAACAATGTCGTCATGAAAAAAGGCTCTTGTACGGAGATCCTTACTGTCAAGCTGCAACGTGCTATGCAACCCACTGGCTGGGGTTTCTGACACAGTGTCCTCTTCTGGACAAGGGGGAAAGCAGAGCTTGGATGGGGAAGACATAACCCTTCAACGGGATAAATATCCTACTGAAAGCTGACTGTACAGAATTCACTCAATAATATTCTCAGTCATGCACACATCCATCCATCCACCCACGCATTCATCTCGGAGCACCTTCTATGCATCAGGCTCTCTTCCACGCTCTAGGGGTTTAGCACTGCCCAAGAACAGAGTTAAGTCTTGCCCATCAGAAACTGACATAATAGCCAGAGAAAGCAATTAACAAAAAAACCTACAGACAAACATGAAGCATGCTGTGTGGTGTTAAGTGCTGTGAGACGAAAGGAAAGCTGGGTAAGAGGACGGAGTGGTGGAGCTAGGAAGCACTGCTTCCAAATGAAAGCATGGGGATGCCATCTACTCGGATGGGGAAGGCTGTGGGAAGGCCAGCTCTGCAGGCTTCTTAAGGCAGCCACATATGGCTCCTCCAATTTAAATGAAATACAATTAAAAATTCAGTTCCTTGGGCTTGCAGCCACATTTCAAGGGCTCAGCAGCCACGTGTGGCTAGGCACTATCTTACTGGACAGCACACGATACAGAACATTTCCATCATCACAGAAACTTCTCCTGGACAGTGCTGTTTTACAGGGTGGTCAGGAAAGGGTCGTCCAAAGAAGTGACATGTGAGAAGAGACCTGAAGGAAATGAGGGAAGTAACTCAAAGATATCGGAAGGGGCATGAGAGCCAGAGGGCACCAGAACTGCAAAGGTGGGGTGGGACGGCACAGCTGGTACGCTCAGTGAGACTACAGTGGCAGGAACAAGGGCAGGAACGAAGACCCTGAATGTGGAGGACCTGGAAAGCACTGTGAGAGCACTGGCTTTTCCTCTGGAAGAGAAGGGAAGGCACTGAGATGGGAGGGCTTCTGAGCAGAGCACTGACATGACCGTATTTGTATTTAACAGGATCACTCTGGCTTCGTGTGCAGAACAGACTGTAGTGTAGTGAGGATGGAAGTAGGGAAAATACTTAAGAGGCCATTCCAAAACCCAGGGGCGAGACGATGGTGGCTCAAGAAGTGTAGTAGCTGTGCAGATGCTGAGAAACGGTCAGATTTCTGGGTAACTTTTGAAGGGAGCTTTGAAAGGATTTGCTGACTGACTATATATGAAGTCAAGGAAGAGCCCACGGGTTTCTGGCTTCCCCAAATGAAAGCACGGGGATGCCATCTACTTGGATGGGGAAGACTGTGGGAAGGCCAGGTTTCTGCTAGTGGTTACAGTGGTAGAAATTAAGAGCTTGGTTTCAAATTTAGGCAGCGAATCTAATTTCACCAGTGCATCCTGTAGTTATGATAAAACTGACTTTACCGAACACACACGAGGGTATAAAATGTGCCAGACTTACGTTTTCGTCCTCCTGGATTTCCAAGGTGTAGGTGACTACTTCCTCAGGCGAACAGCCTTCTGGTTTATTCCACTGCAAAGTGACCCATGTGACCCCAGCTCGAACAAGTCTTGGTGCAGAGGGCATCTGAGGAATGTTTCCTAATGTGTAGCACACCACCTCTTGGCTATACCCACTGGAGAGAAACAGACCCGGTGAGACACGTTTAGGAGCACGGGAGGGGTCTCGGCATTTCAAAAGAGCAGGGATAAGCCTACCTGCTGCGCAACTTGCTTGGGTGGGAAAGTCTGGGGCCTGACAGGTTCATTGAGCAAAGGAAGGCAAGGATCCTTTATGGGATATTCCCCACCACAACTTCAATTTGCCCCGATCCGCCCCACCGCCCCCTGCACTGCTCTGCTTAGGTCTGCTACTAGAAAAGCATGCCATGTTACAGGACAATAGATTTAAAAATTTACTTCCCCCCGAAAGCACCCAGGAGAAAGCACAGCACAGCGGTGATGGTGACAAGCTATGAGCCACAGCTACCAAGGAGCCTTCAAATCCATGTGAGAGCAAATAACTGTCTACTGATAAAATAGATGTTTTACAAATATATACGGTGCTATTTTCCAAATGTTTGTAGATGCCTCTAGTTCATTTACAAATTCTTGAACTGTAGAAGCCTTTATCATTATGACCGGTCAACCAGTGCACTCTAAAAATACAATGGCTATCATGGGTAGGGAAGGAGGGCTGTAAACCTTGTGGTCTTAAGAAGTTCTTTAGGCTGGAAAAACGGTTGGGACCAATGGTGCGCTGAACCTTTAAGAAGATTTTCAACAATCAGTGATAAAGAAAAACATTTTTCCCTTAATCAACAGTTCCCCAAGAAGTACAACTGAAATATGGTCTTTTCAGAGCACCTTTAATCCACTGATGCTTCACCATAAACCTGTTCTTGCCTTTCTCTAGCAGCCTGGAGGCAAGCCGTGTGTCCTACCCAATCCAGATTTCCTCCAGTCCTGTGAGTATCTGCCCGGGCTTGACAACAATGGACGGCCCAGCAACTCTTTCTTTGTATCAGCAAACACTCAGACATAGTTGAAAAAAGGCAACTGAATGAGTAGCTTGCTAAAGTGATGAAAGGAAAAGGCACACAATCTGAAAAAAATAAAGCCCCCAGAGGATTCCTTTCAAAATCTGTAGTTACCTTCCTCCTGATTCTCAGAGACCCCTAGTGGGCCTTTGCATTACAGCCTGCAAGGCTGCAAAGAGGCCACACAGTGGCATTTATCACCTCAGAAGGGGCTTTCTAGCCTCTGATTAGGATTCCCTTTCAGAAAATCTCTAACTGGTTCGGTGTGGAGGCAGCAGGCGACCTTGCGCCTTTTGGCAACGTGACAGAAGACTCAGAAACACCACACAGACGCTTAAAGGCATGAGGACCAGGAAACGCCATACCTGGTGCCAATGTCATTCCGAGCAGCCAGCCTGAATGTGTACCCCATTGCCGGACACAGCTTTGTCAATTTGCAGTGTTTTTGGCTCCCAAAGAAGCACTGTCTGAAACCACTGTTTCTTTTTCCCTGAAACAGCGAAACAATGCAAAGAAGTTTAAAAAAACATAATAAGAGAATGAAGGAATATTTCGAACAACTGTTTAATTTCCTAGTTTGGATGGACAAAACTAAGAGAAGGAAAGCGCTCTACAGTGAAATGCCATCCCTAACACAAAGGCACTACAGAAAGTTGTGTTACTGAGAGGGATAACGCACGGTCCTTGTGGTATTTTGTCAACAAAATAAAAAAGGCCCTTTCAGGCACAAGGCAGTGCTCAAGTGAAGGATCACAATTTCTCAGATCTTCTTCCTTACTTGGTCAAACTGCCTGATCTGACTCATAGGAGTGAGTCTGCAGCCTCACAGGATTGCTAACTCTGGAGCTGCACAGCCACCCCCAGATGGCCCAGCACCTGAGGACCAGGCTACGCAGCTCCGCAAGCCACAGAAAGTCCGCCCTGGTCTTCGCTCTCCTCTCCCGCCTTGTGGCAGCCCCCAAGCCCACACGTGTACATTCTGGCTAGTGAGCTGTTTGTCTACTCATCCCTAAATACTGGGCGCATGCCTTTGACTCATCTTGTCCACATCTGGTCTCCTCAAGGCAGTGCTCTGGACAATCTGGGAGCTCTATCAAGGCTTGCAGAGTTGAACTGAATGTCTGACAAGCACTTCATCTATACATATTACAGCCATTCTTAAGTTTCTTATGAGGCTGGAAACATATTTTAATGCATTCCTAGCCTTACATGATGCTTCAAACTCCTCGAAGGAAAAAGAAAACACTCCAGTGGGTTCTCTTAACAGAAGTAAGAAAACAAAAACAAAAACATAACTTAACTATGCTGTGCCATGCTCAGAGCCATGGAATACTCACATCGGCAGTTTTCTAGAATATTTCATACCCATAATCCACAGTATTTTATCTATGTTTACGCAGAAGAAAACCACATGCTAACACTGGATGAATTAGCATTTTAATCAGACAGCCTGGGCCCAGGACTTCCAGGAATGTTTGAAATTCTCAATTTATTACATAAAAAAACAAAGAAAGCACATTTTTCTCCTAAGCAAATTTAAGCATTTCCTTCCTTAAAGCAGGCCTCCAAATGCTTACTACTGAAAGAAACATTCCAGGTGAAGTCTAGTTAAAAATAAATATACAAAAAAAAAAAATAAATAAATAAATAAATAAATAAATATACAACTAGCTTGAAGTATCACTAGGTTGAACAGATTAAAAACGACCATGCCACATTCATCCTCAAACTCTTCCCAACTCGCCCCTCACAAGCAAGGTGGTACCCTTTTTCCAAGGAAGGGAGTAGAAGCCCTAACAGTCCTTAAGATCCAAAGTTCATTTTATCAAGGGTTCAAAGTACATTCAGGTGCAACTATGGAAAATGGGGAGTGGGGTGGGCAGGCAGTCAAACATGTCTTTCAGTGGCTACTTTAGCAAAGTCACCCTGTGACTTGCAAATCACGCCCTTATGCTTACTTTAACCTTGAGTGTTAAGGTTGCTGCAGACAATTTATTCACAGAAAACCTGTTTACGCATACATTTGCATAATTACATCCAGTGTCTGATTACACTCTAGGCGCTGCATGCCCTGGTATGTTCTGTATCCATTTCAGGCAGTAGCGTGATCTACCTTCTTTCCTCCACTACTTCTGAGCTCAGAGTAAACAGTGCAAGAAAGGCACATCCTGCTGCCACGGAAGCCTCATCCCTTCCAAACCCAATGTTGGCTCCCCTTCAATGCCTCATTTTTCCTATTTCTTTGTTTGGTCTCCTTTGCCCATTTCTCGTGCTTAGAACTACAGCCAGTAAATAAAAGCAGCCTCTTCCTTACTAGGTTGATTTGCTTTACTTTGGTGAAAACCGGGCTTAAATGAGAAAAAAAGTGGTTTAAATGAGAAAAAAAGAGTGGGGAGGCATCAATGATGGAAACTAGACTTTGATTTTTAAGGGGCCAGAGCACTGGGGCTCACTAAAGAATGGGGACAGAGGCATTCTGTGACCTTCAAGATGTTTTCCTATATTGCTAACATTAAAAAAAAATTTTTTTCAACTTCAGTATCAAGAACAATTACTAAATGAACTCCAACTTGCTTAGATAAATCATGCCGAATTTTCCATCTTAATACCTTCCAAGATATACAACTATGTGCACGGACCTCAGGAACACAGAGAATGACCCAGAGTTGTTGGAACTTCAGAATCAAGTTTTAGGAACAGTATGTGGAGAAGCTGAAGGGGGTAAGAGTACAACTATGTCACAGAGTTAAAAAAGTAAAGCTTATTGGTGAATTTTTAGAAGTCACTGAGTATAAAACAAAAAAAGGGGGGGTGGGAGTAGGTTAACAAAGTATTTCGGACATGAGAAGCTTGAAAATACTCGTGGATGACATGGAGTTTAATATAAAAGGGATATCTGAGAAGAAAGAAATTAATATTCAGAAGAGTCGCTGCTGTGCAGAGGTAATCTACGGCTGAGAGGTTAGCAGGTGAAGATGGAGAACGCCAGTGTGGGATGGCTCCCGCGTCCCCCTGCTCATCCGTGAAAGCCCAGGCCAGGCTCTCAAATGGCTTTAGTCTTGGGCATTAGAGTAAGTACACGTTCAAAGGTACAGGCGACGTGAAGAATCTGTTTGTAAACCAAGTGTGATCCCAGGTTGCAGATAGCATTTATAAATAAAATATTACGCAGCTCTTCTTGTTGACAAAAATGGATAGGGTTTAAAAAAAAAAAGATCATGCTTTAGAAGGCTAAAAGATTGATAGAAACGACAGGAGTGATAATGTGAATGTTTATCGTTATTTATCAGAAATTAAATATGTCCAAGCCACTACTGTCTGAAGTTTTACCAATGGTAAATCACAACTTCCACGTTTGATAGGTAGCGTGGCTCCAAATGATTTTGAGATATTATAATTTATGGCATGTTCCCTCTTTTAATAAAATCTAATTTAAAGTACACAGGATTACTGAGACATAACCGCTTTACTTGGAAAGACAACTTACTTTTTAATAATTTAAAGTTAGCTTCATGCAAAATCTCCTACTAAAACATGGTCCTAATGGAAATGCATAATCTCTCTCGACACTTTGTAGGGCCATTGCCATCAATAATCTGGTCAAACACAGGCAGCAGGGACACCTGTGGCCAAGGCCTTGTCCTGGTCAGCTACTGCTGCTAGGCTACTTGTGGGGTGTTACATAGAGGGGGGTTCCAAAGGTCTAGGAGTTGGCTGGTCTCCAAGATCTGAGGTATGGCTGCCCAGTAGCACCCTGTTTCTGCATCTTGGGGGATGATGGACGTGCAGGCATGGGAGCAGTCAGGATCAGAACCTCCCTAAGATGAGCACTTGAGTTCCTGTTCTCCCGGGGAAGCAACAAAAACTTCACCCCAACTAGAGAAAGCAACAAAAACTTCACCCCAACTAGAGAAAGAGGTGAGAGGAGGCTGGAAGCCCACACCCTTGATCATCCTGGAGCAGACCTAGCCACTGGACTACTGACCTTATTGGACATGAAGCCCCAGCATGTTCTGGACTAACTTGCTACTGCCAGTGTCCACAAGCCCAAAAGGGCAGATTTCCAGGGTTCCCCGACTCGTTTCCATTTCATAATCTTGGGCATTCCCAAATAATTTTTTTCTACTGCACACACTGGGTTCATTCAAGGACAAGGTTAATCTTTACTAGAATGTGAAGAAATCTTGGAATACAAACCAACTGTGTGTTAACAGAGCTCAAGGTGCTCACTTTGGCAGGGAGTGAGGCATTAAAAACCCAGCTGCTTCCTTTTTCAGCTGTGCTCCTCTTCTCGCTCAAATGAATTCACAGTTCTCGCTAATCTGCCATCATCCCGCACCTAGACCTAGCCTGAGAGCACACATTCGCCAGCCTGGGCATTGAGACAAATGGAATTGTTTTCTGCCCAGGGTCCAGGGTGCTTGTCCTCCGATTCTGGTTAAAAGTGCTTGAAAAGCAGCTGAATCATGAACACAGCGTATATCAGATTAGTCCTGCCCCAGTCCTGAGGTCCCCTGCTTTGCCTCTATCACCTCTCTTACCATTGAACAAAAATACACTGCGTATTATCTACATCCTAGACCCCACTGGGTCAGCTTAATCTCCATGCCACCAGGCAGCCCACTCCCTGATGCCACTGCAACTCTATTTACCACAGAGTTCACTGGGCCTAGTCTGGATGTCTCATTTATCTGGTCCTTGGTGAACAAATGCTTCTTTTCAGTCCTAGATTCACACAGCGAAGCAGGGGCACCACCTTCCGGGGCGAGTCGCAGCCTTACCACAGTCAGAAAGCTACATACTCCACCCACATGTGTCCCTGCTCCATCCTCATCCTCACTCCCTTTGCAGAAGGGTCATACATATGGTCACCACTCCTAATAATAATCAGAGTCCGGATGTTCTTTTAGGTCCTACAAAGTTCCTGCTTTACTCTGAAGAATGTCAACTTTTCGCCAGACTGTGAAAGGACCCAACCTTAGAGAGGCAGGGGTGAGAGAAGAGAGCATGGGGGAGTGTGTAGAATGTAACCCATGTGGCTACACAGCAGACAGTGACTCACCCTTGGAAACATTTTTCAAGATGAGTTAATATAAACTTCAGGGACAAAGATATTCTCAAGCATTATTTCACTCTTTAAAATGAAATTTGGGGATAAATGATAAATAAAGGGTTTAAAATACTTTAAGGAATATATTCTCTATTTTCTCATTTTATCTTCTGCCCTTTTACTACCTACTTGGGTATTTTTCTTTCTAATCTAGTTTAAAATTTAAAATTAGCTCTTAAATAAGATTATAAATATATTATCCCCTCAAAAAAGGGGGGAGGGAGCACTTTGCTGACCTCCTGTGAGTCGCCCAAAGGAAGAGGACACATGTAGTACAACAATGAGGCAGAGACATTAATTGGCAGGAAAGCAGTTTTTCTCATGGGTTCCCTTTCCTTATCACTGAGGGAACAGCAGTAATCTCTCCCATCTGTTTAGTGAGAAGGGCCGGGTTTGTGCACCGCTGAGTCACACCCCGTCGGCTAGCGAGCCGCGCTGGCCACAGGGTCTGAGTCCCATCCTACCACTGCATCTCTGGGGCACATCTGTCTTCCTTCCCCTCTTCCCAGAACACTCAGAGGAGAGCAGGGGTAGGAAAAGAGTTATGCTGTACTTTCAAAGTCCATGCCCTTGCATATAAGTCTTAGGGCATAGTACCTAAAACACTGTATGTGCTACACAAAGATAAAGGGAAAAAGATGAATGGACTACAAGAGTCAAGAGAACCTTTTATGTCACACGGTGACGATTTTAAACATGTCCAAACGTTCTTTGATTCTCCATCCAGAGAGGAGCAAAGCCTATGACCCTCTCCCTCGAATGTGCATGGGCTCGTGACTGTAACTGACAGATGGAGTGGAAATGAAGCTGTGTGACTACCAAGGTGAGGTCTGAAAAGACGACGAAGTTTCTGTCTTTTCCCCGGAATGCTCACTTGCGCAATTCTGACTCCCCTGAGGCTGCCATGCTCTGAGGGAGCCTGAGACGAGGTCCCACCACAGCCAGCAGTGACCACTAGATTTGCTGAGTGAGGACCCCACCAGAAGGTTCTCCAGCTCCCAGCCAATGAGCCCTCCCAGCTGAACCGCCAGAAATTGTGGAACACAGGCTGCTACTCCTCCAGTGCCCTGTCCAAATTCCCAACCCAGAATCCATGAGATAAGAAAGTGACTGTTTTAAGGCATTACGTTTTGAGGTAATTTGTTATGCAATATTACAGTCATTTATTTTGATGTCCACAGATGTCTAGAATATGAAGTTTTTCAGTAAACTTCTATAAATTCCTCCTGTACTATAAATAGCCAGGAGGTAAGGGAGCAGAAGTGTGCATGCTCGTACCCAAAACCAATGTTTAAAGTATGCCTGGATAAAGGCTTCTATTTTCTACATGCACTTAACACATGCTTTTTCCCTCAAAGCGTCCAACAAAGTAAGGCCTCTCTGAATAGATCTTAAAAGTTATTTCTGTAGAAGCTAAAAATGTAACAAGATTCCTATAAGATAAAGATCAACCAAAATTGTTAATCAATGGCAATGCAGTTACTTCATTTTACAGAGTGACATTTTAGAGAACTAAAATTTTTAATAACGCTATCCCCAAAGTTGTAGAGAACCCTGGGAATATTTTTAAATACAGACATGCAAAGGTCTTTGGGCAGTTTAGGTATTGCATAGCCTAAAGCCTCAGGAGTGAGCAAATTAAATAACCTTTCAAAGGACCTTCGCATATAATCGTGTTTCTACCTCTGTTTGGTATCTGTTTATGACACATAATGGAATAAAGTTCCAGTGGATAAATCAATTTACAGATAGGTCTGCCTATTTGAAAAATGGAATCTAAGTATATAAAAAGTATTTATTTCATAACATGCCAACTCATTTTTAAAGTTAAAATGTTTAAAAGTAGTTGTTAATTTGTAAAACTATGTAACTGAAAACAAACAAAAATATTTTTTTCAAATCTGTTTTCCTTCTTTATAAACTTAGTATCTTCATAACGTTGTCCTCACCACTTGGGAAGATGAATCCTTAAAATGGGTTTGTTTCCTGCTAAGGAACTTAACACATCTATGGCCAGTTCTATACATACAACTCACGCATACTCCAACTAATTCAGGCCACAGTATTTTCTTGCCAGGAGTAATTCTGTAGACTGAGGTTGCTGTGGTTTCTCTGGCTGACATTTCCAATTCCCCTGGACTGCACTAACAATCTTGGAAGCTGGTATTTCCAACACTGGTACTACGAGATGAAGTTGGCTGATATTTTCAACTGCCTTCAGATTAACAGATTGGAAGTGATCCTTCCTGCTCCCTGGCACAAGAAAATGAGAATGGCCAACACCAGGGTGCCCTGTGGTCACGTGGCTTGTACTCTTCCTGATGTTTTCTTGATTTATTGACCTCCTTCTCTTACAGGTTCTTTCACAGCCATGCTTGTTGCCTTCCCAAGCTGCTCTTACCATGTTTGATAACTGCCTGCTAAATAAATAACATGCATTTGGTTGTCAGGTGTCATGTGCTCGTGGCCCATGGCTGCTGGATCCAGACATGGGCTGAGTGATTCTGGGCTGGGCACTCTCTGTAACAGCATAGCTCAACCTGTCAGAAACATCAACGATAAATCAAATAAAAAAATAAGGCTGCACTGGCCAACTGAACTACTACCAGGCTCGAAGATTTAGTCTGCTAGTACATCTATATTTAGAAGCTGTACCAGCGTTGGCCGACCCTAGGCAACATCAAATATAAATGTTGGCTTGAGATATAAAAGCATGTATGGGTTCAGCATAGCCATATATAAGAAGGGGTTCATAACAGGGAGGTGGGGACACTCCACATCTGGGTGGATTCCGAAGTTCTTTGCACCAAACCTCACTCTCCCCTCAGTGATGCCTCTCTCATTTAACTGACCACTCCGGCACAGAGGAATTTTCAAAGGTAAGAAAAGGGGGTAGCGTAGCGTGAGGCTGCATGTCACTAACTAAATACGGCATGCATTTTATCCCCGGGCACACTAGTCTTTTATATCAGTGGGAGAGGCTTGGCTATCTGAAATAGTCAAGGATGTTCCTCTGGTTTAAAACAAACAAACATAATGTGCTTATATATCTCTCCAAATACGGAGGTTCACCTGATGTCGAGGGCTCTGATAGGATCAATGTGTTGGGACTATCCCAGTGAAGGGAAGGGGGTGATTTTAGAGCAGGTTGCCTATACAAGGGATGAACCAAGGGACGGATGGGCTCAGTTCACCCACCTAGCCAAGGCCCAAGGCGGCCATCCTCTAGCTGGCAACCAACAAGCAGGACAAATGAGTTGATAAATTAGGTGCCAAGGACCAAGATGCGCATATGTGATATAGCCTCAGCTGGAAGCTCCCCACAAAGTCTGCTGCCCTAACACATAATAACCCCCTCCTGTACACATGACAAATGGTAAAAAGCACGGAGAATCTGCTTCCGGTGTGCAGATGTCCGGGGTCCCTAAAAGAGAGGGCTCCTTTTAACTCAGTTCTTTGATACCTATGGACTTCTCTGAGTTATTAAATCCTTCCTTGCCTAGTTTCCTTCCATAGGGGCTGTAGTGGAGGAAGCTGTTCCCTGGGACCTCAGAAACCACCCTTTGACATGGAGGTGGTAAAGATCTGTGACGTGGCAAAACACTGTCATTCTGCCAGGTCACTGATTTGGCCCTTACGTAAAATATGGTTTTTGATGGACAACTGACAAACGAACCTGGGACCCCACTCTCCAACCTCCAACAGGGCACTCCCCGAGAATGGGCAAAGAGCTCGTGGGCCTGGGCAAGTGGCACCTTCCCCTGACTTTCAGCCAGGCATCGGCGATGGGCTGGGGAGTAGGCACTGGCCTTCCGAGTTTTCTCCACTGAACAACAGGCTATGCAGCCTCGGGAAGCAGGGCTCCTCAGAGACAGCGTCAGCTGCACTCTCGGCGAGGCTCTCCTTACCCGCTCTGTGAGGCCAGTAAGTCACTCTGCTTGCCAATGCTACGGCTCTTCCAAGAAGGGCTGTCTAACCAGAAAAGCCACATGCAAATTCACTCGTGCCAAGAAGCCTTTTGAAAGATTATCAATATAACTAATGCCTAAGTTAAACAGGAATCTGATTGGTAAAGCAGGAACCAAGCACCTCCTACGGGGCCAGCTCTTTCTCTACATGAGCTAGGTTGGCTGCTCCGGAACTAGATGCCCACAAAGCGACAGTCTGGGGCCTGCCGCCTCCTCTAGGTTTCTACAGTGGAGCTGCTGAGCCTGGGCCAGGCTGCCTAATGGTTCCCTATGGGCTTCTGGGCTCTACCTGGTGCCGGCCTTTTCTGTTCGAGTTCAAAGTATACTCCCCTTGACTTCTGCAGTATTTATGTCATTCGCGGTCTGCTGTGTTCTACAGTGGCGTTCACTCATTAGTCACCAGGAAAGCCAAATGTGACATTCATTTTTGGGCTAGCTGAGTCACATGTGATGGAGAGTCTCGGGAACTCCACTAGTCACATTCCCACAAAGCTATTTTTCTGGTTCTTTTGTATATTCCCAACATGTCATGTCTGGAAGCAAAGCTAATGGCAAATTAGCATCTATATATAGCACTAACATCCATCTTTATTTAGTTCAAACCAGAGCTATTAACCTCAGGGCTCCTGCCTAAGTTCCTGACAGAAAAATGTCATATTCCTTTCATACACTCCTTCTGTAATTGTTGACTTTTCCTATCCCAGATCTTAACATCAATGTGCTTAGGTGGTCTGAAATACTCATTACACAGAATCTGTCATTGTCCAAGTTATCTCATTCGATTTTAACCTACCTGTGAGATAACAGACGCTATTTTTCAAGTGGAGAAGCTGAGACGGTTAAATTATTTGTTTGACTAGTTAGAGACAAAGCAGAAACAATCCGGTTCTCTTTGGGTGAACACCATGTCACTGAACACATAAGCATGAATCCACGCCACGTGTTCACAGTGAGATCTTAGGAGACCTGCGTTTGTGCTGAGAGCTAGCTGCTAATAGCACCAGTTAGCATTTCTGTAGAGCACGCGTCAAAACAATATCTAAGAGTAGAACTCACACTACCACTTATCTGAGTCACCCCAACAAAGGGATGTGGCCAGGAAAGGCCACACCTTTCCAAGTTATGAAAACTGATCTGTTTCAGGAGAAAACTGAAACTGATGGCTATAGCTGAAAAGCCAGTGACACCTGTGTGTTCCATTTTTAGTTGCTCATTACCATCTCATAGTCACAGTTACTTCCTGCAGTGATGGAAAAATTATGGGAGTGGCTAGGCACAATTACTCACGGAGAAAAGTAGGCATCCAGCCCTCTTGCAGAACTATTAGGGAGTAATTCCCAAGTGAAGTCTGTGAACAGTGACCTGACATTTTTGACAATGAATTTAGGAGTCAGGGTGTATTAGCTTCCCGCCCCGTGCTTCACGGTTCTGTTTTCTGTTCCCCATTAGGGCCACACCTGCCTTCAGAGACCAGCAGGCGGTTAGCTCTTGATTTTAAGGTGGCTTTTCCCAAGGTCAACTCAGCACAGCATCCCCAGTTGTAGGAGAAATAAAGGCCAGGTACTCACTGGCCTCTCTGCTTCTGCTCTTTCATTCATGAAGTTCTTTTTCTAGAAACTTGACAGTAGGACTTGAGGCCCTGTGCTCTTAGTTTACTAACACCTTCAGAATTTTACACTAATTATTTTATTGGAATGGTGATTAAAAACTTGAGCAAAAGAGGGACTGTCCTGGTGGTCCAGTGACAAAGAATCCGCCTTCCAATGCAGGGGACACAGGTTCGATCCCTGGTCGGGGAACTAAGATCCCGCATGCCACAGGGTGACTAAGACCGCGCGCCACAACGACTGAGCCCGCGCCTCAACTACAGAAAGCAAACCTGCACGCTACAACTAGAGAGAAGCCTGTGTGCCACAACGAAGAGCCCGCGTGCCCAATGAAGATCCTGTGTACCGCAACTAAGACCTGACGCAGCCAAAAAAATAAAAAATAAATGAAATAAATGTTTAAAACAAAATTGAGCAAAAGAATAAATTCTGGGAACTCTAGCCAGGGCTGATATAATAAAAATATGGGATGAGACATTCGTGGTGCATGTATGTAGATGGGGTCACCTCACCCCAAGCTGTGATTCTCAGACCAGGTGCCACAGCAGGAATGGGGCGGGGTGAGACTCCTGAACAAAAGCTTCTTCGAGACTGAACAATACCTGCTTCCCTCTCAGGCGGGGATCTGCTCCTTTGTGCACCCACCCACCTTTCTGCCCTTTGAGCTTGTTTCTACAGCCCCCTGGGTGCCAGAGAGGCCATGAGGGCATGGCTGGGAGAGGCGAGCTCTGGCTGTGGAGAGGGTTGGGTGTGGGGGGAGGAACTTCAGCTGAACACCCCTCCTGTTCTCCTGCCCCACCATACTCCACCAGGGCACGGTCTGGAAAGAGACTTGTACCAGGTGCACCTGGCTCAGACACCACCAGCAGAAGGTTTTGGAGGGGGAGCCAGCGCCTCACGTGCTCTCACTTTCTGCAGGTCAGATGTTGTTCTCTGTTTGTACATTTGATTTTCTTCCTTGAAGAATATTAAGTCACAGGACATAAAAGGATTCCTGTGTTGGCAAAAGGCCTATAGTCAATTAGCCTGGAATTTCCAGGAAAGCTCACCAGAACCGACACCAACAGGCATTCAAAGGTGGGAGGGAATATAAAGAGGAAAGGGGAAGACAGAAGAATTAGGATGGAAGTGAGGGCAAGATGGAAGGAGAGCAAGGACGGGAAAGGCAGGAGAAGCCCCAAAATAAACAACTTCACATTCTGTGGTCACTCGTCCATAGTGGGTCCTACTGAGTACAAATGATCATCAGACAGAGCTGCTCCATTTCATGGGAGGCTGTAGCATGTTTCCTCCCAGCATCATGCCAGGACACTTTAAAGTCAAATTCAAAGGTAAGGTGGCCAACAACTGAGTCACCATTACTATTTCCTGCAGCACCTGGGTTTTTCTTGAGGTTTCCCACTGACCTTACTTAACTTATGAAGCCATGGTCCAAGACAGAGAAGCAGCCAAAAACACAGGAGACAGACAGACAGACAGACAGACAGACACACACACACACACACACACACACACACACACACACACACACACACACACACACACACACTCACCAGTGCTCTGAGAAGATATGGAGAGGAAAAAAGCTCCTCTTTACTAGGTAAACTCTATCTTGATATAAAACCTCAACCACAAGGGCCATAGCGGTTGGTTTCACTTTCCAATCAAGCCGCCTTAAAATGAAATCCACCTAATCTGTAAAATATACTGGTTAAGTCTGAGATTTCACCAATCTGTACATAGGAACTACTCAAAAGGATCCTAAGAACAATAGATCATTGTCTTTGGTAACTTGGAACTCTAGCTGTTCAGATGCAACCCAGATGGGAAAATATGCTTCTGCAAAAAGTGACAAAGAGCCCCCTTCCCACATCAAAATTTCGTCATGAGAATTTCATCCGTTTTCATTTTACATTTGGTTAAAATATTTTTCCCACACTTGACAAGTGGCTTTTTGCCTAAGCCTGTGTTCTGAATCTTTCAGGGCCCCTAAATTTAAGTCACAAAGACTAGTTAACTTGCATTACTCTCCAAAGTCAACATTTCCTATTCTTAAAATCCTTAGTCTGTTTGCTTGATCACAGAAAGAGAATAAAACACAGGTAAATGAATGAACGGAATTAAGATATACAAGAATAGTATCATTGCTTTTTAGAAACAGACGATTTCTGCATCCCGTGTTCCTGCCTGAGATTCTGTGCAGTGTTAGTGAGGCCAGGAAAGCATGGGGTCACCGTTCAGCAGAGAGTGGCCTAGAGTGTAAGAAGACTTCACCACGGATACCATCCAAGGCCTCTGGTGACAGAAACAGCAAAGGGGGCACCCCCTTCTAGGATGGTCTAGCCAGTAGGGTGCTCGCAGGTGGGTGAGACCTCCAGGTGCTGTCTCTCCCCTGCCCTGCTCCCACAGAGAAACAAACTAGGCTTCCCAGGCTGCAGTGTGGTTTACCTTATGGAAACCATCTATGCAGGCTGGCCCTGGGCACTCAAGATAACAAATAAGTCAATTCTTGGTCAGACACTAGGGTCTCCAAAATAGATAAGATCCTATCTTTTCTTTCAGTAGCATGTCTTGCAAATAAGTCACGTAAATATATTTTAACGCACAATTCACTACACTTCAGTCCATCTTCATTTTCCACAGTCAATAACTATTGGTTTAAATTTTTCTCTACTTACATTATTTTTTCCATGTGTTTAGCATATCTTCAAAAAAGAATAAAGTGGCATTTGTTCAGCAATTTCATTTTTAAAAGGTGTTTTAGATGGATGAACATAAAAATATGATTACCTCATCCCATTCTAAAAGGTAGTTGGTGATTTTTGAACCGTTGTCAATTGGTGCCTAAAAAAATAAATAAATAAAATGAGATTAGAGAAAGTTGTTCACAGTTAAAAGTTATGAGCCCTCCACTTGGTTCAAATACAATGTCCATGCTAGTACTGTACTCTCCCTGCAGGGGGATAACCCTGGATACCTCCTGTATTTGCTTCTTCAAACATTATCACAAAACCAATTGTAATACAAGTCAACTAGTAGAGAGCGCCCCACTATTAATAAATTGTACCCCACAAACAGCCAAGCCCACCTTCCCCACCACCTCTACCTTTACATTCACCTGGTGCCTTACTTCCTCCTCCGGGGATAAAACTTTTAAGAGGCATGTTGAATTCAAGGGTGGAGGAGAAAAAAGACAGGGGAGAAACAGAGGCACTGTTTGGGGTCTGATAAGATAAAGCTGACCCACCCTAGGTTCAAGAGTCTAAAGTCCATATTTTTGTAACTTCCCCCATACAGTTTTTGTTGTTTTAAGAGTTTAAGATTAGAAAGCCTTCCGTGGCATTAAGGTTGCCCTTTTTTAAAAAATGAGAAAAACCAGGATCTCCTGGATAGATTACCAGGGGCAATTAGCCCTTAGCATATTAGCAAAAAGAAGTTTCATCATTTGCTTTCCTCCTAAAAGCATGCTGAGATCTGCTTTACTGAGAAAGCAGGCTTTGGACAATGGGAAGAGGAGTAAAGAACTCTGGAGAAAAGAGTGCTTTGTAGGGTCAGAGCTGCCAGAAGGGGGTGCTACTGTGGAGTCACTCACAGCACTAAGCTAGTAAGATGATGTCTCCCAAGCACAAACGCACCTGGGCCTGGCTCTTCCCAGGAAAAGAGCCAGGGCCCTATAGAATGTGGTGACCTGCCCCCAGCAAAGGCAGCCAGGTCACCAGAGCTACACTGAAGCCCCTCTCGGCTGTCTGTCACAAGTGGTCTGATGTAAGTTGCTTAATACAATGCTCAGTTTCTTATTCCAAGAATGGATGGGTGCGATAAGGAATTGGGAGAATATATGTAAACCACTTACTAAACTGCCCCGGTGTTACAGGAAGCCGTCAGTAAACAGTAGCTGTTGCATTATTATTGTTAATAATAAATGCATTAACATCGAGGGCTCAGTAAATATTAGTTAATTAATAAAGAAACTCTTCACCCTGGCCTTTCCTTCCTTCCTCCTTCTTTCTTCTGAGTCATATAATCTTAGAGTTCCAAGCCCCAATTACACGTGAGTGATGTACGTTCTACTAAACTGTAATTTCAGGCTTTTGTGGGCTCGATTTGGGAGAAAGGATAGGGTTACATTTAAAGTTCTAAATAACGGACAAAATCAAGGTTTTAGCTGAGAACCCATTTCTAAGGTAAGAACTACATTTATGATGCTCCTTATTCCTTTCTGATGTCCTGCCCCACCACCGAGTCCCTGATTCCTTGAGGGTGGGGACACAGCCCCTGGTGTTTGTGTTGCCCTATCTCCTGGCGCTAACTGGGTGACATTAGAGGGCCCTGAGCTCTCTCAGTGTCTTGGTGGCTTCAAGGACAGGGGGGCAGCCAGAGCATGGTCGCCCTGTCCTTGTACCCCCAACTGGAGCACCGTTATTGGAAAATCTGTTCTAAGAACATGAAAACTGAACTGAATCCAGAACTTTCAAGTTTGCACGTAACTGAATGGAACAATAATACGCTTCTGATTTACAATTAAATAAAGGGAGAAAGAAATTGTGAAACATTTTCCTCCTAGTAAGAAATCTTTTTCTAGAGGTTGCTGGTCTGCCTGAGGCCCGAATTTCATCCAGGTTTTAAGCAGAGTATGTATCAGTGATTCCCAACTTTAGGTTTATAAGACCCCAGGGTCCCTCTGGTAATCTTTAAGATTTCTTATACTTTCCAAACAAAATGGATTTTAACTCTTTCCTTAAGATATATTTACATACGTATATGTATAAATACAGAACACATTTTAAAATGGATGTATATGCTCCAAGGACTTAAAACAATGATGACCAGTTGGGTGTTAAAACTCTGAAAAGGTAGGGAATCACTGACCTGGATTATCCCTGGAAGCCAGGAAGGAAAATAAAATAGTTCAGATTCTACAACTTTGCCTTTGTCCAAATAACACACTCAATGTTGGCCACTGGCTACGAGAGGGGTCTACAGAAGTCCATGCTTTGTTGCTAACCACTACTCTCAACTGCTTTTATCAACTCCCAAGATAAATTTGACCCTCTGGTCTAAGAACAAAAGAACAAAGTATTTGTTCACCAACAAGGAATCTCCCTAGTCATCTTATGTGCACATCAGTGTTTTCCCCCAATACCACAAATCTTTATTATCTCTACCTCTATAAATTTTACATTTTGAACTATATTTTAAAGTATAAATATACAGAAATAATTACTATAGAGATTGATAACATAATCTACTATTTTCTTACAAACACACAACTGTGACTGATAAGTCAATGATATACTACTTTAAGGACCTCTCTTTGACGAGAGTTATTTGTAGCCAAAAAGTTGTATTTCATGAAAACTACTACATGATTCAGATGTTAAAAAAATAATTAGTAATCCTAACTGACCTAAGGCCTAATTAGTCAAAATTAATGAAACCTTAATGTAGTTTAGAACACTAAACATTCTAGGCAGTTTTAAATATTAGACATTGCAGAGTCACCACTGAAAGAAGCCAATGGACCCATAAACCTACTTTATCTCTAAATCTTTCTTCACAAAAACGTTTTACTCAAGTCCTCAAATGTCTACTGCAATGAGTTAAACTATCAGAAAGTGATGACATTTAGGTATCTTAAGTATTTGTATCACTTATAAAGTGTTGCTCATGACCCTGAAAAGAAAACTAAAACTTGATTTCACAGTTCCCTCTCCCATTCTTTTGCCCAATTTTTATAGAGACGGCAACTCTTGATATCATTATAATTTGTCTCACATAGTCACTATGCAGAAAATGAAACACCATCACCAAACTGGAATACTGCTAAATGAACGTTTCAAATGGCTACAGACTTCAGAATATTCCTGCCACTTTGTGCTACCCACCTTCCACTGCAAGGTTAGTGAACTTTTGCTCCTGTGTGCCAGCTTAGGCGGGAAAGGACACTCGGGGGCGCAGCTGTGGGTGGTGAAGCTAACCGGCTCGGAGCAGGATCCCTTTACGGAATTGTACATAGCATATACCCTGAAAACAGACAGACAAATACAGTCAGTGGCAGAGGCCCATCACAGAAGACCGGGGTTTTTATCTCAGCTTTGCCCCAGGACTTTCCACAGAGAACAGAATTTCTTATGTAGTACACACCATGACCCTTATGCCTCTTTACTGGTCTTGTCCCGACCTAACTATGGTCAGCATTTTCAGGGGAAAATCATCCCAGGAGGCGGTGTGCCTCAGTGCATTCTCTCCTCCCACTAACTGTCAGAGCCACCCAGCCCCATTTAAGACAGGCAGAGTCTACTGACTGGAAAAGAATATGCTCAGTAAGGAAATATACTTATTCCCCAAAATGGCCTCCAAGTATATATTCGAAAATCCATCAAGCCACTCTCCGGTTGACTTTGTCTGGAAAAAGGCTAAAAGTACAGATAACGGTTGGGCCAAAGGAGACAAGAAGCAGTGATGAGAGTCCACAAACTGAGAGAGAGAGGTAGAAGTACAAACAACAAAGTAGATATCATCTTTGAACTGTTGATAATACTGCAGATATTTAGGTAGAAATAAGGACATTTCACACACAGAAACAGACTTGCTACTGCCAAATGCATCCCTCTTCTAATTCATTAAAAACATGGTACAGTTCAGGTACAGTTTATCCATGTGAACATCTAACTCTTACACCTGGAGCCAAGATTAAGGATGTGCATTCTGCACATTAAAATGCCTGGCTCGATACTCAACATATGGACCCGATTTCTCCAGAGAAGCTGTGAAAATAAAAGCATATAACACACTATTATAAAACTACACTCCTTTCAAATAGCACAAAATAGGATTATGCTGATTTTTACCATCTTCTTTTCTACTTTTTCATTTTTTAAATATTGGGCATTAAAAAGAAACCTTGAAAACATACTCTTTTAAAAAGACAACAAAGGAATCTTTGCTGCCTAAAGAAGATGCATGGATTAAGCTATTCAGAATTTGTAAGTACATCAAGTCCTTAATTCTTAACAACTCTTTATGAGCTGCCATTAAAGACAGAAGAACACTCAGACTAGAGAGGTGAAGTAAATTTCCCGAAGCTACACAGCTAGAAAGTTGGATCAATTGTACTCAGTCATGGAGATCTAACTGCTATACTATATTCCCTACTGTCCTATTCATCCTGCAATCCACTTCCCCTCACTCTACCCAATGAATAAATAACAGCTACAGATAACATTACGGAAAATAGGACCTAACTGAGGAGAAAGGATTTTAAAAATCATACACCTGAAGTCCACCACAAAATATTTATAGAGGCCATGCAAGTCGAAAGTCCTAACAGACATGCCTACCTTCCATTCTAAAAGGTAAAATACATATTTACTGGATATTTGACTTGTTTGCCTTAGGGGAGGACACCATGATATTTGATCCAAACAAAAGATACCTCTCATTAAGATGCTCTTCACCCAACCTGATGACAGAAATGCTCCTTTTTGCATTCACTGTAAGTAGGAACATGGTAACAGAAAATGAAACAGGAGAGTTGGCAAGATCATTTCTGTGTATCAGGACAGGTTCACTTAGCGTTAAGTTACTTAAAAATGAATCACAGAATGTTCCAGACATGGGCAGGGTTCCAGCCTGAACTTTAACAGATCAGTCGAATTCTCCAACTGATGGCTTATCGACTGTATTTTGCCCAAAATACGTGTGGGGGGAGGGAAGGAATATAGTGTTTTAAAATATTACTGCCACCTATGAATTAAAGGACATAGGCAACGATCACCAAAAAAGAGACATGCACTCCTAATGAGAGACCATGCCACTATCTATAAAATCCCTGCCAAAAAAACTGCACCTGTATCTGATTAAGCCTCTTCACTGCTTTATAGGAAACATGGAGAGAACATTATTAAGCAACACTACAGGATACAATCAGGCTAATTCACAGTGTGGAAAAGTCTACAGGACAAAAAAAAAAATTTATTCCAACAAATAAATTGCAAGAAGAGAAAAAAGGGATGGAGGGAAAACCTATAGCTTAAAAGAAATTTAAGAGCTATAAGCCAAACACAATACTCAAACCACATCTGAATTCCAATTACAACAAACTGAAGAAATAAAACCTTCATTTTTAGGACAGTTGAGGAAATGGGAACAGTGTCTGGATTTTAAAGACATGAAGGAATTTACCATTTTTGTTTATTTTGGATGGGCATGGGGTGTGTGATGATGGTAATGTGGTTCGCAGGTGAAACAATATGATGACCGGACTTTACTTCAAAATGACTGTTGGGGGAGGGCGTAGGAGAAGGCATCAAGGAAATAAAAAGTTGGGTGGTGGGTATATGAGAGTTCATTAAACTACTGTCCACTTTTGACTGTAACTGAAATCTTCAGAAACACAAAGTTAAAAATTAAGCCAATGCTGAAAAAAAAAATGGAGATCTCTCGTTTAAAAAAATGAACCTCTGCCTTCTCTTAAAAACTAGAAGTTCTAGCAACACTGAGCTGCAGACCTGAATGATGGGAATTAAATGAAATTGAGAGCAGCTCCCCCTTTAGATGGGCAGGTGCTGTCCAGTTCAGAGTCCCCACCACTCCCTACTGCTCCCCGGAATTGAGATTGCTTTTTCGCTGCCTTTTACCCAATCCTCTTTCCCCCCTTCCGTTCCCAGGAGGTATCTCATGTTGCAGTCACTAGGCATTTGCTTATGAATTCAGACTATACTCAGACAGACCAAGTCCTAAATATCCACAAAAACAGCCAGCACCAAAAATCCATTGGGTAACAGAGCAGAGGAAAGGAGGTAGGGAAAGAGCCTGCCAAGGACTAGCAGACCGCAGTTAGTTATCTGGGGAGAGCTGGACTCAGTCAAGTTCATTCTTTCTTTTCAATGAGATTCTTGGAGTCACAAATCCATACTTATTGGGCTAGAGAAACACGAGAGAAGGAGGCTCCTGACAGCCAGGTTGGGAGGATGACAGTAGGAATGAAGGAACCTGATAGCACAAGTAAAAATCTGGGGTACTTGAGGACGGACAGTTGTACGGGTCGGCAGGAGTTAGTGCCCTTGTCTTTAAACTCAGAGAATGTTATAGTTTGTCTAAATGAGGAGTCAATGCTCTGCACTTGTAAAAAGTCTGTCTGCAAAGGAAACAAGATCTATTTCACGTGGCAATATAAATGTGCTGCACTCAGTACCTAAAACTTGACATGATATCTAAGTACCTCATGATTACATCTGTCAATTCAAATTGTTCAGTAAATAGATAGCAACTAATAACTGTAATAACTACCTGCTCCGCTTTTACCAGTAATTTTTCACAGAAAAGTCTCTGTAAATGACATTACATTTTGAAGAATGTTGCAATCATGTTTCTCACATGATGGTGATGTGTTTTCTCTAAATACCACGATATGACAGGAAGATCTGTGGAGTAGGACGAGTGTCCTAAGTTAAATATATCAGCAAACAATTCAGTTCTTTTAGCATTTATACCAGCAAAGAGGAATACACTTTTCTAAGGATATAACTAATCTTGTGTTGGGTTTGCACATTTGTTTCAGTTTAAGTACCAACTAAATGTGTATGGAACAGGTGCTCCAAGAATTTCAGAAATTTGCCTCCCCTTTCCTCCAGCACGTCTGTAACATACCAGGAGCTGCAATTTCTAGTCAATAACACCTATTTCGTGAATGGACCTAGAGTCTGTCACGCAGAGTGAAATAAGTCAGAAAGAGAAAAACAAATACCGTATGCTAACACATATATATGGAACCAAAAAAAAAAAATGGTTCTGAGGAACCTAGGTGCAAGACAGGAATAAAGACGCAGACGTAGAGAATGGACTTGAGGACACGGGGAGGGGGAAGGGTAAGCTGGGAGGAAGTGAGAGAGTGGCATGGACACATATACACTACGAAATAAAAAACAGATAGCTAGTGGGAAGCAGCTGCATAGCACAGGGAGATCAGCTCGGTGCTTTGTGACCACCTAGAGGGGTGGGATAGGGAGGGTGGGAGGGAGACGCAAGAGGGAGGGGATATGGGGATATAAGTGTACGTATAGCTTATTCACTTTGTTATAAAGCAGAAACTAACACACCATGTAAAGTAAATATACTCCAATAAAGATGTTAAAAAAAAATAAAATAACACCTATTTCATAACTCCACACTGAGCTGGTCAACCACATATTTTTGGATTGTTTCATCACATAATTTTTCTGGGAAATGTTATTACATGATATCATCTCTCGGCAACCTCTTTGCCAAATTGTTTATGACAATGACTGGAAAACGGCCTCAAATTCTGCATTGAAATTGCTATCCATTCCAACACTCAAATTCCTGATTATCCTATCATTGATAAAAATATAAATTCTTGACTTTCACAGTAAAATGATTGTTTCAATGCGACTATTAATCATAAAACTACCAATTAAAAGAGGAATATGCGGGCTTCCCTGGTGGCGCAGTGGTTGAGGGTCCGCCTGCCCATGCAGGGGGCGTGGGTTCATGCCCCGGTCCGGGAGGATCCCACGTGCCGCGGAGCGGCTGGGCCCGTGAGCCGTGGCTGCTGAGCCTGCGCGTCCGGAGCCTGTGCTCCGCGGCAGGAGAGGCCACAGCAGTGAGAGGCCTGCGTACCGCAAAAAAAAAAACAAAAAAAGAGGAATATGCTTTTCTTTGTATGTGTATAAATAAATGAATATATAAATGTTTGTGATTGTAAAGTTACATACTTATGCCTAAGTATTATAAAACAGAATGTTATTTATTTGTATGTATGTATGTGTTGGATTTTTCTCATTCCTCTCTCTTCCTCAACACACACACACACACACAGAGGAGACTCTGCATTGGTGGCGTCATTCCATAACAAAATACCCTATATGGAAACACTGAATAAATACGCTTTGACAATTACAAATTGATTCCTTTTAAACATTCAGCCAACATTAAACCAAAAAAAGCAATCTGTGTAAGAACTGGGAAACTAATATAAAAGTGATGACTTTAATAAAAATAACCCAGGACCCAACACGTAAATTTTTTAAATCAACATAATAGAGGAATTATTGATGAATTACTTTCCTCAATCACTAGGAGAAAAAAAAAAGTGGTCAGATAGATGTGGAGCAATGACACGAAAATACATAGCAAAAAGTGAGGAAAATAATCTTTAAAACCTGAAATGTCTCAGGATACAATTTTCAATGTGGAGTTTGGACTAAAGGGCATAGCAAGCACCAATCTGAACAGCTACAGACACATAACCTATAGCACCGTCTCAAGGATGCCACTGGTCTCTTAATAAATTATTCCCAATAACAGTGAGGTGATGGCAAGTAGAATTCAAGAACTCTTCTTGCCTAGGAACTGATGCCAAGCACTATACAGTTCAATGACAGGACTCCATGACTGAGAGGCTGCTACTTTAAAATATGGTTGTGTATCTGACTGGTGAACTCTGACCATACTCACTAACAGGAGGGAGGAAAAAACTGAAAATGAGAAAAAGAATTCCATAAAGATACCAAGCAAGCAATGTGAAGGGGATGAAATCAGAATAGCAAAACCAAGAGCATCAAGAAAGGAGCCCTAGGTGAGATGTCAGTACCTGAGCTGAGAAAGAAACCTTTCACTCTACGGAAGAGTGATTTGAACAGAGACTTCTGCAGGCCTTTGTCAATGTGCACTATTAACAACTAGAAGGAGAATACAGCCTGCTTGACACTGCTACAAGAAACATCTGTTTTTATCATTGGCTCTCCAGACTTCCTATAAGGCGACACTTTCTAAATTGGTAATGTACAAATAAATGAAAACGGTAATAAATATAATTGTTCATCTTGCAGGTGTACAGTAATGGAATTTGTTTGGAGCTTCTGTTGTGAAAAAGTTAGGAAATATTTCCATGTGGCTTTTTGAGGCCTTATAGGTGACTATTAAATTTAAAATTATATTTGAGGCTACTGTGTTGATAAAAGCTTACATTCCTGGAACTAAGATTTTGAGAACGTTAACTGCATCATAAAAAGAGATTTTTGCTCTGCTTTTTTCAGCTCCAATTATGATATATCTTTATCTCAATAAAATAATGAGTGGTATGGTCAAACTTCATCATGAAGTCCTTTTTATTATTAGTGTGGAAAATCTGCAACCACTTTGGAAAAACAAAACAAACAAAACATTTATAGGTGTTACAGATTTATAATAGGTTTGCACATATATTTCATTTGCTCTCACATCATCTTTCTGAGGCTGGTATCGTTATTATCCTCATTTTATGAATGAGAAAACAAGGACATTGAAGCTTACATGGCTTGCCTAATCACATACCCTCAGTAAGTGCCTGAGTCATTAATTCCAAATTCCAAGGTCTGCCTACTATGCCATCAAGGTGCCTCCCAAAGCAATTCAAGGCAGAAGAGACTGACCCTACGTAGGGGCTGGAAGTGTTAAGAGTATTCTCTAGCTTGAAAAATGAAAGGCTGTACAGGGAAAGGGAATGAATGATCTATATGCACTGTGGAAGAGCCAGAGCAAAGTAACTACAATTGGGACTGTATGTAGACATTTTTCTTAGGAAAGAATTTTTTAAAAATACTAAAAGTGATGTGTTCTGGAAGATGGCGCAATAGAAGGACATATGCTCACTCCCTCTTGAGAGAGCACCGGAATCACAAGTAACTGCTGAACAATCATTGACAGGAAGACACTGGAACTCACCAAAAAAGATACCCTATATCCAAAGACAAAGGAGAAGTCGCAATGAGATGGTAGGAGGGGTGCAATCACAATAAAGTCATAACCGCTGGGTGGGTGGTTCACAAACTGGAGAACACTTATACCACAGAAGTCCACCCACTAGAGTGAAGGTTCTGAGCCCCATGTCAGGCTTCCCAAGCTGGGGGTCTGGCAATGGGAGGAGGAATTCCCAGAGAATCAGACTTTGAAGGCTATAGGGATTTCATTACAGGACTTCAAAAGGACTGGGGGAAAGACAGACTCCACTCTTGGACGGCACACGCAAAGGAGTGTGTGCATCAGGACCCAGGGGAAAGGAGTAGTGACCCCACAGGAGACTGAACAAGACTTACCTGCTAGTGTTGGAGGGTATCCTGCAGAGGCAGGGGGTGGCTCTGGCTCACTGTGGGGACAAGGACACTGGCAGCAGAAGTTCTGGGAAGTACTCCTTGGCTTAAGCCCTCCCAGAGTCCACCATTACCCCCACCAAAGGGCCTGAAGACTCCAGTGCTGGGTCGCCTCAGGCCAAACAACCAACAGGGAGGGAACTTAGCCCCACCCAACAGCAGACAAGTGGATTAAAGTTTCACTGAGCTCTGCCCACCAGAGCAAAACCCAGCTCTACCCACCACCAGTCCCTCCCAGCAGGAAGCTTGCACAAGCCTCTTTGATAGCCTCATCCACCAGAGGGCAGACAGCAGAAGCAAGAAGAACTACAATCCTGCACCCTGTGGAACAAAAACCACATTGAAAGACAGACAAAATGAAAAGGCAGGGGACTATGTACCAGATGAAGGAACAAGATAAAACGCAGAAAAACAACTAAATGAAGTGGAGATAGGCAACCTTCCAGAAAAAAGAATTCAGAATAATGATAGTGAAGATGATCCAGGACCTCGGAAAAAGAATGGAGGCAAAGATCAAGAAGATGTCAGAAATGTTTAACAAAGACCTAGAAGAATTAAAGAACAAACAAACAGAGATGAACAATACAATAACTGAAATGAAAAATACACTAGAAGGAATGAATAGCAGAATAACTGAGGCAGAAGAACGGATAAATGACCCGGAAGACAGAATGGTGGAATTCACTGCTGTGGAACAGAATCAAGAAAAAAGAATGAAAAGAAATGAAGACAGCCTAAGAGACCTCTGGGACCACATTAAACACACCAACATTCATGTCTATAATGTGTCCCAGAAGGAGAAAAGAGAAAGGACCTGAGAAAATATTTGAAGAGATTATAGTCAAAAACATCCCTAACATGGGAAAGCAAATAGCCACCCAAGTCCAGGAAGCGCAGAGAGTCCCACACAGGATAAACCCATGGAGAAACATGCCGAGACACAAAGTAATCAAACTGACAAAAATTAAAGACAAAGAAAAATTATTAAAAGCAACAAGGGAAAAATGACAAATAACATACAAGGGAACTCCCATAAGGTTAACAGCTGATTTCTCAGCAGAAACTCTACAAGCCAGAAGGAAGTAGCATGACATATTTAAAGTGATGAAAGGGAAGAACCTACAGCCAAGATTACTCTACCCAGCAAGGATCTCATTCAGATTCAACGGAGAAATCAAAAGCTTTACAGACAAGCAAAAGCTAAGAGAATTCAGCACCACCAGACCAGCTCTACAGCAAATGCTAAAGGAACTTCCCTAAGTGGGAAACACAAGAGAAGAAAAGGACCTACAAAAACAAACCCAAAACAATTAAGAAAATGGTCAGAGGAACATACATATCGATAATTACCTTAAACGTGAATGGATTAAATGTTCCAACCAAAAATAAGACCCAGAGATGTGCTGTCTACAAGAGACCCACTTCAGACCTGGGGACACATACAAACTGAAAGTGAGGGGATGGAAAAAGATATGCCATGCAAATGGAAATCAAAAGAAAGCGGGAGTAGCAATACTCATATCAGGTAAAATAGACTTTAAAGAATGTTACAAGAGACAAGGAAGGACACGACATAATGATCAAGGGATCAATCCAAGAAGAAGATACAACAATTATAAATACATACACACCCAACATAGGAGTACCTCAATACATAAGGCAACTGCTAACAGCTACAAAAGAGGAAATCGACAGTAACACAGTAACAGTGGGGGAATTTAACACCTCACTTATACCAATGGACAGATCATCAAGACAGAAAATTAATAAGGAAACTCAAGCTTTAAATGACACAACAGACCAGGATAGATTTAATTTATATTTATAGGACATTCCATCCGAAAACAACAAAACACACTTTCTTTTCAAGTGCACACAAAACATTCTCCAGGATAGATCACATCTTGGGTCACAAATGAAGCCTCAGTAAATTTAAGAAAACTGAAATCATATCAAGCATCTTTTCTGACCACAATGCTGTGAGATTAGAAATAAATTACAGGGGAAAAAAACGTAAAAAACACAAACACATGGAGGCTAAACAATATGTTACTAAATAACCAAGAAATCACTGAGGAAATCAAAGAGGAAATAAAAATACTTAGAGACAAATGACAATGAAAACACGATGATCTAAAACCTATGGGATGCAGCAAAAGCAGTTCTAAGAGGGAAGTTTATAGCAATACAATCCTACCTCAAGAAACAAGAAAAATCTCAACTAAACAATCTAACGTTACACCTAAAGGAACTAGAGAAAGAAGAACAAACAAAACCCAAAGTTAGCAGAGGGAAAGAAATCATAAAGATCAGAGAAGAAATAAATGAAAAAGAAAACAATAACAAAGATCAATAAAACTAAAAGCTGGTTCTTTGAGAAGATAAACAAAATGGATAAACCTTTAGCTGGACTCATCAAGAAAGAGGAGAGGACTCAAATCAATAAAATTAGAAATGAAAAAGGAGAAGTTACAACAGACACCACAGAAATACAAAGCATCCTGAGAGACTACTACAAGCAACTCTATGCCAATAAAATGGACAACCTGGAAGAAATGGACAAATTCTTAGAAAGGTATAACCTTCAAAGGCTGAAGCAGGAAGAAACAGAAAATATGAACAGAACAATCACAAGTAATGAAATTGAAACTGTGATTAAAAATCTTCCAACGAACAAAAGTCCAGGACCAGATGGCTTCACAGGTGAATGCCGTCAAACATTTAGAGAAGAGCTAACACCCATCCTTCTCGAACTCTTCCAAAAAATCGCAGAGGAAGGAGCACTCCCAAACCCATTCTACAAGGCCACCATCACCCTGATACCAAAACCAGACAAAGATACTACAAAAAAAGAAAATTACAGACCAATATCACTGATGAATATAGATGCAAAAGTCCTCAACAAAATACTAGCAAACAGAATCCAACAACACATTAAAAGGATCATACACCATGATCAAGTGGGATTTATCCCAGGGACGCAAGGAATCTTCAGTATATGCAAATCAATGTGATACACCATATTAACAAATTGAAGAATAAAAACCATATGATCATCTCAATAGATGAAGAAAAACCTTCTGACAAAATTCAACACCAATTTATGATAAAAACTCTCCAGAGGGCTTCCCTGGTGGCGCAGTGGTTGGGAGTCGGCCTGCTGATTCAGGGGACGCGGGTTCGTGCCCTGGTCCGGGAGGATCCTACATGTCGCGGAGCGGCTAGGCCTGTGGGCCGTGGCCGCTAGGCCTGCGCGTCCAGGGCCTGTGCTCCGCGGCGGGAGGGGCCGCAGCGGTGAGAGGCCCGCGTACCGCAGGAAAAAAAAAAAACACTCTCCAGAAAGTGGTCATAGAGGGAACCTACCTCAACATAATAAAGGGTGTCTACGACAAACCCACAGCAAACATCATTCTCAATGGTGAAAAACTGAAAGCATTTCCTCTAAGATCAGGAACAAGACAAGGATGGCCACTCTTGCCACTATTATTCTACACAGTTCTGGAAGTTTTAGCCATGGCAATCAGAGAAGAAAAAGGAATAAAAGGAATCCAAATTGAAAAAGAAGAAGTAAAACTGTCACTGTTTGCAGATGACATGATACTATACATAGAAAATCCTAACGATGCCACCAGAAAACTACTAGAGCTAATCAATAAATCTGGTAAAGTAGCACGATACAAAATTAATGCACAGAAATCTCTTGCATCCCTATACACTAACAAGGAAAGATCAGAAAGAAATTAACGAAACAATCCCATTCACCACTGCAACAAAAAGAATAAAATACCTAGGAATAAGCCTACTTAAGGGGGTAAAAGACCTGTACTAAGGAAATTATACGACACTGGTGAAAGAAATCAAAGATGACACAAACAGATGGAGAGATATACCATGTTCGTGGATTGGAAGAATGAATATTGTGAAAATGACTATACTACACAAAGCAATCTACAGGTTCAATGCAATCCCTATACAATTACCAATGGCATATTTTACAGAACTAGAACAAAAAACCTTAAAATTTGTATGGAGACACAAAAGACCCCAAATAGCCAAAGCAATCTTGAGGGAAAAAAAGGGAGGTGTAGGAATCAGACTCCCTGACTTCAGACTATACTACAAAGCTACAGTAATCAAGACAATATGGTACTGGCACAGAAACAGAAATACAGATCAACAGAAGAGGATAGAAAGCCCAGAGATAAACCCACACAGCTATGGTCAACTAATCTATGACAAAGGAGGTAAGGATATACAATGGAGAAAAGACAGTCTCTTCAATAAACGGTGCTGGGAAAACTGGACAGCTACATGTAAAAGAATGAAATTAGAACACTCCCTAATACCATATACAAAAATAAACCCAAAATGGATTAAAGACCTAAATGTAAGACCGGACACTATAAGACGCTTAGAAGTAAACATAGGAAGAACACTCTTTGACATAAGTCACAGCAAGATCTTTTTTGACTCACCCCCTAGAGTAACGGAAATAAAAACAAAAATAAACAACTGGGACGTAATGAAACTTAAAAGCTTTTGCACAGCAAAGGAAACTAAAGGAAACTCAGAATGGGAGAAAATATTTGCAAACAAATCAACGGACAAAGGATTAATCTCCAAAATACATACATAGCTCATGCAGCTCAGTATAAAAAAAAACAAACAACCCAATCAAGAAATGGGCAGAAGACCTAAATAGACATTTCTCCAAAGAAGACATACAGATGGCCAAGAGGCACATGAAACCTGCTCAATATCACTATTTATTAGAGAAATGCAAATCAAAACCACAATGAGGTATTACCTCACACCGGTTAGAATGGGTATCATCAGAAACTCTACAAACAACAAATGCTGGAGAGGGTGTGGAGAAAAGGGAACCCTCTTGCACTGTTGGTGGGAATGTAAATTGATACAGCCACTATGGAGAACAGTATGGAAATTCCTTAAAAAACTAAAAATAGAATTACCGTATGACCTAGCAATCCCACTACTGGGCATATACGCTGAGAAAACCATAATTCAAAAAGATATACATACAACAATGTTCATTGCAGCACTATTTACAAGAGCCAGACATGGAAGCAACCTAAATATCCATCAACAGATGACTAGATAAAGAAGGTGTGGCACATATGTACAATTGAATATTACTCAGCCATAAAAAGGAACGAAATTGAGTTATTTGTAGTCAGGTGGATGGACCTAGAATCTATCATACACAGTGAAGTCAGAAAGAGAAAAACAAATACCGTTGGCTAATACATATATATGACATTTAAAAAAGTGGTACTGATAAACCTAGTGGCAGGGCAGTAATAAAGATGCAGACGTGGAGAACGGAGTTGAGGGTACAGGGGTGAAGGGGAAGCTTGGATGAAGTGAGAGAGTAGCACTGACATATATACACTACCAAATGTAAAATGGATGGCTAGTGGGAAGCGGCCGCATAGCACAGGGAGATCAGCTTGGTGCTTTGTGACGACCTAGAGGGGTGGGATAGGGAGGGGAGGGGGAGGGAGGCTCAAGAGGGAGGGGATATGGGGATATATGTATACATATAGCTGATTTACTTTGTTGTACAGTAGAAACTAACACAACATTGTAAAGCATTTATACTCCAATAAAGATGTGGAAAAAACAAAAAGACACATGCACCCCGATGTTCACTGCAGCACTATTTACGATAGCCAGGTCATGGAAGCAACCTAAATGCCCATCAACAGACGAATGGATAAAGAAGATGTGGTGCATATATACAATGGAATATTACTCAGCCATAAAAAGGAACGAAATTGGGTCATTTGTAGAGACGTGGATGGACCTAGAGACTGTCATACAGAGTGAAGTAAGTCAGAAAGAGAAAAGCAAATATATAAATTCATATATGTGGAATCTAGAAAAATCGTACAAATGAACAGGTGTGCAAGCCAGAAATAGACACAGATGTAGAGAACAAACATATGGACACCAAGGGGGGAAAGCGGCGGCGGGGGTGGTGGTGGTGGTGGTGGTATGAATTGTGAGATTGGGATTGACATGTATACACTGATGTGTATAAAATAGATAACTAATGAGAACCTGCTGTATAAAAAAGTAAAGAGATCAGGATCAAAGAGATGGAGAATCTTCCATCTCTCTGGCCAGCAGGGCACTAGACCAAATGACCGCTGGTGGTGCCTTAGGCTCTTTATGTGTGGTGTCACACAAGTGTCAAATATGTCACAAGGGTGGGATCCCCGATGTGTTAGGAGGAAGTCTTGGATCCAAGGCCTCTAGATGGTAACTACCTCATGCTCCTGTGTCTTTTGGGGAATCCATTAATTATTCCTTTTATCTGCCCAGAAGTTTAAGGTGTTCATAAGATACATAAAAAGAATTAATGAGCAAGTATTCTCAAGTTTACCCTTTGTAAGAGGCGTTGAAAAGATACAAAGGGCAACACAACAGATAGGACAGTAAATAAAGGGCAGACTGTGACATTTAAAATTTTTTTAAAAGTTATTGTCAACTCATGGATGAGCAGAAAATTAATAAAGTAAACCTTTAGTAAAGCAGTGACAATGAACATTAAAAGAGAAAAAAGGAAACACGTGTTAACAATGTCTAATGGAGAACATTTACAGGACTACCTATATGGTGTTACATTTTCTGGTTTGTTGTTAAATCAACCATTTCAAAGAATGGTTAAACTATTATCTCAGCTTCACAAGTTATACAAATCTTTTTGCTTGTACAGACGGTGTGAAAAGTTCAATAAGTTTGGGCTTAAGCTAATTCACTCAAAATCCAAAAGTTTTGATTCAAATAGGAAAAGATGGTTGCAACAGAGTTCATCTAAACAAAACAATAGCTAAGCAGATATACACTTTATGACTGAATGTAAAAACCTTGCTCTTTTATGTATTGCTTTAAACATAGTTTTAAACACTTGTGCAGCTAATAAGATATTATAATCTAAACACCCCCCTACTTTCCTTACTTTTGTTACCAAGAAAATTGTGGCATGGATTCTCTGTGATTGACCAAAGTTAAAACAGTCAATTGATGGGAAGAACCAGAGTAGACCTCAAGCTGCCTAATAATTAACATACGCTCTCCCTGCTAGGCTACCCTGCCTCTACTCCACCACAGAGGGAACGTGTGGTGTGAATTAACCTTTGGAAAGTGTAATAAAGGGTGTGTGCTTGATGGTTGCAATTTTATTACATAATCTTGATATATACATATATAATTGAAGAAAGGAGAATTTGTTGTTGTTCACCCTATTAGATAAAATGAGAATTTCTGATCAAATTAAAAATTAAATAAAATGAAAGTTTAAATTAAAATGAAAATTTAAACGATATTATGGATCACATTCAGATTTAAAAATCTGCCTGTTTGCAGATGGATGTATGGATGTATCTTTGAGTAATCAGATGAGCTCTGTAAACACTTAGATGATACTTTCGTTCTCGCAGGTCTGTGGTTGGCTGGGTCTCTCCCTGAGATCAGCTAGCCCTGCCTTCCAGAGCAGTCATGGTAGAGAGTTCAGACTCGGTAGCAAACTATGTGAGTTGTTTTGGAAAACTGCATTAGCTCTTGCTAGAGATAATTTTGATATTTGCATTACTTACTTCAAAACGTATTGCCTTTTAGGTCCAAACTTGAAACATGGGAAGGACTTTATTTAGTCATACTGGCTGAACATATAGTTTACATGGAAGGTCTATAATAACTGATATACCCATGGTAAAAAATTATTGCTTTATAGAAAAAAATATTATATATTAAACCACGCATTCCAACGGATCTTAGGAGACTACGTAAAATAAAAATTACTTCGCAAAAATAATTCTTAAATTCTGTTCAGGGTATCATCTACTCTTCTATTACCAGAAGCACATCTGTGGACTCCCAATCTCTATGCTCTCAAGTGTAGGACATCAAGGAATGGCCGATGAGCAAAGGTACTGACACTTTTAGTTAGGCAAGTGCTGTTAACCAAACACTTTTAGAAAGGAGCATATTATTTATTTTAGCAATCTGAATTCCCCAATACTCACCTCACATGATAATCGGTTGCTGGCCTAAGATCTTTCAGGTTACATTCTAATTCTTCTCCGCTGCAAAGAAAAATCATTTCTTAGTCAATGATACCAGTTTCAAAAATAAAACAGGTTTTGGATTTGGGTCTCATAGTCAGGTACCAATAGCGATTCAAGAACTATTATTTCTACTTCCACCTTAAGTCAGAAATAAACTCTCCTGCTTGGTATTATCATTTTTCTGGACTAGCACATGAGATTCCTTGAAATGGTGTCATTCTGGACCTGGAAAACGGCAAGGCTAACTTATGAATAAAATTCCAAAATATCTTACCACTTCTTCAAAATGACTACATAAAAATAAGTAAATAAGGAAGCAAGCTGAACAGAAAGATACCCAGATAAACGTTAAGTGTAAATAACAGCACCGGCTGTCAGCTGAAGGGGGCTCCCAGACTTGTCCTGGCAAGAACCCCAATAGCTTCAACTTCTCAACTCTCTTCAAGAAACCTCAATCTGCTTCCCTCACATATCAATACTAATAAACAGCTCTCTTACAGATGCATGCCGATAAATAGTTCTCTTACACAAAATAAAACCATTTATTTGACCAGAAGCTGCAGAAGAACCTTGACTTAATCATGAGGAAACCACCAACATTCCAGAAAATACGTAATGTTCCCATTAAAAAAATTTTTAAAGGTGAGAGGGGTGTGTGTGGGCATAACTGTATTCTTCACAAATGTCAGCATCTACCCAGCCACAAAAAAGAATGAAATTCTGCCATGTGTAACAACACGGATGGACCTGGAGGGTATTGTGCTTAGTGAAATAAGTCAGACAAAGACAAACACTGTATGCTATCACTTATATGTGGTATCTGAAAAATAAAACAGACAAATGAATATAACAAAACAGAAACAGTCTCACAGATATAGAGAACAAACTAGTGGGTACCAGTGGGGAGAGCGAACTGGGGAGGGGCAAGATATGGGTAGGGGATTGAGAAGTACAAACTACTATGTATAAAGTAAATAAGCTATAAGGAGGTAATGCACAGCACAGGGAGTACAGCCAATATTTTATAATAACTTTATTTATATTTTTTAATTAATTAATTAATTTTTGACGGCGTTGGGTCTTTGTTGCTGCACGCGGGCTTCCTCTAGTTGCAGCAAGTGGGGGCTACTCTTCGTTGCGGGGCGCAGGTTCTCACTGCGGTGGCTTCTCTTGTTGAGGAGCATGGGCTCTAGGCGCACGGGCTTCAGTAGCTGTAGCACGCGGGCTCAGTAGTTGTGGCATGTGGGCTCTAGAGCGCAGGCTCAGCGGCCATGGCACACGGGCTTAGCTGCTCCGCGGCATGTGGGATCTTCCCGGACCGGGGTTCAAACCCGTGTCCCCTGCATTGGCAGGCGGATTCTTAACTAGTGCGCCACCAGGGAAAGCCTACGATAACTTTAAATGGAGTGTAATCTATAAAAATTTTGAATCACTATGTAGCATACCTGAAACTAATACTGTATGTCAACTATATTTCAAATAAATAAATAAGATTTAAAAAAAAAAGCATTGGATAATTCCCAAACGATTTAATCACAGTGAGGCCGCCAAACACTGTTGCCTCCCAGTGTGCTGGAAGAGGAAGTACATAGAACTACCTTGATGAACGCCTCCCACAAATGTTAAACCTGCATCTGATCAAGCTCCAGAACTAACTGTCCATTTATAAGAAATATGGGGGAGGAAGATTAAGTTAAAGGATACCACAAATTCAGATTGGTAACAAAAGTGATTCACTTTTTGCAACTGATCAAGAATTTTTAAAAAGATGGGAGATACACCTGAAAACTATAATGTATGCCAACTATATGTCAATAAAAATTTTTTAAATTAAAATTTAAAATATAAAGTAGCTATTCCATTTCCAAAAAGGGAGACTATTCTAGATTTAAATAGATTTATGAGACCTAACAATCCCAGGCAATGAGTAAACTTCATTTGGAGTCCCAGAAGAAGAAATCAATATTAAAACACATTTTTGAGACAATTGGGAAAATCTGAATATGACCAAGGTATGAAATGATGCCAGGTATTATTGTCAGTTTTCCTAGATGTTAATGACATTGCAGTTATGTAAAAAAAATCTTATGTTGATCCATATTGAACTATGTAGGAGTAACTGATGTGTTATCTGTGAGTTGCTACCAAATGCTACAATAACAACAACAACAACAACAATAATAGTAATAAAGGGGATATGATGCAAATGTGGCAAGATCTTAATAATTGTTAAATCTGAGTGATGGTTATCTGGGGGTTCATTGTAGTATTTTCTCTATGTTTCTGTATGTTTGCAATTTAGCCATAATTTTTAAAAAATTTTAAACTTATTGCCCTGCTAGTGATATTTAACACTTTTGTTTTTGAAAAAGTATGTATACATGTCAGTTTTCATTATTAAAGCAGAAGATTGGGGAAAAAAAAGTCAGTGTCATAAAGGACAATGAAATACTGTGGAAGTGTTCCAAATTAAAGAAGGCTACAGAGACATGACAACTAACTGCTGTATCTGACCCTAGAATGGATCTTGTCCTACAAGGGGAAGAAAAATGCTACCGCAGACATTATTTCATCAACTGACGAAACTGGAATGTGGATGATAGATTGGATAAAAGTATGGTATTGATGTAAAGTCATGAAGTAATGGCATTGTAGCTATTTAAAAAAATATCTTAGGAAACACACTTCAGTATTTAGCAGTAAAGGACCATGATGTATAAAACTAATAGGAAAAAATACAGATTAAGAGGAGAGAAAAGGCAAGAGAGAAAATCAAATAGTAAAGCAAATAGGGTAAAAAGTTAATAATATGTGAATCTGGGTAAAGCATAGGCACATATTCCTTGATCTCTTTATTTTTGCAACATTTATAAGTTTGAAATTATTCAAATAAAAATACTTTTTTAAAGTTGCAAACTGGAGGCCAATGTCCACACCCTGCATGTGCAGTTCTGTTGTTTGACTTGCGGTTTATCTTTGAAGTTCTTTGAATTTGCTGAATCAGTTTAACATTAGGAAGGTTTACATAATTATTCAGATTTTTAGCATTTCCTTTAAAAAAAATTCCAAGGAATCAGCAAATCTAGGCCTACATTCCCTTATGCAACAACCTACTTTAGGTGACTGGCAGCTGCTCCTTTATCAATGAAGACAGGAGTGTTCCCGTTCACCGTTCACCTCATTCCCAAGCTTCGTACTTTCTCACTTATGTTACCTGCCTGCCTCACTGGGCACTTGGGACTCTAGCTCCTGCCACCAATGACCATCATGCATTGACAGAATCTAACTGCTTCTTGGTGGGCTGGGGGAAATGGTGCTCTATATTTTGCTAAGGTCACTACCAATTCTGACTTTTCAAAATAGAACCCAATGGTTGTGAGCCAGAGCAAGGGGTTAGGACTACATTCTAAGCACAGTGATAAAGCACTGCAGTGTTCTCACAGGGGGGTGGCTTGGCCTGACTTCTGTTTTTGCAGCGTGGAGGCTGGATGGGAGGAGAGCAAGAGTGGATGCTGGAGGAGCCTGAGGAGACTCTTGTAGGAGTCCAGGAAGAGAGGACAGAGCCCTACGTGGCGGCAACAGGAGAGAGTGACTAAAGGGCTTCCCTCTGTCTGTCTCTCTTTCCCCCTTTTCTTTGTCCAGAAAAAGACAAGTCCCTGGAGCAAGTTAAGAATTAGAAATGGGGCTAGGGAGATGCGAGGTCTGCAGCAGGGAAACAGAAGGGAAAAGCAGCTTCTCTGGCTGAGGAAGAGGTGGGCTTTGGGTGACCATGTGACACTGGGTTTGGGCAGTAGTTCCCAGGGCCAGTTACAGAGAGGTCAAACAAGTAGTTAGAACAAGATGGCCTCTGATTTCCTACTCTGCAAATCTGAGCAGTGCCAGCAACTACAAAAGAGAAAAGATTTGACCCTAAATATTTTTTACCACATCTAGAACACAGCTATAAATCACTTAAATGGTTAATATCTGGGAGTTCATAAAGTGGAAGGGGATAATCCCTTATTCGGTGTGCTAAACTTCTGACGATTTAAGATAGCCTCCGAATGAAAAGCTTTACTGCACACTGGAAAACTACTGTAGAGGATAAGAAGGAGGGTGAAATGGAAACCACATCGTAGAATTTTGAAAAACAAGACTAGCACAAGGTCTGGGCCTAAAAAGAGGTGATCACAGAAGTGCATGATATACGTAAAAACTAAGAGGCATGCTCACTTTTTGCTCTGACAACATTAATGGAAACTTTTCTTTAGTACTACACTGGCAAGCTAACATAACCAAGTGACATATTTGACCAACACCAAATAGCTGTATAAAAGTCATTTCTGATTAGCAATTACCCTGGACAAAGTTAACTCCTGACATTACAATTATCACTAATTCTTAAAAAGAACTATTTAAAGGAAAATTTGCAAAGCCATTAAATTTTTCCTTTGTTTTTTATTCTCCTTAGTAACAGCAATTTCACGTTTGGCAGCTGAGAAAAACACATGGAAATATACGCTACCTGTAAATTATCTTGTATTTTCCATCTCGTCCTTTGTCTGACAGAGCAACCTCGTAGCTGTAGGGGAAGGAAAGACCACTGTGGGGTCCACATGAAAGTCCAACAGGGGGAGCCCAGGACAACACAACCGTTCTTGCCTGAATATTAGAAACCTGAGGAAGAAAAACATGAATCAGACACTACACTTCTCCCCAGAACATTTTGTGATTATTAGTAGTAGCATTAAAATGGCTCAGATTTAACTCAAGAAAAACGAATTTATTTTAATTTACAAATTTATTTTAATTACCAAAAAGAACCCACCCATCCTATATGGCATTCTTTTGTCAAAGTCCTGATGTCCAAACTATAGCTCCTAAAACATCTGTCCTTATTATGCAAACTTATGTCCAAGTCTGATGCAATTCACACCTGGTCCTCCAGAAAGTAAAAATAATGTCACGTTTGAGAATTTTTCTAAAGGTAAAAAGTTGAACGTGATATTTCAATAATCTCCATGATGGCCATCGTATTATGTGGAAGGAACCCACATCCACAGGTACTTTCCCGCGGCCTCCAAGCTTTGCTTGATGTCGAACTCTTCTGCAAAGCCGAGACCTTTCAAACCACGCTCCCCGAAGTCCTGCAGGTTCCTGGGAAAACCCAGTACGGGGGTGGGGGGTGGGGGGTGGAAACGGAACCATGGCCCAGGCTGACAGACGGCAGAAATATGTGTGGAGATGTTTCACCTCTCTAGGCTCTGCTTTTATCTTTTGCTTTAGCCTCCGCTCAAGGCTTCATTTGAACAAAGGAGTCTGGGACTCTCAACGCCCCAACTTTTCCCTCTTATTTAGGGCTTCTCTGAAGCACGTTCTTACACTATCTCCCAGGCATCCTCGGCAGGACTGAGCCCCAGCTGCCCGCAGCTGTAACCTGCTCATTAACAGACCCTGCACTGGCTTCTCCTCTGCAATCTCACGTCTCTACTCTAACCGTGCTTCCTGGGGCACCTCCCCACTTACACCATTTGCCTTCCAATCTTTGTTTCAGAGTCTGTTTCTGGAGAAACCTAATCTAATGCACAGTCTAATTCTTTAAAATAAATCTGTCAATGCATTTTAATGTTCTAATTTTCTAAAGTTTATTTTGTTGCTCTCTAGATATTGGTCTGGATAACATTAAAACAAAATGAGAGTTAAAACATACATTAAAGCTTAACGTTCATACAAGACTTTATAGCTGTAGATTAGAGTAGGCTGTGGATGGAGATGTCTAAACTACTAAGTCTCTATCTTTTTTTCTTCTATTTTTGTCACTATCTGATCTAAATAAAGGGTATTAAAATATAAGATAATTTAAAAGCATGAATGATAAATATGGAAATGAATACTGAGTTTCCCTTTTCAGTCTATCACACATTCCATTTTGAGCAGAGATCCCTCCATATCATCTCTGTTCCAAATAGATACAGCATCATTATATATTTAACCAATTATTTAGTCAAACTCCTACTCATCCTTCAAGACCCTAGGCTGGCCTCACTACCCCCAAGTAGCCTTCCCTGAAATATCCTATCATCTCTCTGTTCCACAGCACCTTGCTGCTATCTCTACTCATTGCTAATCATGTTAACAGCATTTGCCTACCTTCCCCACTGGACCGTGGGACTCCCTAAGGAGAAGGCCTAAGTCATATTCAACTGTGAGTAGTGGCTGCTTAGTAAATGTTGAATGAAAAATAAAAATCAAAGGGAATAAGACAGTCTGAGTTTCTGATACAGGTAACACAGTGGATGGCAGACCAGCATTAAACATCTTTAAAAAAAACCTGGAGAGACACTGTTACAGAATTGAACTCGACCCTTCTTGCTATGGCTCCAGACTAGCAGCAACTCTCCTGCCTGCTCCTCCTGTGACGGCTGTGACCCGCCCTTCAGCATGCCGTCCCCTCTCATGCCCCTGAGACTTAGCTCTGGACTTTCCCACTTTCCTGCCTTTAACAAACTTCCTTTTAGATCCAGTTCAAATGCTGCCTTTGCTTATTCATTTAATCATCATAGCTTAACTTGTGAAGGGCTGTGGACACAAAGATGATTAAGGTATGACCTCTGCCTGATGAAGAGATGCGTGAGGGGCCTCACGGCAGATACACTGAGCACAGAGGGGCCCATGGCAGCTTGAGGCCAATTCAGGAAAAGCTTCTGTACGGTGCTGCCTGACTCCCTGCTCAGGATCAGCAACTGTTTTCTTTGTGCTCCAACCACATTGAGCGGGCACCTATATTTGACACTCATTTCATTATACTCTGCTTTACCTGGTTATCTGTGTGTTGTTCCCCTGATTAGATTTTAAGGCAGCGTTTCTACCACATACACCATTGTATTTGCTGAATTCCTTCACACACCATTAATGAGTAATCTTGAGATACTGGATATTATATTTGATTTTTAACTTAAAACAAGATATTTTGCTATGAAGAGTTCAGTTTATAATTTAAAAAGATGCTGATTAGGTACAGAGGAACATTCAACTGAGGTGGTAAGTGGCCCAATTCCAAGAGCACAGTATGTAGTAACACTGATTCCATGAATGGTGGTGTGAAATTAACACCACTTCTCAAAATAGCTCAGTCAAATGCTAGCACTTTAGATACTGAACAGGTATCCATAAATTCACATCCTTTTAAACTCTACTTTTTTCATCAGCTATTAAGAACTTACTCCTAAGAGTTCTTATCACAAGAAGAAAATTTTTTCTTTTTTTCTTTCTTTATATTGCATCTATATGAGATGACGGATGTTAGCTGCACCTGTCGTGATAATCATTTTATGATATACGTAAATTAAACCAAAAAAAAAAGAATTTACTGTCTTTCCTTTAGGACTTGGTTAAATTATTACTTAACTCAACAGTGATGTACAACACCTGAAGCATCAACTAAAATAACGCTCACCTTTCCCCGAGGTTCCCTGAGCACGCCTTAGGAAGGCCAACTGTCATGTGAACACAGACCTCTGTGCAGGTGCCTCCTTCCCATCAGCCAGCCTATCAGAAGTGCACCTGGAGAACTCAGCATCATTTTCAAAGGACGGCGGCTTCTGGGAATTCTTTCCTGGATCTGAACAGCCTGCCTCCTAGACTACTACCAGAGTTGAGAGACCCGTTCCCTCCTGTGCTCCCCCCTCCCTCCCTCTCACTGACTCCTGGGCCTCAGGTTTCCTTTCTTCAGGCATTGGAATCCTGAGAGAAAGAGTGCTTTGTCTCTGTTAGAACTTGGAACTCACTCCCACTCCAAGGTTGATGCCAGGAAATTACACGGTGCCTTTCAAGAGAGTGTCATGTAAAGGGGAATCCTCAGCAGTAGATGCCTTTACTCCAAGCATCCAGGGAGGTGATAACTTTAATGAGAGATTCAGAACTCTGGGAACTAGGCTGGGTTCAAGCCTACTGCAGAGCAACAGCATTCGTACACAAGCTTCACCTTCATTCATTCAGTCTCTCTCTCTCTGGTGAAACTTTCTCACCAGCGGTGACCACTGAACTGAAATGGGGCATGGCTAACCTGATCATCACAATGATTGTCATGGCTGTGATCCAAAAAAGGAAGTTTAGAAGCCATAAAACTAACTGACTTGCTGATGCTTAACGATTCTACCATAAACAGAAATCAATCTCCTTTGTAATGGTGATAAAAGTGGTGATTTTTAGTTACAAAGTTATTGGACAAGATCCAACGTGACATTTGTTTCAGCACTAGTGATATAAGAGTCTGCTGTGAAGGTTACTAGTGTTAAGTCTGCATAGAAATTACTTAAACTGCTTTGAAGTATCTTTGAAGGACTCATAAAACCATCTACTTCTAAACGATTACACACTGATTAGAAGTCATTTTTGTCTATGTATTGATTAAATATAGATTTGAACGTGAGAACAGCTGCTAGTTAAAAGCATATACATGTGCATACACATATTCGCAAATAAGACTGCATTATCTTGTACCTATTTCGTATGTAATCCTTAGCTCTCTTTCTCCTTTCCCCTTTCTCTCCTGTTCATCCCAGTATATTAATACTATTCTGTGAAATTTTACTTTCTTAGTTTTCAGACTATCTTATATGCAAATGATATCCATTATTTGGATCAAAAACACCATTTACTCTCTTAAAGTTACTGAATTGTTACTCTCGTGTTCAAAAATATTTCTATGTAAGTTAGTAGCTTCTAAATTTGGTCTGTATTTGGATTTAACTATGTGGGAGGTCTGCTGATCCAATTTAGGGAGTATGTTAAGAAAACATTACCATAGAAATATTGGCTTCACTTCTGAAGTACCCATCATGAAAAATAATAACATAAAGGAAAATTTAAAAGGAAAAGGTCAAAGAGATCATTACTCCAAGAAATGGATGCTCAAATCCAGGAATTTCAGAATCATCTGTTACTAAAATTCCTTTAGTGCTAAGAACTTTAAATCTGTTTCCAGATCTACTGCTGTTTACGTTTCAAGGGACTGCTTCTTGCAGGGACAGTTGTTCTTCTTTTAGGTCAGTTTACTCACTTCTGGAACCAACAAATCAATTGTTTCTACAAGCTGAACATTAGCGGATAGAAACAATGCAGAACCACAATTCCAAGTTACATTTATTTACATCCTGAAAATAAACAGCCCAGTATGTGGGAGACTTCATCTAGCACCACCATCAGAGCAGATTAAACCACGTTAGGTTGGAGCTGGCTGGTACTAGCAGAGGTTAATCCGTAAACCACTTAGAATCATATCAGCTTAGTTCTGTGGTACAGCAGTGGCTGTATGAGCACAGTCCCCAAGACACCTACTTGTTACAGTCTTGGGACAAAAACCTTGTATATTTGTACCCTGTTTTATTTAATGGCTAAGTATTTGGATATTTATAGTATCTGGGTTTCTGAAGAGTAAATGACTTGCTTAATTCAGGGTGCCCAAAGTTCTAGAAAGATGACTGGAATCTACAAGTCCTCAGTAATGTTTCCAACACCTAAAACAAACCATCCGTAAAACCTTGAAGAAAAATATATGTGTTTTATTTGGAGGTGTTACCAGGTGCAGCTGAAAGAAAAAAAATTTAGAACAGCAATCCTTCAGACAATTGTGTGCCGAACTTTCTGCAGTTGTTTCTTTTCCTAGAAGGTGAACAGCCCCTCCTTCCCATTTCAGAGTATAGCAGGGAGTTTCACTTTTGCCTAATGATATGCTAAAAACTCTAGGAAAATACTCCATTCCAAGGACTCTCTATAAATAGCATACAATTTACTTTTCAGATAGTCCCACATGGTATTTATTATCCGACCTTTCAAAGGTAAGGAAACTGCGGCTCAGGGTCACAGAGCCAGTTAATGGCCACGCTGGGCTCCAACTCACAGAACCCTCCTCTGCGTGCTGCTGCCTCGCACTCTGGCTCCCAGCCGTGCCCACATCCCACCAGGCTGGCTGAGCCTCGTATGATGCTAGCCAGCCGTCAGGTATCTGTCTCACCTGGCAGAACCTCACTACAGCCACTGCAGGCTGCCACACATTTATTTACCAAGTACATGTTAAGGGTTCACAACGTGCCAAGGGCAGTGCTAGGTACTAGGAGCACAAAGATAAATAAGGCACAACCACGAGTAAGAGTTTCAGGCAGAGGGGGGAGGAGAGGAAAGAAGGGAGAATAATGGTGTGAAGAACTAACAGGGCTGGGGAGGATGGGAGGACTGTCATCCAGCAGAGAAGGTTTTTGTGGGGACCAGGGGTTGGTATGGTGGGCAGAGTAACGACCACCCCCAAGATGTCCGCATCCTAGTCCCTGGAACCTACAAGGTAAAAAGAGACTGCAGATGTGAGTAAGTGAAGGATCTTGTGAAGTAGGGACTGCCCTGGATTACCCGGGTGGGCCTGATGTAGTAACAAGTATGAGTAACGGGTCTTTGTAAGTAAAAGAGGGAGGCAGGAAAGTCAGAGAAGGAGATACGAGAATGGAAGGGGTCATGGGCCAAGGAATGCAGGTAGCCTCTAGAAGCTGGAAAGGGCGAGAAAACAGATTTGCCCCCAGAGCCTCCAGAAAGGAATGTAGCCCAGCCGATACCTGGATTTTAGCCAAGTGAGACTCATTTTGGACTTTCTGACCTCTCAGGTGACAATCTGACTATATTACACCTAACATCATGACTATTTATACAAAACCCTGTCTACCCTGCTCTAAAACCTGTAAAGAGTTAAGCATTTAATAAATGCTGAATCAGGAGGAAAGGACCAATACATATAAATGTTGCTTTTATCTTTCTAGAGCCACATGATCCTCAGAAACAGACTTTATCACTTCTGCAGTAAAGAAATGATCAGGTATAACTCAAGAAAAACACCGTGTGTGTGTACACGGGACAGAGACCAGATGATGGAGTTGTCTGACTACATCCCGGACAGTCAACGAACCTGCTGCTCTGCCTTCTCACGCCGACTATGACTTCCGTGTGTCCCTCATGGGTTCTTCTTTCTGCTGCACTGTAAATGTAAGCCTGTTTCATGATTCTGCCCTCAAGCCTTCTCTAAGCTCTCCCTGTGCTCTACCCCATCCCCAAAGCTATCATACACTCCTACGATTCCAATGGTCACTCCGATGCACGTGCTCTCCCCAGGTATATCTTGTTGCCCTCTCTCCACGGCACTGATCTATCAGGCACACTCAACCACCCACTTATTCGTCTTCCTGGATACCCTGCTAGTAAAACAAATTCCACATGTCTAAGAATGGCACTGAAGATACCGAGAGGACACAGACACAAACCTATTCTAGAGGAACTCACAGATTACCGGGAAAGACACAAACACAAGTAAATGGAGTACAATGCATTAAATACACGCAGAGCACAGTGAAGCTGTGGTACCACATGTAGTACCAGTGGTACCAAATACCGTGGGGAGTATCCCAGTTGATGGGACAGAAATCAGGGCAGCCTGCCCAGAGGAAGCAACTCCTGAAAGGCGTCATCTGAGCCTGAAAGCCCAGTTAACCCGTGACACCTGATAGGCTGTAATGCCTGACTGATTTCGCTCTAGAATGGCTTTAGTATCCATCCTCTCCTTGCCACACCTGATGCCACCGCCCTAACTCTGATTCCCACAGCCTCTCGCCAGCCCTACAATAAATAACAGGTGCCAGACACTTGTCTCCCTGGGTCCATGCCCTTCTCACTGCAATGCACCTGCCGGCTGTTTGATCCTCCTGAAAGTACAGTCCTGATTATAAGAAACATAACTTCTTTGCTTATAAGCTCTCAGTGGCAACCCGCTCCTTACCGGATCAAGTGCAGACTCCCCAACCCAGCATCAACACCCTACGCTTCTGCAAGTGCCCTACTGCGCCCGTAGTCCAGCAACACCTCATGGTTTTAGGTTTAGTCAAACTCAACTATGTGCCCCGAGGCATGTTTGGACCCTTCTGTTAAAAGGCCTCAGTATTTGAAACACATGAAGAATCAAGGTTTTCCAATTTAGCTAGAAAACACTCCAAAGAACTTTGGCTCTCTAAACTCAGATGAAAGCCTGAATCAACATTTTGAATTTTTCACTTGAATTTCAAAGCATCTGGCAAAATCAAACTTAAAACCTCACAATATCACTACTCCCACCAACATTTTTCCTTGCCATTATGCTTTGGACTTATTTTACTCAGCTAATATTTAGGTACCTTTTTGAAATTTACCTGGAAAAATACTTTGAATTACTGAGGTTTTCAAAAATTATTATTATTACATTTACAAAGGTAAAGGGAAATTACCAAAAGAAAACAGTTCTGTAGCCTTAGCGGGTGGGGGAAGGGGTACCCCCGGAAATCGAGATGAATACCTAATTGCATCCCGAATATCTAAATGAAGAAGACATTTTGGTGGATGATGACTAAACAGAAGACTGCTGTTTTATATTTTCATGCTCCGTTAATAACAACACTATTTCACAGTTTGTGAGTAATCCGCAATGGAAAGGGGCCCTTTGCTTACCTACTGTGTGGTAAAAGAAAAGCATGTTTGAAATACTTAAAAAAGCGCCATTTATGCTGAGAAATCCAGAAGACATACCTGTGGCTTCTCTATTCCCGAAAGAATGTCTTGCACCCTCTTTACTTCCAACTCATACTCTGCGTGGCAAAAAGAGGAAAAAAGAAAAACAGTTAATGCCATTAGAAGTCAGTAAGGTTGTCAAGTTCCTTTCCCAAGCCTTTAACAAGGGTTATCATGAAGTCAGTTGCCTGTTACCATGAACTTTTGGTACCACAAACATGATAATGAAAATCAGGAATGAGGATGTCTTTGGGGTTGGGATTTCACTGTGGTTGTGTTAACTTGCCACTATTATTGGTTTACATAGTCACAACGCTGACCAGATTAACACTGAACTCTACCTAATAATTCAACAGGCAACAGGGAACAGAGAACCCTAAGGAGGAGACAGGGGAGACCAGTGCAACTGAGAGAAGCTGAGAGCAATGAGATGAGGTTGAAGACAGAGGCCGGTTCATGAAGGGCTGTGAGTTCAGATTTTTTAATTCAAGTTTTATTCTAAGTTTGATGAGCAACCACTAGAGTGTTAAGTGGAGGGACTGACATACTATTGAGTTTGAAAAGATCTGTTTGGTGTCTGCATGAATAATGGATATATGGAAGCTGCTAAGAGTGGCAGCAGAAAGACCAGTCAGCACATTGCTACACTGGTCCAGGTGAAGGATGGAGCTAGCCGGCCTGGGCTGGGGGTGGTAGTAAAGATGCTAAAAATAGGTCTGGTTTTGGAGGTATAGGTGCTGAAGGGTTGGATATGATGGACATGGACGAGGGAATGAGAAGAATCAAGGCTAATTCCTCATTTGGGGCTTAATCAACTGAAAGGATGGTGGTGTTTTTTAATAAGATGGGGAGATGGGCAAGTTTTGGGGTGCAGCAAGAATTGTTTTTCAGATGAAACAGGAAAAGTACTTGGAGCAGGGAGCATGGGGTGGGAAGGATGTGTAAAAATAGGATAAATTTAATCTGTTTTGCTAAAAGAAACATTTGACTTTCACGACCTGCTTGATGGAATCTAATTTTGAGTCTACAGTTTTATTTAACTGTTCAACCAGTTTATGAGCTATATACCTAGAGATATTATGATTACCAAGACATGTCCTTGACCTCAAGATATTTCAAGTCGGGGGGGGGTGAGGGTGGGGGAAGGAATGGAAGCAAACAGGAGATTACAAAGTGACAGGCGCTGTGGTAAAGGCCCTCTAAGAGAGACCGCTCTAGAAGCTTCCTAGGAACCAACACCCAGCTGAGTCCTGTGGGCAAGCAGGCATTTGGAGGTGAAGGGGGAAGTGGACTAGGGGTGAGAGCAGGTTAGTAAGCCCAGCTCTTCACAGGCCGTTTATTCACAATGTTCAGGTCTAATTTCCAAGAATCCTACCTCAGCCCTCACCCCCTTGGCCCGGCTTCCCTCCCGTCATCGTCGTACCCTACTTAGCTCCTTCCCAGCAGTCATCAGAACTGGACATTAATTCTCCTGTCTAACTGTTCACTCGTTTATTATTTTTCTTTCCTACTAAAATGTAAGCTTCAGGAAGGTAGAGACACTAGAGGTCCAGAGCAGATATATTTTCTGTCAATAACCAGATAGTAAATATTTTAAATTTTGTGGGTCACGCAGAGGCCTCTGTCACACAGTCTTCTTTGTTCCTCTAGCCACTTAAAAGTGTAAGCCCCAGCTTAGTGGGTGAGGGACACAAAAAGGAGGCCACAGGGCAGGCTGCAGCTCCTGGCCCTGCTTCAGGACGTGCTCACCACTCAGCCCAGAGCGCCTCGCACAGTTCCTGCAGACTCACAGCTCGATACCTACTTGTTGACTCAGTCAATAAACCAAGCGTACGTAAAAAATAACAAGAACTTCTAGTTGGCTCCACCCTGAACTTCCAAAGGATCGGTTCTTCGTTCTTCCCCACTGCATTCTGCTTAGTAGAAGCAGAATGTTTACTTTTATTTTGGTGAGAAAAAGAAAGGGGCTGGTGGCAATATCATATTTTTTAAAACTGCAACTAAAAGAAAACTCACATTCCAAAGACTTAATGTCCCAAGCTCATTTATAATCATGTATTCGTGTTAAGATACAGATAACGGACTATACTTGTAAGTCAAAACATAGCCTCACATTTTCTGGGAACTCCTACTAAGTCAACTGTAAATACTGTGTATCTCAGAAGTTAGTTGTCAGTAAAAAACACATAAGCACAGTTGCAATAAATGAACTGGTTCGCTTGTTAAAAACAATACTCTCTGAATCACTGGTTATTCCAGAGGTTGAAGCACCCTATGGTTTCAAACACTCACAGAGATACATTCAAACACTAGATACATTCAAACTGCTAGCTGAAGGAGGTCTTTATTGCCTTCTGCCATGACTGACATTTAAAGTGTCTCAGAAGGACAAGAAGCCAGACCCTATCCTTGAGGTAATAAAAATTTAGACTAGAACAGAGATGATCGCCTATCCAACAAAGAAAGAAGAGAAGAATTGAAGAGCTCTCCAAAGGAAGAATCCTCCGGACCATTACTAGACATACGGCATGAAAGAAAGGGGAGTTAAAAAAAAAAAAATTTGAAGACCTCCTCCCCACAGCCAGCTTTCAAACACACACGGATGATAGAAGAAATGGTTATGCTTTTGACAGAAAAAGGAAAAATGGGAAAGGAGGTTGAATTAGAAGGGGTGGGGTGGGGGGGGAATCTGCTTAAAACTGAAAAAAATGGGTTTCAGGTAAGAGCCAGACATACAAGTGAAAGGCTCTGACTGAGATTAAAAACAACTAAACAGGGCTTCCCTGGTGGCAGAGTGGTTAAGAATCCGCCTGCCAATGCAGGGGACACGGGCTCGATCCCTGGTCCAGGAAGATCCCACATGCCGCAGAGCAACTAAGCCCGTGCGCCACAACTACTGAGCCTGCACTCTACAGCCCGCGAGCCACAACTACTGAGCCCGCGCGCCTAGAGCCCGTGCTCCGCAACAAGAGGAGCCACCGCAATGAGAAGCCTGCACCACAACGAACAGTAGCCCCTGCTCGCCACAACTAGAGAAAACCCGCGTGCAGCAACGAAGACCCAACGCAGCAAAAAAATCAATAAATAAAACTAAATAAAGTTAAAACAAAAAACAAAGGAAACCCAACTAAACAACTTCCAAACAGAGGTCAGGACTTGCCGTGTCTGTCTCACTGTAATAACGAAAGCTGCTATTTTCTGAGCACCTAGATATGTGCTGGTCAGGCACCATCACCTTGCTGATTTTTACAGCCTCCTTGGCAAGATGGACATTCTCTGCTCCATTTTACAGCAGGAGGCAGGGCTGCAGTCTATTCTGCACATCACAGTTTCGTGTCCAGTTTGGAGCACAGTATCTGCAAGATGTCTTTGTCGACCGAGGAATGAGGCTGAGGGACAAACGAGGAGGTTTCCCCAGGACCACAAGTCTAGTACGTGTCCCAAAGCAAGCAGAGCCTCTGGCTGCATCATGAGGAACTAGGAGTCATGAAGGAGAGTGAGAGGGAGGGGCAGAGGGCTGGGACTGGCGGGGTGTTTGCCCTGAGGCGGACGGGAGAAAGGAGGTGGCAGCAGAGACCCCCTAAGTCCCAGGAGAGGGTTTGTGTTCGTGGGTTTCTTTCTTAAACTCTGAAAAAGCTGTCAAATGAATAGAGCAAAGGCATTTGGATCTGGGGACAAGGCATGTGAGGAAAGGAAGAACAAGAAAAAGTAGGCCATGAATGGAGCCAGATAAACAAAGGATTCTGCAAAGATCAAAAATAAAGAGGGCAGGGCCTGAGGAGGAAAGGCAGGGACAGGACAGCCACTACCCTATTATATCAAGAGAAATGTGGTATCAAAGCCAGACTGGATTCCTTCTTTCTTTCAAGGTTCTGCATTGTGACTACGGCAAAAGAAGAGGAAAATGCATTCACACCACATTTATGTAACGCTTTCCCATTTGTGCTACCGCAGACTAAGAGAAAAAAAAGCAAATAAATGCCAGGCACACAATTTGCACAAACAAGAGCGAAAATAAAATTTGTTTAACTGAGCTAAAGTGACAGTTACTTACCACACATAAAATATACTCTTGTGTGAAAGCTAACTTTCTGGTATGAAAATGCCAAAATGCACAATTCCACTACCTAAATAACTGAGTTAACTCAGACCTTGGCCCACCTCTCCCTAAGCCAGATTTAACTGTGCCTCGGTGTAGTCTATGAATTATTACCCTTTCCATAAAACAGAGACCAGCTCTACAGAGTACATTTCGCAGTTGGACCAGGCTTCTGCCTGCTCACGTGCTCTCTTTTTCTCAGTCTCTGTCTCTGTCCCTGTCTCACAGACACACCATGAGTGTGTGCAAAGGAGAAAAAAATTAGAAAGCTAACCAATCCCCTCACAAAAATTAACAAAACAAGAAAGAACAGTTCTGGTGATTTGCCGTTAGGATACCTTTTATATCAAGTTTAAAAAGAAACTACGCCTTGTTTGTTTTTGTCCTCCCCTGACCCCCAAGAGTTTGGTGTGTGCCAACCGAACGAGATTGTCCAGAAGAGGAAGAAATGCGAGGCTGTAGGGCAAGGTGCTCTTTCTTCACTATCAGGGCTGCCTTCCTCCCTCTGGTTTTGCAGCAGGTAAATTTATCCAGAGGCAAATCTTATAAGCCAACTTTCTTTCTTCCCACATTGAAGCTGCCATGAGGTGAGCAATCAAATTAAAACCACTTTTCCACCTGCTTCAATTTTGTTTGTGACCATGGCTCAAGTGGGCAGACATGACAACCCACCTTTTACATCACCACCTCCTTAATATTTGAAAGTCTTTCCCCTGTGGTGAAGACTCTGATCAGTAAAAAAGGATTACAGGGCGCTCCCGGGACAGCTTTCCAAACAGAGGGGGGCAGGGAGCATTTTATTTTGTAGATATAGACACACTGGGGGTAGGGAATTTCTTGAAAAGGGATTAAGATGGAAGCCTCTTGTTTAAACATGCCCCAATTGAGGTGAAAACTACCCTATTTGGACATGCCAAAAAAAAAAAAAAGGAAGGAGAGATTCAGTTCAGCAACTTATACCCTTCCTCCCTCCTAAACGCACATCTCCACCCAAGAAAATAGAGCATTTTTAGCACAGGGGAGGTTAAAATAAAAATACACTAGCAAAGCAAATACATTTTTTTGAAAAAGGACAAAAAAACCCACAAAAACCCTACGCACGTAGACGGAATATGTGTCACGTGAAATTTAAACTTTCCACAAATAATGGTTTTCATGTTTGCTCCAAAAAGAACTGTAAGTTCACACTGTCTGTATAACTGTAAGGCCTAAACTAATTAAAATATCCCACTTTGTAAACACAACTTACTTCTTTGGCTTGTTTCACTGTTTTCCTTCTTAGAAAAGAAACAGAGCTAGACACTTAGCTGCTAGCTATAGAATGTATTTATGGTTGTGACAGCAGCCCCTTCATTCCAATGAAATGACTTCAGCATTATTTCTCTGTAACCCTTCTGTCTAGTTCTCATCCACAGGGTTCATTTACAGATATGCCCAGCATAACATAACATGCTTTCTCAGATTTGCCAAGGAGCTGACTTAGCTACTCTCTTTCAAAATTATATATAATAAACTAAGGGTGTGGAAAATACACGACTTCTGGTCATGTCCATTTTTAAGGTAAGAGGCTTAAAATCAATAGCAAACCCTCAATATAAGAACTAAATGAACAGAAAAAAACAGTACTTTGGGATGAAAAAGAAAAAAAAAGTGGCTCAATAATAGGGACAAACTGGATATCTAGACAATGCCTACTAATGCTGATGAGAATAAATGAAGGTAAAGGAAAGACAGTTTACGAATGCTTGCTGAATTGCTTTTCTAATCAGAAAAATAAATCTATCATCTTCATTTTTAAAATATTACTCATCCTGGGGAAAAAAGAGGAATCAATAGTTGCATACGAAAGTCAGATTAACTACCTAACAATCTCCATTTAGTGATTATGATCCACAGTTAGCGGCGCTAAATACAAACATTAAAAATGTATAAAATCACAAGGAATAAATTCACATAATATAAAGACAATGCAGTTAATCCCCAAAGACAAATATGCCAGAAATACCTTCAGTTATCAATCATCCTGATGCTAAAAATGCAAAGACAAACATCTTTCTAGCCATTTAGCTGGTTAAGTGGTTACACTATTTGAAATCCTGAAAGACAGACAAGGGAATACCAGACTCTCAACAGTGAAAAGAAAGCAGCAGGTAGGCGAACATACGTTGTGGGAAGTTGCCTTCCAGTCTAGGAAAATATTTTCAAGAGCAACATGGGTTCCAGACAGATTCTGGAACCTTAGAGAAAGCAGAAGAGGAGAGATGAATTCCTTTTGCAGCTGGAGTGGCCAGCTGGATAGGAGGGAAGGCCAGAGAATGTAAATGGGACAAGGGAGGCTGATTTCCTCTGAGCTTTTGTTGCTATTTCTGGAATTCAGAAGAAAGAGTGATCTTCTGTCCTAGCCCAAGATCTGAGCAAAGCCCTGCTAGGAACTTTCATATTAGTTTATCCATAGGCAAAATGGGTCCCATTCGGGCAACAGCTATACTACACTTCAGTTAATAAGATACAAAAGTGCGAGGTCTGGGCTTTAATAAAAAGCGAAAGCACCAGATCCGTTACCCTTGCTGAACCCCAGGTCTCAAGTTTCTCTCTCAACCTCCTCCTGTGATGCCAACTAAATTGGATTCTACCTAAAATACTAGGAGAATCTATGCTCACTTCTGTCAAATTCTCTAAGAAAAGTTCTCCTGTTTACTTCACAAGGCAAAAATCATATAGGCACATGGAACTGGACAGAAGCAGCTAGCATTTTTAAGCACAGCAAATTATATAGGAATGAAAAACCCACAAAAATGGATAAAGTATGAGGTAGATATGCTTGCCTGGCAAGCCTGACTCTAGTACTAGACCTATTCTTTCCTTCCCTCTGCATGTTTGAACTGTGTCACTGGCTAACTGAACCCTAACCTGTGCCAGATATAGCTCTTTTATTTTGGGGGAAGGCTCAGCTCCATGATTACCCAGAAAGACCCGGTACCCTCCCTGGGTGTATAACAGGAAAGCAATCGCTTAAACACAGGATAGAACGACTTACAAAGGTAATTAAAGTTTATACCCTACTTTCTGCACTGGCATCTATAAACGTTTCCACAAAATGTTTTTTCATTAAGGTTTGGCATGTCACATTGAAAAATTTTCAAGTAGCTTATTCAATACTTTTGCAAGACTGTTCAACTGATTTTGCAAGGCAGAATCCAGACAGCACAATTTTGTAACACATTAAATCTGAAAGAGAATTTTAATATTTATACCACCTATCGAGCAAGTTCTGAACAGTTTTTACACCCACATTTTAAAATTTGATGTCTCACATGATGAAATTATATGCATTTGGGGATGAGGACAGAATTCAGTCTATGGCCAAAGAACCCAGTGAAGCTCATCAGCTGATATAGGAATCAAATCCAGTACTAACTTCATGTGCTAGGGCTCGAAATAACTCACCAGAGTTCTGACATATGGAAATAGCATTACTATTCATGGTACAGCCTACCTCAGCCAGGAAATCAACAAATGCATATAGTCACCTGGCAGGTAATGTCAGTGAGTAAAAGATGGTGGACATATCAGGCAAAAGGGAAGGGTAAAGACTGTGGAAAACAGAAAATGCCTTCACCCTATCTAAAGGAGGCAGCTGTTATGCAGCCAATCAATTATTGCCAAGCAGGATCTAAGGAGTCTCAGGTTGACAGACTGCCATTTTTCCAGAGAATGTGGAAATGAAAAATTTTCTGTGAAATTTCCTGATGTGTAAAAATATATATTTTGAAACCTTTTTAATCTATAGAAAAGTGAAGGAACAGTATTATGAGCAGCCATATGCCCTTCACCTACACTGACCAATTATTAACATTTTGCTATACTTGTATGTTCACATTTTCTCTCTCTCTACACACACACGTACACACATATTTTTCCAGAACTATTTGAAGTTATTGATCTTATGACAGTTCACCCCAAAAACTTCAGCATGTATTTCCTAAAAGCAAGGACCTTCTTGTTGGTGTGATGATGTAACCACAACATCACACCAAGAGACTTAACACTGACAGAATAAAATCTAATCTATATTACATGTTCGAATTGCCCCGGTCATTCCAATATGTCTTTAATGTTCCCCCCCAACCCCAAGTCCAGGGTCCAATCAAGGAACATGTGTTGCATTAGTCTCCTCTAATCTAGAATAAAAATCTCCTATATTCTTTGTCTTGCTAAAGTTAATATTTTTGAAGTGTCCAGACCAGTTTTTTTTTTTTAATTAATTTATTTTTATTTTTGGCTGCGTTGGGTCTTGGTTGCTGCACACGGGCTTTCTCTAGTTGCAGCAAGCGGGCTCCTCATTGTGGTGGCTTCTCTTTGTTGCAGAGCACGGGCTCTAGGTGCACGGGCTTCAGTAGTTGCAGCATGTGGGCTCTAGAGCGCAGGCTCAGTAGTTGTGGCGCACGGGCTTAGTTGCTCCGAGGCATGTGGGATCTTCCCGGACCAGGGAGCGAACCCATGTCCCCCGCGCTGGCAGGCGGATTCTTAACCACTGCGCCACCAGGGAAGTCCCCAGACCAGTTTTCTTATAACGTATACAACTATCTGGATTGTGTGACTATTTCCTTATAATTAGATTCAGGCTAAAAATGTTTATCAAGAGCTCTGTATGGATGTACTTCCCATTCCATCACTTAAGGAAGCACACAGTACCAATTTGAACCTTCTGGTGATACTCAGCCCTTCGATCACTTAGTTCTAGTATTATGTGACCTACTTCCTTGTTGTTAAGGCACCCTCTTCCCCTTTCACCTGATGGTTAAACACTAATATCTTTGCCAGAAGATATTACTATATTGATACTTGTAAGATGGTGATATTCCTAATTCTATCATTCCTTCTATGTTAATTAGTTCCCTCTCTCACATTAATTATCTATGAAGTCATGGATTATTTTTTCCCCTCAATAAAACTTGTCATACTCTTTGCCATCATTCTTTTGAATGCTAAAACTCTCTCAAATATAGCCAGTAGGAGACCCTTCAAGCTGTCTTCTGTGCCCCTTTGCTCATTTCCTTCAGGCTTCTGTTTGGAACACCTGTTAAATATTCTGGTTTAAGATCACTTGGCCAACTGTGCGAAAATGTGCAGACTGCAGGTGACAGATTTTATGAGCATTAAGTAGAATTTATCCAAAAGTTTTGGATTTGTCAAAAGCCACTACTACTCAAGAACTTTCTTATTTAAATGTGACTAGGAAGGAAAAAACCCCATCTATTTCTCGTTTCTGTATCTTTTAGAAATTAAAGTTAAAACAAACCAATAACCCAAAGAACCATCCTAAATGACATTTTAAAATACAGCAGACTTGAACTCCAGAAACTCAAACATGAGTCATGGTAAACTTTGAGTAGAAAAACACAGAATACATATGGCTCTTCTTGGATTATATAATTTCTGCTCTCAATTTCATCTGGCATGTTTTATTTCTCGTTCTTCCCAATCAACATTTCCTTTAAAACATAGATAATCGAAAGAGACAGCACCATCTGCCCCAATCCAGAAAAGAAAATGGACTGTATTCTAAACGCATCAAACTGAGAAAAAAAACGAAAATGAAAAGTTAGATTGGGCCAGAGGGCAGGAAACATCTACATGGAGAATGCTATCTATGAAAAATTTTTCTCCAGAATTGGGATCATTTTGAGGGTCAGAAGCCCTCTGCTCTTAAAGGTTTTCCTTTTGTTCTCCAAAACATGTATAATAGAGCAGACGTCCCACAAATCTAAGGTCAATGCGAAAGAAGTCTTAAGTTGTTCACAAGCAAACTAAAGTCATGTGGCACTGATCTTGCTATCTCATTCTAAGTCTTTTATAAAATGAAATTATTTGGAATTAAAATTTTTCAGTTTTCTGTATAAAATAAAGGACTCTCTTGAGCCACGCAGATGACAGCTCTGTTGTCCAAATGGGCTGCCCTTGTTGTTCAAAACAGGAACGTCATGGGCCTATTAATAATGTGTTCTGCATGTATACTTAAAAATCAGTTAAAAGGTCTGAGAACTGGAATATTACATTTATACCCCAAACCAGCTCAATAAATGGCACACTTTACCAGCCACATTTTAAAGTCTGCAGATGATAAATCATGCTCACCCGGGCTCCATATCCTAACAGCTGAGGTATGTAACCCCTGGACTACAGTGAGCTCATCAGGCTCCCCGGGAAAACCCGTGAGCAAAAGTAGCCATTTGGGTCATGTATCAAACTGGACAAGAAATAAAAATGCTCAAGATGAAAATATAAAAGTTGGCACAGAAGGAAAAAACCCAGAAGAGATGAAAAAAAGAGAAAAGAAAAAGAGGGGCAGCAAAAGAGGAATGAGTGACAGAGATAAAAAGATTTCAAACATGGCTCTCAGCAATTAACATTGACAATTTTTTTCCAGCTAATTGATTTTAAAATAATTTCCTAGAGCTTATAGTGATAAAATTTCTATTACAAGACACCATAACGTAAAAGGTTAATCTGTGAGAAACCTTTTAGTTACCCAAGGGTGAAAGGGCAGTACAGAGTCTATCCCTTCCCTCCTGGTCCAGCTCACTCTTCTCATCCTTCCTGCCTCTGCTGAGCGATCAATTCTTCCAGGCAGTGTTGCCCTTATCACCCACCACCTGCAATGGTCCTCTTTGTAGGATCTCCCCTAACATCCCATCCTCCTCTCCATATTTAAGTATATATCCCACTGCATGTTCTTGTTCACAGTACAGCTGAACCTTGAATAACGTGGGGATTAGCAGGGCCGACCCTTCCTTTAGTTGAAAATGCATGTATAACTTATAGTCAGTCGTCCCGCCATAAATGCAGTTCCTCCATCAACGCAGATTCAAGCAACCACAGATCGTGTAGTACTATAGTATTTATAGTATTTACTACTGAAAAAAATGCGGACCTGAGAAGTTCAAACCCATGTTGTTCAAGGGTCAACTGTATAGCCTCCGCTTCTGCAAAAATGGCAAGGGTAAGCTTCATGAGTACAGGAATCACATCACTGTTATGTGTCATTGATCCCCCAGTACCTAGTACTGCACAGGAGTATGTCTTGAATGTGTGACTGAAGAAATGGTCAGAGACCACTTATGCACAAATGCACCTACTGTGCTTTTATTCTCTGAATATTTAGAAACAAGCACATGACAGACGTCATGGTGGACAAAGTTAAAAGGGATGACATCTTGATAGATCACGATATTACATCAAATAACACATTATGATAAACCTGTGTCAAAGGTCTATATACATCTCCATTTTTGCATAGGAATTCAGTATGCACATACTAAATTAATTCAGTAAGAATCCTAAATTTGATGCAGATTAGAAATATTTCAACAGCCAAAGCTAACAGTCTGCCTGGCAAAAAAAAATCCCTCAATAAAGCCATCACGCTTGCTGTGATGATAAAAATGCAACTGAGCACGTTAACTAATTAAGCAATTGAGAATTCCTGGATCTCACTCTGGATAGTATCCTGAAGAAGAATGGAGCATTTTACCTACTAGTGGTAACCTTTTAATCTGCTACATACTAATCTCATTTCAGAAAATTAAATCAGAATGCACAAAGTTGTTTTTAGAGGCTAAAATGCCTTGGTTTTGTTTAGCCAAGTTAGCTGTTTTCCAGCTTCCCTGTTCCACAATAGTTTTTTTGTGTGTACAAATCATGCATCTCTAAAGAACCATTTGAGATGACTCTATTATGCCTATTTACCGATTAATTACTCAGCCAAATAGGAAAGTCTGATCTGCAAAAGTATTTGCAAGTCTCCCTTTTTGCAATCTTAATGCATGCTTCCAACTGGCCTGACTACCCTTTCTCCTTTCTGCCTTGGAGTATGTGACTGTCTGGTTGCCTTTCTTCCCATAATTAACAGTCCTCCAATTGCAATCCCAGTGAACGAAAAACTTGGCATTGTCCATTGAGCGATCTCCTTCTCTGCATTGCCCTCTATCCCAGGCCCACAAAGTCACACTTGGAGTTTACTGTGGACTCCGTCTTTATGGCTTACTACCTATAGTAAGCAGTCTAGCAGTTAGACACTTTGAGTAAAACACTGCCATTGGCTCAAAACTTCCAAGCAAGAGTCTATTTACTCTCTAGCAAAAGACTAATTTAGAATGCTTTGACCCTGCTGGCAACAGCAATTCAACTCACCCATTCCTGCGAAGCTTTCCTAATAACTTCCCAAACAACACTCTACAACTAAGAGTCAAACAAAAAGATGCCCTAAGAGATAGTAACCGGAATGGTGTATATGGTGTATACAACAGTTCCATCTAATTCCTCCAGAGTAAAAGATGTATCTTTTCACTTCCAAATTCACCATACGGAATGAAAACACGGTTGGGTATTAAGTTTTAGGTTTTAAAGAAGGAAAGTGCGCTTTTTTTCCTATCAATGTGCCCACCAGAATAAAACTGTACTGAAATATTTTGAATACACAGAGCAATTTGAAGAATTATAAACTACAGTATATCACTTATAATTAGATAGCCCTCTGTAATGTATTGTTATGGGCTGAATTGTATTCCCCTCAAAATCCATATATTGAAGTCTTAACCCCCAGTACCTCAGATTTGACTGTATTTGGAGACAGTGTCTTTACGAGGTAATTAAGTTAAAATAAGGTCATTATGGTAGACCCTATGTGACTAATGTCTTTATAAGAGGAGGAAACTTAGATAGAGACACATATAGAGGGAAGATGATGTGAAGACAAAGGGAAGAATCAGCCAGCCACAAGCCAAGGAGAGAAACCTGGAGCAAATCCTTCCCTCATGGTCCTCAGAAACAAGCAACCTTGTAGACACGTTGATCTCAGATTTCTAGCCTCCAGAAACTATGAGAAAGTTAAGTATCTGTTACTCAAGCCACCCAGTTTGTGGTACTTTGTTATGGCAGCCCTCGTAATCTAATAAGTGTATCATATATGGAAATATTCAGTATTATTATACCCATTTACTAGATATGGATCCTACGAACTAGGAATTTTCAGAATTTGGTCAATATCACACAAGGCAAATCTAGAAGAACCCAGTGTTAACCCCAGGTCTTCTAATTCTTGGCCTAATTCTTTTTCTTCTTAGGGGGCCTCCAAAACCTCCTTTCACCCAGCCATCCCCTCCACCTAAGGGAACAAGGGAAGGGTAGGGAGAACAATTTTACTTATGATAGATGTACAAATCTATCCGCTTGAAGGGATTGCTAAACTACTTGGTTCGGTACAAAATAATTACAGTGGAAGTTAAAATGTGTTTATACTACTTGCTTTATAAGAGGTCATATCCAATTACAGAAGGCCAATTTAGAAGTCCAAAAAAGAAGCGACTGAAAATCATTTGAAAAGCTGATGCAAAAAAAGATCACTTCCTATGACAATTCTACTTTTTCGTGCCAACGCATCAGTAACACAATATGCTCTTCCCTTTCTCCCCACGTATAGAAATATATCATTCAGGATGTTTTGAGGCTAGAATACTATTATGCAGTAATTGCTTCCAAAACACATGTTACAATATTTTTGCAGCTGACTGTGGCTTTACAGAAGCAGCACATACTGGCTCCAAAAGAACAGAGACTATGACGGACCATAAACTACAGCTGTTTGCTGTGCAGCACCACCTGAAATATCTGTGTGTTGTTTCCTTCCCCACCAGCTAGTACAGAGTGTATCCAGACTACACACTTATTTATGGCTCCAGCTGTTTTTCTGTATTTTCAGACATTCTGCAACGGCTTGAGTGAAGCAGCCATTTTTCTCAAGTCTTTCAGTAAGGATAAAGAACTGCTAAGAGGATAGTGGGTACTAATTCTGTCCTTAGATAAAGTAACAGCCATTAAGGTATAAATTAATATCTTTAAATTAGTAGAATAAAGGTCCTAGTTTGACCTTCTTAACAGTTACTGAGCAGAAGCCTCACAAACACTTCCCTCTGTGTAGGAGACACCAATCTACCAGGAAGTGCAGGAAAGTGCGTTTCTGGGGAGCTTACAGTTGCTCTACGCACATACAAGACGCCCATATAACAACGAGCCAGAACAAAGAGGGAGGAGGACATGGGGAAAGCGGGGCAGTGGGCTGTGATTAGGCGGTACAGCAGTTGAAGGCGGCTGGTCCAGGTGACTTGTCTGACTGCATAACAAAAGAATTTCTAACGAAAGGGACACAGAAAAAGAGCTGCAGAAACTGATTGGCAAGTTTCTTTAAGCCGCAAGCGGATGAACTGTTTAGCTGTAATTACTGTGAACTAGTCTTCATCACAATGTAATTATACTATATTATTAGTGTTATTGTGAAGTAGTCGTCATGTCTACATTTTGAATGAAATTTACAAGTCTTATTCTCTCCTCCCTATCTACTGAGCTTCTCATAGTACATTATTAAAGAGTGGTTACTGAAATGCAATTGAGTAGGAAATTGCATGACCAGAATTATAAATGCTTTCATCTAAGTGAGTGACCTATTAAGGCTCATCATTTACAACAATTAAAGTATCACACTGACTAGGGTTATATTCCAGCAGGATAAAGCGAAATGAACTAGAGAAAAAGCAAATAGGTTTTGTGCAGATTTGGCTTTAAAGCTACCTAAGATTGTGAAATTATAAGCATTCCATCTGCTCACCAGCTGTGGTCTCTAATCCTCCTTAATAACTTCAGCTTGCACGACTCCATGAGAACCCAGGCATCTTCCAAATTTCACTTTACATTAGTTGCCAGCATTGATTTTTAGACACCAGCCTCCAGTGAAAGCAGCGTAAAGTTGATTTCGCTGGCAGGTGTTAATTTTCAGAAGAGTGAAAGGAAGTGGGAAGAGAGACTGAGAATGGAAAGAAAGAAATTAGGGAGGTTCCAAGATCATCACATTGAGTTTTGAGGGTCCTATGCTCTCTAGCAAAGCCCAAAAGCTCAAATTAAGAATATTCACCTGAAATGTGAAATTAAAAATTCCCTAAAACTTGTCAAAGGCAACATCTAAAATAAAGATATATCCAGCTGTCCCTAGAATGAGGTTATGTCTTCTGGAGAAGTCAGTCCTTTTCCCCACGGCAATCTGTGACTTCTGCCTTTTGGGCACCGACTAGAGATAGGGTCACAGCACTGTGAACTGTTCCCCACTGTAACAAAGCTCAGCTACTTTTTCCTTAAGGTATCTTTTTTGTTTTTACTAAAGTTGATTTACAATATTATATTAATTTCAGGTGTACAGCATAGTGATTCAGTATTTTTACAGATTATACTCCATTAAAAGTTATTTCAAGATAATGGCTATAACTCCCTGTGCTATATGTAATATCCTTGTTGCTTATCTGTTTTATACATAGAAGTTTGTATCTCTTAATCCCATAGCCCTATCTTGCTCCTCCCCTCTTCCCTCTCCTCACTGGTAGCCATTAGTTTGTTTTCTCTATAAGGTACATAGGGCAGTTTCTAGCTAGGCTCCATACAGGTGGTCACCATAGCTTAATTCAGGAATAGTAAAGGTGTGTTATTAAAGAAAATACCCAAATGTTACTAAAGTTGCAAGCAGGTCTCACAATCATGTTTTATTACTTTTATAGTCAGATATCTTTCCGACTCCCACCCTCACACAGTTACTGTCGAGAAAGTAAGAGAAGAAATGATTCCTTTCTAACTCAAGCTTGGCAACAACCTGATTGCCAGGCAAACACAGGTTTACAACATCTCCTCTATCATTAGTTCAGACTGCTGAAAGTTTTTGAGAAAAGCTGGAATTAGGGGTCTATGCTTAAGCCCAATAGTGATCGGCACCCCAGTGACAGTATCACAAGCACTAGGATTTGTTTCCTACTCAGATGTGTTCTACCAGAACAAGCTTATCTTCTAGGCTACAAATCACAGAGGCTTCCTTTCTTAGAATGCAACCTTTAAGGGGCTCTCTAAGCCAAGATGACAGAATCCATCCTTGTTCCAAAATGTCAACGTATCAATATCGTCTGGTAGAGAACGCTTTCATTAGTGGGATAGAATCTCCACTAATAATTCTCAAAGAAGAATCTGTTGTTCTGTCTCTCATTCTATGAACACTTAGAAGGTGATGGAACCCCATTTTTATTTCTGGCACAGACCTGAAGTTTACTTAACTTCCCTCCTAAGAGCATGGTGACCAGTCGAGTTAGCCCTGGCTGGAAGAGCCAAGTGGGAGCAAATAGGCAAACAGTCCCTAGTACGAGTACAAAGTGGTCAAAAAGTCAGGTTTCATGACGTTTGCCAACAATCAGAAAATAATATTTTCATCTCATCTTTCAACAGAATAAGAGCATACAAAACCATTCTGAGTGCCAAAAGTAATGAGTAATACAAAAGTTATTATACCATTTTTTAAAATGCTCTAATATAAAAGCACTAAGAGAATCAGACTACTAGGGGCTATTGTCTGAAAAACATCCCCAAGCTATGGGAGAAATCAATAGTTTAAAACTAGAGATTGAGTCAGATTCCATGTTAAAACCTGGTCTAATATTCCAAAATGCCTTTATTGCCATGCAGTCAAGAGTATCCAAGTGAAGTTTGAATTCCATGAATTACATGAAATTTACATTTATTCAATGTAAATTGCATAGGGGAAAACACAAAGTCCAGATTCTGCCTAAGGGTGAACAAGCTAATGGTAACAGAAATAATACTGGACTGCCAAAATTGACTCTGCAACCACAAAAAAAGGCTAATTCCTACTGAACACAAATGGGGGAAACAGTGGTAAAAGTTTATAACATTTATTCGGTGGGAAGGAAATATAAGACTTCATTTATAGGGAAGTCCCCTTCATCTGTGAGGATGAAATGAGCTCAGCAAAAAATTCTTACCTGGCAGTTCAGTTCCTCAAAAAAACCTTTTGTGCTCCGTACTGTGCAATTCTGGCATACAAACATGCGTGATAGCTATCTGGTAACTCTTTCCAACTGCAATGGAATTCTGTATTTTAACCCGAGCCTTATAAAATGAAATTTTTTAAATAAAAAGTAAATTCAGCAATTCATATTGCCTATAAAAATGTTTGGAAGTCCCTTTGAATGAGCTCTGCACTTGAACCTCTGACAAGCCTAATCTGTTTCCAATACATTCAAGGGGTGAACTCTGGTGGGACAATATAGACAGCATACATACCCATGAACAAACAGGATGAGGTCAGTTAGTGCCACGAAGAACATGTTTTAAAGGGTGATATGATGGAGTAGTCTGAGAAGGCCTCTCTGACTGAAGCATCTGCGCTACTCCAGGAAAGATGAGGAGGACCCTACCTTACAAAGAGCAAGAAAACTCTGGAGGCAGAGGTAACAGAAAGAGTGAAGACAGGAAGGGCCTGGCATCTTAGAGGACTGGTAAGGAAGCCTGCGTCCAGAGCACAGGGAGCTGGAACAGGGCTCGGAGGAGCTGAGGCAGCAGTCAGCTGACACAGACTTGGTCACCGGGGTAAAGAGTCTGTACTGTATGCTAAGTTCGAAAGGAAAACGTGGAGAGTTTTATTTAACAAGATCACCTGGCTGCTGTGTGGAGAATGAACTGTGAGGGAACAAAGGTTAAAGGAGAGAGACTAGCTCAAGGGACAAAATCTCTATGAAAGTATACATGCACACACACATTAAAAAGTAAGCACTGATAAGGGAAATCTCTGTACCTTCTCAATTTTGCCATGAACCTAGAACTGCTCTAAAAAAATCTGTCTTAAAATGAAAACAAGCGCTACAATAATACTGGAAATTAGGAAGAGAGTCACATTTAATGAGATATGTTTTGGATATACAGAAATTTATCACAATAATTTTCTAGATCTAGGTCCAAGAAGAGTAGCAACTCAAGTGACCAAGAACATGTATTTGATGAAATGTCTAATGGAAAAGCATAGCTTTGTACCATACTTGCTCTACAATCTAAAGAATCCAGAACATGAGGTTGTGGATCACGATATGCACTCTTCCCTGTAGTCTGAAGCTATCCTTGTTTCAAACACTGCTGATCAGAGATATATTGTAATGTAGACTGTAACATCATTCTAGACAGCAAGTAATACCAAAAGCAGTAAGTCATAGTCTCTACATTTAAGATTTGAATGTATTTCCATGAATGTTGTGACTCACAAAAAAAAAGCCAAATTCTACTAAATGGAAAACGTATTGCAGTCTCTAGAGCTGCTCTCAAACAGTAAAAGAATTTACCAGACATACTTAAACAGTTCTTCCCAAAGCCCTTTATTTTTCTCATTTAAATTGGTTCCAAAAGGAACTGGCAAGGGCATAGTATATGCTGTAAGTGATTGATACTCTTATGGAAAAAACACGTAAATAGCTGAAACTAAAGGCTCATGACTATGGGTACAGTTAAATGGCTTAAATGAGACAGAGTTAATGTTTTAAATTCATTGAAAATAAGACCGGGGAAGCTGTTCAAGAAAGGTAACATGATGTGATCCCCTCAGTTTCTTTCTCCCCTCATTAAGGTCCTAGCAATATCACAAGAGTTGATTATATGGCTAAACTAGCACATCTAGTGGCTTGAACATAAGGAAGACTGTGATCCGCATGACTAGTACTTTATCCTCCATATCATGGCATCTGTACCTGCTGTCTTTTTTTTTTTAATTTATTTATTTTTGGCTGTGCCGGGCCTTTGCTGTCGCATGCGGGCTTTCTTTAGTTGCGGTGAGTGGGGGCTACTCTTCCTTGCGGTGTGCGGGCTTTCTCATTGTGGGGCTTTCTCTCTTGTTGCAGAGCAGGGGCTCTACGCACGCGGGCTTCAGTAGTTGTGGCACGCAGGCTCAGTACTTGTGGCTCGCGGGCTCTAGAGCACAGGCTCAGTAGTTGTGGTGCACAGGCTTAGCTGCTCCGCAGCATGTGAGATCTTCCCGGACTAGGGCTTGAACCCGTGTCCCAGGCATTGGCAGGCGGATTCTTAACCACTGTGCCACCAGGGAAGTCCCCCTGTTCTCTGCTGTCTTTTTTTCATTTACCATCTTGGCTGATACTATATAATCCAGCTGAGTTCTCATGTTTGGCTAAAACTTTTTTTTCCCTACTTTTTCTTTCATCTTCACTTACACAACCTGGGCTCTGTACCTCAACTTTATTACTCTCATCAATGAGATATAAACAGATACAGTTCTGACAAATTTGTTCATCCAAGCAATAATTTGCTGATGTTTATACAGTGACATAAACTTAACTTTGATATATATTTCCTACCAAGTTTCACAGAATCACAGAATTCTGTTAGAGGAAAGAATCTTAACTGATTTCAAGTACTATCTTGTATTGTATGTACTTAAAATCTTCTGTGTCTATTTTAGGCATAACACCCACACGAGGGTATAAAAGGAAATCTGTAAGACACAAGTTTCATTACACAGGCAATAATTATTAAAAACACAGCAAGGCAGATAAGAGGGTTTAGAATTTATCGCTCATATGATACCTTGGAGTCCTTATAACTCTTCTTCAAAATTAAACTAATTATTAGACCTCACCTAGATATAGCCATCAAGGAAAGGACACATGTAATCAATCTATAGCATTAGCAATCCAGTCAATATCCAACAAGCATCAGCTTTTATGGAATTTTCTTGGAGGAGTTTTTTGTTTGTTTTGTTTTGGGTTTTTTTGCGGTACGTGGGCCTCTCAATGCTGTGGCCTCTCCCGTTGCGGAGCACAGGCTCCAGACGCGCAGGCTCAGCGGCCGTGGCTCACGGGCCCAGCCGCTCCGCGGCATGTGGGATCTTCCCGGACAGGGGCACGAACCCATGTCCCCTGCATCGGCAGGCAGACTCTCAACCACTGTGCCACCAGGGAAGCCCCTTGGGGGAGTTTTATAATGATTGTTAATTATTATAGAGTCATTAGATTCATAAGGAATTAATTATTCTGACAGCCTTCTTAGTCTTACCTCATGCTAGCTGAAAGCTACCTCAGTTTCCTTTTTGAAGAAAATATATGTTCCAAATTAAGATAGGTTCCTTTCACTTCTTTTTGGAAAATGCCATTAACTCTAAAAGGAATTATACAGATCCTTTTATTTAACTTCCATTAATATGTCCTGAAAATACATATCCACCACTTACATGCATATACATGCACATATCCACGTGACAACTCATTCCAATTTCCAGAGTTAATATGAACAATTACAGCATTCAACTTTCTGACTTGCCTCAACTAGCTTAATTAACTGTGCAGAGACATCCCTGATGCAAACTGCTACCATGAAGAGAAGACACAGCTCTGGTAAGTGACTCTTGGCCTGCGTTATCAGAGACAGATACTCAGAGCTGCTCTTAGACATTTATACTAAACTGTAACACACTGAAAAAGTTGTGGTGGATGCTGAGGAAGGTGAACGAATCCTGCAATCAGACCCAAACACCATGAAGGGTAATGAGCTGGTCCTGACCAGGTTACTACAATGGGGACACTGGAAGCAGCATGGGTTAGGCTGAAAATGGCCCCCAAAGGATATCCATATCCTAATCTCTGGACCCCGTGAATGTTACCTTTCATGGCAAAGTCTTCAGACATGCGACTAAGTTAAGGATTCTGAGATGGGAAGACTATCCTGAATTATCTGAGTGGGCCTTAAATGAAATCACATGTATTCTTATAAGAAGGAGGCAAAGCAAGATTTGACATGCACAGAGGACAAAGCAATATGAAGATGGAGCAGAGAGATATTTGAAGATGCTGGTCTTCAAGATGGGAGTGATGCAGCCACAAGCAAAGGGAATGATGGCATTCCCCTGGCTGGGAAAGATAAAAAAAAACAGATTCTTGCCTAGAGCCTCTGGAGGGAGCATTACCCTGCCAACACCTTGAATTCAACCCAGTGACACCTTGATTTCAGACTTCTGACCTCTGAAATCGTATTCTTCAGATTCCCTCCAGAGCCATGACAGAATAAATTTCCGTTGTTTTAAATCACTGACTTCGTGGTAATTTGTTAGTTACAGCCCGTCAGAGGTGTGCTCCGTTGAGCTAACCTCTTCATGGGCAACAGTAACTTCAATACGAACAGAGACAGCAAAGAAAATAAAGCCAAATTAAATGAACTGAGTTCATACTACATGCCAGGACTGTGTCAGAGTTTATCACAAACTTCTACTTTTAATCCATTCTCCTACTAATATGGAATATGGAACTAAAATTTGCTGAACTGGGGGGGGGGTCTGACAACAACAGATTAGGTATTACCCCAAATTTAGCATAGGGACAAAAAAAAGATTGATTGTATTGGCATTTACCCCTGCTCAGATGCCGTTTCCTGGTCAAATAAATTAATGTCAATCTTTCAATTTCCCGTTTTTCCCATATCGTGCATAAAAATGATTCAAAAAATGCAGGAAGGAGATGGAAATAAGAGGACACAGAAAACCTACCAAGTGGATCATGCTCTTTTAAAGAAGGGCCATGAACTTATCTCAAGTGCTATCCTTTTCCTCAGATGTGCTCAATGAGCTTGTAACAGTCTTAAAATAAGAGCACGTCTTGAACCTTTCTTCTTCAAAAGTAAATGGGTTGAGAGCTATGACAAAAATCTAGTACTAAAAGCATTCTTCTCATCTATCATTTCCTGCTTCTTCCCACTCCAAAAGCAAAACAAAAATACCCCAGTAGTAAGTAAGTGAACAGATGAATGAATAAAGAAATAACTCTAAATTTTAAAGGTCCATTCATAGTATTAGTGATGACAAATATGGCAGATCATGAAAGCCAGGCATTCAAAGTCGGGGAGGCAGGGGAGAGAATTCGCAGAATTTTAAAACGCAAGGGATAAAGAAAAGTATAAAACAGAAGAAAAAGAGAAGAATGAATGAGAATCCTAATTTCTGGGTACAAAACATTCCACAGATTACCAAGTTCAGACAACCAAAGTTCTGAAAGCGTAAGTAATAAAGGCTAATATATAAAAGATTACTCGTATCTCCCATTCCAACTAAAAGCAGCATGACTGCAGAATGGTCGCCAACTGGCCCTGAAATTATTTAAAATAAATGGTGCAGAAAACAGGCATTTATCCAACTGCAGAATCAGGCAAAGCAGCAGAAAGTCTTACTGATTCTACAACGCATGTATCCTTACTACCAAAAAGATAACCTTTCTTCTATAAAATGCTAATATAGTAGACACTTATCAAACATTAACAGAGACATTTTTGCCCTTATACATGATATTCGAGATGCGTTGAGTTCACTAAATCCAGAGACTGAAATGTGTGGAGAATAATACTTCACAGACACAGAAATCTTCAATAAAAAGGAAACACAGTTTCAAATTGAATACTGTCTGCCATCAAATTTGAGCTACCCTCTTGTGGACAACAGTGTGAATAGTAAATATTAATAGTGTCAGTGTGTGTCAAAAAATAAAATAACATGATAGCTGAAGAATTAAAGCACCAACAACCATTTTAATTTAAGTGACACATGATTTTTAACCCGAGTTTTCAAAAGATGCTGATATCTTATGGAGTTCCTTGGGGCAACATTCCACCAAAAAAAAAAAAAAACCTCCCTGAAAGACTAAATATTATTTTTTTTAATGTGCTTGGCAATATACTTAAATAGTTTTGAGGAACTCAGTGAACCTAAAATATGGCAGTTTCTCCATCCCTCTTGATTTTAAGGAGCTTACTGTTCCATATAATAATTTGTCTTTTCAAATAATAGGGAAAAAGAGGTCAATGTAAGTTCACCATGTGAATTAAGCACAGCAGTAACAAATGCATTTATGAAAATCTTTAAAAAATTGTTTGTTGACCTAGTTCTTCCCTCTCACTTCCTCATGTTGCTCTCTTGGGGTAGATCTAATAAGCCTAGGAAGCAAGATCTGAACACTTACTAGAAATGCCATCAATATTCTTTTTTATTATATATAAATGTAAAGTTAAGAGTGAACTTCCTTTTTTGACTTTGGAAAGAGCTGACTGCATTTTAAAGTAACCTCAGTGAATAGACTTGAGGACACAGGGAGGGGGAAGGGTAAGCTGGGACGAAGTGAGAGAGTGGCATGGACATATACACACTACCAAACGTAAAACAGATAGCTAGTGGGAAGCAGCCGCATAGCACAGGGAGACCAGCTCGGTGCTCTGTGACCACCTAGAGGGGTGGGATAGGGAGGGTGGGAGGGAGGGAGATGCAGGAGGGAAGAGATATGGGAACATATGTATATGTATAACTGATTTACTTTGTTATAAAGCAGAAACAAACACATCATTGTAAAGAAATTATACTCCAGTAAAGATGTTAAAAATGAATTAAAAAAAAGAAAAGAACAGGATGAAAACTACTTCAAAGGATGTGAAAAGATACAAACTATTTCTGAGGGAGTAGGCTGAGATGGCTAAAGGGAGAGAGATGACCGCTCTACATGTCTGTAGTTTTCTCATTGTCAAAATAAGTAAATATTACTTCTATAAGTTAAATAAATCTAAACTAAAAACAAACAAACAAAAAGTAACCTCAGTTTGTTAGAGGACCTAAAAATAATCATGACATTTGATTAACGCAGGCTGCTTTTAACAAAAGCACACTAACTCAAGGGTAGAGGTAAACCCCTTTCTTGTTCTTAACTTCCAAGTTAAAGTTTAAAAAGGAAATTTTTTTTCTAAATTTCCAGTTTTTAAGCATACCCAAACTCTAAAACATCACTTTAACAACTGCAGAGCACTATTCAAAAACCCAATACTTCAATCTAGTGTATTGCTAACGCTGCTGAAGTTCTGTGTAAGGCTTCATTTTTAATTCGCTTATCGAATCTACACTGGCAGTGAATGTCCTAACTCAGCACAGGAGGAAGACATAAGCTTCAGGAAAGCCCAAAGGGGAAAGAGTAAGAGTTTTATTTACATGGAGATTTGGTCAAAGTGGAGCTGCCCAAAGTGGAGCCACCGATAAAAGGGCTCATGGACCACACAGGGCAAAAGGGCTGTGCCCTACTCCGCTGGAAAATGCTGACTGAGTGGGTGGAATGCAATCTATGAAAATGGAACCATGAAACCTCTCTGCTTTTCTTCCTCTTGTTTTTGCCAAATTATCTTTATTCCACAATCCATAGAATCTTCCCTGTCCACCACGTTTCCTCCTTTCGTTCTACTTATCTTCCTTTTGGCCACTTCCTTTTGTTTCAATGTGCCATTCCTCTGAGGCCCTCCTCCCCTCACTCCAGCCTCCTCATTTTCCAGTTTTCCGGATATCACAATTCCCTTTTGTGCCTGGAGCAAATCATCCCCACCACTACCACCTGCTCTTTCCTGCCCCTTTTCTGAGCTCAACGCCTGCCTGCGTGGAAAGCTCCATTCTTCTGATGCAGCTGGGAAGTAGCAGCTACAATTGGGGGTGGTGGGGCACGAGGCACATATAAGAATGCAAACTCAGCACCAGAAGACAAGAAGAGGAGATTTTATGGTCAACTACAGCGACATTTACACTCTTTACTTTGTAAATCCTAAATCGCAAGCAATGAGCTGGTATCACTTCTCTCTCTCATGGACCTTACCCATTTTACCCTTGTGTTCTCTACTCAATCCTTAATAGAATTTCAAGGTCTCATTACAGTACCAAAGACTGGAACAGCGTGATATAATCGGCTGCACTGTGGTGTGTATGGTCGGGCAAATTAAGTTGGAAATAAAAGCAAAGGCTGGTCAGAGCAGAAACGATGGCCTGTAATTAGCATATCTGCAATACTGTCTATAATCGTCACGTTACAAGAAACTGGTCCTGTAAACCCAGAGATTCGATACCCTGCCTCTTCATACAGCACTTACATACAGGAATCCTGAAGGACCATTCCACAGGAGATGTAGTGACAAAATCAATGTTGACATAACAGCTGGAAAGTTGCCAAAATTCCATCACAAATGCCGAGACTATTTCAGATGGAGTGGAGTATTAACAGGCATGGTCCCCGACTCCACACACCATGTGGTGGCCAGCCTCTGAGATGACCCCTCCCCTACCTCACCCCACCATCAGCCCACCTCGGGGTAGACGCCTTCCACACCGTATCAGTAGGTACAATATGTGACCAACAGAATGTGGACGTGTATGACTTCTGAGGTATAAGGAAGAACTGTGAAAGAGCTTGAAGTTTAGTGGCTTTCCTAGCAAGCTTATCCGTCTGGGTTAACTAACGGCTCCACAGCAAGTAATATAAGTGTTAGCAAAATATAGAGAAGTCGTGGCTTGCCCAAGTCATCTCCAGCTACTCCTTTTGCAGCACTTCTAACACCTAGCAAAATAATTTAAAGCCGTGTGTTGAGAAGGTTCAGACACAGAAACAAGCTGGCCCATTAGGCTCTACTCCTCGGCCTCACAAGAGAATCCAGCCCAGAGAAGAGGCAGAGGAGAGATAAGGAGGGAACTGAATTTTACTCTTGCCCAGGATTTACCAGGCTGTTGGTGGTAAACGGTCACGGTCTTTTCTTGGGATTGGATGCCTCTCTGACTCCCCTCATATCTCAAATCCTTGGCACTGAAAGTTACTCAACATTGACTCAGAACACAGGAGGCCCTGTCCTGCAGCACTCCAGGGGTTGCGCTCCCAGGCTGGGGGTTCTGTTAACATGACCTACATGAGGCGGTTCCCTTAAGCAGAAAAATGCCATGGTCTTTCTTTATCCATATTCTTTAACATTTCTAAAGCACTTAGTGCCTCTAAAATTGTATTAAGAACTCATGACAGTCTTCTGAAATAGGTGCTATTAATGGTCCCCATTTTATACAGACATGAAGAAACTGAAGCTTTGAGAGATTAACTATCTTGCCCAAAGGCCCAAGGTTCACAAGGGGCAGAGGTGGGACTAAACCCAGATCTGCAAGGTCCTGACTAATATGTTATTTTGCTTCTAAGTATGGCACATTTGTGACGATGCCCTTTGACCCAGTTAAATTCAGAATTCAACTTAGCTAAATGAGAGAATAACATGTAAAAGTTTCAATTCAATAAAATTGAAGGTTATATATGTACCAGAAACAAACCATGTCATCACTTATACCTGCTGTTTAAAGGGTTCTTTGGGATGACATGTATTTTACCCACATGGGTTCTGATGTCATCTAAATGCCTCTATGATCAGTTCCCAAGAAAGCAAAAAAAGGCAGAGAAAATAATATGGGTTCACAGAGTTAAGTACTACATATGGTAGAAACTAATCAAAATTCTGCCCTCAATCTTCTGGTGAACATTCACTGCAAGAGAAAACTCAAAAAAATTTTTGCATGTTGTCTGTCTTTTTATATGTAAGTGAAAAATGGGAAGCTTCAAGTATGATTTAATGCGTTAAGACTTCTTAAACTGACATGACAAAAATATCTCATCCTGTCTGTTGAAAGAACCATGTAGTTAACATCTTTAAAACATTCCAGATTGCAACAGAAATACAGGGGGAAAGGGCAAAAGGCAAAAAGATAAGTGATGGAACTTGATAAAGACAACTATACACTCTACTCAATAGCAAAAATTTGGGCCACATTTTCCTCTTTGTTGAGCCACAGATTTTGCCTTTGTATCAGGAAAGTCAATGCCTCTGGAAGGAAAAAAAAAATCAGTACACTGGGGTCTTACTGAAAAAAGTTATTCATTGCTGGATTTCTCCAGCTCTGGCCCTCAGAGGATAGTGCCCAGGTCAGAAAGCACATGTCAGTGAGCAGCACCCTCCTCCTGAAAACAGCCTTCTGTCCCCAAGTCTCCCTCCCTTCCATCCCACACGTAGGCAGTTGTCACAAGGCCTGGAAACCTGCTCAGACCTCTCCCAGCATCCCTCAGGGGCCTTGGAGACTAGGGGATAGATCTGGCAATCTACATCTGAAATGGAAGTAAGGGTGTTAATTGCCCAGCTTCCTGCCAAAATGAGTGTATCTTGCATTTTGATCCAAGGGTCCACATTGTCTCTTCAAAAAAATAAAAGTCACTTGGGTTTGACTGGACTATTTTCACTTTTCAGACTGTACTTGGCAGAAGAATGGGTAAATTCCACTGACTTGAGCTCATTTTTTTTTTCATGTTTTCTTGATATTTTTGCCACGCACAGGATTCATATGCAGCTGCAGACAGGTGAAAACACACGGGATTTATCATCACCAAAAACTTGAGATGAAGCAATAATGAAAATCCAACTAGAAACTGTACCATTTTCAAATGCAGTGTGGAAAGCACCCACACCGGGAGAAAGGATCCCTGCCCCCTGCACAAGTAAACTCTCTTCCAAAACACCCAGTCAGAGTATGCCTAGGAGGTATGTGCTCATGAGAGAAAAAGGCTGCAGGTGAAAGAAGAAATGAGCCACTTATGAAGTGTGAAAGCCCCACTAAACACCTTATTTTAAACAGAACAGCACCAGTGTTATCTCTTATAGGGAGCCAGGACCAAAAGAGACTCCAAAAGAAAATCTGCCTTAACTCGTCACATTCCAGACCTTATTAACATTAGGCCTGTCCTTCCAAACAAAGGAAACGACTGTCAGCCCTGCACAGGTGGATGCAGCCGCCCCTCCCAGAGCCAAGCCACCCAGCAAGAGACAGCCTCCAAGAACCAGCAACTGCCCACAATCTCAGACCTCTGGAGGAAAAGGCCGTCCTCACCCTCACTACAGCAATTCTTATCTGCAGAATGAATAAACTTTCATGCTAATTTCAGTACATACATACAGGGGTCAGATTCTGGTTTCTGACCAGTAATAGCAAAATGTAGAAAGAGAAAAAATGTCAGGGAGGGCCATCTGAGAAGAAATCAGAACACAAAAACCTGGTAATAAGGAATACTACTACTGGGGGTCAGAAGGAGAAAAGCATAAGAATAATGCTTTTGTCACCAGCTTTCAATGTTACAATCAGAAACTATCATTCTATGTGATGGAATTTTATCAACAGTGTAACTGAGTCTCTGGATTGTCAACAATTCCAAAGGTCAAATGCCAAAAGTATGCTGTATCTTCATCTTCTTCTATATTTGGAAGTCTTACCATTTTGTCCCAATGTTTTCCCATATGGCACTGTAAGTTCTAGAGGTCTTCACGTAAACTACTACTTATACGTTAGCAACATAAAAGGGACTCTCTCTACCTCCCGTATATGCTTATCATTATACAGGTACTACAAAAGGAATAAGCTTCAACTTAAAATGAGTGTTTTAACTGAACGCCTCCCATACCCCTCATTTAAAAATCTTCCTTCAAAATTGCTTGGCATTCACGGGGCCAGTGGTTTTCAAATGTTACTGTGCCTGATTACCACCTGGAGAGCTCAACAAAACACAGGTTGCTGGGTCCCACCTCCACCAACTGTAATCCAGCAGGTCTGGGGCAGACCAGGACGGCACATGTCTTACAAGCTCCTAGATGGCGATGAAGCTGTGGCCTGGGACTGAACAGCCAGAGTCCAAGTGAGGGTGAGGAAAGCTTTGTGGATGACAAGTGCCCATATCTCCCGCCCCAAGCACAGCAGCTCCAACTCTATCTGCTGTTACAACGCCAGCGTATGTGTGTGTGTGTGAGAGAGAGAGAGAGAAAGAGAGAGAGAAAGATGATGGTTGGGGAGGAAGGATTCTGTATTGCATTGCGGATCCACATGAGATCTTTTTTTTTTTTTTTTGCGGTACGCAGGCCTCTCCCTGCTGTGGCCTCTCCCGTTGCAGAGCACAGGCTTCGGACGCGCAGGCTCAGCGGCCATGGCTCACGGGCCCCGCCGCTCCACGGCATGTGGGATCCTCCCAGACCAGGGCACGAACCCATGTCCAATGCATCGGCAGGCGGACTCTCAACCACTGCGCCACCAGGGAAGCCCTGAAAATCACTGACTTTAACTCACCTGTTCATTTTACTGAAAGGGAAACTGAGGCCTAGTGAAATGACTTGTTATGTATCACATAATCTAAAACACAAACAACTGTTATCTTACAAATCCATTAAGGTTTTAAAATGTTCAAGTAATGAGTGAAAAAGATAAACCCAGGGATGAGGTAAAGGTCAGCAGTATCAACTGCACACACAAAATACTTTCACACACACACACACACACACACACACACACACACACACACAAGGTGTTTGGAGATTGTGACTTATAAACACTCTTGATGTTCTTTCTTTCTCCCCTTCCTCTACCCAAACAACCCCCCCCCATTATTAATGGGGTTGCTTACTTAAGTCTTTTCATATTATCAGACAGTGGATCCTCACCAAAGTTTTCGTTTTTCACTCTGGCTTCACAAAATCATTTCTAAAACAGTACTAGCAGATAACCTAACTCTCCTTTCTGAGGATATATCAATATGACACAGGGACTACAGTGCTGGCTGAAAACTAGGGGATTTCAGTTACAAAACTGTATCCTCTGAATAACTTCCTTGATATCATATGCTTCGGTTTTTACCAAGGATAAAATGGAAGGATGAAACTTCCCTCTCACTCAATGAAGAGCAACAGAAACTCCTGTAGCCTCCGTGATAAAAGGAACATGACAATCTTAACTTGGTTTGGGCCACAGAAGAGGCTCAAGGCCCAGCTCTTCTTGTACAACATTCTGCACACAAGGACAAATTCTGTCATCCTGTCCTTGAACAACTATGGACAAGGTGCTCAGGCACTGAACTAAAATCAAATGCCAGTTAAGGAAAAGAAAGAGAAGGGAAATTTTCTTGAAATATTTTCCCCTAATCAATCTGCCATTATTATGCCTTGGGGAGACAGGCCCCACAGAAAGAGATGATATTTGAGCTGGCTCTTGAAGGACTGAGTTGGAGTGTGCTAGGCACAGGGACTGGAAGGAAAAGCCAAGAAGAGAAGATGAGGCATATTCTTGAAACAGGGCAAAACTTTGGGCAGCTGGTGGGGAAATCTAAAGTACTTGGGAAGGTGAGCATCAAGCAGCTTAGACTTTATTCTCTGGACAATGGGGACCACCATGGAGGTTCCTTAGGGAGGGGAACAGCACGTTCAGATCTGATGTAGATGTGGCTGTAATCAGAGGATGGGATGGAGAGGAAGATGGATAATCCCATTTCTTAAAACATAAGGCGGTCCTTCTCAGACTAAGCATAGGGAATCCTAACTCAGGTTTCTAAAAAATGTGAGGAGATGCCAAAGACAGAGTTCATTAGAAAGGATGGCCCACGAGGGTATCCAGAGTTCTCACTCACTCGGAACTCTAAGGGTCCCTGATGGGGTGATGAGAAGATGCGTGAAATCTGGCACCTCTGGGTAGGCAGCACATTTTTACCCCAGTAGCAATCTCTCTCAGAGAGCCTGGATGCAACTTCCAGAGGTAGAGGTCCAGGAGTACAGGGTTGAACTTTCAAAATGAAGATGGGTTTAAGCAGAAGGAAGCCACTTCTGGCTTACAGGGGAAGGAGTTGCAGGGCGAGGGCATGAAGGCAAGAGAGACGGCATCGGATGGCGGGAGGGGGAGAAGGGGGCTCAGGGGCACATAGGGATACTTGTTTTGAGAAGGGCATGTATCTTGATGAGAGTTGACCCTAAGATTACAGGGGGGAGACGATAAGAATATTCAAGTAACAAGGGTGACCATTATACTGAGGTGTTAAGAACCGAGATAGACTACTTTTAATATTTAATATTGGGAATTAAAATACCCATTTTACAGATGAGGATACAGAGATTCAGGGAATACTAAAAGCAAATAGTCAGCAAGTGACAAAACCCAATTCTAAGCCAAGTGTGTCTGATACCAAAGCCCCAACTGTTCTCTGCCCACATCACACCATCAACGCCAAGGTGTACAAGAAAACTGGAATCGTACATTCCCCTGATGGTACTGTAGACTTTGTCCTGCCTAAGCTGTTTTCCTGAAGGTACCAGCAGTAAATGAAAGGAGGGGCTGGCTGCAGAGCAGATGGCTTGTTTTAGAGAACAGTGCAGTTAAGAACACAGGGTTCATTCCACAAATATTTACTAAGTACATACTATATGCCACACACAGTCCTAGGAGGTGGGGAGAAGGTGGTGAGCTAAAGTTCCTACCTCACATCACATACAAACTAGCAAACCACACCTTCCGTAACCATCCTTGATATCAGAACAGTAGTTCTCTATCTTGCTGGCCATCATTCTCAGTGGAAGTTTAATGAAAAAACATGAAGCCAGATCAGGTGAAGAGATTCTGGTTTAGCAGGTCTGCAATGAGGGTTAGGGGTCTGCATTTTTTGGAAGTTCCACCAGTGTTTCTGAAGTACAAACAAGGGAACCAAGATTCCAGAGAGTAATTAAGCAATCTCCATCTTTTTAATATATTTATTTGCTTAGATTAACATAATTTGTTTGCTTATCACAGCACCAGGTACAAATTTGAAGTTTGCCCTTTTCCTTTTACATTTGTATTTTCTAAGTAGTAAAAAGGCGGTAAGTAATTCAAGTAGATTCCCTCAAAAACTAGGGAATTCTGAGACTAAAAGTTGGCCTCCTCTGGCAAACGTGGGCATCTTAAGTAGAATGTAGAAAAATACCACAACCTGTACGTCATGGTTAAGTATAAACCCTAATCTTGTGCGAACTACACATGAATGTAAACAGATCAACATACCAGAATTAATTGTAGTTTCATATTAATCAGATGGCACTGAAAACTTGAGAATTATTTGAGAAACTTACTTCCTGGGTACAGGAGTCAGTTGCAGTACATTCAAGCAAAAAGATACCCTGGGAGAATGTTGCCATTTACGTATGAGAAGGCAGAAGAAGCCTTCTGGGATCCTTTCAGCCAACAATCACATTCTGAGGCAGACAGGGCTGAACCACTATGAACAACATTATGGACTCCAGGAACAAGAGGTGCTTTTGTTCACCTATTCCACCTGATTCAGGTTTTCCTCTTTGCTTCGGACAACCTGGAGGCTCAAAGCCAAATAGATGGCCTACATCAAGCAACTCTTCGGGATTCTTTGTGTACAACCTTACTCGTGTCTTTGTCTTATTTGTCCTCAGTTTCCTCAGATATTTATTTTTTTATAGATTACTTTTCAGAGCAGTTTTAATTGCAGAGCAAAACTGATCAGATGCAAAGAAGGCCCTTATACACCCCACCCACCACAGGCACAGAGCCTGCCCCACCTATCATGTCCACACCAGAGCAGTACATTTGTTACAGCTGATGAACCTACACTGACAGGCCAACATTACCAAGTCCATAGTTTACGTTAGGGTGTATGTAACTCTTGGTGTTGTACACTGTATGGGTTTTGACCAATGTATGTGATATGTACCCACCATTACAGTAACAGACAGAGTAGTTTCACTGCTCTAAAAATCCTCTGTGCTCTGCCTGTTCACTCCTCACTCCCCAAACCCCTGACATCTATGAATCTTTTCACTGCCTCCATAGTTTTGCCTTTTTCTATTGGATAGTTGGAATCATACAGTAGGTAGCCTTTTCAGACTGGCTTGTTTCACGCAGTAACATGTATTTAAGGTGGCTCCGTGTCTTTTATAGCTAGATAGCTCATTTCTTTTCAGTGCTGAGTAATACTCCATGTGTGGATGAACCAGTTTATTTATCCATTTACTTACTGAAGGACATCTTGGTTGCTTCCAAGTTTTGGCAATTATGAATAAAGCTGCTCCAAACATCCGTGTGTATTTTTTTGTCAGGACGTAAGTTTTCAATTCATGTCAGCAAATTGTTATTTTTTTATCCAACATGTAAACCCCCTCAGATCCTTATTGGAATGCGCTAGAGTACATAAAATAATACTCCATCTGACTCTATATATTTCATGGCTAAACCATGTGGAGAGTAGCACTTGGAGTGATTTTGAGTAGGCAAATACTGTGATGAGAAAAGGAACAATACACCAAGTTTGAACTGAAGGTGAGATAAAAATATTTTCTAACTCTTTTCATTGTGAAACACACACTCCCAGAAGCCCATAATGAAAAAGATCTCACTGTTACCAACACAATAACATGTTCTCTACACAACAGCAAAGAGCTTAAGGTGCTCAGAATAATTATACTCTCTGTCATAATGTAAAATGCCAAAATGCTTGTAAACATATGTACATTAGCAAACATTTCAGCGTTGATTTCAATGCAAATCCATTTCCTCTCTTACAGCTATGAGAGAATATTAAAATATAGGGCAGCTTACACATTTAGGTATATGTAAAAGGAAATAATTGCATATATAAGGAAGGTTTACTTTTGCCAGGTAATTCATAACTTCACTAATTTTGTATGCTAACTTTAACCCTGCTTCATCTTATTTCCCTTCTCTTATTGTCTCTCTGCCTCTTAGATCTTACTCAAATTTGTTTTATCTGGCTCTATTATATTTATCTATTTCATCTGTCTTAAATCTTTTTTGATGCAAGGCAGAACAAAAAGTATTAAAGAATTAATCAAGTAATCAAGGTAGTTCAAACTTCATAAGCTCTCTGAAGACAGCTTATACATTCTTTTTCTGTAGACTAAAATTCTCCTTAGGAAAACCTATTTCTAATTTTTTTGTGTGTGAATTCTCTCTTAAATGCCCATGATTTAAAATTATAACTTGCTAATAACTGAATTTCAAACTTAGAAATTATAGTATTATTTGACTAAAAATCATTTTATACAGCAGACATAGCACTTTCCACTAGGAGCTGTTTGAAAGCCTCTTAAATCTTGGGTCACTCTTATATACTTGTTTATGTTTTGTTTAATAATTATAATAATAATAATGCATGGTAATTAAATAAAAGTTGGAAAATACAGAAAGGAATAAACAAAATTTAAAGCACGTATAATATATCTCACAGAGAAATTACTGTTCACTTTTCACTGTATCTTACTATTGCTCTTTTTCGTGCTGCAGTTCACTCATATGAACAACACGGGAGGAAATGTTGATGCCAGTGTCTGGTTTTACCTAATTTTCCTCTGCCCTGACAAAGGCCAGTCTTCCCTACACAATCAACCATACACTAATTCTGTCTTTTTCATTCACAAACACATTCTCACATACACAATGCCGGTTTCTACCTGGATGAGGTCCGATAAGGAAGGAGTGTATTTAATAGGGTTATAATCCGTTCTTACCTTGTCTTTCACATGTCTTTATTTCTATCTGTTATCTCACCTAGCTTATCAAAGTGTTCTTCTTTTGCTTCCCTTAAGTCAGCCTTCTACATATGCCTACATAAAAAGCTTCTGTTTTTAACTCCTGTGGCATAAGAACAGGTTGTGTCTAAGTCTTACCTAAAAGCTTCATTTAAGGCACGCACACCTTCTTCCCATATTTATTGATCTACAGCCACAAGACTAATCTACAAAGAAACAAATGCCCTTTTGAACTGATGTCTCTCTATTTATATGTGGTGCCCCTAATTCTTCCCTCTCATCCTTGGTCTATGAATACTTCATTCAGGATGCCAAAGGTGGCATTGAAAACAATAACTGATGAGGGAGACAGAAATATATTCCCTTACACAATGATAAATTTCACTACAGTATGGAAGTAATTACATCTGGTTTTATGAGGTATAATTGTTTTGAGATTTAAACTAGCCCTATACTTCTTAGAAAGTTTACCTGTTTTACTTAGGATCTCTTCCACATTTGTCTACTTAGAATGAAACAATGGAAGTAAGCTAACGTGAAAACACTGTCAGGTACTTGTTACTGAGATTAAGTAGAACGTGACACAGCACGTGTGATCGAAGAAATAACACTTCTGCCATGAAGCAGTGATAGAAAAGAGATGACAAAACATCCTGTCCTTGCTGAGCAAAAGATAAGAGAAGGTCTACCCTATCGCTCCTAGCAGAAAGACCAACTGCCATGCAACACCCTGACAGAAAACTCGGCGTCTCACTCTTTCACGGCAAACGTCTTTGAAGATTACCTTGCAAGTCTGCGTCACTTGACTTCGGACTGCTTCTTGCTCGCCGCTCTGTTTTCTTAACGCCCGGCCCACCGCTGCCTCCTCCCCCGCCTCCGCCGCCACCACCACTGTGGCCCTTCCCGTAGCCGTTGTACACAGTTGTGCAGTTGCTCTTGTAGATCGAAGAAGGAGGGCTGTTGAGGCGATTCTGGCGGTCAATCTGGCGGTCTTTCAGCTTTTTGTGCGGAGGCTTGCTGTACTGGTCTTCTCGGGTGATATAACTCGACATTCCATAGAGTGGTATAATTTCTAAAATGATGATTATGACAAATGCAAGCTCAGTCTACGTTTCCAATAACAAATTATTACAGGGTCAAATGACCTGATGCCTGAAGGAAGAAGTTTAACATATTACTAAATACAGTATAAAAGTGATACGCAGATTATACATGTTTAAAATATTCCCATTCATTTCTAACCAATAAAGGAATAATTAATCATTAAAAAAATATACTGTATGTTCAGAAATGTTCCAGAAATTATGGGAAATACTGAAGAAGGGTTACTGTCCACCAAGAGTTCATATTTTAGTTGAATAGATAACTAAGCTTGATTTTGCCTGTTATTTTTAGTAGTTGCAACATACAAAAAAACTTAGAATTAACAAATAAAATACCCCCTTAAGTAATGTGTTCTTAGAATCAAGATACTTGAAAGTATGCTTATCCTTACGGACAGAATAGCATTTCTATCAGAAAGGACATAGCAACTAGAATATAAGGAGTTATTTGTGCCATCTAGAAGAGCCAACATTTGAACAAAACCTACTAAAATGAAAAGATGAGAAATTCCCATTAAAAATAATCAAAGCTCACAGAATCAGGGGAAATGTTCAAGGAGATCTTGTAGTGATAAATATAAGCCATCTCTGGAACCTGGTGCCAAGCATAATAATCTACGGTCATAAACTAGTATTTCGGGGTGATCAGGAGGTAAGACAAACTGACTAGTAGAATGTCACCTGGCTTCACTATCCATATTTTAACACGGCTCAAAAGAAAATGGGAGCCTGCAAAATAATCTCACGATCTTAGGGGAAAACATTTATTTTAAATTTAAATTTTTTAAGCAATTAAAAATTCTATTTAGACATTAATAAAAATGGTAATGTATAACAGACACTGGGTCCTTACATGTTTATAAGAAAAAAAGGCCCCACGCGCACAGAGTGGCCATATAAATTTCCATCCAAATCTGAGTAATTCTGAGCATGATTAGGGAGCATTTCTAATTATTTCTCTTGACACGAGACCTAAACCAGCACTGTCCTAGGCACACCAGGAATGTATGGTCACCCTATATAACTTAATGACTAATGTTTCAATTGTTCAATGGTAAAGCTCCACTTTTCATTTTCTTTCTGTTCACATAGCTTGAGGAAGACCTTTAAAAAGCAAATCTTTACAAGATAACCGATCTGCACTAGAGAAACACAATCCTATTCAAAAAGTGCATGCCCAAATAAATTATGTCTAAACATATACAAAAAGAATGGTAAAAAGGCTTTAAATATCACAATGCATTACACTTGAGACCTAAAATATTCACCATGGGTACTGATAGAATAATATCTTAAAACATCAAGAACTTTTAAACTCACATGGTTTGGGAAATTAAATGTTTAAATTGCTTTTAGGTGTATGCACACTGAGAACTAAGGTAAGACAATATATAAAAGCCTTTTTATTTATAAAGCAAAGGACTTTTGTTTTCTGCTTTCTTTAATCTGGAATCAATGAAGGCACTTTTATTTTACATTACTGCTCTGTGTTATTTTAATGAAATTAAACCAAAATACCCTATTCAATGAAGACAGTATAATTTCTCTTTTTGCTTAATTCTAACGATGACTTAAATCATACTGTTGTATAAAATTACAGAGGACACCATTCACAAAACAGTAACTGTGTGGCATCCTACTAAAAGACTGCTAAAATAAGGCAGGTCAGACACTCTTCATCAAGCAATGAGTCAGTAGCCAAGGCTTTTCACACTGTCATTAAGCTCAGACCTAACCAGAAAACTCTGACAAATGCTCAAATACTTAATGTGTACTGTGTCAGAGTACTGAATACTTTTTTAAAAACTATACTTAATTAACTGAATTTTTTCAGTTTTTATCAAAATGTTTTCATGGAACACGCCCAATCTGATGTTTTGGAGTGTTATGCTACTAGGCAAAAAGACTTTAGCAATAGGAAGCTATTGATGCCTCCATGCAATTAAAGTATCGATTCGTCTTTTGCTATCATCTCTCCATACCCCATTATAATAGCACCTGATCCTTTTGAATTATATTAAATTTCTTTCTAACTACTATTACTACAACTACAAAAAATCATATTCTATCCCTAAGTTACAACAGGACACAGGGTATTTCACTTAAAATACCTATCTCAAATTTTTCTCTTGTTAATAAGAAAATATTCCAATGTGGTATAAACATACAGGAGGAAACATATATATATATATATATATATATATATACACACACATATATATATACACATATATATATATATATATAAAAATATATAAAGTTGATGAGAGAAGGTAAGGTGATAACTTCCTCCAAAACTAACAGGCATTTCTCATACAATTTATCTGTAAACCAATGTAATAAGTGTTTGAAACAATAAAACACTTCAATTCACAGTCAGACACAGAAGAAAATCCCTTTGCAAAGTCCTAGAGGTTGAAGTCTAATTTTATCCTCACTTGTCTGGTTTCTTAGTATCCATTTTGATAGAGAAGGGCTTTAGACTAAACCAACACCAAGGCCAAAACTAAAAAGAAATAATGTCGGTATCTCTGAGATTCTTTTTCATTTCAAGGTAAATATTTGCCTAACAACCAGTGAAACTGTGGCTGCACTAATGGCTATTCTTAAACTAAAAACAGCGTTCAGGAAGACCACACCAACAGTCAGGGGATTTGGAGTTCGCCAAGATTGCAACAGAGCATCCAAGAAACCCAAGGTTTACCAAGACCTCGCAGTCTTCTATCACTGGAAAAGGGGCACAAAACCCTTTGTAAATTCCCTTCTACTGCTAGACCATATGGATGCCTAAGAAATAACGTGCTGCAGTTCTGTCTTGGGCCACGTTCACATAAAAATACGTTATCAGGACATGGGAACATATGATAGGTTACTGCCTCTTTTCTGAAATAAGTGGCTCTCCCACTACCTGCTCTCTGTGGGGTGGGATGAGGGCAGAATTTGAAAACATGTAAAGAAAGAAAGAGTTGCAAGACACAATTAAGGACAAAGAAAGTTAGGAATTTACCATGAGCTTTATACAGCAGATAGAACCTCCTCTACCATGTTTATTACAGAGGAAACAAAGCTGCTCACTGGCTCTCTCAAGCTACTTAAATGTTGTAACCAGTTCCAACAGCTCCCGATGCCAGCAATCTACTCACCTTGTTCACCGTATATTGTAGGGGGAAGATGATGCTGAGGAAAAAACTGAGGCGGCATATCTCCAGGTCCAGTAACAGGTGGGTAGTAAGCTGTGTGTGAGTTATGAATAAAATGCGGGTGGTGAGTCAGGTAGGGGGGTAGGTGATGGGTTGGAGACATGGCCGAGGGGTAGCTTGGGGGGTAGCACTCAGGAGACTGGGGTGTGACCACCACCCGGCGGACTCCAGTATTGTCTTCAATCACCTAAAGAAAACAGCAGAAAGAACATAGTATGCGTTATTAGTAAATATCCTGTGAATGTATATGGTATTTAATTACTTCCTCCCTAACTTTAATCTTCTCTCCTCCATAGGAAAAAAAAAAATTAGTGCATGTTGAATTCTGATTCTCTAATTCAACTAGTTAAATGAATTTTAGCTGGTGGTTTTCCAGAAAGAAGAGACTTTCTGGGCCACGTAAATATGCCTTAGAGGGCTGAGATTCCATGTCTGCCCCATAACACCCAACCCCGTTCCTGCTTTAGCAAGCACAGTTCCATGACACTGGGGCTTCAGGAAACCAAGGTAACATTAACTTCAGAACCCATAATAGTACCTAAAGGCCATTTAATCTGGAACCAAGGTTGTGGATGAAATGAGGGATCCCAACCCTTCAAACACTTGAGCAATCCCAAATCGAGGACACCTTCGCTCCCAAGATGTCCTGACGATGTACCGAGTGTTGTGAAGGAGACATTGTGACCGGGGACCTTCTGTGAGCAGAGTGAGCCAATCAACATTCTATCTATACTTTCTTCAAATGATTTTTTAAAAATTCAACCAAGGAAGGTAACATAAGGCAGTACAAAGCCAATATTTATTGCCTCTGTGACCAACTGCATGCTATCTGCTCTAGGAGCAAACAATTTTGTTGAGACACAGGATAAGAAAAAATACAACAGAAACCATAATCCAAAGGTAAAGCTGTGGGGTACAGAGAACAAGAGCATGAAGTGGCAGAATCAGAGCAGGCTTCGGGGACCTCAAAGAACTGGTAGGGCTGGGACAGGTGAGAGCATGGCCCCTGCATTAGGGCCCTGCAAAAAAGGGGACAATGACGCCACAAGAATAAACTTGGAAGCCGGAACCAGGCTTCCAAAGAGACCAGATGGCCTAATCTAGCTTAAGACAATCAGGTACATACACTGATAGGAAATTTTGTTTAAAAAAACAAACAAAGAAAAAACTGAAAATTAAACTTGTGTATTGAAATAGACTTCTCATTACATCTCAGGAGGCTGATTATAGGCCAAAATAAAATGACTTAATCATGTCTAAAGCATTCTAATAAAAAAATTATAGTAAGCTTTGTTTCCTAAAATACTGCTTGAGACAAAATGGCAAGTTTATCAACATTAGTCTGTACTTCAGTGAACAAGATAGGTTTAATTTTAATTAATAGCCATTAATCTTTTTTTTTTTTTTGCTGTACGCGGGCCTCTCACCGTTGTGGCCTCTCCCGTTGCGGAGCACAGGCTCCGGACACGCAGGCTCAGCGGCCATGGCTCACGGGCCCAGCCGCTCTGTGGCATGTGGGATCTTCCTGGACCGGGACACGAACCCACGTCCCCTGCATCGGCAGGCGGACTCTCAACCACTGCACCACTAGGGAAGCCCAATAGCCATTAATTTTTATGTTAAGAAAAACAATCTTTGTTTATTAATGAACCTATTAATATAATAGCTTCAGAATTAACTACTATGTTAATAGATCATTAATAAAGCAATAGTAACTCCTTAAAATTAAGATTCTGAGTCATACTCCCTACTAAAGCTCAGGATGTAGCTTTTTACATATTCTTTATTAAATGTAACCCTTTCCTGGCCTTGGCAAGTTAATCACATTAGCCTCATTTAGGCTGCTAAGTTACAGGTATATGTGAAATGGTGCTTAAACCATGACACTAGAAATTCTAATGTATACACTAATAATTATCATCAAAGCATCTTCTGTTTTTTTTCTTTATTGAATTATAGCTGATTTGCAATGTTGTTAGTTTCTGTTGTACAGCAGTGATTCAGTTATACATATGCATATATATGTATTCTTTTCCATTATAGTTTATTTCAGGATATTGAATATAGTTCCCAGTTCTATACAGTAGGACCTTGTTGTTTATCTATTTTATACATAGCATTGGGTTGGCCAAAAAGTTCCTTTAGTTTTTAAGTTAAAAGACATTTTTCATTTTCACCAAGAACTTTATTGAACAACGTATTCACTGTTTTGTTCCACTACCTTCTGCCATTTTTCAGGCAACTTCATAATCCCATCTTCCCAAAACTTTCTATTTTTTTTGACCAAAGGACTTTTCCAGGTGCCTTTTATAGTCTTCCAGGGAACTGAAATTTTTTCCATTAAGAGGATTTTGTAAAGACCGAAATAAATGGAAATCTGAAGGTGCAATGTCTGGTGAATACGGAGGATGAATCAGAACTTCCCAGCCAAGCTGTAACAGTTTTTGCCTGGTCATCAAAGAAACATGCGGTTTTGCATTATCCTGATGGAAGATTCTGCATTTTCTCTTGACTAATTCCAGATGCTTTTCATCAGGTGCTGCTTTCAGTTGGTCTACTTGGGAGCAGTTCTTGTTGGAATTAATCCTTTGGTTCTCTGGAAGGACCTCATAATAGAGGACTCCCTTCCAATCCCACCATATATACAACATCACCTTCTTTGGATGAAGACCGGCCTTTGGTGTGGTTGGTGGTGGCTCATTTTGCTTGCCCCACGATCTCTTCCATTCCACATTATTGTACAGTATCCACTTTTCACTGCCTGTCACAATTTGTTTTAGAAACAGAACATTTTCGTTACGTTTCAGTAGAGAATCCCATGAGGTAATATGGTCAAGAAGGTTTTTTGCGCTTAATTTACGTGGAACCCAAACATCAAAGCAATTCACATAGCCAAGCTGGTGCAAATGATTTTCAGTGCTTGATTTGGATATTTTGAGTATGTCAGCTATTTCCTACGTGGTATGCAAACCACTTTTGACACGTTCGATCAGTCACAGTACCTGCTCCATACACTGCACAAATTTTTTGCGTTTAAGTTGCATCTTTACCTTTCTTGAAATAATAAAGCATAACATGCTGACAATGTTGCTTTTTCTTCCATCTTCAATATTAAAATGGCTACGCAAAAATTCACCAATTTTGATTTTTTTTTTTTTTAATGCACGCTGATATGATAGCTGTCACAATACAATCTAACATTGTTTTGAATGAAGTTAAAGACAACTAAGTGCTACTCGAGCCAGCTTACGAGAAAACCAGACGAACTTTTTGGTCAACCCAATAGTTTGTATCTGCTAATCCCCAAACCCTAATTTATCCCTCCTCCACCACCCCCGCTTTCCCCTTTGGTAACCACAAGTTTGTTTTCTATGCCTGAGTCTGCTTCTGTTATGTAAGTAAGTTTATCTGTATCCTACTTTAGATTTCACATATAAGTGTTATCATGCGATATTTGTTTTTGTCTGGCTTACTTCACTTAGTATGATAACCTCTAGGTCCATGCATGTTGCTGCAAATGGCATTATTTCATTCTTTTTTTTTTTTTTTTGGCTGACTAGTATTCCACTGTGTATATATACCACATCGTCTTTATCCATTCATCTGTCGATGGACATTTAGGTTGATTCCATGTTTTGGCTACTGTATATAGTGCTACTATGAACACTGGGGTCCATGTATCTTTTCGAATTACAGTTTTCTCCAGATATATGTCCAGCAGTGGGATTGCTGGATCATATGGCAACTCTATTTTTAGTTTCTTAAGGAACCTCCATACTGTTTTCCATAGTGGCTGCACCAATTTACATTCCCACCAACCGTGTAGGAGGGTTCCCTTTTCTCCACACCCTCTCCAGCATTTGTTATTTACAGACTTTTTAATGATGGCCATTCTGACCAGTGTGAAGTGATACCTCTTTGTAGTTTTGATTTGCATTTCTCTAACAATTAGTGATGTTGAACATCTTTTCATGTGCCTATTGGCCATCTGTATGTCTTCTTTGGAGAAATGTCTGTTTAGGTCTTCTGCCCATTTTTTGATTGGGATTTTGTTTGTTTATTGTTGTTGTTATTGAGTTGTATGAGCTGTGTGTATATTTTGGAAATTAAGCCCTTGTAGGTTGCATCATTTACAAATATTTTCTCCCCTTCCAGAGGTTGTCTTTTTGCTTTGTTTATAGTTTCCTTTGCTGTGCAAAAGTTTGATTAGGTCCCATTTGTTTATTTCAAGCATCTTCTATTTTGTCTAACACACAGAGCATGAATATGGTAGCGCATTTTTTATAATTTTAGTATAAATATGGGTTTTTCTTACCATCTCATATAAACATGCATTATTCTATAGTGTCTTCTTTCCCTCGGCCCTGCCACTAGCTATTAAGAAAAAAGTAAGGCATATTCCAGATGTCCCTCTTTCATACAATCTTCTTTCAATCCCGTGCTAGACAATGGAAGGGCACATAAGCAAAGTATTTGTTTTCTAGAAGCTTACAACCTACATTATTTCAGTCAACTTAAAACTTCCAATGATCAAGCAGTCTATACAGACTTGACTGAGGTAGTACAAGAAGAACAGGGATCTCACTAAATGTGAAGAACAACCCTGGGCTTGTAAACAGGGGTAGTTACGACGAAGAGAAATTACTTTCATTTCATCATATAGTTTCTGACTTGTTAAAGTGCTTAAAAAAAAAAAGTTGGGCAAAAAGCACTAACAAAAGTAAGAAATCCAGTCAAGGGGGAAAAAAAAACAAAAAAAAGAGATACAGAGCTGAAACATTATCTTTTTACTACTATATTTTATAAGAATAAATATGTCCACTAATTACAAACATTAATAAATCTGAAGTATAAATTACTATTCACCAAAAAATGGATTTCCAGTTAGAGAACTAAGTAGCTTCTTGAAACCGCAAACTGCCTGCATATATGAAGACTGTTTGATAGTCCCATATGTAATTATCTTAAATTATTCTGTGTTATTTGTGAAAGAAGTCTATTTACATGTACACGTGTGAGGGGATACTTTTGGAAACCTGCTCCTTAGCCAATCAAAGCCTACCTTATGACTAAAAATATTTTTATGAAATGAAATATTCTGAAATAATCAGAAACAAAAATCAAAAAATGTGTACCGAGTATTTTGTTTACTGTTCTTCCATAACACAAACTGTAGCATATTTAATTATCAAATGCAGTTTTGATCTATGTCTAAGGAAATTATGCCTATGTTCCTCCAAAGTCTGAGGAGCGATAATAACGCACAAAATAATAAACAACTCAGGAAACGGTGGCAATAACATGCTTTAAAAAATACGGTTCATAAAGAAATATATTACTGTAGCAGAAGAATTCAGACATCAGCAAGAGTTCAGTCTAAAAATCCTGAGACAATAAAAATGTGCCTTTAGTCTTCATAAACGACCATGGAAAAGACAATTCATTTCCTTTTGGGGTGAATGAAATTGGGACAATGTCCAGAGGCAGACAAATCACCTGTACTCAATTCAACAACTATTTCCTGATACACACTATGAGCTAAGCACTGGATATTCAAAAGTGGGGAAAGAAATAGGTGCTAAACATTAAGATTTGTCTAGCCTAAAAACAAAGAGAAAAATTAGCTTGAGTCCTAGTGAGTTCTGTTCAGAAATCTGAACAAAGTACTGTTTTTTCAGAAATGAAAACCAAGTATTCTTCATCTAGATTTTTTTCTAGCCCTGTGACTCAACGGAACACTCACCTTCTCCAGAGAGCACAGATCCTTGGAAAACATCATTGTGCCAGGTCCTCAAGGCTGCCACCTGTTATGGACTGAATTATGTGTCCTCCTCCCTGCCCCGCACCAATTCATATATTTATGTCCTAACCCGCAGTACCTCAGCATGTGACTGTATTTGGAGATAGGGCCCTTAATGAAGTAATTATGGTAAAATGAGGTCATATGGGTGGGTCCTAATCAGACATGACTGATATCCATATAAGAAAAGGAAATTAGGACACAGACAGGCAGAGGGAAGACCATGTGAGGACAGCAAAGGAAGAAGGCCATCAACAAGCCAATGAGAGAGGCCTTAAAAGAAACCAAACTGATAGCCTGAGGAACTGTGAGGAAATAATTTCTGTTGTTTAAGCCGCCCAGTCTATGACACTTTGTTATGGTGGCCTTAGCAAATTAACACGCCACCTCTCAGAGCCTCCTATCTTAAGTTCTACCATTCTTGTCCGCTTAAAACAAAAACGAAAAACAAAGCCAACACCCCCCCCCCCCCCCCGCACCACAAAAACCGCAAAAAACCTCTCTTCAAAAAGTAATGCATTTATCCTCCTGGACTAAACCCAGCCACCTTCCTCTAGCTAAGGAAGAAAGCTTGACGGCAAACAGCAGCTAGTTTGAATCTTTATCACGTCCTTTTATTCTACTCAATAAGTATTTACTGAGGAACTTCTATGTGCCTAGTGTCCTCTGCTATCCTGTGGCTGATACACATGGATGAGAGGCTAGAAAATGAGGCACAAAAGATTAAACCGAGAGAATGTATGCCTTCCTTACACCAGTGTTTTTAGAAGTATGACCAAGAGAACTGCTAAAACAAAATGAGATAGCCTGGGGGCAACAGCAAGAGGGAGAGCTAATGGGAGCAGCAGGGAGGGAGAGGAGAAAGCAAGTCACAGCCAGTGCCTGTGGCCTGCCAGCTGCTTGTCACCTGTTACCTCATGTGACTTCCTTAACTACTGGAGAACTAGATATTAGCATCCCGTTGTACATGAGAAAACCAAGGCACAGCACGATTAAAATGTACAACTAGTTCAACTGCAGAACCAGATTTTCATTCTGGTCTATACTCCCAAGTTTTCATTATGTAAAGAATCATACAGGAGTTAGGTATGCTGCGAAATAAATATGTAAATAATGAACTGTTAGAAATAGGTTATTAAGAGATGTGAAAGGATTCAAGATACAAACAATATTTATTGAACACCTGCTGCTCTGCTTTAATATCTTCTACCTGAAATAAGGCAGCAGCATGTTAAGGTCCTGGAACAGTAACTGATACGTAATAGATAAACCTTACCTAGCAATTACTACTATTACCACCTCACTAAATCTTCCCAACAACCCTGGGAGGCAAATACAGTTACCCCCATTTGAGACAGAAAAGGAATGAAGCTCAGTAAAGTTAAGCTAACACACACAAGGTCAGAGAGCTATGGGGGGAAGTGGCGGGGGAGGGAGGCGGGGTACAATTTTGAGTCCGAGAACTAAAGTGGACATCTTAAAAACACTTATGTTTTGATGATCCTTTCTCGTGTTAACAGAGAAGGTAGTTCTTCTCCTTATTGAACTGAAATGCTCCACAGGAATTTTAACAAAACTCCTCAGTTCCTAAAACTCTCTCCTTCTACTTCTTCTGGGCTGCAAACAACAAGAATCAAAAGAGCTTCAATGGTAGGAGGCAAAAGAAAAATTTTAACAGGCTGCCCCAATGGCCAGTGATGATCCCAGATGTGGGTAGAACAGACTGCCTGTGGACACACGTGAGCCCGCATGCATGCAGGTAGCGTGCAAATCTGGATCGCTTGAGTGAGCTGCTGCACACAGAAAACTGGGACCTAATGTGTTTGTGAAAGTTGGGCTCAGACTCACTTCCTAACTGTGGCCAACATACTTAAAAGAGGCCTCCCAGGCCATTCCGGTAAGGGAAGAAGTCTCAGCTAAAGCTGAGCAGTGAACAAGGAGAAGAAAAGTCTGGGCAACATGAAACAGCTGCATGGACAGAGGGACGGGCAGGCAAGCAGTCCAGGCTTCTGCCAGCCAGACTGGTGCTCACCTCTCCACCAGCATCTCTGTCCTGTAACGCAGATTACAGATCTGTGTCTCCCACCAACTCCAAGTCCCTCAAGACACCCGGGTACACAGGGGGCTCTCAATATATGTTAGCTAACCAACAAATGAATGGAAAAGCAAGCAAAAAAAAAAAAATTTTCTCTTTTAGATTTGATGTCTAGAAAAAGTTATTAACACATTTTTTATCAAACTCAACCCACCCCATAACTCAGGTATATATCTTAGTTTAGACATCATACTCTAAAGTTTCAGAAAATCTAAACTCAATTCCAGATCTGTTATCCCTGACACTCTTATTTTAAATAAGTATGATTTTACTATAAGAAAGACACAGAAAATTTACACATTTCCTATATAAGTTCTACTTCAAATCCAAATGCAATTGAGTGATTTTACTTTATTCTCACCAAGCAGGAATAAAGAAGCATTATTTCTCACCTTTCCTTTCTGCACTGACTCCTCACTCTGCATTTTCTAATATAGTAAACAATACGAAAGAGGAAAAGCAAGTTTGTTCTTCACGGAGGGGAGAGACTTAAAACATACGGACTGTACTTTCCCCAGCCCAACCCCCTTTTTGCTCCTATGGATGGATGAAACTCCTACCACCATCACCAAGTACCTTAGAAGAAAGAGAAAATTAGGATAAAGGAATATTCAAAGGGCAACCAAAGAATTACAGGAGCCAAGTAGTGATTCTATTTTACAGATGAAGTTAAGTTACTTGACTTAAAAACGTGGCAGAATTCAATGTATTTCTCAAATCTGCCGACTTACTTTTCTGTCCGTTCAAACTTAATAATCATAACTGCGGCTGAAAACATCAAATGTTACTTCTCAATCTCCTTTCTCTTCACATCTGTTATAGCCCAACACTGATGAAACACTATCTGCTCTTTCCAGTGTAACATTATCATGAATGGTCTGAGACAATAAACCCTCTAGGTTTAGGACCAGCTCCTCTTGCCGCATAGCATGGTTATTTTTGTAGCAGAATGGAAAAATAAATTATTGGTGACATTTCTGGGTTTCTAAAAGCCCTTTATATAATATCAAAGGATTATCCTGCAGAGTAGTTGCAGATTGATAATCAACATCCTCTCTGAATCAAGAAAAGAAAAAGTTCCTTGAAAATTCCAGCTACTTTTCTGAAACAGTTCTTGCCAATGATTAAGTAAACAACTAATTTCATATGCTTCACAGGTAACCAAACTTAAGGATTTAAGTAATAAGGTGATTCATGAATGAATAAAAATTCCCCATTTTACCCACACACTCATTTATACCTAGAAACCTTAAATTTTCCATTGGTGCATAATTTTTAATGCACATGCCAACTTCAGGCAATGGCTAAGGTACAGAGTGACAAGGGAATGGTTAGATCCAGATAACAAATCTGAGGTTGCTAAACGGGGAATCCCAAGTTGAAGGTACTGATATGGCCCCTGTCTTCAGTATTTTAGAGTATGAACCTTACAGACAAACTTGTACAGAGGTGACCATACGACCCAGCAATCCCACTACTGGGCATATACCCTGACAAAACCATAATTCAAAAAGAGTCACGTACCACAATGTTCATGGCAGCTCTATTTACAATAGCCAGGAGATGGAAACAACCTAAGTGTCCATCATCGGATGAATGGATAAAGAAGATGTGGCACGTATATACAATGGAATATTACTCAGCCATAAAAAGAAACGAAATTGAGTTATTTGTAGTGAGGTGGATGGACCTAGAGTCTGTCATACAGAGTGAAGTAAGTAAAAAAATGGTCATGAAGAACCTAGGGGCAAGACAGGAATAAAGACACAGACCTGCTAGAGAATGGACTTGAGGATATGGGGAGGGCGAAGGGTAAGCTGGGACAAAGTGAGAGAGTGGCATTGACATATATACACCACCAAACGTAAAATAGCTAGTGGGAAGCAGCCGCATAGCACAGGGAGATCAGCTCGGTGCTTTGTGACCACCTAGAGGGGTGGGATAGGGACGGTGGGAGGGAGGGAGACGCAAGAGGGAGGAGATATGGGGGTATATGTATAACTGATTCACTTTGTTATAAAGCAGAAACTAGCACACCATTGTAAAGCGATTATACTGCAATAAAGATGTTAAAAAATAAATAAATGAAAAGAGGTGACCAGTATAAGGAGATACCCTCATAAATGGCAAGCCTCACTCTGGTGGCTTTATATGTACTAACACTTTTATACACAGAAAAACCACTCACACTTACATAAATCTTTAATCTGGAAAAAGGAGCACAACTAGGGCATATATAAATCAAATCAACTTTTAGTACTTTACTAAACAGACAGGGCTCTTTCCAGGTGACTGTCGAGTGATTTATAACTAAAACCACTGAAGGCTGGAGAGGAGTATGGAAACAAGTACATCTTCTGTGGTATCTCTTTTAATCCAACGTCTTCAGTAAAGTATGTAATGCTATATAGCTGAGGGGACATTAAGAAGGAAGCCCAGCAAGGTTTGAGACACATCTTATGGACCACAGAACTGGGGTTGGGTCCTCAGCTGGTGCCAGCTCCATTACCACATCTTGGCTACCCTAGCTTGAGGGGCAGAGAGGCCCTATTTAGAAAGAGCTAAGCAACTTAATAACGTATAAAGTGCTCGGCACGTAACTCGCATAATACTCAGAAGATCCTCTAACATAGGCAACATCATAGTCCTAAATTCTGGATTAAGAATCTTCAGGAGCAATTAAGTAATTAACCTAAGGCCAACTAAATGGGTGACAAGATTCATACCCAAGTACTCTCACTAGAAATGCTGTGCCTTTTGTCATATTTTATTGTATATTACCAACCTAAATACCAAAAAGAACCACATCTGAAGATCAAAAATCAAATCTAATACTCCCCAGGATATGTACGGAGCATGAGAACATTGGACAAGTGAAAAGAGTTATATCCATAGAGTTTCAATTAATAAAATGGACCAAACAATTATTTCAGACTAGATGGAAATGCTGTTTTAAGGAACAGAATATTTGTTGGAAGATAAACAGTAAGTAGCAATCTGATGGTTTAATTTGTGCCAAACTGAGCTGCCTTTAAGATATTAATAACAAACAACAAGGTCCTACTGTATAGCGTAGGGAACTATATTCAATGTCCTGAGATAAACCATAATGGAAAAGAATGTTTTTAAAATGTGTATATATATATATATATATATATATATATATATATAAAACTGAATCACTGTGCTGTACAGCAGAGATTAACACAACATTGTAAATCAACTGTTCAATTTTTAAAAAAGATATTAATAAAGCTATTAACAGCAGGAATCAACGGGAATAACTGTTGCTGTTCCTCCAGCACCTCTCCATTGACCAGCACAGAAGACACAGCCAATAACATCTTTTCAGTGCAGCTTCTCAGACACATATACATCCATGGAAACACAGGCAGGCTGTTCTAGATTGTGTCTATGAATTTTATATTTTACACTTAAAAATGCTCATCAGTTTGGCAGTGGGTTCCATGGCACGAGAAAGGATTAAGAATCTGTGCTGTTGATAATCAGATATTTATTACAAAGCAAAACAACTGTTAGTCCAAGTTGGTAAACCTGATGAGTTTCAAAGAGTGTGTAGGAATATAACCACTTAACTTTGGTTCAGTTTTGTGCTCAAAGGTTGGGCAAATGTGATTTTCTAAGAAAAGTTGTTACATATGACAAAAGTGGGTTACTAATTTAGAAAGACAGACTACAATAATTGTGTGATAAAATCATATAATGTAATGTGCATAATTTAATCCTTATCAATGATTCAGAAGTCATTTCTAGATGTGACATCTTCTCAATATTATTACTATGAAAATCAACTATCAAATCAACTATCATTTTTCTGTAGAAGTGAAGAATAGCATTCTACTCAATAGAATGCTAAATCCCAAAAAAGTGTGCCCCACTGTTTTGGTAATGATTGCTTATGGAAACTTACTTATATTCTCTCTTGGTCTCCTTCTTAAGGAGCAGTATGAACAGTACAGGAGAATCCTCTAATTTTAGATTAGAAAAGAACCTCAGAGATCCTCAAACACTTTCCTTTGCCCTCCTCCCTCCACAAGATAAAAATGACTCCAAAAGTCAGCCAAATTTTAATAAATGCCTAGTATGTGCTTGACACCTTTCAAGGAACTAGAGATACAGTGTTGAACAGGACACATATTTCATCCTGCTAATCCTGTGTTCTATTAGGTCACAATGCCAGGATCGTAGAAACAAAGGAAAGAAATCCAAGAGAAAATGCAGAACAGGGAGACAGAGGACTCAGAAAGAGAAAACTTGCACAATGCTTTGAGGGGAGGGTACATCTCTTTAATTTACCATCGCCAACCTTGTCTGTAATCGCTCCTCAGACAAAATAAGCCATAAAATGAAAATAAAGTTACTGTAAATCTGATGATGATAGAAATTAAAACAGAATGGGTACGTAAGTCCTCTGCTCTTTTCCACAGAAGCTCCCAACACCCATGCACACACTGTGTGCACACACACTGTTCACTGTGAAACATCTTCCTAACTTCCTATAGAAAAGTCAATTTTTCCAGAGGATTTAAAGTTTTGAAAGAGATTCCAATTTTCTTCTTATTGGCCGCCAAATGGGTCTGATTCTTGGTCTACCCAGGCACAGGGCAATGCCCCATGTTCCTTCCTGCTCATCATTTCTACAACGTTGAAGGTTGAAGCACAGCATTAGTTTAACACCAGGTTGTAATTACCAAAGGGAAGCAGTTGAAGCTAATGCTCATAGCTCAGCTGACCTGGCTGAACAAAATGTAGGAAAGCATTCCACGGCTTCCACCTAACAGGCCCCATTGTTTCTCCACAGGGCTCTGATTTCTGGCCAACTCTTAAAACAAGCCTCACTGGAGAATGATCAACCAAACCAAAATTTAAACATGTTTTTAAATAGATTTCTTGTCTCTCCCCGGTCAAGAGAAATGGAATATATATAATTTCAACAGGTATTTACCCATTAACTAATCCCCAAAACAATGGAATGGGTTAAAGTGTGTACTTCCGCTATAACAACAGAAACACTTACTTTGACTACTCTGAAGTTTTTAGGTTACATCAATTAACCTGGAAAAAGAAGAGTGGTTTCTCCAATGATGGAACATTAACTTGGATGTTTCACTTTGTCTCTTCATATGCTTTTTAAATCTGGGGGTCTACATGAAACCTTTCCCTGTAACTTTTGAAAATGTTTCATAAATTACTATGGAAGCATGGAACATAAAACTCAAGGCATCTGCTTAAGAAATTTTTATATATAAATTCTTCAAAAGTTAATGATGAGGTTAAAAAAATTTAAGAAAAACCAGGGAAGTATACAATGAAAGGAAAAATTTGCTTCATATAGCATGATCTCAGTGTGTAGTGAGGAGGCAAATTCTGCCAAACTTTCACTGAAATTGTTCTAACAGGCCTCTTCATTCTAATAGCTACCACGTAGTGAATGCCCACTGTGGAGTACACACCTTACACAGCACTTCTCTTAATTCTTCCCTCTGCCACATCAGGTAGGCATTCACCTATGTGGCAAGAGTTTGTAAAAGCTACATGGAAGTAGCCATGGTGGAATACGAAGGCAAAGGCCTTTTCAAGTAATGTCCATGTTCTTCCTAGCTCGCCCTCTTTTCCCATAGCTTCAACCCTAATGACACTAATAAATGCTTTTACATAATGGAAATAATGGTGATAAGTGGATAAGGCTAAATTAAATTCCCTCTCACCTAAATCCACTTTCTCACAGGTGGGGGGAAAAAAAAAACCCACAAAAACTTAGCCTGTATTTTCTCTCAAGTTGAAAATGTCAGATCACATTTTCCTCAAACCTCCCCCAGCCTCCCACCAAAAAGTAAAGCACAAAATACACACTCACACTACAACGAAGAAAAGCTTACTATCTCAGAGAAGGTTCCACTGTTCTCCTGCCCTAGTCCACACTATCTCTAAAGCCCACAGGGTCAGTCCTTCCCAAACTAAGAAAACACAGGCTGTGCTGTTGACAGTGAGTCACAGCAGAGCTGTCTCAACTCCACGTTTGTCTTTCTATAAGATCATCTGCTCATTACTAACATTGGTATTTTGTCAACTTGATCAAGTTTATCAATTTATCTTTCAAGCACTTATAGCTACTGAAGTATGGAATGAATGCTACAACCAAGAAATTCCCCATTGACTCGGTTTAGAGTGACTGTAATGCCTTTAATCATTTACTTGCCTCTCTCTTCAATTTTCTTACAATAATGTACCATCTCATATATGGGTAGCTAGGGTTTTAGTATTAGAGATGCACAAGTAGACACACCACACATCCACACTCACACTGTCAAAAAGCAATGTAACATGAAGTAAATACAGTTAATCCTTGAACAAGGTGGACGTCAGGGGCACCGACCCGCCTCACAGTCAAAAGTCCACAAATAACTAATAATCAGCTCTCCTTATCTGTACCTCCTCATCCATGGACTCAACCAACCACGCATCGTGTAGTACTGAGTATTTAGTACTGAAAAAAATCCACGTATAAGTGGACCTGAGCGGTTTCAACTCATGTTCTTCAAGGGTCAACTGTATATCCATCAAAGTAGGCTCTGTCACTGACTTAGAGATCACATCATAGTGGGAAAAAGGTCAGTGAGTTCAGAAATGCCTGGGTTGCAATCCTGGTTCAACTCAGGGCCTTAGCTTCCTCGTATGTAAAGTTAGGATGGTGAAAACCAGACACGTAAATAGAGCATTCAGCAGAGTGCACAGCATACGCAGTAGTCATTACCACCATCAACACAGGCACCAAGACAGGCTGGGCCATTTTTCCCAGCTGTGCCACTGTTTGCTGATTAATAGTTAGGACTAGTCACTATCTTTCCCTCCCTCCTCTTTTGTAATAGCTTTATTGAGGTGTAATTTACATACCGCAAAATCCATTCTTTTAAAGTGTCTGATTCAGTTGGTTTTTAGTATATTCAGAGTTGAGTGACCATTACCACTATTTATTTCCAGAACACTGTCATCACCCCCAAAAGAATACCATACCCACTAGCAGCAACTCCCTAATACTCTCTCCCCCAGCCCCCGGCACCAACTAATACATTATCAGTGTCTATGCATTTGCCTATTCTGAACATTGTATATAAATGGAATGATACTGTATATGGCTTTTGTGTCTGGCTTCTTTCACTTAGCACAATATTTTCAAGGTTCATCCACTTTTTAGCATGTATAAGTACTTCATTCCTTCTTATGGCTGAATAATAGTCCATTTTATGGATATATCACAACATGTTTATCCATTCATAGGCTGATGGACATTTGGGTTGTTTCCACATTGGGGTTATTATGAATAGTGCTGCTATGAATATTCATGTACAAGCTTTTTTTGTGTATAAACATATGTTTTCTCTCCTCTTGGGTATTTACCTAGTAGTGGAACAGCAGAGTCACATGGTAAATAACTCTCTATTTAACCGTTTGAGGAAATGCCAGACTATCTTCCAAAGCAGCTGTACCATTTTACATTACCACAGGCAGCGTATGAGGGTTCCAACTGTTCCACATCCTTGCCAACACTTGTTCCTACTTGTCTCTTTGACTAAAGCCATCCTAGTGTGTGTGAAGTATATTGCGCTGTGGTTTTGATTTCATTTCCCTGATGGTTAAGTGATGTTCATCATCTTTTCATGTACTATTTGGCCATTTGTACATTGTTTCTGGAGAATGTCTATTCTGATCCTTTGCCCATATTTAAACTGGGTTGTTTGTCTTTTTATTCTTGAGCTGTTAAGATTTCCTCATATATTCTAGATACAAGTCCCTTCTCAAATATATGATTTGCATATATTTTCTCCCAATCTATGAGTTCTCTTTTCATTTTGTCGATGGTACCTTGGAAGCACAAAAAGTTGTAATTTGGCTGAAGTCAAATTTATCTGTTTTCTTCCTTTCCTGCTTGTGCTTTTGGTGTCATATCTAAGATTCCATTGCCTAATCTGAGGTTACAAAATTTTACTCCTAGAGGTATACAGTTTTAGTTCTTACATCTATGATCCATTTTGAGTTAATTTTTGTATATGGTGTGAGGTAGAGGTCCCACTTCATTCTGTTGCATCTGGATACCCAGTTGTCCCTGCACTATTTGTTGAAGAGACTATTCCTTCCTCTACTGAACTATCTTGGCACTTCTCTCTCTTAAATCCACATTCAGAGTATTTCATTCCTTGCAGGTATACATCACTCTGATCTTGCTAATTTTCCAGCTATCAGGCATATTACTGCTCTACTTGAACCTGCAAATCTTTGAACCAAACCTATGAATCTATCCTGTATTTACTTTATTTCAGGTTGGCCAATCACTTACATTTAAAAGCACTTATCAAGTACCTACTACGTACCAGGCAGTATTCTAAATTCTCAGATATAATCCCAATGAAGCACTAAGATTCTTGGGGATGGTTATAAAATGTATTGTGTTTCATGACAGAGATGGGGACAAAGTACCAAAGATGCTGGAAAAAAACAAAAACAAAACAAAAACAACCATCTCTGTGTTAGAGGTTCTAAAGTGGTCACATTCCGGACAGGTATTTGCATAGAAGAATTATTGAACTGTCAGACAAAGAAGGGCTCTAGAGTTCTCCAAGAAGAGAGAAATAATGGGCACAAAAGTATGAAGTTGAGAAAAAGCCAGCGGACAGAGGTTTAAGGTGGTAGCAATGTGGGGCAATAGGAAAAGGTGACTCTCAAAAGGAGGACAGGGTTGAATATTAAGAATCCATATACTACAACAGAGACCTTTAACTGTACCGCTACACAATGTACACCCAACTCTAGATCTGAACAAGGAAGCCACATGTATTTGAGGAAAAGGACTGTGGGGTTAAGGTGTAGACTGTATTGCATAGGGACAGACTAGTATTGGGCATTCTCACATATGTCTAGCCAGGAGGGGGATTTTTTTTTTAAGTGATTATTTCTTCCCACAACTGCATAACAAAAATGTATTTTGCTCCTTCATAAGTCTCCTAAGACATTTTATACTTGGTTCCAACCTTCTTCATTCCTTTCAAGTGTGTATACGGTCAGCCTTAAAGAAGATGTTGTACCTCTTCAGGTTCTCAATTTTCTTCATTATAATAATCACTTTTACTTAAGACACTTCACTGTCAAATATCATTCAAGTTTTAATGCTACCACTGAAGGTTATTTAACTCTGGGCCCATCTTCTGAGCAGACAGCTCAGTCTAAAAAGAGTTGAATACGTGCCTTACAGACTGTTTCTTGTTCTTTTTCAATTTGGAGTCCAACTTATTCCATTTTTACTATTCTTCAAATATCTCCTAGCACTTTCTGCCATAATTCTGAGTTCAGAAAGTGTTTCACTATGCTTCCATTATGAGCTTTAGGAAAGTAAGTTTACATTTCTGTTTTTCCTCTTTCTACTTAGATTTTCTATAGAAGTTTTTCAGAATCAGAAATACACCACGATCTAAAAGTTTCTATTTTTCCTAGGAATCCTAATAAATGTTTGGCAGTTAATACAATCACAGCAACACCACTAGCAATAAAAAGCACATTACAGCTTCTCTCCACTAGAATGTTCAATTTTTAACTGGTATTCCTAAATGGGCATTTAGCATAAAAGGAGGTGTTATTTCAGCCATCACAATGGTGAGAACTGTACTCTGGTTCAAGGGAATGAAACACTTCCTCAAATAAATGAGTGGGAGACATAATGGAATTCTACATTCCTTGTTCTTTTCTGTTTATTGACTGGTGACGTGAATGTGATCCACCATCGTGTGTCCTGGCTGGAAGGGCTTGCTCTGCACCCTTTTCTCCTTCAGTGATCCTTATTTACAAAGACTTGTGTAAAACAAGCCATTTACTTGCAACAGGGGGAAGATGGGCCACCATTCTGGCTCCTCCAAAAAAGAAAGATGTCAAATGGGCTCACATAAAAGAACAATGGAAAAAATGAAATTATAGTGGCTGCACTATGCCTTAGACAGTGAAGAAATGGATAAGTTTTTACATCAGAGAAGGATAAATCTTCTTTGATTCCTGCCTGCACTTCAGCAATTTTCCTATGTAGCTGCCAATTTTTTCACCCCAGCAAAATCACTGAAAATGAAAATTACAGATTTTTAAACCATTTTAAAAGCAGACAGAGAGAGAAAGAAAAAAATATCTGGAAGACTATAATCCAAAAAATGTTAACACAAAGATTATCGTCTTCTGTGGGTAGTAAAATTACAAATATTTTCTTTTTTTCTACTCTTCTGCCTTCTCAGATTTTTTCCAACAAATATAAGATGCCATTATAATCAGAAAAAAAGTACAATAGTGGCAGAAAGAGAGAAAAACAGTTGGTTAGTTAGGTATTTGGGGAGGAAGTAGTACAGGGAGAGTTCAAGTTGTTTTAGGAACTGAGGACAAAAAACAAAAGTATATACAGATGCCCATGTTCCAGGCACCCTGAAGACTTTAAACCTTATCCACGAATAGGAGTACAACTTTATCCTTTAACTTTTTTTTTTTAATCTTTCCAACACACCTCTGAAATTGCTGCTACTACTTTTTCTTGGGGCGGGGGCGAACTGAGAGGCTGTGGGATCTTAGTTCCCTGACCACGGATTGAACCCGCAACCTCTGCAGTGAAAGCGCCAAGTCCTACCCACTGGACCGCCAGGGAAGTCCTGCTACTACGTTTTTTTTGTTTTATTTTGGTGTTTTTTTTTTTTTTTTGCGGTACGCGGGCCTCTCACTGTTGTGGCCTCTCCCGTTGCGGAGCACAGCCTCCGGACGCGCAGGCTCAGCGGCCATGGCTCACGGGCCCAGCCGCTCCGCGGCATGTGGGATCTTCCCGAACCGGGGCACGAACCCGTGTCCCCTGCATCGGCAGGCGGACTCTCAACCACTGTGCCACCAGGGAAGACCCCCTGCTACTACTTTTTAAACAGCTATTGCTTTTTTTTTTTTAACTTAAGAAATAATCCAATTTCAGAGAAATTTAAGTACAAACAGCGAATTTCTCACATCATATTCAGTAATTTATCAAGCCCAAGTCATGCCACATTACAGAAAAATGGGACTCCTATAACAGAAGGCAGACCCTATTTATGTTAACTATATGTCTCCTTTGATATTTTTTACTAATTAAGTCTACAAGTTTTTTTTTCTAGCAAATTGTGGTACAGATAGAAGGAAGTCTCTAAGGCAGTAGACTCAATGAAGGAACCACCATCAAATGGTCAAGTGTGAAACCCACCTCAGAGGAGGGCAGCCTGGTAACCCTGCTGTGTTTCCCTCCCGCTGACTTTCTGACACGTCAAGCAGCAAGATTCAGGAAGGACCATGTGGTGCCACACAAACAAAATCAAAAACTAAAACAGGAAAACAAGAAAACCCCACAACTCTAGCATTATCCTAACTAAATTAATCCTGGAATAAGGTTCTGAGGCCATATTTTGTTTTGGAATAATGACAGTGCCCATAGTGAGTAGAGAAGTCTATTAAATGGTTTACCTGTGAAATATAACCTGGAGGCACATGGATGGGAGGAATGGATCCATTGGGTGACATCATGGGAACTTCAGCAGGCCCTAAAAGAGGCAAGAGTAAGATATTAACAACTGAAGAAATATACATTATTCAAACTAATCATCGGTATTTTAAAATATTATCAAAACTGAAGAGAATCACTGACTATTTTCTCTTCAGTAATTGGTACCTCGTGCCTTAGACGTGAAATCACAAATGAAAAGGAATTCTCCAGCTGCATAAGTTAAGGGGGTGGGGGTAGGAGAACAGCTATGAGCATCTTTTTTTTTTTTTTTAATATTGTTTTTTGGCTGCACTGGGTCTTCGTTGCTGTGCGCAGGCTTTCCCTAGCTGCGGCGAGCGGGGCTATTCTTCGTTGTGGTGCACAGGTTTCTCATTGCAGTGGCTTCTCTTGTTGCAGAGCACAGGCTCTAGGCACACGGGCTTCAGGAGTTGCGGCACACGGGCTTCAGGAGTTGCAGCACGCGGGCTCAGTAGTTGCGGCACGCAGGCTCTAGGGTGCACAGGTTTCAGAGGTTGTGGCGCTCAGGCTAAGTAGTTGTGGCACTCGGGCTCAGTAGTTGTGGCTCGCGAGCTCTAGAGCACAGGCTCGTTAGTTGTACAGGCACAAGCACAGCAGGGGCTTAGTTGCTCCACGGCATGTGGGATCTTCCCTGACCAGGGATCGAACCTGTGTCCCTGGCACTGGCAGGCAGATTCTCAACCCCTGCGCCATCAGGGAAGTCCCTATGAGCATCTTTATAAATATTTAATGATTCCCAAAGCCTCAAGTTCCATAAATTAAGGCTGCTCAGTTAAGAGTAGTCTAACAAAGTAGAGCAAAAAGTTTCCTTTTTTCCCTTTAAAAGAATGTATTATCAATATATGCTTAAGTAAATAAATTTTTAATGAGTTTATCTCCTCTGGTTTAAAAAGCTCCTATAGACTTTGGGTTTATAATTTTCATTTTGATTATTATTTTCAATAAGTTACTGTAACATGCCATTAATTTGACATAGAAGAAACCTTTAAAATACTCCAAACCAACTGAATTTGACAAGTCTCTTATAAGGCAGGGGGTAAAAACAGATTATATTTTAAAACTAGACACTATTAGGAATACTCATACCAAATTTACTTGGATTATTTCAAAGTAAAGCATTCAATTAACAAGAGGTTAGTTTCAAAATATTAAATTCAACAAATGTTAACCGCATGTCTAAGGAAACAATGAAAGGCAAGGCAAAGCTCAGTTACTTAAGACATAGTTTGAGTTAATATTTAATTACAAGGAAACTGATTGTCATAACATCAAAATCAACTTCTGACACCCTTCCAAAGATCCTATGACTAAATGGTTTCCCTGGAAGTATAAGAACCACAGGTCACTGGTTTTCAGTTTGACAGGTGGCTCCCCTATTTAGCAACCCAGGTCCCAAATGTCAATCCAAAGCTGTGTTTCTAGTCTTGAGATGCGACTTCCTGGCTCCAAGTGCCCTGTGTTGTTTATTTGCTTTCTCCTGATGTGTGTTGTGCTGCCGGCAATGAAAATTGCTCTGCTGTAACAAAAACCAAGAAAAATACAACACTTTTCTTGGCAAAAGAAGACAGACCCTGCCACCCAGTGCTGCGCTTACATATAAGCACAATGCATCTTTCACCTCACAGTACAATCCAATGTTACAACTACTTCTCAGGAAAAGTGTGGAGGGACAGGGATGCTGGGGTGCCCATCCAAAGGTCTACAAGTATAGGAAAAACATATAGGAGAAGCGCAGAAAAGATTTGAATATTCATGTAACATTCCACACGACTAGAGTTGCTGCAACTTCATGGACAATATGCCAAAGTACTAAACTATCTGATAATCTCTGAACACATACAAAATACCACAGTAGTCTCTCACATAGTAACACACTGGTAATCAGTTAAAGAAAAGGATGACGATGCCATAAGAATGGATAATTCCACAATCCCACTGTATTTTTAAGTACGATTCCAACTAATACATCCAGCAATCACTGAAGGCACTTTCCAAATTCACCTTCCAAATCCATCTTTCTCATCAGCTTTAGCATTTTTGCCACAGCCATTAAGACATTTAGGTATTTACTAAATATTTCTATTTGAATTGATTCACTTAAAAATCACAGACAACTATTTCACTCTTAGCCTGGGTACTATCTTTGAAATCCAAGGGTCAATGCACTCAGCTCTATAAGCAGGCATTAAGAGCGTGGCCTCTGCCTGGTTTCATTTCCCACCTCACTATTCACACTGGTTGTGTGACGTTGGACAATTCACTTAGCCTTTTTATGCCTCACTTGTCAATAAGAATAACAATCCCTACCTCATAGGTTTGTGTTTAAAGACTAAATTCAATGATACATGTAAAAGCATTTAGAGCAGTGCATGGCATAATAATCACTCATCAAAATGTTAGCAATCTTTACAATTTTTCTCTTTTTTTTATAGTTTTTTTTTCCTGTTCTTTCATTACAGTTACATTTTAAGCACTATTTTTTTTAACAGTACATGTCCCTGTAACACACAGTCAACACGCATACTCTTTGTACAATACTGACTTATGAGGCAAACCTTCCTCATCAGATAAATAGCAAACATTTCACAGTGCAGAGTGTGAACAGAAATGCTACCACTTCAATAAAGTATTACTTTTTAATCACCAAAATGTATACCAGGCAAACAGTCTCTTAACCCCAGGCATGACCCCTAAAACTGTTAAAGCCATTTGTATAAAATGCTTTAAAGAATGCAGGACAAGTAAATGATTTACAGCCAGAAAATGTTTTCTTCCTGGCCTTGGTTTCAAAAGTAGCCAAATGACTTTAACATGCTTGTTCCCCCTTTCTCTTGTCACTGTCATCAAAACCCTTTCAAAAAGCCTTGCGAAATATACAGTAATGGTTTCTGAACCTCAGCTCTGCCCTAGAACCCTAAGGTTTCTCTCCTTTCTGAAATAAACCATTGCATACACAGGCATTCAGGAGTTTAAAAGCTAGGAAAATAAAATCCCTTTCACAATGGTGGTATGAGAAAAGTTATTGTCTCCCTAAATACTTATCTCCCAATCAGTGAGTTTATGCCTCTGCTCAACAGTTTGTGTTTGAGAACCTCCTGATACTATTATAATTCTTCCCTAATTAAAACACAAACTTCTCTTCCTAAACTTTTAGGACTACTAGATTCCTTTTGATTTTTAATCGATAATCTCGTGACACAGAAGACTGAAAGGATATAGCCCTGAGAATATGTGGAAAATGGTTCTCTTCTTGTTCAAACCACCAACACCGGATATGTGAGGGGTAAAAAAGGCACACAATCTCCCCAAACTAACTTCCTTTCTGACTGTATTGGGAAACCATCCATCTATTAAACTTTTTGGAAAAAAAACTTTTTAAATATCTTAAGATATCTGGAACCCTCTTTATTAAACACTCTTCTTACATAAAGGTAGGTGTACACAAATATACATACACATAGATTAAATAATTTGAACACAAACATACACTTCCAAACTACTTCAGATTTTTTTTTTTTTTGAGAAACTAAATAAGAAGCTCAGCTAGAGACCACATGAACTCTTCCACAGACAGATGAAAGATGTCACACGTACAATTTCTAGAACTGGAACTAGAATGTTTGCTAAAACCCAAGTAATTCTATGAAAAAAATGCCTTGGGAAATTTGATCAATTTCAGGCTGTGACTTCAACAGTCAAGAACCCCCCCCTTTTTTTCTTTTTTCTTTTTTTAACATCTTTATTGGAGTATAATTGCTTTACAGTGTTGTGTTAGTTTCTGCTGTATAACAAAGTGAGTCAGCTATACGCATACATATATCCCCATATCCCCTCCCTCTCATCTCCCTCCCACCCTCCCTATCCCACCCCTAGGTGGTCACAAAGCACCAAGCTGATCTCCCTGTGCTATGCTGCTGCTTCCCACTAGCTATTTTATATTTGGTAGTGTATATAAGTCCATGCCACTCTCTCACTTCGTCCCAGCTTACCCCTCCCCTTCCCCCTCCCCGTGTCCTCAAGTCCATTCTCTAACTCTGCGTCTTTATCTCTGTCCTGCCCCTAGGTTCATGCGAACCATTTTTTTTCTAGATTCCATATATATGTGTTAGCATATGGTATTTGTTTTTCTCTTTCTGACTTACTTCACTCTGTATGACAGACTCTAGGTCCATCCACCTCACTAGAAATAACTCAATTTCGTTTCTTTTTATGGCTGAGTAATATTCCATTGTATATACGTGCCACATCTTCTTTATCCATTCATCTGTCGACGGACACTTAGGTTGCTTCCATCTCCTGGCTACTGTAAATAGTGCTGCAATGAACACTCCCTTTTTTTTTTCATTGAACAAGATGTGAGACACAAACAAGAACTATGATCAGTTTATAGTCATTAAAAAATTTAACCACAATATGCAAGTACATGGTCTAACATCTTAAAAGTCTGCTAGCATTTGTTAATGAATTGATTTTTCATTTACTTACAGCAAACTGTGAACAAGAAAGGTTGGAGAGCGGCTTAATTATTCAACCAACAGTAATTCATGCAATGATCCTACAACTTTATTCTCACATCAAAGAGACTGAAGGAGAGTCCAGCAATGTTGTATTTCTAGGGACACATAGCTCATGGAGAGCTTCTAAGCCCCTGTCATGGCTGTACAACCATTCTGCTTCACTCTGTGCTTCTTCCCTGCTACCAGGGATCCCCCCCAGAGCCCACACGTGTAGATACCCCTTGCTCTGATACTATATTCAGAATACTCACCCATCCTGGGAGAAGAGTTAACTAGATTGACTCGAGGAGAATGTACAAATGAGGTTCAGACATCTGAAAGTGGTGGAAAATGGGAATCCAGGGTATATATTATCATTTAAATTAGTCTCAGAAATAGATTAGGTATAAATAATTAATTACACCACAATTTTGACATTTTGAAATGGTATTTTTTATAAACTGAATATTTGCCAGTAGGTAAACAAGTAGTGAATAAGTAGAATGTTATGATTGTAATTGTCTATAAACTGGTACTTGTGTGTCCAAATGGCTACTTTCAGCAACAGCCATTAGTAGTAATAAATCACATTCTTAGCTTATTAACAAATATTATTTTGTTCAAAGAGGATGAAAGGGGTGGCGGGGGGGAAGGATGTAAGAGGACTGAGATCACAACACAGCAAGATAAAGGAAAGCTAATGAGAAAAATAAAGCAAGGGCAAAACACTGATGTGATAAAATCCAATGAACCCTATTTAAAAAAATAAAAAGACACCTGAGTCTTTCTAAATAGCCAAAAGATAATTTCTTGCTCGTTGAAGTAGTCATATGGATAAGGCCACAGCTAATAGGTAACCAGATAATTATGGTGAAAGCACTTATCAAAACAAACGGTCTAAATAAAAGTACACTGCGGGCTTCCCTGGTGGCGCAGTGGTTAAGAATCCGCCTGCCAATGCAGGGGACACAGGTTGGAGCCCTGGTCCGGGAAGATCCCACCTGCTGCGGAGGAACTAAGCCCGTGCGCCACAACTACTGAGCCTGCGCTCTAGAGCCCGTGAGCCACCTGAGCTCACATGCCACAACTACTGAAGCCCGTGCTCTACAACAAGAGAAGCCACCACAATGAGGAGCCCGCACACAGCAATGAAGACCCAACGCAGCCAAAAATAAATAAATTAAAAAAAAAAAAAGTACACTTGCGCTGTTTGCCAAGGGTCTAAGACTGAATACAAAATGTGAGGTCTTCTGGTGAACCTTGTGAATGTCTAATAATGAATCTCCAGTTATTCACAGTGATTCAAGACATGTAGACGAGTGAAGAGATTATGTAGGCACTTTGGGGAACACTGATTTTTTTAAAGCTATTCAACACTAATTAATCCCACAAGAGAACTAAAAGGAATACAAAGGTAATAAAATAAAGCACAGGTTCTAACCTAAGCTTAAACTCTAGTGCAGTGGTTTTTAAACTTTAGTGTGCATCAAAATCATCCAGAGGGTTTCTGAAAATCCAGATTGCTAAACTCCACTTCCCATAGTTTCAGAATCAGAAGATTGGGGTTGGGTCTTAAGAGCTAGCATTTCTAACAAGTTCTCAGGTGATAACCTCTGACTTAGTAGGTCAAAAGACAATAAGCATACACAGCAAACATTACACTCAATGGTTAAGAAACTGAAAGCTTTCCCTCTAACATGAGGAACAAGACAAGGATGCCTACTTTCACCACCACTATTGACATTGTACCAGAAGTCTTAGCTAGAACAACGCGGCAAAAAAAGAAAAAGAAACAGAAAAGGCATCCAAATTGGAAAGGAAGAAGTAAAATTATATTCGCAGAAGACATAATCCTATATATAGAAAATCCCAAAGATTCCATACACAAAAAACTATTAGAGCTAAAAAACGAATTCAGTAAATTTACAGGGTACAAGAGCAATGCATAAGTCAATTGTGTTTCTATGCACCAGCAATGAACAATCTGAAAAGGAAATTAAGAACACAATTCTATTTATGACAGTATCCAAAAGAATAAAATACCTAGGAAAAAATTTAATCAAGGGGGTGAAAGATTTATGCACTTAAATTACAAAACACTGCTGAAAGAAATTAAAGAAGACCTAAATAAATGGAACTTAAGAACACCTAAACAAAGACACGGAATGGAAGACTTAATATTGTTAAGATGGCAATATCGCTCAAAGCGATCTACTGAGTCAATGTAATCTCTACCAAAATTCCAACGGTCTTTTTGGCAGAAATGGAAAAGCCAACCCTCAAATTCATATGAAATTGCAAGAGGCCCCAAACAGACAAAAAGAATCAACTTGGACCCCTACCTGACATCATATACAAAAATTAACTCATCATAGATCTAAATATAAAAGCTAAAACCATAAAACCCTTAGAAGAAAACATGGGTATATATTTCATGGGCATCTGTCAATGGATTCTTAAATGTGACACCAAAACCACAAGCAACAAAAGAAAAAAAATAGAGTGGACTTCATAAAAATTAAAAACTTTTGTGCAAAGGACATTATTAACAAAGTGAAAAGACAACCTATAAAATGGGGAAAAAATATTTACAAATTCGGTACCTGATAAGGAACTAGTATCCCAAATATATATATATTGATAATTGTCACGACTCAACAAAAAGACAAACAACCTAATTTTTAAAACGGGTAAATGGTTTAAATAGACATCTTACCAAAGAAGATATACAAACAGCCAACAAACATATGAGAAGATGCTCACAACATCGTTAGTCATTAGGGAAACACAAATCAAAACCACAATGAGGTACCACTTCACACCTCCTACAATGCCTATTCTCAGAAAAATGGAAAATAAGTGTTGGTGAGGATGTGGAAAAACTGGAACCCTTGTACAATTGCCGGTAGTGATGTAAAATGATACAGCTGTTGTGGAAAACAGTTTGGCTCTTCCTCAAAAAGTTAATCAGGAAAGTACCATTATGACCCACCAATATCACTCCTAGGTATAATATACCCAGAAGGATTGAAAACTGGGATGCAAACAAATACATGTACACACACGTTCACAGCATCACTATTCACAATAGCCAAAAGATGCAAACAGCCAAAATGTCTATTAGGGGATGAATGGGTAAATACAATGTGACATAATACACACAGGGACTATTACTCAGCCATAAAAATAAATGAAGTACTGATATATGCTACAAGGTTGAAAACGTCACGCTAAGTGAGAGAAGCCAGACACAAACGGTCACATATTGTGTGATTCCATGTATATGAAATATCCAGAATAAATAAATCAACAGAAATGAAACTCAGATTTGTGGTTTCCAAGGACTGAGGGGTGGGAGGGATTTGGGAAGCAACTGCTTAATAGATGCAGGGTTTCCTTTTGGGGTGATGAAAATGTTTTAGAACTAGAAAGAAGAAGTGATTGCATAACACCGTAAATATACTAAATTGCCAATGAATTAAAATAGTTAATTTTATCTAATTAATAATGTTATGTGTATTTCACCTCAATAAAAATATTTTTTTAAAGAAATGGTGAGCACATAACCAAAGAACTATAAGATAGTAAAACTGGGGTTACTAATAAACTACCAAAAAGCAACTGAACATAAACTTCCTAGAGCACATCTTCATTCCTCATACATTAATTTCTGGGAGGATGCTATTTCTAGACACTGTGCTATGCAAAAAGCCAGTAAAGTGCATTCTCTGTCCTCAAAGCACTCACAGTCTAATTACGAGGAACAGATATATAAACAAACACACACAAGGATGCACTTCAGGCACTTCAGGCACTGTCTAAATTTAGCAAGATTTTAAATGATTATCACCCTATGGACACATTAGTAATTACAGAAATGAGCTGTTAGAAGGCCCTTAGGATTTAGTGGAGGGCTCACTGTTTTACAACTAAAGAAACTGAGGCCCAGAAGCAAACTGAGAAGCTGGCAGGCGATGGAACAACAGGGTCTAGAAGTCAGTTTTTCTAGTTTTCAGCCCAATGTGGTTTCCTTCAGGAGTAAGTTTTGTTGTTTCTTAAAATGCTGCTGCAAAGTCATTTTCTCTCACGGTGTAATTTTCACATAGAGCCAGGTATAGATGGCACGTTTCTCTGGCTCAGATATATTGGTCTCTCCAAACTGTAACTACTTCTTCCCAAAGGCATCCTGCCAGAGAGGAAACAAACTGGGAAGAGCAGAATCTGAGCAGTGCAAAGAACAAAAGCTTTGGAGCTAGTGAGGCCTGGGCTTGAATGTGAGCTCTACCACTTTCCAGCATGACCTTGGGCTAGTTACTTAAACTCTCTCTGACTGATCAGCACTTTTCCGACCTACAAAAAAGGATGACAAGAGCTAATTTCAAGGGTTGTTCTGAGGACTGGAAGTTGTAATAATGCATATAGGGTCCAGCACAGTACCGTGTCAAATCATGGTATTTAAAAAACAACTCCAACATTGTGCCACGAAGAAAAATACTGTATGAACAAAGAGGTTAACAGAGACTAAGCATTTATCAGAGAGACAAATGAAGAGTTATATGCTTTCTCAAATGAGCAAGTCAGTTGTTTTGTCCTTCACAATTTTTCCCTCTAAAAATGTGTTTCCATCTTGTACCTTCAAAATAATATTCTCCTTTTAAAAATATAATGCGGGCTTCCCTGGTGACACAGTGGTTGAGAGTCTGCCTGCCAATGCAGGGGACACGGGTTCGTGCCCCGGTCCAGGAAGATCCCACATGCCGCGGAGCGGCTAGGCCCATGAGCCGTGGCCGCTGAGCCTGCGCTCCACAACGGGAGAGGCCACAACAGTGAGAGGCCCGCGTACCGCAAAAAAAAAAAAAAAAAATATATATATATATATATATATATATATATATATTGCATTTGAGATATATGAATTATGATTTAAAAACAAGGAACAAATTTTTAAAAAAGGAAAAGACGGCTGCTTTCCCATAGTTGTCTACTTTCCCATATCTAATACTAGCCCTCTACCTCTCCCAAAACCACCTGTTATCTTTTCCTAATTTCTAGGAAACCTTAGAAAATTGGGTATGCCTAACTTTCTAAATGTCTGGACAACTCTAAATCAAAGGATCAGTCCTTGTTTTCTGAAAGCCAATCCTCTACACCTCTCTGACATTGGCTTTATTACAAGAATTTCTAGTCTGGCTCAGCTATTGTCCTTAAAAGTAGCAAGTGACCGTAACAACAAATTGCCCAATGATGACTAAAATATTCCTGTTGAAGTCTTCCTGAAGTAAACCACTACCAAGAACCAAAAGTGAGCTGCCGATAGAACTCATAAATAATGGGTCACCACCATCTTATCATTTAACCATTTAAAAACACAAGAAGGTGCTACTTTAGTTAAATATGTTATACCATTTTTGAAATGCAAGTCTTTTCTTTCCAAATATTCCTCTTCGAACTTGTTCTGCTACTTAGCTGTTATAAGGGCATCAGGAGTAGAGCAAGAGTTTAATTCTCACATAAGACTAAACTTCATCAATCCCAATTTTCCTTAATTTCAAAAAAATTGAGATATCTACCCACGTTATCAAGTTGTTTTTAGGCTTAAATGTTAATAAAATCTGTATACTTACTGAGTGATTATAGAGTGCTTTTCTTATATTAGTTAATATTTTATTGCATTCAATTCAATAAACATTTATCGTACAAGATGCTGTAAGGTATTAAAAGCCACACAGAAGATTCTACAACAGAAACGTTACTAACGAACTACTCCATAAATAAGCAGCAATTGTTTTATTAGCGGCCAAGAGCTCTGGAGCTGGACAATAAAAATCATCCACGGGGTGGGTAGAAGGAGCATATTTAACACTTCCAGTGACTGACAATGAATGGTAAAGGAAGTCGGTGAATCCACTCACAACAGGCATGATGCCTAACACAGTTTTAAAGAGAACTCGATTTAAATTCAGGCCTACAGGAATACAAGCTCTAAGACTGTCAAAGATATTAGGTACCATGAGAGAGGCCAGTGATACAGCCTTCAACTCCTGGTTTTAGAGCTCTTGGTTGTTGCTTTGTTCAGTTCAACAAACCTTTGCTGAACCCGGTCTAGTTGCCAGACCCGGCACAGGATGCCAAGGACACAACGACATTGAAGAGAACAAGCATTTCTGCTCTTAATTATGGAGAGAATGGCATGCAGAATGAGTAATGCACAGGTGCATAGAGTGCGGGGCGGAGGGGGAAACCCAGCTTTGTGTCCTGCTTTGGGCCTGAGGTTTCTGCGACAGACACTGTGTGTCTCGGCATGGAGTCAGGCACATAGTCCAGACATCTCAAGCAGCATGAGCATTTGGTAAGAGTCTAGTCTAGCAATAGAAGTGATTAAACAATTAGGTAGGAGGCCTATGAAAAATGGTTCCAAAAGTTCATCTTTGGAAAAAACAAAACACAAGACAGTGAGTTCACAGATACAGCCTGATGTTGAAGCTGGACCTCCCGAGGTCTCAGGGCCCTGCTCTTCATGTTAAATTTATCACCCTCTTCAAATCTGGACCATAACTTAACCAGTCCACAAAATGAAAAACATTCAGTGTCACCCTTCCAGTTAAACTTATCTAAATGAACACTAAGACTCAGTCTGTCTTTGTTTGATTTTTAATGTCAGGTTTTAATGACAGATAATCCATGGATTTGCTTATTTATACTTCAACTAGGACCTTATAAACTTCAGAGCTCTGAGGAATGACACAAACACAACTCAGTAATACTGAGAATGAGCTTCTGATATTTTACCAAAAAAAGTCCCTGCAAATACTAGCAGCAAAATTAAAATAAAGTCATCAAAAGGGCATTCAACTTCAAAGCCTTTTAAAGCAAATCTTTCCTAGCATGCTTTCTCTATGCCCATCAAGGGCATCAGAGAGCCCCTCACACTTTCTTATACAGGGTAATGAGGACCATTTTGCCAACTACTGGTATTAGCTAATAACAAATTCAAGAGGAAGTTGCCCAACAAACTGAGTCAGAATGGGTGAGCATAACTTCAGTGGAACCCTCCAAGAGAGTCCTGTTTAGGGTAGAAATTTATTAGAGCAGAGTATTTTAATTTCATTTTAAATGTCCTGAGATAAAACAAACTGATATTTTTAAGAAATAAGTCTATTAATTTTGTAGAGAAAAAAATCAGCAAGAAAAATTATTCATTAAAAGGCAATGGCAGAGACAGCAACGTGCCAGCAGGATTGGGGCAGAACTTATTCACTGTGGCACCGAGTATTTTAAAAGGGTGGCCTGCATTCTCTCACCAGCTTTCTTTGCGGTCAGAAAGGGTTATGAAAGGGAACAGGAAAGAATAAAACCCTGTCTACTCTTCTGCTCCAGACCTCAACTCCCACCCCATCTGGCTGCCGCACAAGCCTGTTTTCTCCCGGGAAGGAAAGAACAGCAAACAAAAGATAGGACAGCAAATAGATATTTTCCTAACAACTCTGTGAAGAACTCAGGGGCAAATGTGCACTTCCTAAATAAAATAATGTGTGCTCCTCTTTACAACTCCAAGGTCATGCTGTAGAGGGGCAAGTTTGAAAATAGTACTGAAATTATTAACCCAACAACAATATGTGATTGCACTCCTCTCAAGATCTGTTTTACATTATCCATCTGTCAGAAATGAAAGACTATTAAAACATCACCCACCTGAAAGCTGAATTACAGAAATAATAAGGTATAGCTTTACCAACATATCATTACACAATATATTGGGGGAGTTCAATTATCCATTGCTCTGATGAGGTTTACAAAGCCAACCACAGAGGATACCTTTTAATTGCCCTCAAGGCTGGCTCTTCTGCTCCCTGCCCTCCCACCATGAGCATGCTTCCCGTAAAGGAAAGCCTCTGACAACATTCTAAAGGCATTTTATTGACAACATCCCAACACGGTTTACTACCTTGGTTCTTTTAACTCATGCACCTCAAGAAAACAAAGGCAGGAGAAAAATGTCTGGGATCCACGGCACAGAACTGCTAAAGAAAACCAACAGTTATTATGGAAATGGAAAAAAAATAATCCAAATGTTCCACAGAACACAAATCACAGTTTATCTACCTGATGCCATTTTTCCTCCAACTATAAGGTTATTCTTTTCACTTACTCACAATCACACAACGTCAGGTTGGAAGCTGCTTCTCAACAGAAGACCAGCAATCTTCTGAAATTAATTTAATTTTACAAAAATGTTTTGATTGCTAATAAAAATTCTCTAAATTGTCCCGTGGTTCGGACCTAATAATGGGCTTTGAGATGACTACCTCAGTTTACAGTTCTAATCTCTGCCTTACCTAAACCATGTAGAGGAGACCAAGAGAGTAAGTGAGAGTTCCTATAGACCAGCCATGTTTACACAGCTTGTTGCTTTTACTCTTTTTTGTTTGTATGTGAAAAACAAAGGGCAGGCTGAGACTGACAGTAAACAACAACTACAAATAGGTTAGGCTCTCCCATTTGAAGTCTGATCAAAGGCAGTCAGTAAACACCTCCAAGTAACTGCAGGAAGGTTGGATCACCCTGGCCAGTTATTTTCTCGGCTATAAAAATGAGCTGACACAGTTACTGTTTGAGGGGCAGACAACTGCTTTATGGCATAGATGCTTTCTCGTCCTGGCACGCTGGTTCAAAAGAAACAAAAATTTTTACTAAGCAGGCTACAATTTCACTTTCAAGTATCAACCCTCCACTTACAAAGGGGACGGAGACAAATGAAAATGGAGGGTCTAAGCTTGGGGAATACGTAACCAGAAAGATCTCCTAGCTGATTAACTGCTGTCTTTCCCTAGCTTAAAAAAAAAAAAAAAAAAAGGAAGCTTTTCAAGAGAATGATAAATTTTAAAGTCACCCCATCCAGAGAACTACCAGCCAGTCAGGAATATCCAAGACTAGGCCATACCAGGATAGGTAAGAAAAGGAAAATGCAAAATTACCAATATGTTCAATGAAAAAAAAAAAATCAAAACAGTAATTTCACTTATACTACCATCAGTGGTTAAACAACATAACCAAAACCAGATATACACAACATACAAACACGAGCAACTCCTAAATCCCTTCAAGGCAAAACATTCATATTAACACCCCTTCCAGTCCAGACATCCTTATCACATTAAACTGTGAGCATCAGAAGTTGTAAGTATTTTTCAACTCCTTATCTCCATCACTGCCTTTGAGAAACCATTGTGTTTTGTGACTTCTCTTCCCTCTGACATCACCTATGAAATAATCCCCATGTGCACATGGCCTGAAGTCCATACCTTAAGCCTCGTACTTACCAAGTGATCACCTTCACTTTTAGAAGAGTAAAACAGTGTCAAAATATTTGATTAAAAATTTCCTGGTCACAGATATGAGGTCAGGTCTGTTAGGTAATGTGTTGCTAGAACAAAGTGAAGATCTGATAATAAGGAGAAAGAAAGGTTTGGGGCAGCAAGATGACATTCTCATAGAAAAGAGAGGAGGAACTAGACGTATACTGAATATACAAGAAGGAAAAAGAAAAAAAAACAAAACACAGAAGGAGGAAATAATCTGGTGGACTGGGGAGAAAACCTCAAACCAGGCATAAAAATCACACCCGGAAAATATTTGGCCCCAATTAATCTCTACTAAATTGGTTTCCAATTCAGTGTGATACATTAAAAGGTCTGTGGTGAGAGCACATGCATGATATTCAAAATAGCAACTCAAAAAAAGCATCACAGGAATCTAGAGGCTGGTCAATGATCCATTTCAGCTTTCAAGCGGTATTTTTAAAAACTCTTCTCTTCAACCTACCCTATGGAAACCAACTGAAGCTCAGTGGAGATATGGGATCCAATCCACAAGGCCTTGGGTAAGTCACTTAACTGTGCATGTTAATAACTGCCTCAAATGCAATGTAAAAGAAAAGGAACGTGATGATTTCCATGCTTCCTTCTAGAGCAGTAGCAATGGTGTCATTTAGGCCTATGCTTGCAGATTCTAGAAAGAGCTGTTAGTGGACAATCTCTAAAATCCTTCCAGCTGTGAGCCTCAAATGAGAGTTACATTAGAATCTCTGGGGCCTTTTGAAAATGTAGATTTCCAGGACCTCTGGAACCTGCTTTCTTTCACAGGCTGACCAGCTCTCCCTTCCTTCCCCCTCAATTATACACCCCATTGATTTCGATGTAGATGTACTATGGATCAGTCAGAGGAATAATGACCTAGAAAGAATGCAATAAAATAAATAAAAGGGCGAGAAGAATAATCACATTCAAGATCCTTGAAGCACATCTCATTTGTACTTACTTTAAGCCAAATTAGCTGAGTCTTAATTTCAGCACAATGCTTAAAAGTGAAGAGGGAAAAGAGACAGCCAAGTTCCATAAATCTTATCCAATTGATGGGTATTTAATTAAATATATATCAACAAAGATGACTATAATTTGGCTAAAAATAGTCCTCCAGCTTTAGTCATAATAAAGCTACTATTATACTTCCATGGCAACAACAAAATAATCACAGAATTTTATATAATATCAAATAATAAGCATTCTAGTAAGCAGTCTATACAAGTATTATATTTATTTATATGATTACAGGACATCAGTGACAGTTTAATATGAAACTCTATGCATCTAAAAATAAACAAACAGGGAGAACATTTGATAAAATCTTTGTAACTGTTTTTAGTTGACAGCCAAGATCACAGAATCAAAATTCCCTTAGGGGTGGCAAGCATCTTAAAGGTCATTCAGTCCAATTCCCTACTTAAGGCTTGAACTGCTGATCAAAATCTCTAGCAAGTGGCCAGAATATTTCAAGTAATACAGAGTTCACCTTCTGAAAACGCAGCAAATTCCATTTTTTAGGAATCTTAATTGAGAATGGGTTTTCCCTTTTAATAAGCAGAAATCTGAATTCTATTCCTAAGAGGCATACAGACTAAACGTAATCTCAATCCCATAAAACAATACTTCAGATACCTGGAGAGTTAAATCTCATCAGGCCTCCTCCTAAAGACAAAACTACTTGGGATTTCTTTACCCTCTCCTTCTTTGTCATGGCTTCTAACTGCATCCCCATTGGTCATCCTAACAATCTACCTTGTCTATAGCCCTTTTAAAACTTCTTAGGTTCTAAAAACATTACACTAGGGACGTCCCTGGTGGTCCAGTGGTTAAGAACCCACCTTCCAGTGCAGGGGACGCGGGTTTGATCCTTGGTCGGGGAACTAAGATCCCACATGCCGTGGGGCAACTAGGCCCACACACCACAACTACTGAGCCCGCATGCTCTAGAGCCCGTGCGCCACAACTAGAGAGCCCGTGTGCCACAACTAAGACCCGACACAGCCAAATAAATAAATATTTTTAAAAATAAAATAAAAACATTACACTCCATCACTCTGTAAGCACAAGGTGTGGAGAATCATCACTGCCCTGGTCTATTCACAGTCAAGCTCAGACAGAAATAAGACCACTGGCCTCTCCTCCACACCAAGGCCAGCTGACCAATGAGGATGAATCCCTGAGTGCTCCATGCCTTTGGTGACCCATGGGCCTCTGCAGTTGACAACTCAACTCACTGCAGGCGTTAGGCAAAGCCCAAACAACAGGGAACTGCTAAGTTCAAACCTGAGAGAGATCATGATTTCACTGTTTTTGCATTCTGGATTATACTAGGTTATTGAGATCACTGGTATCAGAATCAGCACTATAGTCATTACTTACATATGTATATCTTCACATTTATATGCTATGAGTATCTTTTATGTGATATTATATGAAATCATTTAGATACTATAGTTTATATGTTTTTAGGTGTATGTGAGTGTATTGTCAAATGAAATCATAATATAAAGTTCACTTCATATGAAGTAATCTCATTATCATTAACCCAAAGGTTTTTGTAACAGAATAGTTAGTAGTTAGGCATTAAATGACATGTCTGTAATCAAGATACTTCCTCGTTTTCAATCTCAACTTTTGCAAATGTGTCAGTGGCAAAATTTCTACACATGGGTTAAACATCTAAAAAGCAGGTAACTTCTCAGCTGATACTTCTCTCACTTGAGCCAGTTAAAAGAACATTTTCTTCCCTAAAACTTTAGTTTATTCTTCTCAACATTTATACCCATTTGGGTATTCATAAGCAAATCTTTTCATTTTTTGCATGTGGCTACAAAGTTTTTTAAAGAGGACTCCAAAAATGCAGGATCTTACGAAAAATTAATACTTAGGTTTTCTTAAATCCTAAAGCAACCTAATAACACTGATTCATTTTACTGAAACATGTCAATAACTTTGATGGCCCTTATTCCATCACTCCCTACCCAGCTCTCCTCCCCAAGAAAAAGAATGAAAATAAGAGTTTGTACCCACCTTCCAACTTAGCTAAATCTCATTAACTTTTTCGAAAGTGCCAATATAATCTGTGAAATATTCTGAAAGGTTTTCTCACAGATTCTTGATTCTATTTGAATTTATTATTTTAAAAAACAAAATTTTCCTTTTTTGAGAAGAACCCAGTTTCTCATTTTACCCCACGCTTCAGGTTTTTCATGAGGACTGTTAGCAGTACAACCATATTGCTATGGGCTTATAACAACTTATAAAACTCTCAACTAATGAGGTTCCCAAAGGGATCACCCATTCAAAACATTAAATTTAAATTCATCTACGTTTATTAGTGGTCCAAAGTCTAGAATCTCTACTGTGGCTCAACAGAGTAAGAAGAAGAAAAACAAATGATGCATCTTATTATGTGTAGCATAGGGGCATATTTTTATAAATATCATATTTCACCAAGTCAAAGATACCATCTATAAGACAACATAATTTCATATGCTACTGAAAAAGAAAAAATGTTGCCTTCAATTGACATTCAATCAAGTACAAGATGCATGACAATTCAAAAGATGTTAAAATGGGAGCAGAAAAGTGTTTTTTAAAATTCATGAAATATGGGATAGTCTGAGAAGAAACTGAAAGAAATCAGAGAGTTCACAATCCCAATCTGTAGACCTATCCAATGGCTCAGTGGATGATTAAGAAGTTTGTGAACACAATCACAAAATTCCCATTAACAACACAATTTGGAACAATCATTAAGAGCCAGCTTTAGAGTGAAGCCAGTGTCATACAGAGTAAAGTCAGTCAGAAAGAGAAAAACAAACACCGCATGGTAACACATATATGGAATCTAAAGAAAAAAAATGGATATGAAGAACATAGAGGCAGGACAGGAATAAAGACGCAGATGTAGAGAATGGACTTGAGGACAAGGGGAAGGGGAAGGGTAAGCTGGGACGAAGTGAGAGAGTGGCATGCACATATATACACTACGAAATGTAAAACAGATGGCTAGTGGGAAGCAGCCGCATAGCACAGGGAGATCAGCTCCGCGCTCTGTGACCACCTAGAGGGGTGGGATAGGGAGGGTGGGAGGGAGACACAAGAGGGAGGAGATATGGGGATATATGTATATGTATAGCTAAAAAATTTAAAGAAGAAAAAAAAAAAAGAACCAGCTTTAAGTCTAATGTCCCAGAAACTACCAAAATTCATTTCTTGCACAAAAACTTCCAACTTGGAATTACAGAGTAGTTCACTGAAATAAATGTACCCTACCCCCTCCTTTCTCCTTTAAATTCAAATTCACTGAATGTTAGTTGAACTCAGTATTCCTGTAACTAATGTATTTGCTTTACTTCAGTTAAACATAAACCAAGTTTTAGTCTTTAAATGTTCAAAATTCACAAAAAAAGGCAGGTCACTGTCCCCTTCAAGAGACTGGCAGTCTCACTACGCATTAAACCTAAGACTGAAGACAATTTCTGATAACAGCCATGAGTCTCTAGCTTCCTCATATCCTGAAGGCATACAACCACTGGTTCAGAACTCTTAGGGCAAGTGTTTAGCAAAGTAAAAAAATTTACTTTAAAAAAGTTTGAGGGACTTCCCTGGTGGTCCAGTGGTTAAGAATCCACCTTCCAATGCAGGGGACGGGCCTCGACCCCTGGTTAGGGAACTAAAATCCCACATGCCGCGGGGCAACTAAGTCCTCGCGCCACAACTACTGAGCCCACACGCCACAACTAGAGAGAAGCTCAGGCGCCACAAATAGAGAGAAGCCCGCACGCTGCAACGAAAGATCCCACACGTGGCAACTAAGACCCAATGCAGCCAAAAACAAACGGAAAAAGTGTGATACCTCTGGAAAGACTGAGCGTAAACAGTCCTAGGAAGGTCTGGTCATCCCATGGACTTGGCGATACATCTGATTTGCATTAAAATGCAATGTCTTACAAATATATGTGTTTTCTAAAACTCATTCTCAATGTAACGAAAAATACTGCTTTATCCCATGTTTTAAGGAGTTCTACATTCCCCTTACTCTCATTAATTCTTGTAATGGAATAACCAATAAACAACACTTTCCGCTTAAAAGAATAAATTATATTCTGTCTCCTCCATCTGCTTCCCACCTTCCCTGCACCCCAGTCCCACATCTCCGGAAGAAAGCTACATGGGGAGGGGCTTAAGACAAATTCACCTATTATTATCCATGTTTCTGACAGTGGAGGGTATGTCAAGCTAAACTATGACTGCATAGTAATTAAAGTTCTAACTACTGTTGTTGTCCAGCAGTTCGGAGAAACACCAGATTCCTTTAATTTGTGCTTCATCACTCCCTCTGTTTTCTTCATCCCAGAGGGTCACCTCACAATATTCTTATTAAAGTCAGCCAAAGGGGGCTTCCCTGGTGGCGCAGTGGTTGAGAGTCCGCCTGCCGATGCAGGGGACACGGGTTCGTGCCCCGGTCCGGGAGGATCCCACGTGCCGCGGAGTGGCTGGGCCCGTGAGCCATGGCCGCTGAGACTGCGCGTCCGGAGCCTGTGCTCCGCAACGGGAGAGGCCACAACAGTGAAAGGCCCGCGTACCGCAAAAAAAAAAAAAAAAAGTCAGCCAAAGGAAAGGAAGAAATAAAGGTCAAGATCTTAAATGCCAATGTACGGTCCTAACCTGGGCTATACAGGATGAGATTTACCAGGAAGTTAAAAAAGCAGATCTTCTCTCTAAAGACCCTGGAAAAAGAACTAGTGTTATTGATAACGTTTTATTTAGTTATCTTTTAATGCCCTAATTTTACTAAATCCACTACTCACAAAATGATTGAATGCATCTGCAAGAGTCTAGCCTATCAAAACTTATCAAACAGAAACCTAACAATCTGAAGTGTATGTATACAAAAGTAGAAAGTGGCCAAACGTGATCCACAGGGCGCTTTAGTCACCTTTTTCCCCCTGTAGATTCTATTTTTCATTTGATATTCATTGTTTCTTAATGATTTACTCTTAATGACTGGGAAACAAGTGCTAAAATGTTATAAGTTACTTCTACATTTAAGTGGATATTAAACAAAAGTAACACCAAACAAGTTTTCCAATTTCTCCAGGTTTTCACACAAATTAACATCTTAGCCGAAATTTACAGACTAATCCTAAACCAGGCAGAAAGGACTCCTGAAAACTACCGGATGGCAGCTGCTAGAATATTAAGGTGGTGATCGTAGGTGTCATTCAGAAAGATGGGGCCACCTTTGTGGATGTGAAGTCACCACTCTCTAATGAGCTCTAGTAGGGAGCTTGTGAGCCCCTCAAAAACAGGTCCCAAACAGGCAAAATAGACCCAAGACATACAAAATAAACAAAACTAGCAAAGGCAACGAAGGCCAAAACAAAGAGTCCTGTAAGTAATCAGGAGAGGCGGAAAGCTAAGCTACTCTTTTGTCATAATTTCTCTCTCTAAACAAGAAAAACTTGAACACATTCTCATTTTAGAGAAAACTCAATTCTAAAACTTCTGGATAGGTTTATAAACTACATAAAACATCACAGTACAGTATGATCTGCTTTTTTTTTAAATAACTGATTTTTCTGGAATATACTCTCTAGAATATACTTCTAAACGAACTTCCTTTTTGAAGGACTCATAGAAATGAATGACAAAACTTGCCTTATGTTATTCATGCACTATTTCAACTCCTATTCAGGAGCCATGTGACCTCCTCTTCACTTGGTGCACCATTTCAGATGACCAGTAACTACTAAACATAGCATTCATGAGCTGCAATAAATATAACTCCTAAAAAAATCATCTTAAACTGGCCAATTTCAATCAGCCCTACAGTCCCTTGAGAAAAACTAATTATGCCGCCAATCGACATATTACCTTACAGTAGTAAAAATTAGTCTAAAAACATTCTTTCCAATTTTCTTATCCTTATTCTTTTTCTTTCCCTCATCACATTATAAGAAATAAATGGTTGAATAATTTATATATCTACTTTTCATTTTTCATATACAGTATACAAGAATTATAAATACCCTGATTTTACATTAAGATACTTGCTAACGATTCATTACCTTCAAATTTAAAATAAAAATGCCAATTAAGGGCTGAACAAAATTTATTACCCACCTACCTACTAAACCACAATGTAATTCAATCAATGTATAGTAACTACCAAGGAACAAATTAAACATGGAACTTTTCTCTGTGATAAAAACAGATATCGGAGAAGGGCAAATTCCTTTACCTATAGAACATATTATCTTTCTGAAGTGATCTTACTTCCTAGAATTCGGATTTTGAGTAACTTTAAACACTTCTCCAAAACACACTGCAAGAAATAAAAGATACATTGAAACTCTGCAAGGAGAATGCAGATTTATTTACCGGCTAACCAGAGAGGAGTAGTTGTGGCATAGATACTGGGCCTTACTCTTCCAGATTCAATTCCCAGCTCTACCAGTTACTAGTTGTGTGATCCTAGGCATATTACTAAACCTCTCTCTATTCCTCAGTTTCCTCATCTGCAAAACAAAGAGGGTAATAGTACCAATTCATCTGCAAAACAAAGAAGGTAATAGTACCAATCTCACAAGATTACCAGAGGAAGAAGTGAGTTAGTAGATGTGAAATGCTTCTTGGAAGAATGCCTGACACGTGCTTGGCTCCCTGATGGGTCAGCTGGGATTATTACTATTATACCACAGCCACAGCTGCCATTTTCTCTCCATCCCAACGGTCCCTATTACTCCTGTTATATTCCAGTTTTAACCAAGTAAGGTAATAGACTCAGATTTTTCTATGAGTATAGGTAATCACAAATAAAATTATCCAAACAACAAAAATGATTAATACCAATATCCAGACAATAAAAATGATTAATACCTATCCATCAACAAAAATGGTTAATGCCATAGCTTGGGATGGGGTGATGATCCTGGTTTTAAGCCTTCTATCAGGTTAAGCCAAAAAATCATTCACTCCAACTAGGCAAATCAATATTGGTTTCTCATCGGCTGAGGGAAAGCAACATAGATTTACTGCTGCATGGGATCTACATTTCCATTCATAAAAGCACTGTCCTTCCCATCAGATACAAGAAACCTTCTTCATTTCCCCCACAATACCAAGCAAAGTTGGCCCAGTGTTTAACAGGCACTTGACGAATAACTTAGGCCCAAATGGATGTTTCCTGGATGTACCATGTACTCGTTTAGTTGCATTGCCAGACAATGTTGTTGGTTCTCTCCCACCACCACTCATCCCAGGTTTCTAAACCTTAAAACATAGAACAGGTAATTTGCAAAGAATATCTAACCTTGTCCTATGAGCTGTGTCCTCAATTCATGCAGCTAATACTAGATCTTGCCCAAAAAGCAGACTTCAGTGCAGAAAATGACTCAAAAAAGGGACTAAAATGACAAAAAAAATTCCAGTTTATTTTACAGAATAAGTTTGGAACTCTACAAAAAGTTTATAAAGTAATTAAAACTCCTATATATCAATTAACCTTTTCTTAAGGAATTATTCAGGTAGAATGAAACTCTATTACCCATTTAGTAACATATTATGAATACATTATATGCTTTGGGAGGTGTGTATGTGTAGAAGTGAACAGAAATGAGCCATGAGTTGGAAACTCAGTACTGAAAGTTTTATTTTGCTCAGGGGAAATCAGGAATATTCTCACAATTCTTTCTGCTTACAAAGGCAGCCTGGTTTATTTATAAAAACTTGGCCACAAGTGGCCAGAATCAAGGCATTTCAATAGGGCTGTCTTTTGCTTTCTTCCTTTTTTCTCTATCCCCTTTCTCCTTCTCCTTAAGAAGCATCTCTGGTGCACGCCTGGTTTCTAAGGGTCTGATGAGACTCTCTATGGGTGCTACAGTGAATGCTTAATTCTGAAAGAAATATTTTTCTCTCCGTCTCTCTGAGTCAGAAAATTCTGAACACAAGAGGACCCATTCAAGGCATGATGGAGTGCCCCACAGAGGCAGCAATATGTTCACAGTTGGCAAACAGAGATCTGTTTGGACAGTGAGCACAGCCATCCACTCAGCAAACATCAGCTTCCCTATTAGTTCACAGCAGAAACAACCAGACGCTGGCGGCCCTTCTTTCAGACTCCAACACCACTTTGGGACAAGCCTTCTAAACAGAATGCCTTTGTCCAACAGTCACAATTCAGTGCGTCCCAACGGCTTTCCTAGAAGCTATGCCTGTCTATTCACAATTGCATTTGGGCCCAAAAATCATTTGTAAAGGTCTAGAGGAAAAAAGTGATGGGAAAAAAACCAATTTCTATTTATAATAATAGACAAGGAGTGACTGAATGGCTTTATACAATCAGCAAGAACAGCAGCAGGAAAGGTATGAAGTGTATGATGAATCTAAAGGGCTGTCAATCCCCTTAAGGTGCTTTTGGGATCATGGATGTTGTTAGCACTGCAATCTGGAAGAACACCAAGTATAACCTTTCACAGGAAGTCAGAGAAAAGGTAGAGCAAATCAAATAGCAACTTCCTGTGGCGTGTATGTGAATATGATACCCCTCCTCCCCATAAGGTTTCAAAATAATACGCAGTTTAAAACTTGTCATTTCAGAAAGACAGCAAGACAGGTTAGGACATCTGGTTCTACCCAAACTTTCACCAAATCCTCTCTGTCATGGGTAAAACCAACAAACAACCCCACAAAGACAGAAGACAAACTCATGGCCTCTCTCGCTTTCTCCCACTGTGGGCATAAACTTGCTGTTTGACCAGTTGTTCCTACAGACCTGCTAACAGAATTCTGCCATCGTTCTTAGTATAGGTATGAAATCAAATAAAAATATGAGTATGACATAAAAACATGTCACAGGGAAGGTTGAGGGAAGAGGGGGTAGTGTCCTCCAGGATATGACATTCCCCACAGCTTATAACACTAACATATTCTTATTACTAAGTATTCATTTGTTACCTTATCTCCCCACCAACATCACTTCTATATAAGTTGGAAGTGGAGGGTAAATCTCAGAACCCAGAGAACTCTCCATGTAACATACTTAGGAGAGCAAACACTCTTAGGAAAACTACTGCCAGCCCATGGCCGGGTTCTGTACAGCCTAGGAGCTAAAAATGGTTTTCACATTTTTAAAGGTTGTAAAAGAAATAAAGAATATGCATCAAACACCATATGTCTGCAAAGCAAAATATTTACTATCTTGTCCTTTACAGAAAAAGTTTGCCAACCCTGCACTAAAGCAGTAAAAAGCCTCAAGTAACTCCTGATTCTATTTAAGCCAAATCATGAATGTGGAGCCAACTTATGAATGTGCTTTCAAATAATCTCTTCCGGGGGTCATGGACCAGACTCAGAGGAAGATGAAAATGTCAGAGCTGAGGATAGAAGGGCCCCACCAGGACTCTGCTCATTCAACAACAAAGGGTTAATAAGGCAATCTTAAGATGTCATAATACGACAAACTCTTTATCTGGGAAAGGTATCTGGGAAGGTACCTAATAAATCGTTCAGTTTGGGAGAATTCCTTAATAACCACTTGCCCTCACAGAGGGCGGGAGAGAACTTTATTTGTATTGCACGGGGCTCTCCTGTCTTCGTGTAGAATATGCCAAAGGAAATACTGACCAAATAAAAGACAAAGCAAGGCGGAAGACGTTATAAAACTCTTTCTTTTTCCTACAAGCACAAAGACGACCTCAGATAGCTATCTTTTTAAATGAATAAAGAAAAGAGGCTTTTTATGAAGGGAAGGCATAGCTGAAATTTCTAACCTATAAGCTGAAAAGTCATTAAAGAGGAGGAGGGAAAAAAGAGGTAATCAGAAATTCTGGATACTGTAACTTCAAATTCCTACCTCAAGCTGGCTGATTTAACTTAGTCCGAGAACCTGACAAATGTGATTTGCCAGCTCAATTGCAATTCAGTTGCCTTTTAAGGAGGGTTAAGATCAAGCCTCAAATTTTCATCCACTCAAGGGTTTATTTGTGAAGACTGCCAATTTTTTAGAAACTGATCATGCATACATATTATTCTAAGTATAACATGTATCCAAGTTATTGCATCATGCAAGAACTCATGAAGTAGGGTTGCCAGATAAAAGACACACTCAGGTCACACTCAGTTAAATTTGAATTTCAGATACACAATTATTTGTTCCAAATACTGCAAGGAACATGTTCACACTAAAAAATTATTTGTTGTACATCTGAAGTCCAGCTTTGGGTGCTACGAAGACATGAAGGTTAAACAGCTGCCATTTTGTAATACTCCACAGGCTGGGGGGTGAGGAACTGATATGAATGACTTTGTCTCTAAATATGTCAGCAATCTGTACAAAGAATGCTATAGAAAAGAGGTTAAAGACCCAGCAGGAGATTCCCATTGCCTTACTCAGACAACCACAGGGAAATAAAATGCCCATGACAGGGAAATCCTCTAGAGGTACAGACTTACCTTATAGTACTGCCACTACTTCGCATGAGGTCACTCTCACCAGAAAGCCAGTGGTAGGAGAGCACTGCTGGGGAGCCAACTAAAAGGCCCACCTCTAGCCCTCCAACCCCCACTCCCCCCCCCCTCACACACACACACACACACACACATAGCCTACATCCCAAATATGTCCAAGTAGTAGTGTTACAGTATTTTTTAAAGTAAGAAAGGAAGGAGAAGAAACCTCACAGACACTAAAGCCTCTGGAGAGCTGCCAGGATCTGAGTGGAAAAACTCCACCCTGTGCTTTCCCCGCTGGGGTTGTGGCTTTCTTGAGAAGGGCACTCGGCCAGAACCCGGCCCTGTGATAGGTTTCCAATGGAAGCGCTAACAGAACTTCACTGTAGGAGCCCTTAGAGAGGCTGGCTGGAACAGGGAGCTCTGAAAACATGGCTGGCCCGAACATCCACACAGGGATAAGATCATAAGCATAAAAATTATGAATCGTTGTTCAAATAAATTCACTAAGAAGTTGGTTTTAGCTAGCAAGTGCTATTCAACTTCCTCCTGCCCACATATGCATATGGCAGCAATTATATTGGCAACAATTGCCACAAAGACAGCCCTTTCACTAAAAATTAAATAAAGGCCAAGGTACTCAGGTGCACTTCTGAGAAAAAGAAAATTCACTTCTTCAAATGCTCCTCTCTCCTCTCTCCAGACGACGAGATCATTTTACTCAGTTTCATGCTCCAAACTAAGCCAGTGAATTGTGGGCACATACACCACTGCATTCATTTGTTTAAACGCAACCCAAAGGACAAAAATAATTATATATGTAACTTTTTCCTTGATGTGATTAGGACAATAGTGTTATCATAAATAAATATTCCTAACAGCTACCACTCCTTCACTAGGCATGTGAAAGACATGAAAATAGCTCTTCATTTACTTCTTTCTCTTCCTGTTCTCTCCCCACAAGGTAGGCATCCCAGGGTTAGAGGGTCAGTTGGACATGGGGAGTGACAGTTGGAGTGGGGTAAAGAGGATGTCCAGGTGTGGAGGCAGTCCAGCATGGAGAGGCCACTTAAAAGGGTGGCCTAGCATGGGGATCTGGAGACAGGTCAGGTGCAAGAAGATATCACTCATGGTGGCAGCCTGGCATTGGGCAAGAAGGGTGTCCATGCAGTGAGGCCGTCTGACACGCGGTATCAGCCAAAGGGGTAAAGCAGGGGAAACACTGTGAGGCTGGTTACATATACAGGGAGTCAGACTTCTCACTATAACAGAAGGGAGATTTACAAACATGGTGAGGAAAACGAGAATCCTTGTGTTGGATTGGAATTACAAGTATCAGTATAAACTCACAGATTTCAATATATACAGTAAGATGTAGAAATACATATAAAATGTGTACTCATGTGTGTTTTTATGCATATGTATATCTGTATGAGTGTGTTAAGTATGTACATATATACAATTCAAGTATTCTCCAGCTCTGTCCACTGAAAGTCTTGGAGAGGTACAACCCCAATAGTAATGGCCCCACGTACTACCCAGATCTTGGATTCTAAATATCCTTCTCTACTAAAAGAAACCAGGGTTTCCTAAGGAAATGGTTAACTGAGGACTAAGGCAGGAAAACTTGAAGAAGAGCCTGGAACATCTTTTTGTACCAGAAAAGAAGTACTCAAAGAATGATGGGGATGTATTAAAAGGATACATAAGATGGCTGGAAGAGATTTTATTTGAGCACCAAAATAATGTTAGTAATGGATTATAACCCACTAAATTGAATCCAAACCAAAGCATGCATTTGTATTAGTATAAATAAATAAATGAATTGACATTTTGATATTGATTTATTTCCATCACTTTAAAATATCTCCCTACAGAATATACTTACTAGTTACAAAGGGAAAATGAGACAGTCTGCAATGGAGAAGAAGACTGGCAGATACCACCTTAATCAAGTGATCAAAATGATACTTATTAGTACAAAATATTAGTTACAAAGGGAAAATAAGAAAGTCTACAATGGAGAAGACTGGCAGATACCACCTTAATCAAGTGATCAAAATGATCATCATCAGTATGGGACAAATCAAAATCATGACCTCCTGACAGGACATAATAAAAACACAACCATCAAAATTCCTAATTTTGATGCTTGTGTTGTTATGCAGGAGAATGTCCTTGTTTGTAAGGAAAATACAACTAAGGTATTCAGGAGTGATGGACATCAGGAGACCAATTTACTCTCCAGAGATTTTTTTTTTTTTTTTTTAGTATTCAAGCTATATTTGTACTATTTAAATACAAAGTTTTTGTACCATTCAAATTATTTCCCAAAAATAAATTGGTTTTAGCCAACTAGTGCCGTAAGATATTTTGTGGCACTGTATCTGCAACAATTCTGTAAGTTTGAGGCTGTTTCAAAATTTTAAGCAATTATTTTTTAAAAAGAGTAAAATGATAGCTTAAAGCATATATTTAACCCAAACATAAAGAATGTCCACTTACTTACTGCCTCCGAGAGCTCTTGCTGCTATCATTCATGTGGCCCATTCTGATTTTCAGATTTTCAGGCTGTCCTCAAACTCTAGACCCCCTTCTGTTCAAAATGGAACCTCTCACTATGCACACCCAGAGCTCAGATCACAGAGCTAGGCATGACTTGAGACAACCAAATCCCACCTCCACCCCTCCATTTTACAGATTAGAAAACTGAAGCCCCAGAGAGAACAAGAGTTGGTGCCAACACCTAGAATGCCCAACTCCAAACTCAAGGAAAAAGAATAAATGGAAATAAGCTATAAAAAGTGTAACATAAAATAAAAATGTTTAAATCTGAAAACTCTTCCCAGCAATTAAAAGCTTTTCTGGGTGAGGCCTTGTCAAATGTCAACTACCTAAATTTTTAAGATTTGAAGAAACTCTCATACTCCCCCAAAAATATCCTCTATGATAATTAACATCGTACATTTACGAAGGTTCACAATAAGTGCCAGAAATCATCCTAAGCATTTCACATAATCTCATCTAATCCTCACAACTCTTTGAGGTAGAAACTGTTATCATCCCTCTTTTACTGTTGAGGAAATCTAGGATCACAGTCATTACCTAACTCATTTAAGGTCAGAACGTTTGAGGCAGAAGACTCAGAAATGAACCCAGACAGTCTGACATCCAAGCCTGGGCTCTTAACTGCTTGTACCCAACTCCTGTATGCCCTGAACTGCTCCCCCCAGCTCTGCAGGCCAGCTTGTGATTTAACTGGTACTACTCTAAGAAAACTGGTGTCAAATGGGCAAGAACTCCTTCTATATTCTCCATATGGACAACAGTCAAGAAAGGGTTTATCAAAACCTGATTTGCTGAAAACAAGCACCTCAAAATGTAGGTGGGTATTGGAAGAAAATAATATGGAAGAAGACTAAGTTATTCAAAATGATAAACAGTGTACAGCACAACTTCTCAGATTCTTCACTACTATGCTGACTTACGTGTGGAGCTCTAAGAATCTGCAATGATGCCAAACTTATCTAAGATGGAAACCTTTTGCCAAGAAGCAAAGCTAGCAAAAGCCAGGTTTCTGCCCTGAATCAAATTCTTAACCTAGTAACAAGTCTTAGTGCATTAAAAAAAAAAGTTACATAGTGTAGTTTTTTTTTAAATAAAATGTTGAATCATTTCATAGCAAAGAGCAATTTATATCAAGTGACAAATTGTACACATATTTTTCTCTCACAATCTCAATTCAAATATTCATCTATATATTATAAATGCACTTCCAAGAATCTAAGAAAACAAAAATGGAAGGCAAAGTTAAGGAGGGGGAGAAATACATACCATTCAATACACAAACTGTTCTAATTTAATTATTACAAAAATAGCTTTTTATCTTGGATCACAACTATTTTTGTGAATAACTAAAGATCATAATTTAATTTAAAATAACTTGGACTTTCTTTTATGTCAGTTTTTACAGACCTAGTTTTGTTTCTTTTCCTGATGAAAAATTAGTTATAACCTGGGAAACAAATTCTCTAAGATCCTTCGTAGCTCTGATTAACCACCTCCCAGCAGGGCTGAGGAGGCCCAAGAAGCCATTGCTTCACCAAGGCAACTTGATAACATAACAGGTTTCTTAGCAACATGGTAGTCACAGTAACCATTCACCATGGTATTAGAATTAGGCTAACCACCCGGGTTGAGGCCAAAGAAATAATTTAAACTCATTAAATCTTTAGGCCCAAGATAACAAGAAAAACACAAAAATTTTTAAAGCTATTTGTGATTCACCTATGAAATTAAGTTCTTATGTGACTCTTCAGTGCTGACTAGATGAGTAGATACTTACAAACATAATTACAAATTCTAAGTCAATCCTTAATGCTCTTAATACTTCTTTTTCATTTTTTTAAAGAAATTTGGAGCTAGGTATATGACCTATGCCACAATTGGATTCTTTCCAATAGAAAAGTAGTACCATGTATAATTTTAACCATAAGAAGATGATTATATAGAAGCAGTAAGTTATAATTCAAATATGGAAAACAAAACTTTGAAGTGTGTATGAAAGCATTCTTAAATTCCATTTAACAAAGAAATGACAATTTTCAATTTATTAAAATGTCTATTAAGGGCTTCCCTGGTGGCGCAGTGGTTGAGAGTCCACCTGCCGATGCAGAGGACACGGGTTCGTGCCCCGATCCGGGAAGATCCCACATGCTGCGGAGCGGCTAGGCCCGTGAGCCATGGCCGCTGAGCCTGCGCGTCCAGAGCCCATGCTCCGCAACAGGAGAGGCCACAACAGTGAGAGGCCCGCATACCGCAAAAAAAAAAATGTCTATTAAACAAAAGAATGCTAATTTGCTTTTAAAGTCAGATTTTTATATATGTATTTGCTCACACATTATAGAAGGTTAATAAATGTTCTCTATATGAAGAGAAACAAATTCAGAATTTACATAAATTCCACTTTCCAAATCTACAGCACGGAGACACTGTTTGTGATGGGGACAATATACTTAAATTTGCAAACAAGAGCTACATGAGCTATTTAATTTTACAGTACCTTCAACGCTAGTCATCTCCCTTGTATCGAAGATTACTTAGCACTCATACAAACAGAATGTTTTCCACAAGTGCTATACCTTCATCTTAGGAGTGTCTCAGTCTCCCTCCCTGTTTTTTTTTTGGCCACGCCACATGGCTTGGGGATCTCAGTTCCCCAACTAGGGATCGAACCCAGACCCCTGGCAATGAAAGCGCTGAGTCCTAACCACTGGACCGCCAAGGAATTCTCTCACCCTTTCTAGTGAAAGAATACTCCAAAAGAAACACAGGTTTGATGATCAAATGTGACTATTATCTACAGTAGTGACATATAATCTCATTCCTAATTGTATAGTACCATTCCTGTCCATGTCTTATTTCGCATGACAGGTAAGGTCATACAAGACAAGAATCACATATTTACATTTCTGTAGCTCTCAAGGTATCTACCGGAGTACGTGGCAAACAGCAGGACCTCACTAATGGCTGCTGGTTGAACAAATGCGTGAATCAGTACTATGCTACAATGGGCTAACTTGTTAACATGGTTTTGAAATTTTGCTTGCTCACCCATAATTAACCTTTTTTTTTTTTGTACTCACACTTCAGTGTGAGCACTTCCACTATTATAAAGTTGATGCAATTTTTGAAAATTTTTATTGGTCTTCCTTCTGTGGTGATACCTTGAGTTATTACAGTTTCCTCACAAGGTCCCATTTCTAGACATCAAAAACACCTCCCTTTCCTCACAGAGCGCCAGCACGAGAAGAAAGAACGATGCCACGCCAAGCAAAGCCAGACAAACCCAGGCTTCCCTAATTCTAGACAAAGTGCCACCAGCCAGCAACCAAAATGCGAGGGAGCATGTGGAGCAGAAAACACCACTGAGCCCAAAAGATTTCAAATCAACAATGAACTACGGGGTACGAGACAAAATAAAAAGAGCTCAAAGTAATTAGTCGATGAAAAATTTAGTAATATGACCTCATTCTCTGCATTAGGATAAGTATTTTGCAATACCTTTTAATATACTTCAGATTACCAACCCAAATACGGAAAGAAATGATAGTGCAAGTCAAAAAGAAGTGAGACAGCAAAAATAGAAAGAGGACAGAGAAAAGAGAGACTGGGGCCTAGCATTTAACACAGTTAACACAAGACTACAGATTTAGAGAGAGGGGCAGAAGGACAGAAATGAGGAATTAATAGACAATCACAAGCAGACATTTGAGACATTCAGTTATTTGCAAATTAACTGCATTTTTCTTGATACTGAAATTTCAAATAATGAATTCTTTCAGATGATTATCTGAGTTTATATTTTAAAGACATTGTTCTTTCCAGCCTGAAATGAATCGCATTTGATACAGCCAACCCGGATGAATAATAATTTATAGTTCCAGACCTCTGTAATTAAGTCCTCGTTACAAAAGTAAGTGCACCAGAGGCTACAGGCTCCTTATGGGGAAAATCTCCAAAATTAAAATGAGATCAAAAATCTTCATGCTCTGTAACTGGAGGTCGAGATAGTCAAAATAAAATAGGAAATAAGTTATCTATAGAATCAATCCTCCCTGAATAAATACATGTAAGTATACCAAGCAACAGAAAGCAAATTACTGAATTGGTATTAGTGCTTATAAAAGTCTTCTGTGATGTAAAATAGTTGGCTGGTGGGAAGCAGCAGCACAGCACAGGGAGATCAGCTGGGTGCTTTGCGATGACCTAGAGGGATGGGATAGGGAGGGTGGGAAGGAGGCTCAAGAGGGAGGGCATACGGGGACATGTGTATGCATATGGCTGATTCGCTTTGCTCTACAACAGAAACTAACACAGTATTGTGAAGCAATTATACTCCAATAAAGAGCTATTAAATAAATAAATAAATAAAAATAAAGCAGAGGGGGAAAAAAAAAGTCTTCTGTGAATTCGGTTAATACAAGCTGGTTTTCCAGCGCCTGATCACCAACCCTAACTCCATTTTCCCATGTAAACTTAAAACTGTGTTTCCTATCCTGTGAAACTAAGAATCAGCTTGTTACACTTAGGAGAAACAGGTCTGACAGTTTATGTCACATATGCCACCTCCAAACCCATTCCAAGGTTGGGGTAGACATCACCGAGCACTGCACCTTTCCCACTGGGCCCAGAGGCCATTTCTGGATCCTGCACACAGCACTCCAGCGAGCCACAATCAACTAGTTGGTAGGAGAGCTGAAACCTCATTTGCCTTGCTGCAAAACAGACAGTACCTGAAAGTTAAACAAGAATTTGAAACCTAGACCTACCACTTGAATACCCTGCTTAAGCACTGAGAAACTCAGGCCTTCCAGCCTCTAGAATGGGGATGATGAGGAGGACAAAAATGACAATAATAATATCATTTCTTGTGGCATTAACAGTGATGATTATTTGAGATCAAAAGTATAACTTGCCACACACAAAGCAAATATAATTTAATTTCTTCTAAGACACTTCCACAGCCCACAGACTATGCCAACGTATTGATATCAACAATAGTATATATACAAACTACTGACATAAAAGTGATTTTGTGAGAACAAGGATTAAAAACAATAAACACACACACACACACACACACACACACACACACACACACACACACACACACACACACACACACACACACACAAAGACTCAGTGATATGAGGCTGACAGGACCTGGGCTCCAGTCAGCTCTGTGCTGTGTGATCTTGGGCAAATTATGTGGCTTCTCTGAGCCTTAGTCTCTTCACCTGGAAAATAAGGTAGGGTTGGTCACGTTCCATGGTCTCATTTAATTCTTTTTTTTTTTATTATTGAAGTATAGTTGATTTACAATATTTATTAGTTTCTGGTATACAGCAAACTGACTCAGTTATACATATATACGCATACTTTTTCATATTCTTTTCCATCATGGTTTATTACAGGATATTGAATATAGTTCCCTGCACTGTACAGCAGGGCCTTGTTGTTTATCTGTTTTATATAGAGCAATTTGTATCTGCTAATCCCAAACTCCTAATTTATCCCTCCCCCACTCCCCTTTCCCCTTTGGTAACCATAAATTTGTTTTCTATGTCTATGAGTCTGTTTCTCTTTTGTAAAATAAGTTCATTTGTATCATATTTTAGATTCCACATAAAAGTGATATACGATATTTGTCTTTGTCTGAGTTCACTTAGTATGGCAATCTCTAGGTCCATCCACGTTGCTGCAAATGGCAGTACTTCCTTCTTTTTAATGGAGAGAGTATTCCATTGTGTGTGTGTGTGTGTGTGTGTGTGTGTGTATACATACATATATATACGTATATATACACATGCACACACACATGCCACATCTCCTTTAGCCATTCAGATGCTAATTTTAGAGATACTTTGCCACAATGCTCAAATCCCAAATTTGGAGCTTTTTTACAAAAATATTATCATGGAGGTGAGGAGAAAAGCATATGTAATCCTAAATCTTATTTAGATATCGAAAAGAAACAGATGACAGTATATGAACTCAATGATTTATTTTCCAGGTTCCATAAATTTAAAAGCTATAGTAGACAAAGCATCACAGAAAAAGTTCCACTGCTGGAAAAGGAGAGAGATGAAAGTAACTCCAAGAATGCTTAATTCATGGAAATTCTTTAAGCTTCGCAACTTTTGAAAGCCTAACTTCAGCTTTCAACACCCTCTTCCACTTCTGGCCTATCTCCAGAGACTTGTAACATCTGCAATCACTTTTTGTCAATTATATTCACTCTCCTCTTTATTGCCTGTCTTTTAAAATCTTAGACACTAAGTAAAATAGAAGATATGGTCTCCAAAAGCAGCGATAGCTCCCAAGAGCTAGCAATTCAGTGAGAATTTGATATACACTTACTGCACTGAATTTTTTAAAGAGAGGTAACAAACAAAACCTACATTAAATTAGTGCAGCATAGGGCTTCCCTGGTGGCACAGTGATTAAGTATCTGCCTGCCAATGCAGGGGACACGGGTTTGAGCCCTGGTCCGGGAAGATCACACATGCCGCGGAGCAACTAAGCTCGTGCGCCACAACTACCGAGCCTGTGCTCTAGAGCCCGCATGCCACAACTAATGAAACCCACGCACCCAGAGCCCATGCTCCGCAACAAGAGAAGCCACCGCAATGAGAAGCCCATGCACCACAATGAAGAGTAGCCCCCACTTGCCACAACTAGAGAAAGCCCGCACGCAGCAAAAGGACCCCAATGCAGCCAAAAATAAATAAATAAAATAAATTTATAAAAAATAAATTACTGCAGTATAATTACTTCCTTGTAATTAGAAAACACAGTGACTACATTAGACAAATTATTTCTTTGTAAGGAATTAAATTACGAATACAAAGTTCACAGAATCCATTGGCCTGTTTTCTGGCAACAGCAGTTAAACTTTCCTGCTACTCTGATAAACATATTCTAAATAAAATGATACAAAGTAACATGACATATTGCAGACAGAAAGAAATTAACTTTTGTTCATAAGTTTTTAAATCAAAACATTCTCTTTCAAATCTCAGTAAGAAATGATTGCTTCGGAAGATCTTACTAATTCAATCTTTAAACACTTGAAAATAGAGTAAATGCATTCTGTAGAAGAACTGAATGTCTCAACCTTCCCCAAAATAAGAATGAAAGGAAGGAAAATAGAAATGCTTGGGTTTATAGCACAAAGAATTCTTCAGACAGGATTGCACAGGACTAGGTGTCTTCCATGTCTATCTGGATTGCTTGATTTTAATCAATTTCTAGGCTATCAGGACAATCGGTGGGTATAATGGAAGAAAGATAATGAACCAGAAAGAGGGCAGGACATTTTTTAACTCCACCTGGTAGGAAGAAATGGGAAATCCTTTCTGCAACCTTTTATAAATGAAAAGGTTATGTGCATGTGGAAGACGTTATGAACTTGACAAGAACCTACTAGATAGGAACCAAACAGTGGGTTCTTCTAAGCTGTTATGGTCTTCAGTGCTAGATCAAAGTTCATGACAGTAGTCATTCATAAAAACACACAACTTCAAAGTGGCAAATAGTAATAGCTCTTTTTTGCGGTATGCGGGCCTCCCACTGTTGTGGCCTCTCCCGTTGCGGAGCACAGGCTCCAGACGCGCAGGCTCAGCGGCCACGGCTCACGGGCCCAGCCGCTCTGCTGCATGTGGGATCTTCCCAGACCAGGGCACGAACCCGTGCCCCCTGCATCGGCAGGCGGACTCTCAACCACTGCGCCACCAGGGAAGCCCAGTAATAGCTTTTATCTACTCTCCTGAAAAGAAATTTTATAGATAATTTTTCAGTGCTTGGACACTGGCTTCCAAACTGTCACGACATTCTTAATGTTTGAGTTCTTAGTCTACTTTTTCCCTTGCTTCTGAATCTTTAAAAGTTCATTTGCGGGGATTATCAAAAGGGATAAAAGAAAAGACCTTTGCTAATTAGCACTTCTTGGTGAAACAGTTTTAAAACAGTATTTCCTACAGAAAAGGAAAGCCCCAGAAGATAATTCCTCACAACCCTTATCTGAAAGACTGGTATTGTAACTCTGGAATAACTGGAATGTTGGTGCTCCCACATTTAAACCCAACCTCCTTCACATTCACCTCCTGCCTGGCCACACTCCCCTGTGAGCTATACAAACAATTAGGCTTTCCAGTGCATAGGCTGACAAGCCATCTGTCAGTAGGATGTGAAACTTTATAGAAAGTCTGATTTACTTTTTTCTTGCCTTTTCTTCATACTGTCCTAGGCTTTAAGCAGAACCAATGACTAGAACAACATATATATTTTGAAAGTTTTGCCAGAAAGCATACTCCTTCCCAGTATTTTCTTCATAGCCATCACCACCTCTGGTGATGTTATATGTGTATTTAATCTTTTGTTGTCCATTTACTCCCAGCTCTGGTTGTTCCACTCTTCCGTCCTCTCAACATGCAGAAAGAACCAGGCACGGTCAGTGCTCATTAATACAAGCTGAATACAAAGAACAGTGCACGAGGCAGCAGAGCAGAAATTAAAAGTCAGGGGTTTGAGGTTAATAAAGACCTGGGTTCAAATCTCCACTCCATCCCTTAACAGCTACTTGACTTTGGATGAATTAAATTTTCTATCCCTCTATTTCTATTTCAAATAACAGCACCTATCTCTTAAAGTAATTACGGAGATCAGAAGCAGGTTATACACCTAGCCATGTGCCTAGCATACAGTAAGAATGAATAAAAGTGTAATAATTTTACAATGTACTTGGATTCAGTAATACTTAAAAGGGTAATCTAGTCAAAAAGACTAACAGATCAGGCACATAAACTGCTATCCAAGAGTAGCAAAACTTGGATAAGTGAAAGCACAAAATGCCACTCCAGCCTGAAAGAAATGTGATGTCATTCAAAGACGAAACACAGATTGCATTTTCTTACAATGCAAACAGTCAGTAAGACCAAAAAGCAACTTAATTACATTTGAACCAACAGAAGGTTAAAATGACACACATTCTGACAAAGCTCCCTCTCTAATAACCATACTGGACATATAATTAATTAAAACAAATGTTTTAATGACACAGAGCAAAAGAGAAATAAAAATCAGAGTCTTTTAAGCATCTGTAAAGTAGAGGCTTTAGTACATGGTAACTGTAAACCTCTAATAACAAAATTGAGAGTAAGAGTACAATTTTCATTACCTTTTTTATTGGAAATTATAAATTTAAATTTTGTGTAACAAATCTTTTTTTTAAATCATCGAACTTAAAAGCTATCAGACAGAAATTCTGACTCACTAATCAGAAAGTCTCACTTCTTAAAAAGCACAAAGAAGTACAAGGATGACCTGGATCTGTCCACACAAATTCCAAAAAGCAATCACCCAGGGGCTTCTTATTTCTTATATTTAGAACCTTCATGTCACAGAAAGTGAAAGCAATCTAGAATACTCATCTTTTAGCTTGCTGTATCTTGCTTTGACTTGCCAAACAGACAACACAATCAGCTTTCTGTAATTTCTCTGCCACTAGCGTGGCAAAGGGGTGGGGCTTTGGAGCAGAAAGCTTTGTGTAACACTCACAGTTCCTTTTTAACCCTTTTTTAAACAAACAAACAAACAAAATACTTCATCTTTATTTCTCATTCACATACCCAAAGTTAATTACGTCCTGTCACCAAATTAAACAGGTTCTACTATAAGAACCCTTAAAATTTACTCCAAATTATCACTACATTTTTACTTCCACTGGCATTAAAAACATGCATAATACTCTCAAAGTACAGCAGAGAAACTTCCTCAAGACGCCATGTTAGAGCCCCTGGCCCTTAACAGGTTCTTACAATTTGCATTAGGCAGCAGCTGATGAGCACTGCTGATCATGCCAAATGCAAATCACACCGTGACCACACATCCCGCAAGGGCCTCTGGCAAAAGTGCACCCAGTACTGCCTCCAGGGCTCTGCCAGGGCTGACTCTCTGTGAACGGGGTGGGGCAAGGAGCAAGGTGCTGATCACTGGCTCCCACACAACAGGAAGAGCCCAGGAAGCTCTGAGCCTAAGGAAGTCCTCTTGGTGTCTGGCACACCGCATCCACTCTGTTGCCCAGATCTCCGGCCAGGCAGCTCTGACTCAACACTTGGCCCCATACCTCCAGCTGTTGCTGCTGTGAGAAGACCACGGACAGCCACCAGCCTGACTCATGCTTCTTCCTGACTCTATCCTTCCTGTGACCACATCAGCTCCTTGAATTGTTCTCCTCCCCTGAGCCCAGCCTTCACTTGCTACTTCCAGTCCTGTTGGCAAAGGATTTCTCTCCCAACTTACCATGCTGATTCTGGTGGGACAAAGGGAACTCACAGCCACAAGTGCAAAAACAACTCTATGCTGAAGCCACTGCTGTTAAGAAGGGCACACACACTTAAAACTACTTCGGTGTGGAATTCCAAGACCCTCAGAAACTCAACAGGCCACTCTGCCTCACCCACAGGCCAAAGTAAGGAAAAAGGAATAATGTAAACTTTCATTTGTCAAGCAGTCTGGGGAAACAATACGAGACCACCCGAGGAAATCCACTCAATGGGTGAGAACAGCAGTCTGTGCTCCCCACTCTTAGCCTAAGGAGTGAGAGGGGTACTTTGTGGCTATCTTTAAAGACGACACACCAACACGCTACTGGCCCAAGGAAAGTAAATTCTAAAGGCATTTTTTAAACACCAAGTGAATCTATCTGCATAAAATGCTTGTATCATTTCAAATCTTATTTCTAGGGGTCATTCTGGCAGAGATTCAAAATCAATTAGAGATTATTAATAAAAGCAGCTTCTCTCAAGTCCGAGAGGAAAAGTCACCTTTATACATAATGGCTTGCCTCACTGTATTTTTCCTCCGACCTAAGCCACAGCCTCCAAATGGTATCAGTCTTTCCTGCTTCTGAAGAGACTGAAACAGCATCTAAAAGATCCCTGCCAACTCTAAAATATTATGAATCTGTAAGTGGTACCAGTCTTAAAACTGGTTCCAGAAATTCAGGCACATTATATCATCACTCTACAGGTTCCCATTTACATCTTCTCTCCCGAAGCTGTTGCCTGCTCTGCCTGTGTGCCCATCTCTCCTAATGGCACAACTAGATTCCCACACCCGGCTATAAACCTGGCTATAAGAGCAAGTCCCTCGTGTCCCATCAGTCACTGAGATCTGTCTGTTCTGCCCCCATTCCGACAACAACTAACACAGGGCTTTGTATACAGTTAGCATACAAATATGTGTTACATGAATGAACAAACCAGATGATTACAACTTATTCTGAGAAGTTTTATTCATACACACATATATACACATACAGCATGGCCCCTGCCCTCAGAGAACCGGGGCTGTATCTAAAGACCACAGCACACACTGAAAGCTGAATCATTCAGGCTCTCAGTTTGTAGTGAGCCCGAAGATCACTTTGGAGGCTTGTTAAAATACAGATTCCAGAGCCTCACTTCCAGAGACTCCTGCTCAGTAGATCTGTCAAGAGGTCCAGAATTCTGCATTTCTACCTAACACTCAGGAGAGCCACACTCCACACTGGAGAAATGCCATCCAGCTGGATGGACAGCAGAGGCACAGCTGGAGACTAGGGACAACATGCCTGTCCATACCCACTTCTACATGCTTCAGAGGAAGACACGCTTGCTTTGCCTGTGGCCCCGCTAAGTACAAGGAATAGTGCAAACAAAACATGCCAATGCGGGACTTCCCTGGTGGCGCAGTGGTTAAGAATCCGCCTGCACATGCAGGGGACACAGGTTCGATCCCTGGTCCAGGAAGATCCCACATGCCGTGGAGCAACTAAGCCCGTGCTCCACAACTACTGAGCCTGCACTCTAGAGCCCACAAGCCACAACTACCGAAGCCCATGTGCCTAGAGCCCGTGCTCTGCAATGAGAAGCCACCACAGTGAGAAGCCCTCACACTGCGAAGCCCGTACACTGCAACGAAGAGTAGCTCCCACTCACTTCAACTAGAGAAAAAGCCCACACGCAGCAACAAAGACCTAACCAGCCAAAAATAAATTAATTAATTATTTTAAAAAACAGGCTAATATGAAGAGAGGAGGAAGAAGAGAAATGTTTCCATGAGTCACTATCAGAATGGGGCTAGTCAGGGCCACCACAAACTATGGTTGATGACTGTGGAATGTAAAACCCAAAAGAGGTCATCCAGTAACGCCTCTCATCAGACAGGTGAGGAAACCTAAGGCCCAAGAGATAAAAATCACCTGTCTAAACTCTTACAGCTGGGGAGTGTATGCATGTATGTTGTTGCCAGGGAGGATGTGACACAAAAACCCAGGTGTCCCAGTTCACACCATCTCCCCTGTATCTACGGAATGAACATTTTAACATAGATGTTTTAATTGCCTCAAAGTACTTTCTGCAGCTTACATCCTATATTTCTCTTGATCACAGTTCTTATTTTTATGAGACTCCACGGTCCACTGGCCATGCAGTAAACCTTTTCAAACCCATACCTTCCAAAGACAAACTAATTTCCTGGTCAGGTGCTAATGTTTATGGTATTCATGTTTAATCACAAGGCAGAAATATGAAGATCAGAAATACTAGAGCTTATCCATTGGGTATGTGAGGGAGCTGAACTGAACAGGGCAATGTGGAAATAAAAGACTCTGAGGCTCTCAGAAGGTGGCACAGGTTTTTCACCCCCAAACTACCTTCAGCTTCTTCCAACTGTCCTTATCTGTGGACTTCTATTATAACTCACATTTTTATCACTCTTACCATCACTCTCTCCAGTTATCTTTTGTTCCAAGACATAATAAAATAATAAGAACGTGGGATTACAGGAACATCCTGGCTCACTAGGTCCCCACACATCAAGCTTTTGGTGCTTTCTCCCCTCCCTTTTCCCCTGTTCTTCCTGCAATTGTAGCCTTGATTCCCTGCAAATCTTTACACCGGCCTCTTAATTCTTACTGGTCTGCAACTTACCATCTGTCAAGATAAAGCATCTGCGTATTGATTTGTAAAGTCTTATGAAAAGTTCACAGGCAGTTATAAGTAGAACTTGTGATCTTCTCTTCCACCTTGCTTTAGAGCTTTCAGGTGACAAAGCAGGTAGCTTCCTACAAATGTCTCTCCTAGGCCTTGAATTCACACAGCAGGATATCGTGCCTCCTGGGTTTTCTGGGTTTTCAGTCTGTCTGACTTCCATGGGTCAGCACCCTGAGCATGCCAATTCACTGCTGTAGTGACGTCTTAGCCGCCCCCTGCCTGCCTCCCCTCACGCTACCGGCTGGAACCATCTGCACCTGGCAATCCAGAATGGCTAGAGGCGGAGAAGTTCAGCTTTAGGCTCAAACAGATGAGAGTTCAAGTTCAGCTCCTTGGTGACTAGTTATGTAATCCTAAGCAAGTTACCTAGCCCTTCTGACCCTTGATTTGCCCCTGGGTAAAAAACAGGGGTGATAAAAATTATACCTTCCTCCGGGCTACTGGGAGAATTGTATCAATTAAGTGTAGCAGATAATAAATGTTCAAGACATGAGCCTTTCACCCTTATTTCCAAGACAGTAGAGATGCTTGGGAACCGCTTCGCTTAGTAACACTGCTGACTGAGCCACCACATGAACACTCCCCTGCTACCCAAAAGCAAAGTTTCTCAACTGGCAACTTCAAACTTCAAAAGGCTGCAACTTCTAGTGTAAGCTCTAGGGTAAAGGGCAGTAGAAATGCCCAAGGAGGCTGCTAAAATGCAGATTCTCAGATCCTTGCTCTCAGAGAATCTGATTCAGTAGGCCTACGATTAGGCCCAGGAATCTGAATATTTAACAGGCACTGCAGGTCATTCAGAAAAGTATTATCAGCATCACTTTAATAAACATCAAGCTACAGTTTCAGATGAACTCATGGTTCCTACAGCACTCTCCAACCAGAAAGCAGTCTCACATGATCTCACCTGACCATCATCATCCTGGGGAAGAACTCTAAAGAGAAGCTCCAGGATCATCTCTAATCACTGGCCCCTCCTTCATCCTCCCCACGAAATCTGCAGCTACAGCAAGAACTAAGTTTTCAAACCCAATTCAGAGCTCATTTTTATTTGGCTCTTATTTAAGGGCAACTAACAAAAAACATCTCATGAATATAAAGAATGAATTGAGGTATCCCATGGAAGGTTAAGCCTCTTAAAGTACCAACACTTTAAACAGAAATCTCACTGAAAACTACCACGCTCTAGGCATTCTTGTGTCCACTTCTTATAGTTTCAGCCTTGTTATTATCATACCTCTCTCTCTCTCTGATAGCTCCCCTTCCTTAAAATTTGCTGACTTTAATCTCAGTTGGTCTGAGAAACCAAAAGCTTCATTGGAAACAGAAATAAATAACATCAGCCGCTGGTGAGAGAATAAAGGGCTCTTCTAAGAATCTAGTGCACACATGCTTTAGAGTTGATTTATCTGAAGTCTGATTGGCTAATCAAAGGCCTCCCTTTTTAACCAATTGCCTGGCTTGGGGTTGGTTTGGGAATTGAACACAGAATCACATTCCTTTAACCAATATTACTGCCAAGTAGGGCCTGAATACCTATATTAAGCTCTCATCTGATAAGGGAAAATTATATTCTATGCAGACATTTAATATTCAAAAAAGAAACAAGAACAGGTTTATAAAAATTGTATAGAGGGCTTCCCTGTTGGCACAGCGGTTGAGAGTCCGCCTGCCGATGCAGGGGACATGGGTTCGTGCCCCGGTCCGGGAAGATCCCACATGCCACGGAGCGGCTGGGCCTGTGAGCCATGGCCGCTGAGCCTGCACGTCCGGAGCCTGTGCTCTGCAACGGGAGAGGCCACAACAGTGAGAGGCCTGTGTACCGCAAAAAAAAAAAAAAAAAAAAAAATTGTATAGATAAAACTATTCCATCCCCTCAGTGCAGGCAAGGAATATCAGGGGAGAGTTTTTACATCTCTACTAACTCTGGTCCCTCCTCTGGAGAAACAATAACCTCCTGGGAGAGCCCCGACATTTCGTCTACATCTACAAGTTTCTCACATTTGTTAATCATGTGTGTATGTACCGGCTTTAGATTTGTGGTTTTCTGTGTAGACTCCTCTCCTAAATTTATGTAAATCTCTTTAAAGGCAGAATCTCAAATTTATTTTATATCTTCCACAATATTCAAAATATAAGAACTCAATAAATCAGATATTTGCTAAATGAAGAGCCATTCAAGGTCATTCTTACCACTGTAGCTCCAACTCCATCCCAAAGTTAAACTTTCCTCAGATACACATCCTCTAAAGGGCCCTTGTCTAATGATTTGCAATGGGAAGAAACGTCTAAGTTGAGAACAAAAAAGGAAAAAGGAGGATGAAAAGACTATTTAAGCGTTTAACTCTAACACCTCCCCCACAGAACTGTAAAATCCTGAAGAAACCACTTAACAGAACAGCTTGGAAACGTTTTTAGGGAAAACCCTTTCTCTGCTTATCTCCACTCCTTCATTCCACAAAAGCCCAAAGATGACAGAAGAAAAGCAAGGAGCAGCAGACATCATCTTCCACAGAGTTTTTCCCTAACAGGTAACTAGTTTCTCTATCACTGATCTGAGATAACTAAGAAAAGCAGTATCAGACAAGAATCCTGGACTGTCAGGGAACACAGCAGAGAAAGCAAAGCAGCAGGAGCCTGATAAGGAAACAAAAATGGAAGTGAGGAAAGCAGCTGGGAACCCCTCGGAGAAAGCCTGGCGAAAGAGGAAATCAGGCCATGGGACCGGATGGACAACAAATGGGGCGGGGCAGAGGAAAAGTCTCCAAAGTCCATAGAGAATCAGCAATTTGGCCCAAGCGTGTATGAATAATTGGGAATTAACTGTATACGCAAAAGACTTCATTTACCACAGCAGCTAGATAAACACCATACTAAATCCAATAAGAGGCTCTTCACCCACAGCCTAATAACCAAGACCATTTGTCTTCATTCTCCTCTACAATTTTATAGAAATTTCACCATGACTTTGCAGTCACCCTCTCAATCTGTGTAAGGCTTCTGTTTATTTGTTTTGAAGAGGCTGATTCCACTTCTCAAGATTGAGGTTTGAATAGGACATCAATCCAGATGCTCTTTCTAAAAATCTTTCAAATCTGCCAATTCAAAACATTAACATAAAGATACTCAGGGAACAGCTGCTGCAATTAACAAATTGTTTACATTTTCCCTTCTGTTGGCTTAAAAGTACTAGAAAGAATTTTAAGCAAGATAAGAGAACCGTTCAGATTTGGGATTTTTAAACAGATGATTTTCAGGCTAAAAATAATAGTCTGTAGGTTAGACTTCACGTTGCAAAAACTGGTTTCAAATCACAAGACTAAAAACTAAGTGGGAGTCCCAACATGGAGTAGAAAACAAAGCAGGCAGAAAAAACTACCTCTGGAGTAAGGTTCAGTACTTAGAAACTTCTGATCTTTTAGCATTTTCCCACTAGGGAACAAGAATGTTCCTTCCCAAATATTCTCAAATTCTTTCGGCCATAACAAGTCAAATGAAGTCACCTGGTGGTCAGGGAAATGGGAGTCATTCTGCACCTAGAGGTGTGTAAATGGCAGTTTTCACAGCCCCTACCCAGAGCAGCCCGAATTCCCTCAGTCTGAGGAGGCGCCCACAGAGCTCAGAAACATTCCCCCAATGGGCACCTTTTGCTGCACCCATGAACGGATTCGCAGTTTGCTGACGGACTCCCAGTTCCCCTGTAAATAACCCATCCCTGAGCCGCGCTATACACCAACACCGATGAGTCTCACAGGCAGCGACCACCATCCCCATTTCTCTGCCACAGCCTTCTCTTCTGAGCGCACCTAAGGCGTCAAATGTCTTCAGCATGATTCACACAGCAGCTCAGAAACCACACATCAAGACTCCTCCTTGAAGCAGTGGGTTTGAAGAACATATCAGAATTGTTTACCCCTTGTATCTTAATAGAGAAATCTCTGTTAAGGTGTTTGGTAACCTTAAGCTTTATTTTAAAATAGTTAGAGTCAAGTTTAGGGCCCTTGTGATAAAAGAATCTGTGATACAAAGCTTGGGGCCACCACCAGGAAGAAATCCAAAAGAAGAAACAGATTACCTTCTGTCAAGCAGAAAAAGGAATTCTACAAATTGGCTTGTCATTTACCCCAGAGCAAAATTCTCATAATGTTCCCCTCCTTCACTTTAGTGTATTTTTAACCCTATACACTAATTCCAGTTTCCTTTTCGCTGACTTATGAAATGGGGAAAGGAAAATTCCCTCAAGAAACTCCTTAGGAAAAGTTAATAATTTAACTTTAAAAGTTTTCTATAAATGATTTTACTGGGATTTTCTCACAACAAACTACAGAACCTTTTCAATGCCCAAGTTACATGGATAAGAGGCATTAAAATATAAGATTAAATAAAGCTGTGGTAAAACTGACATCACTCAGAATATTAAAAACCCTTAGCAACCCACTTCTGAGCTCTCACCTTTCACTGGAGAATTTTTTAAATGAAAGGAAGGAAAAGAAATAGGCTCCTTATATTTAAATTGTGACTGTTTTGAAAACCATGACTTGATAGAACAAGTGGAGAACAGAAGACCTGGATGATAAAACTACATATTAAAAATAGGTATTGAAACATCAAACCAATATGTCTAAACCTGTATTTATATTAAGGTACTTGACATGTAAAGGTTTAAAAGAATCTGGGAATTCCCCAGGCAAGTTCTTGGAAATGTATTTTTGCTGTGTTCCCACAGAGAAAGATCTCTTCAATACCAGTTCTACTTCATTTCTTCCCCAGGACCAGTCAGGAATTTTCCTTCCCCCCAAGAAACATACTGTTTTGGAACAAAAAATTGACAGGATCTTAGAATTTCCCTCTGACTTGTAATCTTAGACATTCCTTACTTTGTCACACAATAAAAATCCAGAAACTGAGATCTAGGTAGTTCCAGATATCCCTACTCCTAGTCTTAGACATTCCTTACTTGATCACTATTTTCGAAAACAATCCAGAAACTGAGATCTAGGTAATTTTTGGTCATGGGTTAAATGTACTCGAAAAAAAGGACAGAAATTCCCACAGGCAACAAAAACAAAATGTCCACTTCCAGAGATGCTTTAGAAGACATATATCAAATAGTAAACCCCTTACACTACCATTTACCTACTGAAACCACTCAAAGCCCCTGAAGATTTAGACCATTGTGTGTCTGAAGCCTGATAATGGAGCATATGTTTGCAGGCACACAATGTTTTCTTTTTATAAGAGGCAAAGGAGGAGGAATGCAATGACTGGCCGGGGCAGCAATGACTCTCTTAAAATAATAAACCTGAAAATGTTTCTAGTCAACCACAACATACCTTATTTTGCTACAAACATATCTACTTTCACCACATGTCCAACCTCTCAAATGCTGGCTTCCATTTATTTCCCTGAAAAACGGTGCTAAAATACAGGGCAGACACAGGGCAAAACCACTGTACACATCTGGTGTTTATAGGGGAAACCCCACTATTGGATTTTTTTTTTTATTTCAAAGTACTTTCATTAGTAATGTATACAGCTGTCTTCTGTTGGCTAATAATCAGAACTGTAACACACGCACACTGACTCCAGGCCTAACTATGCCAAGCTGTTTGTGCTCAGCTGTAAAATGCTGAAATTCTGAGCATCGGGGAGATGCCCCTGTACCACCCCCTCCCAACCACCCCCCCCCAAAAAAAAAATGGTTAATGCAGCTGTTTTCCTCTCAGGAATGCCAAAAGAATGCAATTCCTCCCTCTAAACCTCCCCCAAGCCCACCTCCACCAGTATTATGTTACCTACTCATACTAATAGATGAAGAGAGTTTTAAAAAGATATCCCATTCTTTAATAAAATGAATAGAAGGGGAAAAAACGCTGGACATCCAAGTTTCCAGTAGTAATATGTGCCACCTCTACAACAAGGAAAAAACAGAAATCCAGCAAAATTTTCTACTGAAAGACGTATGAGTACTAGATCTACACAAAACAACAGTTTTGGAGAGGGTGAATATGTGCTTTTAAACCATGTGTTTTTAAAGTATGTTCTTAGCCTGTCTTAATATAATCATATGAAATGTTTGTGACTTGCTGGTGTGTCACTTTGTTTTGTAAATAAAGGAGCAACTCCATTTTGAAATAATGAACACAGGAACTTCAGCTTTGCATTTCCGTAGACTTCCCTCTGGGCTCGGCTTACCACCTTTGTAGGGCCACAGAGACACAGCACAGAAGGCCTTTGTGAACAGGTCTCAGCCGCCTATCTTCATACAGCCACTGGCAAGGGCCTCCAAGGAGTCCCTTTCTTTTCCAACCAAACACAAAGGTTTTATCTTACAGTAAACAGAGAAGACTTTTAACATTAGAGCAATACTAAGACAGTGATGCTATAAAAGTGGCTCAAAGATTTGCATAATGAAATTCTACTGTCTTGGTTTGAACTCAAAACTGTTTTTTAAAAAAAAAAAAAGGTCAATCACGGGAAGGGCATGTTTCATTAGCTGAAAGTTATATTTACAGAATGCGTTTCATCTGAGCTCTCCTAGTTTACCTAGGAAGCTCGGAGAAGATCAAGTGAAAGGAGCAGTAACTATATACAGCCCTGTTTCTGTATAATATTCTCAACAGTCTCCAGCCACTGGAGGCTTGCCTTCTTCACCTTCTCCACCAAGCCAGCCTAGCAGGCTTCTGCAGCAAGGGGAGGGGAACACGACATTATTTCCTTCCTTCCTCTCTCCCTATCACCATGGGAGCCATACTGGAATGGAGACCGGGGGCAACTCCGGGCAGGTAAGAAAGGATTCACTTGTAAGCAATGAATCGTAACCTCGCTTGCCTCCAACCCCAAACATTATCACAGCAAAGGTGAAGTGTGGCATCTGCCCTGACCCACCAAAGTCTTCTGTGTGGTACCTGTGATTTGTTATTTGCGAGGCGGGGAAAGGGGACATGATTTGTCCACAATCCTGAATATTCTGCACTCAAGAGTGACAAACAAGGTACAGCCAGCTCCTTGGGAGGAAAATGCTGAGGAATCTATGGAATTAGGAAAAAATTACCCCCTCTAGACTTGCATTTCTACTTTTAATAAAAGTAGGGGAAGAAGGAGGAGAACTTGGCTAATATTTTTAAACATATCAATTAAGTAACAAAGATAATAAAATTTAAACCAAAAACTTAGATTTGAGTGTTAAAAATTCTACTTGAAGGAAGGTAAATAGCAAACCTTGATAGGAAGCCAGTTTTGTGTAAAACATGAGGGGCAGGATGGAAACTGAACGCAGTGGCTTACGTTGGTGTGTGGAAGTCAGCCTTTTAGGGTCGCCTAGTTTTTAAAAATTCTGTTTTTAAGTTGAATTAAGCAATGAATTTCCCTCTCTGTGGTACACATAAAATGTGAAGATACTATGAGACTTTTCATAAAGTGCTATTTAAATGGAAATATTAACAGTGAGCTTTCAGCACAAAGTAACTCGCCCAGTGGAAGTGAATGGACCAGAGCAATCTACTTGCACATGAGCTACTTTCATCACTGTTACATGCCATGCTTCCTAATGAGGACAAGTTAAACTCAGCCAATTCTTTTCTAAAAGTGGGTATCATCAAGTCAGTCCCCGTACGTTCTTCTGGCTGCATGGCCCTATCCATGAAATGGTTTTTAATCATTTGATATCGGCTAAGTGGCTAGGAAATGTATGACTCACCTCCACTGTACTTCAATGCCATATCCAACAAATGCGCAATCCCTGCAGTAAACAAAACCATCCGGCTTGAAAAACACCTTTTTAGGAAGCATTTAACCCTTGCATCTATTTTAATATTTAGTAACTACTTTGTGAGCACACACAAGCACCAGGTCCCACCCCTCCACCCCCAAACGCACCTACTGGCTTGCTTCTACAGGCAGGCCTCAAGCTCAGCAATGTGCGTTCAGCAGAAGGCTGCCCAACAACCCAGAGACCTGCTCAGGCAATCCCTTTGGTTACTCCTCTAAAGGGCACCTCTGACAGAATGGATGCAGCTCTCAGTGTTCCACAAGTGCTCAAGGTACCTTTGGAACAGAAGTGTCGATAAGTGCTGGCATGGGCTTGCTGGTGAAGATCGGTAACGCATTCTGGGGTGTCACTCAAGAAAACATGACAGCTTGGCACAAGTAAAACTTCTACATCAAGGTAGGAGGCGGGGGAAACCTTGAGCAATCTAGCTTAGCTGTTGGACTGCAAGGCCTATGTGTAAGTATCTGCAAGTGGGCCTAAATTATGAAATGCTGAATTATTCGTTATACACACACACACAAATATAGATCACCACGACCATGTGATTTAAAATGAGTGAGAGCTTCCCTGGTGGCGCAGTGGTTGACAGTCCGCCTGCCAATGCAGGGGACACGGGTTCGTGCCCCAGTCCGGGAAGATCCCACATGCCGTGGAGTGGCTGGGCCGGTGAGCCATGGCCGCTGGGCCTGCGTGTCCAGAGCCTGTGCTCCGCAACGGGAGAGGCTGCAACAGTGAGAGGCCCGCGTACCGCAAAAAAAAAAAAAAAAAAGTGAAAGTTTGTGCATCTGAAACTCATTTCACACCAAGTTTACCTCAATTTTAAAAAAACGAGTGACGACACCTCAAAAAATTTTTGTCTCAAAAGCAAACCCCACTCTCTGAGCTCTAAAAATGTATGAAATTATTCTAGAACAGCTTATATGCAATAACATTTACACCCACGCAAAATTTTTAAATTATTATAAAAGGCTTTTAGCTGAGAATAAGATGTTGGGTAATTGTTTTATAAAGCTGTATCTTTTTAAAAGAAAATTTTCTAAAAATAACCTGCAATACCAGTAAGTAAATCAGTATAGTTTTACCATACACATTATCTGAGTTAGTCCTATGTTTGCTTCTAGGCTAAGGCACGCCTCTGTACCTCAACTTTCTTCCTCACTGTTGTCTATCTCCTAGCTATTTCTTTCCCTCACTGTGACTAAATATTACAAAGATAACCAAACAAATAACACAAAATATAGCAGTATCAATCTCCTCGTTTCTAGGCATCCCACAGTGTGTGGTTGTAAATATTTAACAATAAATGGTTCTCCAGGGAAAAAGGGGGTGGGTATGTCCTGAATTGTAGTGTTTGCCAGTTTCCGTGGTATAAATGTTCCCGCCATGGCCAAGATCAACCCAGCAACACGACATACCTGAACATGGACTTGGAAAGATAGCAACACTCTGCTATGCAGCATTTCCATCATATAGACACAAGAGACCTAAAGAACCTCAAGAGTATAGATAACAGCAACATGTACTACAAGACCAGGAAAGGAGGAATTTCAAGTATCTATTATCTTTGTTATTAAATACAGTTTAAATTGTAAGCCTGTATATCTTAATGTTTAATAATGGCTGTGCTTAACAACCAGGGCCCAAAATGTCTGAAAATTTGACAATCGGCCTTGGGAGATGGTACAAGCCATCTCCACCATTCCACTGACATGGTCTGCTCAGTTCCATTACATCATCCTGGGCAAAGGTGCAGGAGAATGGCAGAAAAACAGCAACACCTTCCCTGATTCCCACAACTTCAAAATAGCAAAAATCAAAGAGTAAAAGAAGAGAGAGCTAACCTGTAGAGTCCTTTTATAAGATCAGTGGGAGAGTAGTAGAGGCAGTATATAATTACTGGGCTCATAGAAGCAAATCATGCTAAGATTCGGCAATGTGTATAATAATGGCCAGTTAGTTATACTTTTTTCTAGTTATTTTCACTTGCTATAACAATCTGAAAATAGAACAATTTGAAAAAACATATAAAAATTTGAAAACTGAGGGTAAGTAGTACATTACATAAAATTAGTAAACACACTATGAGCAGCCAAGGATAGTCATTAGCATGTTCCGTGTAGAGAAAAGACCTCTACCTCCCTGTAGTATTACGACAGGGGCCAGGCCACAATCCTGCCCAGGCTGGGAAGTCTAAGATAAGCATGCCACTGGACTCTCACCACTTCTTCTGAGAGATGTGTAACTCACGATCACCTCTTAGAGAACTAGAAGAACTACAGGGAAAAGAGCTCAAAGGTTGTGGAATGAGTGAAAACCGCATGTAAGCGGAGTTGCTTCCACTAACTAGTCATTTGATCCCCAGGAAGTAAAGCCAATCAGTACTTACGCAATTATGTGCCAGGCACTGTACTACATAATGAAATCACAATGGTGAACAAAACAGACGCAACTGCAGCCTTCATGGAGTACATATTCTAGGGAGCAAATGCAGACTTGAGAGCCTTGGTTTCTTGATCTATAAAGTGGGCTAATCACTATTCCAACCTTGCAGGCCTATTAGGATAATTAAATGAGACAATGCAAATGGCACAAAGGACACTCTTCTCCTTTCTGTCACTACCTAAATGCGTTCCTTTTGTAGAAAAGTAAATGACATCAACATTTTCAATCTCTTTTTATTATCATCTCTGGGGAAGATCAGAAGAGGAACAGAGATGAATGGGCCTCCAAAATTCTAAGCCGTTTGAACGGGTATAGAAAGAAATGACTGTTGGGACTACCAAGAGTTCTTACAGCTTCTGATTCTTTAGCCATTAGACAGTCATAATTATTCTTAAAAGAAAAATGAACACATAGGAGACTTAGGATCTAGATTCCAGAGTGTCTGGAACAAGCAGACCATGACAAGAGCACATGCCTTCTTCAACTGAATTACTTCTGACTGCAATTTGTAAGAACCATTTCAATCGGGAGAGATCAGACTCAAGGTAGCTTGTATGCTCTCAAACAATCGACAAAAGGCCAATAATTACTCATTCATTCATTCATTTCATGAAGTCATTCAACAAAAATTTAGAGTGCTACCCTGCAGCAGGTATTGATTGAGGCACAAGAAACACAGCAGTGATCAACACAGTCCAATACATACTGGAAAAAGGTAAAGATTCACAAACTTGGCTGAATTACAATCCTAATTCAGAACGAAATGGGTAGCCTTGAAATGCTGACTAGTTTTCCCCCAACATCAATGCGCACACACACACTCTGATCTAGATTAATAAATCTGGGACATAAAATCTGAAATAAGCTTCATATAAATGCTAACTCTGAAATGTACATATTTTAAAGTCTCTTGATTCCATACAATTTAACCTCTTTGGTTTCTACTTCAAGAATCTGAAATGTGTCTAGCAACGCTTGGCCCTGGCAAAATGCAATATATCTTAAATAAATTCTATGTTGAAATGAATTAAATATAGTTTCCTAAAGTGTCCATATATGTATTAACATAAATCAGTGCACTTTAGCTCCTTCGTGTATAAAGGAAGACTGAGAAGACTTCCTCCAGCCTCGAATACCCACCATGCTCGAGTATTCACCTAGGAAACAGAAATACCTCCAAAGCATAAAAACAAGTGTTTCTAAAAAGAACAGAATGAAACAATCTCTCCTGATAACCAAGTTATATTACAAATATATATATCCTGGACTCCTCAACCTAAGGTGATTCATAAAGATTACAGCAAAATTCAAGGCAGTGAACACCCCCAGCATTAAATAAACAATTTCTGGCAGCTTCTCTCTTTTGTACCTCCCACCACCACTTGTAAACATGGTTCTATGATGTGGACATCTTTATGAGACAATTTATAAAATGGGATTTTACTTGTACAAAACAAAATAAAGATTTATGACTTTAGAACTGAAATTTAGTGTACTAAAAAACAAAACAAAAAAATAAGACTCATTTCCAGTCTGCATGGTACAGTATGAAAATTCAATTTAGAGTAAGTTTATAAGATACTGCAATTGTATACAGGGGGAAACAAACTGTTACTTGGTCTAAAGTATATTCAATTATAAAAACAAAACAAAAAATGTAAAGCGATTCAACACTCCTATTTCGATTTCCGGTATCAATGGGAGAAACTGCTTGCTTCGCTCTTCCTTGCAACTACCCCTCCTTGCCCCCCCAAATTCACTGAAGCTCAGAATTCACCCATAAGGGGTGCAAATATTCCTGTGACATCTAGAAAAATATATAATACTCCAGAGTATGTAAATAATTATGCTACTAACTCATAAGATAACAACACAATAAGATACTTGATGTGATGAGACAAAATATCTTTGCCCTAAATAATAACCTAAATTCATCTATATTCAAGAACTGGGAATAAAGGCAGTAATTCGTTAATTTTTGTCTCCTAAGCACTATACAAATCACCCGACAGGATGATACATCACCTGAACCTGCAGCTATGTTTTAAAGTTTACCAAAAACAAACCTCCAAGTAGTGTGTGCTACAATGAGACTTTCCTCTTACAGGAGTCATACAATAAGTATTCATAAATACATTTTTTTAAATTTCATACCAAAAGTTCTGCTTTTAGCCCATTTCCTCGTACCTAAAGTGACAGTCTTACTTTTTCTCAGTAAAATAAGCAAGATTCGCTTTTAGGTTTATGTTAAGTTTTCAAAATACTAGCTTACCCTTTAAAATCAGTAACTTTGGGACTTCCCTGGTGGCACAGTGGTTAAGAATCCATCTGCCAATGCAGGTGACACAGGGTCGAGCCCTGGTCTGGGAAGATCCCACATGCCGTGGAGCAACTAAACCCGTGCACCACAACTACTAAGCCCATGAGCCCAGAGCCCGTGCTCCACAACAAGAGAAGCCACCGCAATGAGAAGCCTGCGTGCAGCAACTAGAGAAAGCCCGTGCTCAGAAACGAAGACCCAATGCAGCCATAAATAAATAAATAAACAAACAAACAGTAACTATCTTTCTCCAGCACAAAAAAATAGTCAAAAAGATCAAAATGGCATGTCTTTCAGCACTTCCTTCCACACAGACACACACTGACACATAAGCATGCACACACTAAAAAGATACTACTTCTTAATGTCTAGAATCTTTTAAACTAGATGTTGTGAATTCCTCTGAAGCACTCTATTCACCATAAGCAAGCGACAATTTATATACACTGGGCTAAGAGAATCAATATTAGCAAACCACAAACTTACTGCTTGTAGTTGCCTACATATCAAGTAAAAGGCGTCAAGTTGGTAACCTAAATAAGCAATTCCATACATTTTTAACTTTATTATACAAAAATTTACATGGCAAGAGAAAAATCTTTGGATTGAAAAAAAATCTGATAGTATTCATGTAAGAGATCTAGTTCTCAGTTATAATAATCTAAGGAATATACCATCTTAATGATTTTTCAATAGCATATAGGATTTTCAGGTAACCCAATGTCCACCTTTCTAAAAGAAATAAAAAATATAACTGTACATGGGCTGGGTGAAACTTTAAAAGTAATGAGACACTTACAGAAATGCAAATTAAAACCATGATCAGACACCATTACAAGAACCACCCACCAGACCGGCAAAATGTTTAAAGGCTGAAAATATTAAAGATTGATAAGGTTGTAGAAAAAAGCATTACAGCATTTTAAAAGAGTCTGGCATTATCTAGTAACCTACAATTCTATTATTCACTAAACATTCCAGAGAAACTCCCGCAGACCTGGAGACACAGACAAGAATACACAGACAAGAATATTCGTAGCAGCACTGCTCAAAATATCCCCAAACCGGAAACAACCCTGATGAACAAATGTTCATCAGGAAAGGAGTATAGACTGGTCAGAATGGCCATCATCAAAAAAATCTACAAACAATAAATGCTGGAGAGGGTGTGGAGAAAAGGGAACCCTCTTGCACTGCTGGTGGGAATGTAAATTGATACAGCCTCTATGGAGAACAGTATGGAGGTTCCTTAAAAAACTAAAAACAGTTACCACATGACCCAGGAATCCCACTACTGGGCATATACCCAGAGAAAACCATAATTCAAAAAGAGTCATGGGGCTTCCCTGGTGGCGCAGTGGTTGAGAGTCCGCCTGCCGATGCAGGGGACATGGGTTCGTGCCCCGGTCCGGGAAGATCCCACATGCCGTGGAGCAGCTGGGCCCGTGAGCCATGGCCGCTGAGCCTGCGCGTCCAGAGCCTGTGCTCCGCAACGGGAGAGGCCACAACAGTGAGATGCCCACGTACCGCAAAAAAAAAAAAAAAAAAAAAAAAAAAGTCATGTACCACAATGTTCATTGCAGCTCTATTTACAATAGCCAGGACATGGAAGCAATCTAAGTGTCCAATGACAGATGAATGGATAAAGATGTGGCACATGTATACAATGGAATATTACTCAGCCATAAAAAGCAACAAAATTGAGTTATTTGTAGTGAGGTGGATGGACCTAGAGTCTGTCATACAGAGTGAAGTAAGTCAGAAAGAGAAACACAAATACCATATGCTAACGCATATATATGGAATCTAAAAAAAAGGTTCTGAAGAACCTAGGGGCAGGACAGGAATAAAGACGCAGACATAGAGAATGGACTCGAGGACACAGGGAGGGGGAAGGGTAAGCTGGGACGAAGTGAGAGAGTGGCATGGACATATACACACTATCAAATGTAAAATAGATAGCTAGTGGGAAGCAGCCGCATGGCACAGGGAGATCAGCTCCATGCTTTGTGACCACCTAGAGGTGTGAGATTGGGAGGGTGGGAGGGAGACGTAAGAGGGAGGAGATATGGGGATATATGTATATATATAGCTGATTCACTTTGTTATACAGCAGAAACTAACACACCATTGTAAAGCAATTATTCTCCAATAAAGATGTTTAAAAAAAAAGTAACGAGTGTAGAAATAAGGAATTTGAACACTATCTGGTAACAAAAACATGAACAGCTACACACAATATCTTTGAAACTCATAAATTAATGTTTCACAGAAGTAGTCAGGAGAGAATGCAAATAGTATGGTTTCATTTATATAAAGTTTGAAAACAAGCAAAACTAACCTACACTTGTGTGTGTGTGTGTATGTGTATGTGTACATGCGTGTGCACACTCATATGCATGCAGTAAAACTACAAGGAAAAACATGAAAAGTTACTATCCTAAAAGGTTAGTGATTTCAGGGGCTGGGAGTGAGGGGTTGGGAGGGGGATGTTAAAAGGAAATGCACAGAAGAAATTTGTTAATGATTATTCATGTTAATAATATTTATATACTCTCTCAGCCATCTTCATTATTAACAGTTACCTAGAATTGTAAATTTTTACTTTACAATCTAGGTGGATTTATTGTTTGCTTTATAATTGTTCTTTACCTATACATATATTTTATGCATTCTCATATATATCTGATATATTTCGAGATTAAAAGATCAGATGTGAGCTTCTGAAAAGAATTATTTTTCGTGGTACGTATGTGGTTTGGTTAATGCTGTGACTTGGGGTCAAGGTCAAAAACAAGGAAGCATGCTGGTTCTAGCAAGAAGCTTCATTATAGCTCACAGCCATAGCAGAACTAACCACATCCTACTTCCTTAGGTATATAAATACCAATCCCCTGAAGAGAACAAATGTGAAAAATGCAAAGAAAAGAAAAGAAAGAGGGCTTCCGTGGTGGCGCAGTGGTTGAGAGTCCACCTGCCTATGCAGGGGACACGGGTTCGTGCCCCGGTCCGGGAAGATCCCACATGCTGCGGAGCGGCTGGGCCGGTGAGCCATGGCCGCTGAGCCTGCGTGTCCGGAGCCTGTGCTCCGCAGCGGGAGAGGCCACAACAGTGAGAGGCCCGCATACCAAAAAAAAAAAAAAAAAAGAAAAACAAAAACCTAAAATTGCATTAAAGACCAAAAAAACAGATAATAACCAAGTGTTGGTGAGAGAGTGGGAAAACTGAGAAAGCTCATACACTGCCAGCAGGAATGCAGAATGGTGCAGCAACTCTGGAAAACAGTCTGGCAGTTCCTCAGAAAGTTAAATATAGAGTTACTATATGACCCAGCAATTCCACTCCTAGGTATACACCCAAGAGGAATAAAAACATATGTCCATATGCCGTGGAGCAACTAAGCTCGTGTGCCACAACTACTGAGCCTGCGCTCTAGAGCCCGTGAGCCACACTACTGAGCCCACGTGCCACAACTACTGAAGCCCGTGCTCCACAATGAGGGAAGCCACTGCAATGAGAAGCCCGCGCACTGCAATGAAGAGCAGCCCCCCGCTTGCCGCAACTACAGAAAGCCCACGTGCAGCAACGAACACCCAACACAGCCATAAATAAATAAATAAATAAATAAATAAATAAATAAATAAATAAATAAAGGAAACGAAGTACTGATACAAGCTACAAAGTGGATAAAACTTAAAAATTATGCTAAGCGATAAAAGCCAAGCACAAAAGACTGCGTAGTATATGATTCCATTTATATGAAATACCCAGAATAAGCTACTCAACAGAGATAGAAAGTAAATTAGTGGTTGCCTAGGGCCAGGGAAGTGGGGAAATTGGGGGGGTGAATGCTAATGGGTTAGGGTTTTTCCAAGTGATGGAAATGTTTCAAAACTGATTACAGTGATGGCTGCAAAACTGTGAACATACCGAACCACCAAATTGTATGCTTTAAATAGGCAGATTGGGCTTCCCTGGTGGCGCAGTGGTTGAGAGTCCACCTGCCGATGCAGGGGACACGGGTTCGTGCCTCAGTCCGGGAAGATCCCACATGCCGCAGAGCAGCTGAGGTGAGCCATGGCCACTGAGCCTGCACATCCAGAGCCTGTGCTCCGCAACGGGAGAGGCCACAACAGTGAGAGGCCCGCGTACCGCAAAAGAAAAAAAAAAAGGGTAGATTGCAGGGTATGTGAATTACATCGCAATAAAACTGTTATCATAAAAAAATTGCATTACAGGTGATCTCTGCCATAAATAATACACAACAGTCCTCAGAAACTGTCAGACTTCAGTAAACACATGCACGTGTCAAATAAACTTTTACATTCAGCCCCGAAGTCTGGGAGAAATCTGACTAGTCATAAACCTAAATCCTGCACAGAATGGCTTTGTTTCCAGTTCTTAGTGCAGTAATCAATAGGTTTTGATTTTATCCATCAGAGGTTGGGCAAGAATCCATGGTCGCCTGCAGAATGTGCTAAGTCTGCATGCAAAGCAGTATCTTCTATAAGTGACCCATAACCTCTTTACTGAAGTGATTTTCCAGGACTCTCCATGAGAGGAAAATCTGAAACTCACTAAATTCCTTAACCAGAAGTGTGCTTTCTTGACTTCATATGTAGAGAATTTTTTTCCAAACCACATTGGAAAATAACAGGATTGGAAAAGTCATCAGTTAGTTCACATTCCAGCCCACCAATGTCCAACAGCCTGCCCAAATGCAGACGTGAAAGTAAAACACTTCCAATGTCAGTCAATCCTATTTCTAATGAGAGTTCTACATAACAGTCAAAAAACACAACTGAAAAATTATAGAAATATTGTATCAAGAATAATGATTGACAAAAACAAGAATGAGACTTATTTTAAGGGCCTTATGAAAGTCAAGATCACTCCTGGCTCCCTCGTATTGCGGTGACTTTATTTTCTTTGCATCATTTTTTTTACTTTTTAAATTTATTTTATCTCAATATGTAGTAAATATACCTGTATGCTGCCAACAATCTTTTCAACAGTAAGTTGGGGTAAAAAAAATCCAAAAATGAAAATAGGGATTCCTTCTATTGTTCTGGATTTATAATAGTTATAGCCAAGATAAAAGTTTAGAAACCGTTTACAATTACGTGGCTTCTTTATTTTAAAAACCTAATAAAAAATCAAAAGCCAACATTATAAAAGTTCCTTCTCATCTTTATAGACAGTGAGCATACTTCAAAATATAGTTATATAGACTTTTCTATTAATCTTGCTCCACTATTGGATCACGCCTCCTTAGCACAAACTGAGATTTCTGATTTAGAGTTGATTTTTTCATTTCTCTGTTCCATGACAACTCTGAAAAGAGTAGACCAATATTATTTAGAAGGCAGTCTTGAATTCAGTGTCTTGAATTTTAGCAGCTCTGCCATAAGATTTAATATGACTTCTGCGGAACGGGGCGGGGGGGGTAATAAAGTAGGCGTTTGGGATTAAAATACACACACTACTATATATAAAATAGGTAAACAACAAGGACCTACTGTATAGCACAGGGAATTATACTCAATCGTGTAATAACCTATAATGGAAAAGAACCAAAAAAGAATAAATAAATAAATAAATATATATATATATACACACACACACACACACACAACACATATATATAAAACTCACTTTGCTGTACACCTGAAACTAACACAACTTGTAAATCAACTATATTCCAACAAAAACTTTTTTTAATTTAATATCACTTCTTATGGTTGGGGCCTAAACTCTAGAAGATGCAAACACAGACCACATCAAGGACCAGACTAAGTGGCAGAGTGGTGAGCATAAAGAACAAAGCCATAGAGAAGAAACCTGAAGAAATAAAAAGGCAAGCCCTGGGGGGCACAAAAGGCAGCTCCTCGCCAGCAGGTGGGATGCCAAATCCACAATAGGCAAGGCCCAGGGAGCACAACCAGACTTCAGTCTCACTCCAGACACAGGTCTAGGAACAGAGCATGCCATTCAAGGGAACTTGTATAATACTGTAGTACTGTGATGCTCAGTGCTGCCCTTGGCTTCAGGACCATGTCAGATGAAAAACAGCAGCTTACAGTGAGTCAGAAGACTGACATACTCCACCCGCAAGGTAAGAGCTGCCCACCTCCCTCTCTCCTCCCTCCCACCTCCCACACACATATACACACCCTGCAAGAGATCCAGAACACAAAAGAGCCCAAGTCAGGAGAAGACCCAGATATGCAGACTGGATCCCAATAATGCATTCTGTAAACGGAGGAACATGGATCCAAAAAGGCACTCACCTCCATGCAGAGTTGACCAATGAAGCTGTCCTCCTAGCCTTTGACCCTGAGGTTTAGAGCCATAGAACACTATTTCAAATCTTCAAGTTCATGAGGCTGAGGCTCCTGAACAGTTTCCACACCAACAGTTAGGTTATGACTCAAGACAGATGGAATGGTGCTGGGATACAGCAGGCAATGATGGGGCTTCCCACAACTTTTAGTGAATATCAGTTAACTTGAGCAGGGCCCAAAGGATCTGCTTCCCTATGTAAAAGCTGATGAAGTGGAAGGGACTGACTGCCCTGGATCAAGATGCTCTCTCACATGGACAGGCTGTCTGCCATGCTGCAGATGGACCAGCCCATTTACAAGAGAACCCTATTTCCTACCTGTAAAATATGAAGGTTAAATTAATTGACTTCTACCTCCTCTCCAAGTCTGAAATGTTGTAGTATCTTTGCTAAAGACTACAAAACATACAGAAGGCTTCAGTGAGTGTAAGGTGCCTTAAAATACACAAATGAGTGGTAAAATCTTTTTTTTAATGGATCTGGATCCTAACTTTTTTTTTTTTTAACTTTCTGCTCATGTGGCTCCTTTTTTGATTATCGATAGCTGTTATTTCAGGCCAAACAGACCCAAAGATCTAGACTTTATGATCATTCCAGCCTTAAAGTCCTTGGGTACCTCGGTGACAGCTGTACAGAACTTCACACTTACAAACCAATTAATATGTCTTTTTTTTTGCATACTTACTTTGTGGTTTTTCTACTGACACTTCTAAATGAAAACTCTTATTTACAAGTACCCATTTAAGGAGAACTGACATATCTCTATTGGGTCCTTTATTTACCCTAAATACCTACGGTAAAATTCATTTTAAAAAATACTAGGGCCCAGTGTTAAGGCTTACTTTATATAGCTACAGTAACCAAGACTGTGTGGTACTAGAGAAGGGCTAGATACACAGATCAATGGAACAGAAACAGAGGACCCAGAAATAGACACACACGAGTATACCCAAATAATTTTTAACAGAGGTGCAAAAGCAATGCAATGGAAAAAGGTAAGTCTTTTCAACAAATGGTGCTGAAGCAATGGGACGTTAATAGGAAAGAAGAGGAGCTTAGTGATAAGACCAATTGCTGGCAAAGATGAGGAGAATCTGGATCACTCACACGTTGCTAGAAGGAATGTAAAATGGTACAGCCACTCTGGAGAAGTTTGGCAGTTTCTTACAAAACTAAATATGCAATTATAATACAACGCAGCACTGTACTCTTAAGCATTTATCACAGGGAAATGAAAAGTCATGTTCACACAAAAATTCGTACACATATGTTCACAGAGGTTTTATGTGTAACTGCCAAAAACTAGAACCAAATGTCTTTCAATAGGTGAACTGTTAAACTGTGATTTGTCCATATCATGGAATACTACTCAGCAATAAAAAGGAACTGTTAGCATATACAAGTTGGATGGATCTCAAATTATGCTCAGAGGGGGGGAAAAAAAAAAGCCAGTCTCAAAAAATTAAATATTATATCAGTCCATTTATATGATATTCTTTAAGTAACAAAACCACAGAGATGTAGAACAGTTTAGTGGCTGTTAAGGCTTAGAGACGGTGGGAGAACAGGGGAGTGGCTGTAATGGGATAACAGAGGGATGCCTTTTGGCAAAAGCAGTTCTTGATTGTGGTAGTGACTACACAAATCTACCCCCCACACACAAAAACATGTACAGCTGGTGAAATCTGAATAAACTCTGTGGACTGTACCAATGTTAATTCCTGGTTTTGATATTGTATTATAGTTACGCAAGATGTTACTACACTAGGCAGAACTGGGTCAAAGATACATTGGATCTCCCTGTACATTTTTTCCAACGTCCTGTGAATTTACAATTATTTCAGAATAAAAAGTTTTTTGTGTTTTTAATACCAGGAGCTTTGGAATCTTGAGATCAAAATCTGGTTCTGCTACTACACTACTGTGGATAAGTTATTTAGCCATTCTGAACTTTTGTTTCTTCATGTTTTAAGGATAATAATATTAGCTGGTGGCTTAATGAGAATTAAAATGAGCAAAGAAAGAAAAAGCAGTTTTTTTCATCTGAGATAAACGAGACCAGATGGCAAAGTATTTTTCAAGAATAGTGCCGTATATGGGACTGCTTGTATGATTAAGCTACAAACTGTACCTACAACTTTTTATAATCCATTTGTAAATGTGACTTTTCTTATTTGTAGACAAAATTAGGTTTAGATTTAAGAGCATTATTAGAATAATAGCCATGCCACCATATAGATTAGAAAACTGAGGACAAATAAACTTCCTACAGTCCATAATCTGATGAAATATACTTCAAAAGGTTAAGCAAACATTCTACAAAGGAAAGCAATGTGACCTGGAATTTGATACGGTTCATTTCCACATCGAGATCAAACAGATTAATTAGCTGCTTTTAACCAAAGAAACTCCCGTTGCTTCAGAGAATGATCACTGAAAAATACTTCAAAAATCATAATGGCCACCTTTCACTGTAGATCCCTCCACAATAAGGCTTTCCAGGTTCCATCAACAACCAATACAAAGAACCGCTCAAGGTCCTGGCTGGCACTGTGACACCCTCAGGCCTACCCTGTTCCCTCTGGCAGTGCAACGGATATTCCTGTGCCCGTCCCTTGCTGGCAGCCCCAGTGAAGGCCCGCCCGCTGTCAGCCGCCCAGCCCCTGGCAATGATTCTGCAGTCAACCCTGGACACTTCCTCTCGACTTCTCGTCCAATACCAGGATGAACTGACACTTGGCACTTACCACTCTGAGTGGGTAGTTGGTGGGGGGGAACAGCGGCAGCTTAACTTGCCTCGGTCAAATTATGTTTGGGAGAGAGAAGGAGAAAAGACAAGGCACCAAACAAATGATGGCCTGAATTCTTTCGTTCAAAACAAGTGTATTAGTTTGTGCAACTGATGACAGCAAAACATACGAAATTAATAAAGGCTTTTTTTTTTAATGAAGCAAAGAGACTTGGTAAAGTGGCTTTGCAAAGACTCTGAACTTTCATTTAAACAAAGAGTGTGCTGAAAATTTGTAATGCAGAAATTATCTCATTAACATCACACAAAAGAACAATCACTCCCACTGCCCTGGCTTCCTACTCACAGTTGCACTTGAAGAATAGATCTATCAAGAACTGTGGAAAAACGTCTCGGTATTTTTTTTTCCAGCATGAACTGAGGAGGGGAATGCATATAATTACACATACAGTATCTCTGCCACTGAAACAAGATTGGCAGATGAAACTGTTTCTCCCCTTCTGGTCTTCATGAAGTGTAAACCCAGCCTACAGCAGCAACAGCAGAACACCACAAACGATTTGAATAACTTCCTAGTTCCACCCATGCATGCCCTATGAAAATCAAAGCCTCTTTAAAGGAAGTCAGAAAACTTTACTGAAAATGTAAGTAGATCTATTATACTTTTACTATCCCATCCTCTCCATTCCATTCCTATCTTGCTTGTTTTACTGAGAGTTCATTTGCTACGGGCAGAGGCTTCTGTTCACCCTGATGGGCTGAGGGTAGTAATTTGGAGAGCAACGGAAGAAAGTAGCTTGCAGGAAAGAGGAAACACTGGATTATATGGCCAATGTAAATAATTTACAAAACGTTTAAGTCCAAGTCCACCCACCTACTGGACTTGGGCGCTATGTAGGAAAGCCAGGGCTGACCCAGGAATGAGACCCATACGAGGCCTGAATCCACCTCAGCTTTGTCCCATAACCTAGAGTAAACAACCCATCAAACAAATTCAAGTGAATTATATAAATAAATGATACACCAGGAATTAAAGGTTACACCATATGTCAAAAGCCACCCCAAAAAAAAAGAAAAGGCCACCCAGCAATCATGTAGGGATGCTGAAACAGTAAAAATCAGGGCTCAAACTGTTGGCCACCTCCAGAGAATTAGTCCTGGACGAGAAGGGCTTGCTGGATCTTAAAGAAGTTTAAACGGCCCACAGAACTGAAAAGTATGTTTTCCTAATATCTATGGCAGACAGGCCCCACATTCTTCCTATTGCCTTGGCTGGGTATTTGAGAATCATTTTGACTTAAGTTCTCTTGGTTAATTTTCCACATCCAATTTCTGTAATTTAAACCATACTTTAAAACTTAACCATGCTTAAAAAGTGCTGATGGCTCTTCCTTTCAAATAATTCCCTTCATCTTCAGTCTTACTGCCACCCCCAATTCGTCTCACACCTAGACTAGTGCCACCATCTGGATCGTAGTCATACCATCTGGGTCATACTCAGTGACTTCTAGCTCTCCAGCCTGCAGACACACAGCGCACTACTACACCACCTGCCCTAAAGCTGTGCTAGAGGTAGGGAGGTGTGGAAGGCCACAATAGCTAACTAAGAGATTATGAAGGCTCAAAAGCAAGTGACAGATCAAAGAACTTTTACTCTAAGGTACTCTGACAGTCATTACAATATTACCTAACAAACTGACCTACCTGAGGCAAAATTTCCTCACCTATAAAATGGAAACGTGCATTACATCAGTGGTTTTTCAACATACGCGCGTGCCAGGAGGGCAGGGTGGTCAGGAGAAAAGTTTTAAGACCCTTTATCAGAAGAAAGAGGAGCAGGTGTGCCTCAAGCCTCTCCACCCTCAGTCAGCTCCATTTGCTTTGTATGGGGACGTCCATGTAAGATTAACTGAATAAAAGGTTCTACAACAACCTTCCAAAACAGACAAACCCACTGAAGGCCTAGATCAGAACTGAAGTCCCATCTCACTCTAAAATTCCATGACAGCTTGACTTTTCTGGCCCCATTAGAAGGTAACAAGGAGCTATACTTGGACCTTTCCAAATAAGCGATTTTAAAGTACCAAGCAGTGCTTGAAACACAAGCCAATACTGAGCATCCAATGGGATGCTGACACCACTGATGGGAAAACCATTCAACAGGATTTGCTCCTAAAACGGTTTCTCCAAAGAGTCCCATTCTTCAGTTCCTACCAAGCTGCGAGAGCCTTTTCCACCAAGACACAAACTACAGCTTTGTTTTGTTTTCTGGAATGTCTGTCTGCAGGATATGACTGGGAGCTCGTACTCCCACCCACCTCTGCAGGAGTGTGGCGCGAGCAGGCTGCAGGATGCAGCCTCGTCTGGCCTTCTAAAGCCTCCTCTCAGATGTCTGCTGCAGACTGGGTCTCACCCCAGAAGTTAACTCCTGCTGATAAGAAACGCTTCCTATGGCCAAACAAATCACTGTTTGATTCTTGCAGCATTCTTCCCTCCTGTTTTTCTTCCTCCTCCTCCCTTCCTATAAAAAAGGTGTCTTTCAAGTATATCTAGAAGGAAACCTGAACAGCTAGGCGCTTTCCCCTCTTAATTTGTTCCTTATCCCGCTGGTGATTCATGCCCTGGGCCGCTCCTTCCTCAGCACACTGAGGCGCTCTGTTGGGCTCAGCCGTGGGAGGCCACGTCAGCAGGAAACAGTGCTGGCTGCCAGGTCACATTCAAGACCGTCTGGAGCAGGCAGCATGCAGCACCCGCAGGACAGAGGCTGCTCTATGGTTTCCCCCAGTGAAGGGAGCGCTCAGCCTGGACAAAAAGACCAGCCTCTGTGTGCCACAGCGACACAAGCTTAGGGGAGACTCCAAATACTACAGGTTAGAGTTTCCCCATTTTGAAATGTGCCCCCAAATATTTCCAGTTACAGAGTTATTGGTTTTTCCTCCTTTTCTTAGAGGACGTACTGTACTGCATCCAAATTCATATTTGGAAAAGGCTGCCACAAGCCAAATCAAACTTCGTCGTGGCTTTCTGGCTCCTGGGTCCAAAAGAGGGAATTCTGCACACCCAACCCACCAGTCTCCGCAGCCCTGACACACACGTTGAGTCAGGATGGAAAACCTGACCTAAAGGGCTGACACACAAAAGTGATCACTATGGGCCTTTTCTTCTTCTAAACACACACACTAAAAACAGTAAACAAATAAGGCCTGCCAAATGTTATCATGGTATCTCGCAGGACGGATTCCCTACAAGAAGCAAACAACTCACCCTACACAGAGATACGCTGCATGAGTGACAATGCCATACTTTATGCAGCTGGTTCAGTAAGGTCCAAAACCAATCCTGCTCGTGTAAACCAACATGACTAAGGTTACATGCTAAAACAGCAGGGCTCCTATGCACCCAGGATACCTAGGAGCTTCTTAACTTGCTGCAAATTTAGACCAGAAATACTGTAAAACGAAAAACAAAAAAAGTGATTTTTCTCAGAAATCTCCTAAGTTCAGGGCTTTCCCCTCCACTCTCGGAGAGAGGTCTTAGGTGGACAGCCCAAAGGGTGAATCTTTCTCTCCAAAAATACCAGGTTTGCTAAAGAAAATATCCCGTCCCATGGAAAGTATTAGTAAAAGAAACAGGAAAGAAAGGAGGTGAAGACAGAGCGAGTAGTTCACGACATGGAGAAGGGTGTTGTGAGAGAAGAGGCACAGGATGTCTGAGAGCAGACAAAGTAACACACAAACACTGCAGACACAGCAAAGGCAGTCTGACCCTAACAGTTCTGGAAGGTGACTGAGCTACTATTTAGAAAGAAGGCGTTAACTACCCCAAGCACACGCGTGCATACACAACCCCAAGTGCAAAAGAGACATGTAGCTTCTGAAAGGAGTCTATAGCAGGAGAGGCCTTAGGAGCAAACCAGAAAAGGAAGAACACACAAAGCCAGGAGACCACACGTGGCTGCAAAACTGACGTTCTAATGAAAAGGAACTAGAGGACAAAACAAAATCAAATATTATAAGTACTTAGAGATTTAGTGATGTAAAAGGTACTCTTTTTTTATTTCTACCATTTGTGAAAATGAACACCAACAGCACATCTAATCTAAGGGGCCACTTCATAAAGCCTGGTCTTCAGACAGGGACTGAGTATCACCAGCACCTCGTTATGGGAGAAAAAGAAAATATTAGATTTGGCTACCTATTAATTTATTGAAAACCAAACAAATATTCCAAATTTAACTGGCTACCACAGGCTTCAAATAAATCCATATAGCATTTTGACCAAAGAAAATACCCTAGTGCCCTGATAGACTACAATAAAGCTTTAAAATCATCTCAAAAATAAAAACTATCAAATCATATATGCTGCTTATACATCTGGAATAAATTTAAATTCGTTATTATACCAGGGAAGTTTTTAGAGGTAGATGGTCTAGATCCAAAAGTAATAATATGTCTTGGGTAACACTGTAGGGAAGGAAGGAAGGAAGGAAGGAAGGGAGGGAGGGAGGGAGGGAAGGGAGGGGAGGGGGGTGGAGAGGAGGGGAAGGGAGGGAGGGGAGGAAAGGAGGGCACCTGAAAGGAGGGAGGGAGGAAAAGAAAAGAAAAGGAAAAGGGGGGGGGGAATAGGTAGAGAAAATGAAGTATTTTTCATATAAATATTAGAAGTACATGATAAGATTGCTGAACTTGGCTATACTGTTTTTAATAAGGTAATGCTACAACAACCAGCACAGAGATGAAGAACAGAAGAGCCTTGAAATTTTTTAAAACCCGAAGTGTAGCTTTTACCAAAAGGTTAGACAAAACAGAGAAGACACAAGTGATAACACTGGCAAACACATACATTCATATACATTGCATGTGTATGCATATGTATGCATACATATACACACATTAGAAAAAATAACCCTTTTGGCCAGTGAAACAGAGACATTTGGTGAGAAGCTAAAACTAACAAAGAGCATCACAAGATTATGACTTGTGTATGAAAATCCTCCAGGGTGTACTTAGAGGATATGATGTTTAAACAAATGAGTCATAGTTCTACAACTGAGAAGTGCATAGAATAGTAAGCTATTTCAATTTTTACATACATGCACACACAAAATGATTATGCAAACACAAAATTAGGACAAACCCGTATCAATTTGTGATTTTTAAAGACCTAATTAAATCTGAAAGAGAAACTGAAAACTAAATAAATGTATTTCATTGATTCCAAGTAATTTTTTTTCTCATTTTAACATCTCGAGAAAAGGAAAGCATCTTACAGTTAATGGCAAGTCAGTTTAATTGACAGTATTTTCTCATGTAGAGATATGTAAAATGCTGGTGCATCTCAAAATCAATCACATCATAGATTCAATAAAATGATAGAAAGTAACCTATGAAACCAATGCATAAAGGACAACCATGTGTGCCGTTTCAGAGATAAGAGACAGGCAGCAAGGTGATCTTAGCCAGTTCACGGATAAGCAGTGGGCACAAGGTGGGAGCAAAGGCACATACAGACCCTTCAGCTGAGGCAGAACACCTAGGAGGAGAAAGTATCACTTTTTTATGTTTTTAGGGTTTTTTCCATTCGCAAATAATTTAATGCCCTAAATACCAGATGACATAAAAATAAAATCCACCAATTGCTTTGCTGAAAACAAGGTTAACTAAATACTTATGACAACTCTATTTTTAAAAATATACTGGGGGGATTTCCCTGGTGGTCTAGTGCTTAGGTCTTAGCGATTTCACTGCCAGGGTCTGGGTTCAATCCCTGGTCAGGGAACTAAGATTGGCAAGCCGCGCAGCACGGCCAAAAACAAAACAAACAAAAATAAAAAAAATAAAACTGGATACTAACTATATCCAAACCTCTGGAGGTAGGAACTCAAGCATTTTGTTTTAAATCCTAGGTGATTCAACTGTGCAGCCAGGGTTGACAAGTGATGGAAAGTACCTGGCATACAACAGGTGAGCACATTTTTTAACGTGGCAATTATTAAAACAAGGAAAAAAATATACCCTGGGTAATTTTCTTTCCTTTTTTTGGTTACTAGTCAAGATTAATTTATGCTAATAAGATTTTAGAGAAATTAATGTAGTACCTAAAGTAAGAGTCCTAAATGATATTTTAACATCTCACTTTCAAAAAGAAAATTCTAGATAATTAAGCTCTTGAGATCTACCCACACTTGAATCTATTTAGGTAAAGTTATAGTCTTCTCATGAAATTAGGAAGATCTAAATGGCAGAAAACTCTAGGGGAATAAAAGTGGCAGAGGAAGGAGAAATTGGGAGGTAAGAAGAATTTTAGAAACGATCTGGTCCAATCCTTATTCTGAGGTGAGGAAAGTGAAGTCTTGATCAAAGAAACCATATTGAATGGAAAAGTTGTTAAACTTCATCTGGGCATTCTCTGCCTTTAATCAGGGGCAGAAGGTTTTATCAGTTTCTTCATCTAAAGGGGAAGAGAAAAATTAACAATCAACTGATTTTTACTGAATGAGTTCAAGTCCAATGACCTTTGATGTGAACTTAAAACATTTTTTTTTTTAAGCTGCACAAAATACTGGGTCTATGGAAGGTGTACGGTAAAGAAGATTTGTATCAAGGAAGGGGAATAGGCTTGAAATAAGTTTAAAGAGGCCAGATTAGCAAGGCTATTTCACCCTTCCTGTTGAGCCATTTCCTATGTCCCCTAAATACATTACCCAGAGCTACTTTTCAGCACTCTGGCTCAATTTCTAAAGAATCTCATTTTCTCCAAAGTCTGTTCTATGGTTAATTACGTGCCTTCTCACTACCCTGGGTATAGCCAAGAAATAGGTAGAATGCACCTGTTGTTCTCGAGTTCCATCTGAGATGGAGGCAGGCATTCTATTCACCTCTGAGGAATGTTAATTGCTGATACCAGCATGACAGGTGCAATGAGTAGAAAAATGATCAATGAACTCAACTCACAGAACAGTGGCAGAACTCATCTAGAGACCATGAGAAAACTCCTCAAGAGCTGTAACTTTAATTACTAACAATTGGTCTGGAATTCAATTTGACCCCTGAAACAGATTTTTAAAACACAACACAACGTTCTAATTTCTACAATGGTGCCCTGTCCACAGGGGAAAAAAAAGGGAATATGTATAATTCTGTTTTTCATGTTACTATGGAGTCGTTCACTAACCCGAACTGCTTCTCATGGATTGCTTCTCCTCACGTTCCTCCCATTCCAGATCTTTACTGTTGTAGTCCTATCTATTTTGAATGATGGGTCACTTCCTTTCCCCCTAGTTTTATACTTTAAAAATCATACTGTTTCTTTAGAATACTTCATAGAGTGAAGCCAACTTCCATATCGCTTCCCTGACTTTTTATCTTCCCCTTTTGGTTTTTTCTTTTACTACCACCCAGCTGTCTAGGGGGAGGGATGTACTAGCTTATTACTTGAATACAGTATCAGATATTGTGTATCTGTTTAGAATATTTTTCATATTTGCATAAGTTTCCTAACTCAGTGATCCCCGTATACTACACAATACTATTCATTAAACTCTAAAATATTCCTGGAATAGCTTTGGCAATCGTATTTATTCTCACTGTGTCAGAACTGAGGCATAGAGAAGAAAAAGAATTCCTGATAAAATGGCAATTGAATTAGGAGGTATAAATGGAAAGATTATATGAACAGATCCTTTGAAAAGAGTCCCTGATTCAAACCTCAGTTCATCAAACCTATAGTGGAGGAAGGGGAAAAAATTTCAGACCAAGAAAAACTTCTATCTTTGAGCTTAAAACTGAAGAATTTAAGCCAATCATTCTTTTTTATTTTTCTTCATTTACATGGACTTTCTCCCTTTTGTCCACTTTGTGACCAAACTTAATCCTGAGAGTTTTCTCTTTTGTTTAAGGGCACTTCTCTAAAAGTCCCCTCTTACAAGTGCCCCTCTTCCAGAAAGCCTCCTACCTCAGCTGTTCTCAAAGCCTGGACCCAGAACCACGAACATTAGTAACACCTAGGAACTCCTTATAAATACAAATTCTCAGGATCCATCTCACCTACCCCAGACCTAAATCAGAAACCCTGGGGGTGGTACCAGCAATCTGTGTTTTAAACAAGCCCTCCAGGTGATTCTAATCCATGCTAAAGTTACTGGTAACTGTCAGCATCTGAAACAGGATGTAATACCCTGGATTCAGGTATGCTGGGGGGACAACTTGAGCCAAATACCAACCTGTTTCCTGGGCACCTATATCATTTAAAGTATGAGGCAAGATCTATGAAGGGAACAAAGAGGGAAGCAATAGTTTCAGCCCAATTCGTCCACAGAGTCAAGTGGAAAGAGTGCTAAAAGCAGCTTCTGCAAGCAGCAAGTTGTAAGATGGTTATTTTCTCATCTCACTTTTTCTGCTTCATCCACCCTGTACAATCTTTACCTATTTTAATCAACTTTGAATTTTAACAGTTTATAATAGGTGAGCTGTTGTGTTTACATCTAACTGAAGGTAAAATAGATCTATTCTCTGCTGAAAGGAATAAACTCAAATTTCTGTTTGATGACCCTTATTTACTACTTACAGAAGTTTATAACAAAACGAGCCATTTCAGTTAATAGGTTCAATAAAAACAACCACCACATACAGCTTACTTATTAATAAGTATATGATTACAAGATAAACGATCTTTAAGCACTTTGTAAACATTCTTAAAGAAGACTAACCTGGATGAACAGACAGGTACACAGCATGTGCAGTGTGATGTACTTGGGAAAACACACCATGAGAATTTCTTAAACTATCCTGAGGGTTAGGTTAACCAGAAATTCTCAGTCTCCACTGCGTATTAAATTACCTATGAAGCTTTTCAAAACTAATGCCAAGGTCTTGCCCCCAAAACAATCTGACAGTTCCCCTTGGCTTAGACAATCTGACAATTCCCTACAATTAGCCTGGAGGTCAACTTGTGCTTTTTTTTTTTTAAAGTTCCCCAGGTAATTCTGATGTGCAAAAGTTACAAACCACTAATGTTAATACAACCAGCCTTAAAATCCTGAGGTGTTAGAGATGTTCTTTACCTTAAGCATATGATGCAAGAACTATGTCACTCAAAATGTGAATGCTTGACCCACAGAATAAGAAATGTCTGGATCACTGAGAATAAATTAACTAATTAATCTCAGATCTTGGTTTCTAATTTATGGTATAACAAGCCACACTTTTGCTGTACTTCAACATTTTGTAACTATTTCAATGCTTACACTCAGGCAATTTAAGTATAAAGGTTTGATTATACTGCCCGCAAAGACTGTTCTTCCTCAATTGGAGGAGACAAGTTCTAGCTGTGCCAAAGTACACGTGTTGCCTGCAATGCTTGTATCCTGGTACAGCAGGCACAGAAAATTGACACTGCTGGATCTAGCATAAGACACACTGACCGATGTTAAACGATCCAATCCCAGATAACCAAAATAATCCAACCTCAGACAACAGTTAAAGACTTGGCACTTCAAGCCACGAACAGGCAGAGTTTAATTTGACATCTATATGAGATAATGTGTGAGTGTGTATATCCACTTTACTGAGAACTGCAGAACAAAACATAAAATTCATCTAGTCGATCCTCTAATAGAATAACACTTTCACTCAAAAACACACTAAGAATAATGCTTATATTTATCTTTTTAAGTTTCCACTTCTGTTCCCAAAGACTTTTCTTCCCCTGATGTTTTGCCTCCTCTTCTTATCAGTTTAGAACAGAAATTTTAATTTGCTAATAACTGGAAGCTTTTTAAATTAAGTGAAAATGTTGAAACTCCTATAGCCAGAAAGATCCCACAAAGCCTGTTAATTCTGGCTCTGCTGCACTGCCATATACAAAGTGTCCATAAAGATGTTATATTTGAATTATGGAACACTTCCATTTTAACTCAGACACAAAAAGACCTGAAGAGTTTTCAACACCTCAACTTTTCTCTCCAATTGCTAAAGAGGGTTGGGGAGTTATATGCAGCCACACAAGAAATGTGGGTATATGCAAAGAACCCCGAACTAGGAGCATAAAGGAAAGTCGCTGATGTGGGCAGTTTTTTTGTTTTGTTTTGAATAAATTTATTTATTTATTTATTTTTGGCTGCGTTGCGTCTTTGTTGCTGAGCGCGGGCCTTCTCTAGTTGCGGCGAGTGGGCGCTATTCTTTGTTGCGGTGCGCGGGCTTCTCATTGCAGTGGCTTCTCTTTGTTGCGGAGCACCTGCTCTAAGCGACCAGGCTTCAGGAGTTGTGGTTCATGAGCTCTAGAGCGCAGGCTCAGTAGTTGTGGTGCACAGGCTTAGTTGCTCTGCCGCAGGTGGGATCTTGCCGGACCAGGACTCGAACCCATGTCCCCTGCATTGGCAGGTGGATTCTTAACCACTGCGCCACCAGGGAAGTCCCTGTGGGCAGTTTTGAGGCCAGTTTTCTCCATATTTAGATGAGTCCAGAAGGAAGTATTAAAACACACTCCCCTTTTACCCAACTGTCTTCATATCCTCAAAAAATAGTGTGCAAAATACCTTCCAAGTCACTGAAAACTCTCCTCCAAGAAGCAATACCCAAGTTGATGAGCAGAAAAAACTCACTTACTTAAAGAAAGAAAAAAGTTTGCATCTTTTTATCCTTTTTTGTTAATCCTAATGCTTGTCCAATTAGGACAGAGTGAATACAAAATGTTTAGTTTGTAAACTATTGTTTATACTGTAGGACAAACATTTTTCTAAAGGACCGGATTCCACCTATCTTAGGGAAACATACAACATCTAGTGCATAGCTCACTCCCTCTCTTCAGTGTGTGTCCCACTGGTCAGCAAGTCATGACTATCTCCTAAACATCTCAAATTTCTGTTCCTGCTTCCACACCCACCACCAATGCCCTCACCCAGGCTCTCTTCGCCTCCTGCCTGCCAACTCCATTTACTTCAGTAACCAGACTCGTTTACAATTTAACGTGTACTCTGTTTATTCCTGGGTCTGACATGGAGTTTCCTGCTACAGATAAATGCTATAATTTTTAACTACACGAAAACAATAAAATACTAATGAACAATCTGAATTACTTGCTAATAATATAAAAGATAAAGCTGGTCTATCTTTCACCATTAAATAGCCTTAAAAATATTTTCCAAGGTGTTCCCAGCTTACTCCTCACAAAAGAAAAAGATTATCAAAAGAATGGATATAATGATCACTCCTTCACGCTTTTTACAAGTAAGGGAGCTAACCAATATTTTGGACTTCTTCAGAATTACTGTGTGTTTTTGGAAACAAACTCATACCTGCATTCATTATCTTAATTCGAGGAACGGAGAGTAAAAATAACCAAACTTAATTACTTAAGTACAAAAACAAAAAATTACCTCTGTGAATTAACTATGAGACTTTTCCATGATTTTGACATGATTTTTCAGCAGTAAATCAGGAAATGACTTTCCTCTTTTCTGAGCATCTAGGAGGTGCTGGATAGGCACTGGGATACAAAGATCACTAAGATTTGACCCCTACCCTTGAAGAACCCTTTACAGACACCTCCAACATGAAATTTTCCATTTCAAATTGTAAGTGTAAAACACAAAGGTAAAAAATACAGAAAGAATAAAGCAAGAACTAAAAGATTATAAGCTGTGAAATAAAATGTGGTGGACAATCGAGGTAATGTGACAGTTAGCTCTTCAGAATTATCTGTCATGCAAAGATCTGTGACATTTAAGGAACTCCAAGCAGTGGTACCCTCAGAAATGACATTTTAACCACTGCTGAACAAGGCTGAAAGACAAAAAGGGCACAGAAGCTAAACTCCCACTGCATAATTTTTAAACATATTATGAAGCAGTACGACTAAAATGTGAAGACATCTGAAAACTCCTAACCAATACCTCAAGTTCACAGAGTCTTCCCTGAAATGCTTTAAACTGACAAGTAACAAAAATAAACGGTGGTTCAACGTCTAGCCGTAATGGAGACTGGGAGCCTAATAATGGTTCCTATTTATTGGACCCTTACATTGCCTTAGAAACTGTTCTAAGTGCTTTCTACCCAATATGTCATTTAATCCCCATAGCAATTCTTTAAGACTGATATTATTATTCCAATTTTACAGATTAGGTGTAGATGGAGAGAAGTAACTGCTTTTACGATACACATCTAATATGCAGGGGACTTCTAAGTCAGCCAATCTTACTCAAAAACCCATAATGATCTTACCAATATGCCTTACTGCCTCTTCAGTACTGCCTAAGAGCACGACACATTAAATAAAGATTAAAGAAGTATGGAGTTTAACTGAAATGTGAACGACAAGGCCTAAAGGACGGAAGGCATACCCACAGGAACCACTTTATAGGCCTGTCTGAATACGGCCTCTCAAGCATAGTGTGAGTTAACAGCTTATCATCCAAAATAAAAGCAACAACTGAAGCTTCAACTACAACAACACTTACTTTAAATGCATGAAACAGTGGAACCACTGTTTTATCCACAATCCTTTATCTGAACAATACATACAACCCCATAAACCTTCATCTGAAATGTCTGAAATGTTGCCATCACCATCAACCCATGAGAGCAAGCCTACTGTTAAGTAGGCAAAGAAATGGAGGCTTGAACTTTGATAACCAAGTCATTGCCCACAATTGGTTATGGCATCTGTTTCGAACAAAAATAATCAGCAAAGCTGTGTACATTACTAGATGATGATGATGATGATGCTGGTACTTACAATGGAATGTCTCACAACCTTACTGGATAGGTATTCCCACTAACCCCATTTTAAGAGAGGAAAGAAACTGAGGCTAGGAGTCTAACCATTATCTAGCAAACAACCAGGGATTCTCACTACAGAGCCTTTACTCTTAGAACATAACCTTTATAACGTCTAACAATTAAATCACTCAAGCTTTACTTGAAGAAAAAGGCCAAAGAAAGTCTGACAATATAATTTTGTGTAAAGTTTTTGTCCTAATTATGGATATGTAACAATAGGTAAAAACAATCGAGATAAATGGGAAGGGTAGAAAGCAGCAGACACACTGGGAATTTTCCCTTGAGATGCAGCATGGTTTGATACTGATGTAACCCAGTCTCATGACATTACTCAGTCCCAGCATGATGACAGCCACACTTATCATCACAGACTTTCCTCCCACCCCCTTCATAAACTGGACTTTCTGCTCTGGGCCCATCAGTACTCACCGACCCTTATGGAGACTACTCTGGTGGGAAACTTCCAGTTACTCGGCAGCAAGCTATTGTCTGAAAGGGGGCCTATCAGGTCAGCATACAGAACTCCTATTTGCACAAACAGCTATGCATGTCCATGGATGAGGAAAAAGGCAAATCATCATGCCCAGAATAAGGCTCTCAAACACTTCAGAGATCAGGTATTCTCCAAAATGCTAAAAGTGATTTTTCATCAACATTTCATCAATATTACACACACACAGGTAAGAGACTGATTTGTCCCAAATCTACTATTTAAGTTATAAAATGAGCTGGCACATTGGTGGAATAATTCAGATATTCCTAGAAACTCAGACTCTCTCAGCCTAGAGCCTCACTGGAAACTTATGTATTAAGTCTTACCAAATACAGCTCTGGATCAGTCAGAAAGATGGGCAGGACACTGGGGCTAGCCTGGACAAAAACTCGGTATTTTCAATTCTAAAAGATTTTCTCAAGTGAGGCCTTAACTGTTCACAGTAACATTTCAGATTAGCGATCCCTCACAAACCCCCAAATGCAAAAGGAACTGACTTTCAAAGCAGTTTCTTGTGTAGAAAAAGAAGATCTCAAAATAAGAAAATTGTAACAGGAAAAAATCTTTTGCCTTATAGTACAGACTTTCCATAAGTAATTACATACAGTCAAATAACAATTAATTACATATTCAATGTAATGAAAGTTTGCAAAGATTCTAAACTATTTAAAGGCAGTCATAGGACAGTAAGTTCACTTTCAAATCACCCAAATAGGGCTTCTCTGGTGGCGCAGTGGTTGAGAGTCCGCCTGCCGATGCAGGGGACACGGGTTCGTGCCCCGGTCCAGGAAGATCCCACATGCCGCGGAGCGGCTGGGCCCGTGAGCCATGGCCGCTGAGCCTGCGCGTCCAGAGCCTGTGCTCCACAGCGGGAGAGGCCACAGCAGTGAGAGGCCCGTGTACCGCAAAAAAAAAAAAAAAAAAATTCACCCAAATAGTTTGGATAAAAGACTTGTTTGCAAATTTCAGCCAGGGCAAGGGTTCAATCACTCTTAGGAGACAGACTTCATTTGCAACAGGTCCTCTTCCTTGGTTGTAAGCCAGTAAAATAGGAATTTCTCACTTATATGCAGAGTTTTCTTTAAAGGCATAGACCATATAGAAGCTTTGCTTGTGAAATGACAGTCTACCTCAGCTTGCAAGCCCTACCTATGACATCACTCAAGTCATTTCTCAATCAACAAAGCAAGAGACAAAGAGAGTCCATAGGATCTGTCATAAAATTCTTAGAAAGAATGACAGGTTGGTGTTTTAATGTGCCAACCAAGTCTAATAAATGCACTTAAAGTACCAAGTGAGAAAAAAAAGTAACTTTAAGGTCCCAGTGACAGTCTGGAGTCTGAATATGGCAGGGAGTGGGGTGGGAGACAAACGAGGAGATTCAAAAATGTGTAACGGCTCTAAATGGTGTCATTCACAGGGGCCTGTGAGCAGAGCATGCTGTTCATCAATGATACGGTTCCCACACTCAGTGGGGCAGGGGGACTTAGACACGGAGCTGAAGAAGGCTTAAGGAGAGTAAGCAGGAGAGGGAGAAAGTCTCACACTCTGACAGACCCAAACTACAGCCATCTCAGAGTAAGGCTCTCCTCAAGTTTCCCTCCTGCCATACATTCTGCTGTCATTTCAAGGTCTCTACTCACTTACCACAAATGAGCCGAGTAAATAATCTTTTTAAAGATGTCTAGATTATTCTGGACAAGAAACATTAAGAATCAGATATCTTTAAATATTATTCTTTATTAGAATAATGGTGATTCCCAAGCATTTCACTTCAACCTGTTGTTTGCTGTTATCACCAGGACATTCACCTGTTTTCTTCAGGCTCATGATGTGAAATATAAGTCTTGAAAGACAAAAACTGCAGCATTACTACTGGTTAATATGAAAGTTCTTTAGACTTCCACATTTTTTTTTAAAGGAAACTGATAAGCTTTAATTATAATGTGATTTGAAATTTGAAAGTTATTCTATAGAGATTTTAAAGGCCCCTAAAAGCACTTAACTAAATATCTTCAAGTTCCCGGCACAATAGTAAAAGTTAAAAGAAAAATCATCACATCGGATGTAATGCCAGAGCTAGTCAAGGGCCTAGTAGTCAGTAATTATTGTCAGGCTGTGTGGCTGGAGGTAGGTAGGGTGGAGGATACACTGTTTCCTGTCACAACTGGACTCACAGTCTAACTCAAGGGCTAAGGAAAGGTTTACACATATAACCAGATAGTTACATGCAGTGCTACCTCTACCTGCTCCTCCAGGAACGCAGAGAAAGGTCAGAATGGACTGAAATGGTCCGGGGGGAAGGGGGGGACCCCTGCCGAAGGAGAGAGCCTAGAGCTTAAAGGAAGTGTGGTATTTGTTTTGGCTGAAGGGTTTTACAGGGAGCAGAGAAATGGCCCAGATAAAAAGATGGCATGCATGGACAGGAAGGAAGGCTGCACTGCCAGCACCTCAGCCCAGACAAGGATATGAAAATAATGGGAGAGACCTGCAGCTGCCCTCTATTAATTCCTGAATTTCACCAAAGGAAAAAATTCATATTGATTGCTAAGATTCTTTTTTCCCTTACAATTAGCTCCTTATACACTTTCACCTGGCCTAGGAAAGAAAAATCTTTTGTCTAGGATGCCATAGGTATAGTGCTGCCTCCAAGTAAGAATAAACTATGACCTTCTGTGGCCCCTTCAAGACCTATGATTCATGTTTCATGGAAATATTGAGAAATATTCCATTAGAAATGAATCTGCTTTCACAGCATATTGTATGTTTCCTGTGTTTTTCTTCCTTTATCACCAAGGACATTCCCATGAAAACAAACTCTTGTTTTTTCCCCAGAGTAACCATACGCTTTACACTGATGTGCTCTGAATTTCCAGACTGCCTTTTCATGGCACCACAATGAGCTTCTGGGGTCTTTCTAGTGATGTCATAAATGTCCTATAGAGAAAATTATAAGGCTGACAAATTCGACTACAAGCAGAGGAGGTTGACCTCATAGGGTGTAATTTCAAAGTTTCCAGGAAGGCCTGCAACCAGCTCCACTCCCTCCCCCTAACCCCACCCCCCAGCAATTCTTACCATGCTGGCTAGTGCTGCAATAGCAAAGCTATCAAGCTGACAGTTTCAACCACGGTGTAAGCAATGGGAATGACTTCAAACTTTCCCGGAAGGCGCACTCCCCTTCCCCGCCGAAAAAACACCTCCCCATCTGCCGGCTGGTGTTGAAAAAGCACAACTAGAGCTCCATTCTCTTAACTTTAAATACAAATGCTTCTTTTAAAAGTTTCCATTACAATATGACTCAATTTCAGATCCTTTCCTAACCAGTCCTCTACCATTGTACCCCTCCTCTTCCAGCAACTGAAGCTGGAAGTCCCACCTAGAAGCTCAGCCCAACTCTGGGCCCAATCCTGACTCTGGACAGAGATAATTTAAGGACTTCTAAATCAATACTCCCTGTATCGAACTATCCTGCTCCCACTTCTGTTAACAGGGTACCTGTCTTATTCCAAAGACCCAGTTTCCACCATCCACTTTTGCTCTGCAAACCATTCCTATCTCATTCTGGTCACCTGAGTACTCACCTAGCATCCTTCCCAGAATCCTGTTACTCCAGGAATAGGAACCCATCTTGCTCTTGTCACGTGCCCAAGAAAATGGAGTCGATTTGAGTTCATGATTCCCTGACGTAAAGCCACGGAGCAAGGCAATAAAGAGCTCTGCTGTTTCTCACTAGATGACTTTATTATGTTTTTTAACATCTTTATTGGTGTATAATTGCTTTACAATGGTGTGTTAGTTTCAGCTTTATAACAAAGTGAATCAGCTATACATTTACATATATCCCCATATCTCCTCCCTCTTGCATCTCCCTCCCACCCTCCCAATCTCACCCCTCTAGGTGGTCACAGAGCATGGAGCTGATCTCCCTGTGCTATGCGGCTGCTTCCCACTAGCTATCTGTTTTACATTTGGTAGTTGTATATATGTCCATGCCACTCTCTCACTTTGTCCCAGCTTACCCTTCCCCCTCCCCATGTCCTGGAGTCCATTCTGTACGTCTGCGTCTTTATTCCTGTCCTGCTCCCAGGTTCTTCATAACCATTTATTTTTTTAGATTCCATATATATGTTAGCATACGGTATTTGTTTTTTTCTTTCTGACTTACTTCACTCTGCATGACAGACTCTAGGTCCATCCACCTCACTACAAATGACTCAATTTCATTTCTTTTTATGGCTGAGTAATATTCCATTGTATATATGTGCCACATCTTCTTTACCCATTCATCTGTCAATGGACACTTAGGTTGCTTCCATGTCCTGGCTATTGTAAACAGAGCTGCAATGAACATTGTGGTACATGACTCTTTTGAATTATGCTTTTCTCCAGGTATATGCCCAACAGTGGGATTGCTGGGTCATATGGTAATTCTACTTTTAGTTTTTTAAGGAACCTCCATACTGTTCTACATAGTGGCTGTATCAATTTACATTCCCACCAACAGTGCAAGAGGGTTGGTTCCCTTTTCTCCACACCCTCTCCAGCACTTATTGTTTGTAGATTTTTTGGTGATGGCCATTCTGACCAGTGTGAGGTGATACCTCATTGTAGTTTTGATTTGCATTTCTCTAGCGATTAGTGATGTTGAGCATTCTTTCATGTGTTTGTTGGCAATCTATATATCTTCTTTGGAGAAATGTCTATTTAGGTCTTCTGCCCATTTTTGGATTGGGTTTTTTGTTTTTTTGATATTGAGCTGCATGAGCTGCTTATAAATTTTGGAGATTAATCCTTTGTCAGTTGCTTCATTTGCAAATATTTTCTCCCATTCTGAGGGTTGTCTTTTCATCTTGTTTATGGTTTCCTTTGCTGTGCAAAAGCTTTTAAGTTTCATTAGGTCCCACTTGTTTATTTTTGTTTTTATTTCCATTTCTCTAGGAGGTGGGTCAAAAAGGATCTTGCTGTGATTTACGTCATAGAGTGTTCAGCCTATGTTTTCCTCTAAGAGTTTATAGTGTCTGGCCTTACATTTAGGTCTTTAATCCATTTTGAGTTTATTTTTGTGTATGGTGTTAGGGAGTGTTCTAATTTCATTCTTTTATATGTAGCTGCACTATATGACTTTAGATGTGTGAATTAGCCTCTACAGGTCTCAAGCTTCCTCATGTGTATCTGTCATACCCATTCAATGAGAGAATGCATAAGGCTAAGAGTTGAATAAATATTAGCAATGATAGGGATGTTAATCACAGTGAAAGGATAATAACAACTTGTGCTGGAATTTATAAACATATTGCCTATTCCCACATTCTATGTTGATATGCTCTGCCTACCTGGAGTGAAGCATTCATTAACTCACACTGGAACTCAGATGAAGGGGGGGATGAGAGCACCTGGGCTGAGTGGCTGCCAGTTATGCATGAGTGGCCAACAATGGGTCTGGACTGGGGTTCCTTCCAGTTCCTGCAGTTGATCCTGTTGTCCCAGGGCCTCCCAAGCCCTAGCAAACCACTTGGGGTTCCAGGTCACCCTCATCCTGTCCTGTGTCATTTCAATTAGTTGGGCCAGGTACCAACATGTCCAAATAAAGATAACCACAGTAGCTGGGTGTTCAGAAGAGAACAAAGAATAGGAAGGCTCAGTAAGCCAAAGATAAATGGCTCTACAATTCCTCTTTAGTGAATGGCATTTTTTTAAATCACTGAAAGGGGTGTTAGTGTCACTTATCTCCAAGTACCATCATGAATAAATACAAAGCTTCCATTGTGGACAGAGCAATATACTTGCTAAATTCCCTGCAGAGTATGCCAGTTACGAATTGGACCCACAAAAAGTGAGGAAGAGGCTAACTAGATGAACACACACACACACACTCTTCAGACACCAAAAGTAAAAGCAGGTGGCATGAAAAAGTGGATTTTATATATGTTGATCCATTCAGCAATTTGCTTTTATAGACTCTATTACACATACTCAGCTGTAGAGGGACACAGTCTTCTAGCCAAAGCATAAGCTTCCAATGTTACCATGACCAGAAGCTCACCTATTTTCTTACTGAACTGGAAACACCAGCTTCATTCTATGTAGGTAAAATAACTTTTCATCTAGTTTTACTAGTGTGATTTTTTTTTTTTAAGATACAGAGTGAATCTTGGGGTTTTATTTGTTGATAGTATGTTACAGTTCTACAAGTAGGTAGAAGCTTCTGTAACCCATACTATTTTAAAATATTTTTCTCTCTTCTTTTACCTGAAGTTCCTTTGTGTGATCTATCACTGAAGACTAGGTTTGGTTTTTAAATGGTTTAGAACACCAAGATCAATTTCAGGGACACAATGAATGCGATCAGAAAAAAACCATTAATAAAATGGTTAAATCATTTCAGATTAACTGCAATTAAAACTCACTAGGATTCTAGCCTAATGAGTTTTAATTGTTTTCCTAAATTTTTGTTCTTATAGTTACAAAAACAAGTAATGAAACGACACAGCAGCACACTCTGCTATTATGCAAAACAATACGAAGATCAACTTTTTCCATGCAGCTCATTATGGAAAACTAAAACTAAAGGGCATTTCCCTTCATTTTCTTTATATATTGGTGAGCAAGCCCAAGTATTAAAGTAAGACCTCTGGTCAGATTCCAGTCTAATCAATAACCTAGTATTGAACTCAATTACAGGCCAATTTACCATTTGCCCCATAATCCCAATCACTGCCAAAAAGAGCTGTCAAAAAGTGCCCTCCACCACAGCAGTATTTGTACACTAACTCCAGTATTTGTACACTAACTCCATATCTGGATTGATCTTCCTACACAGAACCCCATAGGGATCAGAGTACCTAAGCGTCTTTCTTTCCTTAGTGAACTACAGAGAAGAGGCACCGGTATTACACAAACTAGAAATTAACTGAAATGCCCTAGGAGCGGTACTTAAAGAACTACACCCAAGGAGCCTCACCTACTCCTGGAGCTTATTTAGGTAACAAGACTCTGGACTCTGAGCTGATGTTGTACTGGAATAAGAGTTTTGGAGATCTTAGGAGGGCGTATCTTGCATACGGGAGAGACATGAATTACTCAGGGCCGAGGGTGGACGGTGGTGGGCCGCTTTCGAAAAGTTGGCTGCTGGTATTCATACTCTGTGTAATCCCCTTTCTGGAGTGGGCTGGACATACCACTCCCTCTGGCCCTTTAGTCCCTGCTCCGATGAAGCTGCCATAATGTAAGCATCCCCATGGAGAGGCCACTTAGCAAGGAACAGAGGGAAGCCGCCTGCCACTAGCCCACAAAAAAAACCTAAATCCTGCCAACAACCACTCAGGCGAGCCTGGAAACAGACTGACACTCTGACATGCCTTACAGTGACTGCAGCTCTATCTAGCCCACACCTGGATTTTAGCATTTCGAGAGGCCCAGAGCCATAGGACACAGCTAAGCTGTGCCTAAATTCCTGACCCACAGAAACTGTAGACAAGAACTGTTTTAAGCTACTAAATTTAAGTAATTTGTTACTCAGTAATAAATAATAGATATTTAATACATATTTTTACCCCTAAAAAAATCATTTGGATAGCATCACAATATGTATTTGAAACTTTTACCTAATTTGAAAAAGTACTTGCTGTTCTCATCTGGAATTTTAAGCTCTCTTAAAAATCTCTGCATTTTTCAGGACTACCAAGTTCCATAATACATGAAAACAATGCAAGCTTTCCCAAGTTTATTTAATTCACTTAAAAGTCAATAGAATACTCAAGATATTTAACTTTGTCACTCATATATCACAGGCCCATATCAGCATTAAGGAACCCCTAATAAAAGCAAAAACAAAAAAACCCAAAAAATCCAAGATAAATTTAACTTCTAGAAAATCACATGCAGACTCAGAGATAAACTCTACTTCTATAAAATAATAAATAAAGGAAAACTTCTTTGATTAGAAGGCTTACAAAGAACTTCCTTACCTTGAATGCACTGAAGCGTTCCATCCTCCGCTCTTATTGTAAAAGTCTCACCTGGATTAACTTGAACGAGAATAACCTGCCAAAATAACACAGTAATTTCAATTTAATACTCTTCAACGGTTTCATTACCTAAATTTATGTACTAGATAAGAAGTATGTGGCACAGAATCTTGTATAAACACAAAACTTAGGATATATCTTAGAAATGGTTCAAATTTGAGAGGGGTAAGTTCATGCATTTGAATTTAGCTAAGTGAATTCTCCTGTGTTGCTTATGCTATATAACTAAAAAAAAAAAAAAAAAACCAATGTTAAGATACCTTTTCTTTCAGACAATTCCTTTTTTTCTTTCACTAAACCAGAAACAACAATTAAAGAAGAAAAAGAACCAGGAACTATAACTTACAAAGGAAAATTGAAAGAGAAATGAGTTTCTGACCTAACACTGTTGCATACCATTCCCAAGTATCTATTACTGACCTGACTCTACTGTGTAACAATAGAAAGCAATTTATAAGAAAAATGTTTTTTGGGGAAAAAAAAGCGTGTATAGAACCTGGAAATAACAATGAACAGTATAAAATAAATATTACAAATAAGACCCATCACACACACAAATTTTTGAATCTATTACCTAAATGTCAGTGTTTTAGTCATATAACATAGATATTTAGTTATCAGAAGACAACTTCCGAAAGACTAAACCACGGATGCCATGGCAAAGTATGTTCTTTTAAGAACCTCAGTTTTAAGTTCTAATCTCATTTAGTTCCTTTAGATAACAAAAGTTAAAAAAAAAATCACTAATTTATATATAAATATAAATTAAAGGACATAAAAAAGCTTAAAAAACTGTAGTTAAAAATTACCAGGTGCGCTACCTGGGTTCTTTGGTGGGGTCCACAGATCAGAAGAATGGAGCTTGAAGAACTTATAGAAACGTATACATTCGTATACTCACAACACAATCAAATGTAAATTATTCTCAGCACCCTACAAGACCCTTGCCCCTCCTATTCAGTACCTCTCCCAAGAGGGACTTCCCTGGTGGCGCAGTCATTAAGAATCCGCCTGCCAGTGCAGGGGACATAGGTTCGAGCCCTGGTCTGGGAAGACCCTACATTTTGCGGAGCAACTAAGCCCATGTGCCACAACTACTGAGCCTGCGCTCTAGAGCCCGTGAGCCACAACTACTGAAGCCCACACGCCTACAGCTCATGCTCCGCAACAAGAGAAGCCGCCGCAATGAGAAGCCTGCGCACCGCAACAAAGAGTAGCCCCTGCTCGCCGCAACTATCAAAAGCCTGCGCACAGCAACAAAGACCCAACGCAGCCAAAAATAAATAAATTAAAAAAAAAACTGATTAAGATCTCAAGGACAATGTTGAATAGAAGACATTCTTCTCTTGTTCATGACCATTGTGACCATGGCTGTCAGCGGGAAAGCATCAGTTTTACCATTAAGTGTGATGCTAGGTGTGTGTGTTTGTGTGTGTTTGTGTGTGTTTTAATAATCCTCATCAAAACATACATGTATTTAAAAAATCATGAATAAGTATTAAATTTTACCTGTTGAAATTTAAAAAAAAATTAACATGTGCAACATTAACACTATTAAAATAATGACTGTATATTTCTAGAAACTGGAAGGATGTCAGTGTCACATTCATCTTATAGTTCTTAGAGCAAGCCTTGTTCCTCCCTGCCTCAAAACCATCAAGCATACTGTTCCCTCTGTCTGCAATGCTCTCTGCACTCCTTCATCTCTGCCCACCTTATTCCTTCCTCAACCAGCTAACGCCCATTCATCCTTGCCAGATTAAGAAGTGGTATTTGACTCTCAGGACAGGCCAGGTCTTGTAATATGTGTCCTCAAAAAACAAACAAACAAAACTCTACTCCTTCCTAAAATTTACAATTGCAATTAATTAACTAAGGAATTATTTTTGTGTCTGACTCTCCTTTAATCTAGGCTCTGTAAGGGCAAGATCTGACACAGAATAAGTGCTCAAGAAATATATTTACTGGACAGATTGGTTCAAGATGGCAGAATAGAAGGACGTGCTCTCACTCCCTCTTGTGAGAACACTGGAATCACAACTAACAGCTGAACAATCATCGACAGGAAGACACTGGAACACACCAAAAGAGATACCCCACATCCAAAGACAAAGGAAAAGCCATACTGAGATGGTATGAGGGGCACATTCATATTAAAATCAAATCCAATAACTGCTGGGTGGGTGACCCACAAACTGGAGAACACTTATTCCACACAAGTCCACCCACTGGAATGAAGGTTCTGAGCCCCACGTCAGGCTTCCGAACCTGGGGGTCTGGCAACGGGAGAAGGAATTCCTAGAAAATCAGACTTTAAAGGCTAGGGGGATTTGACTGCAAGACTTCGACAGGACTGGGGGAAACAGAGACTCCACTCTTGGAGGGTACACACAAAGTAGTGTGTGCTTAGGGACCCAGGGGAAGGAGCAGTGGCCCCACAGGAGACTGAACCAGACCTACCTGCTAGTATTGGGGGGTCTCCTGCAGAGGCGGGGGGTGGCTCTGTCTCTCCATGAGGACAAGGACACTGGCAGCAGAACTTCTGGGAGGTACTCCTTGGCATGAGCCCTCACACAGTCTGCCATTAGCCCCACCAAAAAGCCGGGGTAGGCTCCAGTGTTGGGTCTTCTCAGACCAACCAACCAACAGGGAGAGGACACAGCCCCACCCATCAGCAGGCAAGTGAATTAAAGTTTTACTGGGCTCTGCCCACCAGAGCAACACCCAGCTATATCCACCACCAGTCCCTCCCATCAGGAAAATTGCACAAGCCTCTTAGAGAGCCTCATCCACCAGAGGGCAGACAGCAGAAGCAAGAACTACAATCCTGCAGCCTGAGGAACAAAAAGCACATTCAAAGAAAGACAGACAAGATGAAAATGCAGAAGGCTATGTACCAGATGAAGGAACAAGACAAAACCCCACAAAAGCAACTAAATGAAGTGGAGATAGGCAACCTTCCAGAAAAAGAATTCAAAATAATGATAGTGAAGATGATCCAGGACCTCGGAAAAAGAATGGAGGCAAATATCAAGAAGATGCAAAAAATGTTTAACAAAGACCTAGAAGAATTAAAGAACAAACAAACAGAGATGAACAATACAAGATTTGAAATGAAAAATACACTAAAAGGAATCAATAGCAGAAAAACTGAGGCAGAAGAACGGATAAGTGACCTGGAAAACAGAATAATGGAATTCACTGCTGCAAAAGAGAATAAAGAAAAAAGAATGAAAAGAAATGAAGACAGCCTAAGAGACCACTGGGACAACATTAAATGCAAGAACATTCGCGTTATAGGGGTCCAAAAAGGAGAAGAGAGAGAGAAAGAACCCGAGAAAATATCTGAAGAGATTATAGTTGAAAACTTGCCTAACATGGGAAAGGAAAGAGCCATCCAAGTCCAGGAAGCACAGAGAGTCCCATACAGGATAAACCCAAGGAGAAACACGGCGAGACACATAGTAATGAAATTGGCAAAAATTAAAGACAAACAAAAATTACTGAAAGCAGCAAGAGAAAAACGACAAATAACATACAAGGGAACTCCCATAAGGTTAACAGCTGATTTCTCAGCAGAAACTCTACAAGCCAGAAGGGAGTGGCATGATATACTTAAAGTGATAAAACGGAAAAACCTACAACCAAGATTACTCTACCCTGCAAGGATCTCATTCAGATTTGATGAAGAAATCAAAAGCTTTACAGACAAGCAAAAGCTAAGAGAATTCAGCACCACCAAACCAGATCTACAACAAATGCTAAATGAACTTATCTAAATGGGAAACACAAGAGAAGAAAGGAACCTACAAAAACAAACCCAAAACGATTAAGAAAATGGTAATAGGAACATACATATCAATAATAACCTTAAATGTGAATGGATTAAATGCTCCAACCAAAAGACACAGGCTTGCTAAATGGATACAAAAACAAGACCCATATATATGCTGTCTACAAGAGATCCACTTCAGACCTAGGGACACATACAGACTGAAACTGAGGGGATGGAAAAAGATATTCCATACAAATGCAAATCAAAAGAAAGCTGGAGCAGCAATACTTGTATCGGATAAAATAGACTTTAAAATAAAGAATGTTACATGAGACAAGGAAGGACACTACAAAATGATCAACGGATCAGTCCAAGAAGAAGATATAACAATTATAAATATATGCACCCAACATAGGAGCACCTCAATACATAATGCAACTGCTAACAGCTATAAAAGAGGAAATCGACAGTAACACAATAGTGGAGGACTTTAACACCTCACTTACACCAATGGACAGACCATCCAGACAGAAAATTAATAAGGAAACAAAAGCTTTAAATAACACAGTAGGCCAGATAGATTGAATTGATATTTATAGGACATTCCATCCAAAAACAGCAGATTACACCTTCTTCTCAACTGCGCATGGAACATTCTCCAGGACAGATCACATCTTGGGTCACAAATCAAGCCTCAGTAAAGTTAAGAAAACTGAAATCATATCAAGCATCTTTTCTGACCACAACACTATGAGATTAGAAATCAATTACAGGGAAAAGAAATGGGAAAAAACACAAAGACACAGAAGCTAAACAACATGTTACTAAATAACCAAGCGATCCCTGAAGAAATCAAAGAGGAAATCAAAAAATACTTAGAGACAAATGACAATGAAAACACGATGATCCAAAAGGTACGGGATGCAGCAAAAGCAGTTCTAAGAGGGAAGTTTATAGCAATACAATCCTACCTCAAGAAACAACAAACATCTCAAATAAACAATCTAAACTTTCACCTAAAGGAACTAGAGAAAGAAAAACAAACAAAACCACAAGTTAGCAGAAGAAAAGAAATCATAAAGATCAGAGCAGAAATAAATGAAATGGAAACAAAGAAAACAATAGCAAAGATTAATAAAACTAAAAGCTGGTTCTTTAAGAAGATAAACAAAATTGATAAACCTTTAGCCAGACTCATCAAGAAAAAGGAGGAGAAGACTCAAATCAATAAAATTAGAAATGAAAAAGGAGAAGTTGCAACAGACACCACAGAAATACAAAGCATCCTGAGAGACTACAAGCAACTCTATGCCAATAAAATGGACAACCTGGAAGAAATGGACAAATTCTTAGAAAGGTATATAACCTCACAAGACTGAACCAGGAAGAAATAGAAAATATGAACAGACCAATCACAAGTAATGAAAATAAAACTGTGATTAAAAATCTTCCAACAAACAAAAGTCCAGGACCAGATGACTTCACAGGTGAATGCTATCAAACATTTAGAGAAGAGCTAACACCATCCTTCTCAAACTCTTCCAAAAAATCAGAGAGGAAGGAACACTCCCAAACTCATTCTATGAGGCCACCATCACCCTGATACCAAAACCAGACAAAGATACTACAAAAAAAAGAAAATTACAGACCAATATCACTGATGAATATAGATGCAAAATTCCTCAACAAAATACTAGCAAACAGAATCCAACGACACATTAAAAGGATCATACACCATGATCAAATGGGATTTATCCCAGGGATGCAAGGATTCTTCAATATATGCCAATCAATCAATGTGATACACCATATTAACAAACTGAAGAATAAAAACCATATGATCATCTCAATAGATGAAGAAAAAGCTTTCGACAAAATTCAACACCAATTTATGATAAAAAAATCTCCAGAAACTGGGCACAGAGGAAACCTACCTCAACATAATAAAGGCCATATACGACAAACCCACAGCCAACATCATTCTCAATGGTGAAAAACTGAAAGCATTTCCTCTAAGATCAAGAACAAGACAAAGATGTCCACTCTCACCACTCTTATTGAACATAGTTTTGGAGGTCCTAGCCACAGATATCAGAGAAGAAAAAGAAATAAAAGGAATACAAATTGGAAAAAAAGAAGTCAAACTGTCACTGTTTGCAGATGACATGATACTATACATAGAATCCTAAAGCTGCCACCAGAAAACTACTAGAGCTAATCAATGAATTTGGTAAAGTTGCAGGATACAAAATTAATGCACAGAAATCTCTTGCATTCCTATACACTAATGATGAAAAATCTGAAAGAGAAATTAAGGAAACATCTCCGTTTACCATTGCAACAAAAAGAATAAAATACCTAGGAATAAACATACCTAGGGAGACAAAAGACCTGTATGCAGAAAACTATAAGACACTGATGAAAGAAATTAAAGATGAAACAAACAGATGGAGAGATACACCATGTTATTGGATTGGAAGAATCAATACTGTGAAAATGACTATACTACCCAAAGCAATCTACAGATTCAATTCAATCCGTGTCGAATCACCAATTGCATTTTTTACAGAACTAGAACAAAAAATCTTAAAATTTGTATGGAGACACAAAAGACCCCAAATAGCCAAAGCAGTCTTGAGGAAAAAAAAAGGAGCTAGAGGAATCAGACTCCCTGACTTCAGACTATACTAAAAAGCTACAGTAATCAAGACAATATGGTACTGGAACATAAACAGAAACATAGATAAATGGAACAAGATAGAAAGCCCAGAGATACACCCACGTACCTATGGTCAACTAATCTATGACAAAGGAGGCAAGGATATACAATGGAGAACAGTAGGTCTCTTCAATAAGCGGTGCTGGGAAAACTGGACAGCTACATGTAAAAGAATGAAGTTAGAACACTCCCTAACAGCATACACAAAAATAAAGTTAAAATTGATTATAGACCTAAATGTAAGACCAGACACTATAAAACTCTTAGAGGAAAACGTAAGAAGAACACTCTTTGACATAAATCACAGCAAGATATTTTTTGATCCACCTCCTAGAGTAATGGAAATAAAAAGAAACAAATGGGACTTAATGAAACTTTAAAGCTTTTGCACAGCAAAGGAAACCATAAACAAGAGGAAAAGACAACCCTTAGAATGGGAGAAAATATTTGCAAACCAATCAATGGACAAACGATTAATCTCCAATATATATAAACACCTCTTGCACTCAATATTAAAGAAACAACCCAATCCAAAAATGGACAGAAGACCTAAACAGACGTTTCTCCAAAGAAGACGTACAGATGGCCAAGAAGCACATGAAAAGCTGCTCAACATCACTAAGTATTAGAGAAATGAAAATCAAAACTACAGTGAGGTATCACCTCACACCAGTTAGAATAGGCATCATCAAAAAATCTACAAGCAGGGGAGGAGGTTCAAGATGGCAGAAGAGTAAGACGCTGAGATCACCTTCCTCCCCACAAATACATCAGAAATTCATCTGCATGTGGAACAACTCCTACAGAACACCTACTGAACGCTGGCAGAAGACCTTAGACCTCCCAAAAGGCAAGAAACTCCCCCCCGTACCTGGGTAGAGCAAAAGAAAAAAAAGAGACAAAAAAATAGGGACGGGACTTGCACCAGTGGGGAAGCTGTGAAGGAGGAAAGGTTTCCACACACCTTGTGGGTGGAGACTGTGGGTAGTGGAGGCAGGGAGCTTCGGAGCCACGGAGGAGAGCACAGCAAAGGAGTGCGGAGGGCAAAGCGGAGAGATTCCCGCACAGAGGATCAGGGCTGACCGGCACTCACCAGCCCGAGAGGCTTGTCTGCTCACCCGCCGGGGCGCGCGGGGCTGGGAGCTGAGGCCGGAGCGCAGGGAGAGGACTGGGGTTGGCGGCGTGAACACAGCCTTCAGGGGGTCAGTGCACCACGGCTAGCCGGGAGGGAGTCCGGGAAAAGGTCTGGAGCTGCCAAAGAGGCAAGAGACTTTTTCTTCCCTCTTTGTTTCCTGGTGCGCGAGGAGAAGGGATTAAGACTGCTGCTTAAAGGAGCTCCAGAGACGGGTGCAAGCCGTGGCTATCAGCGTGGAACCCAGAGACAGGCACGAGATGCTAAGGCTGCTGCTGCAGCCACCAAGAAGCCTGTCTGCGAGCATAGGGCACTATCCACACCTCCCCTCCTGGGCGCCTGTGCAGCCCGCCACTGCCAGGGTCCCGGGATCCAGGGACAACTTCCCCAGGAGAACGCACGGCGCGCCTCACTGGTGCAACATCAAGATGGCCTCTGCCGCCGCAGGCTCGCCCGCATCCGAACCCCTCCCTCCCCCCGGCCTGAGTGAGCCACAGCCTCCGAATCAGCTGCTCCTTTAACCCCGTCCTGTCTGAGGGAAGAACTGACGTCCTCTGGCGACCTATATGCAGAGGCGTGTCCAAATCCAAACCTGAACCCCAGGAGCTGTGCGAACAAAGAAGAGAAAGGGAAATCTCTCCCAGCAGCCTCAGGAGCAGTGGATTAAATCTCCACAATCAACGTGATGTACCCTGCATCTGCGGAATACCTGAATAGACAATGAATCATTCCAAATTGAGGAGGTGGACTTCGGGAGCAACAGTATATATATTTTTTTTTCCCTTTTTCTCTTCTTGTGACTGTGTATATGTATGCTTCTGTGTGTGATTTTCCCAGTATACCTTCACTTTTACCATTTATCCTAGGGCTCTGTCTGTCCGTTATTTTTTTTAATTACTTTAAAACTTTTTTTCTTAATAATTATTTTTTATTTTAATAAATTTTTAATTTTACTTTACTCTTTTATTTTATTTCGTTTTATCTTCTCCCTCCTCCCTCCCTCCCTCCCTCCCTCCTTCCTTCCTTCCTTTCCTTTCTTTCTTTCTTTTCTCCCTTTTATTCCGAGCCGTGTGGAGGACAGGCTCTTGGTGCTCCAGCCAGGCGTCAGGGCTGTGCCACTGAGATGGCAGAGCCAAGTTCAGGACATTGGTTCACAAGAGACCTCCCAGCTCCACGTAATATCAAACAGCGAAAATCTCCCAGAGATCTCCATCTCAACATCAAGACCCAGCTCCACTCAACGACCAGCAAGCTACAGTGCTGGACACCCTATGCCAGACAACTAGCAAGACAGGAACACAACCCCATCCAGTAGCACAGAGGCTGCCTAAGATAATAATAAGGCCACAGACACCCCAAAACACACCACCAGACGTGGACCTGCCCACCAGAAAGACAAGATCCAGCCTCATCTACCAGAACACAGGCACTAGTCCCCTCCACCAGGAAGCCTACACAACCCACTGAACCAACCTTACCCACTAGGGACACACACAAAAACAACGGAAACTACGAACCTGAAACCTGCGAAAAGGAGACCCCAAACACAGTAAGTTAAACAAAATGAGAAGAAAGAGAAACTGCAGATGAAGGAGCAAGGCAAAAACCCACCAGACCTAACAAATGAAGAGGAAGTAGGCAGTCTACCTGAAAAAGAATACAGAATAATGATAGTAAGGATGATCCAAAATCTTAGAAATAGAAGAGAAAATACAAGAAACGTTTAACAAGGACCTAGAAGAACTAAAGAGCAAACAAACAGTGATAAACAACACAATAAATGAAATTTAAAATTCTCTAGAAGGGATCAATAGCAGAATAACTTAGGCAGAAGAACGGATAAGTGACCTGGAAGACAAAATAGTGGAAATAACTACTGCAGAGCAGAATAAAGAAAAAAGAATGAAAAGAATTAAGGACAGTCTCATAGAACTCTGGGACAACATTGAACGCAACATTCGAATTATAGGGGTCCCAGAAGAAGAAGAGAAAAAGAAAGGGACTGAGAAAATATTTGAAGAGATTATAGCTGAAAACTTCCCTAATATGGGAAAGGAAATAGTTAATCAAGTCCAGGAAGCACAGAGAGTTCCACACAGGATTAAATCCAAGGAGAAACACGCCAAGACACATATTAATCAAACTATCAAAAATTAAATACAAAGAATAAATATTAAAAGCAGCAAGGGAAAAACAACAAATAACACACAAGGGAATCCCCATAAGGTTAACAGCTGATCTTTCAGCAGAAACTCTGCAAGCCAGAAGGGAGTGGCAGGACATATTTAAAGTGATGAAGGAGAAAAACCTACAACCAAGATTACTCTACCCAGCAAAGATCTCATTCAGATTTGATGGAGAAATTAAAACCGTTACAGACAAAAAAAAAAACTAAGAGAACTGAGCACCATCAAACCAGCTTTACAAGAAATGCTAAAGGAACTTCTCTAGGCAGGAAACACAAAAGAAGGAAAAGACCTACAATACTAAACCCAAAACAATTAAGAAAATAGTAACAGGAACATACATATTGATAACTACGTTAAATATAAATGGATTAAATGCTCCAACCAAAAGACATAGATTGGCTGAATGGATACAAAAACAAGACCCATATATATCCTTTCTACAAGAGACCCACTTCAGACCTAGGGACACATACAGACAGAAAGTGAGGGGATGGAAAAAGATATTCCATGCAAATGGAAATCAAAAGAAAGCTGGAGTAGCAATTCTCGTATCAGAGAAAACAGACTTTAAAACAAAGACTATTACAAGAGACAAAGAAGGACACTACATAATGATCAAGGGATCAATCCAAGAAGAAGATATAACAATTTTAAGTATTTATGCACCCAACATAGGAGCACCTCAATACATAAGGCAGATACTAACAGCCATAAAAGGGGAAATCAACAGTAACACAATCATAGTAGGGGACTTTAACACCCCACTTTCACCAATGGACAGATCATCCAAAATGAAAATAAATAAAGAAACAGAAGCTTTAAGTGATACATTAAACAAGATGGACTTAATTGATATTTATAGGACATTCCATCCAAAATCAACAGAATACACATTCTTCTCAAGTGCTCATGGAACATTCTCCAGGATAGATCACCTCTTGGGTCACAAATCAAGCCTTGGTAAATTGAAGAAAACTGAAATCCTATCAAGTATCTTTTCTGACCACAATGCTATAAGTCTAGGTATCAATTACAGGAAAAAGTCTGTAAGAAATACAAACACATGGAGGCTAAACAACGCTACTTAATAACCAAGAGATCACTGAAGAAATCAAAGAGGAAATCAAAAAATACCTAGAAACAAATGACAATGAAAACACAACGAACCCAAACATATGGGATGCAGCAAAAGCAGTCCCAAGAGGGAAGTTTATAGCAATACAATCCCTACCTTAAGAAACAAGAAACACCTCAAATAAACAACCTAACCTTACACCTAAAGCAATTAGAGAAAGAAGAACAAAAAAACCCCAAAGTTAGCAGAAGGAAAGAAATCATAAAGATCAGATCAGAAATAAATGAAAAACAAATGAAGGAAACGAGAGCAAAGATCAATAAAACTAAAAGCTTGTTCTTTGAAAAGATAAACAAAATTGATAAACCACAGCCAGACTCATCAAGCAAAAAAGGGAGAAGACTCAAATCAACAGAATTAGAAATGAAAAAGGAGAAGCAACAACTGACACTGCAGAAATACAAAGGATCATGAGAGGTTACTACAAGCAAATATATGCCAATAAAATGGACAACCTGGAAGAAATGGACAAATTCTTAGAAGTGCACAACCTTCCGAGACTGAACCAGGAAGAAATAGAAAATATGAACAGACAAATCACAAGCACTGAAAATAAAACTGTGATTAAAAATCTTGCAACAAACAAAAGCCCAGGACCAGACGGCTTCACAGGCGAATTCTATCAAACAATTATAGAAGAGATAATACCTATCCTTCTCAAACTCTTCCAAAATATAGAAGAGGGAGGAACACTCCCAAACTCATTTTATGAGGCCACCATCACCCTGATACCAAAACCAGACAAAGATGTTACAAAGAAAGAAAACTACAGGCCAATATCACTGATGAACATAGATGCAAAAATCCTCAACAAAACACTGGCAAACAGAATCCAACAGCACATTAAAAGGATCATACACTATGATCAAGTGGGGTTTATTCCAGGAATGCAAGGATTCCTCAATATACGCAAATCAATCAATTTGACACACCATATTAACAAATTGAAGGAGAAAAACCATATGATCATCTCAATAGATGCAGAGAAAGCTTTTGACAAAATTCAACACCCATTTATGATAAAAATCCTCCAGAAAGTAGACATAGAGGGAACTTTCCTCAACATAATAAAGGCCATATATGACAAACCCACAGCCAACCTCGTCCTCAGTGGTGAAAAACTGATACCATTTCCACTAAGATCAGGAACAAGACAAGGTTGCCCACTCTCACCACTCTTATTCAACATAGTTTTGGAAGTTTTAGCCACAGCAGAGAAGAAAAAGAAGTAAAAGGAATCCAAATTGGAAAAGAAGAAGTAAAGCTGTCACTGTTTGCAGATGACATGATACTATACATAGAGAATTCTAAAGATGCTACCAGACAACTACTAGAGCTAATCAATGAATTTGGTAAAGTTGCAGGATACAAAATTAATGCACAGAAATCTCTTGCATTCCTATACACTAATGATGAAAAATCTGAAAGTGAAATTAAGAAAACACCCCCATTTACCACTGCTAACAAAAAGAATAAAATATCTAGGAATAAACCTACTTAAGGAGACAAAAGACCGTATGCAGAAAATTATAAGACACTGATGAAAAATGATACAAATAGATGGAGAGATATACCTTGTTCTTGCATTGGAAGAATCAACATTGTGAAAATGACTCTACTACCCAAAGCAATCTACAGATTCAATGTAATCCCTATCTAATTACCACTGACATTTTTCACAGAACTAGAAAAAAAATTCATAATTTGTATGGAAACACAAAAGACCCTGAATACCCAAAGCAATCTTGAGAAAGAAAAACGGAGCTGGAGGAATCAGGCTCCGTGACTTCAGACTATACTACAAAGCTACAGTAATCAAGACAATATGGTACTGGCACAGAAACAGAAATATAGATCAATGGAGCAGGATAGAAAGCCCAGAGATAAACCCATGCACATATGGTCACCTTATCTTTGACAAAGGAGGCAAGAATATACAGTGAAGAAAAGACAGCCTCTTCAATAAGTGGTGTTGGGAAAAGTGTTCAGCTACATGTAAAAGAATGAAATTAGAACACTCCCTAACACCATACACAAAAATAAACTCAAAATGGATTAAAAACCTAAATGTAAGGCCAGACACCATCAAATTCTTAGAGGAAAACAAGGCAGAACACTCTATGACATAAATCACAACAAGATCCTTTTTGACTCACCACCTAGAGAAATGGAAATAAAAACAAAAATAAACAAATGGGATCTAATGAAACTTAAAAGTTTTTGCACAGCAAAGGAAAACATAAACAAGAGGAAAACACAACCCTCAGAATGGGAGAAAATATTTGCAAATGAAGCAACTGACAAAGGAATAATCTGCAAAATTTACAAGCAGCTCAATATCTAAGAAACAAACAACCCAATCCAAAAATGGGCAGAAGACCTAAATAGACATTTCTCCAAAGAAGATATACAGATTGCCAACAGACACATGAAAGGATGCTCAACATCATTAATTATCAGAGAAATGCAAATCAAAACTACAATAAGATATCAGCTCACACGGGTCAGAACGGCAATCATCAAAAAGTCTACAAACAATAAATGCTGGAGAGGGTGTGGAGAAAAGCGAATCCTCTTGCACTGTTGGTGGGAAAGTAAATTGATACAGTCACTATGGAGAACACTATGGAGGTTCCATAAAAAAGCTAAAAACAGAACTACCATACAACCCAGCAATCCCACTACTGGGCATATACCCTGAGAAAACTGTAATTCAAAAAGAGTCATGTACCAAAATGTTCACTACAGCTCTATTTACAATAAGCAGGACATGGAAGCAACCTAAGTGTCCATCATTGGATGAATGGATAAAGAAGATGTGGCTCATATATACAATGGAATATTACTCAGCCATAAATAGAAACGAAATTGAGTTATTTGTCGTGAGGTGGACGGACCTAGAGACCGTCAAACAGAGTGAAGTAAGTCAGAAAAACAAATATCGTATGCTAACACATATATATGGAACCTAAAAAAAAAAAAAGTCATGAAAAACCTAGGGGCAGGGTGGGAATAAAGACGCAGACCTACTAGAGAATGGACTTGAGGACACAGTATGCTGGGACAAAGTGAGCGAGTGGCATGTACATGTATACACTACCAAATATAAAACCGATAACTAGTGGGAAGCAGCCACATAGCACAGGGAGATCAGCTCCATGCTTTGTGACCACCTACAGGGGTGGGATAGGCAGGGTGGGAGGGAGGGAGATGCAGGAGGGAAGAGATATGGGGATATATGTATATGTATAGCTGATTCACTTTGTTATAAAGCAGAAACTAGCACACCACTGTAAAGCAATTATACTACAATAAAGATGTTAAAAAAAAAAGAAAATCTGCAAGCAACAAATGCTGGAGAGAGTGTGGAGAAAAGGGAACCCTCTTGCACTGTTGGTGGGAATGTAATTTGATACAGCCACTATGGAGAACAGTATGGAGGGTCCTTAAAAAACTAAAAATAGAACTACCATATGACCCAGCAATCCCACTACTGGGCATATACCCTGAGAACACCATAATTCAAAAGGACACATGCACCCCAACGTTCACTGCAGCACTATTTACAACAGCCAGGTCAAGGAAACAACCTAAATGCCCATCAATAGACGACTGGATAAAGAAGATGTGGTATATATATGCAATGGAATATTACTCAGCCATAAAAAGGAATAAAATTGGGTCATTTGTAGCGACGTGGATGGATCTAGAGACTGTTATACAGAGTGAAGTAAGTCAGAAAGAGAAAAACAAATATCGAATGTTACCGCATATATGTGGAACCTAGAAAATGGTACAGATGAACCGGTTTGCAGGGCAGAAATTGAGACACAGATGTAGAGAACAAATGTATGGACACCAAGGGGGGTAAGTGGCGGGGGAGGTGGTGGTATGAATTGGGAGATTGGGATTGACATGTGAACACTGATGTGTATAACATGGTTGACTAATACGAACCTGCTGTATAAAAAAGAATAAAATTAAGTTCAAAAAAAAAGGGAAAAAAAAGAAATATATTTACTGACTGAATGAAGTCATAAAACATAGGGAAAAACCACTGCAACAATTATTTTAACTTGGATATTAAGCTTTCAGAATATGCAACTTTGAAAGTCAATTTTATTTACTGTATGGACCATAATTTATCTGCATTTTAAAACTATTTATTAAGATCAAAACCATTTCATCTTTAAAAACTAAACCTTTAATTTCCATGTATTTTGCTTCTATTAATAATTCACCACAGGAAAAACACTGCTGGGATATTAAAATTTTTTTAATCTGGAAATACATTAACTAGAGAAAACAGGATCATTCAAGGAAAAGCAGTACAAGCTTCATCCCTAGTGCTTCTTGTTATCTTGAAATATAACGGTTATTTCAAGGCAATTTATTTTTCCTGTACAGTAACTGTGTCAATAATCTTTCCGTCTTAAGTATTCAAATTCTTCCCAAGGTAAACACACTTTGTCATTTTAAGAACTCAAAAGGAAATCCTTTCAGATCTCTATGGAGTGATTAAGACATTCCAATTGCTTTCTTGAAACTGAGTTTTTAAAGTCATTCCTAACATGAAAATATTTTTGATTTTACTTTATTTTTATATACACATAGAACACAACTCGACTACAATGGAATCAAACACTCCAATAAAGAAAATTATCCATGTTTTTTTAAAAGTCCTTAAACCAATTCTAACATCACTGTAATAGTGCAGAAACCACCTGCTTTGTTAAGCCTGTAGGGATGGGCCTATAATACATGCCTGTAGAATTATTTAGTCAGAAAAAAAAAAAATCAGTGGACACTAAGACCATGACCCAGATATTCTTTGACAATCCCAAATTTATATATTCTCTTCCACTATACTCATAACTGTCAGACAACGTGTCCTAAATGCTGGTTCTAAAAGTGCAATTCACCAGTATTAGGGAAAATCCCAGGCAAGAAAAGGGATTTCTGAATTGGAGTATGTTCCAGGTTCTGTCACACCATCTGCTTATCATGTTGCATGAAAAGTGTCTGCAGCAGTTCCTCAGCAGTCACTGACACTAGGTCACAATTCAAAGAATGGCTGTCCTGGAGGCATCCAGCCTCCAAAAACCATTTATGCCTTCCCCTCTCTGCTCACAGGAGGCCCATTCCTGACCCCCACCCCATTTCTTCAGGGAGAAAGATGATAGGTAAAGGGCTTGTACACATCCTATTAAAATACCTCTCTTCAAATGTTTAGTTCCTGTAATTTTCCCTGCTGCTGTGTTGCTATGGCAACCAGATTATAATCTACCAAGTTACCTCAGAAACCAGGCAAATCTCCTGTGTCCCAATATCAATTTTTCTTAGTAAGAGCAAAAGTCATTATTTGAGCAAACTGTATTCATCTTGGCACCGAGATATTTTAAAAGAAAGCATTTTATTATACTGAAGCAGACTGACTACCTTGCTGTTTTCACTGTCAATAAAGGAGAGATAAAAATAAAGTTTTGACACACACCAGCCCAATGATCTGTCCCTGACCAGAGACAATGAATGAGATGGCGGCAGCAAGCCACGCATCACACAGCCTTGAGGAGCATAAGTCACACCCAAAGGCTCCCTGGCACTTAACCTTTTTCATCATACAGGTCAGTCAGTCTGTATGTCTGTCTCTCTCTCTGAATATCTCTCTCAATCTGTCTCTCCCCCCTCTCCCCCCATCCCCCACCCCTCTTCCCTGCCTCCTCCTTTCTCTCTTTAGCCACAAAGCAGACACTACGGTTACAATTTCTCTTAAATACAGAATGTAAAACATAACATCACTGTCAAAACCTCATTTTTTGTCCACTCAGTAAGCATTTCCTGCTTTTCTGAAGTCAGCATTAAAACAAGTCATGCTGTATTCTGTGTCTTGTCAGAGGAGAAGAAAAAAAAAAAAGAGAGAACAAAGATTTTAACCACTGATAGATTTTTTTTTCCCCAGAGATGTTAAAATAGAACCATGTTAATCAAATCATAAGAGCATACTTCAGTCTACTATTGCTTCATCAGATTTCTTTCAAATCTATTAGTGCTATACGAACCAAGCAGCCCAAAATAACCAAAGGTAGTTCATTAAGGCTTAAAGAAAAATAAGTGACCATTCTTCCAAAGTCTAGAGAAACAATAAAACAAGAGGTAGAATTAACATAATTGAGCAAAAGGCTAAACACAGCATCCTGGGAAAGCTTTACCCAACAAGACAACTGAAACAGGTATAACACATCTTTCCTTAAAGGTATAAATCTAAATCTAACTCTGTTTCTAACTCATTAGAAGAGCAAAAGGAAAGCTACATTTGCAATTTAAATTTTGAGTGGCTGATTAACCAGAAGATGGTTAGCATCTAAGACCTCTAGAGGCAAATTCCTAATTTATGCCTCAAATAAAATACTACCAGCCACCAGACTAAATAATCACTGCCACGTATGAGTCCATCACAAAAGCTTCTGCCAGGAGAACAGTACTGACTGACCAAAGATGAAATGTTACATTTGCAGTATTCTTAAAAGTTAAATCCCATACCCAGACAATCAAGATATAAACTGTGCTAGGAGAGGAGATCCCATTTCACTTTCAGAGCTTTTCCCACTTGCCACATTCTGTGAGGCTTGTCTTACTCTTAGCTGTTTCATGTATGAATGAACATTCTCACTTAGAGCCAGCATTTATGAATATCCAACAGATATCTTCAGGGGAAAAAAAATAATACAACCTAAAAGCTGCATAAGAGTTCCATGTAAGGACAGATTCTATCCAGGAAGATCTAATAAGTTAAAAAGTGACCTTTGACTCCATGAAAGGAATAGTAGCACCTTCCTTCTGGACACACACACACTCTCACTCCAGATTCCCAAACTCCAGAAAACTCCTGGCCAAATCTGCCCAGGCCCTGAAGGGCCCAAACCATCCATCAAGACACACCCTCGAGACCCTGGTCTCTGTGCCAAGACCACAGCTGGCCTCAAGCAAAACTGAAAAGTAGCATCATTTGTTTTTTAAGCTCTGTCTCTTTTCTCCAAATCAGGAAAAGGGAGATGATGAGCTGCAAATGAACGATAATTACCTTTGTGGTAGTAACATACACAAAGAAAATGTCCCAAGATTTTAAATGTAAGCAGTTAGGGCTTCCCTGGTGGCACAGTGGTTAAGAATCCACCTGCCAATTCAGGGGACACGGGTTCGAGCCCTGGTCCGGGAAGATCCCACATGCTGCGGAGCAACTAAGGCCGTGCGCCACAACTACTGAGCCTGTGCTCTACAGCCCGCGAGCCACAACTACTGAAGCTCGCGTGCCACAACTACTGAAGCCTGCACACCTAGAGCCTGTGCTCCACAACAAAAGCCAACGCACCGCAATGAAGAGTAGCCCACTCTCGCCGCAACTAGAGAAAGCCCGCGTGCAGCAGCGAAGACCCAACACAGCCAAAAATAAAGAAAATAATTTTTTTTAAAAAGCTTAGAAATTAAAAAAAAAAAAAGTGAGCCGTTAAACAGGAAGCTCCTAGAAGATAATGGGAAAGCATTGACTGACTCACCAGTTCACATGTCCAACCTGAAGCCTGAATCCAAAGCTGGCAGGAAAAGAACACATAAGACCAGGGAGCCTCCAAGGGTACTTATACACTAGGTCAAGGCAAAAGGACATCCAGATTTTAGAGATGGGGAGCTGAGGCTTGAAGAGGATCAGTAACTTGTCTAAAGTCACAAAACCACAAAATGACTGAGCCAGCGCTAGAATCCAGCCCTGCCTGACCAAAACGCATGCTTTTCTCTTCTACCGCACATCGTCCCTGCCCCGCCTCCCCAGTAGGTGTGGGTTTCGCAGAGGAGTCAGTTCTCTATGGAGAAGCTTCAATGAATGGTTACAAGGAGAGAATGCATTTAACTGGGTCAAAGGCATGTCCCCAAAACTGAGGACAAGTTCACTTCTAGGAAATCTGTGCTCACTCGCTGAGGCAGAGCCCCTTACTCCTAATATGGCAGTTGGGTGGTAAGGAATCCATCCCTTAACTAACAACAAACAGTTGTTTTTATATTGGGCAGGATTTATTCTCATAAATTCGTTGCCAAGTCCTTGAATTCCCCTAGAAACCTCAGACAAACCAATAAGCTAACCACTTGATTATCACAATCATCAGATGCCATTTCTCATGGCCTAATAACAGGCATAAGAAAAATAAGACTACTCCTGAAAAGACTGGGTCTTAGGCATCTATGCTTCCCAAAAGTCACCTGTCATCAACAAAAATGACAGGACTGGATTAACAGGTAACCAAGGAAAGAGAAATAAGATGAACCAAAAAGAACATTTTTATGCACTGAAATCACACCAGTGTCTGCTGAAAATATATACATTTGACCTTGAACCCTCTGCACAGTTGGAAATCTGCATATAACTTTACAGTTGGCCCTCCACATCCTCCGATTCAACCAACTGCAGATGGTGTAGCACTGTGATACGTATTTAGTGAAAAAAAATCTGCATATAAGTGGACTATGCAGTTCAAACCTGTGCTGTTCAAGGGTAAACTGTACATTCAAATGAGTTCAATAACTGCATTTCAAGTAAGTGTCCTTAGAAGAATTACTACTCTACTCAGTTATAATGCAGCAAATATTAATGCTTGCCCAGAAAGGGTGAGGCATTCCTCCAGGCCACAAAAGAGAGTCTTAAACAACACAAAGTTCTCCCTACCACAGGCTGACAAATGGAACTTGCATGGGATGGGAGTGGGGAATCACTTAAATAAAAATTAAACATTTACAGATAGTGGTAAGGGCTATAAAGAAAATACAATGGCAGCTTGTAAGAAGTTATATATTTCTACTCCCTCTAATTGTATTCTGCCCTGAATAAAGAGATTCTATTACAAAAAGAGCTGTTTGCTAAGAATAAAAATATAGCATTAACTTAAACGGAAAAAATGCAAAATGTAATATAGATGGCCCAAACTAGGTTAAAAACCTGTTTTAAGAGAGCCACAAATGGCCAAGTCTAAAGTTTCAACTACAGTGCTTTCAAGATAGAAACCAAAAACATTAAAGACCAAAATTCCATACAAGCGTAAGTGTAGTTTTTCCCTGGCTAAGAGTAACGGCTACCAAATATCCTTGTGCATTTGCAGCAGCATTACGTTTATTGAAATGGATTTTTTTTCATTTTATTAAATATATTTTCACAGAGTTGTTGAGTATCAAAAAGATACTTCCTCCTTTAGCTGAAAATTATATTCACTGAGAACAAATTTTTGTTCCTGTCATCACTGTTTCAGGATCAATCCTTATTAAAAATGTCCACCATTTGAGGTTAAAACCCCTTTCCACCCCTCAATTCCATCCACACACCCCATACCTCCAAGCTGGGCTCTGGCCACACTGATGGGGAATCAGCAACTTGGGCCACTTTTCACCTAATCAGCCGTACCTTCAATGTGTTTTGCACACTGAATCTTGCATGTCTTCCTTCATTTAGATCCAGCTATCTCATGTCTGGTTTTGATTGGCTGGGACATGATCCACATTGATGTGCTAATTAATGGCACACACCTGTGGTAAGCTGTGCAATAAAAACCTAAATATACAACTCTACTGTGGGAATCTCAAAGGCCAGTGAAGAAACATATTTAACTGCCTACATTCCCAATATTCTACTACTTTTAAAACCCATTTCAACGTTGGCCATGTCATTCACTGAACAGTTCTTCCCCACCTAAGACATAATCAAGAAATAATGTTCACGTGTTGGGCAAAAATTGTATTCCATTTTTTTTATTGGAGTATAATTGCTTTACAATGTTGTGTTAGTGTATGCTGTACAATGAAGTGAATCAGCTATATGTATACACCCCACCCATCTAGGTCATCACAGAGCACCGAGCTGAGCTCCCTGTTTGTTTTAATTCACTCTTTATTCCTCGAGATATGTAAGTATTTCCTATAAACGTATTAACCATTTTGATAAACGTAAAAGGCCTCTTATGGTTTTCCAGCTTTTCTTTGCTCTTCTGATTGTGTTTATATTAACACATATTCAGGGATACATTTTTTAAAAATATTCATATGAGTCTGTTGCTGAACTTCTTATTCCATTTCTGTGTTGATCTACTTCTATACTAGTACTATTCAAAAATAATTATTATGGATTATGATATGCTTTGGCATCTGGAAAGGCTTAGATATATTTATTGTTCTTCTTTAAGTTTTGATTATTCATATGCATTTTCTCTTTTAGATTATTTTAGAACACCCTGTCAAAGTCCATAAAAATCCTTTTGAGAAAAAAAATAAACAATGTGCCCATGAAGAATGTTCTCATCCCTATAGCTGACAGAAAATCAGTTCCCAATATTTTGTCATTAAACATTCTAGAGTTTACTTTTCTTACTACTATACTTCCTTAACTGCTTAAAATTAACACTACTATTGCCTTATATTTTATTCTCACTAACATAAAATCAGAAATGAATACAAATATGAAATGTTCTACAGTTTTGGAAGGATTTTGTGGAAGAGACCCCAGCCCTTCTCCACCACTTCACAGTATACTATCATCACTTATTCAGGCCTTGCCTTTGCATTGATTATATTAAACTTATTTAAATCAATACCTCATGCAATTATTGAAACCCTGATCATTCAACAAACATTTGCTGAGTAGTTACTACTGGCCAGGCACTTTATTAAGCACTGATGATTCTAAGATGAGAAAGATTTTGAAATCCTACCCATTTATTGATGCACTAGTAGAAAATACAATGAACTATAATAAAAAATGATTATTTGCTATCAAGTGGTATGGAAACTGAAGAAATCATCAAGCAATCAGGAAAAGTTATAGTTGGGGGTGACAATTAAAGGGGGAATGAGGGCTTCCCTGGCGGCGAAGTGGCTGAGAGTCCGCCTGCTGATGCCGGGGACACGGGTTCGTGCCCCGGTCCGGGAAGATCCCACATGCCGCGGAGCGGCTGGGTCCGTGAGCCATGGCCGCTGAGCCTGCGCGTCCGGAGCCTGTGCTCCGCAACGGGAGAGGCCACAGCAGTGAGAGGCCCACGTACCGCAAAAAAAAAAAAAAAAAAAAAAAAGAGGGGAATGAGAGGATAAGCAAAAGAACAATCACACAGCACATGCATGGAGGCCTGACCGGTATGGTACGTTTAGAATTCCAATGTGCTAGAGAATTCCAGTGTGGCCGTCATGGCATAAGCATGCAACAGAGGGGTAAAGGTGAGACTGCAGAGGCAGGCCGTGCCCACCTCAGAAAAGCCGTTGTTTGCCTCTCTTGGAAGTCTGGACTTTATCCTGTGAGCAGAGTTTTCCAGTAGGAAAGCAACATTATTAAGATAACTCTGTTAGTAGCGAGAAACTCAAACTGAGATGGGAGATACCGAACACATAGACACCAGCAAAGATATTAGTGAAACATCCACCTGTGACATAATTCAGGGGTTACACTGTTCTAAGAGTTTTCAAAACTAACCGATGGTTTAACCTCTAAATATGACCATCCAGATCACAGGGTTTGCTGCTGAAGAGTTCTGCCCTCCCTCTCTATGAACGCTGGGGCATCTCGGATTGCAGAGAGAGGTGTAGCAGTATATGGCTCTCCCAGACATACTTACTTAATTTTTCCTACTTCCTGTCACTCTCTCTAATTCTATTATCCAACTGTGATTCTGTCATTTCCATTTTCCACCCCTCCTATCACTGACAACTGATAGGCCTTCACAGTCTGTCCCTCTCTTGAGTCTCCACCTTTTCCTAGACCTTTTCTGTCCCTTATTTCTTCTCTTTGGTTTCTTGCTCTAAAAAGCTAACCCCCAAAGCACTCAGCAGCCAACCTACCAGTCTTTTCCTTTACTTGTAGTCAACTCATCAGTCCAACAGGGGACTATGTTGTCCACCTACTATGCTGTGGGTTGGTTTGCTGATCAAAAGAAAAGGAGGACTAACAGTAGGATTCTTGGGAAACAAATATAATTATGAGTCAAAAGAGAATCTTTACTTATTTTCAAGGGTCCCAAGTTAATCATATTCCCAAAACATCTACTTTCTGATTCCAAGGTAATCCCATTTCAGACTAGTTAATTCATTTTTTATATCTTTAAGTTATAGTTTGCCTTTTAGCATATCATACATACACAAAAAAAGTTTGAAAAAATAATTTAAGGACTCAGAATTGCAGATAAGAAAACAGCACAACCTACAACTTAATCATTAAATTTAAGATGAATCTTAACTACTTTTTAAGATTTTAAAAAATAAGTACATAATAGCACATATTTCTTCTACATGTTTGTCTTCCAGCCACACTATATGTTGCGGTAAAATTAGATGGCGTTCCGGCCAGAGGTCTCTTCTAAGTAACATCATATACAGTATGTAAATTACTGAGTAATTAAGTCACTTTGTGCTAATCTCATTTTACTTGCAATTCTTTTTAGCTAACAGTTTAAAAAATCAGCTAAGATACCAAAGATACACAGTGAGAAGAGCAAATCAGACACATCACAGTTAAGTCCCGGCTCTGCCAGACAGGGCACTTAACCTTTCTAACCCTGCACTTCCTCCTTTGGAAAGAGAGATAAACACCTACCTTATGTGTGTGCTCTGAGGAAGAGAGCAACCCCAGTGCAGCCCTGGTAGAAGGCCTTATACGTAGTATGTGCTCAGTAAGTAATTGTTATTAATATTTCTTTTTCTTCAAATTTCTACCAGTGACAAGTCTCTCAGTTAAGGAAAAACATGGCCTCTAATAAAGTCTAAAGAAAAAATTTTACCAAAACTACCACGTTTCATGTTCTCAATAAAATCTAAAACCAGCCAATTCTCACCTCTGAGCAGATTTTCTGTTTGAGAAACATTCTGGCTTTCCTTAAAGGATCACCTCCCAACTCATTGACATTCTGGTGTCTGTTCAGCTTCCGTGGATCCCGGCAACAATCGTGACTTTGGAATCCAGTCACAGAAGTTCTGAAATCTAAGCCCTTTACATCCACAAAATGGTTTGAATTACTTGGAACCACTTCTCATTAAGATTATCATAAAGAAAGTCAGCAATAAAATGTAACAAAATAACACCACGGTATGTGGAGATTTCCTATCAAGTGCCCAGAACTCCAGAAGAGGATCCTTTTCTGACCTATAAGCTGCCTTCTCAAAGCACACAGAAGAATTAAACCTGGCCAGATTCTCTAAGAAGCATCAGGCAACTGCCTTTTTAAACACTTAAGCAACTAGTCTGAAAAGTTATCCACCATTCAATCCAGGAAAACGTAATTATACAGCTGGATACTTAAGACCATTAAAAAATTTTAAGAAACTATCCAGATTGAAGATTTCAAGGCGAACAGACTGAAAGCGCTCTTCAAAAATGTAGTACTTTAAGATTTTCCTTTCTAGATTTTAGTACCAGAGCATCGTAAGCAGCTGTTGGAAAGCCTGATGCACTTACACTCAGTCTTGGAAGAAGGACATCCCTGAGTGCATCACATACAGACTTGCACAAATGAACAGATTATTCCGATTCTTCCCTCATCCCGCACCAAGTCCAAATTCAGTACTGACACTAGGCTCTGCAGACAGCAAAGGAAAAATGTGACAACAATTTTCCAGCCAGCCCCTCCCTCCTCCTCGCACGCCTTCAGCACACACAAGCACACAGCAGATTCTATGCACGTCTCTAACTCGGGCCAGTTTATGCACCATGACATCAGTGCAGTACAATGAGCCAAGTTTAAACTCCATCTGGGACAAATAATGTCCAGGCACACTGTGACTTCTTTTGTTTATATACACTGACTAAATATGTCTTGGTGGTAAATGAACTTAAGATTTATTTCCCAAGGCCTCCAAACAATATTCTGCACCCCTGAAGCACCTCCCTGCTTCCAGTTCTCTTTCCAAGGCTACTCGTAAGTGATCTTTAACAGAACACATGATTTTGAAACATATAATTAGCATCTTGAGGAGAGTCAAAGTCCAAGCAGCCCTTCATCAATCTAAAACAAAGAAAATGAGGCACTCACTAGCAAAGGGGTGTGGCCTCATGGCACAAATACTGCACGACACCTAATTTTGTATTCCCCCTCCCCCAAGAACAGGAATGAGCAGAGGTGAGACACTTCGGAAACGCTCATGGAATTATTTCTCTTCGATGGATAAACTTAGATTTTTTTTTTTGCCATTACTTAAGAGAAATAATTATAAATTCAGAAAGGAAAAACAAATCTAATAGGTTCAAGTCTTACAATTAAGATTTCTTAAAACACAAAAACTGTGCCTCTGGGGCACAATTTTTGAATGGAAATGAAAGGTGGGGTTTGGGAGGAAAAGAAGGCAGACAAAAGGCCCTCTCCTTACCCCCAGACTCCCAAGGACAAGGAACCCCTGATGCCCTTCTCTAGTGACCACCATCTCCCAGCAGCTGCTGGCCCCAAAGGGAACTGCTCCCCTACGCCTAACCTCAGGAAAAGAACCATTCCCTAGGGAAAGAAAGGGAGCTACTCTGATGGCCTGGGCCTGAAACCCAACCTCTCCTCCAAACTCAGCCAGTGCCTCGAGGCTTCAGACACGGTCACCACAGCTCGGTCCACAATTCTGAGAAGCTGCAGAGCCAGAATCGCTGCCATCTTCCAGAGTTGATATGAAGATCATATAAGGTAACAGCAGGAATACTCTTCTTTGTAAACTTTACAATTTACTACCGTGCAAAACCCAGTCCCATGTCTCTCCTGACTGTTTACCTGAACAAAACAATGGATATATGCCTAATCCAAGCAACTCCACCCTTCCTGGAAGGTAGGACATAAGTGGATTCAAATCCCAGTCCTGTGATTACCAGCTGTAAAGTACTTAACCTTTCTCACCCGTGATTCTGTCTGTAAAAATGATCACTACCTTACAAGGCGTATGTTCACAGGAAGAAATGATGTAAAGAAGTGCTTAGTACCATTCTTAGCACACCCTAAGCCCTCAAATAGTTACTATTCATTCCTCCTTCCACCACACAGGGAACAAAGAAATGAAAATGTCAAACAAAAGCCATTCTTGGGGACTTCCCTGGCAGTCCAGTGGTTGGGACTCGGCGCCGTAGCCTAGGTTCAGTCCCTGGTCAAGGAACTAAGATCTGCAAGCCGTGAGGTGCAGCCAAAAAGAGAGAGAGAAAAAAAAAAAAAGCCATTCTTTCCAATAATTTAACAAATAACCACTCAGCTAAAAGTCGAGCATAAAATTGAGATTAAAAGCCTTCTGGTGATTAGCAAGCTTAAAAAGTAACTTTTTTTAAATTTTGGTTGTGTTGGGTCTTCGTTGCTGCGCGCAGGCCTTCTCTAGTTGTGGCGAGTGGGGGCTACTCTTCGTTGTAGAGCACGGGCTCTAGGCACGCGGGTTTCAGTAGTTGTGGCTCGCGGGTTCTAGAGCACAGGCTCAGTAGTTGCAGTGCACGGGCCCAGTTGCTCTGCGGCATGTGGGAACTTCCCAGACCAGGGATCAAACCCATGTCCCCTGCATTGGCAGGTGGATTCTTAACCACTGTGCCACCAGGGAAGTCCAAAAGTAACATTTAAGTTTGAGGCAAATGCCAAAAATTAGGTTAGACACTTGGCATTCTTTCAATGCCCCAAAATCTGACCTTTAATATATCATTTACATTGTTACGACACTAGAATCTCTGGAATATTACAAAACATTTTAGCCTACACTTCCCCCGTGATTTTAGAATAACTTAGAAAATGAGCCACTGCCTCCCTCCAAAGAAAAAGCATACACCAGCTGTGATGTCTATCTTCAAGTCTCCTTAATGGAGGCTTCTCTAAAGTTCCAAGGCAACTTGAAGCAGCATGGTGTGGAGAGGCAGTCAATAAAAAGTGAGAAGATGCTCAGGGCCTTACCTGGAGTAACCACTTGAAAAATAAGAAAACAAGATAAGAGAAAGTCTGAGAAGTAAACAGGATGTGAACACCCATCTATTAAAGGATTATGTGCTCTATCACCCAACTCCATCCTCAATTGATTCCCTGGGTCTTTAAAACAGATATTATTCACACACAGGGTATATATAAGCCTAAGGTCTGATTTCTCAATGCAAACCTTATAAGAAAAATACAGATGCCATTCCTCTGTAATTCATATAATATATATTTGTATTTAAATTACACTTATTTTCAGTCATGACTGAAGTCACCAAATAAATTATAAAGAAACAGCCATTCTATAAGGATGCTTTTTATATAGCCTTTTGCCAAAGTGATGAGAATTAAGATGAGTTATAAATAGATGCATGCTGCCAATGCAAAACAGGTCAGAAAAGATAAATGAGCTGCAAAACTCTGGCCAATTTAGCTACCAAACAACATCACTAACTAAAGCACATGCTTCAATGTGTCACAGTTTCCCTCATGAACTAGAAGGACAACTCAAAATTCCAATATACGTAAAGACCAAAGAAACTTCTATCCAAGTAACATGCCTCAGTGTGGAATTTTTCTAACTACTTAGAAAAACACACGAGTATTTTAACGACTCCTTCTAAAAATTAGAAGTCATGAAACACAGCTAGATAACAACACAAGTCCATTTCTCTACACAGCTAAGGTTTAGCTCAGAAGAATTGATTTCCACTTTTTAAAAACACAAATGACCCTTGAAAAATGCAGGGCTAAGGGGCACCGACCCTCCACGCAGTCAAAAATCCATCTGTAACTTATAGTCAGCCCTCTGCATTAGCAGGTCCTTGGTATCCTCAGTTGCACATCTGTGGACTCAACCAATGGTGGATGGTAGAGTTCTATAATACTTACTACTGAAAAATATAAGTTAAGTGTAGAAGTGGACCTGCGCAGTCAAATCCATGTTGTTCAAGGGTCAACTGTAATAGGAATGGAACCCTTTGCTGATATAAATTCTCTCTAGTCAACCTGCCCCCCAAAATTAGTCCAAGTACCCCCAACTTTCTGCTATCTCCACTTAACTAGTTGCCTAGTTATTTGCAAAGCAGAAACACTTGGCAAAGTAATTCTGTAAATGCAGACTGTCCATTTTATCCAAATGCACATCCACTATACCGCAAGGGGCAGGGAATGGGCAATAAAGAATGGATCCAGGTCAAATATTCTAGTTAATGGTTGTACTAAACACATGCTGCACATAAAACAGATTTCCTCTCAGCAATGATCTATCTGATGGTCACCTGCTAAAGAAAAAGGCCCAGGGCTGAGAAGCAATACCAGTGTAGGCATGAACACTAAAGTGGCACTGAACTGTTTCTTCTGGAGGTCCACCACAGTTCAGCTTCAATTTAGTGTAACAGCAGAGCTGGCTGGAAAATCACTAGGCCGCTTCAGCAGCGGGCTCCTCATCAGGCTGTTTATTTTTTGCATCTGCATTTGGAACTTAGAGATTAATGTTACTAATTTTATGCAGCTTGCTCACTACTATCCTGTTTGGGATGTAACATATCTAACTGCTATATAGTCATATTTTTAAGTCAATCATCTGGACAAAAAAAAAAAATAGGGTCTGCCAACATGAAAACAATTATGTATAAGTAAAACACATGTCTTAACACATTCTGGATGGAGAATAGTCCCATCTTTTCTTCCTGTGTGCGTGTGTGTGCATATATATTATTTTTACTGCACTATAAGACACATCAATGGCTATCATACCACATTCAAGATGACAAATATACATTTTCCAAAAAAGAAAAAAATTAAGAATTCGAGATTGGAAATCTACTATCAAATTTAATCTTATTCAAAGAGAAAGTCAATATAGAAATGACTTAAATAAAAATGTCTCGTCTAGGTAGTACCAGGGAAATTTTACTGAAATGGAATTTAAAAATTCTGTTTCAAATAAGTACCTAACGAAAACTCAGTTCTTGGAGACTGTAAAAAAGACTGTAAACACAAGTATTTGCATCTCTATCCCCTGGAACGCTGATACCTTGCATCTCTCTTTAATGTCCCCTAACTAGTGTGTAAACAGGAAAACCAAGGCGCCTGGTCTTTTCTCCTGCCCTTGTTACGCTTTGAGGAGTGCTCAGTGTGGCACTGATTGGGGATTCAAATACTGTTCACTGAAAAGCAGAGGCCAAAACAACCAATACTTGGGTCCTAAGTTGTAAGACATATAATTGAAAACCTTCTACAAAGCTATACGAACCATAGCCCACACTAGTTCATTTTACAAGTCATTAAGTAGAAAAGTAAGAGACTTAAAATCACTTTATCAGTATGATACACAATGAATGTGTCTGAAAAACCTTAAATATTTTTGCTATATTTAAAACCCAGTATGTGTAAGCACAAGAAGAAATTTCAAAAGTAAAAAAAGTTAACAATTCCCAGGTTGCAAGTTCAGATGACCACAGAGCCCAGGCAGGTCTGGAAATGGAGTGAAGCGGACAGGGTGGGGCCTGAGGACGACACTCCCCATCCAAAGCGGGCAGCTGCTACTTTGTGCCGGTCAACTGCTGCCAGCCCAGTTATCAGATCTTCTGGGTTTTCAACATAAACAGAAAGATCCAGAATTTTGTGTCAACCTTCCCATTTTTAAAGGTTGGCACCTAATTATTTTTTGTTAACTATAAAGACTTTTTTTTTTAATGCCTATATGACAAATGCAATAGGTAGCCAGTTTTCAGGCCCTGGTTTAGATGAATTAGATTTGTTCATTTCATTTATCCTTCATCCACTCTGAAGGATTTACTGAATGCTACCCTCAGACACCAGGCACAGCATGAACAAGAGACACATAGCCCCTGCTCCCCTGGAGTTCAGAGTGCAACCAGACAGTCAAACATTGCAATAAGTTGAAAACAATCATAATGTGAAAACCACCACAGCGTTTTAAATTGCTGTTCTTTTGCAGTGCAACCTTGCCACGCCTGTGTTTTTCCTTAATCCTCTCCTTTTTGAAGGCAGCTCCCATTTGAAGGATACTGACAGCATCTTGTATCTTATTATTATTGCCTTTGGCTAATTAAATTCTGAAGTGTCTCTCAACCCAGACAGCTCAGAGCTGTCATAATTATATGTCATGTGTCATAATTATTGTGGGTGCCACATATAACACCACCCTCTGCATGGCATCAACATTTTCCTTTATGAGACAGAGATTATGCATAGGCTATGCCTTTTCAGAAGGCTTTGTAGGGAGTAGAATTGGCAAACCTAAGGCAGAGAGGATTGTAATATCAAACCACAGACCTGCATAAACTCACTCCACTTTTTTACAGTTAAAAGGAAGCCCTCAGAAATGGGGCTGGCTGCCTGTGCTGCTGGAGAGCAGCTTTGGTGAAGGGGTACTCAGGATCTGCACTTCTGCAGAATCGGTAATTATGAGGAAGAGACATCAAGAGGCCATGGGTGGGGCTTCCCTGGTGGCGCAGTGGTTAAGAATCTGCCTGCCAACGCAGGAGACACGGGTTCGAGCCCTGGTCTGGGAGGATCCCACATGCCGCGGAGCAACTAAGCCCGTGCGCCACAACTGAGTCTGCGCTCAAGGGGCCGCGAGCCACAACTACTGAGCCGGCGCCCCTAGAGCCCGTGCTCCACAACAAGAGAAGCCACTGCAATGAGAAGCCCGCGCACTGCAACGAAGAGTAGCCCCCGCTCACCGCAACTAGAGAAAGCCTGCATGCAGTAACAAAGACCCAACGCAGCCAAAAATAAAAATAAATAAATTTATAAAAAAGAGGCCACGGGTGGGTCGCCAGGCTGGATGCATCACAGGACAGACAGATTCTCTAGAAAGAATGCTAAAGAGCAAACTTTCCAGAAAAGAGATTTAGAGACGGTCTGCTTGGGGTGCCACTAACATTAGCTCCTCGTTGACTATACTATCCCTACACAGTATTTACATTTCATAAAACCAAAACTGATTATATGATATGCAAAGCTTGAATAACTTCCAGCAAGGTCTCAGTTCAGGCTCAGCCTCCCCACAGACACCTTTCCCTGCCTGGTCTGTTTTCCTGCCCGCCTATCCTGTTCCCTGATCCACCCCTCCTCTGCGCTCCCAAGGCACTGATACACTCCAAGCACTTCTCCTGTGGTTCTACACGTGTGTAAACAGAGCCTTTTTTTCTTTTTTTTTGGTAAACCACACTTTGCTCCCTAACTACACTGCTCATTCCTTTAGGGCAAAAACAGTGTCTTATTCAGGTCTGTGTCATCAACACCTAATACAGTCCTGCACAGAAGACGTATGACAAATGCTTATTAAAATGAACAAATCTATTATTCAGTCACTCCTTAATTCAGTCATAAATCTTATCCTCTCACTCCTTCTTTCCACCCCAGTCTCAAAGAAGAGAGCTGACAATCTTGACACAACAGGCCTTATAAGTTTGAGTAGTAGAGAGAACGCAGACAGCAGTTTGCAATAATAATTTTCTTTAAATATTTGCACAAGTTACACATTTCTCATATATTGTGATGTTCAAGAGTCTGACCAAAACTGAGCTTCCCCATACTTGGTTTCCCAAACCCAACATTTGACCAGCCTAACTTTTTCTACTTTCTAGCTCAAGCCCCAGCTTCTAAATAGGATTCTATCATAAAAGGAGATGTTATCTAATATTATTCAGCAATGATATTTTAACAGCAAGTCCCATTCTCATTTGAATATCCTTCTTTTTCCTGGGCAAGGCTCCTAAGAGCCGTTTATTCATTTTTCTACACTATACTGATTGTAAACCTCTTTCTGGCTCCCCCAACACAGTGGCCGTCAGTATGCTTGAAGAGCAAACCTGTGTGGTGAGAGGATTTGAACTACTGAATGCAAGAAGGGAGCCATCAGGGGAAAAGTTATTAAGAAGATATCAACCAGAACAGAAAAGGTCACTGGATTAGCAGGAGAAGTACATTTGCTGTAAAAGACGTGCTGATGACGAGCACCATCTGAACGTGGAAAGTTTTAATGTGTTTAATGTGCTGTCTGGAAATGTGTACTCAAACGAATGATCCAGGAAAACTCTGGCTGTGTATTCTGTCTAGGGAAACAAAGGCTTTCAGAAAGAAGAAACAAAAGGGAAAAAAAAACCTCACTCCCAATAAAACGACATGCTAAATGCTGATCAACCGAAACGGGTTAAAGTTAAGACAACTGGACACAACTGAGGTAACTTTAACCTCCTGTCTTCCAGGCTATCCCAGAAACAGTTTTCTGTTTACATTTAAGTAGATCTACTTCCTGAAGAAGAGGCATTAAGAATACTCATTAGCAATTATATTCAGGAAGCTTAAAAGAAAAAAGAAAAGCAAGACACAAGAAATAAAAAATGACAAAACATTTGCTAGGTGCTCTCTGTGCGCTAAATGCTAGGCAGAACAAAGAGGCGCCTAACTCTCTCCCCACCCCACTGACCTAATGAATACATATGTGAGAAGTGTCACTAAGAATATAAAGTGGCATACCACCATCGTGTAGGTTATAAGTGTCACAGATTAAATTAGCAAATCAGTAAATTCTAGGTGAACACTCTGCTCTTAACCTAATAGTTTCTTTAACTGGTGGCTGCTCTAATTCCTCTTCAGAGATTACTGAAATATTAAACCAATAGAACAAGTTGGAAATTGGGTTGATGCTTACTCTTTCATGCTCAAAACTAGCTGCTACTTCTTAAAATCTCTAAGATGTGCTAAAAGTACTTAACGAAGATAGTTAAATTAATACACCATTAGGTTCTAAAATGTTTCAGAACATTAGGTTCTGAAATGTAACGTATGAAATGCCAATACTTTGATTACTGAAGGGCATTCACTGTAATTTATACAGCCACACACAAAAGCTCAGGTGGAAACATGACTTTTATAACTCAAGAATAGTATGTGGTTAGGCATATTAAGGTAAGCAAACTTTATTTAGCTATGTTGACCTATTTAAAGGTAGAAGAAATTATAGTGAGAGAAGCAGAAGTACTTTATTTAGAAAACTATAGTTAAAAAGAAAGCCGTTCAATTTCACTCCTAGGTATACATGAGAGAAATGAAAACACACAACACAAAAACCACACAAACATTCACAGTAGCATTGTTCATAATAGCCAAAAAGAGTAGAAACAATCCAAATGTCCATCAACTGATGAATGGATAAATAAAATGGAGTATTATTCATACACTAGAATATTATTTGGCAATAAAAAAGGTATGAAGTACAAGCATCCCTCTTTTTATTGAGCTTTTTTGCTTTATTGTGCTTTGCAGGTAATTGTGTGTTTTACAAATTGGTTTAACATGGCAACTCTGTGTGGAGTAAGTCTATCAGCGCCATTTTTCCAATAGTATTTGCTCACTTCCTATCTCTGTGTCACATTTTGGTAGTTCTTGCAAAATTTCAAACTTTTTCATTATTATTATATTTGTTATGGTGATCTGCAATCAGTGATCTTTGATGTTGCCATTATAAAAAGATTACGACTCACCGTAGGCTCAGATGGTTAGCATTTTTTAGCAATAAAATATTTTTAAATTAAGGTATGTACAATTTTTTAGACACGCTATTGCACACTTAAGAGACTACAGTATAGTGTAAACAGAACTTTTACATGCACTGAGAAATCAAAAAATTCACGTGACTCACTGTGTTGCAATATTCACTTTACTGTGGTGGCTTGGAACTGAACCCACAATATCTCCGAGGTATGCCTATACTGATACATGCTACAACATGGACGAACCTTAAAAAACATTATGCTAAGTGAGAGAAGGCAGACATAAAAGACCACATATTGTATGATTTCATTTATATCAATGTCCATAATGGGCAAATTATCTACAGAGACAGAAAGAAGATGAGTGGTTGCCTAGGAATAGGGGAGAGAAGGGAATGGAGAGTGACTGCTAAAGGGTTTCTTTTCAGGGTGATAAAAATGTTCTAAGATTAATGGTAGTCTTGGTTGCACAATTCTGTGAATATAATCAATTTCGTCAAATTGTATACTTTAAGTGAATTACATGGCATGTGGATTATATCTCAATAACGCTAAGTTCCTTCTATCCACCTTGTGTATTTGTTATTGTTATTCTTGTTCATTTCTTAGTTGATAATACACTTTAAATGTTCATTCATTTATAATGAAGACAGCTTTTCATTTTAAGAAAAGAATCATCCTTTTCCTGCTACCTACATAAAATGGCAAAACAAGGTTTCAAACTTAACATGACTTCGGATAATGAAAATTAACAGTGTTTCTTATTTAGAGAGCCAGAACAGAGCAGAGAATCTTGCCAAGAACCGGTCCTAATTAAATCCAGAAGCCAACAGGACAGAAATCAGGAGGATGAAGGCTATGGGGACTGAAGAGCTTTCTCCTAACTGTGGTGGTTCTTTTGCATATATAGAAATAATTAGAATGTCCTCAGCACAGCTGCAATGTATTAAGAGTTGTAAACACATACAAGGTAAGCTTCACCTACACACTCCTAACAGAAATGTAGAGCCAGAGGGCCCCTCTCTTCAACGGTATAATTTGGGAAGTGGCTCAAGGGCCTCTCCCTTAAAACGTCACTCCAGGGGTCTGCCGGGACAGTGCCTGCAATGTCCATCATTGAAGTCAGCCCTGTGCCTCCAAACGGTCCTTGTTAAAAAGAAAAAGTATTGCCTCAAGAGACAGCATAGTCAAAGCCTCCTGATCCTTTCACACAAACCCACCTGAGCAACACACCACACGTGCTCCGAGAGCAAGCAGCAAACAACAGCAGGCGCCCGGACAAGCACTCAACACTCTTGCAGTTCCTGACTCTTGGATCCGCACTCCTGGTCCTTGCTCTTTTTGGTGACCCCCCCCATCCCTCCCCCTCCCCCACCTCCTCTCTGGTATTTCTCCATTATTTTGGTTTTGCTTGCCCCTTAGCCCAGGTTCCACACACAGGCCCTGGGGACTCTACCACACTTAACTCTGCCAAAACTAAATGTTAGGACCCAAAGGAAAAAGTGAAGGCTTGAGTGAATGAGAGAGACACAGAATGGGGATTCTGGGGGCAGAAAGAGGCAAAAAGAAGTGTCAGGCACATAGGCCACTGCCTCAGCAGAGCCACAGCGACAACATCAAGGCATGATACATCTTGGGCCGTTCCTGCCGAGAGGAATATTTCAAATGCACTCTGCCCAGTTAACAACTGTGCCCCACTAAGGGAAATTTAGGGTTAATGCCAGTCAACAACTTGGCCCACATAACCTAAATGCCTAAATGTCAAATGCTTCTAGCACAATCAAACATATTTGCGAATTAAAGAGACTGAAACATTTCCTTCCGATGAGATCTGTTTAGAGTAAGTGTACTCTAGTCTGAGAAAGCTCGATGTTTGTGACTGTTTATAAAACATTAACAAATCTTCCCATTTCTTGGATTTATAGAAACCTTCTCAGGTGAAATCAAAATGTGATTTTATTAACCAAAATTATTAAGCAGCTTCTACTTAGGAGCTGAGGTAGATATACAGAGTAGGAAATACCACAAGGCCTTCTGAGGAAATCCAGTCTTTTCAGTCACTGGTCATTTCTGGGAGCAAAGGAGTTTACTTCTGAAGAAAAAACTGGAAAATTCTAAGGGCTCTGTATGCTGGCTTATAAAACTACAAAAGGCTACTCTATGCAAAATGAATTATAGAAATGAGGGAGAAATCAAAACACAAAAATGGTGCACAGCTACATGGATGGGTGGTCTCAGGTCTCCCAGGTACATATGCAAAATGGAACCAGGTGACAACATCTGAGAGACCTGCATTGTTTTCCAAGTTTAGTCATATTTGAATACCTTGTCCCTCCTTTTTTTTTTGGCCTCACCATGAGGCATGTGGGATCTTAGTTCCCCAACCAGTGATCGAAGCCGTACCCCGTGTAGTGGAAGTGCCGAGTCTTAACCACTGGACCGCCAGGGAAGTCCCAACTTGCCCTTTTTTTTATTGTTTTAATAAGTGAAAATAAAGGAGACCAAACACCGCATCTTGAAACTATTCATGGCACTTTGAGACCTTCCCATGAGTGGCCGGAGCAGGGCAGTGGGAGGATGATGGAGAGAGGCAAGCTCTAACCGCAGAAGGTGGACTGGCCATGGTACTGCACTCAGATTTTATCTCAGGTGGACAGGACAGCTCTGAGCAGGGCAGCGACATGGTACGTTTATGTTTTTAGCAGACTGCTGTGTGGCAAATGCTTTCTGGTAGAGCAAAAGTAAAAGCAGCGAGACCAGTGAGAAGAACTGTCCTACCCTGGTGAGAGGTGTTGGCTTAGAGTCCAGGAGTGGTCATGGAAATGAAGTGGACATGGCAAAGTATGGTTTCAGCAATGTTCCTGAGATAAGGCCAACAGGACTTGCTGACAGACTGGAATAGAAAAATGACAAGAAACAAGTGGAGACTCTGGAGATGGAGAGTAATAGAGGCAAGGAAGCAGAGGCTCTATTTAGAGAAGCACTGCTGTAAAGGGGAGCAGAGATACAAGATGGTAACTGGGAGAATGTGGAGTCAAGCGAGGGAGCTTGTTTCTGTTGGGTGGACGAGAGGTATAGCTATCTGTGCATTTAAGATAAAAGATACTACAGTAGATAGGTGGAAATGAGCCAAAAGAGAGAATCAGGAGTCAGGAAGAGAGATACTTGCATCAGTGGCAAGAAGGGAGGAAATTTATTCAACTGACAAACATTTATTGAGCACCTATTAGATATTCTTTGTTCTTAAGAGGCTCACGGTCTAATGGAGGAGAAAGTAATATATATGAACTATTAAGCAGCAAAGCAATATCCAACAGAGGTATATACAAAGTATTAATGTACTATGATAGATAAAGAGTGTTAATGTACTATGACAGACGGGGGTGGGGAAGAGCAACATACTGACATCAAATAAATGGCCAATTAACTTCTCTGAATTAATATATTTTGCGTAAATATTTTTCAAGCAATTGTTCCCAATTCTACTTTTGATAAAACGAAGTCTTCTACTTTTGTGCTTCTAAAGAGCTACACAAGTATAAAAAATGGCATTTAATTTAGTACAAGACTGAGGGAACCCAGTTTTAGTTGTCAATTAAAAATTTAAATAATGTTATCAGAGACAATACTTGTCTCTAATAATTTTTAAAGTTTTACTTACCATTTAAATTTTTTCCCAAGTGCTACAGGAATGAGCTCAGGAATAACTTTTCAACTCTGTAATGTTAAGTAACTAGTGGCAAAGGAGTTTTTACAGAAAACAAGTACCATCATTTTCTGGGCAGCAGGCTCTACATTTGGAAGGACTGCCCCAGGAGCCAGGGTGGGTTCACACAGACCTGTGCCTCTTGTCGGGGTCAGTCACCCCCTGTGTGAGATGAAAACCTGATCCACCCTCTGGGCAATCCTGCTCGGGCCATCCTGCTCTGACCAATCAGGCAAACCAGTCAAGCACAATATATGACATAAGCAAACAGTATTTTATTCCAAAGACTTATATGTATTTTCAAAATGATTCATTTCAAAAATCAGACGTTTGTTTTTGATGCTTCAAGAATACCAACTGGATTAGGTAAAGTTTGCTGTTCTCAAAAACTACAACTTCTGATATTTTAAATCATATAGTAATTCTACAACAAAAACACTTGACCTCTAGAGAACTACAAAGGTTCAAAATCACAGATCTTGAATCTCAAAATAAAACAATTTCTGGGTTAGCGGACTTCCCTGGCGGTCCTGTGGTTAAGACTTCGCCTTCCAAGGCAGGGGGCGTGGGGTTCAATCCCCGGTTGGGGAGCTATGACCCCCACATGCCTTTTAGCCAAAAAACCAAAACAGAAAACAGAAGGAGTATTGTAACAAATTCAATAAAGACTTTAAAAATGGTCCACATCAAAAAAAAATCTTAAAAATATAAAAACAATTTCTGGGTTAACACTTCCCACTTAGACAAGTTGACTTAAATTTCCTTCTTACTGCACCTACCTGCTGAGCTGCATCTCCATTCACCAAGTGAGGCATCATGGCTACCTCTCCGTTCAGCAATGGTGGCAGTTCCAGAGGGATCTGGTCGGTCATCATCATTGTGACATACATTCATGGAGAATTTCCCTCAACTGGCTTCCTGCAAGAAAATCACCATTTTTTTTGAAAAGGACTCAAGACCAAAAAAATTCACCTGTAATAAGTCAGCAATTTAAGTGCACCGTCATGAGGTCAGACGAAACTCAAATTCTTCTAATCACAGTACTGTATTAAAAGGGATGAAGCAAAACCCAGGAAATAGCCTGAATTAGGAGACCACAAACCTGAATCTCTAAGCAGCCAAGTGAACTCAACCTCTAGTTCCTCAATTTCATTGTTTAGCTATAAATTTTAAAAACTTATGAATAATAGTAAGTCCCCTAACCCCAGGGATCTTCCTCAGAATAAAATGAGGTAACAATTTGAGAGGCTAAAAGTGTCAAACGAACACTGACCATATCATTATCTTTAAGGTAATTACAGAAAATAAGGCCAAAGAGAATGAGCTATAAGAAAAGTTTTCCTCAAAAAAAAAAAAAAAGCTGTTAACAAAGCAAGTAAACAAAGGTTAACTGCCTACACTGCGGTTGTTGCAATTTCTGACCTTGCCATTAAATTGGTAATTAATCATGTTCTAATTATTTCTCTCCCTTCACCTCCTTGAATTGGATTTAACCTGCTGCATATTTACAGCTTTATCACTGCTGAAAGTCTTGAGTTTTCCTGTACCTGACAGCACCCATGGCACCTTGTACGGAATAAGGCTTAATGGCACATTCCATTGTTTCCACAGAATGAATGGTTGTCATACAGGTATTCAAAACAACGCCAAGCCCACTTTCATTCCGTAATGGTACTTGCCACCAACATCTAGCTTTTCAATATAACAGCAGGAAAACAATGAATTCCTATTCAGAATTATAACGTTTCTTAAGAAGTATTTACGTATCCTTCAATCGTGCCTAAAACGTTTTGTCACAAATAGTTTAACAGCAGGGACAAAGAAGAATAAACAAACACACAGGCACACTATTTTAAGTCAGTCCAGAAAGAAACTGCCATGTGGTTCATTTTAAATGTTTTCTCATTCATAATAAAGTCCCCCAAAATTTCAAATTCAAGAGGATTTGGTAAATGAATCCTTTAATACTCAATATCCAAATCAGGCAAAACAGTGGGGCAAATCCTTTAATGAGTATCTCTAATTTGTCTCAGGTGTGACAAATAAAATATTTCTTCTCATTCTTAAAACCTCCATTCTGAATGTTAAATATATCTCCCTCCCCCAAATCCCACCCAAAAGATACTCCCTGGAAGTATCAAATGATGCATAAATGCCACCCAAGAGATTATAAACTTTATTTTAAATCGGTAAAATTTTACACTATTCATTATAACCCCATTTGGAGAAACTAATTATTTTAAGCGCCAAACAACAAAGTCTTGTTCCAACTAGGGAAGCACATTCTATAATAACAGGTCTTATAATGCAGTGTTAACAGTATCATCATGCTGTTTTATGAGGCAATTACTCAGTTCCTAAGCAAATAAAAGTACAAAACTCAAAGCCCAGTAGTTTATCCTAATGTAGGAAACAGATTCTTCCACAATAGAATTAACCAAGATAACTTCCACTGACACTATCATGACATCAACTGTTTGATTTTGAGCAGTACTACTAATGGAGTACTAATGTCCATTTCAGTTTTATTTCAAATATACTTAACCCTACTAGTGCATGAAGAAAGAATGGCTAGTTTTCCTCAGATTGATATTACACAGGCCTATTTCTTAAGCGTAATGTTTTATTTAATGTTTCTTCAACGTGCAGGTTGGATAACCAGGGTACTAATTTACATTGAGGGTCTGAGGATAAAGCATCCGGGAGAAAGAAGCACTCCACACTCACTTCCACCTTTTCCTCACCCTCCGCAGGGAAGAGCCCCAAGGCACTTGCTGGTAAGGTTATGGAGGTTGTGGCTCCGTCCTCTCCCCTCTCCTCTGCTAAAGTAGTGAGCACCAAAGCCCTCTCCCACTGGGGGACAGTCCTGGTCATCTCACAGACAAGCATAAGGATAGAACCTGCTCTTTTTTCATCCTGTGCACGCAGGTACTGGTAGGAGGACAGAATTGTGATCTAGTATAAAATTTAGCCATTCCTGGCCACCCATCCCTAATACCAAAGAATGTCTCAACTCCCAACATTATGTCTAACACTGACAATTCCAATTTAAGAAACCTTCTGGTTGGCATCGTAATAAACAATGGGACTTGCTATCATCAAAACACAGCAATCCAGCCCCACTAGCTGGCACTCTTAAGCACAGGTGTCAAGTCCAAACTGGGCAGTTAAACTCCAGGTTCTGCAAGTGTGGGATAAAAGGACAGAGCCCCTCCCCAGTTCCATGAAAGGCTTATAAATCTACGATGAGGGAGGGGGGAGCCAACAGAGAGCTGCAAGAACCCCCAAAGAAACCAAGTCCACTGGCACAAAGAGATAACTGTACTTGCTTTTGAAAATTGTACAGGCAACTTTGGGCAATGCAGCTATTCGATACAGAGAAAGATGCCTGAATCCTGTATTTCTTTTCTACTGGATGATGGATTATTCACCTCACAGATGTGCAGTGGTTGTTGCAGATTACTGAGAGGGGAACAAGGGAGGGGAAGACGGGGAACTGTGCATAAAAAAATCAACTCAGCATACAGTGGGAACACATAAACGTCGTACACTCCTAGTGCCTCAACTCAACCATGCAACAACCGTACCTTTAATCATGGAGAAAAACGGAAGAATAAAATGAAGGCACAGGGCTTCCCTGGTGGCGCAGTGGTTGAGAGTCCGCCTGCCGATGCAGGGGACACGGGTTCGTGCCCCGGTCCGGGAGGATCCCACATGCCGCAGAGTGGCTGGGCCCGTGAGCCATGGCCGCTGAGCCTGCGTGTCCGGAGCCTGTGCTCCGCAACAGGAGAGGCCACAACAGTGAGAGGCCCGCGTACCGCAAGAAACAAAAACAAAAACAAATAAAATGAAGCCACAGAGGCACACTGCTCATAAGCAAAGTTGTTAACCCTCTTTACCGTAGGCCACCAGCTTGCTAAAATCCAAGGCCTACTTTCTGATGCCCAAGAGTTTCACCAAAGGTAAACCAGACTTTATTCTGCCTGCAATACAAGGTAAGAGACTGATCTAGAAGGCGTGGTTCACGCAGCCAACAATGTTTAAAACCCCCTTTCTACACTCCATGCACATACACAGGATATGTTCATTTGCCTGGAATTCAAGGGACATGTAGAAAAAGCAATAAGTTACCACTAGGCAAGATAATGCCCAGCTACTTTAACAAAGCAATTGCCTGCCAACCGGTCCTTAAATTATCATAGAACACCAACAATTTAGTGCCGTGGACTGGGACAAGAGAAAAGGCAGGAGGAAGAAAAGAATGAAAAGATAAAAGAATGAAAACCATAGATGCAAAACATAAAACAGGGTACAAAGTAGTATTTACTATGGTTATTACCATATTTTTGGTTATTCCCTGGTGATGGGGATGGGAGTCGGGTAGCAGGAGGTAATGACTTTTCCAAATACAAATGGAATGTCAAATGTTCAAGTTGTAAACTGGGAAAACCACTCAGCCCTAACCATTGACAGTTGAAGAAGGTTAAGTCAGGCCAAGATACTTGGGAAGGCTTGCCATGCATCAATCATTTAATGGTGACAGCTCCCCCCAAAGTGAGTCTCCTCTATTTTGGCCGATAACCCAGACAAAACTCAACTTAAACACCTTAAGAGGTGCTTAAGCCTCAGCACCACTGTCTTGAGACCTGGAGAATGTGACATGCCTAAGAAAGCTGACCGAACTTGAACTTTTCAAATGGAATTTTAAAAATGAAGCCATGAATGTGGAAGGCTTACTATTCAAACAGTTAACTTTAAGGACCAAAAACTTTATTTGCAATAATTGGGGATGGAAATTATACATTTTCTCACTTCATTCTAGGGCAGTCTGACCATAACTTTATTTTTTCTTAGGGATGTAGGGTCATTGTTTACAACACTGTGTTCAGTCACAAGGTGACGTACTAGGGAGTTACTAAGCATTCTGACCTTACATACTCAGAGAAATTCACCCCTACTTTGAGTACTTATGTTTAAATTCTATGGGTTTTTTTTTTTTCTCTCTTCCTCATTAGGCTGTACCACAAACCACACCTCCTCAAATCTGAGAAACATATCCTAAATTTGCTGTCTTATATCTTCCGTGGGCTGGGAAGCCAGGCTGTTAGTTATACACACATAGAGGAGTGGTCTCTGGGGTCTCAGAAGCTCCCCTCTGTGCCTTGCACCATCCTCCCTGACCACGTGCTGACTATCAGCTCTGAGGGAAGCTGAGTGAGCCAGATGTTGATCTCTGGATAACTGAGCTGTAACTGTTTTTCGTGTCAGTCAGAAAGTCTCATGAGGAATCACCCTGACAAAACCCTCGTCATCCTGGTCTGGGTTCCTTCTCCCTTGGACAGATGTGTATCTGAGCTGGCCAAAGCTTTCACAGAACTCATGCATTGCATTCAAGGCTCTACCACAACCATACTGCCCTCCTCACACACAACTGAGCTCTTGCAATAAATCCATTCTTTAGACCACCACCGTTTACAGATAAAGAATAAATGTGCTGCAGAACTAATCCGACTAAACCAATAGAAAATAGATGACCTCTACTACAGTGCTTTTTTCTAATTCTCTGAATTTTTTTTTTTTTCACATAGATCTCCAAGGTTTCACTCCTATTCTTTTTATTCTTACCCATACTTCTATTTCAAAGAATTCAGTGACAACCACAGGCCCTCACAACCTCTCCCCCTAACCACACATCCTAACACTAAAACCACAAGTGCTTCATGCCCGGCCAGTTCTATTCTTTTGATTGACAGGGAAGGGATGCCACGTGAGCACTTGTGGTTAACTTCCCTCTCTCCTGAAAGCAAGTCGTTTGTTACCGTCCTTACCTGCTAGCAAGGCCCAGAACCAAAGAACTTCTAGGCTAATGGCGGGGGGTGGGGGGGGGGGCACTGCATACTCTGAAAAAGAGATCCTCACTGCTGGTAAGACATTTAATGCTGTCCAAATATGCCCCCAAAGCTTTTCCAGAACACCTTATTTTAAAATAATATTGCAAAGGGTCTTCAGTTTTTACATTACTCTAGGCAACTGGGTTATTACTTTTTCCCTTTATTTTGCTTCCCTCACTCCAAGTCCAAAAAGGTTTTCCATGGTATTTTGGCCCCAGCCTATACTAAGAAACACACAGCCAATTTCATAAAAAACCTGATTCTCAGGAAAGAACCACAGATCCATTTCCAAAGGCCAGAGAAAGCAATTATACACTAGGAAGAATTTCTAACTTGAAAAAAACCAAAGCCCTGATCACCGCGGGAGGAGGTTTAAGTCTGTGAACTTGGCCTTCATATTAGTAACAGAATGTCCTGGTCCTCACTCCATAGGCTGATGACCCGAATTTCCTTACATTAATTCAAGATGTGAGTTAGCAGTACAGTACACAAATGGGTTTCAGATGACAAGAGGAAAAGAAACCTAACGGCACCAAAACGAGCAAAGCATAACCAGCAGCGCCAAACGGGGTGGTCCTACTGGGTGAAAGGAGACTGGCTCCCTGAGTCAAGTCTCAGGCCAGCGCCAAGGTGCAGGCTCCCAGGCTCACTTCACCTACACCCTGATGTGGCTTCTGACCTATTCTAAACTATCCCGGGGAAATGTGTAAAAAATAAAAGCAGTATGAGAACCAGTAAGAAGAATGTATGTGTGCCAATTACACCTCAATATATTAAAAAAAAAAGTGCACATCATCAGTTTTGACTTTTTGCTTCCATTCTGCAATTCAAATGCACTTTCAGAAGTGAAATGGGTTCCTTGATGAATGGGAAATGGATGGAAACCCACCAACTAAGACCTATGAAGCAATTAGGTAAATAAATAATAAAATAATTTTCAGAATTCATATCACTAAAGTTAATTGTGATTCCATAAAGCTTGTATCTTTTCCAATAAATTATACATTAACCAATCACCTTCACATCATCTAAACAGCATGTAAACATTTTGCTTGCTACATGCTTGTTCTGCAGCCTGGGAAAAATATTCTCTGGGGCACATTGGTAAAATCATAGCTTGATTCATACTTCAACAAAAGTTCCTTCTCTACTAAAAGTACTAAATGACTTCCAGTAGTAAGACTCTATTGTGGACCAGGTGTCAGAAAATCATCACAAACATACCAGAGAAATGTTCTAGCCATGTTTTTAAATAGTAATAAGGAAAAGAACTCTTTTTCCTGATTCAACATAGCAAGAAAAACCCCATTAGTAGTCAAAACGACAATAGGATAAACTTACTGAATCACAAAAAAAACGGGGGCTTTGTTTTGCTGTGTTGTGTTTGAGGCAGATGGGTTTGAGAGGTTACCAAGAAATTACTGTATGTCTATTCAAAGAATATAATTATCAGATAGCTAATGTTTTATGAGTGATTACAAGTTTCTTAATGGCTTCCAATGTAAAACCTAAGCCTAATAAAACCTAATTTATTACGACAAACATTTGTGCAGCTGATTTACACTTGCTTATGCCATGACTGTAGTAAAAAAGAAAAATCTTAAAAAGTCAAAATTTGACAGAGAATCACGTAGCACAGAAAAAAAGAAAAACTGCTTTCATGAACTTCCTTCTCATACAGGTGGCCGTTATGTACATATGCCCTCAGTCACAAGGACCAACAGCTTCTTAGTGTGTAGTCTTCCACTCTAAGTTTTATTAGCAAGATTTAGAAAAACAAAGAGGGAGAGAGGAGGAAGGGAAAGAGAAACGCTGAGAGAGGAAGAGAGAGAAGAAAAAAAGTTTTTAAAAAGTTATACACATTCTTAAAACTAACGAGATATCAAAGTATCATTTGCTATTTTATTTTCTTCATCAGAAAAACCTCTTACCTTCCTGCTCCATTCTGGTTTTGAAAGGTAAACCCCTGATGACATTTCAAGACCTAGAAACTCTCAAAATGGTTCTAGCCTTCGGAGCAAAACTAGAAACAGCTTTCTGATAACTGTGGAAACACCAACAGCATCAATAGAAAGAAAAAAATGATGAAAACAAAATAGAAACACTGTGCAACCTCCTTTACCTCTGAAATTGAGAAAAACCTGCTCATCCATCAACACACATCGGACTGTTTTTACTATGTTCCTGCTACTGTGAAAGCAGGACTTTTCTTTCCCTTCTGGTAACACTAAAGCAGTGGCCGTGGCACTGGCTCTGACCGTGTGGAATTACCATGTGGAATTACCATGGCCATTCAGGAACCTGATGGGGGGCACTGCCATTGGACAGGAAAAGGCTGCAGGTGGTTTCAGTGCTTCTCTTTGTACCATGTCTCCCATACACTGTGGGCAACCATGAGGAAAGGTACTTGTACAGGCAAACATTCTCCTTCACTTTTCTGAAAATCAAATTAAATTGTGCCCCAAAAAAGGATATGGAGAGAAACTAAAGATATTTATTAGAATTTTTCACAGCCCTTCCACTAAAAACTGTTCAAAGGACCAGTATGTTATGGCAAAAAAGCACTAGAGCAAAGAGACCCCAAGACTGAGTATTGGAAAATATGAGTTCTAATTTGAGGTTTGCCAATAATTAGCTTTAAATTTGGGCAATTAATTTCTTCTTTTACAAAATGACAAGATTATAGATTCACCTTTAAGGTTTCCTTTTGCTCTTAATAGACTATGTTTCAAAACACCATTGCCTACTGTGCTCACTTCATACAGATTAATAAGCAAAAGCTAAAAAGAGAGGTTTACTCAAACTCTAAGAACCTGTTTCTCTTACTTGTATGAGTATAATCTGAGCCTTCTGCATAAGAGAGGAAGAATCTAAGTAAAATGTTGAAAAAGAACGTATTGAGTAAATAGTGATAGTAATCACTGTGTTTTTATGCCAATGAAAGCTAATTTTACAGCTGAGTTCTACACAGCTGTGAAAGAAAGACTCTTGCCATGGCTTGCCACTTGAATGAAAGGAGTGGTGATAACTGTTCATGCAGAAAAACCTCTTGAGACATGAGCAGTACCTGGAGGTATGCACCCAGCTGGTTGGTTGAGGCACAAATAGTCTGGAATTTGTCTTCTTGTCTGACATGGGTTCATTAGTGAAGTTAAATCACAGTTGTCTGAAAAAGTTCCTAACCTTAAAGACACTCTCGCTTTTTGCATCCAATTATAAACACAGGAGAATTAGGTGGCAAAGTTTAAATTCACAGAGAAATCCCGTGAAACTGAGTTAGATTAAAAGCACCGCTGCCACCTCTGCCACAGATTAAATAGCAATAAATGATTCAAGCAACAAATAAAAAAAAGAATTGTCTACTGTGCTCCAGAGACCAAGGAGGGATGCCAAATAGCCTAATGTACAGGCCCCTGCCTTTAAGAATACACAAATGCTTTCTTTTTTTTTTTTAATTTGTCAAAGCATAGTCATGTCTGAACTCAAAACTACCATACAGGAAAGGCACTATTTTCTGAGAAGGAAAAAAAAAAAACCTACATATCTAAGGATCATATGTAAGCATTATATGCATCCTGAGGCTACTTTTATCAATGTAATTCTCCATGAATATACAGAGGTTGGCTGCTTCCATAGCCCCTTAATATACTCCAAATCTTTAAGGAAACACAAAAACTTAAAAAAAAAATTGTATCACTACATATACACAATCTCTGGACCTCTGATCCACATCCACACATAAACAGCTCAGTTCTGAAAATATTAACTAAAAGGGAAAGGGGGCCCAACTACAAAAAACGTTTACCAACCAAAGGCCCGTTTGTTTTGTTCATTGTTTTTAAACGGTGTTTAAAGAAGTTTGCAGATGTAATTAGACATTTTTATTAGAACATCTAGACTCCAGGCACACTCAGCACAATAAATTTCACATCCCTCTCTCACATCCCAAGGATGCCAGTCTAGCATCTAACAAGAAACATTCCAAAGCTATGAGCCCTTATTTTCACACATATCCAAGCTAACTTTGTCACATACTTTACCCAAAGATGAGAAGAACTGAAAATACTTCTTTTCAATGAGATTCAGAATTGTGTGGTTGTTTGTATCTTTTTCTATAGGATGTTGAAAACAAGTCTAGAAAACTATAGTCCAAGAACAGAAGAGGTCACTCCTAAAACCCTCTGCAGCTCCAGGTCTCGCCACCTCCCCACCAGTCAACCTGCAAGCTGCAAGGGCGGGGCAGATATAGAAAGAGATGAGATGGGATATCAGAAGACACAGAAGACACGCTCTCCTCTCCATCCCAGCACCAGAAGCTCACTCCTCACCCAGCCCCTGGGCTACTTACTACCACCTGCCTGGAAGCCCCACGGCACTGTGACAGGTCCCACTGCTCGTCAGGGCTGTGACTCAAGGTGGGCCTACACAGGCCCTCTGAGTCTCAGTTTCTTCATCTGTAATGTGGGTGCTTTAACACAACTTCTAGAGTCCCCTCTAATGAAATCCAAAATGTATTTTATTACTCTGCTTTTAGAGATGTATTATGAATTAAATTCACATTTCTACAACCACTTGGGTACCTAACAGCCACGTGTAACACCCTTTATTGGTGTGTGGGTGGGATGTGTTGCAGACACCCAACAACTGACCGTTTCTGGGAAAGGATGAGAGAAAGAGCCCCAAAGCAAAGAAAGGCATGGCTTGCAGCCCCTGCACACTAATTCTTACCTAGCCTCTCAACCTTCGTATGGAGGCAGTATTCCCCTCTTAACAGGTATTGCAGCTAAGGCTGAGAGAGGTTAAGTAAGGTGCCCATAGAGACTCAGAAAGTGATGGTAAGAGTCAACGCTCTCTGAGTGAGCTGATTATAACATCTAAGAATCTGGCAACAAAACATGGGAGTGGAAGGACTGATGAAAAATTCATAGGTTAGTGAATTTTAAAAATTAGATAAAACAAGCACAGAGTACAAGATTCAAAAGATAACTTTCGAAGACATCCAATCAAAGTACATTTCTCTCCTATCCAGTCCCCAGTTCCCCATACACAACGGCAACAACTGTGAGTTTTGGGTGTATCTTCACCAAGATGCAGATTTAATGATTTTTTTAAAACACTTTTCAAAGTAGCTTAAGGAAGGTTAAACAAATCCACTGTACTATCATGTAGTCCAGATGGTTAAAAATTATGGAGAAAAAGAAACCAAACTATAAATTACTAAAGTTACACGCTCTGTGTTGATTTTCAAAGAGATATGCCATGATTAAACACAAAAGTAAAATTACTTCACAAAGGAGGGCAGCTTAGCAAGTCATCGATGAGGAGAGTGTTAGAACAAGGTATTTGGTACAAAGGGTTTCAAGATTCTATTATTTTCAGTATCTCAAAAGGACTAAGCTGAAAGGAATCTTCTAAAATAGCATCAAACAAAAGGACATGAACAGAGATAATCATCCATCCTTTTAACAAATATTTATTGAGCATCCACTATGTACCAGGGACTGGACTAGAATTCTAGGATTCTAGAAATAAAGGCATGATGTTAAATAGCATTACACTGAAATGTTATATTCGATTAACCCAAATCCACACTGGATACTTCTGACAGAACCGAAGTCAACAGACCTCCCTGCTCTATGAAACCTTTCATCTGAGATAAGCTTCAATGTCTAAACTTGGTTCCCAGCTGTGGCATCTTTCCTACTCTTAAGAGTGTGCCAGAAGGTGAATTTGTCTTCAACACATGCCACCTGCCTCAACCTTCATTTCTGGTTAGCCAGGAGGACACTAAAATTGTTTCTCTAATCAGCTCATATAGAATTCAATCATGTTTATTTAACAAACTCAGTTTTGTTGAACTGAATAGATGTTATGAAACACTCATTACAAGGAAGAGCTCTGAAGCTGTTACTTCAGCCTGGTAGAAGCATCACTGATGTTTTATCCAATTTATACTTAAATATGTATTTCAAAGATTTCTAACATTTTATTACTAATTTTAGATGTTGGTTCAAATATTTCTTCCTCCCCTATGTGGGGGAGGGTAGAGAAATCAATGAGAATAGTATAGGACACACTGAAAATCAGTTTACAAACATGTTTTTAAAACAAACTATTTCTTAAAGAATCATTACAACTGATGACACTCTCATAAGCAGCTCTGTATTTCACCTAATGTGACTAAACACAAAGCAAATACCAGGTGTTCCTTAGAACTTACAAGGTACTGAAACAGAAAATTCACATGAAATGACACAAAGAAACAAATTAGCAGGTGCAAAGACACACTGTGTAAGGGAACATCTATTTACTATATCAGATTTTAGCCCATCACAAAATTTCAGCATGAGCAACCACTTTCCTAATTCAGACTAATATTTTTGAAAACACAAAAATGTGGAATTCTTCAGAAAAAACATTTTCTTTCTTTTACGGGGGAAAAAACAAAACAAAACTGTCCCGTACCATAGAGCATCAAAGAGATTCAATAAATGAAATGACAATTGGTATATACATACTTATATGCAAACAGCTGAATCTAAATGTTTGAAAGCATGCTGCTTGCCTATATTCTAAACACTCCCTGTGAATAATGACATCATTAATTACACTAATATAATTTGTTAAGAAAATGTAAGGGGGCTGCATTCATTTATTTAATAAATACTCACTTAGGTTCTGCTCTGTGTAAGACACTCTTTTGTTCTAAAATCATTCAAATTCTAAATTTAAGGAGTCCACTAATAGGCTTTAAAATCTTTCCAGAAAAATAATTTTAAATTTCAACTCTGCTACAAAAATACATGTTCTCCAATTCAATTTTCATATTTCTCCTCATGTGAAAGCATGAAAGACACAAGATACTTTTCAGTTAACATTATTGAAGAACTCAGAAGCATAAGATTGAAAAAGACAAATAACATTTTAGGATTATTAATAGTTATGACCTCGCGAACCCCATTAAAAGAATCTCAGGAACACCCAAGGGTCCCCCATACCACACTTTGACAACCACTGCTCCATGCCAAGCACCTTAGATGTAAAAATATAAGAAAAATTTAAACTCACTTTCTAGTAGACAAAGATTGTTGTCCGTATTTTATACTCTATACATCCACAATTCACCCGGCAGGGTCTGAACAAAGAATAATTAACCCAAATGAAAAGGTATCCAAGTTCCACCATGGATTTTTCTCTACAGGACTTTATGTTATACTCTTTAAAGCACCCTGGTGAAACAAATTCATTTGGTAAAATCTTGAGAAAAGAGCAACAGGCTGGGGGGATAGGAAATGGATTTTGGGGACCAGGTACTCCCCTGCTGGGAATGTCAGCAAACATTCAGGGACTGGGTGGGACCTGTCTCCAATAAATCCAGGCCCATTAGATGGGGACCCCATTCAATCTCTCGAGTAATCATATCCATACCCTGGATTCAAAGCAAACGATCATCTCCAAGGAAATAAAGACAAATAATTTTGTGTTGCCATTCCCAAGTAAGAATCTTATCTGCTCTGATCTCTAGACCTTCATTTACTGCTCAATAGAGCCCATTCGAAATCCCAAGATGACTTGATCTAGTATTTTCTAGGGTCACTACTTTATTTTCTTTAGCCACAGCCTATTATGTTTTTCATCAGAGAACCCAAAAGGAGTTTTTCTGAGGCATAAGGATAACTCTTAAAACAAGAACCTCAAGTTTCAAATATAGACAGAACAGTTAGTAAGAAGGTGACAATCATTTCCTAGAGCAGGCAAATTAGCGAGATCAAAATATGCCACAGCTAATTGATTTACATTCAGCAAACACTCTTAGATAAGTGGCTTCCCTTTTATTTTTAAAAATAGATTTAACAAGCATATTAATTTTCCACCGGCCATTATAAATAAATGCAACTACAAAATATCGTTCTTTGCAAGGGAGTTCTGGCCAGTCGCTGTGAGCCTGACCCTAAGTGGAATGTGTATTTACATTGCCGAGAGGGTGCATTGTGTACTGGTGGGAAAGCACTTCTCACAAACCTCCCATTCAAGGGAGGCCTCCACAATAGGTACTCACACAGGAAGCAGGCCTCGCTAACAGCACCTCCAACTGTTCCAGAGAGAACTTTCCAAGGCAGGGGAGGGTGAACCACTGTAAATGCCATGTTCACAGGCCCCCCACTGCCTACACTTCAGGGTCAGCAAAGCTGGTGTTGTCAACAATCATTCCCCCGAGTTCTTCCCGAGGTAAAAGGGACACAGTCAATAACTGCATTTCATTTCTCTAGCTAATCTCTCAGGGTATCACTTTGTTTGGAGAAAAAAAAAAAAAAAAAATCACAAGGCCATGACATTTTTCTCTCAAATAAACTGGAAAATACTCCCAGGAACTTATTGCTTTTCAAAACTAATGAACAGTGTTAGTATTGGATATGCAATTTTTTAAAAATCAAAACTTCAACACTAACTTCATTATCTCTACTGAAAATTAGGGTTCCTTAAATACTGACCATTTTGCTTAACTGCAAAGCAAAAAAAATAATTATTTTAACTCCTCAGATAGGAAAGTGGGCATTGTCAGCATCATATCAATGACTTCTGCACAAATATGTGAGGAAATAAAGATAATGGTGACACATGCCATCAAATTAACCAACTGCTGATGGAAAATGCAATTAACAAATAGGTTTTACCAATTTACTACTACACTACAAAACTACCAGTTTGACTTTTTCCTCCCTACCTGAGCTTTTTAAAAAAAAACCCCAACCAGGTTCTTTCAAAAATGTTGATTAAATTCTCAATACCCAAGTCTCTCAACGTGTAAAAGAGAGGAATATTCTTAGGCCATTAAATAACTTAATGACATTGGGCAAGGGGCAACTCTTCTGGCTTATTTTTCTCATTTCTCTAATTAGAGGGCTAAACTCCATGATCAAGGTCCCTGCCAGCTCTAATAATCTATCGATTTGGGGACGGCAACAAAGAACATCACATTTAATACATACATCTCAAGGGTTTATTGGAAGTCTAATATTAAGGCAGCCACCATAAAATAAAAGGCATCTGCACCCATGCCAGCCATAAATAACAGCACTTACTAGCTTCAGGAAGTCACTACTGCAATATAGAAAAAGTAAACCAGAAATCACATGGAAATGCTCATAACACAATATTTAGTGAAAGGTACACAGAGTATATATGTACATGTAATCGTTTATGAGACTGAAATGAAATAAAACCAAAATGTTAACAATGGTTAACCTATGGATAATGAAATGAGTTACATTTTTTCCTTTGTACTTAACTATTTTTGAGCATCTATAATTTTTATAATCATAAAAGTTAACTTTTAAAAACCCATATAATTCCATCTACATTGTACCATGTGACTGTTCAAATTTTCACGATGAAATATTTCCAAACCACTGTACAACATAAGGTAAAGACCTAAAAGACACGGATTTAGCCAAGTCTCCCAGAACGAACTTTCACCATTCAGCCCAGGACTATGTGGAACACAACAATGGAAGCACATCTGTGGTTAAGTAATAGATTTGGTAACATTTACAAAGCCAGCCCTGGGTCATGCTTGCTGAGTAATCCCTAGATTAGGCATGCTCCCTAGGACCAACCCAAACAGTTTTTTTAAAGGGAGGAGGGGAAAGCAGGTTCCTCAACCTTACTTTTTTTAGATAACAGGCACTCCAAAATATCCTCTTTGAACTGCCAAAATAAATGGAACTTTCTGGGTGGAGAACTCTCCGTCAATCAAATGAGGCTCAGCGAAGATAAACTAATAATAGAAATCTGTTACATACTTACTTAGCTGTGCTAACTATGCTAGTCCCTAACTAGCACAAAGGACTTCAGAAACTCTAGCTAAGAAAAGTACAGGGTGGGACCAGAGAGTTCCCTTAGGGTTGGTAGGCCTCATTCTCAGTGGAAAAGTAACTACCCACTCTAATTTTTATGGTTTCTCTCCACCCCACCTTCCCTCATCTGAAGCCTAAAAATATTTGTCCCATATTTTAATTCCCACATCCCCATATATTAGAACATATAATACACGTTCACTCTAGGAATCTGGAAATACAGAAAAGTAGAAAGAAAGTTTCGATTATTCATAATCACATCACCCAGAAACATCCACTGTTAAAACAGTGATGTGTTTCATTTCAATTTTTTTCTAGCCATATGAAATCTATAAAGTTAGAGGGCTACAGTTGACACAGTATAGACCTATTTTTTATTTTTGATATTTCATGATTCTAACACTGACAACTTTAACAAAATAAAGAACTGGTTCCTAAGTGACATCTTCAGAGAAGGTGGCAAAATCTCCTTCAGGTCCTTGACCTTGGCACAAAGCTAGGGAATACATGGTATTCAACTGAGATGACCAATGTGTACCCAAAGGCATAATCTACTTCTATATGATATCCGGTTATAATGACACAATACACTTAGATTGTGTGCAAATATTTAAATAGAATTATGAAGTGAATGGTCCCCACAAATTACTGTAAATTCAATTTTTTGTTTCTATGTTTCCATATATGTAAGTTTCTAAAAAGTAAAGGTTTGCTTTCTGTTTCCTAAGAGCTATAACTGTTAACTGTTCATAATACTTTCTTCACAACTATAAACCTACCCTATCTTCTCAGCAGAACAGACGTATCATGAACCAAGGTTGATGGCACTTTGACCCAAAACACTTAACCCTGAGCATCTAGGTGTATTGCTGCCAGTAAAGTTATTAACAGAAAACCAGACTGGCAGTGTATGATGTGACCTAAACTACCTTAGTATAAAGTATATCTCAGCATAAAATAGTGAAAAGTCGGAAGCTATCTCATCCACACAATGGAAGACTATGCTGCCACAGGTTAACAAACAGAAGGTCTACGCTGTGGTCTTATTTCTGCAAAAATAGGAATATGTTTATTTTTCACAAGAGAACAGAAATAAAAGAATATACACCGAAGTGTTCACAGTGATTATGGTTAAGTAGGTAGAATGAAGAATTTTTCATCAACACGTTCTGACCTTTTTTTTAGTGGTGCTTTTGCTAGGGAAGAAAAAAAAACGTATTGAATATATAGAACACAGAGCATCTTAAGGGCAATCTCATCATATTTGTCAAATCATCCAATGGAAAAATGAGAAACAGATAATGGATATCTGATCAATGAGAATCCTATGATACAAAACACACCTCTATGACTTCCTGAAACTGGTCACTGATGGTGGCAGCCCCACCTTCTAAATCGGTGCAGCAGCTCACAGGTGTGGTTTCCGCTTCACCTTAGGCACAGTGGGCCAGACCCACAGTGATGGTGAGGACTCCGCTCCTAGAAACTATTTTCAGTTTCAAGATATATTACAGAATCCTGAATCTAAAAAGGAACCTCGAGAAGTTCAGTCTGACACAGGCTTGTACAATATCTAAACATCCCAAATTGACCAGAGGCTTCAAAATATCATAACCCAGCATTTTTCTTATTATACTATATCCTTCAGTTAGTTTTCCTGGATTTCCCCTCTCAAACAGTTGGTAAAAACACATTTATTTGGAATAACAGGATGATAGGAATAGATAAGGTCAGAATTAGCCATAACCATGTCTGAGTCAGTTAAAAATATAAACTGTTGAATATTTTAAAATCACCACTAGTGAAAGGATTCTTCCTTTAATGAAAGTCTGCTCCTCTGACTCTTCCTTTCCATTGCCAGCAGCAGAAGGAGCAGTGCCCTAGTTCAGGAATCAAATCACGTCTAGATTCTGGAACCATCTGGAACCAACTTATGCTGCCTACCATCTCTCTCTCGTCTCCCTCTTCCGTCCACTCTACCCTGCACATGCAGACCATGTAATTCATTGTGAACCGTCACCTCCACTAGGCCACCGCTCGCTCTCACAAACCAGGGACTCTTCAAGCAGAGGCCAGAGCAGCTCTCATGAGATGCGGAATGAGGGACTTCGCATGGGGAAGTGCGAGTTCTACTGAGCAACTGCTCCGGTTAGTGTTTCTTCAGGTGTGACGCAGGAACTACTGCAACAGAATCAGGTGGGGTGCTTGTTTAGAAACACAGATTCCTCACAAATGTTCACAGCAGCATTATTCATAAATGCCAAAAAAGGAGAAACAACCCAAACATCAACTTTAGAATAAATAAATAAGATATGGTAGAGCCACACAATGGAAAAGAACTTGGCAATAAAAAGGAATGAAGTACTGACACGTGACAGAACATGGATAAACCCTGAAAATATTATGCTAGGTGGAAAAAGCTAGCCACAGAAGGCCACATATTGTATGACTTCCTTTTATGAAATGTCCAGAACAGGTGAATTTTTAGATACAGAAAGGGTGTTTGCCTGGAGCTTGGGGCGGAGGTGGAGGGGTAGAGGGATGGCAGAGCAGAGTAACTGCTAATAGGTACTACAAGGTTTCTTTTAGAAGGTACAAAATGTTCTAGAATTTGATATTGGCGATGGTTGTACAACCTTGCCAATATGCTACAAATATATACATTGCATTTTACATCTTAAATGAGTAAACTGTATGACGTCAATTATTTCTCAATAAAACTGTTTAAAAATACAGATCCCGGGCTTCCTTGGTGGCGCAGTGGTTGAGAGTCCGCCTGCCGATGCAGGGGACATGGGTTCGTGCCCCGGTCCGGGAAGATCCCACATGCCGCGGAGCGGCTGGGCCCGTGAGCCATGGCCACTGAGCCTGCGTGTCCAGAGCCTGTGCTCCGCAACGGGAGAGGCCACAACAGTGAGAGGCCCGCGTACCGCAAAAAAAAAAAAAATATGGTTCCCTCAATTCCACCTCAGAACTACCAAATCAGAATCTCTGGAGGGAGGCCTGGATATCTTTCCTCTGAACAAGGGCAGGTGATGGGAATTTTCAGAAAAGCTGTAAAATACACTAAACACTCTCTTAGATCTTTCCTAATAGGACATATGTAGGCAAGATAGTATATTCTGTAGCTCAAAAACATTTCTCAGGCCAAACAGATCCTCCACAGTCCCCTGCCTATATAAATGTATTTCCTACTCTGCCCACACGACTCTCCCTCCTACCAGTGTCACGACTCTCCCTCCTACCAGTGTCACGACTCTCCCTCCTACCAGCGTCACGAGGCTCCAGAAGCATGTGACTGCTGAAACTTTGCTCCTGGTACCCCCCTCCTCTTTCCTAGGACATCCACCTTCCGTCTAAGCCTTATCTGTTGCTTAAAGCTATCTCAAGATTACTCCAGTTTACAATGACCTCCACTAAGAGCCCTTTGGGCCTTCCTGTCCTCAAGTGTGAAAGGAGGGTGATGGACTGCCGGACTTTCTTCCATATCTGATAGTCTGAGCCTCTCTGAAGACTCAAGAGACACTCTAGGCAAGCAAACTTTCCTCCATTCAATTCACTTATTACATCCAATTAATGCCTCTTGTGCAACTTTCTCCCCTACTTGATGTATGGGGAAGTTACGTAACTTGAGGAAGAATTTTTTTTTTTAAGGCTGGAGAATATGCACCTGTTAAAAAGGTCCTCAGGATACTGCTATAGGGCCCTGGCGTGTGGTAGTGGCTCAGCTATTTGATGAATTTCTTTATACTTAAGAAGTCACTCCTTTAGCTACAGTCTATTCAGACTTCTAGGTTTGCTGAGGTTATCTACAGAGATCTTTTGCATGGGGGAGACCTGCCACTTCTGTACTGCTTCTGTTTGACATATGAAGGTTGCTGTTCTTCTTTTCCAAGAAGACACTACCAACCCCTATCAAAGAGACCTGTAATATATGTTGTTTTTTTCTGCCAGTGATGATGGCTTTATGAAAGCATTTGAAAGAAGAGTTGTTAAGGTTAGAGATGTATTCCATGGTCATGAGATAAACAAAATAACGGGCCCATCTTGTGATCAATCTGCAATCTCCTTTTCTGAAGCAGTATAAAGCCTTTCATCACTGCCCCCCACCACGTACACAACGCAAGGTCAGTGAAATGCCACAGCACTCCAGATGATGTTCCTGGAAGCAACACAGTTTTCAAAATTGCTCTTCAGTGACTACTCGTGTCAAGATGAATAAACAAAAATTCCACATGTGTTAAAATAAAAGCCAATTTTTTGAAGAAGCTAGTAACTTTTGCATCACAATTTATAGGTACAAAATGCATTCTTATATTTCCAGCAACTTGTAAGGACAAAGCTTCATAAAGCTGAAATTGAGATGCTCCAAAACACATATACATAAACACACATATACACATGTATGCATAGATATACACTCCTTAGAAAACACACTAGGAAATTACACAGCCCTTGATACTATAATGCCAATTTCTAAATCTATAAAATATCAGAGTCCTGTAATTTCTAAGTTTTTTTCAGATGTTTGCAAATTAAGGGAAAATGTGCACCTCATCTTCAAACTGTACTGTTCTTTTCACGTGTTAATATTATATAGATAAAAACCTTGGTAATTCAAAATTATTGAGGAAAATCCCATCTATATATATGAAAAGAAGCAACTGCAACAACAAATATAAATGCAGCTAAAACTGTCAATAGCATTGCCAAGTGTAACTCCTACCTGCTCTACTTAACAGATAAGACATACTTGTACCTCTAACAATTGCTACGTCAAAAAAATATTTTCCCATGGATGGACCCAGAGATTGTCATGGTGAGTGAAGTAAATCAGAGAAAGACAAACGTCATATGACATCGCTTATACGTGGAATCTAAAAAAAGAGTACAAATGAACTTATCTACAAAACAGAAATGGAGTTACAGATGTAGAAAACAAACTCATGGTTACCAGGAGGTTGGGGGAGGAGATAAATTGGAGATTGGGATTGACATATACACACTACTCTATATAAAATAGATAACTAACAAGGACCTACTGTATAGCATAGGGAACTCTACTCAATACTCTGTTATGGCCTATATGGGAAAAGAATCTAACAAAGAGTGGATACATGCATATGTATAACTGATTCACTTTGCTGTACACCTGAAACAAAACATTGTACAACTATACTCTAATAAAAATTTTATATATATTTTTTTTCCCAAGTACTTCAGAAGAGTTTTATTTTATTCTACTCCCTTCTCCCTAGGTCCTCCACCCCAGTCTTATTTTAGTAAATTATTTCCCAACTTCTTCATAGTCACTGAAGAGATTACTAGGATGAAAACTTAAATTAGCTATATTATCTTCAGTACCCAGATAAAACAAGGTAAATAATGATTTAGTTTTGGTTTTGTGAGCTGGACGCTAAGTAAGGATATCATTTCAGTTTATTTTCACAATCCTATCCTGTTACACGAGAAAGCAAAGTGATAAGGAATACTACACTGGAGAATCAGGAAACCTGGATTTTTCTGACTGCACCAAGAACTCTTTCTGTGTTCTAAGCACAAATCCCTCTCCAGCTCCTTAACGTGGGCTGTTTGGCGAGGGTCCTGGCTTTTTTCTCACATGCCCACTCAAATTGGTTTGGTACCTGCCTGGATTACAGTGTTGAGAAAGATTCACTGCCCTGGTTCAGTGATAGAGAGGGCTGCCACGGTAGTGAGATTAAGGATTGAGGAGATCCATGTCACATATTTGCCATCCATTGGTTAGAAAAAGCACCAAGGACCCCTCTACTCAGTCATTCTCAGTCAATCAAGAACTGCAAGTAGCAGAAAAGAGGAGATACATCTGATGCTGGACGAGTTGTAGAGACAAAACCTCTGGTCTCCACCTCTAATTTGTTCGGCATTTCAGAGACAACATTAATGTCTGAGAATTTTAAATTGACTAATTGCTAAAAAATTTAATCAACACCTAATAATTAAGATATTAGAATTAAGCACACCTACTCAAATCATTTAACAGACAACCACATCTGACAGATCACCACAACCAGAGCACTACTACAAATGAATAACACATGTTGAAATCATATGTGTGATTGAAGTCAGATAAAGTTGAGTAGACAGATCTGGAAATTTATTCCCTCGGTTTTTCAAACATTTATTGGGTACCTTACGTGCCTAGCACTGTGCAGACACTGGAAATCCAGTTATGCACATTTGGCTAACTTTGCAATTGAGCTAAGATTTCAAAACACCTTCAAATAATGAACAGAGAGTGAGATTTTTCAAATCTCCAAGTCCTTGATCTTTACAAGGCAGTCTTATTGGAATCTTTTTTTTTAATGATCCAAGATCCTTCTGTCAAAGGTATTAAGATATTGCTATGACTGAAATTATAATCTAAAATCATCATAACTGCTGAGGGCTTAGTAAATCCGACATTCAACTTGTGTGTGGTGTGTGTTGCCACCTACCCCCTACCTTCAATCAACTGATGATTCAGTACTGACTGTCACAGGGAAATCCTCCAAACCTCTGCAGACAGCTGTGCCCCATCGCTTCCTGTTTCCAACACTCACTAATGAATTTGTACGGGTTTTTCCCAGGGTCTAAGAAAATCCTGTAGTAGAACATCTTGCCCCAATCTTATATTGTACTCCTGTAACATACATTCTAAAAGATGTTTTCGTACATTCTTGATTCATAGATTTAATTCAGAAATGAGAATCAGTAAAAGAAATAATCTGTTCTGAACTAATTTTTACTTTGCAAAGTTCTACGGGTATTAGTTACTCACTGTGAGTTTTAAAAAGCTCACAGCACACTGAAAATCCTATTTATTCAAAGCTAATTCTGTGAAATTCAACACCATGACAAGTCAGTTCTCTCTCAATGCCTTTTCTGTCCATTAGAAAGCTAATTTCCCTATCACTTAAACCAGAAGACTGAATATTATTTGGCCATTGTCTATGTATCTTAAAAGTCTTACTGCTGGATAAGTGAATAAAAATACAACTCTTTTTTATACCTTCCATACAAGCTAATCATTTTAAGCAACACACGTTTTAGGAGAGTGCTGTCAACACAACTAATGAGATTGTACTTGCACTTCTACTTTGTAGATTTATTTTTAAAACGATTTCTAAATGATCAGTTACACTTCAAAATATACTTGTGAAGATTCAGATTTGTTAAATTTGTTGTATGTAAACTATATTTCAATTTTTAAAACATTTCACAAGGAATTCTAGCACTGCACATATCGCCTGAAATCTACATGATGTGAGAAAAGAGGATCTCGGTGGCAATCCAGAGACTTGGTTTAATTTGTTCTATTATAAATACCAGCTGCGTGACTTAGGTTTCTCAGAGCCTCCATTTATCTGCAACATGATGTGGTTGGACTAGATTACCTGCAAATTTCCTTCCAATTCTAAATTCTGTGATCCTAATACAGCAATTTCACTAATTTGGGATCAGAGTCATAAACAAAGTTCTACTTAAAAGATATTTTCCCTAGAAAGTACTGTGTTTAGCCACGTATCTTTAAAGAAAAATTACAATAGCCATATAACACTCATTCATGTCACACCTTGAAGGATAAGCATTTTTAGGCTGCAGGCTTCTCAGGAACAAGACGTGGCAAGCACTTCCCTGGTTCTAAGCGTCTCATTACTTACTCTGAAAATGTGAATGGCAGAGGTGATGCATGGTAAAAGGTTCAAGATCCAAAGGCAGAAGTAGTATATATATACTACGCTACTCCTTCCTGCTACCGTGGACTGAGTCCTGCCGAGCTCTCAAAGAGGTCAGCCCGGGGCTCTCAAATTCTCCTGCAGCCCTCATGTGGTACAAGAAGATTGCAAATGGAGAGCCATTTAATTCTTGTAGCCCCTGGCAAATACCAAAGATTCCAAATCATATTTTTACATCAGCATAGGCTTTTCCACCATAAGGGTTTCATTTCCCTTCCAGCATGTTACAACCTATACTAATTTCAAAAACACAACCTCAGCATTTAAAATTTGCAGTGAAATTTTTAAAGTTTTTTTTTTTAAATCAGCAGCACTTTCAAGATTATCTAATCCATCCCTTATTTTTTAGAGGTCACGCCACTGATTAATGGAAGAGTAAGGTCTCTTGCCTCTCAAATCACTTCAAATTTCTAAGCATATTTTCTACCTAAGTTTATAAAGGAAAACTAACCAGGCTGTATGCTCTTTACAACACCCACACACATATACACCCACTCTTACTTATCAAATTCCAAAATGTTAATTATCCCACTGCCTTTCCCCTAGTCTATCAGGTTCTCTGCAAAGTCCCAAACCAGGCAACTACTGAGGCTCTCAGGAGACAAGTGTTTTCTACATTAGTAACACTAAGTCTCCAAAAGAAGGGCAGCACAAGGAAAAGATGTCCACACCTAATATGGTCGTTTACAATACAGCCATGGTGAGTTATGTGTCTTAATTAGAAGCATATGACCTAAAAAATCGGAAATAAATATAGATTTGTTTTCTAAACAAAAGAAAGACCACTCAAAACTACCCTCTACATTCCCTCTGGGTTCTACACTAAATTTCAACCATGTCACTGCCTGACATCTCCGGGAGTGGCCTGGAAGAAATGTAATTGCAAACTCAGGTAAAAGTGAAGAGAAACAGAAAAACCCATACAGAAACAGGAACCAACTACATGTGGTATCTTTGTTTTTTCTAAATCCATCCAGGTGTAATTTCCAAAGTATATGCCATGGAACAAGTATTCTGCTTCATGCTAATATGTCTTATATGAAAAAAGAATTCTAATATCAAGTAAACCTGAAAACTCTGTACTGAATAGCTAGAGGTTCTTTAATGCTGGACTTCAAAGAACTAATATGTACCGAGATTCTCTCCAGGGTCAAACTTTTCTAAACACAAACTTTTCCCAAGGTCTGGTGTTCATCAGATAATGCTCTAGCTCTAGCTACTCAATTATTTTCAACTCTCCTAATGAAATCATGTGAAATTCTTTTTTATAGAGATTATCTAATGATATGTTAGTAGCACTTCACCTAGTTTCTTCACATGAGAACTTAGCCCAATCTTCAGGTAAAAAGTCAAAGAAAATTGGATCCAACGGTTAACCCTACACAATTTATGAGTCTAAAGGACTGCACAATCTTATTCACCCATATAACGTCAAAATATAAGTCACATTTCCACATTAAACATGGCTTGAAATTGTCTAGTTGTTCAAATTTCCTCTAGGAAGGGTATGCCATTTCTTCTTCCTATGAAAAGGAATCCAAAGCTCAATTTTTCAAGTCTTTAAGGCAACAACAAATCAAAATGTTCACTTTTCCTGGATGAAAGATCACTTTTTCCAAACAACAAAATGTTTTCTAATCTTTCGCATTTCCTGCCACTATTACAAGTAGAAAGAAAAATACAATCTCCTTAGTAGACAGGAAACAGTACAAATAGCGAACACACACCTTTAGGGCCCTTCTAATGCTGTATCTGAGCACTCAGCCATGTGGCCATGCACTTTCAACATCTGAACCAATTAGGCATTTTAACAGTTCAACAAAGAAAGCATTTTTCCCCCAGACTCACATTCCATGCTGCCACTTCCACAGTCAAAGGCCTGAAGTTCATTCCTCTAAGTCTGAGCCGCTATCTCTTCCCTGTTGCATACTGTCAGCTCTCATAACTAAAATCATAAAAACTCTAGACCCGAAAGAGGTAGAGGTTTTAAATAATCATCACATCAAGGGGCTGTGATGTCTAAATGCCTACAAGAGCCAAGAAGGGAATGTCAACGAGTAAAGTAGCCTACCTTCCTTGCTTCCTGTTTTAGAAACATGGCTACAGAGAAATATTTCATATTTAAATTTTTTTCATATTTTAAAAATTAAGGTGCGCACACGATGGCAAAAAACAACTGACAGGCAGCCTCAGTATCTAGGAGTCAACAGAGAGCGGTGGAGACCCCTGCAGACAGAGCAGACACCCCTCCTAAACAGGGAGCTGACACTCAGCTTACGACCTTCACTACGTTGCAGAAACGTCAGTCCATACTGCCAGGTTTTCAAGAGACACCAGAAATCTTGTTTTATGTGAAATCCCTTCATTTTCAAAAGTTGCTTCCAAATTTTAAAAAACACTGTGCAAAGCCAAAAACAAAATCTACAGGCCCCATCCCCCAGCCCAGTTTACAAATTCAATCTCATCCTATCAGATGAGGCAATCAGTGTTATCTGGAGACGTCCAATCACTTGCCCAAAGCTGGAGATATCTAAAATCTGAGTCTCATCAATTTATAGTACCAGGTATATAATATACCACATGTTGGTTCACTTAATCACCAAATTTACCAAGGACCTACTAGGGGTTAGATACTCTTCCAGAGATTGGTAATTCACCAGTGCACAAGAGAAACAACAACAAAAAACCCTTGTTCTGGTGGCGTTTACATTCTAGTAAGGGGAAACAAGCCATGAACATAAGAAGTTATGTAGTACGTAAGAAAGTGATACTTAATGTTAAAAAAAAAAACATGAAAAAAAGAACAGGATAAATAGAATTAAGAGTACTACAGAGTTAACAGAGTTAGTCTCATGTCTTATGAAGGTTTTAGTTGCAGCCAAAATCTTTTCTAAGTAGTAAGAAGCCCAACACAGCTGACATATAACCAATGGGCAAATTTTCATGCCTTGGTTTCCTTATCCATAAAACAAAGATATTGTTACCTGATCTACCTAATGCCCATTATTGTAAGACAATCTTTCGTTACTATTTGAGAAAAGTGAACTTATAATATTTTAGTGTTAGATTTATGATGCAGTATGATGATCATTTCTAGACATTCAGAATACCTCTTAAATGTCCTAAGCACTTATTAGGCTCTGATCTTTCAAAAGGAAAAAGTAGCCACTAAAATCATTAACATTTCTTCTCCCTTCTAATGTTGACTGATCCAAAGGCCACAGAACTATGGCAACCTCTATGAACTTTGACTGGGCTACAATGCGGTGAAAAGGAGAAAGATTTCACTTTTTTATACCACTCTATTGTTTGGGGGGAAAACAGTTTTTTTTAAAACAAACAACACGAATTAACTTTTCTAATAATAATAATTTTTTTTTAAACCCTTAAGGCTACAATGCACTGAAGAAACAGAGTTAAATCTAGGCCTGGGTCCACATGGCTACCACTTTCATTTCACAAAAGATGTACAGATTTAACAATGTAGAAACAAGATTTATAATCCCTCATGTTTTGGTTGTGATAATATTTAATATGAATTGACCACATCCCTAAGTTTCATAATCAAATGTCAATTTACAGAAGAAATAAAGTTCTGCATATTTTCCTCCCATTTTCATTCTCCTGATTATCCAGCACTTACCATTTTCTCTTAATAATTTGCTTCCTAACAGCTACATAATGTCTTTTACTCTTTGTGAAGTTGCTAGTAATGCATTTTAGTTGATCATCTCTTCCTCACCGCACATAAATGGACAGAAATTACAGGACATTATTGCTGTCAGACACCCTCCGTCGGTCTCTTGTGCTCTTACACGCCCTGTCAGGTATGCTAAAAAGGCAAGGCCTTGACCGTTCTGTGTCCAGGCTATTTCTCAGAGTTCTGTTTACAGTGAACTACCTTGACAGATGGGGTAAGACTCTCCTCTGGACAAAGAGAAAGTTCCCTCACTGCATGCTGCAAAAGCAGTGGATTCCCCGAGTTTAGTGTCCCTCAGCAGAAACACAACCCCACTGTGTACACAGTTCCATCTGGATGCTCCAAATCACCCCCGTGGGACTTGGGGGCAAGGAGGAACCGATACAACTGCTGGTGCTCACACTGTTTGGTATGCCCCTGTCTGTGGTGCCAGAGCCCCCTGTCTTCTGCCAGCACTGATGAAACAGTAACACGGTCACTATTAGCTTAGGGCAAAATCAAACCCCAGACTCAACAATGTCAAATGGAGTTGAAGAATCACATATTTATTCAGATATGTCATTCTTGGTAAGCTTATATACAAAACTTGCAAATCCTCAGGCCCTAAACGCATGTCTGATTTCCTTTGTTCTTTAATCACTGATATACACAAAACATATACACATACTACAATAGAATATCTCACCCCATATTAGGTTTCAGAAATAGTTAATAAACTCCAATGGAATCCAGCTGTCACTAATTCATTACCTCTTACTTCTAAATGAAGGAACTGGAGAGCTACATCTGGATGTGAACCTGGCGTTTCCAATCAAGTCTTCCACCTTCTCTCCCTCAGCACAGGCCACTTCAGAAGAAAGCAGAGTAAGTTTTAGGCAAAGAGTCCTAAATGTCCAGATTATGTCAAACTCTCTGGGCCTGAATCTGTTTACCCGTAAAGTAAGAGGGCTGGACTAGAGGGACTCATCTCTTTTTCCAGTTGTAATTCTGATGATTCTACTTTCAGCCTATACATGGGTGGAACATTCTTTGCTGCTTTGTTCAGTGCTGGAGTGGTTTATGAAGTGTGGTCCTGCTGAAAAGCTGGAGAATGAACTAGATGTCCTCGCAAGATGCCTCCTGGCTCTATAATCCCATGATGTGCTTATAATGGAATTTGGCTATCCTTATAATTAGAAATGTAGCCTGCTGGTCACACATCTGGATCAGATAAATCCGCACAAATAGCATTTCACCAGAAGCAGAAATGCCAAGCATATAACAGCTGTGTTGTTACATCAGCCTTGCAAATAACAAGGAATACTATTTATCCATAGAAAGAAATGACTACGGCAGACAGGAATAAAGCTGATTTCATTCAAGTTATTTGGGGGTGGGAGAAATGTTTATAAAAGAAAAAATATATGTTGGTCAGACTTTCATATTAATTTACAAGACCAGTACAGAAAAGAATTCCCATACATAAAAGACCGCAAATGCCAAAACACTATTTCCTTATTTCCAGCAGTCCTAGTTAATGATGAGTTTCTTGTTACTGAACTTCTGTAAATGTAATAGGCTCCTCCGACTTGCATGTCAACATATCACATGGAACCATGAACCTAATCCACAATTAAGTATTATCAAAGTGTCAAATGTACTATGGGAATATTCACATCCATAGAAAATAAATGTGTTTCAAGTTAACAATTAATTTCACTCAACCAATGTGCTGGATAATATGAAACAAGAGGAAATTATTTTCCTAAAAAGAAATAAACACTTTTCCTAGCCAATTAGGTAAGCATTAACCACCTTACCCTTTGAAGTTCATTTCTTAAACCCAAAAACTTAAATGTGCTAATCTAATTGCTCTGAGGAACAACTGACAAAAGGCATGACTAATGGCAAACAGGTATGAATACAAAATCTGTCACCTATTACTAACCTTGCCAACACAGCCAGTCTTCTAATTTATAATACTGTTCAAAATTTTATTTTCCGAATTCAAAAATGTATTCAGATTTTGGGTGATAATGACTGTCAATGGAGGTTCGTCAGTTATGACAAATGCACCACTCTCGTGGGGGGAAGCTGATAACGGAGGAGGCTGTGCACTGTGGCGGCAAAGGGCTAGAAGGGAAGTCTCTTTACCTTCCTCTCAATTTTGCTGTGAACCTAAAACTGCTCCAATAAAAATAAAGTCTTTAAAAATGTACTCGATATAGTATATACGTTTTAAAAGATAGAAAGTAACTTTCCTATCAGGTAAATGCCCTACGTTGAAATGTATATATGGAATTAGATCCTTAGATTTTTAACCTATAAAATGTAAGACTCAGGAAGTCACTTTATGTATAGTCACTTTCCATATACAAATATAAATAACCCCACAATATTAGTATAATTACCATTACCTCAAAAGTCCAGACTAAAGTTGGTAAGTTTTGCTCCACGTAAAGAAAAAACAAAGAGAACAAAGAAAGCAAGCTAACAAGACAAAAGGAATACCACAGAAACTGGGGTTACATTCCTGAAACGGAGAAAACAGTGATGACTGGAGAGGTAAAGTAAGACAGAAGCAAACTTATGTGGTTCCTAAAAGGGAGAATCCAAAAGGTAATCTGATTCTTACTCCACATTTTCTAATATTAACTGAAAACTACTAGTAACAACCAGTGTCTTTGGATCAGTTGTGAAAGGAGTACAGGGATAAAAAAAAAAAAGTTGACTGATTAGACAGACGAATCTTTGGCAAAATATAATAAATGACAACTTTCAATCTTTACGTATCAATTTTTAAACTAAAACCTTAGATTAAAATGACACCCTGATGGTCACTTAATCGATTTTCAGAAGAATGTTAATCAACTATTTCCAAACACCGGGAGTCAACTTAAGCAACTGAAGTTCTCAACGGATTCTAATTCCTAAGGAAGTCACTGTAAGAAAAATGAGTTAGCACTTCAAAACACCTAGCAGAGAATCTAACAGATGCATACATTTTATGTGTAACCATGGGGTGTCCTTAATAAACACAATCAACAGGAGATTCATAGTGTAAACCCTCTTTGGGGCCTAGGCAGCTCTAAGTAAACATCAACTTTGAAACTGTGATGGGCGTATCAGTGAACCACCATCAAATTATAGATGAGAGCCAGGCCTTCTGGCTTTATGCCAAAGTGAAACATCAGATGGGCAGGTTCCATCCCTTCAAGGGTACAGCCCAAACTTCTAAGATTCTAAAAGATGTCTTCAACCTGAAGGATGGGAACTCTCAGCCTAACAGGCTGAACCACACTCAACTTCAACTTCTATGGTCAACTCAGGAAATGTCGAATCTTCCAAAGCCCTAGATGCAAGGCAATTAGTGAACGTGGGTAGCCCCTCCCCCTTTTTAAATAATTCTTTCCGGTAACTGAATGTCATTAGCAACTAGGCCTAAGAGTGAAGTATGAACTTTTTATAAGATAAACCTTATTTTTCTGTTTTGAATCTTTCCATAGCTGTTTTCTTGATTTAAGGGTTTAAACAGATTCCTAATACATGTTTTTTAAAAATAATAACTGACCTATTTGTTAATATCAGTCCTTTTCTCTACCCTCTATCATTTTGATGTTATTCTTGCCTTTTAGGATCCGTTTGTGATTTCAGATTTAAAGCCAGGCATTTGAGAATTTGCACAGGCACACAGACAGGATTTCGATTTTACCAAGGCTGCCAAATCAACAGCTAGTCCAGCAGTGCAAAAATCCACTCGCTATCTTTTTTTTTTTAAAGAAATAGATTTTTTGCCTCCATGCTTTTCATTTCCAGGAACAATACTTCTCTCATGACAAGCAGAGACCCGAAAAACAAGGGGCAGCATTGATCAGAACTCAGCCTCGCTCCCTTCCCTCACCTAACACCTCACTTTCAAAAAGGCTCTAGGTTGTGTCTTTCCTTACTAGAAACTGAATTTCCTCATCTTAAAGGATACTTACTGACAATTTCCCCGATTCTGGCCGTCTAGGCATTATTTACCATCTCCACAAATTTCAGTGTTTACATAACTGAGTGCTAAAGACCTTGACAATGGCAACACAGGAATACTCCCAAGATGCCTATGTTTGGGTGGTAAAAATGTCCTGACTGAAAAATTTCTTTCCAATTATCACTTTTCTATCACTCTCTGCCCAAATCCCTCGCCAGTTTGTTCTTCCTGGTCTCTCCTCCGATAAAACTAGCAGGAGCACCTGGAGCTGCAGCTCCCCACACAGAACCCCACCAAAGGCGAACGGAAGCTTTAGAGGAAGGCAGAGACCAGCTCTGGACTGGACAGGTGTGAGGGCCTTGCGGACTCCTACAACTCAATACACATTTAGTCTTTTACCCCAATCAGCACAGGACAGAGGATACTGAGGCCTCATCTCAAATTCTAACTGTGTAGTTTAACAGCATGACATTTACAGTACTTAACATAAGAAATTATGAATTCATATTTTTGATGTCATGTCTTCCTAATTCTGAAGATACTGATTTATACAAATGCCAATCCCAGCCAAGAGCCTACCACACACAATTTCTATAGGTTATCTCACAGGTTGCTAAAAATACCTACATCAGAGCTTAACCAAAAAGTGGGGGAAGGGTGGTCTGTGCGTTCTTTATCTCCTGTATCAGTGTGTCAAGAGACAGTCAGGTAAACACATTCCCAAGGCAATCATATGACACCCACCACCAGGAGAACTCCCTATAAAAGGCTGCCTTGGGCAGGAACCTCCAGAACTTTTATGTGAACTGCCTCCCTCATTTTAGGGAATGTTCCTCAAACCAATGAGCACAAGAAGGACACCTGGGTGGCAGCCAGCAGAAAGCTATCATTAAAGTCAAAAGCATTTTGTACAGATTGCCTTCAACCAAAGGCGCCAGTGTTTTCATCTGCCACAATCCAAATGCTCCTGTATATTTAAATATTTACTTCAATCAACCTATTGCTTGTTTCAAAGAAGGCAGGATGAAGAGACGAGGTGGACTTCTTCACAATCTGAAATTTACCATTTCCAAACAAATGACAATGAATACTTTCTACGGACACTGTCATACTGGTCAAATGGCTCCTCTCGCCTTCTTCTCATGCACAGGGGGACCTGCATTCCATTAGACGTGGACACCTGTGCTCATCCTCCCAAACCCCAAGATTCCATTTGCATAGCAACATTACAAAATAGCTACTTTCACATATCTTAAATACACGGGGAGGGTGCATTTTAAGAATCAGTATAAAGCGTTACTTCATGCTAAAGAATGTCAAATGGAAGTTCACAGAAAAAGAGTTTAAAATAGATCTAATTTGCATGTTTGTCTGAAATCATCTAATTGGACATGTTCCTTCCTGTGTATTTTATTTAGGTTACTATTTTTGGTTTTGAGGCATCATTCTACTCTGAAGACAAAAATATGACTCTTTTTTTAAGGTGACTTTAATACAAGTTGTCCAAATACTTTTTCAGTCCACCTTTGTGAACTCAAACTACTAGGCAACTTAAAAAGTATTCAAGTTTTCTTGTTGGGGGGAAAAAAATCAAATATTTCTATAGTGAGAGTCTTTCTACATGAGATCACAGAAAAGAATTCATTAATTCTCTCTCAGACAAGCACACAGGAGGCCAAAACCTTTGTTCAGAGAAGGGAGAGAGCATTCATCAATTAAGTGTAGTATTGTTCTAGGGCTTTGTTTATAAATCCAGCATACATCGCCATCTGTTAACTTGGACTAGAGAGCTTTACTTGATATTTATGTAGCTCAGAATAAAGTAAAGGAAGAGGCCTCTGTGAAAACACCACCCCATAAACATTTTCTCACCCCTGGATCAATACAATCCTATTCTGACTGAATAACGTCATACTGAAGACTTGCATCCCTGCTCTTTCTCTAAACATTAGTTTCTCATGTTAGAAATGTATTTACATCTCTACGAAAATTCCTAATTTGTTAAGTTTTCAAATAGAAGAAATTCTGACTTTTTTAAAAAAGGTAAATAAATTGCAACTTCACCTAAGCAGTTTTTTTAATGCTCCTGATTCCTTAAGTTACATTCAACTTAGAACAGACATGATCTTTTTTACCAATCCATTCCCATCTACTTCAAATTCTAGGTCTCCAGTTAATCATTCTTGATTAATTCTACTGACCTATAATCATTCAAGTTGTACTTATGTGGCTTGATCACTGGTTTATATAACTTCATGTATGTAGATTTTCTAATTCGAATACAAACTTTGAAGATAGGAACCACATTTTTTATTCATTTCATCCACTCAAAGCTTTCCCCTGCCAACCCCACGATATATTACTTTATACACAACAGACATTTTAGTTAAGTGAATTAACTTTTTAACTATAAACTAAAACTATTAACATTGGTCCAAATTTATCCAAGCCAAAGTCACTCTAGAAACAGTTATAATTTTATTTAAAAAGTATACTTCATTGTCCCCCCAAATTAAAGACCCCTCTTGATGCCCTTGTGACCTGAATGGAATTGACAGACTTTCATCAACATTAAAGAGACTTTCAACCTTCCCTTAACCACTCTGAAACTCATGAAAAATAATTTAATGTCTTTGTACTCTGATACTTTTTTAAACTCTCTAATTTCCACCTAATTTTTTTTTAGAGGATTAACATTTTTTAAAGCTGCATACATATACTGTCTCCCTAGAAGTTGACATTTCGACTTTGCTGAGATGTGCACTCAAGTGGAAAGGCAGGAAGAGCTCACAATTCAGAGGGGAAATACCTAACAAGCAGGCAACACAGAGCCATAAAAGACCACGTGCAGCTGGGCGCTGAAGGAGAGCTCTATGGGCAAGGGCCTGGCTGTGATTCATCCTTACACTCCTAGTAGCCAGCATAATTCTCCACAACGTACACTCTCTGAAAGCAGAGACTGGGGTTTTGCTCTCTGCTGTATCCCCAAGCCCCAAGAACAGTACTAATACATAGCAGTGCTCAGTAAACACGTGTGAAATAATATCTGCAGAAAAAATGTATAACACATAGTAGACATTAGTAGGAAAGGAAGTAGAAGAAAGGGCTGGGACTAGCTAAATTTTATTTTTAGATTGTACTTCCGATGCTCACCACTACTTTAAACGTGACACAAACTCCAAGTATCTAAGGGGCAATTGACCAGGATGGTGTTGAATCAAAATGTCAAATCATACAAGGAAAAGCTTTGAACACTGGGGACCTGCAGCAAACAAGCTGGCTAGAGTTGAGTTTGAGGGGCTGTCACATGAAAGAAGAAACAAACTTGTTCTAGGTTGCTGTGGAGTAGTATTTTTTGAACTATGGGTCATATAATCAATTTAGTGGGTCACTGACTGGCATTCCTTTAGATAAAAGAGAATAGCATAGAATTGGATCACAAAGAATAAAGGCAAGTATTGATTTATTTTGATCCAGGTATACATATTTAAAATTTTCGTAGATGTGTATTTACTGGACTACCAGGTAAAACGTGTCTCAATGTGCGTGCCAGTCAAAATTTGTGGAAAAACAGTGCTATAGAAAGCCCATCTTTCACCATGACAACGTGGGCTCAATATAAAAATGAGAGATGCCAAAAAAAAAAAAAAAAGAATTAACTGATTACTTCTTAAAGAAACTTTGTTAGTGAATATTCAAAGAAATCAAGAACTGAAAGAAACCTTAGTGATCACCTGGTCTAATCCTTTCATTTCATTAATCATAATGGTAAAGATACCCAAAACCAAACTGGTAGTTAGGGGCAGAGCCAAGCCTGGAAGCCAGTCTCCAGAGCCCCCTAGTTCAATTGCCTTGACTCTAGCATAGGCTGGTGACCATGTGTCAAGATGTCACATAGGGGGGTCTTGGCACTGGTTGGAATGGAGAATTAGAGGGCCTCCTTGGTGCCTATAGATTAAAATTCTTTGATATAAAACTATAAGTACTGTACTTATCTTCTGATGTACAAATTTTCAGGATAAAGAGATAATGGGGACTTTATTTACATATATGTCATTATTTATAGAGCTCAGGATTTGAAACATGATAAAAACCATTAAGGAAAAATTAAAACCAAGGCCTATTCTTTTGAAGTTTTAGAAGACACAAAGATAAGAAAAAGCACCATTTTAACAAAAAAAGTAGTAGATAACCCTTAACTTAAAAGGAAGAAATTCCACCTTGAGATGTTACAAAACTTAAAATAAAAATCTCTGAAATTGGAATGCTCCTTGCCATGTTTTCCCCCATAGAGAAAAATTAACTCCTAATCTTTAAGTATCCGTAGCAAAGTAGAAAGGATGCACTAATGAGAAATGCTCATACAGTTCCCCACCAGTCCAGTCCCACCCATATTTTCACTACCCTCCACCCTCCTTTCATAAGAGAACAAAATGACTCCTTACAGCAAACTCCTCAGAAAACAACCCACTAACTTCCATAAAAAATGAGCAATGAACATTTAAAATATATATTAATTCATGTTTTTAAGTCACTATCCAAGTTTGGAGGCCTATCTGTCCCTGTATTTCTTTTAGGCACTAGGTATATAGAATAACATGGTTTGGGGCAATCTTTCCCTCTTCCTCTTAACTAACTAGGTAAGAAGAAGCCCACAGGTTTGCCAAAGAGAGAGAGTAGGGAAGTAATGGAACCATCAGTTTTTCTAGTGTTTTATTAAAATCAAGAAGTTCTAATAGTTGTGACTGCATCATGGTTAAAACTCTCTAATTCTATACACATACCTAGAGTCACAAAAACTTTCACACATGCAAAGCAAGAAACTTTTGTTATTGGAAGAAAGTTGGCAAAACAGGGTGAGTAGTTTAATACTGATGACAACATCAATTATGCCAGATGTAGGTCTGCAATAAGCTAACTGAAGGTCCCCAACCGGTAATCAATCATGTGACTGTGGCCACTAATGGACTTGAGTCCTGCCAAGTTTCACATGCCCGATAGTTAGTTATGAAATAGCTTCCTTTCCACGTGTCTCGAAACAGACTTAAATTACCTAATTTTTTCTCCCAGCCCTTAAAGCATACCTCACCCTATAAAGCAGCAAACTAAGATATCTGCGACATCCTCCACCATGAAATCATCCTTTATAGCCAGAAGGCAAGATTCCATAGTCACAAGCAACCAATCTCACCGACTCGAAGACAAGTTACTCACAAGCAAAAGCATAAAGGGCTGCTCTTAAACAGAACTAATATGACATCTTTAAATTAGTAAAGTTTTAACTTTGTGCTAATTTTTCCTTTTTAAGAAGAGTTCAAGACTCAATTGTCACTCCAAGTCCTTGGTACAGGCTGCTCTGTGTGTGCACAAGACTTATTTGATGTATGTGAGCACACACACGCGTTTCTAAGTTATGGGATCCGCAGGATTTGTAACTAGAGAACTAGACCTGAATACTGGCCCAGTGGACTTTTGGAACCGCTGCTACTTCTTGCACAGCAGGAGGGCCACCTCAGTGCCAGTCACAGCAGTCACAAGCTATAGTTCAGCACCAGCACATTATCAAACATACAGAGGCATCTCTCAGGATAGAGGCATACTTTCAATCAAGTCACCAGAAAAACAGGGTCCAATGTATGTCAAAATTGGAGACAACTGTATTTCAATACAACGTTTGTAAGGTCCTAAGCAGAGAAAGTTTTCATCCAGAGTCATCATCCTGTGCTGCAACCCTTGCTTGAAGACGCAGTGCAGCATCATCCTAAATTCATGACAGAAGGCCTGGCTTCCAGTTCATATGGGTCATGTGGTAAGGAAAGAGGCCAGGGGGGAAAAGCACAAAGGAAAGGTAATTCTACTTTTCTGGCTAATTTGGTAAGAGTTTCACAGTGAAGAAGACACAAAGCAAAGTCAGTTAGCAAACTTACTTAAGCTATAGAAGTACTGACCCATCAAAAGGCCGACTCAGTTCTAAAGCTTCGGTGAAAAAGGTAACTACGGAACATATTGTACAGTCATCTGCATGAGAAAAGCTCATCACAAATGCCTTTAAGTAACGTTCAACGGCTCCTTAAATCATCATTGAAAGTGTAAATGGAGAGTTTACTGGCAGTGAGGCAGGTAAACGGGGAACTCACTCATCATAGCTACCTTTCATTCTACAATTAAATCGTAATTCTCCTTTCAAGAAGTCAAATCACTCTCTAGTGACACGTGGTTTCCCATCCCGAAAGCAGTGTACCAAGTGGAGAAGTCAAAGTCCACAGCAACTAAATGATTTGCCCAACTTCAGTTAGAAGCTAAAGCCGGGAACGCAGTATGTTTCACCTGTCATTCAATACTTTTTAACCTTAAGGCCTTAAGTCCCAATCCAGTTTCACACCCAGTCTGGGTTCTCTACATCCTAACTCTGCTACATTTGAGAATTACAAATAAGAACTGAGCCAACAGGACCTGTTGAAAACACCCCATGGCCATGCTAATTCCCAATGTTTGGTGGAAACCTCTCCATACAGACCTTTCAAAGCAGACTTCCAGATCCATGTCTAACAGTGGCTGACTTTTAGCACCTGGTTATAGTACTTCAAGTCCTTCACTTAAATGCTAATGATAACAGTTCAATCCCATAAACAAAGAAAATGTCTGTTTTAGAACTGCTAAATGAGGGGACTGCAGACATGTTTAATTATGTCTGCCAGGTGGCTAAGGTCCAAAACCCGCCACCATCTGGAGACTCTGCTTGCCTGCATTTCACATCCCCACCATTGCTGATGGAAACAACCACTCTGGCCCTTTTCATCAACATAAAGGAAAGATTAAAACAATTAGGTTTAAGTGCCTCATAAAGGCTTAGATGAAAGCACATTATAGGAGGCATGATTTATCAACTAACTCATAGTTTATGTGGTCTCATTTGAAATGAAACCTGGCTTAATTACCACTGGCTTTTCTTGCTATATTTTCATAGATGGGAGCTCTGTCAACACAATTCTACTGAGGCAGGCCGGAGGAGAAAGATGAGCTGAATGCTTGCTTCTTAAGGGCTGCTTTTGGCCCAGAAAGGCCATTTTACCATTTTATCATCACTCCTTGATGCTAAGCTTGACCAAGGAGCTGGACTCATTACGAAGCAAAAACTCCCCTCCAAAGCTAAGAAGCAAAGGGAAATGTCAAAGCAATTTTTGCTCAGCCACAAAGCAATTAACAAGGGGATGCCTCCAGATGTGGTAGGCTGACGATCTCTTATGTTGGTGATCTAACAGTATTTTGTTGTTAGGCATTAAGGTTTTAAACATTCAATTATCTCATCTGTAAAAATATTTTCACTCTCATTAAAATCGTTACTATTTAATGATACAACCACTGACAACCCTAAAGAGGTGGAGATATTGACAGTCATCAAGTGTCAAGATGTTGTCATTACCCCAGGAAAACTGAAACTATAAATTCTCCCAGGTCTCTTGGACTCTAAAACTGAAGCTACATGTGACTATTTAAATTTAAATTAATTAAACAAATAGAATTTAAAATGTTGTTCCTTAGTCACATTAGCCACATTTCAAGTGTTCAATGTGATTAGTTGTTATCCTACTGGATAATGTAGATAGAATATTTCCATCATTTCACAAAATTCTATCGGGCAGCACTTCTCTAAAATGCCATGTTCTCACTGACGAAAAGGCGAGGAACAAGTTTTTTGCATAGAACTAATATTTCCCCTTATACACCAAGTGAAGCACTTGAGCAGAGCTGTTAAGAGCCAACACTCTGGAGCCCAACTACTGAATTCTAACCCAGGCTCAACCACTTACTAGCTCTGGGATTGGGACCAGTTACTTAGCCTCTCCATGCCTCAGTTTCCTAGCTATAAAACAAGGATAATTACAACACATATCCTCATAGGACTGTGGTAAGGATTAAATGAGTTAGTTAAGTGCCCAGAACAGCAAGCACTAAGCAAATATTTGCTGATATTAAGCCCGAAGCATGCTTCAAGGCCTTAAAAATGTTCATAGCCTTTTCCAGTTAAGGAGTATTTCGTTCCTTCTAGTATGTGTGACTGCCTGTAACAGCCGGTCTCCAGGCTAAAAGATTAGATTCATTAGCCAAAATTTGCCTTTTATGTTTGACCACCTTTCAAAAAGTAGGATCTCCACCTTAAAAGAAGATTAATTCTGATTTTATTACTTATATTAAATGTAATTGATCAATTAATTGATTATATATATATATAAACCAGTTTAGTTTTTCCAAATAAGGTTAAATCCATAACATTATGGTATATAAATATATATACTTAAAAATAATTGAGCCCATAAATCCACTCACTTAAACTACAAGACCTTGAGAATTCTCTTTGACAACCATCTACAATTAGCAAATATGTTCCATGAATAGAAACCTGCTATTAAAGTTATATCCAACTTTTTGAAAATTCCAAATCAGTAGAGTCTAAATTAATGATTGCATAAGCTATGGTACACTAAAATTTAGGCTGTTTGAAATAGCTGGGAAATATAAGCACTGAAAACACATAAAACTGAAGAACATTATGGTCCCGCACTAAAGTTTGAAAGTTTCTGAAACATACTAAATTTTTTTGAATTAAAAAAAAAGTTAAGTCTGAAAAATAAGCTAATTTTTAACACTACCAAAACACTCATTTGTCTGTTATTATGAATAACTTTTTCCCTGTTTCAGGAAAAAAAAAGGTCTGTGAGTCCAAACCAAAGTCAACTTGAAAAGTGCTAATTGGTTAGAAACCAATCGCCAATTTATATAGCAAAAATTCCAATATTTCAATTGGAAAACTTTAAACTAGAAGAAAATATACTTCTGAAAGAATCTACCTGAAAAAAAAATACTGAACTATTTAGAGATTAAATGATAAGAGGTCTGGGGTTTGCTTCAACACAGTACAGCAGGAAGTGGGAAATGGGGTAAAGGGAAAGGTTAAAAGTCCTAACAAACGTGCACCCGTTTCACAGTCCATAGCCAGAGTGCTACAATTCTGCTCTTCCCCCACCTCCCCAGTCACTACAGGCAGCACAATTTATGATTATCCCAAACAACTGTATGCCCAGAGGAGTATTAATTTTTTCATGTGACTTGTTTTTGGATTTTGTTTGTCTCTTTCTTCACCAATTCCACGTAAAGAAAACCAAGAGGTGGATTAGCCAACACACTCCAGAAATGGCCAAGGGTCTTATTTTAACATCATTATTCTTGACTCCAAGATGTGCCTTTTTTTTTTTAAGGCTATCAAGAGGCTGCATTCTGTTGATGGATCCCAGTTTAGTACTAGAACATCTAAAATTACACAATTATGGTAATTGAGTTATTTCTAACTCTGTTCTCCATTTATAAAAATGAATGTCAAAATACTCTAATAAGAGCCTGGGAAAATGTTAGCACGATGAAAATATTTTAATGTTCATATCATTATAAGTGAAGAAGATGTGTACCTACAGATTTTCAGTTAGAGGTTAGCCAATTTTGAGACAATAAAATGCAATGGGAAAAAAAAAGAAGAGGGAGATCTGGAATCAAGCAATTAGAACTGTTGCCTGATTTTTCCCTTTATTAGCTGAGGCACCCTTAGGAGAGGTGCACACTTTCAGATTAGGTTTTCTTATCTCTGAGACAATCCTCACTTTGTTTACATTACAGGGTCCTGTGGGAATGACTCCCTAATACAGAGAAAACTGCTTTTTAAATAAAGTGCTATTTAAATAAAAGCCATCAGCTTGTGAACTACTTTAGCAGCCCCTCTAAAAATGGTTTCTGGCTATTCCCCTACTTAGAAAGGGAAAGGAAAAAACAGCCAATTAAATGAAGAGGGCTAAATGGAACTGTCAGCCAGATTCCACAACTTCCTTCCAGTAAAGATGAAACATGAACCACCTGGCCACAGCATCTAGGCACAACTGGGTGAGGCTGCCAAGGTACTATGAATGGGAGTCTGAAGATCAGAAACTAAGGCAGGTCAATCAGATCAAAGGCACATAACAATGACTTATTAAGATTCACTAATTCTTTGAAGGTATCAACCTTTGCCTAATAGTGTTAACCCTGTATTTGCTTGTGCTAACCACATAAAAGCCAGCAAACATTTTGAAAAACATTTTGCTTAGTAAAATAAAATGAACAAATAAATACCGAGGAAATATCGATTCAATGTCACATTAAGATATACAAAACTGGGCTTCCCTGGTGGCGCAGTGGTTGAGAGTCCACCTGCCAATGTAGGGGATGCGGGTTCGTGCCCCGGTCCGGGAAGATCCCACATGCCGCGGAGCAGCTGGGCCCGTGAGCCATGGCCGCTGAGCCTGCGCGTCTGGAGCCTGTGCTCCGCAGCGGGAGAGGCCACAGCAGTGAGAGGCCCGCGTACCGCGAAAAAAAAAAAAAAGATATACAAAACTGTAAACTTCAAATGGAAAGAGCAGCCAACAGCAAGGCCAGCAGTACCCTCCCACAATGGCAAATCATAACAGGGAGTTACCAAGTCAAGGAAGCCAACAGTGATGTTTCTCAGCAAAAGCACAAGAAGTTGACCCAAATAACTGTATGAGGAATAACGTAATATGTAACACAGAAAAGATTTACAAAGCAATACGCAGTTTCAGGGAGAAACTCTCCTGAAACCTATCCTACACACTTTACCACAACTGCCTGGGTTCAAATCCTGACTCCACAACTTACTAGCTTTTAACCTCAAGCAAGTTGCTTGCTCTCCCTGTGCCTCAGTTTCTTCATTTACAAAATGGAGATGATAATAAAGTATCTACCTCATGAAGCTGTGAGGATTAAATCAAGAAATGCACTAAAGCACTTAAAAGAGTGCACATAGTAGGCATTCAATATTATTATTATTATTAAATTTCCTCACAAAACATTTTTACTCTTGCTATAAATGAATACTTCTCAAAAAACATTGTCCCCCAAACACTGGATCAGCGGTTCGAAAGGACAGAATCACGTACTAATTCAAGTAAAGTGTTTGAGGAAACAGAAGGGATGAGTACTGCAAGTATGGGAGCTGTGCTCAGGCCAGTCAATTACTAATTTCTTATTTTCTTCTTCTGTGTGCTTCCTTACGCAGTCAGCACAGCATCAGCCCTGACACTGGAGATATAAAAGGTGAATCTACAATCCCTCCAGAAGGGCCCAGAGTCTGAGTCCAGTGGGGGAAGAGACAGGGAGCTAATGACAAAGAAGAAGCACCTGGAAAGAGCAACAGGGACTGCGGGATGGGTTCCAACAAGACGGGTCCAAGTATTAAGAAAGGTAGAGCTAAAACCTAAGCAGTCGCCCTATACCTGAGGAGCAGAGGAAGAGTAGAGGAGGCACTCCAGGCAATGGGAACACAGGTAGGCGCGTAGCCTGAGCAGCATGCTTTCTGGTGTTCCTGGAGCACGTGAGCACAAAGGCAGTGGGAGAAGATGCCTTGTACATTCTCTGCTCTCAGCAGGCTTCGGGTAATACCACAAAGCACAACCTGAAACAGTGGCAATACCACACCCTCTGTGTGAAGATCTTTCAATAAATGATCTTTTCAATTAATGATCTTTCTATCATTAATTCTCAGAGGAAGACTCTTCAAAACAAACAGGAGAGGGAAACCCCTAAAATGTATTTAGTAAGTCATGAGGGTAAGTAGTAGGGAAAACTACTGGCATCCCAGGACTGAAAGAGCCTGTTCTGTAGCACTAACTCTGGGACCATAAGTCCCTAAGAAGATACAAACTTCTACAGGCTCTTAATCAGCCTGATGAAGTTTTTCTCAAGGGTGATGACATTTCACTCCCCGATACAGGGGCAAAGACTGCACCAAAAATCCACTACAGACTCTTTCATACAAGAAACTTTATGACTTTATGATGTAATTGTAGCTTTATGACTCATGGTGATTGTCCTTTTTTTTAAACATAGAGAACACTAAGAAATGTACCTTTACTTTATGATCTTTTATAAAATAATAGCATTAAAGTTTCACTCATAATTGTAATAAAGTAACAAGAGCAGTCCTACTCTGGTGCCTCTGTGAATATGGAAAAGCCTCAGAGATCAGATTTATATTAAGCCAGACTAACCCACCTCCACTCCACTTTCATCAAAAAGGTAGCGAGACTTCAAAAAGCACATCCACCAGAACAAGGTGTTCTGCAGTTTAGGATGCAATCCCCAAAGAACTCATGAAGTCATTACAGCACCATATAATATATACAGAAAAATAATACTGTCTGCACACTATCTAAACAGTGGAGATTTTAAAAGAAGACAGAATAATGAAGCAGAATAACAGCCCAGAGGAGGATTCTGGTGGTTTGTGGAAGACTGTCTGGGGAGGAGACTGTTGACCAAGTCTTCTCTCTGCAGAGAGAAGCACCAACTTGTGAAGAACACAAGTCTTTACACTCTTCAATAAAAGTGCTTCAAGACAGCCACCTGTGTTAAGTACCCAGACAATCAACTAAGAGTACAAGAGTCAAAATTATGGATTTTTTCATTGTTTTCAATTTATATACCAATATGTCAAAACAGATAAAAATTCCTTTTTTGTGGTATGCAACTTAATGTCACTTCCCCATGTGTTGGATTTTCTTCAAAGATATAAAACTTTGTTAATGTTCTTCAAACTCACCAAGTTACTCAATAACCGCAAGAGTAACCAGAAGCAGTGTGGGAGCAGCAGCCTGTAGATTTAGGTGTTAATCTGAGCCTTGTGACCAAGCTTTACTAAAAGGCTCAATTTGAACAAGGCCCAAGTTTCCCAGAGGAAAATGAGCTTTATTTCCTGAAGCCTGCAGTCACCTCTCACCTGAAGGGGCAGGAAACTTGTAATAAATTTCTCCAAAATTGTATGTGAGCAGGCGGCAAAAGAGCGTTACCTAGTTATTACCTTGGGCAGATTATTATCACTCTGAATCTCAGCTTTCTTATCTAGAAAACAGGAATCGCATCATTCCCCTTCCAAGGTTGACCTAAGGGCATGTGTAGAACTTAAGCACTAGTGCCCAGAAGAGCAGAGTCTTGGAATTGCTGGTGAATACCATGACCTCCTCACTGCTCATATCTCCCTGAGCCCCACCTCCCACCCATACTGGACACCTACACTTCATCGTTACCCTATCGACCACAAAATCATGGGGAAACATGAGGAAAGATGCAGTAATGCCTAGCGCCCATGAGAGATGGGCCAATTGACAAAGGAAAGCCACTAAATAACAGTTGTGGGCTAACAGCCACTTTATCAGACAAGCACCTGCAACCCAAATGAAGCTTCTGACCCCCATTTCCAAATCAGCTAGAATGGTCTTGGTGTATCTCTACATTCCAATTCTTCATGAGTCCTTTGCAAATACTGAGTACCGGGGTTCTGAGATTAACAAAGCAATTCTATGGGCCACATACCATACCTCTACATCACCATCACCGAGAACAAAGGTATTCCAAATATTAGATTCCACAACTCTAAAGCAGCATTTTCTTCCCCTTACTCCCTCAGGGGGGGAAAAAAATGAAAGGAAAAACTCTGCAGAGGGATGAAGTGGGAAGACCCTGTTCTAATACAAACATGGCAAGCTCAATTCTATCACTGCAACATACTCTTTGACTTCAGTACAAAAATCTTTTCTGACCATCTGGAGCTACTCCAGGCAGGAGGCCAAAACTTTGTAATTCCTTTTCAAAGTAAATGACAGATCAGTAACCGCCACGTTGCACGTTGCTAATGCACAGCCAAAAGGGAGCCCCTCATCTCTTATTCAGAGTTCCCTGGAGTTTTACACATGTAGTAAAAACAAAGTGCTTCCAAATAAATCTGCCCACTTATCAATATTCCAAACTGAACAGAGATCATGTCACTTCTGAACAAGGCAGCATTTTTTTCGGGTGTGATCCTATTACCCTATTTCTCAGGCAGGAAGTAGGACCTTCTGCAAGTTTCACTAAAAAGAGCCATTTCTGAACTAGAGTGAAATCTATATATGTTGATTTATACTTCAGTTTGCCAAGAATGAGACATGGGACTCCACCAGAAAGTTTAAGAGTCTGTCACCTGCAGTGACTGAGATGTCTGTAAGGCTGCAATAAACTTGGGGTCGCATAATACACAGGGCAACAGGAGCAATCAACGGTGATGTTGGTAGAGACTTTTTATATCCCACTGAACAGCAGAATCACTTTCTTTATTCATCCAATAAACCAAATGGAGTGCCTACTATGTGCCAGGTACATATGATGACAGTGAATGAAAATCAAAGTTCTCATTATCTCTGCCAAAAATAATGAATCTTAAAAGTTCCAACTTCGTGTAATATGACACTGATAATAAGAGCAACTTGAAAGCTCACAGGCTTAAATTTGGTGATCTTCCTCTGGAGCACAACAAGTAGAAAGGTATCTGTCAGCAATGGCTATAGACTTCCTACAAATATTCAATCTTTTTTAAATTTATTAAATTTTAATTTAATAAGCGGGCCTCTCACTGCCGTGGCCTCTCCTGTTGCGGAGCACAGGCTCCAGACGCGCAGGCTCAGCGGCCATGGCTCACAGGCCCAGCCGCTCCACGGCATGCGGGATCCTCCCGGACCGGACCGGGGCACGAACCCGCATCCCCTACATCGGCAGGCGGACTCCCAACCACTGCGCCACCAGGGAAGCCCCCATCTTATCCTTTTAAGTAAAACATTTTAAAACTGAACAATCTGAAATTTTATCTGGTACCAGACTGGTTCTTACAAAGTTAAAAGGAATTTTACAAATGAGTAAACAGTAGCTAAGTACTGATTACAAAATTAAACTGCAGGACTTCCCTGGTGGCGCAGTGGTTAGTAGTCCGCCTGCCAATGCAGGGGACACGGGTTCGAGCCCTGGTCAGGGAAGATCCCACATGCCGTGGAGCAACTAAGCCCGTGCGCCACAACTACTGAGCCTGCGCTTTAGAGCCCACGAGCCACAACTACTGATGTCCGCGCGCCTTGAGCCCATGCTCCACAACAAGAGAAGCCCATGCACCGCAATGAAGAGCAGCCCCTGCTCGCCACAACTAGAGAAAGCCTGCGTGCAGCAACAAAGACCCAAAACAGCCAAAATTTTAAAAATAAAAAAAAATTAAACCGCAGATAGATTACAAATAAAAAATATATAAAATGGGGAATGATGGTTCTCTCCTTCTGATGAACTCTTCCTTGAGGATAAATTCACAGATTGGTAATAAGAGAGCAAGAAAAGTCATTAGAGATGGTCCCATTCTGATTTTACCCAGCTAACCTCTTAGAGAAGCTCTTTTGTTAGTTTGCCTTCAAAGGATCATGTAATCATTACTAAATTCATGGTATCTGAGTGTCTGGAGCCAATTCCAGATGCAACCCTTGTGTCCTGCCCTGAGACCAGGGAAGAGATGGGAGGTCTTATCGGGCACCTTCACAGAGAATCCAGACCCTGATAAGAAAATGATAGCAGAAACCTTAGAGCAGATTCCTCAGCACAGGAATGTGTAAGGATTCCTTGTCCTTAGCCTTTTGGAATAGAAAAGAAAGAAAAGTGAATGCTGACAAAATTACCTTTCCCAAAGGGTTTAAGAGGCTCAAGTAGAAATTCCAAGGCAAGTATCACCATCAAAGGAAACTGCTGAGAGGAATGAAGTAGGAGGAGAGGAATCAACTGCAAGATTCTGAACAAGACAAAGAGGTACAAGGAAAAGCAGGACTTTGTGAAGACATTTTGAGGTGACAGAGGTGACTGGTGAAAAAACAGACTGCAAGAAAAGACTAAGTTTTAAGGAACTACGGAACCTTTGAAGAAAAATGGGGAAAATACACAAAAATCAAGGCTTTCTTCCAAAGTATTTAACAAGAAAATAAACTATTTAACAAGGAAGAGAGCAAAAGATGCAAGCAAACAAGGAATGGCAATGGGTCATTCAAAAGAGGAATCTGAAGGAGCTAGAAGAGCAAACGCGATGGCGCAGCAGCAGCTCCTACAGCAAAACTGCACTTCTTTTACAGGAGCCACAGACAGCTCGTGTTTTAAAGCGGGAAACTCTTTTCTGACTCTTCCTAAATTCACTTAATTCTCCATTCGTTCTCCTTCCAATCTGACCTCTATTAGTTACTCCCTTACTTAAGATTGTATTTTCTCTCAGTGATATACAGACTTCAGGAAAGTCAAAATGAGAGAAAGATGAATGAATGAACAGTTAGGCAAAGTCAGAAAAGTACTTAGAAGTACTATATAGAAAATCAGCTCTGCTCAAATTGCAAATTATCAATCATAACGCTTAAAGAATCAGCAAATGGTGATAAAGAGAAAAATCCCACTTTCAGGGAGGAGAAAAGTAGGAGATGACTGGGGTACTAAGAGACAGGTAACAGGCATGGACAAGGGAGTGGGAGAATGAGGCAACTTGCCAAGCCCAGAAAAGAAAAAGAACAAATTTACAAACAGCCTGCAAGGGAGAATGTGGAAGAGAGAGAACAGAGGCTGGCTCTTCCCGGTAATGCCAACAGGTCACCAGCTTCAGGACACCTCCTTTTTTTTTGCACGCATAAGAAACTGTTAAAGGAAGTAAAACTGCACAGACTAAATCTCGACTACCAGCCTGATGACCTCATGCACCCACTTTTCTCAGTATCCCTAACAGGCAGCCATTCTGATAAGTAAAATAAATTATGATTTTCTACCACCCATACCTTCAATTCATTACTAAAAAGTAATGTGTAGACTAGCATTTTGGAAGGAAAAATAAAAACTGATAAAAACTTTATGAGTTTAGAAGCATCCAGCATTTATAGAAGATGGACTCTACAGAAGAAGAAGTATCAAAGAAAAAAAGAAGGGAAAGAGGAAGAGAAGCAGCCTTGGCTCCCAGTGACTTCCCAGAGTGGGTTCCAAGACTTCACAAGGTCCAGGGACACTGCCCTCATTTCCACTGATTCCAGCCTTTTTTTGCTTAAGCTGGTTTGAGTGTTTCTGTTACTTTCAAGACAAATAGTTCTTCACTATCTTTGAACACCCAACATTTTTCAGTCTTCACTTATTTTCAGGTATCAGTTATTTTAAATTGAAAATCCCATATGTCTTCCAAGAATTAGAACAGGGCTTGAAAACTGGTATCAAACAAGTTTTCTCGTGGTTCAAACACACGTTACCTCAGTATCAAAACATTATGCTTTGCTCAGTCATTAAGTCATGTACTCAGTAAACACTGAGCACTTACTGTCTGCCACCGTATAAAGAAAAAAGGAAACACATGGTCCCTGCCCTCATGGAATTTCTATAATAGTGGAGAAGATGAAGAGGAATTAGAAGTCTCCCTGTTCCATTCCTTGCCACACCGTTATAGCTAGACACAAACAAAAACTAGTTCTGATTGAACTGAAGGCTCCCTAAGCTTCAGGTACTGGTTCATACAACTCACTGGTTCCTACAACCTTCTACTTCTAAAGGAGAAATGAAAAGTGTGGAGTGGGCTGTTAGGGTTTTCTCTCACCAAAGTAGGAAGTCAGCCTCATCACCTGGGGGACTCAAGGGAAAGCCTGGATGTGGGTCCAACTCATAAGTATGCCTGATCCTCTGCCTGTCCTTCACCACCACCAATTCTCATCTGAAGGCACCTACAACTGTGAACATACAGCACTACCACCCCCTACCCCCGGGCAAGGGGACCGACCAACATCTAAAAGAAGAATCTATCATTTCAAACTAAAACCTACCATCTTCCATTACTTATACTTATTCAGAGGTTCATGACAAGATTGAGTCATGAGAATCGTGAGAGAACATTAGAGAATTTAATGGTTCACTATGAGGGTTCATTATGAGAGTCTTCTCTTCATGATGGAAGAACATTCTGCGAAAAAACAAGTATCTAATAAACAGCAGTCAGTTGAGGCCTAAGCCCTCTCACAGCTAACAGGAATCGACTACCTCTAAATCTTCACATTCTTGCAAATCCAAGTATGTATTCCTTAAAGCTGAAGGCTGGAAGATCTAGGTCAAAAGATGCCTAATTGGTTTGAAACATTTCAAAATGAAGGCTCTGACTAACCAAATCATTCAAAACAACAACGCTAGGAATAAACGATACATGCCCTCTATTTCTCTAAAGGTTTTAATTCACTGGACTATAGATAAACATCCTTATACGCAATCATCCGGTCAGCATCCTGGAAAAAATATCCTTATGCTCAATAAAGGTTAAGCAAGTTTATACAGGCTATCAGGTGTAGTGTTTTCAATGATTACTTTTCCATGGCAAAACATGAATCGCGTTAATGACTTAGAAAAATAAACAATAACACCTAAATTGTATCTTTGCCCTGATTTCTTGTCAAACTTAAATACACCAGATATATTTCAAATAGGTTAGCCAGTCTATAACAGATTCCAGCCAGCCAGTTAACAATCCGTACAAACATTTCAAGCCTAAATTCCCAATCAAGCAAACAATTTTTTAGATCAAAACATCTGACTCCCAATATCACATGAAATTTTCCAAAGCCTTTTAACTCTTTTTATATGTAAGTTTCAAATTCCCCACACCATGGGGTGCAACTACCCTCAGGAACCTTAAGGAGGACTAATCTCAGAGGTGTCAAAAAAAATCCACTGGGACCCTTACTACAGAAAAGGCTTCTAGAAAGTACCATTTCTTTTATAAATGAAATATAAATTTGGATTTTAAAAAGTCCCCCCAAGTATGTACCATGTCATGTGCTATCGCCAAAATGTATTTTACACAACACACATATAATACGGTTACTACAAAAATCAAGAATCCCATGCTTTGCTTCTTCTTGTACTTATGGTGATGAATAAATGAGGAAAATAAACATTATGAAAAATGTTCACAATGATGACAACCAGAAGCAAAATGTCAGAGACAAGATGGTCACTAGTAGAAGCAAACTGCTAAAGGTTTTAAGAATTAAGACAAAAAGGAAGGACAATACTCCTAAGAACTCCCTTGATTCACTGGTCTTTCCTATGAAGATGTTAGAAACTTCTTTACAGTACGGCATTTCGGGAAACAAAGAAAAATATCTAAGTGTATATAATCAATGCAAAATGAACACAATGACCTGAAGTAACACAAGAGGTCCTATTCGATATGAATTACAGATCCATTAAAATAGAATGGTTTCTTTTTCCTCCTCTGCACACAAAGACTGAAACATTTGCTTCTTCTAGCATTGGCTACTCCTATGATTTTAAGCAAGTCCCTTCAACTTAAGATCCTTCTCTCATTACGTATTTCATGGGAAAACCTGATATTGTCCTAGAAAAATGAATTATATACCAACTGAGAATCTGTAACAGAACATCCAAATAAATCAAACATCAAAATAGCAATAAAGATCTTTTGACTCATTAAAAAAATGTAAAGATGTAAGAGGAAAAGCAACCTGATTTTAAAAAAAACATATTTTAAAAGATTTCATTATTGAATAAAAGGACACAAAGTAGTGGAAACCAAGTGAGCCGAGATTAACCAATGTAACTCTGAAAGACAAGGACAGGTTCACATACTTTCTCTGTAACATTAATTAATAGCAATTTTTTCTTCTTGCTATTGAAACTACAAAGTAATTGACTGCCCTAATGAATACACAAATTTCTCCAAAATGAATGCTGCTTTTGGAAAGCAAATTAATCTTCTAAAAAAAACAAAAACAAAAACCCTGTGACAAAGCCTTCCTTCAGGCAAGTTTCCAGCAGCCAGTGGGATATGCGAGGAATTAGGCAGTTTGCAAACATGTGGTTAAAAGTCCAGAATTGAGCCAGTGCTGACAATATTCAGAAAGGTTTCCTACACACATAACTTGCATATAAGTCCATTCATGATTTCAATGTGGATAAGGGCCAAACATCCCTATCATCGAGATTAATAACATCAAGTTTTTTTAAATGACACTGTTCTTATTCCAGCCCCCAAATCAACCTCCGTGCAGCACTGCATGATTTTTTTTCCTCCTAGCAAGTCAGAAAATTAAATTTTCTTCATTTCCAGCCAGGGGCCACTCAAACAAATCTAATGGGTGTAGACAGCATTTCCTGCCTACTGCAAGAAAATAATAGGATTGCCATTATTAACACCGCCTGGGGCATGCACTGAGGTGCGGCACTGAAGAAACTGACCTTTAATTTTCATTGGTTAGCCTGCAATGACTGCCTAATTTTGGGTTTTGTTTTGTTTTGTTTTTTAAAACAGTGAACGTTGGTTTTTTCTCCAACGTTAAGCTTTAACACTGGCTCATTCACTCTCATGGAGCAAGTCAGGCTCCAATCCCTACTATCCTTTCCATTCAACTGTGTTTATGTCTAGAACAACCCTGCCAGTAAACAACCAGCTAAAATTCAGTTTTGTTTTTCTTTTACTTTTTCTGGAGCTAGCCTTCCAATTTATAAGAAGTTGGTAAGACTTAGGCACTGCCAAAGCAGAGAAGACTACTCTAGTCATGGCATCTCTGCCAAATAGCCTATGTTATTCTAAAGAAATGAGCATCGTAACAGCGAGCAGCAAAGGTAGCTAAGATTTCCAGAAAGACAGCAAGGTCTTAGCCTGCAGTGCGCCGTTCCCCAGCAGTGGTGTCTTTATGCCATTACTACAGAAATGAAGAACACCATTTGAGGTGATGACCCAGAGATGAAAGGCAGGTCTTGGAGCCCCCATGGTTTCGCCCACTAAAGTCAAGGCCTGATCTTCCCTCTTAAAAACGGTTAGAACAACATCCACAAAAAAGAGAGAGGGAATGGGAGCAAGTGACTCTCCTTTATTACAACTTTCCTTTGATCCTAGACTTGGGAGAGGAAGCAGAGCTGTCATATACCTACTTAAAAGGAGACAACCTTTCTTTGAGGGGGCAGGGAAGAAGAAAAATACTGGTAGAATCAGCACTTGTTTAAGTACGTACTTCTTGGCATTCAGATATGCTTCCCCACCCTCACCCTGCTCAAAGTGCCTCTTACATATATTACCATTTTATGCCCACACTACCTTACTAAGGTTAACAGCTCAAGTGTGACTTTGGAGATGAGCTACAAAGATGCCACTTGAACAAGAACACTCAAGGAGTCGATGGCAAGGCTTGTATTCATATACACTTCTCAAGTAACAGGGGAATGCTTTTAAATAACTATCACCCCATTAAGAAGTATGTCCAGCGATTAAATGTCTGTCATCAGTGAACAAAATAAAATAATAAAACAGCAGCTCTCACTTGCTGAGCACTTGATGAAGCACCACACCCAGCTAACCAGCCCTAACAATTCCTTTTAACAGACAAAGCCACCAAGATTCAGTAATTAACCAAAGTCAGAGTTTCAAATCTGCAGTTACAAATCTGGGTTCTCAAACTCAGGACTCAGTTTCCAGAGCACAGGGGCTCAATCATCCCACTATAAATGATGACTGAAGATTTACCTTCTTACCCAAAATATTAGTTCCAAGTTAAGTGAGTAGTTTCCCATGCCCCCCAAATATGAAAACGGTATGTGATAATCTGCTATTATTTACAGACAAGGACTAAAGAATTCCCAAGAAGAATGGTTCCTCTAAAAAGATGTTTCCTTTTAATCTAACAAAGTTTGCAATTAAACTTTCTAGAAAAGTATTTATGCTTTTTCATGAAAAATGGTATGAAAAAGTTACCTCTTGGCCAAAATGCACACTTATTAAAGATATACAAATACAGCAATCTGTGTTTAAAAAAAAAACACTTTAAAAGAGGTTCTTCATTAATCTACCAAGCAGAATATCTGACAGCAGACTAGAACTGCCCCTCTACTGAACTCACAGGTAACTTAGTGGAAACTAGAACTTGGAAAACCTATCATCCCATGTAAAACATAATAGGAACAAACTCACTCACCTCTGTTGGTACTACATCCTTCCCAAACCCTGGCCTACTATCCTCTACTCCCTCCTACAATCCCTGTTTCTCACAAAAGCAAGAAAGCAAAACTTGCAAAACTGGAACGTTAATGGCAAACACCTGGAGCCTAAAATTACTCCAAACAAAATGCAGCTAATGTAATCTAGTGAAAAATTTATTTGTATTCTCAATTTTCTCTTACTAGCCAACTGCTATGCCTTAATAGGTTTGAACTCCTGAGAAAACTGAACTAAGAGAATTGGAAAGTAAAACATTAATAGGAAGTGACATTGTTACCGTGCTTAAATTTAATATAATGAGCAAATGGCAAAATCTAAAAGGCTATGTTTTAAAATTATCAGTGTCACCAGTATCATTAAGATACAGTTAAAGCTACAGCGCAGTAACCATATAGCAAGATTAGAATATGTCAAAATCAAATAAACCTGGAAATAACTTCTCATTAATAAAGAAATTTTATGGTAAATTAAAGATATCTGTTGTTAATTAAAGCCTGAAATAAAATACAAGCCTTAAAAATTATTATCCATTTCTTCTCCCCCTTCCCATAGCCCTCTTTAAAAAAAAAAAAAAAAGCAGGCAGATTGAGTCTGAAATGCCTGTGGGAAAGTAAGGTAAAGATATCTGTAGTTGATGGGCTTCCCTGGTGGTGCAGTGATTAAGAATCCGCCTGCCAATGCGGTGGACAAGGGTTTGAGCCCTGGTCCGGGAACATCCCACATGCCGCGGAGCAACTAAGCCCGTGCACCACAACTACTGAGCCTGCGCTCTAGAGCCCACAAGCCACAACTACTGAGCCCTTGTGTCAGAACAACTGAAGCCTGGGCACCTACAGCCCATGCTACCCAACAAGAGAAGCCACTGCAATGAGAAGCCTGCGCACAGCAACGAAGACCCGACACAGCCATAAATAAAAATAAAGTTCCCTTTCAAAAAAAAAAAAAAAAGATATCTATAGTTGAATATACAGGTCTAGAACTCAGGGATATAGCTAGGGGTTTGGAAATTACCAGTCTTTACCTGTGGCACAACAACAAGGATACCCATTTCCAGTATTTTCATGCACTAAGTATAAATAACGAGGAATATTCATTAAATAGTTAAATACATAATTTTAAAAGGACAGTATTTTAAAAATTGAACTTACTTCCTTTCTAGGAGGCTCAAAACTACTGATTTCATAATTTCCTTGAACATGAGTGTACACATGGGCGATTTTAGTATCTCTTATCCAAAGTTAAGTAAATCTCTACCTTCAGGTGACGATGGTAAAAATGAATGAAGGGTTAGACAGAAGAGGACCCAAGCAATTTAAACCAAACTTTAGCAAATTAAAATGCTCAAATCCTAAAATTAAAACATATTCCTTTTTTACAGTGCCTACAAAAAAAAAAAACTAGTTTCTTTACATCTTAAGGTATAAAATAGATGTCTTAAAATTAAATGCTCTTAAAAGTTAGTTCCATCATACACACACTCCTATACATAAAATAGATAACCAACAAGGACCTACTGTATAGCACAGGGACCTATACTCAATATTTTGTAGTAACTTAAAAGGGAAAAGAATCTGAAAAAAAATAGATATATATATACATAGGTATAACTGAATCACCGTGCTGTATACCTGAAACTAACACAACATTGTAAATCAACTATACTTCAATAAAAAAAATTTAAACAATTTTTTAAAGTTAGTTAGATCCTATGGTACTCTGTGTCATGAAGATCACCACCAGCAAGCTCTGAAAGCTGGGTTATAAGACAAAGACAAAGGCTTCCCGGCCCCCAGCTGTAACGAGGGGAGGGCCATGGGCAGCCCAGTGTTGGGGAGCCCTTCTCTGGGGTGGCAACCCGTCGTGAACATTTTACCATTTATAGCCTCCCTCCTGGGCAGAAGTTTTGAGAAACAAGAGAAGGTTGTTCTAACAGCCCTCACCATTCTGTGGAAACACAATCCCCAGGGAAGCACACAGCTCCTCCCGACCATGAGCAGCATTTTTGTGAAGCAGTGAGAATCAGTGTTTAGGTAACACCACCTTGGGCGCTGCGCCTTCATTGGTGTCTTCATTCACACCGCCCCACACAAACACCGGGAGAGAAAGCAAGTCAGGTCCCACTTCAAAGCCTTGTCCTTAACTCACCTTCAGTAAACTCAGTCTCTAAAGATGGAGTAGGGAACTCAATAATTTCTAACAAAGGAAGCATTTAGGGCTGCCAGCTCCCCAGGTTTAGCCCGGGCCGTCTGGGAAAGCACAGGGCTCCTATGAATCCTGAGGTCACCTCTTATTCACCACGGGAGCTGCTCTTTGCGCATGCAGAGATGAGACACGTTCTAATCAGTTCTGGGCTCATCCTGTCCCCGTGGCAGCCTTCGGTGCAACCCAAACACCACAAACTATTAGCCTTAAAAGGACAGAAAGGATTAGTATCAGGCATGGGAGGCCTTGCTTTTCCAGGTGCAAATTGTAAGTACAGGATCTTACCCTATATAAATGAACTTAAATGAAAGGCACTGAGGAGAGGGAATGCGAGATGAACAAAACTGTATTGCCACTGAGTGAAAAGGACTCTCTTTCATAGAATTTTTCAAATGTCTCAGTCAGGTAAAACTTCATTACCATTTCTTAGCCAACTGCTCTAGATTTTTCCCATTCACTATACTGAGTTTCTTATATATTACTGTCTATGAAGTATACTTTTATTCTCTGGTTTCTCTCATTCCAAGGTTAAGTTGCTTTTACAGAAAACAATCTAGGAAAATCTCCCTCTTGGGAGATGTCCAGATTATTATTATTGTTTCGAAAGAAAATTTTAGGTTTCTGGACCATAGACAGGTTGAACACATGGAAAGCATTCAACGAATACTTAGCCTTAGCATCAGCTACTTGGGAACACAAATAGACACTGTTCCAAGTCTGGATATACAATTAAGACATTTAATGTGAACTATTAAAGCAGCAGTGTGATACAGCTGGAAAGAAGTTTTGGAGTCAATCTAGGTGATCTTTTTAACCTTTTTGAGCATGTCTTCTAGTCTTAGTTCACTCAACAACCACTTATAGGGCAGCAGGTATGTTCTGGCTTCTGCGGTAGATGGTGGAAACACATAGAAAAACAGAAATAATACCTACCTTTCATAGTTTAATGAATATGGAAGAATGAATGAATATATACATATATATATATGCAAGTGCCTGGCACATGGTAGGTGCTCAACAATTGCTGGTCACTGTTATATTTTACATCCGACTTGCAGTTAGAATGTTTGGAAGTTTAGTGCACAAGTGACAAGTGTCCTTGTTTCTATACTGAACTGCTAAGAGCTGGTTATCACTTTATCCTAAAGAATACGACGTTAAATTCTTCTGAGGAGACCTTCGATTCTGCCCTAGGTCCTAACTAGAGTCCTCTGGTGTCCTAATTACTCCTCTCACCTCAGTTCTTTCCAGCCATCAGGTCAAAAACCTTAAAAGGACATTACCAAGAGGGCTGAGTCCCCAAGACTGGGTTTCCCAAACTTGTCTGATCATATCACTCACCTGAAGCATCTAATAAAGATTTCTGATCCCACCCCAGACATAATAAATAAGAGCACGTGCACCCTCCACCCCCTATAATGCTCCAAGAAAGTCCTCTCTTCTCAGGCGTGCTTTACTTCCACCTTCAAGTGGCTGAGGTCATTCTCCTCAGGTTTCCATGACATGCCCTCTGACCCTTTCTCCAGGGTTCAGTTTAGCACTGAACACTCTGGCCACCAGTGCAGCAGAATCAACTCTCTCTGCTGGACCCCCACCATCTCAGCAAGACATATGTTGTTGTTATTGTTGTTGCTGTTTTTCTGTCCCTTAATGCCTCCCTTCTAGAATTTCCCTATAAAAGATCATTTTAAACTACCACAGATCTCTGAAAAGTCACCTTTTTCAAAAAATAATTTTCTTAATTTATAATTCCCAAACTGACTCCAATAGACAAGCAAAACATACATAATTGAAGTCCACATTTTTAGGGAACAGAAATATAAGCTATTTATTCTATTTGTATTTTCAAAATCAATTAGTGATCTGATACAGACCTAAAAAAAAGTCCATGTATTCTCTGGAGAACTTTGTTTCTTTAAAATAACAGTAAATGAAAGGCTAGGTTTGCACTGAAGGTGACTCATGCCTTTGTTTTGTTTAATATTTATTAGATCCCTACCATGAGAAAAAAAACTTTTCAGGAAAACTGTGGAAACACAAAAATGCCTGTAACATGGCCCATGCTTCAAAGAAATCAACTTCAGCAGAAGAAATAATGACTTGAGCACCTGAGGAGAGGTACTAAGTTTAAATGGCACATTCAACCTAGGAATTCATCTGTCTCTCCATCCATCCATCCATCCAGTGAGCATTTACTATGCACTCACCATCAAAGACATTAAGTTAAATCAGTAAATATCCTTACACTCACGTAAGAGTGACAAGGAAACAATCAGACAACACTGAAAAGGACAAGTGTTCTGAAAAGTATAGAAACAGTGCCAGAAGAAATTAAAGAAAATGATAAATTACCTGAAATCATGGCTCTGGAACAAAATGAGTATATGCAAAATAGAATGAGACACTCTTTTCTTTTGAGTAGGTCAAAAATCAGTGAAGACCGCTCTGTGAACATGGTGTTTTAAGTCCTCATATCTCTACCAGATATAAAGAGACTGTGACTCTCTGTACCTTTTGAAATCAGTTCGTAATGATCCTATCTCTAGAGTAATTTCTAGGCCACAAAAATGACCTGCTATGGTATGAAAGCCATTTACACATACAGCAAAGAAAATATACCCTTATAGATGGCAAAGCATGCAGACACACTAGCATCATACCCTTGCGACTTTATACTGTTTTCTGGGAGTTCAGGAATTAATGAACTATTATGGACGGCAAATATTTCACAGTATACGGTATAATTTTTCCTTGAACTTATTTGTATGTAAACTTAAATCTTTCTATCTGAATTTTTACCTGATATTTTCAGTATTCCTAACATGCACTTTACATCTGACGTTTAAGCTTTATATCCAATCACTTAACAAAAATCCTGCCCCATCTTTTCATAAGTGATCTGCACAAACTCAACATCAATACCTCAGAAGCAAAAAAAGAAACAAAACACCGACACTCAGAGAAAAGTCACCACTATGAAATTATTAGGTGCTAGAGGCAAGTTCAGATGAATAAAACAATACTACATGCTTGCCTGCTTTCACTCTATCCCCTCCCAATAAGTTTTGGTCTAACAAACTGAAGAATGTTAGCACCTAATGCTTTTCCAACACTAAGTACTGAGATGACTTAGACCCTTTCTCTAAGTGGAAATCAAAGTTTTCCCTAAAGTACTGAAGATGACAAAATTGGGGGGGAAAAAAAGGTTTAAAGGTTAGAAAATATGACAGGTCTAATTGTACATCCTACTCTCTGGTTTTTGGATGACTCACAGTAAATTCAGGATAGATTACCTTTATGTGCCTATGTGGTCTGTGGATACTAATAAACTACCTGGCTCATCTAAATGTTAAAATATCTTTCTTTTCCCTCCAGAGATCTCCTACTTTTAAATAGTCTCTTCTTAAATTCAACTCAGTTAATAAAATAAGGAAACTCTGACCTCCAAAACTGGCCTAGGAGAATCTCCGTTTACTCTGTAATGGGAGGTGGGGAGGGCGGGGAAACATCTACACACCAACATGGAGCAGACCAAGGGGGAGCAAACAGAGGCAAGCTGAAATCCTGTGGAATAAATCTCCTTCAATTTTTTTCAATTTTTTATTGTGATAAAATATACATACATTTGCCATTTTAACCATTTTTAGCCGTACAGTTCAGTGGCATTAAGTACATTCACAATATTGTATAACCATCGCCACTATTCATTTCCAGAACTTTTTCATTATCCCAAGCAGAAACTCGGTACCCATTAAACTATAACACCCATTCCTCTTTCCCCAGCTCCTGGTAATCTCTATTCTACTTTCTTCTCTATGAATTTGCCTATTCCAGGTACCACACATAAGTAGAAACAGGCAATATTTGTCCTTTTGTGTCTGGCTTATTTCGCTCAGCATGTTTTCAAGGTTCATCCATCTTGTAGCAGGTACTGGAATTTCATTCCTTTTTACGGTTGAATAATAATCCACTGTATGTACACACCGCATTTTGTTTATCCATTCATCTGTGAATGGACACCTGGGTTGTTTCCACCTTTTAGATGTTCTAAATTATGCTGCTATAAACACTGGTGTACAGGTATCTGTTTGAGTCCCTGCTTTCAATTATCTTGGGTACATACTTAGAAATGGAATTGCTAGGTGATTATATATTTAACGTTTTGAGAAACCGCAAAACTGTTTTCCACAGCAGCTGCACCTTTTTACATTCCCAACAACAATACACTAGTGTTCCAATTCAATATACTCTTAAGTATTCTCTGATTCACTAATTCGGAATAATGTTTACCTTTATTACCCTAAATTAAATTTTTTTTCCTGATACAAGAAAAACCACAACAGAAAAATCAGGAACAGTAATATCTGAAGACATTTAGTATTTTCCTCTTAAATGACTTAATAGAAAATATAAAATGTGTTTAAAAATAACACTTTAAAATATAAGAGAAAAAGGAGAATACCCTAAAAATATATTAATGATCCTACACTTAGAACTTGTACCATAAAAACTTGTCAATCTGAACCCTAAAAAGTCATATACTTGAAAATCTCATGTCTGAGTAAGTGGATGCAAATACTTGAGATATTTTAAAGGAAATTTACCTTTCTTATGGGTCAGTTCACACAGTACCTGGAACAAGAAGGTCTTGCTTTAGTAAACCAGAAGACGAGGCTGTGTAATGAGCTTACCTAAATACCACTGGCAGTAGTTTCCACAACTTTGCCCAAACTCACGGAGGAGGAGATGGGCAGCTAAAAGCAATAATGATGTCCTTAAACCTTTAACACCTGCTCTTACCAATCTGCCATCAAGTGCTTACAGGAGACAGCAAGTAGCAAAACAAATGGCAACAGAAAACCGCCAAAACAAATCAACAGGCATATTTGGGAGTCTATTGGTGGGGGTGGGGTGAGATGGGGAGGTGGATATTTGTTTATTGTTGTGATTTATTTTGCATACAAAAATATAGTTCTAACTTTTGCTGGTAAACTGTTCCTAGTTCATGTGATAGCACTGAATAAATTGACATGTATTTCATGGCGGTTCTGCACCTCTATGAAAAAGCGCACTAGGAGAACTAGCTTCAACCCATACTGCAGTTTTACACTGCTTTTAAGTAAATTGATTTTTCCAAGGTGCTTAAAGTGTTTTGTCCTCCTAATTAGGTAAATATTCCCTCTATGATCTATTTAAACTTCTGTTATGGTAAAACCTTTTCATATAGAGTAGGAAGCCAAACTTTATCCTAGACTTGCCTGGATAATTGCAAATTCCTAATTAGTTACATCCAGAACAATGGAGTTATTTTTAACAGAGACCCTCTTCCACCAGCTGTGGAGAATCTGACTGAGATCCTTAAGAATAAATTAAATCATGTTATTTCCTGGGATTTTAGAATCTACCATTATTTCTCAAACATACTATATTTGCTCATGTATGAAGACAATTATCTGGATAATTATTTCAACAGAAAGCTTTTCATAATTGAACACTATGAGTTTGTATTATATCAACTTAGTTTAAGCAAATTTTTCTAACTGGTTGCCATTATAAAAACCTTCATCTTCCAGAGTCAAAACAAGGAAGTATCGGAAGCCTAAAATTCTAACATAAATTTAGTTTTAAACATAGCCTATAGGTGCTCCAATTTTAACATTTCTCAAGTTTCAGAAAGGAGCAAAGGACTGAAGTTATCACCATCCTGCTCTAGGAGTCTGGTGGTAGACACAGCTCTCTATACTACATTCCAAAAATATGAGCAAAATACCCCTAGAAGTAAACAGAAAAATGTCTTGCATTTGCCAAAAAGTCAGGACAGCATAAGAATATTCCATTAAGAACCCAGTTTAGAACTCAGTAAGTGCCTCCTGAGTCAATAAACAAGTGAATGAAATAAAATTACATTTTAAAATCAAACATAATCATTTAACACATGGGACATTTTAAAGATACCTACTAGAATCTCAAATAATGCTAGCTTTTGCTGAACACCGTCTCACTAAAATCTCCTCCCTCCAGTTACTTAAAAACTGACAAGCAGTTGTAATATTATAGAAACAAAAGATATTAGGAGCCAGTGACTGAACCGACAGGGAGTATTGCCAAAGACATCTCATCAGCCAATGAAATTACAATCCAGGTGTTTCAGAATGCTAAACTTGCATATCTCAACTAGGGACAAAAAGAGATTCAAGGACTGATCCATTTTTAAACTGAGAAACCTCCCCACCTGTAATAGTTGATCATTATAGTCTATCTTACCTGATTTATACCTGGTGGTTTAAAAACCTCCCAACCCCCAATTCCAACCCCACATACCTCTGGTCTCCAAGGACTCATCCTTGACACTAAACCTGCACCATAAACAATTCCCCTCTGGGTAAGCTTGTGACTAGAGATCAGCCTCTCATTGGCTGTACCTTGCAAAGAGTTCAAGTACCAACGTCAAGTCATCCTCCCAAGTGAGCCTATATTTGGCTTCCACAGAAACCTGCCTCTGTCTAGCCACAGTGATTGAAGCATTCTCTGCCGTTTAAAAAACACATTAATACTGTACCATACTGTGTATTTTAAGGTTAAAAAAAAAGTGTGGGCTTATGAATATTTTCTTATATTCAAAGGCATTCAATGTCAACTAAAGAATAAAGCTTCTCCTCAACCACCTAAGTGCATTCCCAACAGCTGTTAAGGATGAGAATTAAGGTTTGCTTGAAAATGTCTTAACACAAAAAACTCTCATTGAATGGATTAACCTTGTTAAAGTGAAGAAAAGGCAATTGTGATTTCTAAAGTGAAAACAGAGGTAGGATGCAAAGATTCCCCTACACAGAAAATGATTCTTTTCCCCCATTCTCAGCTATAATTATTGAAAGCTCAAATAACAGGCTTACTAAGATAATATACAGGAACTAAAGCCTATGCCTCTATCATTGCTTTGGAAGTTCCTCTAATAAGAGATTGCACTTTGTCCCCTCCACCTCAAGAATGACCCTGAATCAAGCAGACTGCCTTGTCCACTTCAGCAATGCTAACGAGCTACAGACCACATGTAAGGAAAGACAACTTTTGAGAGGTCACAGATCAACTATTACATTAAGAGTAGGGAGAAAATGAAACTGCTATCTAAAGATTGAAACTTTATTTACTCATCACAAAGGAAAAAATAAACCACTTTTCAAAGTGGCCAAACACAATTTGGAGGTCTCTGAAAACATACAAAGTAATACTGTAAGAACAGCTCAGTTTTTAAACTTTGGAATATAATGAACTATGGAGTTTGTATAAGGCTTTGCTAAACACTTTTCAATACACTGACTCATTAACCCCTTGTGACAACCACCTGATAAATGGTACAGGTGAGATGTTTTCGCCTTATACTAAAATGAGGAAACCCAGACTGAGAGGTTCAGTAGTCTAACAGGGACACACAGCCAAGAAGTAAACTAAGTCCTTGACAGATAAGATATTCTGATTTCAAACCCATACTCAGATGTGGCCTGCACCAGAGGGTATAAGATTTCTAATCTTTGCCAATCATTTCGATATCTTTATCTTTTAAATTACGTCTCATTTGTACTAAGCACCTTGATGTCCTAAAAATGGAACCATACATCCTGAGTTAAATCATGTTTCCAATATTTGTCACACTCACAAGAACACTATAATCCAATAACATGGTTCTTATGTTGGTTCCTTGAAAATAACTATGATCCCAATAGTCAGGAATGGGTTATGAAAGGGTTTTTCAGCTATCTGATTGTCTAACTGATGCCTCACCTTTAGTTGAATTTATAATTTTCAGAGCTGGAGGCCATGCAATTCACATAACACTAAAATAATATAGAACAATTTAAAGCTGATTTACTTGTGTAGGTCTTTCAGGATCATATAATGCTCTAGGGTCAGGATTATGAGCTGCAATTATCCCTGAGCAGTACAGTAACTATGAAAGATACAGCAGATTCAGATATATTTATAATGAATCTGGAAGTTACTGCTCTTAAAATCCTAATAAAAAGAGATTATTTTATCATCTGTCTTTTCCTGAAAGCAGTATGCATAAAAAAAAAACCAGAAAGAAAAAGGTATTGGGTTACTGGATATTTATGGATGAAATCCACATAAATGAATGCTTACTTTAACATGAGTTGGAATTTTCACTATTTCATATAAAATCAAAAAGTTGTTGAAATTCCTTCTACCAAATAAATTCTAAAATGTAACAGATTTAAATTAAATCCACTAATTAGAAAACTATTTGACCATATGCCACCTAAAGAATCTTTCTTGCTGTTTGTTTCAATCTTAAACATATTCTTCCCAATTCACAGACAGATCTAGTGCTTTATATTTGAATTTCATTCTCTGGTAGTAAAGCAATGATTTTAATTCTTCAGATTAATTGTGCAGCTAGTTAAGGAAAAGTGAGTGATAGTTTGGCTATATTATTTACCTGAATGAAGACATTTGAAAAGCATCACCGAATTAACAGGTAACCATGGATATCAGGGGTAATTTTTTTTCAACTCCCCATCAGTGATTTTTCATGCTGCTCCCTACTTATACTTTTATTACATTGAAATAACCAAGAAGCTCTAACTACCTTCTCAGCAATTCCTATAGGCAGTTATTTCAATCAAACAGAAAATGTCACAAAGTTTTTTTCTATCAGTTTTTACCATGACATTCAAGTATTTTTAAAAAAACATTTTTTGCTTGTTTTTGAGCTATAGGTAATCCAGTATTTAAATTCCACTTAAGAGTTGAATATAGTCTTCCTCTGGTGGTATGGAAGGAAGAAAACTGAATTACAAGATCTTAAAAGCAATAAATAAGCAATAAACGTGAATAGATTTGAGAGTCAGAAAGTTCTACGTTGCAATCCCCAATATGGTACCTAACCACTAGCCACAAGTAGCAGTTTAAGATAATTAAAAGTAAATAGAATTTAAAATACAGTTCCTCCATCGAACTAGCCACATTTTAAATGGTACAACAGCTACACGTGCCTGGTGGCTGCCATACTGGACAGCAGATATAAAACCATTTGCATTACAGAAGAAAATTCTATGTAATCTTACACAAGTTACTAAATTTCTGTGAACCTCAATGCCTTGTCTATAAAATGTCCTTAACATCACCTAAATTGAAAGATTAGAATTGTAATGAGATAATATATAAAAAACACAATACACAGTACTTAGTACACATTAGATAGCTAAAAAAGAGTAGCTATTAATACAATTCTGTATTGGATTTTAATCTCTGATTGCCAATACCAAACAAGTCACTTCCCCTCCCTGGGCCTCATTTTCCTAAAACTGAAAAGCTGGGAAGTTCTTCAGGTTTTCAGTTCTAAGGACGTTATCAAATTTTACCACATAAAATGAAGTGTTAAGCAAAAGGGGCACAAACTCCTACCGAGTAAACTACTACTCAGGCTCCTACAGCCAGCTTCCTAACGGATCCCAAGCATTCCTCTAGAAACCCTGGAAGACTGGCTCTCCAATACAGCCAGCCCATGGTCTGATGTGAGCTATTTATAAGGTCTGTCTTAAAAGGTTACTGGAATATCTTTCTGATATTGTACATACTGTAATTAGAAGCTACAACCTCCTATTCCATGATAGTATCTTGCAGTTTTAAGATCTCTTTTAAAATGAACGCTATCTTCACGTAGAATTTTTTTCTCTTACAAGCATTTAAGCCAAAACACTTTAAAAGCACATACGAGTCTAAGTACCATTTTTTAGAGACTTTTTCTTTCTACCAGCTATGCCTCATTCTTAGCCAGCTTGTGGGTGACCCTCTAGCGTCTAAACAAAGTGAGAATTACACCCTTATAGGGGGGAGTCCCCTTGCAGGACCAGAAGCATGCCCAAAGACTTTACCCTCGTTAACAGCTGCTCCCCGGGAGCCAAGAAATTTACTGAACGCTGGTTCCACAGAGGCCGCTTCCAATCAGGGAGAACCACGGGGCCCCAGGCAAGGCACAAAACCAGGGCCACGGGCTGCTCTTGGCTGTGGCTGCGGGTCTCTTCCCCCGGGCGTTGTCCAGGGCCCCAGAGTCACAGCGTTAACTTGAGAGTGAAGAGCAACTCAGGCAGTAGAAATGAGAACAGAGCGGTGCATTTTTGCCCGAGGCCAGAAGCCTCCAAAAAAAAAAAAAAAGTGTTATTCCAGAGCAGATTCCTTTTCTTCCGGGTCTGTCTGCTCCCTCTCACTCTCTGCCTACAACCACCGTGCCTCCCCTTTTCCAATGCCCCACCTCTCTCCACATTAAAAAAAAAAAAAAAAAGGTGGCGTATTCCCTCTTCCTTAGCTTTCCCCACCAGGGCCTGGAAACTGGAGGAAATTCAAATCAAATAACTGCACATTAAAAAATAAACATACAAGCAATCAGGGGGTGCCCACCGAACAAACGACCTCGCCTGTCCCAAAATATGATTAACCCTGGATGGAAGATGGGGAGGAAGACTAGAAACCAACAGGGATTGAGAGAGAAACGTGTGGATCTGGGGCCCCAGCGTTGGCCCGTCGCGGCCAAATTCCAAATTTTGTTTCAAGAACACGCTGGACTGATGAGAATATAAAATATAAAAAGTTTTAACTTTTAAGTAAGTCCGCAAACAGCACTGTCTGGATAAAATGCCATTGCTTCCCTTCGTCAGGGATAGAAGGGTGGGAATTGAGGTTCGAAAAGCTCCAACTCCAACCGCGCACTCCTGGAAGCCTCCCGGCCAACGGCGCCTCCGGGCGGCCCAACCCAGTCTCCAGAGACACCGGGCCCGGGTGCTCGGGCTCCCACGGGGCGCCGGGACCGGGCCTTTGGGAAAGTTCGCGGGCACAGCCCGAGGCCCCACTTTCCGCCCAGAGTGACAGGCCCTTCCCACGCCGGCCGGCCCCCGCCCCACCGCGGGCACCAGACGGTCCGCGCGGCCCCTCCCGGTCGCCTCTGGGCACGGATTCCGCCCGCCAGCCCCACCCCGGCCCGGGCGCCCCTCGGGGTGACCGACTGACCGGAGCTACGCTGGCCCACACACCCGGTCGCCCGCTCCTTCCCGCCGCGCCCCACTCCCCCGCCCGAGCTTCCAGCCGCCTGCTCGCCGAGTCCGGCCGCAGCCGCCGGTTACCGCCCCCAGCCCGGGGGGAGCCCGGGGGGCAGGACGGGGAGGGAGGACGTGGCGCGCACGGAGGTGGCCAGCGGCGAGGCGGGGAGTGTCCCTGAGAGGCCTGGCCTGGGCTGGGGGCCGGCGCGGGCTCGGGACCCTCCCCGCGAGCATCCCCGGGTCGGAGGTCCCGGCCCGCCCCGCCTGGCGCGGAGAGGCGGCCCCAACTTCCAGCCCCACTTCGCACACCCGCCCTCCTCCCCTCCACCATATGGAAATCTACAGCCTCAGAAAGTGACACGTCGAAGATTCCTCGGCCCCTCCGCCCGCCCTCCCCCTCCCGGGCAGCGTTCCTGCAGCGGAGATTCCGGGAGGGGGAGCGGATTCCTCGGACAAAATCTGCTGGGAAGGCCTGGGAGGGCGACGGGGAGAGGGAGAGGGGGGGGGAGGGAGAACCCGGGAACCACTGCCCAGATTTTTTTTTCCATCAAGAATCTACCCGTTTCTTTCCCTCCTCCAAGCCCTGGCCAGCTGGGGGGACGAGCGGGGGCCCGGAGCCCAGTGAGACGCGGCCCCAAAGCGTTGGCCGACCCCCGCTCCCGGGCCCCGTGTTCCCGGGGTGCCCAGAAGAGCGCGGAGCGCCCCAGCACTCTGGCGCCAAGTTTTCCTCGGGAAGCCCGCTGCGCCCGGAGCGCTCCGGGACAGGAACGCACTTTGGCGGACTCGGCGTCCGGTCGGGGCTTTCCAGCGCGCCGTGACCCGGCGGCTGAGACTCGGGGTCCGGGTTCCCCGCATTCTCCCGCTCCTGCATGCCTTACCTTCCCTCGGGCTGAAACGCGGGGCTCCGGGCGCGCCACACACCGGGTCTCCCACGCCTTCCCAGCAGCCAGCCCCGAGAATCCCTGCCGCCCCTTCGCAGCTCCCGCCGCTGCTGCAGCCGCCGCTCTCCTTGTCCTCCGGCCGCCGCCGCCGCTCAAATAACTACCAGGAGGGTTAGATGGGGGATTCCGCCATGTCAATGATGTCGGGACCACATGGGGATTTGGGGCCCGCCCCCTGCCGTAATCTGCCGAGTATAACCGCCTCCACAAGCTCAGATTCGCAGGCGCCGTGGGATCCTCCTTCCCCCTCCCCCCGCCTCCAGACCTGCATAACTATCCGGAAACTCTTTTTGGTTCAGCCGGACTAAAGAAGTCTTAGGCTTAGAGGAACTAGCAACTCCTGAAAGGCTAGGGCTGCATATTCTGCAAACGATCGCCAACACCAATATAAATGCAGGGTTTGCTGAGTAATAATCAGAGCTAAAACTATGACATTATTTTTCATTTACACATATATTAACTTTTTTTAAAATCCCCACAACAACCTTATGAGCTATTTTGTCACCCTTCTCTATTTCCCACAGCAGTTTGTTCATATGGTTAACGTAGCGTGAACAGATTTTATTACACCGAAGTTAAAATGTCTATTTCCCCCTACAGTACCCAATATGAGCTCACAAGAGCAGAGAGTGTTCCTTACTCATATCTGTATTTCCGTATCAAACATAGCATAATGCATAGGCCACAGTAGGACTCATTAGATAATTGCTGAGTTATATTAATCAAGTCAAATGTAATGTATCCTGTTGTACAGACTCAAAATGGTTAGCCAACTGTATCCCATCCCACCCCTCAAATTATCCAGGGAGACAAGAAAGTAGAAATTATCCCAGAGAGGCCACTTCTCTTTTTAGCTTCCCAGGTATTCTAAATAATTACATTAGCTTCAATTATTAGGCTACAAAGCAGTACTAGGTAGCAACCAGAGGCAATGTATTACTTTCATTGACCTAAAAAATACATAACAACCATTTGTCAGATAAAGTTACTGTACATAGTACTGTATTTTTTTCTCTTTTTTTTTTGCGGTACGCGGGCCTCTCACTGTTGTGGCCTCTCCCGTTGCGGAGCACAGGCTCCGGACATGCAGACTCAGTGGCCATGGCTCACGGGCCCAGCCGCTCCGCGGCATGTGGGATCTTCCCGGACCGGGGCACGAACCCATGTCCCCTGCATCGGCAGGCGGACTCTCAACCACTGCGCCACCAGGGAAGCCCCGTAGTACTGTATTAAAGCCTGAAGAACATAAAAGAATACTAAGAAATAGCTCCTTTTGTTGTAGAATTTGCAATTCTTTTTTGGAGATGAGGGAATAATGGTGAATCCAGGTAAATGGGGCCCTCCCTCCTAACTGGCTTCTTTCCGCAAATGTTCCCAAAGAGTCTCTGGAAGCCATCTTTCTAGAACATGGTTCCAATCCTAGGCCATAGTTCTGTATTGGAAGGGAAAAAAGATAAAGCAGAGGTTCCCAGCTCCTGCCTCAGCTTCTCTAGCTTGCCCCTGAGCTATGGCCTCCAACCCAGCTGAACTCTCATGACTTCCAAGCACCTCTCTCCCTCTGCACATCCTTTCACTCTGTCTGGAGCATACTTCTTCCTCTACCCTATCTAAGGATCATTTCCTCATCTTTGATCACCCCCTCCCTTCCCATAGCCTCGCAGCTCTTTTCCCCACAATCTCATAATGCTCTTCAGTGCTTCTCACATTGCTCTGAAGTTACTGTATATCTCTTCCACTTGGCTGGTCTTGTTCATTTTTGTATCCCCAGCATTAACCTAGCATTGTACTTTGAATATAATACCCTCCTTATAAATGTTTGTTGAATAAATTAATTTTAAAGTATGTTTTAAGAATCTGAATGACTAGATAAATGGGCAAACTTCAGAGGGTGGAAGTTTGAATTCAAGTGTAGTAAGACAGGCTTGGCAAAGGAGGTAAAAGTAGGCAAGAGAAATTCAGAAGACAGAATTATTTCTTCCAGTTTCTTCCACTAGGCTGAATTTGTTCCAATTAAGAAGAATCGGGGGCTTCCCTGGTGGCGCAGTGGTTGAGTGTCCGCCTGCCAATGCAGGGGACACGGGATGGTGCCCGGTCCGGGAAGATCCCACGTGCCGCGGAGCGGCTGGGCCCGTGAGCCATGGCCGCTGAGCCTGCGCATCCGGAGCCTGTGTTCCGCAACAGGAGAGGCCACAACAGTGAGAGGCCCGCGTACCGCAAAAAAAAAAAGAAGAATCAGGACTTCCCTGGTGGTCCAGTGGTTAAGACTTTGCCTTCCAATGTAGGGGGTGCAGGTTCGATGCCTGGTCAGGGAGCTAAGATCCCACATGCCTCGAGGCCAAAAAACAGAAACATAAAACAGAAGCAATATTGTAACAAATTCAATAAAGACTTAAAAAAAATGGTCCACATTAAAAAAAAATTTTATAAAAAGAGAATCAATGATACAAAATGCCTTAAAATTTTAAATGTATTTTCATATATATAATGTCAGCGTTTCATTTGTCTTCTTATCCTAACACCTAACATCAGTTTTGGACAGAATAGAAACCCAATTAAGTGTTTGCAAAATGAGAGGAAGTATGGTGTAGTGGAAGAAGCACGGAAATTATAATCAGACAAAAACCAGTGACATTGGACAAGTTTTTAAAGTTCTCTGAGCCTGGGTCATTTATTTATTAAGTGGTGATATTACCTTCCTGCTAAGGTTGTTGTGAGGAATAAAAACCTCAAGCACCTGATAATAAATAAAGGCTGGTTCCTCCTTGAATGAATGAATGAATGAATGAAGATGCCTTTACTAGAGAGAAACTTTTGAGAAGGCTCCCAACTACGTGTTGAGAGATTTAAATTTCATAATTGAGAAATCACTGTAGGATTATAAAGGCATGAAGTGACTGAAGTGGGTTTCAAAGTGGATTCTCCTAGCAGCAGGATCTAAAACAAGGTTCATGTCAGAGAGGCATGCCCTGAACCCATGAGGGAGATGATGAAGTCTTAGCCCGGAGCGGTAGTTCTGCAAATAGGAAGGAGGGCTTCAACTTAAGGCAATGAGTATTATTGTCTTGCGTTGACAGCACCCAAGTCATCTGCCACCCTAGGTCCTAAGTTATAGAACCACAGTCATAACTTTGCTCCAAAAGCAACTTAGGACTTGCTCTAGTACAGCAATTAACATCCAAATGAGATGCCTAGAAGTTAAGACCTATAACAAAATATACAGACTTGCAAACCCTTCCATCGCCCATGCAACGTAAGCTGAGTTGTGTTAAAATTTTTAAATAAATAAAAGGTTCAAAGTTATACTTCCTGACTTTAGATAACTTACTTTATAACAAAAGAAATGCAAATCTAACATATTTGAAACTAGCATTGAAAAGGTCTCAAACCATTAAACCTGTAATACTTCTCAGCCTAAGATTTGTAAATTCAAACCTCTTTCTCAAAGATCACTATAGCTAGTAATACCTAATATCTAGAAGACCCAGCCAGGTTCTCAGTCTCCATATCCTACCTCTGCCTGCAGCTGGGGTTGCTAGATTCTCACAGGCAGGCTCAGTCTTGCCTCTAATCTTGAAACACAATCTTGACCTTAGAGGACATTAACTCTTTGCATCTACTTCTTGTTCTAATGTACTGAGCCAGATCTGATACCAGCTTCAATACGAATATTGATGAAAAACCAATTAATCCTGTTATGAAGAGTGTTAGAATTCACTAGAGTGTGAACTAGAGTAAGGGTTAGCCAGCTCAGTCAACAATAAAATCTAAGAGCAACATTGCAACTGCACTTTTCTCCAGAACAGTTCAACCAGTCAAGCTATAGTTTCACCTTCCTTACTATTGTTCAATGCAAGACAAGGGCAAATTGTAACTATATATATATATATATATATATATATATATATATATATATATATAAGTCATTTCCAAAAGAGTGTCCCACAGTTATCAGAACTATTCAGGTAGAAGCTGAATAAGCTGTCAGGGCTCATAAAATCACAGGCCTGATAGAGAGCTAAAGTTTTTCGGCCTGCTCTCTCCCAAAGCAGAATCTTTGCCCCACGTCAATGACAGCTAAGCACCCAGCCTCAGCCTGAGCACCGCCAGGAAAAGGGAAAATGCTTCTTTCCAAGACAGCCTTTTATCAACAACTCTAGACCCAAACCAAGTCTTCTGAAAACCGCCTCCTTGCAACTTTCCCCCACGGGTCCTGTTTCTGCCCTCTGGAGGCAGATAAAGTAACAACAGTCACCGTCCACATGACTTCCCTTCCAGCAAATTGACGTTACCAGTCATACCTGTTCTCTTTTCCTGGATAAACATCTCTGACTTGCTGACCTCTTCATCTCATCACATGGCTTCCAGATCTCTCTTCATCCTTTTCTTCCACCACCTCTAGGTACCTACGTGTTCAACAGCTCTGAAAGCTGGGTATTCAGATTCTGTCCATAATATTTCAGGCATGATCGACACACAGCCAGAGTGGTACACTTTGCTGCTTTAATTTGGACAAAATGCTTGTATTGTTACAGTTTAATATTGTGTTAATTTTCTTAGCACGCTCTTCATCCTGTTAACTCATGCTTTCTTCTTCCATGAAAAGTTGTCAAGCTGGGCATACATCGGGAAAACAACTGATTTTATTTTAATTGGTTTTAATTACTGTTAAATAGTTGAATATTTCATTTTATAAAATTTCACTTTTAAGTTTCATTCTTACATTCCAGCCTACCTAGTACTTTCTGGACAACCTTTCCCAGCTTTGTGACATTGATAAGTATGACAAGCATGATTTTCATGTTGCCATCCAAGTCACTAATAAACCACAAAAAAAGACAAGGCCAAGAACTACTAGTAATTTTTCTCCAACTGAAGGTAAATTTGAGGTAAAGTCATTTAAAAAGCTCTGAATTTGTCCATCCCACTGACTTACTCTGAACCCCACACAACAGTGGAGCAAGTTGGGTTTGACTTTCTTCATAGTCATTTTTATTATTCTTGCCCACTCTCATACCTGATTTACTCCTATGATCATTTTTTCTTCCTAAGATGTCAAGACTTTTGTATGATACTTGAGTCTCTTCACACCAGGTATGCTAAATATTATCTTCCTCAAACAAATTCAAAATTTTCCCTGGATAGAAATACATGTAGATATATCTGTCCTTCACAGAGAAATGAAGCTAAGAAATATCTTTAGCTCAGGCTACATGCCTCAGATACAAACCATTTTAGTCAAGGAGAGATTCTGAGATTTGACCAGAAAGCACTGAGTTGGAAAAAAGTAAACTTATTGAAGAGCCAGCTGGGCCCATTCTGTTTGTGAAGAGTTGGATATCATACTTGAAATTGTTTCTCATCTTTTGTGTAGTTACCACAGTATTTCTTTTAGTTCTTGGAAGCATACTCACTGGTATTTCACATGTAATCTGTGTGTCTCAGAACTCAGTGTAACTCAGGGAGTTAAATCACATATACATTAATACCCTTGCTCTGACTCTGACAGCCACCATTATTGCAGGACATCTCACTACCCTTGTACTCTTTCTGGTTCTTTCTAGAAGTCTCCTGTGAGTTTACAAGCATGCTTTTTCAGAGTGCTTCAGTAACTTATCAACCCAGCCAGAGCAGCTAATGTGGCACCTCCCACTGTCCTGAGCCTCCTACTGTTGGTAAAACCATGGAAAGCCCACCCTGGTTACCCTATAAGGCCAGCACCTCCCTCGGACAGACTCACTTCTCTCTGTCTCTGGACAAACTCTGTGAGATATAATTAACATACAGCACTGTATAAGTTTAAGGTATACAGCATAATTATCTGACTTACATACATCATGAAGTGATTATCAGGATAAGTTTGGTGACCATATATCACCTCATATAAATACAAAATTAAAGAAATAGAAAACAAAATTTTTTTCTTGTGATGAGAACTCAGGATTTACTCTCTTAACAACTTTCATGTACAATATTTCATATACAACAGGGTTAATTATATTTATCATGTTGTACATTACATCCCTAGTATTTATCTTACAGCTGCAAGTTTGCCCCTTTTGACTGCCTCCATCCAGTTCCCCCTCCCCCCATCCACCACTCCTGCCTCTGGTTACCATGAATCTGATCTCTTTTTCTATGAGTTAGTTGGTTAGTTTGCTTTGAAAATGTAATTGACCTACAATACTATGTTAGTTCTCGTTATACAACATAGTAATTCGATATTTCTATACTGTTTCAAACTGATCACCAGGATAAGTCTAGTTACTATATGTCACCACAAAAAGATATTACTTAGTTATTGACTGTATTCCCCACACTGTACATTTCATACCTGTGACTCATTTATTTCCCAACTGGAAGTTTGTACATTGTAATCTCCCTCACCTATTTCTTTGCTCCCCCTACACCCTTCCCCTCTGGCAAACTCCTGTTGGTTCTCTGTATCTATAACTCTGTTTATGTTTTGTTATGTTCGTTCATTTGAGGTTTTTTTAGATTTCACATATAAGTAAAATCATACAGTATCTATCTTTCACTGTTTGACTAATTTCACTTAGCATAATGCCTTCAAGTTCCATCCATGTCAAAAATGGCAGAATTTCCTTCCTTCTCATGACAGTAATATTCCATTGTATGTATATATATATATATATATATATATATATATATATATACATCACATCTTCTTTATCAGTTCATCTACAGACAGACAATTAGGTTGTTTCCATATCTTGGTTGTTGTGAATAATGCTGCAATGAATGTGGGAGCACAAATATCTCTTTGAGATTCTGATTTCATTTTTTTAGGCTATATACCCAAAAGTGGGATTGCTAGATCATATGGTAGTCTACCTTTAATTTTTTGAGGAACCTCCACATGTGTTTCATAGTGGCTGCACCAATTTACCTTCCCACCAACAGTGCATGAGGATTCCCTTCTCTCCACATACTCGCCAACACTTGTTTTCTGTTGCTTTCTGACAATAGCCATTCTAACAGGTGTGAGACAATAGCTTGTTATGGTTTTGATTTGCATTTCCCTGGTGATTAATGATGTTGAGCACCTTTTCATGTATCTGTTGGCCATCTGTATGTCTTCTCTGGAAAAATGTCTATTAAGTTCCTTTGTCTACTTTTTAATTAATTGGTGTTTTTGCTATTGAGTTGTATGAGTTCCTTACATATTATGACTATTAACTCCTTAACAGATATATGGTTTGCAAGTATTTTCTTCCATTCCATAGGTTGATTTTTCACTTTGTTGATTGTTTCTTCTGCTGTACAGAAGGTTTTTAGTTTGATGTTGTGCAGCTTTTTGTTTCTTTTGTTGCTTTAGCTTTTGATGTCATATCCAAAAAATTATTGCCAAGACCAATGTCAAGGAGTTTTCCCCCACGTTTTCTTCTAGGAGTTTTATGGTTTCAGGTCTTATGTTTCTCTTTTGTCCTTTTAGAGTTAATTTTTGAGAGCGGTGTAAGATAGGGGTCCAATTTTATTTTCCTGCCTGTGGTTATCTAGTTTTCCTAACACCATTTGTTGAAGACACTATCCTTTCCCCATTGAGTATTCTTGGCTACCTTGTCAAATATTAGTTAAACATATAAGTAAGCGTTTACTTCTGGGCTCTCAATCCTGTTCCCTTGGTCTATGTATCTACACTTATGCCAGTACCATACTCTTTGATTACTATAGTTTGAAATTAGGAATTGTGATGGTTTCACCTTTGTTCTTCTTTCTCAGGATTGCTTTGGCTATTTAGGGTCTTTTGTGGTTCCAGACAAATTTTAAGATTGCTTTTCCTATTTCTATGAAAAACGTCACTGGAATTTTGATAGGGATTTTATTGAATCTGTAGATTGCTTTGGGTAATACGGACATTTTAACAATATTAATTCTTCCCATCCATGAACAGGGGCTATCGTTCCATTTAATTGTTTCTTCTCCAATTTTTTTAAACCAAGTCTTAGAGTTTTCAGTGTACAGATCTTTCACCTCTTTCATTAAATTTATTCTTTGGTATTTTATTGTTTTTGTTGCTATTGTGAATGGGATTGTTTTCTTTATTTCTTTTTCAGATGTTTTGTTGTTATTGTATAGAAACACAGTGGATTTCTGTATGTTGATTTTGTATCCTGCAACTTTATTGAATTTGTTCATTAGTTCTAACAGAGTTTTGGTGGTCTTTAGGACTTTCTCTATATGAGATCATGTCATCTGCTAACAGAGACAATTTTCTTCTTCCTTTCTAATTTGGATGTCTTTTATTTCTTTTTCTTGTCTAATTGTTCTGGCTAGGACTGCCTGCACTATGTTGAATAGGAGTGGTGAGAGTGTGCATCTTTGTTTTGTTCCTGACCTTAGAGAAAAAGCTTTCAACCTTTCACCATGTATGATGTTAGCTGTGGGCTCGTCATACATGGTCTTTACTATGTTGAGATACGTTCCTTCTATACCCAATTTGTTGAGAGATTTTATCATGAAAGATGTTGAATTTTGTCAAGTGCTTTTTCTGTATCTATTCATATGTTCTTATGATTTTTATCTTTCATTGTATGAATGTGGTATATCACACTCATTGATTTACATATGTTGACCCATCCTTGCATTCCAGGGATAAATCCCACTTGATCATGGTGTATGATTTTTTTAATGTGCTCTTGAATTCAGTTTTCTAATTTTTTTTTTTTTTTTGCGGTACGCGGGCCTCTCACTGTTGTGGCGTCTCCCGTTGCAGAGCACAGGCTCTGGACACGCAGGCTCAGCGGCCATGGCCCATGGGCCCAGCCACTCCACGGCATGTGGGATCCTCCCGGACCAGGGCACGAACCCGTGTTCCCTGCATCGGCAGGCGGACTCCCAACCACTGTGCCACCAGGGAAGCCCCAGTTTTCTAATATTTTGTTGAGAATTTTTGTGTCTATATTCATCAGGGATATTGGCCTATAGTTTTCTTTTCTTATAGTGTCTTTACTTGGCTTTCATATCAGGGTAATTCTGGCCTCTCAAAATGAGTTCGGGAATGTTCCCTCCTCTTTAGTTTTTTTGTAGAGTTTGAGAAGGACTGACATTAATTCTTCCTTAAATGTTTCATAGAATTCACTAGGGAAAACATATGACCCTGGGCTTTTTTTTTGTTGTTGATCTTGGAAGATTTTGGTGACTGATTCAATTACTTTACTCTTTATTTCAGATTTTCTATTTCATCATGATTCAATCTTAGTAAGTTGTATGTTTCTAGGAATTTATTCATTTCTTCTCTGTTATCTAATTTGTTAGTATATAACAGTTCGTAGTAGCTATTTCTGTAGTATCAGTTGTAATGTCTCCTTCATTTCCGATTTTATTTATTTGAGTCTTCTCTCTCTCTTTTTTTTTTCTTTTAGTTTAGCTAAAGCTTTGTTACTTTTGTTTATTTTTTCCAAAAGACCAGCTCTTAGTTTTCTTGATCTTTTCTATTGTTTTTCTGGTCTCTAGTCCATTTATTTCCGCTCTGATCTTTATTTCCTTCCTTCTGCTAACATTGGGCTTCGTTCATTCTTCTTTTTGTAAGATCTGGTTCACTTCTATGATTTCTCATCCTGGTTTATGGACACTGTGCAAGAAGGAGGACCAGGCCACTACAAGTGAGAGATGATGGTGGCCCAAACTACAGTGGTGGCAGTAAAGATGACAAAACCCCACTAATTTGTTATTGGAGGTGAGGGAAAGTTTGGAGTAAAGAAAAAAAGCTTTATCAATTTTTGCTTTCTTTTCCTCTGTGCCCTTAGAACACAGACACAAATTCCTAAAAGTCACCAAAAGGAAGAATCCAAGTCACAGCCATGGCGTGCTTATAGTCTCTACTCCCCTCTCAGTCTCCTCTACAGACTGAGGCAGTGTTATCAAACTGACTCTTGGCACAGATCCCTTCACTGAGCATAAGATCTTTCCCAGAGTCCCCAAGGACCTGCACACCAACACACCAGAGGGGTTCAGACCCAAGCCCAACCTTAGACCCATGTCTATATGCCAAACAACTCTCCCTGGAATGAACAACTTAGTTGCCCTAGGAGTTACCACTTAGGACCCACCTTCAGTTGAAGGTAGTATTAAGTAAAAGCTGGTGTTGTTAACCTTATCTATGAGGAAGAGCACTGGTGAGCAGTCCAGGTTCCTGACTATTGCTTTGACATGCTGTGTAATATCAAGAAAATAACTTTACCTATTTGGATTTCAGGCTTCTTAGCCGACATATCTATAGAATAAGATGACATCTAAAGTCATTTTACCTCTAACTTTCTGTGATTCTATGGATGAATCAGATAAATTAACTAGTATAGTATATTTTTGATAGACCAAACACATTCTCACTTTGTCCAAATCACAATATTTGTATCTAGACTGCTCTGCTAGCTTGTTAATCATATCAATAGGGTTAACCTGATATATTTTGTTTGAATGAGTTTATGTGGCTCCTGGTGATTTATGCTCGTTTCCTCTCACTGCCCAACTGCAAACTATTCAATAGTTTAGAGTTGTAGAGGGGACTGCTGCACTATTTAGTAAGTTAGACTTGGAGACCTCTCTAAATTTCATGACATTATGAAAATAAGGAAGGTTTTTCAATGGAAATGTTATCATACACCTTATATCAGAATTACACATGGCACCGACAGGGTTAGCCCTATGAGGAGATAGCCATGTATTACGGATATTACAAATCAAAGGCAGTTAATTTGATCTCCTTTTGATTTGTAACATCCCTATTCAGTCTAACTATGAATCAGGCCACCTTGAGTTATCAGTCATAGGATCACGACATGAAAGTTTAAATGAGAGACAGGTCAAAATAACATTATTATTGGAACATAATACTCAATATAATAAAAAGGTATTAGTTTATGAATGAATTACACTGATACCTATAAAGTAAACAGAGCTGATCTTTAATGGACAAATTGATGTTCTGCCTATAATAGAGATTCAATAAATAATTAAATAATTAATTAAAATCCCTAACAGCTTTCTCTTATTCCAGCAGTTTGGCTCAAGCAAAAATCTATCTTTCTTGATGAAGGAATAGGCTTTCTTTATTTGACAATGAGAATAAGGTAATTTATTGAGATTTCCTTTTGCCCTGGCTACTCAGAAAGTCAGAGGTAAATTTTGTTCCAGATTATAGCAATTATCCTTAGCCTAGGATTTCTAGTAAGACCATTCTTCCTCCCTTTTCATTGCATAACTCATATTCATTTTTTCTTTATTTTAGTGGACCTAGTTTATCTCTGTTTTATTATATGCTGTTCTAGCCTTATGGGAGGTAGGTATAAAATTTAGGACTATTTTGGTTTCAAGTGACATGAAACCAATTCAAACTAAATTGAGGGAAAAAATATCAGGGTTAGAGTGAAACAGCTTATGCTAAACCTGGTTTAAAATTCCTAAACTGTAATAACATTTATACAAGTGAAACTAACTATAATCATTTTTTAAATTCCATAGTTTTTATGTGATGGATCAAAGAATACATTGTTTATGCTTATTAGGATTATTCTTTTACTTACTGTTCATACATTAACTAACAACGTTTACTGTTCAGCTTTATATTAATTATTCTAAGTAAGGTAATATAAATTTAAACAACCCTCTCCTTAAGGAATTTGTAATCTAAATGAGATTGTCACACATTGAGAAATAAATGTACAGTTTGATCATGAACTGTATTTTTAAAACAATTTTTAGGGCTTCCCTGGTGGCTCAATGGTTGAGAGTCCGCCTGCCGATGCAGGGGACACGGGTTCGTGCCCCAGTCCGGGAAGATCCCACATGCCACGGAGCAGCTGGGCCCGTGAGCCATGGCCACTGAGCCTGCGCGTCCGGAGCCTGTGCTCCACAACGGGAGAGGCCACAACAGTGAGAGGCCCGTGTACCACAAAAAAAAAAAATTTTTTTTAATTTACAATGTTGTGTTAGTTTCAGGCGTACAGCAAAGTGAATCAGTTATACATAAGCATATATCCACTCTCTGTTAGATTCTTTTCCAACATAGGCCATAACAGAGTATTTTTTTTAGTCTGTTTTTTTTGAAAATATTTATTTATTTATTTTATTTTTGGCTGCGTTGGGTCTTCATTGCTGCGCACGGGCTTTCTCTAGTTGCGGTGAGCAGGGTCTACCCTTCGTTGCAGTGCGCGCGATTCTTCTTGCGGTGGCTTCTCTTTTTGTGGAGCACGGGTTTTGGGCGTGTGGGCTTCAGTAGTTGTGGTATGCGGGCTCAGCAGTTGTGGCTCACTGGCTTAGTTGCTCCGCAGCATGTGGGATCTTGCCAGACCAGGGCTCGAACCCGTGTCCCCTGCATTGGCAGATAGATTCTTAACAACTGCACCACCAGGGAAGTCCCCGTAACAGAGTATTGAGCAGAGTTCTCTGTGCTATACAGCAGGTTATTATTAGTTGTCTATCTTATATATAGTCAGTCCCAATCTCCCAATTTATCCCTCCCCCCCATCCCCTGGTAACCATAAGTTTGTTTTCTACATCCATGACTCTACTTCTGTTTTTTAAATAAGCTCATTTGTACTGTTTTGTTTTAGATTCCACATATAAGCAATATCATATGATAGTTGTCTTGATCATGAACTGTATTTGATTAAACAGAACCAATAGGAGATACATACACACACACACACATATATTGATATATATATATATTGAGAAAGAGAGAGAAATTGATTTTAAAAAATTGGCTCATGTTACTATGCAGGTACAGACTGGAGATCCAGGGGAGAGTTGATGTTGCAGCTTGAGTCTGAGCAGTCTGAAGGCTGACTCTCCCTTCCTTGGGGGATGTCACCTTTTTGGTCTTAAGGCCTTCAACTGATTGGATGAGGCCCACTCACATTATGAAGAGTAATCTGTTTTGCTCAAAGTCTACTGATTTAAATGTGAACTCATCTAAAAAATACCTTCACAACAACATCTAGACTATTGTTTGACCAAATATCTGGGTTTCATGGAATAGCCAAGTTGACAAATAAAATTAATCATCACATGTACTTTAAAGTAAAACTAGACTAAGAGTATAATTGATATCTTATTTATGGGTCTGAGTTTATCCCAAAATGTCTAGCACTGCCTCAAAAATAATAGATGCTCAGTAAATATTTGTTGAATTACCAAATCGGAAATTATATTAACTCTATGAGATTTTATCCTACCTTACTGTCTTTATTTTAAAATATATATGGTATTTGAAATCAGAGTTTGCACATTTAGAAAAGTAAATAAAAATTTAGAAAACCAAATATTTCTGAAGGTAGCACAATTTAGATACGTTTCATTTTATGGCATGATTCACAAAATGAGTATAATGTCCACCCAAAGATCATGATTTTTATTAGTACAAGGCAGCATTCTAGAGCTTCATGCAAACAAAAAGCCATTGTATGTATTTGTCAGTATTTTAAGTATTGTTATCTTTAATTTTAAACAAGGCTGGCACTGTTGATGATCAATGATGCTGAATACATGTGAAAACACCAAGATGTGAACAGTTGTCTCCTCCACATAAAGACTGCAAATAGAATGGCAGCTATGTGGAAATCTGGTGCCTTTAAATCTTTCTCAATTCGCATTCTACCCAAGGCCCTAGCTTTAAGAAAGTCATCTTGAAGATGATTACTCAGTCAATAATTGTACTTACCTCTCAGCACATCAGAGGTAATGTACATTGTCAGTAGGAGCACTCCAGTAATTACTATTATAAGCAATAATAACCGCTCATATTTCTAGTTATTTATGGCTTATTATGTGCTTTCATTTACATTACCTTTTTATGCAACTGTTATCTTCATCGTCATCATTGCCTCCATTTTATAGATGAGGAAGCTAATTTGAATTCAGGCAAGAATGATAATCAAAATATTTAACATTGGGTATGACTTGGAAACCAACAGATCAGAACGAACATCAGCCTTCACACCATGTAGGTATGTCCTGGATGAATATCAACCTGCATCTAGGTATTATCACTCTAAATGGTACTATCTATGCTATATTCCACAGGCTTCTCTTTTTCCTCTAAGGCAGTAATCCAACGGCACGGAAGCTCTTTACAAGTCCCTCTGGAGCTTACAGGACAGGAGCTCCAACTCAGACCAACCTCAGAGTTCTGGTGAAGAAAGTTTGTCTCGAGATCTTTTCCTTAACAAACCTATCCTTCTACATTAACTTTGGCTCCACAGTGCCAAAGCAATCAAGTGGGTGCTGAAAGTCCGTTATTCTGTTGTTTGCTCTTCTGTTACCCCAACAGTATTGCTGTTTCCTTATTTTTACTAGAATTATTGCGTTGACACGTTATTTTGACCTCTAACAGACATAATTGCAATGGGGAAGTTGAGAAAAATGGGTAAAGTATTATCATGACAACTAGTTGCTGACTGAACAACAGTCAAACCACAGGAATATTTTCAAGTTAACATTATTAATGAAGGCTCTCCTCCTTCTGCACACTTCCCAGGCATTTACCAGCTTCCACTACCCAACAACGATGGATCCATTGTAGCCCTAACTTAAGTCTGTCTGCTCTAAAGCCCATTTCTTCGGGATCTCTTAAGTGACCAACCCTCATTAATTCACACATTCAGTCATTTCACTCAAACACCACTTCTTTAGAACTCAACAATGTGCCAGGTTCAGAAGTGTTATAAAATCAAATAAGACATAATTCTCATCCTCTAAGAGTCTGGTGGGAAAGATAGCAAAGTAAATTAAGGATCACATGCAGTGGGACACATGTTAGGCCAGAGGTTAGAGTTTATGCTCTGAGCAAAAAGACGATATGGCTAGGCATGCCCTAAAGAGCAATCTTTCTTCCATGAAGATCTATAACATACGCCTTCGAAGCCTTGACCCAAGGGAGAGAGGTTTTCAGGATAGTAGAAATCAAGAGCATAGAGGGTCTTGCCTGCCCCTCAAATTATCCCGTCTACCTAGTGTTTGACTCCTCCCTGTATAGCAGTAATTGCAATGAGCACTTTCCACTTTTTTCCCTCTTACCGTTAAAATTCACAAAGAGATAAATGACATGTGTGGTGACCATGAAGAATAAGCCTCTCAGATATCCTGCTGTGAGAAGCAGAGTGGACTGACAACTCCAGCTGCCACGGCTCTGGATCCACCACTGCATTCTATGAGGCCACATTTCCTTCAGAGTGATCCAGTGAGTGACTGAATATGGCAGGCGTAGGAAGGCAGGCTTATTCCTTCAGGATGTGGGGCCCTATAATGGATGGCTTTGGCTCAAAGACTCCTCACTGAGCTGGCCAAAACTTTGTTAGAATTGAGGTCTAGTCTGAGTCTCCTCTTACCCAGTCCTTCTTCCTTCCTCCCCTCCTTTCACACGTATCAGAACTGCACTGAGCTCTGAGGCTTTCCTTACCTACCTGTTTTTTCCCCCTTTATTCTTCACAGGAATCTCCCCCAATAAAGCTCTTGCATGTCTAATCCTGTGTTCACATCTGCCTCTCAGAGGACCCAAATTAACACAACATGGAAAATTAAGAACTTCATTAGCTACTGTCACTGGAATTTTTGAAAATAAACTAGCTGCCCTCCCAGGTATTTTGGTTTTACTGTAAGAAAACAAGAATCAAGCCAATTGAACGCGTTATTTTGAAGAGGATAGCAACTATATTTCATTTCTTGCTAATGCTTGTGTTGGATATTTCCCTCCAAATCGACTCTCTCCTGCTCTGTGCCTCCGAAGGCCAACCTCATTCACTGGGCTCACAGTAACGGGCTTTCTTGCCCTCTAGCTTCTGGTTGAGTTTCACCATAAGAAGTACAAATGGATATGGGAGGACAGGAAGATTGTGTGGCTGTGTATTCATTTTCCAGGCTCCCTCTATGTCAAGGCTGGCATTAACTGTGTTTTTCTATCAAAGGCAACTACTCCAGTCAGGATGCCTGAAGTGGTAACAGATTCTCAAGTATTTCATCATACCCCGCTGCCCTTCCTTAACCTTGCCCACATTTTGTAAATATTCCTTTCATTAAACCCTCTTCTGTTTCCTACCTGTTTTCTGCTAGAACTCTAGGTGATATCTAATAATTCCCTGGTCTTTCGTGGGGTATAGAGCAGGTATGACTATTTTTACAAGTCTTTTCCTCTGTTTATTTACTAGATTACATTTTCTGTTGGTATGCTGTCTCATCTTTGCTTGCTAGGTTTATATCTATTCTTAGAAAGTAGAATGCCAATGGTGATAACACGTTGAAAACATAGTTTATTTTTTACTGTTGTTGGCATGTAAAATGATGTGGATTATAATCTTAACATTATAAATTTTATTCACATTTGATCTTTTTCCACATAAAATCTATATAGAGATATTTTTGCTTATGGTTTATGAACTTTTCTCTGTGTTGTATTTCAACAAAAAGGGTTTTTTAAAGTCTTTATCTTTATGGTACATCCTAAATTCCTTGCAGAAGTAATGAAAAGGAAAGAAGAAAAGACCTTCTGATTAAATCACTATCAAACATTCATTTAGGCCTATACACTTCCCCATGAGTATTGCTTTAGTTGCATCTAACAAGTTTTGATATGGAGCAATTTCATTGAAATTTAGACCTAATGATTTTCCAATTTTCATTATTATTTCTTAATTAATATACAAATTATTCAGAAATATATTTTGAAATTTCCAAATATAGTGATATTTTATCTACTAATGACTTTTAATTTTTTGTGAGCTAGTATTTGATAAATTAACTTTTAACAGTGCAAATATAAGAAAAAATATATATCTAATTACTGGGTACAGGGTTCCAAATATGTATTAGACCAAAAACATTGAAAGTGTCTTTGAAACCTCTATACCCTTATTTATTTTCTTCTATTGGGTCTATCAGTTACTGAAAGAGGTACAATAACATCAACATTTAACCCACTAAAGCATAAAGCCACTTTATTCTTTACTGTTGTTATTGTATTTTATCCAGTATTTTTCAGTGTTTGTGGTAGATTTTCACCATTAGCTTTGTCTACTGATTTTCTGGAAGTGAAAATCTCTGCAACTAATATGCTTGTATTATTCCTGTTTCACAGGTGAGAATTTAGGGAATTTTCCTCAGGTCATACACCTAGCAAGTGGCTTTTCCAGGATTTACATCTAGTGGCCTGGGACTTCCCTGGTGGCACAGTGGTTAAGAATCCGCTTGCCAGTGCAGGGGACATGGGTTCGAGCCCTGGTCCAGGAAGATCCCACATGCCGCGGAGCAAGTAAGCCCATGCACCACAACTACTGAGCCTGCGCTCTAGAGCCGGCGAGCTACAACTACTGAAGCTTGTGCACTTAGAGCCCGTGCTCCACAATGAGAGAAGCCACCGCAATGAGAAGCCCGCACACAGCAACGAAGAGTAACGCTCGCTTGCAGCAACTAGAGAAGGCCACCCACAGCAAGGAAGACCTAATGCAGCCAAAAAATAAATTAAAAAAAAAATCTAGTGGCCTTTAGCCATGTGCTTTATTGACATTATTTAGTAGTATCATCATTATAGTATTTATAAATAACTATGCTCATTCTCTAATGATATGATTTAGTACTAAAGTACCCAAGTCTGTGGTAGAGAGACTGAGAGAGTGTTGACTTTACTCTTTAGCTAGTTTCCCTCCAGGCAGCAAAATGCCTACAGCAGTTCTAGACCTCATAGCTTTGCATCACATTGTCCAGGACAAGATAGAATCTTTTCCAGTAGGCCCTAAGAGAAAGCAAGAAGTGTCTCTTTTCCAATATCCCTAGTAAATGCATCCCAGCACCTCGTTGGCTCTGATTAGGGTATGTGTCAATTCTTAAGCCAATCATGGTGGCCTGGGCAAAGGGATATAGTGATTGCTTTAAACCAATCTGGACCCACCTCTAGAGCTCAGAGTGGAGTCAATCTCACCAAAAACAGGGGAGGAGGCTTCTCAAAGGAAATGTGGTGAAATATTCCCAGAAACAGAGGAATGGATTTTTGGTGGCAACAGACATTAGGTAAGCAGAGAGGATGGGGAGGGTGTTCCAGTAACAGATAAGCAAAGGAAAAGTGTGAAGTGAGCATGATAGAGAGAATGTTAAGAAAGGCCTGCAGTAAATCTTTCATTGTTATAACACAGGAACATTTTCCATACAGAGAGCCAAGCTAACAATTTTTTCTGATTATTTTTTCTCCATCTAAAGAGAACATACTTTGCTCTTAGAACAAAGAACATGCTTCAGAGCCACAGTGTCTGGGATCACAATCATTCCTCATCCTCAATTTACTGCAATCAGACTTTCCTCTCAGCACTCCATGGAAATGGTTTCTGGTTCCCAAACAAGGCCTCCCAGAGGTCGAGAGAGGTTCAAGCACCAGAGACTTAACCAGGGGGAGCAACAGCAATAGATCATCCCCTAAAAACATTCTCCCCAAGTGGCATCCTTAGATGAAAGTTCTTGGTAGAAGTAGGGTGAAGGAGGAGCCGGTGAGTTCATTATGTTTACAACATTGCTCAGGTCATAAGCCAAATGGCAAAAAGGGAGGTGGGATGGGGGACCATTTTAGTGCAGTGGTTTCCCCACCAACTAATGGTGCAGCTCTAGTCCTTAGATCAGGCTTGTCTTCAGACTAGTAACATCTGATGGTGGAACCTAGCTAACTATGGGAGTGTTTTCATCTGCTGAGGATCTCGGTATATCAAAAATTAAGGAATAACAAAACAGGTTACAAAAATTGTGGGTTATTTTACATATTTACACTTAACAAATTAATGCTTTTCATACTCACAAATATGCCTGTGTTACTGGGATATGTGTCACCAGAGACGAGACAAGGACATATAATGACAGCAAGCTGAGGTGACGACTGTTTCAATGCCACTGACCCAGACAGTAGGTATCCATTCCTCCCGGCACCTGCTGCCACCACTTCAGAGGGGTGATTTTTGGTTTATGGTTTAAAGAACTCTTCAAACGATACAAGAGCTGGTTTGAGGAGAGGTACAACAAGAAAGGTTCAAGTGTGAATAAGAATCCTGCCAAAGTCCAAAGTTAGGGGAGGACCCACAGTGAAAAGGAAACCAAAAGGTTGATATGGACTCATTGAAAAGAAGTGTTTTGAACAAAGAAGATACCTTAAACATACGTGGAAGAAAAGCATTCCAGGCAGTGGAGAGAGCCAGTGAAAGACCATAAGGTGGGAATGTGCCTGGATTGTTCAAGGACTAGCAAGGAGGATCACTATGTTTAAAGGGCAGCAAGCAAGGGGTAGAGGAGCGGAAGCTACGGGAGGCCAAATGGTGGAGTGTTCTGGAGGCACTACTTAAATGGGGAGCTATTACAGGATCTGGAACAGAGCACAAGAATAGCATGAACTGATGGCTTTAAAGAGGTCAGTCTGGCTAACTGCTTGAGTATAGCCTGTTGGGAGCACGAGTAGAAGCAAGGAGACCAGTTAGGAGACTACTGCAGTAATCTAGGCGTGAGATGACGGTCAAGTGTGGTAGATGTAGATGGGGGAGGATTCTGTATCTATTTTGAAGGCAGAGCAAACAGGATTTGTTGATAGATTAGATATGCGGGTGTAAAAGAAAGAGTGATAAGAATGATTCCAAGATTTTTGGCCTGAGTAACTGGAAGGATGATGTTACCATCAACCAAGACTGGGAACAGGATTAAGGGGAAAACAAGAGTTCAGTCTGGGGCATGGTGAGTGTGAGACATCTGTTAGATTTCTGGATTTAACAGTTGTCTGATCTGAGGGAAGCCACTTAACTTCTGTAGGCTTCATCTGTAAAATGAGACATTTGGACCAGGAAAACTTCAAGGTCCCGCCAATATTTTTTGATTCTAAGTTTCACTTAGCTAAGTTGTTTTTGTGCGAATTTACATGTTTACTTGTGTGTGTTGCCACAGATTAAATTTTAGTTTTGTGGTTTTAAATAGGGAGCTCAGTGTAAGCCTTGCTGAAAAGATGGCTTTTAGACAAAGGAAATACAGTAGCTAACCATGAAAGAGTGTTGCATGCAGAGAAAAGCACCTGTGCAAGGATCCCGAAGTAAGAGTGAGTCTGTTCATGAAATCGTTCAATTTTGATAAGTATGGGTTAAATACAAGGCACATACTAGACTGATAAAACCCACAGAGAGCAGAAAGTCTATAATGAGGGGGGAAAAAGACATTAAAAAGTCTTAAAGGATTCAAAAGCTAGTGGAACATCAAATAGCTTTTAGAAAAACAACAATTTGATGATTCAAGCATAAATGAATCAGAAACATAAGAATTACTTTTCCCCTTACATTGCTCTGAATAAAAATTCAGACATAAAAGTCTTGACAAATATGGTTTAGATGGTTTCATAACCCTTTCCTCCTCTTCAAAAAAGTCTGAATTTTTAAATTTCAAATTACCGTTTTCGTAAACAATCTCAAATTTAGCAATAACGCAACAATTTGGTTTTTAAAGAAATAATGCCAGTCACATCAAAGAATAGGGTAACTACTGAAAAACACTACAAATCATGAAATAATGAACTTTCCAATTACATTAAATCCTTTTTAATACAGTTAGGAGCTTTAAAATTTAGTAAAAGCCAAGGGAATTTCCTCACGAAACAAGCAAAATCATTTTTGGTTCTGGTATTTTCCAGGACTCTTACATTTCTGAAGATTTTGAGTAGATTAAATATATTCTTTTTTTTTTTGTTCCCCTAATAGAAATCTGTTGATATTTAACACAAACCGGCAAAATTGGGAGAGATACTTTTATTAATTTAGATGGAATGCGAGATCCTTCCTGGCTTCCTGGGGCTGGAAAAATTGAAATGTAAGCGGGAAAGAACAGAGAGGAGGATGGGTCAGGTGAGGAGTGGCAGTCATGGCCTGTGTGGAATGCAGGTGGAAGATAGTTATCACCCAGGAAGGGAGATTTTAAGTCTCAAGATCGTGGCCCTATATAATAATAATAACAACAGAAAAGCCTCACAGAGTACTTATTATGTGGCAGGGTATGCATTTTACACATGTAATAATATCTTTCTTTCATTTTGACAAGTGAAATATATAGCAACTGGTCATAGGATTTTTAACTTGAAAATGCATTCCACTGCCTCCTACCTTCTAGTGTTGCAAAGGAGAATTTCACTGCCAGCCTATTTCCCCTCCCCCCAACCCTTTACAGATAACTTATTCATTCTGTCTGGAAGCTTGTAAGATTTTCCTCTTTATCCTTGGGCAAATAGTAACAGAAAATACTTAAAGAGTGCTTACTATGCACCAGGAAATATTCAAAGCATCTCACATATATTAATACATTTAATCATTGTAGTAACACTTTGAAACTATTACAACAGCTATCCTTATACTACAGGTGAGAAGACAGAGAAGTTGAATAAGCTGTCTGAGTTAAATAACCTGCACATAGTTGAGCCAAGAGAGCTGATAAATAGAAGGGAACACAGGAGACAAAACACTTGTAAATGCTGTTTTAAAGGCACTGTACTTTAGAGTGCAGGAAATTTGAAAGAGAAATTGTATCAAGGATGATGGAGCTACTGAGATTGCTAGTACCCTGGAGTGTGCAGCAGGGGAAACTAATTGAAGGAAATTCTCTGGGCCCAACACCTGGAGGCTGCTCTGGGGTGGATCGCCTCTCCTTCCTTTTAAAACCTGCTTAGGAGGAAACAAAATCTTGACCATGGCTTATGTGGCCTTGCATGATTTGGGCCCCTGTACACTTCTCCACTGTAAGCACTTATATTTTTGTTTGCTTTGTTTTGGTTGCCCAGTCCATCAACTACGCTCCTTAGTTTGGGGGGATTCATGACCCTTCCAGATCTTGCCTCCCTGCTCAAGCCATATAACTTTTCCAGTTCCACTTTTATCAAGGTTAGAATACTTTCTAACCTTGATCAAATGTGAATGACTGAAGAACTGGCAATGTTTAACCTGGGGGAGAGGAGACTTTAGTGGGGGTGGGTGGGTAGGTGAAGGAAACCACTGATAGAGACCTCTCCAAATATTTGGAGAGCCAGCAAATGAAAGAAGGCTGTGGCTTAAGAGCAGAAACTGGGGGTGAGAGTGGGGGAGGAGAAGTCAGGCGAGAAAGAGTGAGATAGCCAAGTAGTTGGGAAGAGCAACTGCAGAAACTTTCTCCAAAACGATTGCCTTCTGCACAATTTTTTTTTTTTTTTTTTTGCGGTACGCGGGCGTCTCACTGTTGTGGCCTCTCCCGTTGCGGAGCACAGGCTCCGGACACGCAGGCTCAGCGGCCATGGCTCACGGGCCCAGCCGCTCAGCGGCACGTGGGATCTTCCCGGACCGGGGCATGAACCCGTGTCCCCTGCATCGGCAGGCGCACTCTCAACCACTGTGCCACCAGGGAAGCCCCCTTCTGCACAATTTTTTAAAAATCAACTTTCTTGAGGTATCGTTTACATATAATAAAAATGCATCTATTTTAAATGTACATTTTCATGAATTTTGACAAATGAATGCACATATGTAACTACTCTAATCAAGATACAGCACACTTCTCTCACCCCACAAAGTTCCCTTTTGCTCCATTCCAATCACCTGCTCCCGTCCCCAGCTCTAGCTTACCACTAATCTGATTTGGGTTACTAAATCTGGAATTTCATATAATGTAATCATACATTTTATATCTGGCTTCTTTCACTCAGCACAATGTTTTTGAGATTCACTACTGTTGTAGCATGTATTTGTTGTTCACTTCTATATACCTCTCGGTAGTAGTCTATTGAACAGATATACCAAATTTGTGCATCTATTCATTTGTGGATGGACATTTGGCTTGTTTCCAAATGTTTGTTATCTTGAAGCTGCTCTGACCATTCATGTACAAGTGTTTTTGTGGACATTTGTTTTCATTTTTCTTGGGTAAATATTACTTAGGAGTGAAATTTCTAGGTTACATGGTCAGTGCATATTTAACTTTTTAAGAAATTGCCAAGCTCCGTACTAAAATGGGTGTGCTATTTTACATTCCTACCAGCAATGTATGAGATTTCCAGTTGCTCCACACCCTTGCCAACATTTAGTGTTGTAAGTCTTTAAATTGGAGCCCTCTCATAGGCCTACAGTGTGTATCATCGCAGTTTTAACTTGCACTTCCCTAATGACTAATGGTTTTGGATGAGCATTTTTTCTTGTGTTTATTTGTTGTTCCCATAGCTTCTTTGGTGAAGTGTCTGTTTAAATCTTTTCCCCATTTTTCATGAGTTGTAACATTCCTTATATTGTCTGGATAGAAGTCCTATATCAGGATTTTTTAAATTTAACATCTTTATTGGAGTATAATTGCTTTACAATGGTGTGTTAGTTTCTGCTTTATAACAAAGTGAACCAGCTGTACATATACCTATATCCCCATGTCTCCTCCCTCTTGCGTCTCCCTCCCACCCTCCCTATCAGGATTATGTTTTGCAAATATTTTATCAAAAACCATGGCTTGAATTTTATTTTCTTAACAGTGTCATTTTAAGAGAGAAAGATTTAATCTTGATGAAGTCCAATTTAAGCTCTTTCTTTTTTGGTGCCTGCTTTTTGCATCCTATCTAAAAGAATCTTTGTCTAACTAAAGGTCACAAAGATTTTCCTCTAGAAGTCTTATTATTTTACCTCTTACACCTTGAGCTTTATATCTGATTTTTATACTGGCACCATAATCTTGATTAATGTTGCTTTAGAGTAAATCTTGAAACAGGTAGTGTAGCTCCTCCAACATCGTTTTTCTTTTTCAAAATTGTTTTTCCTATCTTAGATTTTTTGCATTTCCATATAAAATTTATAATCACCTTGTCAGTTTCTAAACAAAAAGTCTTCTGGGGTTTTGATCGGCGTTGCATGGAATCTATAGGTAAATTTGGGGAAAATTGACGCCTTTATATTGACAAAAAATATTGAACATAGTATATCTCTTTAATTATGAAGCTCTTCCTTAATTTTCTTAGTAGTCGTTTTTAGTTTTCAGTGTTTTAAGTCTAGTACATTTTTTGTTTAAACTTTCCTTAAGTATGTTGTTTTTGATGTTGTTGTAAATGGTACTTAAAATTTTCAATTTCTAATTGTTTGTTGCTAGTATAACAATTGATTATTGTATACTGACATTGTTTCTTGTAATTTTCCTAAGCTTACTTGCAAGATCTTATAATGTTTTGGAGATTTCATAACCATTTCCATAGAATGATCATGTTCTCTATGAGTAAATTAGTTTTACTTCTTCCTTTACAATCTTCCTTTACTTCCTCCTTTACTGATTAGGACTCCCGGTACAATGTTGAATAGAAGTGGAAGGCATAGGCATTCTTGCTTTTTACCCAGTCTTAAGAGAAAGGCATTCGATCTTTCACCATTAAGCATGATGTCAGCTATAGGAAATGTGAGCTATAGGGATGCCCTCTTCAAGTTGTGGAAGTTTCTACTTGTAGTTTGCTTAGAGTTCCATTTTGTTTTTCTGGGTTTTTATTTCAGTTTTATTTATTTTTGGCTGCATTGGGTCTTTGTTGCTGCGCACAGGCTTTCTCCAGTTGCAGCGAGTGGGGGCTACTCTTTGTTGCAGTGTGCAGCTTCTCATTGGGTGGTTTCTCTTGTTGCGGAGCACAGGCTCTAGGTGTGTGGGCTTCAGTAGTTGCAGCATGTGGGCTCAGTAGTTGTGGCACATGGGCTCAAGGGCACATGGGCTTCAGTAGTCATCGCTTGTGGGCTCTAGAGTGCAAGCTCAGTAGTTGTGGCGCATGGGCTTAGTTGCTCTGCGGCATGTGGGATCTTCCTGGACCAGGGCTTGAACCCATGTCCCCTGCATTGGCAGGCGGATTCTTAAACACTGCGCCACCAGGAAGTCCCCTTTTGTTTTATTTTTATATAAAGAATGAGTATTGAGTTTTGTCAAATGCTTTTCCTACATCTATTGAGATGATCATATGGTTTTTCATTTTAAGTATACTATCACATGATTGATTTTCAGCTGGTAAACTAATCTTATTACCATGTCTCATTTAATCAAAAAGGGAGACAATGGTAAGAGTCAACGAAGATGTGGAGAAGGTGGAACCCTCTTGCATTGCTGAAGGGAATGTACAATGGTACAGGCACTTTGGAAAAAAGTTTGGCAGTTCCTCAAAAAGTAAAACACTGTGAGCCAGCAATTCTGTTCTCTGTATTTGCTCAAAACAGATGAAAGCATATGTCCATGTGAAAACTTGTATATGAATGATCATAGCAGTGTTAGTCAAAAACTGGACAACTCATATGTCCATCAACTGATGAATAAATAAGCAGAATGTGGGACAGCTGACCCTCGAGCAACATGGTTTGAACTGCATGGGTCCACTTACACGCAGATATTTTTCAAGAGTAAATACTACAGTGCTACTTGGTCTGTGTTTGGTTGAATCGTGGATATGGACGAACCTCGGATATGGAGGACCAACTATATGCAGATTAATCCTTGCATTGTTCAAGAGTCAATTGTATATCTGTACAATGGAAAAATATTAGGCTGTAAAAAGGAATTAAGAACTGATACATGCTACAACCTGAATGAGCCTTGAAAGCATTCTGCCAGTTGAAAGAAGCCAGGCATAAAAGGCCATATATTGTATGAATCCATTGATACAGAAAGCCCCAAATAGGGAAATACACAGAGACAGCAGATTAGTGCTTTGCAGGGACAGGGGAGAGGGGATTGGGTAGTGAATACTAATGGACACATTAATATACATTTTCAGGGTGATAAAAATGTTCTGAAATTAGATGGTGGTGATGGTTACACAATTTTATGTGTATACTAAATTATTAAACACCATTGCACTGTACACTTTAAATGAGTGAATGTCATGGTATGTGAATTATATTTCAATTCAAAAATAATAAAACAAAATACAACTTTACATTCCTGAAACAAACATTGCTTGGATATGATGTATTATCATTTTTAAATTGATACACTAAAATGTTGTTAAAGGTTTTTGTGTCTATCGATATGGAGTCTTTTTTTGCAGAGCCTTTGGTTTTAACCTCAGCATAATACTGGCTTCACAAAAACAACTGAATTGAAATTCTTTTCTAAATGTTTAGTAAAATTCACCTGTGAAACCATCTGAACCTGGAATTTCTTTGTGGGAAGGTTTTTTAACTACAAATTCAACTTACTTTTTAGATGCAGATTATCTAGATATTTCTTCTTGAATGAATATCGGCAGTTTGTGTTTTTCTAAGAATTTTCCCATTTTACTTAAGCTGTCAAATTTATTGGCCTGAAGTTGTTTATAATATTCCCTTATTTTCTGTTGTCTGAGGATCTAGATGATATTCCTGATTTCATTCCATATATTGATACTTTATGTCTTCTTTCTTTCTTAGTCATTCAGGAAAGAGATTTATCAATTCTATTGACTCTTTTAAAAGAAACATTTTTTGGTGTCATTGATTTCCTTTATTTTATTTCATTGACTCCTGCTCTTAGCTTTATCATTACTTGTGTTCTGCTTACTTTGGGTTTAATTACTTCTTTTTCTAGTTTCTTAAAATAGAAGCTTATTTATTTAAGCATTTAAAACTATAAATTTCCCTCTGCACACTGCTTTAGCTCTTTCCCATAAATTTCGATATATCGTGTTTTAATTTTCACTCAGTTAAAAATATATTCTAATTTTCCTTTGTGACTTCTTCGAGTAATTTATTTTTATTTTTTTTTTGGTCGCACCACGTGGCACATGGGATCTCAGTTCCCTGACCAGGTATCAACTCTGCACCCCCTGCAGGGGAAGTGTGGAGTCTTGAACACTGGACCACCAGGGAAGTCTTTCCTTGAGTAATTTAGAACTGTATTGCTCAATTACTAAATATTTGGGGGGGGTGTCCAAAAATTTTTTTCTTATTGATTTCTAATTTAATTTTATTGTGATTGAGAATATACACTGTATGTTTTCAATGCTTTTAAATTTGTTGAGATTTCTTCTAAGATCCAAACTATAGTTGATCTTTGTGAATGTTCCATTGGCATTTGAAAGGAAGGTGTATTCTATTATTGTTTGGTGGAGTGTTTACACAGTATGTTAGTGTTCAAGCTGTTAGTTTTGTTAGTGCTGTCCACTTGTTATATCAATTACTGGGAGAGGAGTGTTGAACTCCCCAACTACAGGCATGCCTGGTTTTATTTCACTTTGCTTTATTGAGCTTCACAGATATCAGGTCTTTTACAAATTGAAGGTTTGTGGCAACGCTGTGTTGTCAGATGATGATTAGAATTTTTTATTTTTTAAAATTAAGATATGTACATTTTTTAGACATAATGCTACTGCACATTTGATAGACTACAGTATAGCATAAACATAACTTTTATATGCACTGGGAAACCAAAAAATCTGTGTGACTAGCTTTATTGCAGTATTTACTTTATCATGGTGGTCTGGAAACAAACCCACAATAACTCCGTAAACCTGTGTAATTATAGATTTGTTTGGTTTTCCCTTCCATTTTATCAATTTTTGCTTCATGTAATTTGAGTCTGTCTTAAGGTTCATGACTATTTAAGATTGTTATATCTTCCTAATGAATTGACCCCATTAAAATTATGAAGTAGTCTTCTTTATCCCTTGTTCTGAATTCAAATTTATCAGATAGAAATAGAACCATTACAACTATCTTTTGATTAATGGTTGCACGGTATATTATTACTATTTTATTTAAAATTATCTGTGTCTTTATATTTAAACTGGGTTTATTATAGGTGGCATATAGTTGGGCCTTTTTTCATTTTTTAAAAATAAATTTATTTATTTATTTTATTTTTGGCTGTGTTGGGTCCTCATTGCTGCCCGTGGGCTTTCCTTTTTTTTGGTTGTGGCGAGCGGGGGGCCACTCTTCATTGCGCCCGTGGCCTCTCATTGCGGCGGCTTCTCTCGTTGCGGAGCACGGGCTCTAGCCGTGCAGGCCCCAGTAGTTGTGGCTCGTGTGCTCTAGAGTGCAGGCTCAGTAGTTGTGGTGCACGGGCTTAGCTGCTCCGCGGCATGTGGGATCCTCTCAGACCAGGGCTCGAACCCGTGACCCCTGCATTGGCAGGTGGATTCTTAACCATTGCACCACAAGGGAAGTCCCTTTTTTCATTTTTAATGTAAAATATACGTAACATAAAATATTATGGTATTATGTAGCAAAATGTACATAACATAAAATCTACCATTTTAACCTTTTTTAAAGTATACATTTCAGTGGCACTAACTACATCCATAATGTTGTGCAATCATCACTTTTCATTTCCAGAATTTAAAAATCAAATCCAAACAGAAACTCTGCAGTACCTATTAAACAGGAACTTCTCACTCCCAGCAACCCCCAGTCCCTATTTTACTTTTTGTCTTTACGAATTCATCTCTTCCAGGTACCTCATAAAAGTAGAATGTTTTCTTTTATGTCTTTTTCTTTCACTTAGCATAATGTTTTCATGGTTCCTCCACATTATAGCATGCATCAGAATTTCATTACTTTTTATAGCTAAATAATATTCCATGGCATATATATATATATATATATATATATATATATATATACACACACCACATTTTTTTTTTTTTTGGTCTGCGTGGTGCAGCTTGTGGGATCTCAGTTCCCTGACCAGGGATAGAACCTGGGCCCCCTGCAGTGAGAGTGCCGAGTCCTAACCACTGGACCATGAGGGAATTCTAATATATCACATTTTAAAATAGCAGTTGGATTTTGCTTTTCTATTCTATCTCACACTCACTGCTTTTTATTTGGAATGTTTGGACCATTTACCTTTAATGTAATTATTTATATAGTTGGGTTTAAATCTACCATTTTCCTATTGGTTTTCTATTTGTTTCATTTTTCTTTCTTCCTTCCACTTCTTCAGGATTCTTTTTTTCAGTATAAAATTTTATTTAAAAGGGGCTTCCTGGGCTTCCCTGGTGGCGCAGTGGTTGAGAGTCTGCCTGCCGATGCAGGGGACATGGGTTCATGCCCCGGTCTGGGAAGATCCCACATGCCGCGGAGCGGCTAGGCCCGTGAGCCATGGCCGCTGAGCCTGCACGTCCGGAGCCTGTGCTCCTCAATGGGAGAGGCCACAACAGTGAGAGGCCCGCGTACTGCAAAAAAAAAAAAAAAGGGGGGGGGCTTCCTTGGTGGCACAGTGGTTAAGAATCCGCCTGCCAATGAAGAGGACACAGGTTCAAGCCCTGGTCCAGGAAGATCCCACATGCCGTGGAGCAATTAAGCCCGTGCGCCACAACTACTGAGCCTGCACTCTAGAGCCCACGAGCCACAACTACTGAGCCCGCATGCTGCAACTACTGAAGCCTGTGCACCTAGAGCCTGTGCTCCACAATAGAAGCCACTGCAATGAGAAGACTGTGCACCACAACGAAGTGTAGCCCCCACTCGCCGCAACCAGAGAAAAGCCCATGTGCAGCAATGAAGACCCAACACAGCCAGAAATAAATAAGTTAAAAAAAATTTTTTTAAATATCATATTTTGGGGACTTCCCTGGTGGTCCAGTGGTTGAGACTTTGCCTTCCAATGCAGGGGGTGCAGGTTTGATCCCTGGTCAGGGAGCTAAGATCCCACATGCCTCACAGACAAAAAACCAAAAAACATAAAACAGAAGCAATATTTTAACAAGTTCAATAAAGACTTTTTTAAAAATATCATATTTTTCATCTCTGGAAGTTCTAGCTGAGACTTTATTCATATATGTCTTTTCTTCCTATATTTATGTTGTCATATCTTTGTGAGCACATAATTTGTGAATGCATATTTATAATAGCTATTTTAGCATACACGTCTGCTAATTCCATTTTCTGTTATTTCAGAATTTGTTTCAACTTACTATTTTTTCACCTGGTTATGTGTCACATTTTCCTATTTCCTTGTATGTCTGGTGATATTTTAATTAGATAAAGATTATGAATTCTAGATTATTTGGTGCTAGATTTTATCGTATTCCTTTAAATAATGTAGACTTCTTCTGGTAGGCAGCAAGGTTACTTGCAGGTTAGATTTTATCATATTAGGGTTTATTTTAAAGCTTTTTTAGGAAGCTTCTAGAATACCCTTAATTCTAAAGTTAATTTAGCCTCACTTCTAAGGCAGAGCCCTTCTAAGATCTCTACTACATGGCTAAATATTCAACCAGATTTCTCCACTCTGGATGAAGGGAATTCAAACATTTATGGTCCTATGTGATTTCTGGGAATCGTTCACCTCACCTCCTCTAGGAATTAGTCTTTCCTCAGAAGATTTTCATGACAAGAACAAGGGTTTTACCTTATGCATATACAGGCTGATATTCAGCAAAAACTCAAGGGGACTCCTATGCAGATTTCTATATCTCTTTCTCTGCTTAGCTCTCTCTTTTTTTTTTAAAGCCGTTCTAAAAAATTTTATTTTTTTTAATTTATTTATTTGGGTGTGTTGAGTCTTCGTTGCTGTGCATGGGCTTTCTCTAGTTGTGGCGAGTGGGGGCTACTCTTCGTTGCGGTGCACAGGCTTCTCATTGCGGTGGCTTCTCTTGTTGCAGAGCACGGGCTCTAGGTGCGCGGGCTTCAGTAGTCGTGGCTCAGGGGCTCTAGAGTGCAGGCTCAGTAGTTGTGGCGCACGGGCTTAGCTGCTCCGCAGCATGTGGGATCTTCGTGGACCAGGACTCGAACCTGTGTCCCCTGCATTGGCAGGCGGATTCTTAACCACTGCACCACCAGGGAAGTCCGAGCTCTCTCTCTCTTTTGAACTCTGCTCTTAAGATTATAGCTGCCTGGCCTCCCCAAACTGATCTGTTTCCTCGACTCAGCAAGTTGCTGTGTTCCTTTTCCCTCTGCTGTGCCTTTCTCAAGGCAGTAATCTGGGATAATCATAGGGATTCTTTCAGGAATCCAGTTCTACACTGCCAGATGTCTAATGTCTGAAACTTGCTATTTCATATATTTTGCCTGATTTTCTAGTTGTTTATGGTGGGCTGTTGTTTCTAGTTGTTTACGTTTATTAACTGTTAGCAGTGAATCCTTTCTAGGTGGAAATGGAAATTCCCCTCTCAAAAATTTTAAAACCATTAAATTGACATGGCAGATAAGACTGAGGAGAAGACATTAGAGGAAGCAATGTGAAAGATGACACTGAAACACCAGAGGTCAGTTTGTGAGACTTTTAGAAACTGAAGTCAAAATATTGCACCATTTTGGGCTTCCCTGGTGGCACAGTGGTTGAGAGTCCGCCTGCCGATGCAGGGGACATGGGTTCGTGCCCTGGTCCGGGAAGATCCCACATGCCACGGAGCGGCTGGGCCCGTGAGCCATGGCCGCTGAGCCTGCGTGTCTGGAGCCTGTGCTCCGCAACGGGAGAGGCCACAACAGTGAGAGGCCTGCGTACCGCAAAAAAAAAAAAAAAAAAAAAAAAAAAAATATATATATATATATATATATATATATATATGGCACCATTTTGAATTCCATCCACTCCCAATTTTACCCACCAATTGCCCAGGACCTCTTCCCCTGCCTGCTCTAGAGCACTTCTGAGGCCGCTTTATGTCCTAAAGAATATTTTTTTAAGTGCCTTTGAATCAAAAATATATATATTAATGCCTAAATGATATTTTGCTGTTCACAAAGATTATTGGGGTCCTCCAAGTTCATTTGTCTTCATTTGTTTCCCCTCTATTGAGAGCTTACTTGCTATGAACTTAGTGAAGATTTTTTTTTTTTTTTGACCACGCTGTGCAGCATGGGGATCTTAGCTTCCTGACCAGGGATCAAACCTGTGCCCCCTGCAGTGGAAGTGCGGAGTCCTAACCACTGGACCGCCAGGGAAGTCCCTGAAGATATTCTGTAATTGCTTTAAAACTCAAGAATCCATAGATAAGAGCAATTAAAAATTGATCTGAACAACACAATGAAAATACAATATATGAAGTTTTTGGCTCTCCCCTTAGTGTATTGTATTGTCAAAGTTTTTTTGGAACTCTGGTTCATTTGGACTTGATTTGGTGGAAGATAGTATGCATTAAACGTAAATTCCCTTGTTGTACAAGAGCAGTCGTTCTTCTGTAAGTATAAAACAGCAAAAAGAGATTTTCTTCCCTGTCTTCGTGCTGATGGGAGTGCTGTGGTCTTTGCTATGTGTTCACAAGCTGACAAAATGGACAGTACATTTTTCATGTTGTTTCAGCCCATGTAAATTTTTCGAAATAAATGGTTCCTGCTTGCCAAACCTCAGTGAATAACACTGACTTCTTCTCAGTCCACGAAGCTTACCACATGGATTACATATATGCATTACTCACACAGCACAATCACTGGCCCATATGCCAGAGTGAAATATGATTTTACAGTTGCCTCTAGAGCACACATTTCCAGCTCTGGTTCCACATACAAGGAGACAGATTTGCAGGTTTTATTTTCTTACACAGATTCAAACACATTTGCCTCAAGCAGAAATGTACGCTCCATAGTTAGTTCTTTTGTTGTAGGAAACTCTTGCTTCTTTTCAATCTGTCACCTATTAAAAAAAAAGAGCAACACTGCACTGTTCGCATCGTTAAAACTTAAAACAGGTCCAAAGGAAAATGTGCCTTGGAAATCCTTCACTGATTTGTTTTTGTAGAACAGCTGGAGGTGAGGCCCACGGTACTAATCACGTCCAGTTGCTACTGGTCAAATTGCACTTTCAGGAAATTCATAATTAGGTGGTTATATCCCCTGAGTTTACTCCGAAGCACTCTTTACAACTCTTGACTTGTCTTCTTCCTTGTCATTCAAAACAACCAGAGAGAGAGAGAGAGAGAGAGAGAGAGAGAGAGACAGGAGAGAGAGAGACGGAGAGGAAAAGGGAAATTGAAATAGAATTTCTAAGTTATGTCTCTAAAATAAACCAAATTGTCTGTGAATGCTGGCCCTCTCTTAAAAAGAAAAACAGCCAGAGAATGTGTATATATTAACATGTATGTGTGTGTCTTTCTCAAAAACATTCAAAAAGGGTTAAAAACATTTTAAAAAGGTGTTCTCCTTAAAAACTGTGCTCTGAAACGTTCATCTGTTTATGTTTCAAAGAGTGTGGATTTAAAATTAACTGGTACTACCCCAACTTCAAGGATTAAATTTTAATATTTCATGTAAATTTTATATGTTTCCTTATTCTATTTGCTTCTCTACCTGCCAGCCTTGGAATTATTAGGTAATTAATGTAATGCCAGAATTTGTAGCTCAAAGCGTTTGTCGATCCTTTGCTGGTTATTAGCAAATTTCTCAGTTCTGTATCAGAAGATCTGACTTCTAATCTATACTTTGGAACAGCAGGGTTCCTTAGGATCTTTACTTCTTTATTAGGTAGTTTTAGGGAAAATGGGGAAAGAGAAAATGCTCCAGGAGCCGAACTGTGGTGAGGAATATATATCATTAGTTTCCTAGTAATCCCATACCACTAACTGTTGATTCATTGATCTAATAGAAATAAACAGAGGTCAAGTGCCACATGCTAGTTAAGCAAATAAAAGCCAAATAGAATTCCTCAAAAAGTCAAATATAGAATTACCACATGATCCATCAATTCCACTTCTGGATACCCAAAAATATTGAAAACAGGTACTCAGACAAGTACTTGTATACCAATTTTCATAGCACCACTGTTTTCAATAGCTCAAAGGTAGAAACAATCCAAATGTTCAGCAATGGATAAATGGATAAATAAAGTGTGCTACACACATACAATGGGATAGTCTCAGCCATAAGAAGGAATAAAGTACTGATACATGCTACAACGTGGATGAATCTTGAAAACATGGCAAGTGAAAGAAAGCAGACACAAAAGTCACATATTGTATCATTCCATTTATATGAAGTATCCAGAATAGGTAAATCTATAGACACAGAAAGCAGCTTGGTGGTTGTCAGGGGCTGAGGAAAGGAGACAATTAACAATAACTGCTTAATGGATACAGGGTTTTATTTTCGGGTGATGAAAATATTTTGGAACTAGATGGAGGTGGTAGTTACACAACATTGGGAAGGTACTTAGTGCAAATGCCACTGAGTTGTTCACTTTAAAGTGATTAATTTTATGTTGTGTGAATTTTACCTCAATAAAAAAGTAAAGTAAAAAAAAGAAAAAGAAATAACACGTGTTTCCTCTAAGGACCTAGCACTTCTTGGAGGCTACAGAACTTGATGTTCCTAACAGAGTTGTAGGTAGGACCACAATCTAGCAAAACAATCTAGCTGGGCTTCACTTTTTCCAAAAGCCAACTTAAAATGTTAATTCATTATTCAAAACAAGACTTGTAAACATGGCAATAATCATTTTCATATGTTTTCCTCCAGAAACAGGTCCTTACATGAACTATAGGTTCATTCTGAGCTCCACTTTCAAATTCTGCCCCGATCTTTCTTTAACGTACATGTTAAACCAATACATTACTGAAGTTTCATGTAAATTTGACATTTCTCAGTTATTAAATGATAACCCCTCATGTCAAATAGAACCTCCTTCTTCCCCAGGAACTTTTCTTCCCCTCCTTAATTTCACTAAGGAGGGGGGTCGGTAGCAGAGGAGTTATAGTATAGTCTGTTCTTATCTTAAGGAAAAAGAGAGCTTAGAAGCAGAAAGAAAAGAACAGGGGCATTTCAGATTAAATTACTTTTTCAAAAACATACAAATAAAGTTGTAGCAAAGAAAATACACACAAGCAAAAGGATAAAATGGGTGAAGTTAGGCATGAGAGATTGCCCTCCACCCAGGGAAGTGTGCATGTTCTTCCTGGCTCTCAGGTGTGGCTAGAGAGGTAGTCTGCGTCATCTCTCTTCTGGGAGAGCATGAGAAGATAGGGCACAGACAGCCTGTCTGATGTCACCATATCGGTCCTCAGGGGTAGAGACTTCTGGGCAGGCCACCATTCACTGAACTGTCACTGCGTGACATACACCAGCAGCTGGAGCTGAGCTCTGATGAACAGATCACTCAAGACCAAGCAGCCAGAGAGTGGAACAAGCTGAACATTCAGAACAGGCTATCTATGAATTACAGTTGCTGGAGGGCAGAGAACATAACTTAAAACTTGGACAGAAAGGATAATAGAACTACCTAAAAAGATACAAGGGCTACACAAAATAGACTTTCTTGATATAAAAACAACAACAAAAACATGATTTTTAAACTTAAAATTCATTAGTGAAGAAAATAGTAACTGTTGAAATTCAACTAGTAGCCTGGAAACTGGATGCAAGAATATTACAAAGCTCAGAGGAAACAAATGTAAATCATGAATACAGAGATGGAAGGGAGGTTTAAGGACACTGACATGAGACTGGAGTTCCAGAAAGGGAAGATGATGCACATGAAGGAGAGGACATATTTAAATAAAACAAAATGAAGCATGCAAACAAAAAATATTTCCCTGGATTGAAGAAAGGATACCAAGTTTCAGGCAGGAATGATGAGAAAAGATTATATCTATGCCTATGTCTATACCTATATCTATCTTTGTCATCATATATATATATAGCTATAGATATATACACACATCTATCTATAGCTATTTATGCATATATGATATTTCTTCAAATGTGTATATACACATATATATGACTAGACATATCCTGCTAAAAATTGTGAGCTCCAAAGATAAAGAGAAAAATCTTATTCTTTTTGTGTAAAAGTTTGTAAGTTATTTATTTTTGGCTGCCTTGGGTCTTCATTGCCGCATACAGGCCTTCTCTAGTTGCAGTGGGCGGGGACTACTCTTCATTGCGGTGCACGGGCTTCTCATTGCAGTGGCTTCTCTTGCTGTGGAGCCTAGAAGCTGGCTCTAGGCGCACAGACTTCAGTAGTTGCAGCACCTAAGCTCAGTAGTTGTGGCTTGCGGGCTCTAGAGTGCAGGCTCAGTAATTGTGGCGCATGGGCTTAGTTGCTCTGCGGCATGTGGGAACTTCCCGGACCAGGGATCGAATCCGTGTCCTCTGCATTGGCAGGCGGATTCTTAACCACTGTGCCACCAGGGAAGTCCCTGTAAGTTACTTATAAAGGAAAAAGATTAGACTGTCATGAAATTCTCCTTTGCAACACTAGGAAGCTAGAAGACAATGGAATACATTTTCAACTTAAAAATGTATTTCATCTGTTAGGGTACAAGAAAGATGTTTACAGATACATAAGGATTCAGAGAAGTCACACATCTCATTACTCATCTGGGAAAAATACTAGAAAAAGACTTTATTAATTAAAAACAAGCAAACTAACAAAACAGAGACTTGAAGAAGAGAGAAAGCCATAGTGAGCAACAGATTTGTGATATTTAATTAAAAATAGGTGAACAATGATAGACGGGGAATGTGTAGCTAAATAAAGATTCTAGAAAGAGAGAAGTGTACTAAGAAGGAAACTTCTAATAATAATCTGGAATTTAAAGAACTAAACCACCTTAGGAAAACTAAAGAATTGTGGTGAGGAGGGGCATGAGAAAGAAGGAAGCAAAAATATTCCAAAGGCTTCAACTCTTGGGAGGAGAATAAGGAGGAAATTGCAACTGAAGTCTTCTTCAAGTTGAATATCATGGGTGAAGAGCGATAATGGAGTAATGGAAATTCTCAGTTGGGGAAAAGTTGGTGTCTTCTTTTCATGAAATACTAGGGAAATATCTGTCTGATTTTATGACAGCTGGGAAAGGACAAGTAACAATTAATGAAATGTAAACAAAGAGCAAAATCTTAAAGCAGACGTGGTGTTACTAATACCATGGAACATGGAATTTGAGTTTCAAATCTCTAAACAGAAAAGAGGGACACTTTGTAATGATAAAAAGCATAATTTATGAAGAAAATAAAACAATCCTAAGTTTTTATACATGAAACAACATAGAAGCTAAACAGATTTTTTAAATTATTAGAAACTCAACTGTTAACTAAAATATTACAGTAAAGGACTTGAATATCAGAATTGGCCAATTCTGATAGACAGACAAGTAGATATAGGTAGACAGACAGAAAACAACATAGAGGAATTAAATAATACAATCACAAAGCTTGTTTTATATGGTTACAGTCATCCTCATTATTTGTAAATTCAGAACTTGTGAATTTGCCCCCTTGTGAAAATGTGTTTGTAACCCCCAGATCAATATTTACAGAACTTTTCCATCCCTCACAGACACGTGCAGAGCAGTGAAAAACTTGAGGTCAAATAAGGTGACACTCTGCCTTCTTATTTCAACTCTCATATTATAGAAGTGTCCTCTTCCCAGTCTATTTTGTATCAGAATTTGGGCATTTGGGTGTTTTTGTTGGTGACTTCACTGTTTAGATTGGTCCCCCAAGTGCCAAAGTGCCGTCTGGGGTCCTACATGCAAGAAGGCTGTGATGTGCCTTGCAGAGGCAATAAATATGGTAGATAAACTTCATCTAGGCATGAGCTTCTGTGATACTGGCTGTGGAATCAATGTTAATGAGTCACCAGTACACATTAAATAAGGAGTCTTTAAACAGAAACACATAAGGAAGGTTATGTATTGACCAGTTGACAAAGATGTTGCAACCAGAGGTTCACAGGAATCTAGCCCTGTATCTCCCACAGGAGCAAAGGTTCAGTCTTCACAGTGTCTTTATAGGACATAACTACTGTGAATAATGAGAACCAACTGTATTAAGATTTAGAGAGAACTTTAAGTTCCTCAAAGAAATTCCTTTTTTAAAAAATATATTCCAAAAAATATATATATATATATTCCATGGAAGACTTCTAAAAGTTACTTATGTGCTTTTCTTTAAAAACGTCCTCATTATGATTTCGTGATCATAACCCACTAAATTTAAAAATAAATAAAAAGGATACAAAAACTTCAACTACATTGCAATCAAGAAGTATATATCTAGGGCTTCCCTGGTGGCGCAGTGGTTGAGAGTGCGCCTGCCGATGCAAGGGACATGGGTTCGTGCCCTGGTCCGGGAAGATCCCACATGCCGTGGAGCGTCTGGGCCCGTGAGCCATGGCTGCTGAGCCTGCGCGTCCAGAGCCTGTGCTCCGCAACGGGAGAGGCCACAACAGTGAGAGGCCCGCGTACCGCAAAAAAAAAAAAAAAAAAAAAATCTATATATTCCCTGAATTGAAAGAAATGTTAAAAACCATCAAAAAAAGCAATGAAAAAATTAAAATTATCTAGAAAGCAACGAAAATAACATTTCCTACTAAAGTTTATGGCATTTGGTAAAAGCCACATTCACAGAAAAAATTTATAACCTTTAATTATTTATTATGAAGGAATAAAGATATTAAAATATAGAAGCTTTATGATCACTTACAAAATTAGAACAACAACAAAAAAACTAAGAAGGGGGAATTAAGAGAGGGAAAACCTAAAATTAAAGAAATAGAAAACAAAAACAGTATAAAAAGTAAAAAGCTCAAAAATCACTTCATTTGAGTAACACAAAAAGAGAAACCATTTGTATTTGAGATTAAGGAAAACAGGGAGAGTAAAAAACATACAAGATTGTGAATGAGAAAGAGCACATAAAGACAAATGCCAAAGAGAACAAAAGAAATAAAACGTTATGTGCAACTCTATAATAAATTTGAAACCTACGTGATTTCCTAGCAAACAATACGTATAACAATCCAAGTAAAGACAGAAAACTTGAATAAACCGCTATATAAGCGTTTTTTTTAAAGTGATTTAAGATTTAGCATTTACAAAGGCAGCAGGATCGAATGTCTTCATATCTGAATTCTAACAAAACTTAAAGTAAATAATTGCAAGATCTCAGAAAAAAATAGGAAGCACCCCAATTCATTTGATGAAACCAGGAGAATTTTAATACCAAAACCCAACAAAGAGAATGTCAAATAGTAATCCATGTGACCGAAAAGGGTTTATTCCAATAGTACACTCTCAGGAACTCTAACAACATAATTTTAATACTTTTTCATTTGAAATCATGTCAAACTCACAGAACAGTACAAGAACAGTACAAAGAACTCTCATGTACCCTTTACCCAGAGACATTATCCAAGTTTTGCCAACTCTCCCAGGAACATTCTCTAGGAGAGGGATCCATCCAGGATCATGTGTTGCAACTAGCTTTGTCTAGTCTCTGGGAACAGGTCCTCAGCCCTCCCTTGACTCTCATGACCTTAATATTTCAAAAGATCACAGGCCATTCATTTTGTAGACTCCTTGTGCTTGTCTGATGTGTCTTCACAATAACATGAAGATCATGTGTATTGGGCGGGAACCACATATTCATAGAACGATGTGTGATGTTGCATCCCCTTGAGGGGCACTTGAAGTTGATTTGCCCCATGTCTGGTAGTTTGCTCACTAGAGTAAGGTGGCATTGCCCAGATGTCTCCACTATAAAGTTTCTCTTATTCCCTTTGTAATTAATAAGTATTTTTGTGGGAAGATACTTTGACACTAGTAAATATCCTGTCCCCTGTCCAACTTTCACTCCCTAGTTTCTTGCAATGCTTTTGCCTAAATTGTATGGACAAAAGCATTCCTATTTTATTCAATAGGTTGCAATCTTTTACTATTATTATTATTATTTTTATTTATTTATTTATTTATTTTTGCGGTACGTGGGCCTCTCACTGTTGTGGCCTCTCCTGTTGCGGAGCACAGGCTCCGGATGCACAGGCTCAGCAGCCATGGCTCACGGGCCTAGTCGTTCCGCAGCATGTGGGATCTTCCAGGACCGGGGCACGAACCCATGTCCCCTGCATCGGCAGGTGGACTCCCAACCACTGCACCACCAGGGAAGCCCTATTATTATTTATTTTGATGATCAAATTTTTCCATGTTTTGGCCAGTGGGCGCATCTAAAGCTTCTTTCTATGTCTTTCAGATCCCCATCTTTCTGTGATCATGACCTTACTTTCTGTCACAGCAAGATGTTCCAGGCTTATCTTTTACTTTCCCTGCCTTGGCCTTGAAATCAGCCATTTCCAGAAGAAGGCTTGATTCACCTTAAAAGAAAATGTATTTAGAAACCAAGATCTGGGCACTAGGTGTGCTCATTGCTATTGAGATATCACTGCTCCCAGGCTCTCTAAGTGGATAGAGCTAGTTAATAAACAAATTAAAACCACAAAAACCACTTTAGGGCCCACTAAAATGACTGTAATTGGGATTTCCCTGGTGATCCAGTGGTAAAGAATCCACCTTGCAATGCAGAGGACACAGGTTTGATCCCTGGTCAGGGAACTAAGATCCCACATGCTGTGGGGCAACTAAGCTTGCGTGCCATAACTACTGAGCTTGTGCACCTCAACTACAGAGCCTGCGTGCCACAAACTACAGAGCCCACCTGCCCAGTCTGCGTGCCACAACTAGAGAAGAGAAAACCTGCACGCCACAACTAGAGAGAAGCCCACATGCCACAATGAAAGATCCTGCATGCCTCAACGAAGATCCCACGTGCCACAACTAAGACCTGACACAGCCAAAAATAAACAAAATAAATAAATAAGTAATAAATAAATCTTTAAAAAAATGACTGTAATAAAAAAGACAGCTGATAACAAACGTTGGAGAGGTTATGGAGAAACTGGAACCTTCATACATTGCTGATGGGTGTGTAAAATGGTACAGTCACTTTGAAAACAGTTTGGTAGTATCTAAAAAAGGTTAAACACAGAGTAACTATATGATGGCAAGTCTACTCTTAGATAAACACTGAAGAGAACTGAAAATACGTTCACACAAAAAAACTTGCATGTGAATGTTCATAGCAGCATTGTTCATAATAGCCAAAAAGTAGAAACAACCCAAATATCCATCTGCTGAAGAGTGGATAAAAAAATGTGATATATCCATACAGTGGGATGTTATTTGACAATACAAAGAAATGAAGTAGTGATACATGCTACACCATGGATGAACCTCTGTTGTGGATTGAATGGTGGCCCCAAAAGATTGTTCATGTCTTTATTTCTGGAGCCAAAAAGGGTCTTTACACCTGTAATTCAGTTAAGAATCTTGAGATGAGGAGATCATCCTGATTTATTCAGGTGGGTCCTAAATTCTATGACAACTGTCCTTATAGAAAGGGTAGAAGGAGATCTGAGAGACAGAAGAGGAAAAGACAAATACACACACAAAAGGCTGTGTAAACACGGAGGCAGAGATTGCGGTGATGTGGTCGTAAGCCAAGAATGCCAAGGAATGCTGACAGCCACCAGAAGTTGGAAGAAGTAAGCTAGATTCCCCTCTAGAGCCTTCTAGGGGAATATGTAGCACTGCCAACACCCTGATTTTGGACTCTGGCTCCCAGAACTGTGAGGCGATAAATTTCTGTTGTTTTAAGCTACCGATTTTGTGGTAATTTGTTATTACCTCAGGAAACTAATACAACCTCAAAAACATTAAGCTAAGAAAATAAGGCTAGAAACCAAATGCTACACATTATAGGATTCCATTTATATATGATTTCATTGATATGAATTTTTCAGAAAAGGCAAATCTATAGTCAGAAATCAGATCAGTGGTTGCCAGGGACTGAGATGGGAGAAAGAATTGACGAAACAGCCATAAGGAAACATTTTGGCATGATGGATGCACAACTATATAAATTCATTGAAAACATTAAATTGTACATTTACATTGGATATTTTATGGTATGCATGTTATACCTCAATAAAACTATTGAAAAATTAAAAACTGAAATATAAAAAATTAGAAATAAATTGGATAAGGAAAGCAAAGAACATATACAAAGAAAACTGGTAAATAATTTTTTCCCTCTATGGGTGTGGGAGGCATTCTTAACTAAGATGGAAAATCTTAAGGTGTATTTCTATATAGAGACATATTTATGTATAAAATTTTAAAACTTGTATGGCCAAAGATGCCATAAGTAAGATCAACTGAGAAAATAATATATTTAAAGAAAAATTTCAGCAGATGACAAACCATGAATATTTCTAGTAATACAAGGTAGTCTTAGGTATTAATGAAATGCAAAAAAAATCCTGTAGAAAAATTAGCAAAGAATATGAAGAGCAAAGACAAATAATCAATAAATATAGATTTAAAAAGCATAAACTGAAGCATGATGAGAGAATGAAATTAAAGCCCTGATAAGGTATTTCTTTCTACTCCATCAAAGTCGGAAAACTACAGAGCAATAATACCTACTGTTGGTGGGAATAAGATTGAGGAAGAAAAATAATCTCATATATTTCTTGTGGAAATACTGTGAACTGTTATCTCATTTGAAAAGTAATTTGGTAATATGTATTAATACAGATAAAACTTTTTATCTGCTCTTAGATATTAATTTCATTGATAAAAAGGACCAGCCATATGATATATGCACAAGTATGCTTATGCTTATTTTATAGCATTGAGTATAGAGGTGGCAAATTGGGGGTGAGAAAGTAAATGCACCTCGAAGGAGGAATTGGTTCAATAAGTCACACTATATCCACAACCATGGAATATTTTCCAGCCATTGAAAGAGTTAGAGACAGCAAATTAAGAGCAATACTAGTTGATTTGGAAATTCTACCAGGTATTACTGCCTGAGAGAAGCAAGTTGAAGAGGGGGGAAGGGGGTGGGAAAAATTGGTGAAAGGGGTCAAAAGGTCAAACTTCCAGTTATAAAACAAGTCATAGGGACGTAATCTACAGCATGGCCACTATAGTTAATACTGTATTGCATATTTCAAAGTTGCTAAAAGAGTAGATCTTAAAAGTTCTCATCACAAGAAAAAAATTTTGTAACTATGTACTGTGACATGTTAACTAGACTTGTTTTGGTGATCATTGCACAATATATATATCATCATTATGTTGTACACCTAAAACTAATTCAACGTTACATGTCAATTTTACCTCAAAAAAAAAGAAAGAAAAACAAGTTGTAGAGAAGTATGTAAATTTTTAAGAAGTTATGTATTTATACATATATGTGTATAAACATGTATGTGTGTGTCAACAGCATCTTTCCACTGTAAAAGTACCGTTTACCATTGTAATTAATAAGTAATATGTAGGATGCGTCTTTGAAGCCAAATGAATGTCTTGTTTTCCAACTACCTTTAATCCAGTGGATTTTGCATCTTTGCCTAATTCAATTATTACATTGAGTGGTTGCAAATGAATCTTTTTTTATTATTTGAAATAAACTTTGTTGAAGTACACTGAATCATTTAAAAAACCCTGTTTTACTACTGAAGCCCACGTGACTAGAGCCCGTGCTCCGCAACAAGAGAAGCCACAGCAACGAGTAGCCCACGCTCGCCGCAACTAGAGAAAGCCCGTGCACAGCAACAAAGACCCAACGCAGCCAAAAATAAATAAAATAAAATAAAAACCCTGTTTTTGTTCCATAGCAAGTTTTGAAGGCCGAATGATCTACATAATGGCTTCCTTTCTCTTTAACTTGGCCTGGGTAGACCTAAAATAAATAGGCTTACATCATGCTTGCTCATTGTCTCCATGACCAAACTGAATACAGCTGACATTTTCTGTTTTCTCTTAGACTGACACTTCCAGAAAAAAATATTATAACATATTAGCCAATGAGACAAGTAAATTACACTTTTGATTTTGGCATTGGCATCAGCAGCATTGATTAGTAAAACTTAACAGAATAAAATTTTATTAATCTAATCTCTATTTTTCTGCACTTGACAGTTGCTTTTTGAAGTTTCTGCCAAGGCTGGTTCAGTGATATTAGCCACAACTAGTATTTTTATGAGTACAACATTCAAAATCTCTCTCTATAAAATAAATTAGAAAATTTCACAATATTGCATTTTTTTATTGTCTGGTTTTTGATGTTAAATACTTAGATTATTTGAAAATAAACTAGACTGTTTGGAGTACAAGTGACTAGTACAACATACATTTATCTCACTTCAAATTGCATCATCCAAAATCATTTTTCAAGAGAATCACCATGTACACAAAAGAGCTCTAAAGTTTGTTCAAATGATAAGGTTTATGCTTTATTGCTGTATTAAAGATTTAACTGAACCAGTTTGCAGGGCAGAAATAGAGACACAGATGTAGAGAACAAATGTATGGACAATAAGGAGGGAAAGCAGTGGGGTGGTGGTGGTGGTGGGATGAACTGGGAGATTGGGATTGACATGTACACACTGATGTGTATAAAATAGATAACTAATAAGAACTTGCTGTATAAAAAAATAAATTAAAAAAAAAGATTTAACTGAAAAGAATCAAGCAAGGAAACTTTTTGCTTGGAATGAGGAGAATAAGTCCTAAATCCCATACTGTTGTATTTCAAAGAGTTACTTTTCTAAGTAAAATGGAAACTTTTAGCACAATGTAGACTCCTTAGTATTTTACCAATGAAAACATAGAATTAAAAAGTAAACTCTTTTTTTAACTTATTTTTTTATTGAAGTATATTTGATTTACAATGTTGTGTTAATTACTGTTGTAGAGCAAAGTGATTCAGTTATACACATATATGTTTTTTTTAAATATTCTTTTCCATTATGGTTTATCATGGGATATTGAACATAGTTCTCTGTGCCATGCAGTAGGACCTTGCTGCTAAAAAGTAAACTTTTAATTAGAAAGTTTCATACAATTTAATCTATTTAGAAGCATTAAGAGATCTCATTGAGGGATTGGGTGAATAAATATTTGAACATTCTACAAACAATAAATGCTGGAGAGGTTGTGGAGAAAAGGGAACCTTCTTGCACTGTTGGTGGGAATGTAAATTGATACAACCACTATGGAAAACAGTATGGAGGTTCCTCAAAAAACTACAAATAGGGCTTCCCTGGTGGCGCAGTGGTTGAGAGTCCGCCTGCCGATGCAGGGGACATGGGTTCGTGCCCCAGTCCGGGAAGATCCCACATGCTGCGGAGTGGCTGGGCCTGTGAGCCATGGTCGCTGAGGCTGCGCGTCCGGAGCCTGTGCTCCACAACGGGAGAGGCCACAACAGCGAGAGGCCCGCATACCACAAAAAAGAAAAAAACAAAAAAACTACAAATAAAACTACCATACGACCCAGCAATCCCACTACTGGGCATATACCCTGAGAAAACCATAATTCAAAAAGAGTCATGTACCACAATGTTCATTGCAGCTCTATTTACAATAGCCAGGACATGGAAGCAACCTAGGTGTCCAGCAACAGATGAATGGATAAAGAAGATGTGGCATATATATACAATGGAATATTACTCAGCCATAAAAAGAAACGAAATCGAGCTATTTGTAGTGAGGTGGATGGACCTAGAGACCGTCATACAGAGTGAAGTAAGTCAGAAAGAGAGAAACAAATACCGTATGCTAACACATATATATCGAATCTAAAAAAAAAAAAAAAAGAAAAGGTTCTGAAGAACCTAGGGGCAGGACAGGAATAAAGACACAGACATATAATGGACTTGAGGACAAAGGGAGAGGGAAGGGTAAGCTGGGACGAAGTGAGAGAGTGGCATGGACATATATACAGTACCAAATGTAAAATAGATAGCTAGTGGGAAGCAGCCGCATAGCACAGGGAGATCAGCTTAGTGCTCTGTGACCACCTAGAGGGGTGGGATAGGGAGGGTGGGAGGGAGACGCAAGAGGGAAGAGATATGTGGATATATGTATAGCTGATTCACTTCGTTATAAAGCAGAAACTAACACACCATTGTAAAGCAGTTATACTCCAATAAAGATGGTTAAAAAAAAAACGTGAACATTCTGAAAAAATGTTTTGATTTTTCTCAACTTTGAACTGAAGGTGATTTTAGGTTCACAGAGTTAAATAAAGCAAATGTTTCATATGCCAGGATGTTGTAGTAGATAAAATGAAGAACTTAACTTTGGAGGTTTGAATTCTGGTCCCGCCTTAGTCCATGGCTTGCACGATTGTAAAAAGGGGTAGTTGAATTAAGAGGAAAAATTATAATCTCCTTTTATGCTTAAAATTCTATACCATTAGATCAGTAATGGTGTGTACTCACCAAAAATGGCAGCATGTAATTCATCATTCATAAAATATGCATTCAGCACATACCACGTGCCAGGCACTGCTCTAGGCACTAGGAATACAGTTCACCGACCTTCTCAAATACAGAGGTACAGGTATATCCTGTTAATATAATAGGTATTTAATAAATCTTAACTTATAAGACATATTACACTCATTCAATAAATTATACTCTTGTTCCCACCATTCCACTGAAACTACAATCAATGACCTCTATGCTGCAAAAACTAATCATCAATTCCGTTTTCATCAGTTAGATCTGTCTGTAGCATTTGACCCAGTTGATCATCCCCTCCTCCTTGAAGCATTTTTCCCTCTTGGTTACCAGGACACCATTCCACGGTCCTGCTATCACAATGGCTGCTTCTTTTCAATTTTCTTCGCTGTTTCTTTCCATCCCTCCTGATCTGTAAATATTGGAGAGCTCCAAAATCCATCCTACTACCTCTTTTATTCTCTACTTTCACTTACTCCCCAGGTGATTTTTATTTTAGCTACCCTGACAACTCCCAAATTCATAGCCTCAGCTTCACTTCTTCCCTGAACTCCAGAATGACACATTAAGTACACATTAAGTATTTGACAACTGTACTTGGATTAAAATTCAAATGCCGTTATCCCCTTGCTCACTCTGAGATTTACATGAGGAGATTTATTGGGGAGTATATATGGGACCAATATCTGTGATGGCTGAGGTTGAAGGAAGCAACTTTGAAAAGTGGAAGATGCTGAACTGTTGACGCAGTTACAACAGAGGCCTCAGCTGATCTTATAGTGAGCTCTGGAGCTGAACTCTCACAACTGTTCCAGTTGAGGCAAGAGAGATCTGTACCACTGCATGAAGTCATTATCAGATGCAGGCTGCCCCCAGAGAGGAGGGTAACCTTGGGCAAGGTAGCTTCCTCCTATCAAGAGCAGGTCCTAGGGAGGACTCAGCTGTGAACCCTCAAGCATCCAACATTCATGGCAGCTGAGGGAATGAGTGTCTCTTGCTGAAGGGAGATCCGGGTGGCACAGCACAGCTTCTACTATAACCACCCAGTATCTGGTAACATCTCATTCGCATCACTTTCCATCCTTTATGCAGTTTAATTTTTTTCCTCAGGGTATATACTATGTGTTTTACTTATTTGTTTGCTGGTTATTACCTACTAGAATATAACACCATAAGAGCAGAAACTTTTTCTTCTTTAATCCTATATCCCCAACATCTAGAAACAGTGCCTGGAACACAGTAGGTGCTCAATAAAAATTAGTCAATGAGTAAATAAATGTATCACACATTTACTCTATGCTAGAAACTATGCTATGTTCCAGGAATACAGAAGGAAGAAGACAGACGCTATCCTTATGGAACTGACAATCTCGTAAAAATGATATACATATATAGCACACATGGATAAAATATGCATATATAAACAATATTTTTAAAAGTGCAGTTATAGCCAAATGCTGTTATCTAGTATTTTACTAATCTATCTAGATTCAGCACATCTGGTGATCTGTCATACAAAATTCTTTACTAAATGACAACGTCAGAGACTAAAAAACAGTGGAAATTTTAGTTAAAGAGTTATTTATTGTTCCTGCTAATTTTTGGAAAGGAAAGTTAGATCTCTGGGACACATATCTTCTGCCCAGTCTGGGAGGAAAGAATGAAGGACAAAGTAAGAGAGAGACTAACTCAGAGAAAATGAATATGTACTTACTCAACTGGAATTTTTATCGACCAGCATCCTGTTTTCTGAAATGATGGAAAGCAAGGCTATAACTGTATCTAAATAGATAAGGGGGAAAATGCTTGTAATGAATGGATAATTCATAGTCACTTTATACATACAAATATAATTTTTCCATTACTTTAGTTTCAGCGACAGTTAAAATGTAAAAAGGACTAGGAAATAACACTCCAGCTTTTATGTCATTGTGGAATCACAGATTCATCTTTTAAAAAGCAGCCTATCTCCCTAAAAGCTATGTTTTCTGCTTTCTATAGAATATTTTATTTCCATTCACAACGAACCACATAACTTTGCCTTATAGAGCTTCAGCAAGATGAATCCTGTTTCCCCCTCTACTTGTTTTATTTGAAACATGAAAGCCTTTCACTCTGCGCTGTCTGGGCGGTAGCGAACATGACAACCTATATTTCAATTCTTGGGCTGTCATAAACAAGATACTTGGCATTTCTAGAATAACTTGCATGAGAAATCTCAAGTTGCTCTATATTTATGAACTTGCCAGCCTCTTTGCTTCCTTGCACATTATTGTTACAATGCGTGAAATGTAATCTGGGGGTGAGTAGGTTTATGCACCCATCTTCTATGTGCCACTTCATCCTAGAGCAATGTAAGCCTTGAGGAGATTGTAGCCCATATAAATTTCTACCTTAAGAGTGAAAAAAAAACCCCAAAACAAAAAATTTTTTAATGCTCATGGGGTAATAAAACCAATGGGTCCCACTATTCTTCACTCAGACAGTTTGATGTGGTCCTCTATTAAAATAAATTTTAGGTTTCTGAAGAATATCTTAACTGTCAATTTTACATGGATTTACTGAGATGTCACCTCTATTCTCGGATATGTTTTATAAAAGGTGATTACTAGTCTTGTATTAGAGTATGCCGATGCAGTCTAATTATATCATTGCTTTGATGACTAATAGTTAGATGACAAGGTCCTTACAGGGGGTCTTTCAGAGCACAATAAATATTAGAACTCCACAAATTATCCTTGTTGACAATTAATTAATCATCCTCTTATAATTGGAGGTGATACCTGAGTACCTCTAAGCACAAAAGGGCTGCTGCATCCCCTCAGTTCTAGAGTCAACAATATTTGATAAGATCAGCTGTGGACGGTTACAGAATTTTATAAAAAGAAGTGACAGGAAATGATCTCTTACTCTGAACTCAAATGTACTGATATATCAGGTATCACAGAAGCAGCTCTAATGTGCCTAATGCCTCACATGCCATTGCACCCATGTCTGCCTCACTCTATTTGTACTTCTGTCTCTCTTCTGTTCATCTCTCACTAACACATTCTTAATCTGCTTTCTTTGAGCCTTCCTGCTTTTTCCCTTGTTTTGTGTATTTTTCTTCTTTTCCTGGTCCCAGGTGTTTCATGTGAACTGACCAGAAGTGTATTTCAAGTGTATATTTTATGGTTTCTAATATTTTCCCTACAGAAAATTTATTTTCCTATTGACTGTGTTAAAAACAGGAGAGTAAAATTTTTTTAATTTCCTTAATTTAAAACCTTTTCAATTATGTGTAGATCTTGACTTTTATGAGTTGTAGTTTAAGTTGGAAAAAAAAGATTACTTACTTCAGGTTTGGTCAGTGTTCTAAGACTAGATCCCTGCCCATAGTACATGTCCAATAAATGATTTTTGGAAGAATGTTCAATATACAAATACTAAATTGTTACTACGGTATTATTTTTTTAACATCTTTATTGAAGTGTAACTGCTTTACAATGGTGTGTTAGATTCTGCTGTATAACAAAGTGTATCAGCTATATATATATATATATATATACATATATCCCCATATCCCCTCCCTCTCCCATCTCCCTCCCACCCTCCCTATCCCACTCCTCCCCAGGTGGTATTTAATAGGTAGTCTTGCAGCATGCAGCATCCCCCAGACACAGGTAGACATTTATTAAAACCTTAATCTCCAGAGGGTGTTGCTTATCTGTTTTTGCTCACCTGCATATCAAAATCTCGACAGTAATGGCCAGGTAAAGTTCACCTGGATGAGATTTCTATAAGTAACCATACCTACAGGGGTTCTTTAATCAGAAATCTATGAACACTCAAAAGTGCTGAGAACTGCATGTGCATTATCTTACATGCTTCTGTTCAGTGAACTCCCAAACAACGCTTCTTAAACTGTAATGTGCATATTATTCACCTGTTTGCAGATTCCGGTTCAGCATGTCTGAGGCAGAGCTTGAGACGCGATGTTTCCAACAAGCTCCCGGGTGATGCTGCTATGGTTGGTCCATGGATCACACTTCGATTAGCAAGGGTCTAAAGGTAATGGGAGTTCATAACAAAAGTTTTGCTGTCACCCTTCAGTTCATTCTCACTAAGGAATTGTTGATAAGCCTTAGCTAGTGGGGGTCTGGCCTGTATTCTCTCCTGTCATCTGATCTGTCCTGGGGGTGTCTGTGTTTGCTGCAGAACTTTGTTACTGATGACACAGAGTCCTTAGTATTGACTTAACCCTGGGAACAGCTGCTGGTTCCTAACTGTAACTCCAAGTCTAGTAGGAAGATGAATTATTCATCTTTTGGGAGCCTCCCTAGGTCCCTACACATCCATAGATTTATTTTTCTTTGGTTGTTCATTGACCCAGTACAATACCTTCCCCGCTTCTCTAAAGAGTTGACACCAAGAACAACTTGAAAATCTTGATAGTCTGTTGACTTCAGTTTGAGAAAGATTATTTCCTTCAAGATAAGGTGGGAGAACATAATATATAAATGAAGAATGAGGGAGCAAAGTAAAAATGAGGATAAACGCTAAGAAGTGGAATTATCTTCCTCTCTGGTTTTCCTCTTCTTCCTTCCTTCCTTTCTGCATTCTACTATGGAGAGGAAGATAATTTTGTAGGCACTTAGAGCCTCAACTCCCTCCATGCTAGCACATTTATTAATCTTTGAGATCTTTCTCACATTTTATTAAGAAGCATTTTTTCTAGAGATCCACAATAGTCAATGGTCAGGTTATTTGAAGTCTAGAATATACAATATTGCTCATTTTGCCATTTAGATAATATGCTTTGGGGTGACTGAGTGCACTGGGAATTTGATCTAAAGGCAAGTGAATGGGGTATTTGCATTTAATGCTTCTTTTTTTTTAATTTCAGGGGAAAAGAATCAGGTAATTACTGTAATTACTGCACTGATGGTTCAGTGGGGGCAAAAATGAAATCCATTACAAATTGAAAAATGTAAAAAAAAAATGCTTTAACAAATTTCTCTATAAACTATTTCCTGTAGCTCTCTAGTCTATTCCCTGAGCAGGTAGGATGGGGCATAAACTTGTCAGTTAAAGAGATTTTAATACTTTTCGGTTTCAAACTGACTACTTGGTTCCTTGGCCAGGCACCCATAGGCAGCAAACAAGCTGTACGGCCACTTAGAGTGGCCCGTGAGGCAGAACCTAGGACCCAAGTGCCTGAATGCTTCCTTTTCTTCTCCTTCCCTTATCTTCTCACCTCCTCCCCCAAAGAGCTGCTACTTCCCCTTTCTCTTTAAGTAGACACAAACTTCCTTTATGTCATATCCTGAGTTACCATTCCCATGACTCACGTTAGAACTCCATGGACTGAGTCTGCTGTGTCTGACCATCAAGGGTAGTCTTGCCCTGAACTAAATTACTCCCCAGACGGAGCAACTTAAGACGACAAATGTTTAGAATCTCACATGGTTTCTGAGGGTCAGGAATCCAGAAGTGGCTTAGCTGGGTGGGTTGCCTTCCAGCTCTTGCCCAGGACTACAGTCTCTGAAAACCTGACTGGAACTAGAGGATGTGTGTCCAAGCTCAGTCATGCGGCTGCCGGAAGGAGGCTTCAGTTCCTCACAAGAGGGCCTTTCCACAGGGCTGCTCACAACAGGGCTTCCCCCAGAGTGAGTGATTTGAGAAAGAGTGACCAAGATAGGAGCTGCAGTCTTCTATAAGCTAATCCCAGGAGTGACTCACTTCTGCCATATTCTGTCCACCACACAGACCGAGCCCGGTACAACGTTGGGAGTGCGGGGACAGGACAAGTGTGTGCGTGCCAGGAGGCAGGGATCAATGGGGGCTTGGTTTGGAGGCTGGCCACCACGTTTTCTGCCAGTGTTCCTCAACGGGAGTAGCACTGCCCTATGTAACAGTTCTTGGTTGGGTGGGATGGTCCCAGGCATGGCTGGACCTTTAACATCCCTGACCTTCACCCAGTAAATGCCAGCAGCACTTCAGAATCAGTCATAATCAAAAGTGCCCCCCTCAATATTTTCAACATGGCTTGTACTCATGCCCGGTTGACAGCCTATCTTGTATGTGAGTCAGGAGGACCTACACTTTGGGAGTTAATTAGAGTAAAAATATATCAGTATATTATTTTCAAAAAATAATGGGCACTGCCCCCACTTCCTGGAAAGCTGGCTCACTCCTGAACTTTGTGCTCCCCCTGCAGCCTTCTCAAGTTGTCTTTCCAACAGGAATTTCAGGCAAAACTCTTCCACTCACAGCTGTCTACCTTCTTCGTGCTCAGGGCTGGGGGCACTGCTGGAGAAGATCACCCAACCCTTGGGAGGGGTGTACTCCCAATTCACTCCCACAGCACCTGGGCCATCAGCACTGCCCCAGGACTCCTGCTTCCCTGGTCAGCTTTGTTCCTTCAGTCTCCACGGCATCTTTATAAGCCTTTCCTCCATTTACTTGAAACCTTCCACTCCACCCTTTCATACTTCTACCTCACCCAGACCTCAGATAACCTTGCCTGCTACTTCCCCAAAACATGTAAGCCACAGACAAGAATGCCCACACCTTCCTGCCACCCCTCCGTCCACGCCACCTGTCTCTATACCTGTGCATACCTTCCCCTAAGACTAACCTCTCTGCCTGTACCTAGGTTCTCATCACCTCGGACCTGCTCAGGCACTTCCCTCCAACAATTACCCTGTCTCTATATTTCAACATTGACATTTGCATTAAATCCTTCCCATCTAAAGACTTCTCAAGTCTCTTTCACCTTAAAAAAAAAAAATCCTCCCTCCAACTCTCCTTTCCCTCCCCCCACCCATTTTCCTCTTATCCCTCTCTTCCCCCTCACAGCACAAGTTCTTGAAATAACTCTTCACATTTGCTGCAGCTTCCTTACCTCCCTTCCTTCTCAACTGACTATAGTCGGCTTCTGCCCACAACTCACCTCTGAACCTGCTCTCACTCAAGTCACAGTCTCCTTTTTGCTAAATTTCATGAACATTCTCATTTCTTATCTGACTTGACCTCTCAGCATTTGACACCGTCCATCTCTCCCTTCTCTGTTGGAATGTCCTCTTCCTTTGCCTTCTATTCAACCACATTCTCCTAGTTTCCCTCCTATACCTGTGGCTGCCCCTTCTCAGTCCCCTTTTGGACACTGTTTCCCTTGTCCTTCTTGTAACTCAGTGTCCTCAAGTCTCTGACCTTGGTTCCCTTCCCTTCCATTACATACTCTACCTAGGTGATTCCATCCATTCTCATAGCTACAATGAATATTTACATGCTAATGATCCTTGAAACCATGCCAGTGGTCCAGAAGCCTCTCTTGAGCCTCAGATGTATATTTCACAAGGTCTTCTAGGTGTTTACACCTGGATGCCCCACAGGCATCTCCACTCAGTCAGGCCACAGTTGAATTCTTCTCTTCACTTCTCCTCTCAAACCTGCTCCTTCTCCTGGGCATTGTCCTTGACTCCTCCTTCGCCCTGACCCCTACATCCAATCATGATCTGAGCCAGATCCTCAACATTCTACCTTCCCCAAACATTTCTCAGCTCTGTGCCTTTCCACTTGCACTGTCACTAGCTGAGTTTGGGTGTCCTTTTCTCTTTGGATTACCATGGTAACCTCCCAACAGGTCTCTTGGTTTCCAGTCTTCACATTGAACCCACAGTGATCTTTCTGAATCTATAATCATGCCCCTTCCCTCAACCCTGTTTAACATTCTTTACTGACTCCCTCTGGTCTGCAGGATATGACCACCACTCCCTGCAATGTATCCTTCAACTACACTGAACTATTTGTAGTTTCATAAGGTTGCTTGCTGTGTCTTGCCTCTGGACTTTTGCACATGCTTTTCTCTGTTCTTTCCCTCTTGTGGGTTTACTCCTATTCATCACTTTTTCCATGATGCTGTCTATGGTCTTCTTGTAACAGAGTTAGATGTTCTTCCCTTCTTCTATCATGTTACTTTGTGTTTGCCTCTATCACAGCACCAATCATGCTTTAGTTGTTCATCCTTAGACTTTGGGGAAAAGACCCTTTCTTCTTTGTGGTTTTAACCCTAGAGTCTAGATAGGGCATGGTGCATATTAGAAGCTCAATAATTAACTATTAAATAAAGGAGTAAATCACTCTATTAATATGTATCACATGAATGGCTTATGATGGACATGTAAATATTGATTGAATCTGAACTTTGAGGGAGGGGAATATTAGAGAGATAAGAGATGAATTTAAAGGGGATAACGAATCAAAGAGATAATCCTCCTGGTATCATGTGTTGGGGCCAGAAAGCCAGATGTTCCTTCTTTTAAAATTTATTTTTATTTGGCTGCATCGGGTCTTCGTTATGGCATGCGGGATCTCGTTGCAGCATGCAGGCTTCTCTCTAGTTATGGCATGTGGGTTTTCTCTTCTTTAGTTGTGGTGCGCATGCTTAGCTGCTCTGCGGCATGTGGGATCTTCGTTCCCCGACCAAGGACTGAACCTGCGTCCCCTGCATTGGAAGGTGGATTCTTTACCACTGAACCACCAGGGAAGTCCCCAGACGTTCCTTCATCCTCACCCTTTATCTCCTTTGGCAAGAGGAAATCATTTGCCACTTAGAGAAGCCACTGTTGACCTTGGTATTGCCATTTCAAAGATGGTATTAAAAACAAAGGCTGTGCCAGGATGGGAAGAATAATTGTTTTTCTTTCTTTTCACAGTTCAGGTGCAAAAGAAGCAAGGACTCAAATAGAGGAGAAAATACTCTAAAAATGCAGCGGTTTTCTGGGCTGAAGTTTAAGAAATATTTACTGTTTAGTATTTTTACTGTTTATTTAGGTGGATATCTTGAAACAAACAGGCTTAGTCTTTATCCTGCAAGTTCAAAAAAAGGCAAATCAATATATTTTCTAATGGCAATGTCCCACCTGCCTTATTTATTGAAGAAAAGAGTGTACGGTTACTAGCAACACCCACACATAAGTAAATGAAACACTATTATGCAAGAATCTGAGGAACACCAACTAAAGAGCAGCCTGGTATTAAAAAATAAATAGAAATGACTCCTTCTCTTCGTTGTAGCCACATGTACTTTCCCTTGCACCTCAGATCTCCAACAGATTTAATTTCTCTCTGGTTTGTCTTCAGAACTGAGGAGAAATCCTGGATTTGGCAGGCGCTGAACTTGGAATCCACACTGACTCAAGCAGTGCTGTTGCTTCAGATCATTCTTGAGGCCAGTAACACTTCCAGCCCCAGGGAAACCTCTGTTCCAAAATTTTCCCTCATTCCACAAGGGAATTCTTTTTGCAAAAGGCTTTGGCTGTTCTTAAAGCTTTCTCTCATTTTGTCTTCTAAAAAGTTTTGTGGGATTGGAACATTGCAGGTTTTTCCCCTCCCTCTTCACCCAGATGTTTCTGGTTCTCAGGATGTACACCTGTGAAGCTGGGTCACTTGGGACAAATGTTTGAGTTTTATTTACAGCAGAGAAGAATGTGATCTTCACATACAAATGTTCAAAATGGTCATTTTGTTCTCAGGGACCAACTGCAAGACCTACTAGGGTAGAATTTGTAGGGATATTAAAAAACCCCATAAAGGTCAAATTATCTAATCATTAAATAATTTTTGAGTGCCTACTCCGGTTCCCCAGCACTATTCTATTTAGGTGCTGGGAATACAGAAGTAGGGGGGGAAAAAAAAGAAGAAGAAGTAGAAGAAAGAGACAAATCTCTAACTGGGGAAGGAGATAAGTGAAGATGGACAATATTAAAAAGAAAACAGTAAACAAGTAAATATAAAATTTGTTAAATGAAATTGTCCTGAATTTTGAAAGATAAATTTGTACACTGAGATGCCTGCTTTTTGCCATGAAGGTGATCTTTCTTCAACGAAGGATGATATATGGGAGGTGTCTAGTATAATAACCGACTCATAAGTAGGTGATCAATAATATTAGTTCTTCTTCTCTTCCTAACATGAGCTACCAATCCAACAAAAGTGTTTTTGTACACTAAGTGTAAAGTGTTGTAAGACTCACTTTTAGCAAAATGCATCACTAAACTTCAATCTAGAGGGACTAGATGCAGCCATGATGGAATAATTCATATCATCAAAAGTTACTGTCAGTCACTCAATTCATTCTAAATCGCTTTCATAATAAATATTATCAAGAAGCTACTATTTATCAAGCACAGTGTCAAGCAATAGGAATACAGAAATTATGGAGACACCATCCCTGTTCTCAGGAGTGATTAGATAGGGCAGCAGTAACTCTAAAGATAAAGTCCCATGGACAAATACAATGTTTTGGGAGCCCAAGGAAGGAAAGGATATTTTTTGTATTTGGGGGGAGAAAGGAAGGGAGAAAGGATATTTTTTGTATTGGGGGGAGAAAGGAGGAAGAGCATGAAGAGGAGCTTCAACAGGTAGATATCCTCTGGGATGAGCCGTAGAGTTTGCCAGGTAGCGGAGGAAGCCAGGAAAGCCCGTGGAATGTCTAGGCCCCAGGAGTTGTCTAGTTTGCCTAAAACACAGAATGTGCAAGGGGCATGGTGGGAGATGGGCCTGGAAGGGGGTTTGGGATCACAACATGAGTGTCTTCAATGGCAGGGGAAGGGCTAGTATTTCACGTGGACGGTACTGTGGCACATTTTGAGATTTCTGAGCTGAGAAATAACACAATCAGCTACGCATCAGACGACAAGCAGGGGATGGGAAGACCGGTAAGAGATGACTGTGATCAGCTAGCTAAGAAGGAATGAGGATCTTAAGTAGGGCATAGCTGCGGAAATTTATAGAAGTTTCAATCAAGATGATCTTGCTTTACTGTCTTTGTGGTACCTGCCACAATTTGGAATTACCTTGTTCATGCGTTCACATGACTATGGTCTTTCTCCCTCACTAGATACAAAGTCCACGAGAGCAGGGACCTTGTCTCTTCCCATCTTTGCTGCCTTCCTGGTGCCTACAATGGTTCCTGGCCCACAGCGGGGATTTGATAAAACATATGTTGAATGAATGGATGACTCAGGTGGAAAATGAATTGATATTGAAAAATGACTGATCCAGAAACAGGTGCGAGGCAGAAGGCCTGAGATGTTCAGAGGAGAGTTTCCAGCTTGGTCCCAGGAAGAATATTTAACACATGGCTGGACTAGCTTCCCATATATCAACTTATTTTCTTTTGCACTTGCACCGTATGTCTTTAAAAGATGACTCTTTCTTTATAATGATTCATTGTTGTTGTCATTGTCCATTTGTTGTTTTGTTTTATGGTTTTTGGTTAAAGGTTTGGCAATGAAGTCTGTTTTTCATTTTTCATCAAGAGTGTTTTCAAGGTTGAAGACCCTTTCCCTCTACCACTGGTAAATTATCAGGACCCCTGGAGATGTGTACCATGAGTTGAAAAGGTTTATCTACAATCAGTAAGAAAAGAATCTAGGGCTTGGCTGGTTGCAAATTCTTACATGTAAAGAAACTCTCCAGTTTTGATAAATACTGCTTCCAAGACTCGAAATATTTTTTTTTATAAAGAGGTGGTACATTTTCCGAGTTCCTGTTGTACTAAAAGCAGAGAGGAAGCATGGATTCCAAATCTGATATGGAAGGAGAAGGAAGGTCAAAGAAGAAACTACATCAGAGAACTGGAAAAGATGAAAGGACACCTGACTTGAGGTTGATTTTTGACAAATGAATTTGTAGCCTCTAGGAAAGTAGGAATACAAGGAATTCTAGGGCCAAGAATTATGGAGCCAGGAATTAGAAAGAAATAATTGGCATCCATCGGCTATGTGAAGTGGCCTTGTTCCACTTGGGGGTTGAGCTAAAAGATTCTCCGTGGAAAAAGTGGTACCTGCATTGTGAGGATCCAGGGAAAGGAGAAACATTCTCTTGGAGGCATTTCATGAAAAATGGGAATGGTGGTGGCAGGAAGAGCAGCGTTAGGCAGGAAGCTGGCTTACCCAAGGTATGTGGATAGACTGACGGTGCTGATTGGTACAGCAAGGGGGGTTTATGATTACCTTCATATTTCACACTGCACAACTCCGGGGGGCACCACTCACATGTAGCTTATGTAAATGGGGCTGTGCTCCAGGGAATGACAGTCACCTAGCCAGTATTCTCCACTGCACCATTCCAGAATACCCCTCCAACCCCCTGAAATAGTACAGTGAGGAATACTGTCTTCTTGGGAGATGAACATCTTGGGTTTTGGTGTTAGGATTCTTTTGGTTTCAGAAACAGAAACAGAAACTCAACTCAAAGAGCTTAAACAATACAGGTGATGTATTGGCTCGCTCCAGTGCATTCTGGGGACAGAGCTGCCCTCTGTTTCCCTCTCTGGGCATTGCCTTCCCCTGGGTGTTAGTAACATTATCTCCTATTTCTGGGTTTCCTTTTGCTTTATGTGTGTGACGGGGGTAGGAAGGAGTGTGTGTGTGTTGGGAGTGTGTTTGTGTGACTGATATTTTCTTTGGCAGCCCCCTCGTCCCCCAGAACCACATGAAAAAGTAGAGAAAAGCAGTTTATTCTAGGGAAGGGAATATTGTTATCTTCTGGATCATGAAGGATGTGAGGGTTGCTGGTGGGCCATTAATGATCACATCTGTTAAATTGTACATTAAAAATTACTTCCTTAAAACATTTTTTTCCCTTCTTTGTTGTGAAGTAATTCTATTGTACTCTTAAAGAAAACCGACATGAAAAATTCTGTTTAAAAATCTTCTTTCAAGTTCAACTTGTGCCTTAATTAATATGGATTGGTGAGTGATTATACAATTCTCCTAGAAATAAATATTACTGGATTAGGTTATAATGAGTATTTTATAGAGAAAGTCAATATATGGAGCGTTTTCAGTCTTTGTCATCTGGTTCTAGTCTCTGTTTGGCAACAGGATTTTATACGTGGCTCTGTTAATGCAGCCAGAAACCTTGCATACTTCACAACTTGCCACTCTTTTCAAAGATTTAGTTAGAGACTGCAGCTTATAACACATGCTGCTGGATTAAGCATCTAAAGTGAGAGTCTAATGGGCCTAAAATATCTCTTGTACCCACACATTTCCTGGTAGGCCAAACTTCACAAAATAAACATAGATGACCTCTCATACATCCAGTCTTCTGGAAAGTTTAGAAATGATGCAACCTTTTGGCAATATGACATGACACATTGCTTTACTTGCGCAGAGCATGATCTTGCTTCGTTCTGCTCAACGCCAGACAAACAAGCATTTACATTAGCACTGCCCCGGATTCTGAAACAAAATCTCATCGACTTTAACGAAACTAGACATTAAATAAACGGCCTTGCTTGGGAAAGAATGAGTCAACATGTGACAACAGGGGAAGTCTTATGGTTGTTCATAGTGACATCCAAGACATTTGAGAAAGTAGAAACTGGTTTTTCTGTCAATACCTTGGTTTCCTTTCCTTTCTTTGTCCCCCCACCCCCACCCCGGCATGCAGTAATAACAATGTCTGGAATCAATATAGGCTCTTCTTCCGAGGGGTTAAGTATTTTCCCACACGTGGAGCAGGCTGGCTTGGCTCCTTCCCTTTGTGGGAGAGTGTGAGCTGTGAGATTTCCTACCTGTCCTCTGCCTGCCTCATTGGTCTCTCTACCGTTAACCCAGCTCTCAACTCAGTTTCTCTTCCTGGGATGGCTTATTCTGGTTTCTCTTATTCCATAAATATAAACAAATCTTTGGGTCTTAATTAGTGTGTTATGCGCCTCTTTGAACCCCTTGTGAGGATTCCATGTGCTTTTTGTTGGCTCCAAGCTGGAATAGATGTGCCCTCACTGGTTCCCAGGTGTGTTTGTTTTGTTTTTAAAGATTTTCTTTCCCCTGAAATTGCCTGATTCCTCTATTTTCTCAACTCCTAAGAGATAAGCCACGCTTAGAAGTGGCACAGTGTCACTCATGGTACATAACTAAGCACAACTTGGTTAAAGAATTCTGCACAATTAAGCGATTTCAAACTATTTTACTTATAAGGCTCTTCACACTCGGTTCCCAACCTATGTCTCCAGCCTGTTACTCCTTATAATGCATCCCATATGACAGTACGTGTCAAATTTTACAAAGTGAAGAACCCGCTGTTTTCATTTCCCATCTGTCGAGGTCAGCTATGTGGTCCTACTGTGCAGGACTAGTGTGCAGCTTGGGCGACCTACCTACCACACGAATGTGACCACATTTGGTCTGTATCCTGTCCAAGGACTGGAGGCCACCAACCACGCAATGTCAAGTTGCTAATGTTTCTACAGTGTTCTCTTGATTTCTTTGCTTGTATCATCACAGAACATAACAAACAATCCACAGCCCACTGACTGCCTTTGAGTAGCACAGCCATTCTACCAGATTCTTACCATTTTTTGAACAAAGCTTCATTGTTGTTGCTTTTGAACTGTGACCCTAGGAGTTCCCTCAGCCTGGGGGTCCTCATTCCCCTTGCTTTGCCTGGCCTATCCCTACTTGTCTTTGAAGGCCCACCTAAATTTTTTTTTTTGAGAAATAATTCATATAACATTCACCACTTTAACGTGTGAAATTCAGTGGTTTTTAGCACATCCACAATGTTGTGCAACCATCACCACGACCAGAACACTCTTGTCACCCAAAACAGAAGCCCTGTATCCATTAGCAGTTACTTTCTACTCCCCCTTTCTCCCAGCTGCTGACAGCCACTACTTTCTGTCTGTATGGATTTCTCTATTCTGGGAATTTCATATCAATGGAATCATATAATATGTAGCCTTCTGTGACTGACTTGTTTCACTTAGTGTAATTTTTCAAGGGTCACCCATATTGTAGCATTTATCAGTTCTTTATTCCCTTTTATGACTGGATAATATTTTATTGTATGGCTATACCACATTTTGTTTTTACTTTCAGCAATTAATGGACATCTGGGTTATTTCCACTTTTTCACTATTATGAATAACACTGTTAATTACAGGTACGAGCTTTATTGTAGACATATGTTTTCATTTCTCTTAAGTATATACCTTTTTCTTTTATTTTGGCGGTACGCGGGCCTCTCACTGTTGTGGCCTCTCCCGCTGCGGAGCACAGGCTCCGGACGCGCAGGCTCAGCGACCATGGCTCACGGGCCCCGCTGCTCTGCGGCATGTGGGATCCTCCCGAACCGGGGCATGAACCCATGTCCCCTGCATCGGCAGGCGGACTCTCAACCACTGCGCCACCAGGGAAGCCCTTGAGTATATACCTTGAAGTGGAATTGCTGGATCATATGGTACCTCTATGTTTAACATTGTGAGGAACTGCCAAACTGTTTCCAAAGTGGCTACAACATTTTACTTTCCCCCCAGAAACACGATTCCAATTTCTCTACATTCTTATCAACAGCTTGTTATTTTCTTTTTGAAAAAACTGTAGCTGTTCTAGTGGGCACCATAAATATTTTTCTTCTGTGATTTCATCTCTGATTCCTTCTCCTCCCAGGAAGACTCAACCCTTTTTTCTACTCTGCTCTCACAAGAATATATAATAGAGTAATTACAAGAATAACTAATTTTGCATACTTTGTGGGTGCTAGATACTATGCTAAGTGCTTCACATGCGTGAGCTCGTTAAATCCTCACATGATCTTTTGTGAAGTCAATTTTATTATCTGCATTTTACAGATGAGGGCACAAGCAGAGAGAGAAATTGTCCAAAACCACACACCTACAAGAGTGAAAGCTGGGATCTGAACTCCTGGGCATATGTGACCCCAAAGCCAATGCTCTTAACTCTTACGCTTTCAATAAATGGAAGCTATTAGTATTACACTCTCTTTTAGAGCAGGACCATGCTGTCCTATTAGAACTAGCAACGTTTCATTTCTAAAGATTTGGTGGAACTTTAGTTTACTCAAGGGAATTTCTGCAAAGTACAGTCAACAGTTCTCACTTTTTCATTCAGGGTCTTATAAGATAAAATATAAATTATCCCACTTGTAAAGCTTACATCATACCCAGTATCTAAAGCGCTGCAAAGTGTCATTTGTTTATCCTCAGTCATCTATCAATCTGGTCATACAAATGAAGGCATTTGTTGCCATTTGCAGCAACATGGATGGACCTATAAATTATCATACTAAGTGAAGTCAGTTTGATAAAGACGAATACCATATGATATCACATATATGTGGAATCTAAAATATGATACAAATGTACTTATTTACAAAACAGAAAAGTCTCACAGACATAGAAAACAAACTTATGGTTACCAAATCAAAAGAGGTTGGGGGAGGGATAAATTAGGAGTTTGGGATTAGCAGTTAAAAACTACTATATAGAAAATAGATAAACAACAAGGTCTTACTGTATAGCACAGGGAACTATATTCAATATCCTGGAATAAACCATAATGGAAAAGAATTTGAAAAAGAATATGGAAAAGAATATATATATATGTAAAACTGAATCACTTTGCTGTATAGGAGAAACTAACACAACATTGTAAATCAACTATACTTTAATTTAAAAAATAAACAAATGAAGGCATTTATTGCTTTCATCTTTGAATTTGATCTTGAAGAAGACTATTTAAAATTCATTCAGGACTTCCCTGGTGGCGCAGTGGTTGAGAGTCCACCTGCTGATGCAGGGGACACAGGTTCGTGCCCCGGTACGGGAAGATCCCACATGCCGCTGAGCGGCTGGGCCCGTGAGCCATGGCCGCTGAGCCTGTGTGTCCGGAGCCTGTGCTCCGCAACGGGAGAGTCCACAACAGTGAGAGGCCCGTGTACCACAAAAAAAAAAAAAAAAAAAAAAAAAATTCATTCATATATATTAATATGTCTTTGCCAGTTGATATACACCACTAAGATATTCTTTTCTCTCTGGTGATTTCCTCTTTCCCTGTGGAAAATAAGAGAATTCCAGACACCACTTCACTGCTAGGAAAACCTTTGTCATCTTTTGTTCTTGTACTTTTTCATCACACACAAACCCTAATGATCATGTTACTGGATGTCTCCTGATGCATGGGCATAGGTTCTACCACTTACTAGAGGGGCGTGTGTGTGTGTGTGTGTGTGTGTGTGTGTGTGTGTGTGTGTGTGTGTGTGCTCGGGTACCTATGTCTATAGATACAGCAGTATCCTACAGTTATCACAATAATTATATAAGGTGTGTTTTACTATCACCAGCCTATAAGTAAGGGAGTGGAGGTATGGAGAAATTAAGAAACTTGCCTAAAATCACACCTCTAATAGTAAAAGCAAATCTCACAGTAAAGGGCCTATTTAAGTTACCTGATCTTGAAAAAGTCTCATTCCCACATTAAAAACAACAACAACAACATTTCTATATATAATTCAGGAGTCTGTGTAACACAATCTCCCCTCCCCCCTATCTTTTGTTACCCCCAGTGAAGTCTTCCCAGAAGGAGTTAATCACTTCCTTCTCCTTCCTGCTTTGGTCATAGTGTGTCATGGCATTTAGGATGCTGTGTCGTAACTTATTTATGTCTGCCTTTTCTGGGGGCAGGGCCCATGTCTTATTTTTCTTTGTATCTCCAAAACTAAAAGGTGCCCAATCAATATTTACTGACTTGAATATCTGCCACATGTAAATTACTCAGAACCCCTGGTGAGGACAGTAATGCACATTGCTCTTAAACAGGGAAGGAAAATAAGCTCAGCACTTCTCAGTGATTCTTAAGGTGAAAATCCAACATAGATAAATATCTTTAGTTAAAGAGGCCCTATGGGTTAGTGTAGGCTCTCGACTGACATGTGTTCTCACCAGATGAATCTGTCAAGATGAAGATTCAACTTACTTGAGTGAGCATGTGTCAATATGGCTTCAAAAAAGATGTTATTATACCATCCTGGCGTGTCCATTAAAAAAAAAAAATCTTTTCTTTCCAAAAGTGCTTTGTTTTCTTCTCATGCTTTGATCCAGCAGCAGAAAAATATTGCTTATTCTGATTCTGGATAAAGGTGGGGCAAATCTGCATTGGGCTTCCTACCTTTGGCTCTGTGCTGACTGTTCCTTTTATTATCCATACTCTTCTTCTGTACACTGGTCCATGACCTGATTCCCTTCTTCCCCAACCTCTAACTGTTCCTAAGTCCATTTCTGTGTTTGCTAACAAAAAAAGTTTTTTATCCATACTCTTCTTCTGTACACTGGTCCACGACCAGATTCACTTCTTCCCCAACCTCTAACTGTTCCTAAGTCCATTTCTGTGTCTGCTATCAAAAAAAATTTTAGGTGACCTTTCTCTTTTTATTATGCATATCAACTATGCATATCCCTATGGATTAATGCAACATCCCCATGAAGAAGGACATTTCACACAGGTCAAATGATATTCCTCAGGTCCCACAAGAAGGTGAAAACTAAACCCAGAATCCAGATTTCCTGATCTATGTTTCCCACGCGTTTTCACTCTCACTGTATTTTTTATTGTTATTGTTAAAGTTTCATGCATTAACACAAAATTTTATATATGAAGATAGAGACATGAAAAGTTCTTTCCACAAGACATTGAGGGAATGGAAATTGTGAAGAAAGCTGTGAAGAACCTCCAAGTTATATTTATTTGTCCAAAGGGCTAGGTTAAGTACACAGGAAAGGGTAGTCTTCCTACCTCCTGAGGGTGGACACAATTCATCTGAAGAGGCCTTTCTCTGGCCATCCCTGCAACTTATGCAGGTGGTGATCTCATCTTTCTCTAAGCAACTGTGGCCTTTACTAAAAGGGCAGACACCCCCCAGGGAGGAGGCAGGCGGGCCAGGATGTGCGGAGGGTGATTCAGCAGGTGACAGCAGTTCCTCTCAAGCCACCCTGCAGAAATTCCCAAGAGGCTCACCCTCTCAGACAAGTTTCAGAGGAGAGAGCCCAAACTCCTAGTTGCACATACTATTTTCCTCAAGGTGAATTCTCTGTTTACCCTTCTAGGAGAAAAATTTCATATCCTGATTCACACAAATCAGAAAATTCCTTATGAATTTGATCACTGCAATATGGTTTCCTTTTCTTTTATTTTGAAAAGGATTGGCAGTAAGCCCATTCCAACTTTATTTCAGCTCCTGATAAGATGCTGGGGTGCAGGAAACCATAAACAAGACAAAAAGACAACCCTCAGAATGGGAGAAAATACTTGCAAATGGAACAACAGACAAAGGATTAATCTCCAAAATATACAAACAGCTCATGGAGCTCAATATCAAAAAAACAAACAATCCAGTTAAAAAATGGGTAGAAGACCTAAGCAGGCATTTCACCAAGGAAGACATACAGATGGCCAAGAGGCACATGAAAAGCTGCTCAACATCTCTAATTATTAGAGAAAAGCAAATCAAAACTAAAATGAGGTATCACCTCACGCCAGTCAGAATGGCCATTATCAAAAAAGCTAGAAACAATAAATGCTGGAAAGGGTGTGGTGAAAAGAGAACCTTCCTACACTGTTGGTGGGAATGTAAATTGATACAACCACTGTGGAAAACAGTATGGAGGTTCCTTAAAAAACTAAAAATAGAACTACCATATGACCCAGCAATCCCACTACTAGGCATATACCCTGAGAAAACCATAATTCAAAAAGAGACATGTACCACAATGTTCACTGCAGCACTATTTACAATAGCCAGGACATGGAACCAATCTAAATGTCCATCAACAGATGAATGGATAAAGAAGTTGTGACATATATATACAATGGAATATTACTCAGCCCTAAAAAGAAACGAAATTGAGTTATTTGTAGTGAGGTGGATGGACTTAGAGTCTGTCATACAGCATGAAGTAAGTCAGAAAGAGAAAAACAAATACCGTATGCTAACACGTATATATGGAATCTAAAAAAAAATGGTACTGATGAACCTAGTTGCAGGGCAGGAATAAACAGGTAGGCATAGAGAATGGACTTGATGACATGGGATGGGAGGGTGAAGCTGGGGTGAGGTGAGAGTAGCATCGACATATATACACTCCAGAATGTAAAATAGTTGGCTGGTGGGAAGCAGCAGCATAGCACAGGGAGATCGTCTCAGAGCTTTGGGATGACCTAGAGGGGTGGGATAGGGAGGATGGGAGGCTCAAAAGGGAGGGGATATGGGGACATGTGTATGCATATGGCTGATTCGCTTTGTTGTGCAACAGAAACTAACACGGTATTGTGAAGCAATTTTACTCCAATAAAGATCTATTAGATAAAAAAAAAAGATGTTGGGGAGCTACAGGTTGGGGAACCCCAATATCCAGCACAGTCTGAGGCCCACAGCAAGTGGCTGAGACATGTTTGTTGAGGAAGGGAGGAGAAAAACTGAAAACTCTGAAAGAATCTCTTCTTGAATTTCCTTAATCTATTCTGAGTTTAATAAGCATATAAATACAACGTTTTACTGGAACTCTGTGTAACTATTGACATCTTAAAGCCTGCAATAACTAAAATTAATATGAAATGAATTGATGTCTTTTTACTTACTGCAAGGCACTTGGATCGTAATAGTTGAGTGCTGTTCCCTTGAAGCATATTTTAAAGTATGTTTTTTCCTTTCTCAGCGCATATTTTTAGACCAAACATTAACATGCAAATTATATGGATAAAACCCCAACCCCCCACAGCCTTCATAATAGCCTGTGAAAAATCAAACCACAAGGGCACAAAGACGGTCTTATTACTTTTAACCTTTGGGGAAAGCGGCTTCATCCACCACTCAGAGCTTGCTTGGGTATCAAACTCAAAACATACCGATGGCTCCAAAGGGCTCCACCGGATAACACTCCCACATACATACCAAGGTGCTCTTTGGACTCTGCTATGGAGACGGCCTGGAAATTAATGACACGGACTGCGAAGGACAAAGAGAGGGGGAAGGGATTTCTGAAATGTCAGGGACTCCTTCCTGCTGACTCTTTCCCAATAACTTGTCAGGGGCTTTTCTTTGTGGTAGTGGAGCTGGGTTTTCTCACAGGTAAACTGGGCATTCAGTGTGCACTAGGGGCTCCTGCTTTTCTTGGAGGCCCTAAGGTGAGATTGGAAGCCAGTTGGAGGTTAGGGGTGTCACCTGATGTCAGTTACTTCAGGCGGAAGGTCCTGAGCTGGTGTTAGCCATTGATGAGGGAGGTGAAGTTTGGTGCTTCCAAGGATTCCTTGGCCCCAGCCACAATTTCTCCCTGTCTTCTGAGACAGAAATCCAATTTCTGTCATTCCCCTGCTTTAAAACCAACTTTGGGCCTTTGCTATCCATGGACAAAGTCTGAATTATTGCATATAGAATGCAATAATCTTAAGAAACTGGCTCCAACCTCCCTATCCTCTCTTCTTTCTTGACTCTTGTGACTTGTTTGCCCCAAGGACCCTACACAGACAGCCACTGCAGACCTTTGCTGGTCTCCAGAACACTAGATGCCATGGCAGGCTCTCTTCCTGGACACTCCAGCTCCACTGATAGTGCCTGGTAAACTCATCCTTGGGAACCATTCAACTGTTAGGCATGGTTGAACTTCCACCCACACTTGTTTAAAATCTCTATTGTGATGCTTATGCCATTAGAGTGGGATTAATTTCTTAAATTTCTGAATCTTCTACAAGACCAGGAACTCCTTGAAGGCAGGGGTTGTATCCATTTCTCTCTGAATTCCCATCTTCTACACAGGTCCTGGCAAGGGCAGAGTTATTTTGGTGCAAGACATACATATTATACTCTGGTCATAGGCAATCTGTTCCTGTCCTGTGGGGAAATAACTAGGAAGTGGCATGACCCCAGGGAGAGTTCCAAGCATGGTCTGCCAACCCTCCTATATGCTCTGTTTGGGATTTCATCTCCCTCAAAGGCCAGGAGTTAAAAAAGGTTAAATTTATTTCCCCTCTGTAAATAATGTCAAGTCAAATCAGAAGGTAACATTGAAACAGAGATTGCTGGAGTGAGAGTTAATAAAATTGGATTCTAGACTTAGCTCTGACACTAAACAGTTGTGCACCACTGGAGAGATTATTTAGCCTCTCTAACCATCAGTTTCTTCATCTATAGAATTCAGAATTTGGTCTGGGTGATTTTTAACTAATATCCATAGTCTCCTATGGGGCAAAAATTCTCCGGAGGGGTTTGAGGAAAAGGCAAAGTGAAAAGGAACTGAGTGCTCCAGATTTTAGACACAAGATGGTTGTGAAAGCACCTAACACAGGCCTGTGCACAGAGAGTCCTCAAGAGATGAAGGGTCTGTTTCTCCCTGATGCCTTCATTTCTACACCTTGGGGTGCTAAGGAAACCAGACTTACCCTGTTTATCCCACTACCCTGATCCAGAGATTCATTTCCCTTGAGAAGTTCCTCTTCCCTCCTCTATTGTGGTGGGCAACCTTAGAGGAGGTGAGTACAGAGCAGTGGGAGGTGTTATGGGCTGAACTGTTGTCACCTAAAAAAAGGTATGTTGCAATCCTAACCCTGGTACTTCTGAATGTGACCTTATTTGAAAACAGGGCCATTACAGAAGTAATCAATTTTAATTAATTTATTTTTTAACATCTTTATTGGAGTATAATTGCTTTACAATGGTGTGTTAGTTTCTGCTGTATAACAAAGTTAATCAGCTATATATATACATATATCCCCATATCTCCTCTCTCTTGCATCTCTCTCCCACTCTCCCTATCCCACCTCTCTAGGTGGTCACAAAGAACCGAGCTGATCTCCCTGTGCTATGATGCTGCTTCCCACTAGCTATCTATTTTAGATATGGTAGTGTATATATGTCCAGGCTATTCTCTCATTTCATCCCAGCTTACCCTTCTCCATCCCCGTTTCCTCAAGTCCATTCTCTATGTCTGCATATTTATTCCTGTCCTGCCCCTAGGTTCTTCACAACCATCTTTTTGTTTGTTTGTTTTTTTAGATTCTATATATATGTGTTAACATACGTTATTTGTTTTTCTCTTTCTGACTTACTTTTCTCTGTAGGACAGTCTCTAGGTCCATCCACCTCACTACAAATAACTTAATTTCGTTTCTTTTCATGGCTGAGTAATATTCCATTGTATATATGTGCCATATCTTCTTTATCCATTCATCTGTCTATGGACACTTAGATTGCTGCCATGTCCTGGCTATTGTAAATAGAGCTGCAATGAACATTGTGGTACATGACTCTTTTTATGGTTTTCTCAGAGTATATGCCCAGTAGTACGTTGCTGGGTCGTATGGTAGTTCTATTTTTAGTTTTTTAAGGAACCTCCATACTGTTCTCCGCAGTGGCTGTATGAATTTACGTTCCCACCAACAGTGCAAGAGGGTTCCCTTTTCTCCACACCCTCTCCAGAATTTACTGTTTGTAGTTTTTTTGATGATGGCCATTCTGACTGAGGCGAGGTGATACTTCATTGTAGTTTTGATTTGCATTTCTCTAATGATTAGTGATGTTGAGCATCCTTTCATGTGTTTGTTGGCCATCTGTATGTCTTCTTTGGAGAAATGTCTATTTAGGTCTTCTGCCCATTTTTGGATTGGGTTATTTTTTTTTTGATGTTGAGCTGCATGAGCTGCTTGTAAATTCTGGAGATTAATCCTGTGTCAGTTGCTTCATTTGCAAATATTTTCTCCCATTCTGAGGGTTGTCTTTTCATCTTGTTTATGTTTTCCTTTGCTGTGCAAAAGCTTTTAAGTTTCATTAGGTCCCATTTGTTTAGTTTTGTTTTTATTTTCATTTCTGTAGGAGGTGGGTCAAAAAGGATCTTGCTGTGATTTATGTCATAGAGTGTTCTGCCTATGTTTTCCTTTAAGAGTTTTATAGTGTCTGGCCTTACATTTAGGTCTTTAATCCATTTTAAGTTCATTTTTGTGTATGGTATTAGGGAGTGTTCTAATTTCATTCTTTTACATGTAGCTGTTTAGTTTTCCCAGCACCACTTATTGAAGAGGCTGTCTTTTCTCCATTGTACATTCTTGCCTCCTTTATCAAAAATAAGGTGACCATATGTGCGCAGGTTTATCTCTGGGCTTTCTATCCTGTTCCACTGATGTTTATTTCTGTTTTTGTGCCAGTACCATATTGTCCTGATTACTGTAGCTTTGTAGTATAGTCTGAGGTCAGGGAGCCTGATCCCTCTAGCTCCGTTTTTCTTTCTCAAGATTGCTTTGGCTATTCGGGCTCTTTTGTGTTTCTACACAAATTGTGAGATTTTTTTGTTCTAGTTCTGTGAAAAATGCCATTGGTGATTTGTTAGGGATTGCACTGAATCTGTAGATTGCTTTGGGTAGTATTGTCATTTTCACACTGTTGATTCTTCCAATCCAAGAACATGGTATATATCTCCATCTGTTTGTATCATCTTTAATTTCTTTCATCAATGTCTTATAGTTTTTTGCATACAGGTCTTTTGCCTCCTTAGGTAGGTTTATTCCTAGGTATTTTATTCTTTTTGTTGCAATGGTAAACAGAGATGTTTCCTTAATTTCTCTTTCAGATTTTTCATCATTAGTGTATAGGAATGCAAGAGATTTCTGTGCATTAATTTTGTATCCTGCTACTTTACCAAATTCATTGATTAGCTCTAGTAGTTGTCTGGTAGCATCTTTAGGATTCTCTATGTACAGTATCATGTCATCTGCAAAGAGTGACAGCTTTACTTCTTTTCTGATTTGGATTCCTTTTATATCTTTTTCTTCTTTGATTGCTGTGGTTAAAACTTCCAACACTGTGTTGAATGACAGTGGTGAGAGTGGACAACCTTGTCTTGTTCCTGATCTTAGAGGAAATGGTTTCAGTTTTTCATCATTGACAACGATGTTGGCTGTGGGTTTGTCATATATGGCCTTTATTATGTTGAGGTAAGTTCCATCTATGCCTACTTTCTGGAGGGTTTTTATCATAAATGGGTGTTGAGTTTTGTTGAAAGTTTTTTCTGCATTTTTTGAGAAGATCATATGGTTTTTCTCCTTCAATTTGTTATATGGTTTATCAGATTGACTGATTTGCATATATTGAAGAACGCTTGCATTCCTGGGATAACCCCCACTTGATCATGGTGTATGAGCCTCTTAATGTGCTGTTGGATTCTCCTTGCTAGTATTTTGCTGAGAATTTTTGCATCTATGTTCATCAGTGATACTGGCCTGTAGTTTTCTTTCTTTGTGACATCTTTGTCTGGTTTTGGTATCAAGGTGATGGTGGCCTCGTAGAATGAGTTTGGGAGTGTTCTTCCCTCTGCTATATTTTGGAAGAGTTTGAGAAAGATAGGTTTTCGCTCTTCCCTAAATGTTTGATAGAATTCGCCTGTGAAGCCTTCTGGTCCTGGGCTTTTGTTTGTTGGAAGATTTTTAATCACAGTCTCAATTTCAGTGTTTGTGATTGGTCTGTTTATTTTTTCTATTTCTTCCTGGTTCAGTCTCAGAAGGTTGTGCTTTTCTAAGAATTTGTCCATTTCTTCCAGGTTGTCCATTTTATTGGCATATAGTTGCTTGGAGTAATCTCTCATGATCCTTTGTATTTCTGCAGTGTCAGTTGTTACTTCTCCTTTTGCATTTCTAAATCTATTGATTTGAGTCTTCTCCCTTTTTTTCTTGATGAGTCTGGCTAATGGTTTGTCAGTTTTGTTTATCTTCTCAAAGAACCGGGTTTTAGTTTTATTGATCTTTGCTACTGTTTCCTTCATTTCTTTTTCATTTATTTCTGATCTGATCTTTATGATTTCTTTCCTTCTGCTAACTTTGGGGGTTTTTTGTTCTTCTTTCTCTAATTGCTTTAGGTGTAAGGTTAGGTTGTTTATTTGAGATATTTCTTGTTTCTTGAGGTAGGATTGTATTTCTATAAACTTCGCTCTTAGAACTGCTTTTGCTACATCCCATAGGTTTTGTGTCGTCGTGTTTTCATTGTCATTTGTTTCTAAGTATATTTTGATTTCTTCAGTGATCTCTTGGTTATTTAGTAATGTATTGTTCAGCCTCCATGTGTTTGTATTTTTTACAGATTTTTTCCTGTAAGTGGTATCTAGTCTCATAGCGTTGTGGTCAGAAAAAACACTTGATATGATTTCAATTTTCTTAAATTTACCAAGGCTTGATTTGTGACCCAAGATATGATCTATCCTGGAAAATGTACTTGAGAAGAAAGTGTATTCTGTTGTTTTTGGATGGAATGTCCTATAAATATCAATTAAGTCCATCTTGTTTAATGTATCATTTAAAGCTTATGTTTCCTTATTTATTTTCATTTTGGATGATCTGTCCGCTGGTGAAAGTGGGGTCAGAAGTAATCAATTTAAAATGAGGTCATTAGGATGTTCCATAATCCAATATGACTGGTTTCCTTAGAAAAAGGGGAAATTTGGACACAGAGACAGACACACATGAGAACATGCTGTGAAGATACACGGGGAGAAGACGGTTGTGTGACTGCAGAGATGCATCTATGAGCCAAAGAACGCCAAGGATTGCTGGCAAACACCAGATACTAGAAGCAAGAAAAGGTTCTCCCCTAGAGCTGTCAGACAGAGCCTGGCCTTACCAGTACCTTGATTTTGGACTTTAAGTCTCCAGAACTGTGAGGCAATAAATTTCTGTTGTTTTAAGCCACCTTATTTCTGATACTTTATAATAGCAAGTCCTAGGAAACTAATACAGGATCCAAGCTGAGCTGTGTGGATGGCACAGAGAAAGAGTGGGGTGTGTGGTGTGTATGTGTGTGTATGTGCAGTGATGGTGTTAGAAGGGAATTTACATCACGGACAGGTAGGGTATGAGTCTTAGGAAATTAAGCCGACACTATTTGTCAAAAATGACTTAAACTCCTTGGCAGATTCCACCTACCCTTTCTTCCTCCCCTTTTCACTCTTCTTTCTTTTCTTGCCTTGCTGCAACTTCTAAACTCTCCCTTACCGCCTCTCTGCAGCCCTGCATTGGCTCCTTTAAAAGGAACATTTTATTCTGATGTTTACTTAGAAATGTCAGTACTACACAGTCTGGCATGGCTGAAGAGGCCTCAGAGTGAGGGTGAGAGACTGAGGCCTCCTGCTTGGAGATTTCAGGAGGCTCAGACCATGGTGGCACCAGTGAAAGGAAGCCAACTAAGGTAAACTTTTTTTTTTTCCAGTTCGTAAACCCTCCTTGTGAAACTAGTATAATAGATGCTGTATAAGAACTCTGCTGGATTCTCCCTTCTGGAATCTTCGGGGCGCCTGACATAACCCTCACCCTCCACACAGTGGAGGGCAGAGAGGCCTCCCTCTGTGTGCTCCATCACAGCTTTCCACTGACTCTGGGTTTGGGCTGCCTGATTTGAATGGAGGATTGTTCAGCATAGCCAGTGACCGGCAGAGCTGCCAGTTCCAACACTTGAGAAATACAGTGCTGCTTTTAAAGTGGAGTAGAAGGGCGTTGAAGCAAGGATGCCGGGGTTTCTTGTCAAATACACTGCCCATCTGTCCTGGCTCTCCTTGGAGGGGAGGGCTGAGGCTTCCCGAAGGCAGAGAAATGGTCCCCCAACCTCCATGTCCAAACCAGCAAAAATGGGGAAGGAGGCCTACTTCATCTCTGTGCTCTGGAACAGACCATCTATTGGGCAGATTCAAAGTGGTAGCTCCTTTCCCATTAGCTCACTCTCAAAGTTGGTATTTACAGATTAACTACAGCCTAGATGTACCAGAAGTACATGGTATATGCTCCAAGTTAAGTGCATGAAAGAAATATCATCTCTGAGATCGCAAAGAATGTTCCATACTCTAAGAATCGGTGAAGAAATTATACACATAATCTCTCTCCTGAGGTGAGATGTAATTATATGGTTAAATATTCATATTTTAATTATTGGAAAGAAATATATTAATGAACTATTATTGAAATATTTTCCATATAGAGTCAAGTAGGAAAACCTAAAGAGCCAGTCTTTTCTGTACTTGCAATGAAACAATTTCATTGTTTGCTGTGGCAGGAACATTTTTACACAAGAACTAAAATTATTGCGCTGTTTTAATGATTTGACCATTACTGAATAAAAACCTTGCTGGGAATCCCAATTGCTACTATTGGTCGGCTTCAAACTTCCACAGGAGTGTTGGGAGGCAGAGAAAAAAAAAAAAAGAGATTCCCTAAAAAGGACCGCTTTTGTTTTGATGGTGCTGGGTGGAGGGCAGAGTGGGATGGACGCTGACTATTCTCTGGGCTTCAGACAATTCATTTTAAAAACAAACAAAACAAAACAAAACAAATCTAAGACATTTCTCTTTCAAAGTCCTCATGAAGTGCTGGGGAAGGGGTTCTCACATATGCAGAACCTATATTTTCTAGCTATTGGTAACATCATTCCTTTATGAAATCGGTTAAATTGAAGTGTTAGGAATGCCTATTCTGCCAGTTTTCAGAGTAAAAGAAGCAATAGAGAAATAATAACCATGTTGACTTTCTAGATAAACCCCAGTGGGTTTATCCCCAGTGGGGATAGAAGCAACATTATTATGAGAGAGCTCACCATGAATGGGTCTTGTAAAGGCCAACAAATATACCTCATTGAAAAAGAGGTGCATTTTTCTAATGTTCTAACTATTCTGTACAGCAGGAAGATGGAGAATAATATTCAAGACATTTGCAAAGGAAACGAGCCCCAAAATTGCCTTATTTGGTGCTTTAGTCAAAAAGGACACCTGCCTAATTCACCAAATAAACTTTTTTTTCTACAAGATGAGGCCCTGATCAAGCCCTGCTACTCTGAGGAATGAATCAGAGGTATTATATTTACCACAAAAATAAATAATTGCAGGAAGTGATGTACCTCTTTCTAATTTTATCACATTAGAAAGAGCAAAGATTACAAGTAAGATCTAATTCTTACTGACTTATTGATCACACCTGAATGCTGACCGTGATTGTTTTTTTTACTAAAGCAACAATATGATGTTCTCAAACTCTCAAAATGAGTAGGCCAGAATTACTTAAATCTGCAGTAGGAAGTGCAGAGCTGAACAATGCACTAGCTGGTGTGTTTTGAATTCACGGTCTCCATGGTAACATGCATGAACAAATTTTTTAAAAATATATGAATGGTTTATCTTTAGGGTAGGAATTTGCCAAATATTATTTAGTCTAATTAGTTTTTAAATTAATTATATTTTAGATGGTTAAAATGTTTTCCCAGGAATTCTCATGCCAAAAACTATTGTATTGGGACTTCCCTGGTGGTCCAGTGGTAAAGAATCCACCTTACACTGCAGGGGACATGGGTTCAATCACGGTCAGGGAACTAAGATCCCACATGCCACGGGGCAACTAAGCCTGTGTGCCACAACTACTGAGCTCATGCGCCTCAACTAGAGAGCCTGTGTGCCACAAACTACAGAGCCCATGCGCTCTGGAGCCTGCGTGCCACAATTAGAGAAAACACACATGCCACAACTAGAGAGAAGCCCACACACACCACAACAAAAGATCTTGCATGCCTCAAGGAAGATCCCGCGTGCCACAACTAAGACCTGACACAGCCAAAGAAATAAATTAAAATAAATAAATAATATATAAATTAAAAAAAAAAAAAAACTATTGTATTTACTGACTTTTGTATAATTAAATGTCCATATTTTTAGAGTAAACGAGTTGTGGATTGAGAATGACTAACTTGCATAAATTAAAGTGGTAAGAATTTCAGCAAAGGCTCTGTTGGTAAAAAGCCAAAACAACTGTTAAAAAGTGAACATTTCAGTTCTGCTGATTATTTGACATCATGGGAATCCCATTTCTTATCTTAAAATATGGAGATATATTTTAAATTAAATATTTTTGTTTTTAGGCAAATCATACTAGTCTATGCAGACTGTGTACTCAGGGAATTAACTGAAGTGCAATGAGGGGCAAAACCACTGGAATCAAGGGGATGTCAAAAGTGACCCTCAAGAACACTGAAGTCCAAGAACTCTCTCAAACCATGTTCAATCTGGAATATCCAGAAACTGTCTTCTATCAAAGGCCAAAGTGAGGTGTATAACCCTGCCCCTTGCCATAGTGTAAAGATACAAGCAAAATTGCTCGAGAACCAGCTGCTGTTCTGGGGGCCAGAATACCAGTCATTGCCGGGAATTGTACGGAGCGTGCTGGAGGCACAGGGAACCTCCTTTTGCTCCGTAAGATTAATACAAGGTTAGTTAGGGTTATGGAGAAGAGGTTGGTGAGAGTCAAAAAAAAAATTGAAAAACCTGTGCTTTGAGACATGCACACAAACAGCAGAACCCTCTCTGCAATTGGTGTTAAATGACTAAAGACAAAGAAGCAATTGTTCCTGCACCAACTAGTGCGTGATCCTGAGAGAAGGATCAACAGAAAAAGCAGGACTGGCATGATGGGAAAGGAAAAAAATCTGCCTGAGAGAGAATTCCCTGAGATTCTCAAGGGTCTTTCACAATTTGTCAGTGAGGAAGGCTGGAGACCTCACTGAAGAGACATTCTGTGCATTTTATTGTGAACACACACCCACATTCACACTCACAAATGTATGCACTGTTTACTAAACACATTCCATAGTGTAGTGTCATCATTTTCAGTTAAGAAAACTTCCATAAGGTTCTGGAAGTTCTGAACTTTAAGACAATATTGTTAAAGATACACAGCTGATCCAGGAGTCTGAATGACAGTTTTAGTCAAGATTTGAGTTTGCCTCTCAAAGTCAGCAAACTTCATACAGCACTGTTTACAGCACTGTGCCTGAACCCATCCTGTATTTGAGCATACTGCATGAGTGCCCTGGGCATGCTGGCCAATCCAGAAAGGAGTCTGGTTCCTAGTCAGCTCACAAATGAGGAAACATTCATTCAACAGATGGACAAGACTGCAAAATGGATTTTCTCCTGGCATATTGGGAATGAGGATAAATTGCTTCCTTCCTGTCATTTACAACACAACAATTTGAGTAGCATTTAGAAATATAAACAAATAGTTCAAGAGAGAAGAAGACTTAAAATTAAGATAATGAAGTTAGCTGTTGGTTCTCACTTTTGTATACTACCAATGCATATATTAGCAGTTTTCTGGAATTCAGAAGATGCTTTTAAAATTACTGTGCTAAATGTAAAAGCTCAAAATATGAGGCTTCCAGAAGAAAACAGAATATCTTTGCAACCTTGGAATTGGAAAAGGTTTCTTAAACACAACGCAAAAATCATTGACCATAAAAACGTAATAAATTGGATTTCATCAAAATAAAAACTCTGCACATCAAAATACACTGTTCAGAAAGTAAAGAGGCAAGCCACAGACTGGGATAAAGTATTTAATTATGTATGTCTGACAGAATATATAAAGAACTCATACAATCCAACAATAAATATACTTAGCTTTTTTTTTTTTTTTTTGTGGTAAGTGGGCCTCTCACTGTTGTGGCCTCTCCTGTTGCGGAGCACAGGCTCAGCGGCCATGGCTCACGGGCCCAGCTGCTGCGTGGCATGTGGGATCTTCCCAGACCGGGGCACAAACCCATGTCCCCTGCATCGGCAGGCGGACTCTCAACCACTGCACCACCAGGGAAGCCCTACTTAACTTTTTAAACGGGCAAAATACACGAACACACACTTCACAAAGGAAGATATATGGATGACCAAAAAGAACATTAAAAGATGCTCAATATCATCAGTCATTAAGAAAATGTAAATAAAAACCACAATAAGATACCATTTTGCACCCATTAGGATAGCTAAATTTTAAAAGACTGACTACACCAAGTGTTGGTGAAGATGTGGAGCAACTGGGACTCATACACTGCTGGTAGGTGTGTAAAATGGAGCAACCACTTTAAACACAGTCTGACAATTTTTTGTAAAACTAAGCATAAACCTACCCTATGACCTAGCAATTCCTTTCCTAGGAATTTATCCAAGAGAAAGGAAAACAAAAAAAGTGTAAGAATTTATAGCAGCTTTATTGATAACAATCAAAAACTGAAAACAGCCCAGGTGTCCATGAACCCATGAACAGGAGAATGGCTGAACAACAGTGGTATATCTATTCAATGGAATACACTCAGCAAAAAAAAAAAAAAAAAAAGGAACAACTACTTATACAAACAACAGAAAAAACATGGCAAGTCAAAGGAGCCTTTCACCAAAGACTGAGTACATCCTGTATGACTCCATTTACATAAAATTCTAGAACAGTTAAAACTAATTTATGATAAAAAGTTCATAACAATGGTTGCCTATGGTGAGTGGAGGGAGGGATTGACTGGGAACTTTCTGGCATAATGGAAATGTTCCATATCTTGGTATAAGTTTGGGTTACATTCACCTGAATTCATCAAACGTACACTTAAGATTTATGCACGTCACTGTATATAAATGTTACCCCCCCCAAAAAAAACCCAGAAACAAATATTAACTCTAGTTAGTGATATACATGTTAAAGTGTTTAGGAGTAAAGTGTACTAATGTCTGCAACTGACTTTGAAACGCAGCCAAAAATATAATGAATTGATGGATGAATGGGAGAATAGATACGTGATAAAGCAAATTAGCAACATTTTACTGGTAGATTTAGGTGCTGGGTATTGGGAAACAGCTGTTGATTGTATTATATTTATACATTGGAGTGCTACTCAGCAATGAGAAGGAACGAACCACTGATACATACAACGAGATAGCTAAATCCACAAAACTGTATGTGGAGCCCAAGAAGTCAGAGACAAAATTCAGGAACAGGCAATCAGAACAGGTATTGCCTATGAGGAGTAGGAATTGATTGAAAGTGGCATGATACAACTCTCTGGGGTGATGGAATTTTATATTGTGATTAAGGTGGTGTATGTTTAGCTATATACATTGATCAAAATTCATTAAACCGTACACTTAAGATCTGTGCATTTCTGTATGTAAATTTCACCGTGGGTGTTGGGAGGGGAAAGGCTGTGGAAGAAAGATAATACCAAATTGTAAGTGGAATTGTCTTTGTGTGACTATAGATGGCGATTTAGAGGCAATAGAGAACCCTGAATAGGAGGAGTCAAAGGTAACAGATTTCATGTCAGGAATCCAACTCTGAATAGTAGGACAGGTCTCTTCTTTGAGATGTCCCGAGATAGAAAAAAAGGCACTCAATATTTCAAGGTGGTGTAAGATGAGAGACAATAGTAATATCTTAGTTTGTGGACAATAAAGATCTCAGTCCCAGCTTCAATGGTACAGGATTATGGTCACACGGGTACCTTTTTCCTTTGTTTTAGGAAATGTACAGATGAAGTTCCAGGAGGGAAATGAGATGTCAAAATTGATGGATTGAAATAGTTGTCCTTTAATTCCCCCCAGGCCCTCTCTCCGAGTCTATTTTATTCAGAAGGCAAAGAAGGTGGGCTAGCTGCTTTGCTCCCTAGCCCTCAGCAGGTTAGAAGGAGCGAATCAGAAAAGAGGAGGCAGTGAAATAGCCAGAGGCTGTCACTCAGAGGACAAGCGACAGCTCACAGCAGGCACAAATGGATGAAACAAAGGGAGAAATATAAAAAGCCAACCCAAATACTCAAGCACACAACAGTGTGCAGGGGACTCCTGCAGCCCAATTTATTTAAATAACTCCTTAGTGCACTGCAGCGCTTCACAGATCAGTCTAAAGTCTTTTTTAATGTCCTAAACGAAGAACTAGGACTGTAATACATTTTCTGGGAAGCCAGAGAATTGCTATCACTTCCCCGAGTTTTAAGGTAATATGATTAGAATAATATTCAAACATTTTGATTAGAGGGATAAATTTTAGTTAATTTTCAAAAATTGGGCCTGCAAAATACTTATTCCCTGACAATAATGAATAATATACTTTTTACTTCTTAAGATTTCTAGTGAAGTTTCACCCATCAAAATCATATAACATTAGATGACAATATCTTGAAAAAAAAATGATAGCATCTACCTCTGCTACCAAAGCTAATGTCTTGAACTTATTTTCCAAATGTCCATGAAATGTTATCCCCATTATTCTAGAAGGGCTTTATATATTTAGACATGTCTTGGAATTCCTTTCTTCTGAATGTCAATCATTCTATAAGATCAGACCTGGAGCATTTTTTAAGCAGTGTTGTTAAGAGGTGATCCATTTTGTGCATTTTATACTGGGTAGTGTGAGGGCTGGAGCCATATCCTACAGAGTCCCAAGAGCCACTTATGGTATCTCTTCCCACCTCTGAGTTCAATGACTTTACATCCTCAGCTTGAAACTGGCCATGGTGGCAGTTTATACCATGAAATTAACAAACACTATAAATCAGGACTATTTTCCTTTCTTTTCTTCTCAGAGAGGTGGTTGTTAAACATTTACCAGCACACCACTGGTTCTATCAGATTCTTTAAATACATTGGATGGTCTTAGATTCAACTGCCACCACCTGTGGCTCTTTCCTTACTAAGAAACGTAAACTATTACCGTCTGGTCAGTCCTCAACATAATTGGCAAGGCTAAACAGCTTGTTTTGTTACTTACATTTTATTGGGAGCCAGATAATCCAGTTTAATTATTAAATAATTTGAGCAATGGTGACAAAATAGATGGGAAATACGCTGAGCAAAAAAAAAAAAAGTTGATAGCGTCAATACCGTTATAAAGCATGATCCTAACAATACTTGCTTTAAGAAATAATATCATTTGTTAGATCCTTATAGGTCTTAGAAGAAATAGACAATTATCTGAAGCAAATATTGGGCTTCATGCTTCATATTTAGAATAGAAGTGAATAACAAGCTTCCACAGAGACAGTTGTTTTTATAAGGAAAGATATGCCCTTTCATTTTCTGGATATTTGATGCTCTTGAGATAGGCAAGTTCATTTAAAGCACTCACTCGACCAGTAATATTTGTGATTGTAGGGAATTCCTAAATGTCATTGTTTCTATAAATCCAGCCTGATGACACATAATCTATTTGGGATTTGAGTTTTGACATGTGCTGACCTGTAGGCACCTACATACTGTTGACCACTTTTATTGCTTTGTAACAACCATGAACTATTGACTAGGGCGAGAGATATTATTATTAGGGAAAAAATGCTCAAATAATTTTTTTTCTTTCCACTTTAAATCTAGGAGAGGACTAGTTATATGCTTTCAAAGAGACTAATTGGCTCTTCACCCCAGGTTCATATTTAATCCTGAAAAGCAGCAGAGAATTTAGGATCAAAAATATGTTTATCTAATAAATTACTTAATGCAGTCAGTTCATCAAACTCTCTGGATAGTTCCATCCAAAAAGTTGAGTTCACAAATGTTTACTGAGTGCCTATTATATGCAAATCACTCTGCTGGTCACCACAGAAGTATGAAAGCCGAGATACGGTTCCTGCCTTCAAGGAATTTAATACGTAGTGAAGGACAGACATTCACCATGGTGTAATCAATTGCTAATTAAAATTTTTTTTGACTATACCACACTTCTGCCCCTCCAAACCACCTCATTTTGGATTCTTCATTATATTGTATCTTTAGTTGTGGAAAAGTTTTTCTGCTAGTCTTCAGGTTGTTCTCATTGATATTTTCTCTGTAAATAGTAATTTTGGTGTGCCCACGGGAGGAGGTGGGCTCAGAGTCTTCGTACTCTGAATCTTCTAAAACAATTTCTTAAAAAAATATAATAAAATATCCAACCCCAAAAAGCTGAACAGAGTATTTCATGATCAGAAAATATTTGAGAAAGTACTGGAATGTCAGCTCCTTGAAGGGCAAGACCTTCTCTCTCATGTTTTCAACTGTGCCCAGTGAACATTTATCAAGAGTATTTGGTGAATGAATATTGTCCCCTGTCATTTTCATAAACATCTATGACCACTGAGTCTAAAAGTAATGATTAAAGATCTCTGGAGAGTAGCACGTCAAATAAACTAGTTTATCTTCTAGTGGTATATGCTATTAAGTTTTCTAAAGTATTGCTTATACTGTCTTCTAATTTAGTTCATCTTTCAATTTCAACAGTACACAAATTTTATCTGAAGAAAAAAAGAACCAAAATGACTTGTCATAGTGTACAAAATAGCAATTCTACTTAAAATATAAGGTGCTAATCCCATTACTTATATGTTCTTCATTAAAATAATTTTATGCTTCCCAGGTGTTAATATTGGAATATACGAAGGAAAAAGGAAATCTAAATTTCATATAAGTGTTTTAATAATTTGCCAACTCCCTTAAATTGGAATTTTATCAGAAAAAAAAATAAAGAAAACAGGAAAAAAACTTGAAGCCAAAAAGAAGGCATATTGAAATCAAGAAAAAATATTGGGTGAATCCCCAAAACGCAACTTGTGAATTTGCCAAAACATTTTAAAATCTCATGTTTTGAAAATGATTTTGTTCCCTCTTCAATGTGATTTACTTAATTCTAGCCTAATGAATGTCCCTGAGAACACAGGCACTAAATCTTTGAAGACACAGTCACCCAGAGGCAAAGAAGCACTCCACTCCCAGGACCTCTTTGCTGCCCAGTGTCCATCCACCCCCAACACAAACCTCTAGCCTCTCACTCCCACCTCCCTCCCCACGCTCACCTCCCACTCCCGGCAAAACAAAACGGGATACTCGGAGGTAAGCCACCTAAGCCAGGGCTTTTTGTTACTTAATTTGCAGTAGACTGTGTCAGTCACTTCACCTCTCTGGGTCTCAGTTTCCTTGTTTGTAGACTAGAGATGAAAATATCTTACCTTCCCAACTCTCACAGTTTTTCTGAGGCTCTAAGTACTTGATGCATGAATAAAAGAAACACTAATGCCCTGTGCAAGTGTGGTTACTGTTTTATTTCAGATTATCTATTCCCTAGCACATTAAAGAGAGTTTAGGTTTATAAAACTTCATTAAGGCCTTTTCCCTTAGCTATACTGGGAAGTTCCAAAATTCCCCATGTTTCACCCATCAATTATGTTACTTTATTAAGGACAAGGTTGAATGGGTTAGCGGTTAGGTTATGCGACTAGGCATAATACTTCCTGTATTCTTATCTGACTTGGTCATTGTTTTGTTATTGCCTCAGGGAAAATCTTAATGCCTTAATTTGCTGTAAAAACAAATACATATCACGGATATTTACTTTGAAAAAGGGTCATGAGACTTTGAATGGATTCATATGAGAAGGCTTTTCTAAGTGAATTTTGTTCTTTGGAGACAAATTTATTTCTAAAGCAATTGTTTATTGTGTATTCAAAATCGATAGATAAGAAAATAATTTTTTTTAAAATAAATTTATTTATTTATTTTTGGCTGTGTTGGGTCTTAGTTGCCGTGCGTGGGCTTTCTCTAGCTGCTGCGAGCGGGGGCTACTCTGTTGCAGTGCATGGGCTTCTCATTGCAGTGGCTTCCCTCATTGCGGATCACGGGCTCTAGGTGCGTGGGTTTCAGCAGTTGCGGCACGTGGGCTCAGTAGTTGTGGCTCACAGGTTCTAGAGCACAGGCTCAGTAGTTGTGGCACATGGGCTTAGTTTCTCTGCGGCATGTGGGATCTTCCTGGACCAGGGATGGAACCCATGTCCCCTGCATTGGCAGGCGGATTCTCAACCACTGCACCACCAGGGAAGCCCCAAGGAACTAATTTTTTTTTTTTTTTTCCGGTACGCGGGCCTCTCACTGTTGTGGCCTCTCCCGTTGCGGAGCACAGGCTCCGGACGCGCAGGCTCAGCGGCCATGGCTCACGCGCCCAGCCGCTCCGCGGCATGTGGGATCTTCCCAGACCGGGGCATGAACCCGTGTCCCCTGCCTCGGCAGGCAGACTCTCAACCACTGCACCACCAGGGAAGCCCAGGAACTAATTTTAAATGAGCTTTTACTTTGTCTTGAGCATTATGCTTATAATCGCATTCAATTTGTACAAGCTGTATGATATATGACACTATAGCTGAAATGCCCAAGGTCGCGAGGCCCCTCCACAAGACCACCAGAGTCGAGAGTCAAAGCCAAACGGCAAGGGTCATTTATTGCAGGTTCGAACCTGGACCTCCGCGCACTTGTTGCCGGTGACGCTAAGAGGTCCTGGCGGAGTTTAGTACAGCTCTTTTATAGACCGGTACAAACATAGTCGCCGATTGGTTGACTTTTAAACAAAGACACTAGTCGCCGATTGGTTGACTTTTAAACAGAGACACTAGTCGCCGATTGGTTGACGTTTAAACAAAGACACTAGTCGCCGATTGGTTGACTTTTAAACAGAGACACTAGTCGCCGATTGGTTGACGTTTAAACAAAGACACTAGTCGCCGATTGGTTGACTTTTAAACAGAGACACTAGTCGCCATCTGATTGGTTGGACGGTTGCGGGGGTGGGGGGGTCAGCAGGCGTAATTACAGAAGCGAGAGCGGCTGGTTAAGTTTCGGTTTCCTGAGGTTTTGTTTCTTAATTGGAAATACTTAAGGCGGGGCCATGGTCGCAAAAAGAAATAGTGCAAACAGGAGGACTGATACAACCCTAGCAGTGCTGCGGCCTCCACCAGCCCAACGGCAGGGCGTCGGGAGGCTGTGCGCCCAACTTCAGGCAGCGCTCCCAAATGTGGCAAGCCCAGCGCCGCGCCCTGGAATGGTCCTTTTTCGGCCCTTCCCCTCCGGAAAGAACAGAAAAGAAATTCCAGGAAAAGCACAAATTGAATGCAGGGCGTCAACTCAGTCCTATTCTCACCAAAGTAGAACATAGCCCCCTCATTCCCCCCTTTCTCATGAACCAGAGGAGCCAATCTTGGGTCCTCAAGGCTCCGTTTCTTCAATTTCTGAGGCCTCGCAGGGTTGATATTGCGTTCTTAATATCATTAGCTGGACTGTATTTATTCTTTCGCGAACAAAATTCATGACTTTACTGAGTATACAGGGGCCTATAGTGAGGAGGAGAAGGAGGCATAGTAGAGGGCCCAGGATGGGGAGGAGGAAGGGGAGCATCCCATGAAATCCTGACCAAAGGGGATTATCCGCTAATTCTTGCCGGCGGCGAGCTAGGTCTTCCTGGAGCTGGTGGATCTTGTTTCTTACAATGCCTGATTTATTTGCATAGAAACAACATTTTTCTTTTAGGGCGAGGCATATCCCACCCTGTTCAGCTGTCAGCAAGTCTAAGCCCCTCCTATTCTGTAGGACCACCTCGGCCAGCGAATCTAATTGGTCCTGTAAGTCCTGAATGGTCCCAGAGAGAGTTTCTACATCTTCTATTAATTGCCTAGACAGCTGACTATAGGAGTGAAGGGAGACCCCAAGGCCCGTGCTCCCTGTGGCCACAGCTCCTGTAATTCCTAATCCTACCAGGAGGGGCAGGACTGTAATGGCTCGTTTGGTTCTCCCTGCCCAGAGGTCAAAGCTGGGAATGGGCAATGGGGTGTCTCCCGAGATCAGGTCTACATTGGGGAGGAGAGTGGCCAGGGTGCAGACCCCTGTCCAATTCGGGGGTAAATAGGTGTATGCTAGGTTACTTCCACAGACAAAGACAGTGGTATTAGGACTACAGAGGGAGGAGTTCACGGGGATATATTGACTACATCCAGTGGATGAAAGGATTCCCAAGTCAATACTGGCGTTAGAGAGGGAATCGTTCTTGACAAAGCATGAGGTATTAAAGGTGGTTGAAAATTTTGAAAATTGTATGGGGAACGGCTCGGGGAGTGAAGTTGGGTTACATCGTTCGCTGATATTTAAATTGGCGAAGGTGGGGATGGCTATAGGGCGGGGCGGTCCTTGAGGAAGGCAGAGCCAGCAATCCTGTGCTAAGTTGGGGTTGGTGGTATTCAAAAGCGCAAAAGTAGCTTCTAGTATGGACATGGTCTGGGAGTCCAATTCAGAGGGATCGACCTTAGGGAGAATTAGGGGGTGGTAGCTGAGCTGTGGGTACAGATGCCGATAGGCCTCTTCTATTTGTCTTCGGGTTTCTATCTGGCGCACTGCGTCCTGGGGCCCCCCACCGTCTGACATATGTGTGGGGGCCCTGGTATTCCAGCATACCGGGGTCCCGGGGGTGCCAGTGCATCCAGCCTGAAGGTATTTATTATCATCACTAATGGTGGGGCTTTTATTATTCTGTAGTATGGCTGTGAAATAAGTCTTGTTATTGGCCCCTATACATTGCTGGTAAGAGGAATAGCACATGCTATGCATTGATTCCTGGAAGGTAGAACAGGGGCAAGTAGCTCGAGGGGGGAGTGGCTTAGGCTTATGGTAGCATTGCCAGTTTTGAGAGGCCCCGGTAACCCTATATTCCTGAACAAGATACGCAGTTATGCCCCCGCAGTCCTGCATATGAGTATACCCTCGGGGAACAACAGGAGTCTCCATAGTACCTCCCCTGCACTCGCACGGTGCACCATATAGTAGTTGTATTAAAGTATTCTTATTGGGGGGAGGGCCGAATCCTCCCCTCGTGGCCCGAGGGTTGAGGGTTAGGACTATCATTAGGGCTATCAGCAGTACTTTGGTCATCATGGGGGAGGGTACGGCGCAAAGTCAGTTTGAGGGGATTGTTCTTACTCCGGTCAACAGTCCAGGTGACGTCAGCTTTAGTGGACTTGATGAGGTCAGAGAATGGGTCCACCGGCTTGACGTGTGTGTAATGGATCCAGGCAGCTATGCTGTCCACCTTGATGGCTGTCGGCGTTGTCAGGATGATCTGGTAAGGTCCTTTCCACCTGGGTTCTAGGGTCTCTTGTCGATGGCGTTTGACAAGGACCCAGTCACCTGGCCGGAGCTGGTGTGGAGTAGGTGGGGGTCCTGTTGCATATAGCTCTTTTAGTTTGGGCCAGATTGTCTCGTGTATCCGCTGTAAGGCTTGGAGGGAAGACAGGAGATTATTTTCTGGGTCCAATTGGATAAGGTTAGTCTTTAGATTAGGGATGATAGGAGGAGGCCTACCATGCATTATTTCGTAGGGAGTAAATCCTAGCTTATAGGGGGAATTTCGCACCCTAAACAGAGCGTAGGGGAGTAGGACTACCCAGTTAGCGCCAGTCTCCATGGTCAATTTAGTCAAGGTCTCTTTTAGAGTTCTATTCATCCTTTCTACCTGTCCTGAACTCTGGGGGCGGTATGCACAATGTAATTTCCAATTAGCCCCAAGTATGGAAGCCAGATCCTGACTTACCTTAGAAACGAAGGCTGGCCCGTTGTCGGACCCTATCATAACTGGAAAGCCATACCTGGGCAGGATCTCTTCTAGTAGCTTCTTAGCTACTATTCGTGCAGTCTCATTCTTGGTTGGGAATGCCTCAGTCCAACCTGAAAAGGTATCTATAAACACCAGTAAATATTTATACCCATATTTGCCAGGCTTTACCTCCGTGAAGTCCACTTCCCAGTAGGCTCCAGGCTGGTTTCCTCTCTCCCGGATGCCAGTGGTTGGCGGGTGGGAGCTGGCATTATGGAGTTGGCAGACTGCACAGTCAGCAACCAGTCGTTCAGTCTTCTCGGAGACATTTTTAATTTTAAGTCCAGTCTGCCTGATGAGATCCTGTAGCCGTCGGGCGCCCAAGTGGGTGCTACGGTGGATCCGTTCAAGGACCAGGGTTCCTAGTCTCTCAGGAAGGAGGATATTGTTCTTAGCGTCCCGCCACCATCCGTCTCTAACCTGGGTTAGAGGAAGCTTGCTCATCCATCTGATGTCATCCTCCGAGTAGTCGGGTTGGGGCGGTAGTTCCCGGGGGCCTGGATCCGGCAGTTGCAGGGGAAGTAATGGTATTGGAGTGTGTGCCGCCTTTCGAGCTGTCTGGTCTGCCAAATTGTTGCCTCGGGTGACTGGATTCGTGGGTTTTTGATGCCCCGGGCAGTGTACAATGGCTAGCTTTTTGGGTTCCCATATGGCCGCTAGCAAGGCCAGGATTTCCTCTTTGTTCTTGATGTCTTTGCCCTCTGCTGTGAGTAGTCCCCGCTCTCGGTATATTGCCCCATGTATATGTGCGGTAGCGAAAGCATACCGGCTGTCTGTGTATATGGTAGCTTTTTGGCCTTTGCTCTTCTTGAGAGCTTGGGTCAGGGCAATTAATTCAGCTTTTTGGGCTGAGGTCCCTGGGGGGAGAGTCTCTGCCCATATCACCTCAGTTTCTGATGTTACTGCTGCCCCCGCATACCTCTGACCTTGCTGGACAAAGCTGCTGCCGTCAGTGAACCATGTGACTTGTGCATCCGGTAGGGGCTGGTCACGTAGGTCTTCCCGAACCCCATGGATCTGGGCCAGTACCTCTGCACAGTCATGGAGTGGGGAGTCCAAATCTGGGTCAGGTAATAGGGAGGCAGGGTTTAATGCCCGCGGCGGAGTGTAGCTGATTCTGAGGGGATTTAACAGTAGACCCTGGTAGTGGACCAATCGAGCATTGCTCATCCATCGGTCGGGAGGCTGTTTGAGAACCCCGTCGATGGCGTGGGGGGTGGTGACATGTAACTCCTGCCCCATAGTTAGTTTGTCAGCATCCTTTACCATTAGGGCCGTGGCGGCGATCATCCGGAGGCAAGGAGGCCAGCCGGCAGCCACTGGGTCCAATTTTTTTGATAGGTAAGCAACAGGCCTGGGCCAAGGACCGAGGGGCTGGGTCAACACGGCCTTAGCTATGCCTTTGCTTTCATCTACAAAGAGGTGGAAGGGTTTGGAGACATCAGGGAGACCCAGGGCGGGTGCGGATAGCAAGGCAGTTTTGATCTGCTGAAATGACTGCTCAGCCTCTTCTGTCCATTCAAAGGGCGTCTGCTCTTTGGTGGCTAGGTATAGCGGTTTGGCCATTTCAGCAAATTTGGGTATCCATAAACGGCAGAACCCAGCCGACCCCAAAAATTCCCTCACCTGTCGAGGCGTGGTGGGTCTGGGGATGCGGAGGACGGTTTCCTTCCGTGCATCTGTGAGCCATCGTTGCCCCCCTTTCAATAGGTATCCCAGGTAAGTTACCTCAGGCCTGCAGATCTGTGCTTTCTTGGCAGAGGCTCGGTATCCCAGGGTGCCGAGAGTCCGTAGGAGGTTTCTGGTTCCCTGCAGGCAGGCTTCAGCGGTCTCAGCAGCTATTAAGAGATCATCAACATACTGCAGGAGGGTTACATTGGGGTTTTGTCTCCGGTACTCACTGAGATCCTCGTGTAGGGCCTCATCAAACAAGGTAGGCGAGTTTTTGAATCCTTGGGGAAGTCTGGTCCAGGTGAGTTGTCCGTTTATACCTCTCTCGGGATCTGACCATTCGAAGGCAAAGAGTTCTTGACTTTTGGGCGCCAAGGGTAAACTAAAAAAGGCATCTTTGAGGTCCAGCACAGTATACCATTGTTTTTCTGGACTAAGGGCGCTCAAAAGAGTATATGGATTGGGCACAGTAGGATGGATGTCTATGACCCGTCTGTTGACTTCCCTCAGGTCCTGCACTGGGCGGTAGTCTTTACTGTTAGGTTTGCGGACTGGCAGCAGGGGTGTATTCCAGGCCGACTGGCAGGGACGCAGTATCCCCAGGTCAAGAAGCCGGCGAATATGAGGAGTGATACCAGTCTTGGCCTCTAGGGGCATGGGATACTGTCGGACACGTGCAGGATCTGCCCCCGGTTTGATCTCTATGAATAGGGCTGGGCGGTGTTTGGCTAGTCCCACCCCCCCTGTTTCTGCCCATGCTTCGGGGAACTGCTGAAGCCATGACTCTATATCTTGATTTTGGGAGGGTGGTTCCTGGTGAAGTCGGTACTCATCTTCCAAGTTTAGGGTGAGCACAGATATGGGTTGGTCGTGAGGGTCTGTTACGATTGGCCCCTCTGGCCGAAAATGAATTTGTGCTCCCATTTTAGTGAGTAAGTCTCTCCCCAGTAAGGGGCAAGGGCTATCGGGAATGACCAGAAAGGTATGGGTTACCCTTCCCGTGCCCAAGTCCACAGTTCTCTGAGTGGTCCAAAGATAACGTTTGACTCCCGTAGCTCCCTGGACCCAGGAGGATTTGTTAGAAATTTTCCCGTGGGGCTTAACCAAGACCGAATGCTGTGCCCCTGTATCCACCAGGAATTGGACTGGTTTCCCCTCCACTCGTAGGGTTACCCTGGGTTCGGGGAGGGGGTCCGAACCCCGTCCCCCCTACTTTGTATCATGTGTAAACAGGACTGGGGTGGCGTTCGGTTGCCATTGCCCCTGGTTGGGGCGCGGCTGCCTTTTCTTGGGGCATTCCCGAGCCCAGTGGCCCTTTTCCTTGCAATAGGCACATTGATCTCTGTCCAATGGTCGCCTGGGAGGTCGAGTGGCTGGGGGGCCCTCTTGATCTTTCTGAACAATGGCGGCCAAGACTTTAGTCATTTTCTCAGTGGCTTTAAGTTGTTTATCCTCTGGGGCGTCCCGGTTATTAAAGACGCGCTGGGCGATACGGAGTAAGTCCTGTATCTGTTTGCCCTCCAGATCTTCTAACTTCTGGAGTTTCTTTTTAATATCAGGGGCTGCCTGGTTAACGAAGGACATTACAATGGCGGCCTGATTTTCGGGGGCCTCTGGATCCATAGGGGTATACTGCCTAAAGGCTTCCATTAATCTTTCTAAATAAGAGGAGGGACTTTCTGTTTTACCTTGTACAATTGAATATACCTTGGCCAAATTAGTGGGCTTGCGCGCGGCAGCCCGGAGACCCGCCATTAGAGTCTGGCGATAAATGAGCAGTCGTCCCCTACCTTCTCCGGTGTTATAGTCCCATTCATCCTGCGGGGGGCGAGTTAAGGGAAAAGCTGCATTGATGAGGTCAGGGTTAGCGGTGGGTTGACCATTATCTCCAGGAACCAGTTTTCTCGCTTCCAGCTGGATTCGCTCCCGTTCTTCGGTAGTGAATAGGATCCGGAGGAGCTGTTGGCAGTCATCCCAGGTGGGCTGATGAGTGAACATAATGCTATCTAGAAGAGCTATCAAGTCTTTAGGATTATCAGAAAAACGGGCATTCTGGGTTTTCCAATTATATAGGTCACTGGTAGAGAATGGCCAATACTGGAGTCGGGGGTTCCCTGTCTCATCGGGAGGGCCTATTTCTCGCAGGGGTAGGGCTATGGTGGAATCAGGATGGCGGAACCCTGGGTCGCGCTGAGTGCGTCCGCGAGTGCGCCCAGCCGGCCCCTGGGAATTATTTTCATTGGGCAGGGGGACCGGTAGTGCCTCTGCCTCTCGGTCCTCCGGTTCTGGCCTGGGTGGCCCTCCGGGAGGGGCCGCAGGAGGTTCTACCAAGGGGAGAGGAGCAGAGCCAGGAGCAGGAAGGGGGACTGGTTGTGGGGCCACAGGAGGAGATTGATATGGGGGGGGGTCTAGGAGGAGGTCTTGGCTGTCAGAGAGTATGGGTGCAGTTCGGGTCTGAGGCTTGGGAGGTTTAGTTGGTCGGGCCGCAAGGATCTTATATGACCCTGATGACAAAAAGGGGGTCATCCAGGGAGGAGGGTTTTCTACCAGGTCCTGCCATACCAGGATGTAGGGGATCTGGTCCGGATGGCCTTCTTTTCCTGGCAAGAAAACTCTAGATTTAACTTTTAGGATTATAGGAAGACAAAAGGTACCCTCGGTGGGCCAGCCAACCCCGAAAGTTGGCCATTCAGAGCGGCAGAAGGTAATTAGTTTTCTTCTCCGGATATCCAGACTGAAGTTGTGTCCTCGGGACTTTACATCCCCGAAATTAGCGAGAAGGAGGGAGAGGGGGGTACTCTGTGCTTGGCCCATGTCTAGGTCCTGGAAGAGATTGATTAGAAAAGGTTACTCTGAAAACAAAAGTGATTAAGAGCAGTCCCAATAGCGGAGTCTGTAAAAGGAGGAAGGGGAGGTTATCGCGTGCGCGCTTCAGATGGGCTGTCAGCCCCAGATGGGTCGTGGTGGACGTCTCCAACCACACCCGACTAGGTGTCCTATAGCGCGTCCGCCAGGACTGTCCTAGTCCCCAAAACAGAAGGTACCCTGAGCCGGCTTACTTACCGATCGGTTGTCAGCGATGACCCGTTGACCTGATGTCTGGTGGGCTTGGGGGCATCCCGGACGAGCCCCCAAATGAAATGCCCAAGGTCGCGAGGCCCCTCCACAAGACCACCAGAGTCGAGAGTCAAAGCCAAACGGCAAGGGTCATTTATTGCAGGTTCGAACCTGGACCTCCGCGCACTTGTTGCCGGTGACGCTAAGAGGTCCTGGCGGAGTTTAGTACAGCTCTTTTATAGACCGGTACAAACATAGTCGCCGATTGGTTGACTTTTAAACAAAGACACTAGTCGCCGATTGGTTGACTTTTAAACAGAGACACTAGTCGCCGATTGGTTGACGTTTAAACAAAGACACTAGTCGCCGATTGGTTGACTTTTAAACAGAGACACTAGTCGCCGATTGGTTGACGTTTAAACAAAGACACTAGTCGCCGATTGGTTGACTTTTAAACAGAGACACTAGTCGCCATCTGATTGGTTGGACGGTTGCGGGGGTGGGGGGGTCAGCAGGCGTAATTACAGAAGCGAGAGCGGCTGGTTAAGTTTCGGTTTCCTGAGGTTTTGTTTCTTAATTGGAAATACTTAAGGCGGGGCCATGGTCGCAAAAAGAAATAGTGCAAACAGGAGGACTGATACAACCCTAGCAGTGCTGCGGCCTCCACCAGCCCAACGGCAGGGCGTCGGGAGGCTGTGCGCCCAACTTCAGGCAGCGCTCCCAAATGTGGCAAGCCCAGCGCCGCGCCCTGGAATGGTCCTTTTTCGGCCCTTCCCCTCCGGAAAGAACAGAAAAGAAATTCCAGGAAAAGCACAAATTGAATGCAGGGCGTCAACTCAGTCCTATTCTCACCAAAGTAGAACATAGCCCCCTCATAGCCATTTTACAGAAAGATGAGTCTCAGTAATTTACTCAAAGATCACCAACTATGGAAGACAGGGTTGGTATGAAAATTCACTTTTCTCTGATGCAAAATCCCTACTCATTTTACTAGACCTAGGCTCCTCATGGTGTGCTCTGTGGAACAGCAGCAAGGAACCACCTGGATCTAGTTAGAAATGCAGAATCTCAGGCTCTACCGCCCTGCCTACTAAATCACAGTATGCCTTCTAGAAGGACTTCCACATTAAAGATTGAGAATCTTTCACTAGACCACCTGGCCTCTCCAAGAGACTGCTGACATAAGTAGTTATCTTCACAGCTGACCTGGTTTCTGGGTGAGCCCCCGACACCCACATACTCCCACACCTCTATGCCAGCTCAAGCTCCAGGCAAAATTAATCACTGCTTCTCTTTGCATGTGGTACCAGTTTACGCCACCATTATGACCTTTTTCTGTGCTACACTGTGAGAGTAGGATTGATCTCGTCCATCTTTGTATACTATGTGCCTATGACTTAAATGATGATTGGCTAAATGAATAGATTAAGTTGCACTTTCTTAGTGTCTCAAAATTTTCCCTTTGTTATTTCTTCTCCCAAAGTAGCCACAAGGCCTGACATGCCTCATTCTGAGAGACACAACTACTATGAGTTGGAAGAGTTGCTAATAAGTCACACAGGCTGGAGGGTAATCCTTTCCTGGAGAACTGCTGCTACAGTCGGGAAAATCTCAGTACCAGGAGGCTTCCCCTGTCTTTGTCATTAGTAAGCCTCATGACTTTTGGCAAGTCCCTTCAATTCCCTGAATTTCCATTTCCCTTCAAAGGCAGATGAAGTTTTGAGTTCTGAAATACAGGAACTTTTCACCTATCATGACCTGCTCTTTGCATTTCTATCACCCACAAACCTTCAAACCCCAAACCTGTTCTTTATCCAAAGCCCTAAACCTAAAGAGGGAATAAAAGGGGCGGGGAGTGGGGGAGAAGATGAGTATGTTCCACAACTAATCTTAATTCAAAAAAGAAGAGACCCTTGAGGAAAATCATTCACACTGATGAACCTTCAGGAACTTTTAAAATCATGAGCATTCCCTGTTCTGGCAGCTCTTAGGTACTACTTCTTAGGCACGCCACCTTGAGTTTGGCACTTGGATGTCCTCTGCAAAAGATACTGAATTGGCCAGTTGTATGGAAAACTGTGCGGTTCTGGAAAAGTAGAGAGAGAGAGATAGCTGAATATACTCTCAGCTCTCTACAATTCTCTACTACATGGTCTTAACGACACAGTTGTGAGGTATGCCTCAAATCTTTGTTATTAATAAGAGCTGTTACAAATTGAAGCTTGTAAATGATTTACTTTCTTCTTTTTTTTTTTTTTAAATATTTATTTATTTTTGGCTACGTTGGGTCTCCACCGCTGCACACAGGCTTTCCCCAGTTGCGGAGGGGGGGCCACTCTTCGTTGCGGTGCACAGGCCTCTCACTGTGGTGGCCTCTCCCGCTGCGGAGCACGGGCTCCAGGAGCACAGGCTTCAGTAGCCGTGGCACGCGGGCTCAGCAGTTGCGGCTCACGGGCTCAGCCGCTCCACGGCACGCGGGATCTTCCTGGAGCAGGGCCCGAACCCGTGTCCCCCGCACTGGCAGGCGGACTCCCAACCACTGCGCCACCAGGGAAGCCCTACTTTCTTCTTTTTAAAAAAGTATTAGAGTGGATCCAAATTTATCCTAACCACCATCACTAATTTCCATCGCCTTGTGCTTTTTTCAATGAGAGAAAGAGATGAAGTTATAGAGAGCTCTCAAGGAATTTCCTGTAACCAAGGCCTTATCTCTGCTACAGCCCTGAAATCTAGGTATGGCCAAAGGGTTGCATGGTTCAGATGCATGTGAACATCATTTTTCTCTTGTGCTCTAGGGGTAAAAGGGTTGAGACACGGTGCATTTGGGGATGTTGACATCATGATTTTGTAGACAGAGTTTCCTTGTGAGGTTTTCACGGCCTGTTGAAGAAAGCAAAGTATTGGGAAGACTATCCAAGGCTGAACAAAGGGAATGGTTGGTATATATTTAAAATGTTTTCCACTGATAAGAGAAGATTTGATGTCTGTGGTTTCCCCCACTGCCATTAGAGCAGTGACTTTTTAATTATTTTGACTGTGACATACAGTAAGAATACATTGCCCAAAAGTAACTGTTATGTGTGTGTATACATACATACTAGTTTATATATAATGATATATGTATATATACATATGTAGTGGTTTATATATGAGTGAAAACATAAATAAAACTTTAAAATATCCCAAAACCATACTTACTTTTACTGTGTTTATACTATTTTTTTACTCTATTGCACTTTTTAAAAAATGCCAGATGCAATCCACTAAGCTGATTTCATGACCATTAATGGATTGCAACTCAGAGTTTAAAGATATTGCTTAAGAAGTATCTGCACTTTACAGCCTTGACCAGTTGCTTACTGCCAATTAGCTGAAAATGACCAAGCTAGTGTCCTCTTTCACAGATAAAGGTAGAGTTCTGGCCAACAGACTATGACAGCTGCCTTAGCAGCACTAGATGACTGGTTTGGCCATGATAAACAAAATAAAAACACTTCTTTCCATCTAGTGGAATTCAGTGAACCCTGCAAAACATTTAGCCAAGCAGCAGTTGTTAAGCCGTTCATAAATAAATTGTCCTAATTTATCCCAAATTTATAAACCACTATACTACTGCGTTGATCAAGTCAGCTGAAAAGAAAGCATCATCAAGGTGGCATTACAATATTATCTCGACATGCATTATTAATAAGGCAGTAGCTGGAATTTTAGTGTTGTTTTCAACTAACAATATCTAAAAATCCGATATAAAAGGATCTGATCCTCTTCAAACTTTGCTTGTCTATTTTTGCCTCAGCGGGACTCCAAATTGTAAGCTAAAAGTTTTCAAGTTTTAGAAGTTTCAAATTCTACATCATCAAGACCTTTTGTTATGTGTAAAATATTTTGAATTCTACTCTTAAAATATCTCTATATTAAAAAACTTTCCGAGATTTTTGTCATTGCTGTTTGTGATTTTCTTAAACAAAAACAAACAAGAAGAAAAAAGAAGTGTTGCTTTTCTTTTATTTGAAATATGTTTCTTTTCTGGATGTTCGTTTAAAATCCATTCTGCGATACAGAATCTATGGCCATATACCAATTCTGACCAGTTAAATTTAGGAAGCAACGACTGCAGAATGTTACAGAGAACTGGAGGAACTTTACACAAGTGCAACAAGGAGCTCAGAGGGGACAGTGGAGTTCTTGTGTAACTAGGCTGCTGTTTTCGGGATGGCACGTGTTTTCTACATTATTGGGTGGAAACTGGATTTTGTGATTCCCTTTACTCAAGCTAACTTTTGCCCTTGGGGAAGAACTGAATGAAGGAGATAACCCCAGTACAGGGCTTGAGCAGGGGCAGTTAAATGTTCTGCTTTGGACTGTAAATTGGGTACATCAGTAAGACTCTATCCCATGTCTTTGAGATTAAAAAAAAAAACAAATTGGGCTTCCCTGGTGGCACAGTGGTTGAGAGTCCGCCTGCCAATGCAGGGGACACGGGTTCGTGCCCCGGTCCGGGAAGATCCCATACGCCGTGGAGCGGCTGGGCCCGTGAACCATGGCCGCTGAGCCTGCGCGTCCAGAGCCTGTGCTCCACAACGGGAGAGGCCACAGCAGTGAGAGGCCCGCGCACCGCAAAAAAAAAAATAAATAAAAAAAAAAACAAATTAATATCTGAATGTGGACTCTTTTATGTCTGACAAATAAATGTTTATTCATAAATTATTATTTTCTTATTTCTGCAATGACTACAGATACGGAAGCAAGATTAGACCATGCTGGGAAGGCTAAGCAGACCTAATCTCATGCTGGAGAAACCAAAACCAAAACCAAAAACATGAAAAAGAATTGAAATGGACTTGGTCCAGCCCACATAGTGGACTTGGAGAAATATCCTGATAACTATTGTGATTGAGTTACCGGGCCAAGGGGCTAGTCCATACCCAGGAAAACGATGCAATTCTCCTGAGGAGAGTTACATACCCACTGCCATTCATCCTGGAGTAAGGTCAGTCCTGAAGCAGGACATGGGGCAGGACTTGCAGGGAAGGACCCCCTCTCATGGGGTTGAAAGGCAACTGAGCCTGGATTTCTACTGGTCAGGGTTCAGTTATTCTGCACCACATGGGAATCTCTGGGAGTCAGAGACTCTTAGGTAGGATTTGGGTCTCTGAGTTTCAACAGCAGCAGGTTGTTATAAATAATGTAACTGTTACTTGCCTTGCATTTCTATGAACCCCAAACCTTCCCCAGGGTCTCTCTGAAAGCCACAGCTTGGTCTCATTTGTGTTATAGGACACTGAAGAAGTAGGATGGGGGCACCTCAGCAGTAATAGGGGGAGAGAGAGACAGAGAGAGAGATACTGGGAGAGAGAGAGAGAGCATGAGCTGTGTATGATACTGAGCAGGGGTTGGTAGTAAGAGGATCACCGTGCATGGGGGTTTCTTCCACAGGTCGTTAGCCACAGAGGCAGCAGCATGATGGCAAGAGGGGGAGGCTAGACTGGAAGTATTAGTTAGACTTTGTCAGGAATATACATGGGGTAGTTCTCTGGGAAACCCTCAGAAATAACGTAGAGACCTTCTGAGAGGGGCTAATTTCTGGTCATTTTGGAATAAAAAGATGAAGTCGGGTACATAGAGATGAAACAGGCATGAATGCAACCCCTTTGTGGTGTCGCAAAATATTTGCAGAGGCAATTATTTTAATCACATTGGAATAAGACTGATTCTCTGTCTTTGCATAGATACAAAAATTCATTAGCTAAATGTGAACTCACAGAGGAAGTGAGTTTGGTTTAGCAAAAGAAGTTATTCTCTGCTTCCATATTCGAGTGCCTGTTTCTGGTGGTCTCCAGCACGATTATTCCATAGCTTCTTAAAGATGGTGGAGGGTGTGGTAAATGGATAGAACCTAAGGGTGACCTGCTGAAGATTTTTTAAGGCGAAGCGAAGGTTTCCACAATCTTCTTTCTCCTCCATAAACCTGATCCTAGAAGTCTGGGAAACTCCAAGCCGCCTTAGTTTCCTGCACACACTGAGCTCTAGTTTATTAATAAGTCAGCTTGTAGCTGGGCCAGTAAGTGGAGATAAACAATAGCAAAATGAAAAAGAGCAGTGGAGATCTGCTACTTATTTTCAAACAGTTTGACCATGAACATTAAAGTAAGCTAAACAGGACTTCCCACGCGGTCCAGTGGTTAAGACTCCATGCTCCCACTGCAGGGCATGTGGGTTTGATCCCTGGTCGGGGAACTGAGATCCCGCATGCCACACGGCACGTGGCCCCCACCCCCCGCCGAAATAAGATCAAATAAGCTAAATATATATTTATTGCACATATGTGTGTGTGAGCCCACACACAAAGAAAGTATGGCAGCATGTTAAGGATAGGTAAACCTACATTTAAATTTGTTCGTTATTTTAGACTTTCAACGTTTCTGTAAGATAGAAAATTTTCAGAATAAAAAGTGGTGGGAGGGTGGGGAAGAAGCAGCAATGGAGAATTTTTTAGTCTTTAAAGAAGTGATAATCAGAGCACAGATGTTAAATTTAATGAGGTCATTGTATTTTTTAAATAAATTTATTTATTTATGGCTGCGTTGGGTCTCTGTTGCTGTGCGCAGGCTCTCTCTAGTTGCTGCGAGCGGGGGCTACTCTTCATTGCGGTGCGCGGACTTATTGCAGTGGCTTCTCTTTTTGTGGATCACGGGCTCTAGGCGTGCAGGCTGCAGTAGTTGTGGCACGTGGGCTCAGTAGTTGTGGCTCACGGGCTTAGCTGCTCTGTGGCATGTGGGATCTTCCCAGACCAGGGCTCGAACCCGTGTCCCCTGCATTGGCAGGCAGATTCTTAACCACTGTGCCACCAGGGAAGTATGAGGTCATTGTATTTTATGTTATGCAGTATTATGTGATATTATGTTATATAGCGGCTGGTCTAGGGCTTTGAATTTAGAAGGGCTTCACCTATTTTTTCAATAGCATGGATAAAACTACCTTTCACTCTACAGTAAGAACATACCAAGCGAAGCTCTGGAGGGAGCAGTCCCTCCCCTCGTATTCCTCGGGCTGTATGATGCCAGTATCCATGTATGTATCTCACCCTCGAATGGCAGCTTAAGGATAGGAAGGTGTACTATACTCTACATCCTCTTTGCGTGGTGTGCTCTGTGGACTTGCCGTCTGCATCTCCTGAGAGCTTGTTAGAGATGTGGAATATTGCTCTAGCCCCAGACCTACTGAAGCAGAATATGATTCCTAGACACCTTAATTTCATCCTTGTTAGGATAAAAATTGGCTAAAGCCATTTACCTGCATTAAATGTATCCATGATTGCTTATAAGTAAACGTAAGATACATAACCAAAATGATTTCTTAGGACTTAATGTATTCTTTGCCAACACTTAAAAGAGTGATGTTTTTTCTCCTTTCAAACCCCCAATAGGAATAACTCTTGCTGTTTGTCAGATTTGCTGAAAATTGTTCCTCACAAAGAACATTTTTTGTATGTGTAATTGTACATACAGGTTTTGTACTCTAATATACTACAGTTCTGAGGTTGGTAGTGATTAAACCAGATAATTTTATAGCAAAAAACTAAAAAAAAAATAAAAGAAAATGTTTTTCTAATAAAACGTAAGTAGCTTATTTCTTCAAAAACCTTTTTAAAAAATTGTGGATGGGCTTACCTGGTGGCGCAGTGGTTAAGAAACCACCTGCCAATGCAGGGGACACGGGTTTGGTCCCTGGTCCAGGAAGATCCCACATGCCACGGTGCAACTAAGCCCGCATGCCACAACTACTGAGCCTGTGCTCTAGAGCCCGTGAGCCAAAACTACTGAGCCCGCAAGCCACAACTACTGAGCCCGCGTGCCACAACTACTGAAGCCCGCGTGCTCCACAACAAGAGAAGCCACCGCAATGAGAAGCTCACGCACCACAACGAAGAGTAGCCCCCGCTCGCTGCAACTAGAGAAAGCCCACGTGCAGCAATCAAGACCCAACACAGCCAAAAATAAATAAATAAAATCAATACATTTTAAAAAGAAAATAAAGAAAAAAAATTGTGGGTGATAATGATTTTCCACATGTGAGTTAAGTATCTCCCACAATTATTTTGATCATGGTAAGAGAAAAATTTTAGATTATAGTCTAAAAATAGAAAATGATACCAATTAGATTTCTTTAAAAATATAGAAATATGCTACAGATTGTAGAAGTTTGTTAAAAGGTCTACTTGAAAAAAAAAAAAAGGTCTACTTGACATTTATAATTTTCTTTTCAGTAACCCTTTAACTAGAGATAATTTAAAAGTAGTTTACTGATGGTTCAAGAGTTTAGAAGTGTATTTTTCCCCCCTTTGATTACTCTGCCGTCTGTGCCACCAGAGCTAAGGAAAATGAGAGGAAAAAGGGGCCTTCTCCTATCTTTTACAGTCTCTAGACAGGGTTGAAACTCAAGACCTCCGTGGACTGCTTTAAGAAAGAGATCAATGGCCTGGAGCCCAAGCAAGGGAGAGGCAGATGTATTTGTAACTTGGAGATTTCAGTGAAGTCCCTGTTAGGAAGAAAACTGTGGGCCTTCTTCTGGATAAATATGTGCAGTGTAATTATTAAGTTTAAAAAAAGCCAAAGGAAAAAGGAAAAATAAAACCCCTCACATTTGGAGTCCTGCATCTGGAAGCTTTTTTCTCCCCTAAGGAAATATTTTTGGCTCTTTTTTCCTGTCAAGGAGGAAAATGTGCTTGTAAATTTCACCCAAGAGAAAGTATATCTTTGCATCCACTGCACCAGGAAGGAATAGATACATCCCCACAAGCATATGCAAAATCCCAGAAATTTGACCAAAGGCTAGCTGGGGGGGGTGGGGTGAGAGTAAGGGGTGGAATTATGCAAGAAAAGCAACCCAACCTGGCAGAAAATTTCAGTGAGGAAGTGCTCTGTGCCAACCTTGGCCTCAAAGAAAAATACTCCACCCTCTTAAAGCTGCTTAGATGGCAAAAGGGAGGCAGTGCCTTCACTGGCCATGAAGATCGCCCTAGACAGGCGCACCCTGCCAAGATCAGCCAACTCACGCTTCCCGCTATGCACGATATGTACAACTGTATGCACAGAGGCCATCTTGAGTGTCCAGGAGTGGCTTTTCGGTGTGAAGGAGCCAGGGAAGTCATCCCGAAGTTTCTCAGACTGCCTGTCTGGGCGCCTAAGATTCAAACATTGCTGGTTCTTTCCACTATAGTCAGGATTATATGCACCCTGAAGGTTCCTTAAAGTGTTAACTGATCTGGGAGCAGGGGTGGGGAAGCTGGGTATTGTTTCGTTCACGGCTTTTTTGTATTAAAACCTGAGGTCTCGGCTCCACACACAGGGACCCCTAAGGTAGTGATTCAAATGAAAAAGGGTGACATTCAGGCGAGAGCACTCTTTATTGCTGCTAACCACTCTTCCTTATTCTTACTTCTTAAAGAGGGTGTGAAATGTTTTTCCACAGCACAAAGTAAATTACTCTCCAGGTGAGGCAGGAAGGGAAGGATGCAGATTAGACAGTTTTTTCTCTGCACTGTCTCTTTTCCGACTGTGAGAAGTGGCACACCTGGGATTTCTTACAGTTACACCACCAGCGAAGGAATTCAAGACGGTCAGGATGGTTTCCCTCACTTTGGAGGCAAAACCACTTCTCGTACAGGGACTTCCGGATACCAACTGTTGCCTTATCAGTCAGGGACAGAGTTTTACCCGGAGTTTGAGAGTGTGCCAATCACTTTGCCCTCTCTTGCAACCTATACAATTAAAATACTTTATACTCTTAAATCCTTCCTGAGGTGAGGCCCAGTGCTTCAGCCAGAAACCTCAACAGAAGGCTTTATTGCATCATCTTAAGGCAACATTCTTATAATTAATGAAATCTGTTACGTTGAATATTCAATTCCTACAAATACATAATTTTAACAATTTGTTTTCATTACCAGGCTTCATGACCATCTCCTCAGACCACTACCTGGGTCTCTTGCCAGGATCACACTGGTCCTTGAAACAGGAACTTTTTAGTATTACCCCAGCAATACTAACAAGAGCTCAGCAGTTAGAGGTGATTGGAGAGCTTCCACATTGTCAGTTTTGTGCCGCTCGGACTTGGGGTTGAGGCCTGCACCTGTGAGACAGGTGCACACACATGCACACACACCCCACAGAATCTCAGGCTAGAAGTCTGAGTGGCACTGATTCATGTTTCTGGCTTATATTTCAGGTTACAAGTTTCCTGACCTCAGGTTTCTACAGTGTACCAGCAGGAACTACCTCTCAGATCAAGCCAGAGATGGCCATGGACCATTTGTATGAACATCTAGGACTCCTCAGAAAATCTCAGTCTATAGACCCTTTGGCCCCTTTCACCTCTTTCATCTTCTCTCCTGGACTTCTTCCTCTCTCCTGAGGTACCTGCCCAATGCCTGCTACCTCCAGAATCTTGAGAGACCACTCTCTTCATCTCAGCCTCCTGCCCTCTTTCCCTTTCTCCACCCTTGCCCCCATCTAAACTTCTGCTCTAGTTCTTCCTTGAAAGCAGTATTATAACAACTAATATTTTTGACACTTGCAGTTTACAAAATATGGATAATTATGTTGAATCCAAACAACCCTGTCAGGATGGTATAATTATCCCCATTTTAGCATAAAAACAAATGTAAGGCTCAGAGGTTCAGTGGGTACTCAGGTTACAGGGTATTGACGGACTCATGGCTTCCTGTTCTGTCTGCTGGGGTAGCACCATCAACCCTGCAGGCTCTGTGACTACCTGGGCCATGGTTTTCTCTTTATGTCAGTCTACTTAGGCTTCCCAAAGGCTCTAACAAGGCATGAGAAAGCTTCTTTCTTGGAGTCCACTTTCTGAATGAGAAAGAGCAACTCTTAAGCAAGTTTGCAAATGGAATTTTATATGTATGTATATATATATCTATACACACACACGTACATGTATGTATTTTATCTCACTTTTCTTTCTCATCTCATCACAGCCTTACTCCCACTAGAGATAATCCAGTATCTTCTCAATAATTTTTATTCATTAGAGAAGGTAGCGTCTGGGCCAGTGTTTAGATTGGGTGGTGTGAACTGGTGGGCTGGGTTCCCACTTTGAGCAAGGCCCTGCTTTGGACTAGTTGGTGACTGTGAGGGCAAGAGTCTCCTCAGTGCAGGTACCTGGGAGGGAGACGGGGAGGAGCAGGATGGGGGAGGAACCCTGGGATCTGTTTCCAGTCTGAGGTCCATGGAGAAAAAGGGTTGGGGGCAGACGCTGAAAGCATTATTTTCACAAGCAACTTCCTGAGACTCATGACACAAGCAATGCTCGCTCAGGGCCCAGCTGGAAAGGTGTAAGGAAGAGGTGTGGGGAATATATCTCCTAATTTTGATGGAAAAGAGGCAAACTTCTTGCAGAGGGAAGCTTAAAGGGAGCCCAGCGCATTTGTGCCTTGGAGGGAAGCAGCAAGAAGGGGCATGAAAGCAGCTTTCACCCAGGGGAGCAAAGGTAGTGGCTCTGAATTCTGGAGGCCTGAGTGGAAAAGGACTTCAGGAAACTATGTGAGACACTCCGGACTCCCACCAAAGTAATCTGAAGCCCCCTTTAGGTGGGGAAAAGACCAGGTCTTATAGTTTTACAGGAGAGAGCTGGTGAGATGTGACTATCAACGGACCATGATTAGCCAGCCTTTGGGATGCTGGGGTACAAATACTGAAGAGTCTCAACGTAAATTTTTGCTAACCTTCCGGTTTTTCATAAACAATATAACAATTGCACGTGTCCAGTTTTTTTTGGGAAAAAAAGGTATTTATTTGTCCATACAATATAGCAGTTACAGGCAAATGTTCATTGAGAATGACTGCCTGTCAGGGACTGACGGCTTTCTCAGTACTCTCTGGGCAATGAGGTAGGTAATGGGTGGGGATGAGTGAGCCCCACCTGCCCACTCTCTCCTGCCCCAGGCTTTATAACCTCTGACAGAGTCCCCTGTGGAACCAAGGCATTTAGTCAGGAGGTGGGGCTTGGCTCATCCCTAAGAGAACTGAGACAGAGAAGAAAATGAAGAGAATTTTCTGCATTTTTTAAACTAGTGTATTTCCTCATTCTTTTTCTCGGTAAAGACTATACATTCAGCCTGAAGACAGGGCTATGTAAACGAGCAGAAACACTGGAGCTCAGCCAACTGGGTTGAATTCCCCACCCGTACCATGTGGAAGATGGACAAATCTCTTAAACACTGTGGAGGACTGATCTGTAGACAAATGGCTCTAACTGTGGAGGGTGGGGCCACATCCCAATTAGAAACTGCATTCAGACTGCCCAGGTGTGAATCCCAGGTCTACTGCTATCGTGTGACCTGGAGCCAAGTATTTAACCCTTCTGAACCTCAGCTTTTTCACCTGTAAAATGAGGAAAGTATTAGTACCTCATAAGGTTGGTATGAGGATGAACTGAGAAAAAAAAAGTATACAAGACCTATAGCTCCTGGTACATTTCATGCACTCCAAAGTATCGCTTATTAACTATGGATGTTTTTGATGCACTTGTGTTTATTTATACCTGAGCTATTATTTTTTAATGGGAAGTTATCTTCCTTTAGTTAGAAGTTGTTTTTCTTTTTGAGAAGCTATTCTTATCCCTAACTGATTTAAGACACCCACTCCTAAACTCATCTTTGGCTTAAGGCTCTCTGTTTTGTGCTTTTCATGTGAGTACTTCCATTACAGTACTTATCACAGTGTATTTTAATTGGTTTTCTTTTTGTTTGTCTCCTTCACTAAATTATGGACTGCTTGAGGGCAGGGGCTTTGTTCCCAGAACCTAGCACACTGTAGGCCTTCACCAAATACTTGTTGGAAAAGTGTAGAAGTGAATAGATATCCTTATCTAAAAGGGATTTTGATTAGCAAGGAGATAGATGCTTTTGATTAGAAGGAGACAGAAATCCTATCTTACAGTATGTATCAGAATATAAGTGGCTTGGCCTAAAGATAACCCGTAGGCCAAAACAAAGAGTCCTGGTCCATGTTTTCTAGCTCCAGCAGGAATGATTGACCCCTAAGGTTTTCCTCCAGACCACATGGCCATAAGTTTGATCTGGAAGGTGTGTCCCCAGCTTCAGTATAGTCTCCAAAGAATGTGGCTGCAGCCCTTGGGATTGCTTTACAGAAAATAGAGACCTGAGGAACTGAACTTGACTCCTCCCTCTGCTATTGATTTACCTCCAAATGGTCTCCCCAAACCTTTCTCTCTGCTCTGTTCCCATAACCCTGGTTTTAGTTCAGTTCCTCATCATTTCTTGCCTGAATTACTGAATCACCTGGCTTACTGGTCTCTTCCATCCCATTCTCCACAATGCTTCAGGTTGAGCATTCCACAAGGCAGGTCTGTCCCTACTGCCTGCCATTGTTCAGGATCTATCTGCTCCCTACCTCCCTCAGGATAAAGGCTGAATGGGGCTCACTAATTCTTTCAGGGTGGGTCCCAGCTTTCTGCCCATTTCTCCTTCTCCATCTCTTCCTCCCACTCTTCATTTCCTTTTATCTTTGGACAGACTAATCTACATGAAATTCCAGATCAGGCCCCTCTCTCAAGTCCATGTTTCCATGTCCTCTAGGAAGTAATCCTTATCTCCTTCTAAGATAATTTACTATCCCCTCATTTGTTAGATACAGGGAGGTATCCAGAACTTTCCTCCACCACAGCAATAATCATATTGGATTGAAATAAGCTAATTGCTGCATTCATTCATCCAGCTTCCATTCATTGATTCTCTTATCCAGTGCTGTTATAGTGTGCTTACCAGGCACTCTTCTTGATGCCAGAGACACATATACCCATAAATAAGCCAGGAAATAATCCTGCTCTCATGGAGCTTACATTCTAGTAGAAGGAGAACAGTAATAAATATATGAACAAGTTATTTTCCAATAAAAATGTGATACAAATTTTTGAAGGAAATAAATAGGATGAAATATTGATTATATAGTGTTGGGGTATGTGAGTAGGTGGGAATCAGGGAAGGCCCCTCTGAGGGAGGTGATATTTGGGTAGAGCACAAAAGCACAATGAAAGGAAAGCTATGCACAGAACTGGTGATGGATGATGAGTCCCCAAGGAAGGACTGAGCTTGGAGTGATGGAGGAAGGAAAGAGGCCACTTTCCCTGGATCACATCATGACCCCCAAGTAGACTGTAGGCTCTCTGAGACTCTGGGCAGTACTCATACCTTACTATATTCACAGGGTCTAGACTGGTACCCAGAAACTAATAGGTGTTAATAAGTATTTGAAAGAGTAAATATGATTTTAAAATTAGATATTCTTTGGTATCCACTCAGAAAACTAAAAAGGTCTTATATTTTTGACAGCTTTTATCCTAGGAACTACAGTAAAATATTCTCCCTCCCCCCAGTTTTACTGCAATATAAGTGGCATATAATATTGTAGAAATTTAAGGTGGACAATGTGACAATTTGATATATTTATACATTGTGAAATGATCACAATAAAATTAGTTAACTTATCCATCACCTCATGTAGTTACCTTGTGTGTGTGTGTATGTGTGTGTGTTGAGAACATTTAAGATCTACCCTCTTAGCAAATTTCAAGCAAACAACACAGTAGTGTTAACTATAATCACCATGCTGTACATTAGATCCTCAGAACTTATTCATCTTATATTTGAATGTTTGTACCCTTTGACCAACATCTCCCCATTTCCCCCAACTGCCAGCCCCTAACAACCACCATTCTACTCTCTGTTTGCATTTGGCTTTTTTAGATTCCACATATATGAGATCATAGAGTATTTGTCTTTCTCTGTCTGACTTATTTTACTTAGCCTCAAATGCCCTTAAATTTCATTGTCATTGCAAATGGCAGGATTTCCTTCTTTTTTGTGGCTGAATAATATTAATTGTATGTGTGTATATATATATACACACACACTCAATATTTTCTTTATCCATTCATCCCTTGATGAACACTTAGGTTATTTCCATGCCTTGGCTATTGTAAATAATGCTGCAATGAACACAGGGGTGCAGATACCTTTTTGAGATAATGATTTAGTGTCTTTTGTATATATACCCAGGAGTAGGATTGCGGGTTCATATGGAAGTTCTATTTTTAATTTTTTGAGAAAACTCCATACTGTTCTCCACAGTGGCTGCACTAATTTACATCCCCACTAGTCGTGCATCACATTTCCTTTTTAATCCACATCCTCACCAACATTTGTTATCTCTTATCTTTTTGATAATAGCCATTCATTCTAATAGGTGTGAGGTGATATCTCATTGTAGTTATATAAAATATTCTTTTCTCCATTCTTGGGAGTTGTTTGAGGTTTCCTTTCTGGAATCTATTCTCTGTTGGTTGCCATTTTGGAGAAAATTGCTACAATTGCAATACCTGGTGTAGTACTGCAAGACCAGCACAGCAGGGGATAAAGTCACACTAGGGTTAAAATGCATTTTAGTAACCTGGCTAGTTAGTTAGTTCTTCTTATCAATATAAATAGATACAGTACCAAAATAAAGAAACAAACAAAAAACTCCTGGAAAGGGTGAGGGAAGTTGGCTCCCAAACACCTTAAAGAAACAAGGCACTGTGAAGTATGTGGATTTTTTTTTTTTTTTTTTTTTTTTTTTTTTTTTTTTGGCGGTATGTGGGCCTCTCACTGTTGTGGCCTCTCCCGTTGCGGAGCACAGGCTCCGGATGCGCAGGCCCACTGGCCATGGCTCACGGGCCCAGCCGCTCCGCAGCACATGGGATCCTCCTGGACCGGGGCACAAACCCGTGTCCCCTGCATTGGCAGGCAGACTCTTAACCACTGCGCCACCAGGGAAGCCCCACGCTGAAGCTTTAAGCCTTTGACTCAAAGGGCTTTGTTGCCTTCACTACTGCAAAACACAGTGGGACCTTCAGACATGGTGGCATGCAGTGGTTGTCCAGTGGGTGGTGGCACAGCAGGAAATGCCGCTAGCAGAGCCAGGCCTCTCTAGGAGCACACAGTACACAGCCAGGGGCATTCAGAAGTACCTGAGAAGCACTGGCAACTGAGGTTCTGCAGAAGGATCCCCTGCAAGGTAGGGTAGGAGCCCATGGAATTTCGATTTTTATCATTAATGTGACTCCTTTAGTATTCTCAAGCTATGGAAGCCTGGGGAAACAAGAATCAAATAAAATTCTGAGATCTATGCTGGGGCAGACATAAAGAATGCCCGAACTGAAATTAAAGAACAACAATGACTATGTAGTTTCCTTCATATCAAAACTGGATATTCTGATGGAAAATAAATTTAGACCACAATCCAGCCACAAGTAATATATGCTTTTATATGTTTTGACGGAATAAAAAGCAAATCCAAGCTGTCAACTGGTGACCTAACATCTCCAAAAAACTTGTAAAGCAAATTAATTACAGAATTTATAGCTGCAAGCACATTTTCTCAAGTTCTTCTGGGTTCATGTTTTTTACTTTCAAATCTTGTTAACTTCTAATATACTTATGATGTGGATTTGTTCTTAATGCAGAACACATTTTAATATTCTTGTTTTTGGCAAGATTTTACACAAACATGTTACTTCCAGAAAGTGCCTTAGTAAGAAAAGTTAATAGGAACACCTTTATAGTATTCATAGGCATTTAGTCTTATTAATATGGAAATCAGATTTTAAAATCCTATAATTGCTAAAATTAACAAATTAAGAAACTTAACTTTTATTCTTTGTAGTAAATAAGCACTATGGATGGGCATAGAAGATAAAAGAGAAATGAATTATTAATTAAAATTTTTACTTTTCATTGATTTTTTAAATTACAAAAAATAGTGTTCTAATTGTAGAATATTTAGAAAAAGTTGAAACACTTTAATAAGAAAACAAACCATAAGACCCATAATCTCAATCTGCTGGAGATGGCAACTGTTATAATTTTTTGTATTTTCCTATACTTGTTTTACATACATATAGTAAAAAGGGGTTAATATTGTATAGTAGTTTTTATATCCTGTTATATTTTCACCAACTATGTTTTCCTAGCTCATTTCTCTAGTAGTTTGGAAGGTACAATTACAGTTTCTTCTATTAGTAATTATCTTTTTGTTATTAAAAATTTGAAATTTTTTTTTTTTTTTTTTTTGTGGTACGTGGGCCTCTCACTGCTGTGGCCTCTCCCGTTGCGGAGCACAGGCTCCGGATGCGCAGGCCCAGTGGCCATGGCTCACGGGCCCAGCCGCTCTGCGGCAAGTGGGATCTTCCCGGACCAGGGCACGAACCCGTGTCTGCATCGGCAGGTGGACTCTCAACCACTGCGCCACCAGGGAAGCCCTAAAAATTTGAAATATTTTTATCTCTGCTTAGCAAGGTTTAGAATGTAACTACATCTATTAATTATCATCTGTGTAAAATGACAAATCTTTTAGGCTTTTACTGTCCTTGCTGTCTCTCCCCACTTCACAATTTTGATTGATGTAATCTAGAATTTAGATCTAAATTATTATTATTTTACATTATCAACTTTTGTTTGAAGATATTTTTGAAATTTGTTTTGTCTTATAAATATATTATTGACAGTTTTCAAGATGTTACTCTAGGTTTAAATAGTTTCCTTTGCTTCCTACAATCTCTTTTTACTATGGCACTTTCCTTCTGTTATTTTGATCCATCCCTAGGTTGGCTGGATTGTATCCCTAAACTGTGAGTATAATACCTTCCTAGAACTGGCTAATAGGAGAATACTGGTCTTTCCTACAAATGACCTCTTGACCAAGTACAACATTCTTTTCCTCCCAAGTTTGGAAGCCAGTCTTCATTTACTGCTGGTATTTGGTTCTCTGGAGGAGAAGTCAGTGATTTTTCTTCCCTTGGGGCAGTGGTTCTCAACACTAGCTGCACATTCAAATCACTGGGGGAGATTTTAAAAAATATCAATGGCAAGGCTCCTCCCAGAATACTGAAATCAGAATGCTTAAGGATGGAGCCCAGACACTAGTATTTTTTAAAGTCTCACCCATGATTTTAATGCACTGCTGCGGTTGAGAACTACTGCTTAAGAAATAAGCTGTTTTTTCTTGCCTCGATGCTTCTAGAGGTTTCTTTCTTCTCCTTAAATTTTGTAACATTCAACAGGATATATCAAGGTGCCTATTTCTCTTCGATACTACCTAGTAAACTTTAATTCTACAAACTCAGCAATTTCCTCCTATTATTCCTTTGACTATTGCTTCCAACACATCTGTTCTATTTTCTCTTTTTCATATTCTTAGGACATGTTGATTGGATTTCCTCCATCTCTCCCTTATATTTCCCTTATTTTCTCTCATCATTTTATGACATCCTTATGATGTCAGTGTGAATTTCATATTTCTCTTTGGTATTTGGCCTGCTATCTATCTATTGCCTTTAACAACATTTGTAATTCTACGGTTTTGTTTCTCATTTCCATACAATCTGCATTGACCAATGTTAGCAAGAACACTGCTAAGTCAGCTTGGCAAGAATCCCCCACCCTCCATATCTGATCCCCCTCCATATCTGATCGGGTTCCTCACCCTCCAGGTGATATCTGACCACCCGGCCTGAGTTCAGCTAGAATCCTGTTAGGTCAGTTCAGCCAGAATCCCCCATTACCCCTGATATTCCCTCTTAGTCATTTTCCATCCACTGACCTCCATCCTGCTTCTTTGACCATAAATCCCCACTTTTCCTTGTTTTTTTAAATTAATTAATTTATTTATTTTTGGCTGCATTTGGGTCTTTGTTGCTGTGCGCAGGCTTTCTCTAGTTGCAGCGAGTGGGGGCTACTCTGTTGAGGTGCACGGACTTCTCACTGCAGTTGCTTCTCTTGTTGCGGAGCACGGGCTCTAGGCGCGTGGGCTTCAGTAGCTGTGGCTCACAGGCTCAGTAGTTTTGGCTCACAGGCTCTAGAGCGCAGGCTCAGCAGTTGTGGTGCACGGGCTTAGCTGTTCCGCAGCATGTGGGATCTTCCCGGACCAGAGATTGAACCCGTGTCCTCTGCACCGGCAGGCGGATTCTTAACCACTGCGCCACCAGGGAAGTCCCCCCACTTTTCCTTGTTGTATTCAGACTTGTTGTACTCAAACTCTCTCCTCTACCTCAAAACCCCATTGTAGTAGTCTCCCTGAATAAAGTCTGCTTTTCTATTTTTTAACAAGTATCAAGAATAATGTTTTTATTTAACATATTCTCAGTTTAAGTTTACAAAGCAATTAGTACTGGTTCTGGGTCTTTTGGGGTCACAGACACTTTTAGGAACTTGATTCAATTTGGATCCTATTCCCAGAAGAATGGCTACATCATAAAATTTGCAGGTAACTTCACAGACCAACTCTTCAGATCTCTGTGATCCCTGTACCAAGGCTCATGAACCCTATAATAGAGTCCTGGTCTAAATGAAGTTCTATCTATACTGACTTATAATCAAACAGAAGGTGAAAGAGATTGGCTCAGAAATTGAGTGTGTGTTCCTGTACACATGTTATGTCCATATGAAAAGGTGGTACCTCCACTGTTCTAGACTGGGTTTGATGAAACCTCTTTAAAAGGTTTTAGTGGTGTTCTGAAGGGGTGTCTGTCACTTATTTTCCAGTCATTCATTCTTGCCCTTTAGGTGTAATCAGCTGTATAACAGGTAGCAGAAATCACTTGGATTTTCTAGCAAGTACCCTTATATCCTCTTCTAAGTTTTACTTAGAAATTTAAAATACAATGGTTCTAGCAAGAAAAGGAGCATCACTCTTTTTAATACAAGTGTACAACTGCCACATCCCAATTCTGATATATCACCAAGTGGATTTGCTCTTTCTGCCCTCTCACCTTTTTCTCTCCATGTATTATGTTTAGCCTTCTAATATAGCTAAGGAGACACCAGAGAAAAATTTATTTTCCTTCCTTTGTGGGTAAACAATATTTTTGCTGCCTGGATTCTGCCTTTATTTTACCTTGAAATTCAGACTTTGACCAGGATATGTCTAGATGAAGATTTCTATTCATTTATTTTTTTTTCCTGGTATTTAAGAAGCTATGTTGATCTGCAGGTTAAAATTTACCTTCAGCTTATAAATGTTTTTTTTGTTTGTGGTCTTAGATATTGTTCCTCTCCTATTTGTTCAGATCTTTTTTTCCCAAAACCACCATTATCCACACAATGACTCTTTACTCTTCACGTACCACATCTCTCTCTCTCCAAATGCACATCTTACTTATCTGTTTTCCCTATCTTATTCACTAGGGGAAAATGCATCAAGCTTATCAATTTTATAAATGATTCAGTTTTCTACATTGTCCGTTCTGCTCTCCACTGCTTCTAATGAAGAACAAAATCTCACAATGGCATAATTAACTTCAAAATGCTCTTTCTGCTCAGTGCTTTGTGACCACCTGGAGGGGTGGGAGGGAGACTCAAGAGGGAGGGGATATGGGGATATACATATGCATATAGCTGATTCACTGTTATAAAGCAGAAACTAATACAACATTGTAAAGCAATTATACTACAATAAAGATGTTTTAAAAAATGATCTATCTCTCATCTAACTCCCTCCTCAACTCTGTTCAATTTATCTTTTATCCCTCATTTCCAAGTATACATATATTTTTTAAAATTAAGAGCATAATACAGATGCATCTAAAAGTTTGTTTCTAAACTATATATGTTTCTTTGATCTGATTTTCCTCTACCTTTTGCTGTGTTTTCCTTCCTTTATACTACAAATTCTTTGTGGGGTTATGGCTAAATCTGGTAGTTGTTCCCCAATATCTATTTTCCCTTTGGCCCTAGTAACAGAACTCTGCTTTTTAGCTGGGTACCTGGCACCTGAAATAAAACCTACATCTCCCAGACTCCCTTGTAGCTGGGTGTGCTCATAAACTAAATTTCACCCAGTGGGAAGTAAGTGGAAGTGCTCTGTGTAACTTCTAGGAAGTGTCTCTAAATGGAATGGAGAATGTCCTTCATTGTCTTTTCTTGTAGCTGGAATGCAGATATAATGATTATAGTTCAAGTAGCCCTCTTGGACAGTGGGATAAAAACCATGTGCCAAGAATGGCAGAACAGTAAGATAGAAGGAAGCCATTGAGAAGCACCAAGTCAGGCCTGGACTGTCTACCTCTGGACTTCTTTTAGGTTACAGTGAAATAAATTCTATCTTATTTAAATTACTATCATTTTGGGTTTTCTGTCACAGCCAAACCTAGTCCTGTCTGTTATGGGATTTCTGTTTACTTATACTTAAACAGTGCAATTCTTTATTTCCTCCGGAAACCAGAAGCCAGGTGAGGGGATTCTTTTTTTTAAGTCTTTTCACTCTTTTTCTTAAAAATACTTTTAGGGACCTCTTAAAAAATTTATTTTTCCTTTTTCTTTCTTTCTTTTTTCTTTTTTTTTGGCTGCATGTCACGGCTTGAGGGATCTTAGTTCCCCTACCAGGTACTGAACTCGAGCCCCAGCAGTGAAAGCGCTGAGTCCCAACCACTGGACTACCAGGGAATTCCCCTCAAGTCTTAAAAGAAGTCATGTGGCTAGTTCCTTAATCTAACAACCTCAGGGATCCAGGCCATGTGCCGTCTTGGAAAGGAAACTTCATCTCCATCATTCCCTTCCTTTTTTAACAGAAGTGCAACTTACATAATTTGCATAAAATATTTTACATATATATGTAAATATGTATGTTATATATATGTGTATGTGTATACACACACACACACACACACACACACACACACACACACACTTACATAACACTGTGCAGATCTAGAAATAGAGTATTTCCTACCACCTAGCAGACTTCTTCCTGCCCCCTCCAAGTCACAACCCCTTGGTCTTCTGAGCTCTATCAGATTAGATTTTATGGCTTTGGATTTCACACAAGTGCAATCATATAGTATGTAAATGTGGCAGCCATGGAGGTATGTCACTCAGATCTCCCTTTCAGAGAGAACCTGCTGCAAGGAGTCAGTTAGTTGACTGTCTCCAGATGTGAGTGCTTCAGGATCTGCCTCAGCTTTTGAGTCAAGATCATGTACTTTCTGGGTAGTGCCAGTTGATGACTGAGCATGGTGGTACAAGGGTTTGCCATTTCTGGCTATGACAGACCCATCTATGGGTAATCTTGTGTTGAAGCTCCTGACTGAGCTGGCCAAGATTTTCCCAGAGCTGCATTACAGGCTGAGGCTCTTTCTAGACAACTTTCTATCCTTCCTTCACTAAATGTCAGGCCTGAAGACTTTCCCCGCCCACTCCTATTCCCAGCAAATCTTCTGCACCTCTAACTCGATCTTGGCAACTGCTTCTTGATGGACCCAAACAACATTCTACTCTTTTAAGTCTGTTTTCTTTTGCTTAACGTTATGTTCAGACTAATCCTTTTTTTTGCATACAGCAGTTTTTTCTTTTTCATATGGATGTGAATATTCTAAAATATATATACTTTTGGCTTCACAAATAAAGCTGCTATGACCATCCTTGAGCATGTATTTTGATAGATACAAGTACCTGTTTCAGTAGGGTATATACCTAAAAGTGGAATTCTGGGCCATAGGGTATAGATATATTTTAGTAGACACTGTCAAACATTTTTCTAAATTGACTTTTTAAAAATCAGTTTACATTCCTACCAACAATTTATGGGAGTTCTGGTTGCTCTTCATCTTTACCAACACTTCATATTGTTAGCTACTTCCTTTTCCCCTAACTGATAATGTTCACGCATATTGTCTATTTACCTATTAACTTTTCTAAAGTGACTGTTAAAGTATTTTACCCATTTTTAGTCCATTTTTCAGTTTTATTCTTTTATTTGATCTTATTCTTTATGTAGGCTGGATATGAATCCTTTGTCAGTTATATCTACTGCAAATACCTTCTACCAATCTGTAGTTTGCCTTATCACTCTCTTAATATTGTCTTTTAATAAACGTAAATTATTTGTTTTAATAAAGTTCAAATTTTCAATCTTTTATTTTTTGGCTAATGTTTTTGGTATCCTATTTAAGAAATTTTGCTCTAACAAAAATCATGAAAACATGCTTTCCTCTAGAAAATTTATTGGTTTACTTTTCACATTTACATCAATGATCCATCTCAAATTAATTTTTATGTATTTTGTGAGGGTGAGGTCAACATTTGAAAAAAATAGCCATCTAAACTCCTATTTATAAAGTTTTTTGCTTTTGCTTTTGTTTTTTTGTATTTTGCGAAAGGGCTGTGCTATTGACAGATTTTGTCGTGTAATTCCCATCTAGGGCTTCTGTAAACACCCCCAAGCTCACTGCTAGTGTGTGATACAGCTGCCCAGATCAAAGTCTCTAGCCAGGTGCCCACTGCATCAGCCGAGATGCTGCTAGTGACAGTCTGCTGCTTGAGGGTGCCACTTAGGCCTCGCTTTCACGCTCAGCTCCACAGAGGCAGTGAAGGTCTCCAAAGCTCGGGGAATCCATCCAATAACACAACTATTGCCACCATGCATGGGCTTTCTGCCTGAAACATTTACCATTGTTTGCTACCTTTGCTACCCTCAAACTCATTCAATTTTCAAAAGCCAAAAGAACCACTGACGGGCCTTGTAGTCAGCTTCCATGCCTCGTCCCTCCAGGTCAAGCTGCTCCTTGGTGACTGGCAAATTGGCCCTAGATGTCCTTTAATCTGGTCCCAACTGCACAGGATTTAGAAGAAATTCTTTGAAGTTTCTGGCACTTGTATGGTTTCCTTCTCTAGCTTCCAGTACTGATTTGGGGTTTTACATATTTTAAAATTTTCTAGGTCATTTTGGATGGGACTGGGAGGCAGGTGGTTCAAATATGTGCTCTCAGACTCCCATATTTCCCCTGAAATGTAATAAGATGTTTTTTACTTTTAGTCGTGTGGGGATTGTGGAGAAAATTCTTTATTTCTATGAGAAAATAGTATTTATTTTTAATAGTAAACTATTTATTAATATTGGCAATATGTATTTAATACTCATTTATGCACATATTTGTCATATATTTCACTCCAGTCTTTTTTTTCTAGGCACTTTTTGAAATGTAATTGGGATCTTGTTGTATATCAAATTTTATATATTACTTATAAAACTTTTTATTGTACTATGAGCATTTCTCCGTGTTATTGATAACTTTTCCTTTATATATGTGTTATAATCCAATTTTTCTTTGTTATATGTGAATACATATCTGTATTTGTTTGTATAGACACAGGAAAAACTGTGGAAAGATATGCACTAGACTGTAAACAGTTAGGGGTGTGGATCTTATAGTAGGCGAGGAAGAGCATTACTTTTACTTCATAAACTTCAATATTGTTTAAAATGTTACCATAAAATGCTTTTTAAAATAAAAATGTTCTTTGTTTCTTTAATTTCTTAATTCAATGAATATATCGTATTTTAGTACCGATGTTGCTATTTACATAGTTTCTATTTTTCTTATAATGTAAATGTCTTTGTTCTTAAAGCTTCATACACACACACACACACACACACACACACACACCACACACTCCTTAGGATTTACTCCTGGAAATAGAATTACTCCATAAGAACATTTACAAGTAATCATTTTCCAAAATATTTTTTCACTTTCTATTTACAAGCAGAATATAAAATGACCCTGTTTCAACTATAATTATGTTTGGCAGTTTAAAGAACAATGGCAAAAAATAAATAAAGTCACTGTAATAGCCACTTCAAAAAAATTAAAACCTAGGCCTAAAATTAAATTAGCACTAACAGTGGCTAAAATACCTAAGGTTAACTATATATATATATATATATATATATATATATATATATATATTTTTTTTTTTTTTTTTTTTTTTTTTTTTTTTTGCATTACGCGGGCCTCTCACTGTTGTGGCCTCACCCGTTGTGGAGCACAGGCTCTGGACACGCAGGCTCAGCGGCCATGGCTCACGGGCCCAGCCGCTCTGCGGCATGTGGGATCCTCCCGGACTGGGGCACGAACCCGTGTCCTCTGCATCAGCAGGCAGGCTCTCAAGCACTGCGCCACCAGGGAAGCCCAAACAATATTTTTTATACAGACCCACAAGCCCTTGTATTTTGTTAAGTCCAGAGGTAGGATGATATGGTGTTTCATGAAATCATTAGGCATCCAGCTTCTCTGTATGTTTCACCGTGGCTGCCATCCTCAAGGTCACAATGATTGCTGGAGCTCCAGCCATTGCATCCCCATTCCAGACAGCAGGAAAGAGGAAGAGGGACACCAAAAGAGGAATAATTGCTATCTGAGTCTATTTTCCTAAGGGACCTATTTCGAAGTCCAGCAATGCTTTGACATTTCAATGGCTTTATCTTAGCCATAAGGTCACACTTAACTACAAGGGAGGCTGGAAAATATATCCTTCTGTTAGAGCACATTACTGCCTCAAATAAAGCCAGGATTCTGTTACTAGGTAAAAAGGGGAGATGGACAATATACAGAAAACTGGCAAGCTCTGCTGAACCACTGTATCTACCATTCTACTCTCATTATAATTAAATGTTTTCTGGTTTAAATTTGAGCTTTTTGTTGTTATTAGTGAGGTTTTATATTTATATACATACATATATGTTGCATATAAAGTTCTCCAGGATGCAGATCCTGAAATGGAAATTTGTGAACAGAAAAGTTCTTGGGGTCAATACCTGTGGGGGAAGGGAAGAAAGCAGGACTGGACAGGGGGAGAAACTGGGCTGAGAGGCAGTCTCAACAAATGTTTCAGATAAGCCAGAGAGAATTCTGAAGCTGGGACATCTCTTCAGAATTGTTCCAAGTTGGGGTGATGGGAACACGCTTTTATACCCTACATCGACCAGTCATTGAATGAAGGGTGACTGAGTAAAGGGAGCATGCCCATGGGTGAGGCAGCTTTTTTCAGCCAAGGTAATTCCTAAAGCTGAGAGAGTAAGTCCCTTAGTCCAGAAGGGTAATTTGGGTGGGGCAATTTCATTTCCTCTTTTGTAACTTGTCTTTTCATTTCCTTTGCTCATTATCATAACCTAACATTAAATTTAAAAAGCAACATATAAAACTTCAATGTTCCTTTTGGTTAAATATTCCCTGTTTTGATCTGCGTATCAAAACACTCAAGAACTGCCTATCTAGATTTTACACATGTTAAGATAAATGCCACATTTGCTTCAAATTTCTGTCTCTCTTTTTAAAAAGGAAACAAATCTTTATCTACACAACTAAAAAGTCCCACCTCCAGTCCCTTCCCATCTTCTCTCTCCAGAAATAACTAATTGTCCTGTTTGTATATCTCCCATGCATGTTTTTATATTTTTAGCACAGATATGTAGCCAATGACTAACTTTTACAACTTAATAGATTATTAACATTTTAATAAATAATTTAATATTATTAATGAAGTTTCAAAATAAACAGAACATTATATTTATGAATATTAGATCTAAATTTTCTTGCAAATCATAATAGAAAAGTATTTCTTCATGGAGCTACATTTGTTGATTCAATTCTCATTGTTTTTTGTTTTTGGGGTGTTTTTGGCCGTGCTGTGCTGCATGCGGGATCTTAATTCCCCGACCAGGTATTGAACCCATGCACCCTGCAGTGGAAGCACGGAGTCTTAACCACTGGATGGCCAAGGAAGTCCCTCAATTCTCATTGTTATCCACATCCCTGACTCTATTAGAAAATTCTGAAAAATTTTCACTTGGTAGAAGCACCAAAGAGAGTGAAAGAAATCACTTTAGAGGGCTTCCCTGGTGGCACAGTGGTTAAGAATCCACCTGCCATTGCAGGGGACACGGGTATAAGCCCTGGTCTGGGAAGATCCCACATTCCACGGAGCAACTAAGCCCGTGTACCACAACTACTGAGCCTGTGAGCCACAACTACTGAAGCCCGTGTGCCTAGAGCCCGTGCTCTGCAACAAGAGAAGCCACTGCAATGAGGAGCCCACGCACCACAACAAAGAGTAGCCCCCACTCGCCACAACTAGAGAAAGCCCGCGCACAGCAACGAAGACCCAACACAGCCAAAAATAAATAAATAAATTTTTAAAAAAAGAAAAAAAAATCACTTTAGAGGTCAATGAACAAATCATACCCAACCTCTTCCACAATGATTCCTCTCCTCAACCTCAGACCAAGAGAAGTTGGAGTGAGGTGAGTAGTGGGGAAGCATGAACCATTCCGTATTTGTTAAAAACCAAGGGTTTATGACCAAGAAAAAAAAAGTTCAAATTACTAAAATTATAAATGAAAGAGGGACCATTACTACTGACCTTATGTAAGTTAAAAAGGATTAGAAGGGAAAACAATGAATACTCATATGCCAACAAATTAAATAGCCTAAGTGCAATTGACAAATTCATAGAAAGACACAAACTACTAAAGCTGACTCAAGAAGAAAATGAACATTTAAATAGACTTATAACAACAAAGAATTCACCAATGAAGCCATCTTTCAAAACATCATTGGAAGAAATTAAAGAAGATAAAAATAAATGGAAAAATATCTTGTGTTCTTGGATTAGAAAACTTAATGTTGTTATGGTAATAATGTCCAAATTAATCTACAGATTCAATGCAGTCCTTATCAAACTCCCAGCTGTAGTTTTTGTTTTTATTTATTTATTTTCAGAAAAAGCTGTGTGGTACTAGCATAAGGTAGATACATATAGATCAATGAAACAGAACTGAAAATTGAGAAATAAACCTTTGTATTTATGGTCAGTTGATTTTTTGACTAGGATGCCAAGATAATTCAACAGGGAAGGAAAAATCTTTTCCAAAAACGGTGATGGGATAATTAAAAATTCACATGTAAAAGAATGAAGCTGGATAGGAAATACAAATACAAAAATTGTAGCAAATACAAAAATTAACTCAAAATGGATTAAAGAAAAAACAAAGGGACTCAAGGAAACTTCTGGAGGTGATGGACATGTCTATTACCTTGATTGTGGTAACGGTTTCATGCGTGTATGCTTATGTCCAAACTCATAAAATTGTATATATTAAATATGAGCAGTTTTTTTGTGTATCAATTATACCTCATTAAAGATTTTTTTTTTTTTTTTGCGGTACGCGGGCCTCTCACTGTTGTGGCCTCTCCCGTTGCGGAGCACAGGCTCCGGACACGCAGGCTCAGTGGCCATGGCTCACGGGCCCAGCCGCTCCGCGGCATGTGGGATCTTCCCAGACCGGGGCACGAACCCGTGTCCCCTGCCTCGGCAGGCGGACTCCCAACCACTGCGCCACCAGGGAAGCCCCATTAAAGATGTTTTTAAAAAATGGATTGAAAACCCAAATGTGAGAATAATGCTATAAAATTTAGTAGAAATCATAGGTGTAAATCTTTGTGACCTTTGATTAGGCAATGGTGTCTTAGATATGACACCAAAAGGTACAAACTACCTAAAAAAATAGATAAATTGAACTTCATCAAAAGTGGAAATTTTGTGGGTGAAAGAGCATTATCAAGATAGTGAAAAGACAACACATAGAAGGGGAGAAATTATTTGCAAATGATATATCTGATAAAAGTTTAGTGTCCAGAATATATAAAGGACTCTTACAGCTCAACAATTAAAAGGAACAAATAACCCAATTAAAAAATAAGTACAGGGCTTCCCTGGTGGTGCAGTGGTTGAGAGTCCGCCTGCCGATGCAGGGGACACTGGTTCGTGCCCCGGTCCGGGAAGATCCCACATGCCGCGGAACGGCTGGGCCCGTGAGCCATGGCCGCTGCGCCTGCGCGTCCGGAGCCTGTGCTCTGCAACGGGTGAGGCCACAACAGTGAGAGGCCTGCGTACCGCAAAAAAAAAAAAAAAAAAAGTAATGAAGTACTGATAAATGCCACAATATGACTGGACCTTGAAAATATTATGGCAAGTGAAATAAGCCAGTCATAAAAGGCCACATAGTATATAATTCCACTTATATAAAATGTTCAAAATAGACGAATCCAAAGAGACTGAAAGTAGCTTAACTGTTGCCAGTGGCTGAGGGTGGAGGGAATGGGGAGTGACTGCTGATATGTCTGGGATTTCTCTTTGGAGAATAAACATGTTCTAGAATTAGACAGTGGTGATGGTTGTACAACTTTGTGAATTTACTAAAACCCACTGAATTTTACACTTTAAGAAGGTTAATTTTATGGTATGTGAATTATACCTGAATTAAAATAAAAGTGAGCACCTAGAACGATGTTGTAGAAAGGCATTCAGGAACTTTCTCTCCATAAGAAGCTATCCTGTAATAACCCATGCAATAGAATTCCAATTTTGTTTCAAAATGGTATAGGATATTCATTTGGATTCCTTCAGGTAGTATTTTGTGTTGAAATCCCACCTTAATAAAAGAAGAAAATTAGAGTCAATTTGGAGATAGTTTGCTCCATTACCTGATACAGTGACTCCCCCATTGCATGAGTGTAAATGTGGTTTTGACTTTGAGACCTTTGAGGCATTAAGATAGAAAAAGTAATTCATTATTAAAATTAAGGTCACCCATTCGACTTCAAATATTTGTGACTAAATTTCTACTTTCCTTGAACTTCATGTTAACTCAAATATTCCTTTTTTAAATTTCTTTATCCTCCAGTGTTCTCATAAGGCTTCTTTCAACAGAATAAATCAGATTATAAATGATTCTGTGTGCATGTAAAAAAAAAAAAGTATAGGAAAAATAAAAACCAGAAGGATATATTCAGCAACGCTAACCTCTGGACTGTTCATCTTTTAAATTATCTTTTTCATACTTATTCTTGATAATAGGCCCAAGCTTACATTACATTATGTAAAGAAATGGAAAAATAAAGATGAAAACAAACAAATCCCAAAACATGGTTGCTAGGAGCTTTCCCTGAGTGGTAGGCAGAGTAGAGGTAATTGTTTTACAGACCCCATTCCACTTACAGAAACAGTTGGTATGATAGAAATCTCTGCCTAAAAATTAAAATTGACCTAAGTATAAATCTGTGAATTCAAAGTGCCTGTCAGTTTTCTATTTGTCTGGTTTTTTTTTTTTTTAATGTAGTTAGGAATAAAGATCGGGGTGAATGGGTCTTCTGTCTGAGCAATACTGGTAGCAGGCAGTGTCTATGTCACCTGTAAACCCTTCAGCCACAGCCCAGAAGTTGGAGACTGAAGAAAAGAAAAATGGCATTGGATAATAATGTAAAGGTCTATTTTCAGGGTTTATTTCAGGACAATCTTTGTAGATTCACAGAGCATTTAGAAAGATTTTTTTCCATTTAATATGATTTAGATTAGACAAAATTATCTCTAAGAATTATTACTTGTCTTTCAGAAGTGTGTGGGTGAGTGTTTTACCCACAGGGCACCAGAGTCAAGATCAGAACACCACAAACAGAATGAGGAGTCTTGCCTTCACTTGACCCTGCCAGAGGGACCCTTGAAAATATTGGGAAATAGATTGGCAAAGGTCATCTGGATTACTGTTGTTCTAGACAACAATTCTATAATGATTATTCTAGGTGAAATTATTCAGATTTTGAGAACTAGACTCCTGCCAATTATAGTGCCCCACAGATTGTTCTGGTTGTTGGTCAAGACATACTATGTGGCCAGGAGATTGGGGTTTCTTTAAATGAATGAAGATTCTTTTTTGTGAAGAACTGAAATTTGACTCTTACTAGGAAATGGAGGGAGTAGAGTTGTGATCCCAAGACAACAAAGCCAGGCCCAGAACTGAGGTATGCCATGCCCATGAGCAGAGCTCCACAAGAGGTTTCCTTTTTCAATTTGGACTCTGAAAACAGTTATGTGTAGTATGCATGGCTTTAACTTAGTTTTAATTTTTGAATAGGTAATAAACAACGAGTACAAAATTGAAAAGCTACACAAAGGCTATACAGGGAAAGGAGGTCTTCCCCACTGCCCCTTCGGTCACCAAGAGACATTTGCTCTGATCAACCTAAAACCTTTAATAGAGCATGTTATACCTCCCCAGCCTCGTTCAATGGTGCGATGAGGAACTGAGGGTTGAGGCAGTGAAGGAAAAGGTAGCCTTCCAGCCCACCCCCTCCTCTGAAGCCTGCGTGGCGATAGCAGTGGCGGCATGATTTGGGCCAGGCTGGGGGAGATGGCTGTCCAGGAGTCTGAGATGGTGCCGAGCACCAGAGCGAGCAGAAGACCACGGCATGGTTTGGAGGAACGCTGAAGAGCATAGTGAAGACGAAGGCTGCAGTGCTCACGGACACTAATCTGATGTGAGGCTCAAACTCTGTATCTCCAAATGGACAACTGAAAATGTCCCTGAAGGAGAGGGGCAGGAGGGAAAACCTCATCCTGTTCTTACAAGAATGGAGGAGAGCCAATCGACAAACGTGTGGATCAAATCAGGAGCTGCTCTCCTCTCCCCCCGCGTCCGCCACACACACACAAACAAACATTTTTAAGCCATAAGCGTAAAAAATATTTTTTTTCTTCCCCTACAATCTGCGGTTTTTCTTGGATCTCTCTGTGCTCTTCCACCCTCCTTTCACCTTGTTCTCCCTGCTGTTTTGCCCCCCACCCCCCTATTAGGCCAACATTTGTACTTTATTACAGTATCATTTATTTTTACCCTATGAAGAGTGTAATTTTGATAGGAAAGAGTGTTCTCATTTGACTGTCAAATGATATAATTTTGTGACTATTTAAGGCAAGTCATTTAACCTCTCTGAACCTTAATTCCCACATCTGTGAAACTGATGAGTACTTACATATTTCCCAGCCTTGCTGAGTAAAGCAATTATAAAACACTCAGCAATGTAAAAAATAATATATACAGGTTTGTTCATCAGTCTGTTCTCTGCACTTCAGACCTTTGCTGTAAAGAAAACTACCGATTCCTGCTTCGAGTATTATGCGTGCTGCAGACTGGGGACTCCTAGGAAAGATCTCAATGCAGAACTAGCCCTGGAGAAGACACATTTTGGAGACTCTGCTGGTCTCACGATAAGGGTGGAAGTCTACAAGAAACTGTTTCTTCCAAGAAAGAAAGAAAAGGAAAAGAGGGACTAAGAGCTGTGGCTTGGAGGCGCAGACCACCAAGAGGACAGGGTGGCAGCAGTTCTATTTAAAAACTGAGGGCTTCCCTGGTGGCGCAGTGGTTGAGAGTCCGCCTGCCGATGCAGGGGACACGGGTTCGTGCCCCGGTCCGGGAGGATCCCACATGCCGCGGAGCGGCTGGGCCCGTGAGCCATGGCCGCTGGGCCTGCGCGTCCGGAGCCTGTGCTCCGTGACGGGAGAGGCTGCAGCAGTGAGAGACCCGCGTACCTCAAAAAAAATAAATAAATAAACTGAGAGCTGGGCTGGCCTCAATGTGGGGAAGGAGAGCCTGGGACTTTGTGCTGAGACAAGAGCCTCAACAGGATTAAATGACTTGCAGTAACCTTAGAACACATTTCCTGTATGAGCAATATCCATGTAAGGTCAAATCCTTATAACTGCGTAAGTCACCTAACCTTATAAGGCTAAATGAAAAGAGTTGAAATCAAAACTGTACATCTATGATCACAATTTCATGTACAGGGGATTTTTATTATTTTTATTATTTTTCCTATATTCCAAATTTTCTGTAATTAGTATATTCAACTATATAATCAGGAAAAATGAGTTAAAATCATTTTATAATGGAAGTAATCTAATAGACTCAAATATAGAAATGGTAATGTAATTATGGTACTTTAAGAAACATTTAAAAAGATAAAGGATATAAAAATCAATAAGAAAACTTGACTATTCTACAACAGATATAACAAAAAGCACGTACAGTATAATTAAAACTATTTAAAAATATAAGCACTAGAAGGGAATATTCAAAAATATGAAAGTTTTTAGTCATCAGCAAAGCCCATTAATAATTCCCAAGGTAAAAACAGAACGTGGGTAATAAAGTCTAACCTTTTTTCTTTTCCTCTGGGCTTCGTTTAGTTTCACTTGCTCATACGGTGTCACGCACAGAGGCCTCACACTTGGCACTTCAGACCAGCGTACCTTGCGCAAAATGGCTGCGGGCAACACCTCAGCTGGGAGGGTGGACGGGGACGCGTGCGCAGAAGCGCCGAGCAGGACACCTTAATCCAAGATGGTGGCGGCAGGCCGTGTGCAGAGATGCTGCACTACGTACGATCCAGTGAACGGCAGGAGCAGCGCAGCTGCGCCCCTCCCGCGAGAACTCCCCCGCCTCCAATGAGATCCTTATAAAGCAGCCCCGCCCACTAGAGTGAGAGCTCCCACCTCTCCATTCTGGGTTCAAAGAATAAAGCTTACTTTGTTTCTGAACCAAACGCGGTCTCATTCTATTGGCTCAAACAACATCGGGCAAGGGCTTACCTGGTGGCGCAGTGGTTGGGAGTCCGCTTGCCGATGCAGGGGGCACGGGTTCCTGCTCTGGTTCGGGAAATCCCACGTGCCGTGGAAGCGTTTAGGCCCCTGAGCCATGGCCGCTGAGCCTGCGCGTTCGGAGCTTTTGTTCCGCAACGGGAGAGGCCACAGCAGTGAGAGGCCCGCGTACCGCAAAAAAAAAAAAACACTGGGCAGAAGGACCCTTGTTGGGGACCCAGTCAGGAAAGTTCAGTAATGTTTTCGGAAGGTTTTTAAAAGTATGAGCAATTTAGATTTTTTTCCTAAATTTTAAGCATTCTTCAATGTTGTTTCATTACTTTAAAACTTAAATATAATACAAAAGAATACAAAAAAATACTTTTTTTTTTTTCAGGATTCCTGGGCACTGAGGACAGCTATGAACAAAAGTGTAAATCCAGAGTACGAATCGTTCATCCGGAGTGCTGTGACGCAGGAGAGGTGGGAGCTAGGGGTGGTGTCGACCAAGAGGAGGGAGTCTGAGGCCGAGGATGGAGGGTGCAGGGGCTTCCTGCTTCTTTCTTGGGGCCCACAAGGATGAGATGGGCTGCGTGATCTAGGAGAGTGGGCTATATCCTATGAAGTTGGGGGGCTCATGCTGTTCTCCTACTGTATTTACTTTTTGTAATCCCCAAGACTTTTAATAAGATCTGGTTCAAACACACTGGCCTCTTTCCTCTTGAGCAGAAAAGATCTCTGTGGCGATTCTTGGGGACAGCCATGCTCCACGGGCTAGAATGTAATGCAAAGAGAAACTGCAAGAAGATGAATCTCCTGGAAGTGCAGCAAGTGGAGGCAGGAGCTCTTGACTCAGTCTTTCCTTTCTGAGTTGGGAAAGTGTCCCCCACCATCAGGAAGCTTCAGTGCTTTATTTTTGCTCTGGTTGCAGGCATTTCCCATCAGCAGTCAGGCAGCTTGGAGGCGGGGTGGGAAGTGGGAGAGGAGTAGAAGGCTAAGAGCCCCAGGGTAGTGTACGTGTCGCTGTGGTGTGAGGTTGCTAACTGTAGCTGTTAAGTGACCAGTGTTCCTTAGCAGGCTTCAGTTCTGTCCACTTTCAAAATAACACCCAAACGGTTCAACTTCTTCAAAGCCCCACTTCTTCAAGGCAAGGTAGAAGAGGTCATATCTCAGTGGCATTCTCAGAGATGACTTTTTTCACCTCCAGAACCAGTTGTTCACTAAATTGTTACTTCCTAACTAGCTCTTTCAGCTACCTCCAAATCTCCATTCCTGCCACCACTGCCTGAGTTGCTCCATGATTTTATCTAGATTATTGCAATAGACTGGAAATTGGTTTCCCTGCCTCTGTTCTTAGGAACCCTACCCCAAAACTACCAGGATGTTTTTTTTAACAGATTTGGCCATGTTACTCCCATATTTTAAAACTTTCGTGGCTCTTCATTGATTACAAGACACAATCTAAATGTCTTGATCTGAGATTTAAGACCCTCTAAAAGTTCTCCCCATCCACATTTCCCACTTCATCTTTTACCACTAGCCCCATGTTCTAGCTACACAAGATTACTTAAAGGTCCTTCTTTCCTTAGTTCTTTTTTTCTTTCCTTCCTTTTCTCTCTCTCTTCCTCCTCTTTATTTTCTTCTTCTTCTCTTTTTAATTGAAGTACAGTTGATTCACAATATTAGTTTCAGGTGTACAGCATAGTGATTCAGTATTTTTACAGATTATACTTCATTAAAAGTTATTGCAAGATAATGGTTATAATTCCCTGTGTTGTACAATATATCCTTGTTGCTTATCTATTTTATACACAGTAGCTTGTATCTCTTAATCCCATAACCCTAATTTGCTCCTCTCCCCTTTGGTGACCACTAGCTTGTTTCTGTCCCTGTCAGTCTGTTTCTGTTTTGCATATACATTCACATATACTTTCTCTTTTTTTTTAATCTCTATTTCTTAAAGCAACAAGAAGAACAACAAACCTCAAAAACATGGAAAATAAAAATGAAAGAAACTAAAAAAGCTGCCATCTAACAACCCCCAAACATAATTAGTTTGTATCATTTGATAGTGAATTATTTTTTCTTTATGTACATACTAATTTTAAGGTATATATGTTTTTATTACCCCCTTTGAAGATGAAGAAGCAAAGGTTTAGAAAAATCATAACAAGTTTTCTCATTTTTTATGCTCCTTTCACAGATCTCATTTACAGTTTTAATCACAGGTTAGAAGGTATGAAACTTAGTCCTTAAATGCAGAAGACACATAACTTGCTTCACTTTTCTCTGACTCAATATATTAATTTCGGTTTCTAAGCCCATTCTTCTGGGTGCTATGGAAATATAACTTCAGTCAATTTGCTGTACCTCTTCCCTGTTCCCTGGGTCGTATGTATGTTCTAGGGGGCTTGCTACGAATCCTTAATGTCATCTAGCCACCTAGCATCTGCCAAGGTGTACATCACCTTGCTTGTTCCTTGAGCACCGTTTAATGCCAGCCACTGAAGAGACCTCTACTGTAACAACCCACGTGGACCCATCTGATTTCAGGGCTCCCTCTGTGCCATTTTTGGGTGTGGTGGATCATTGTTCACCTCACGCCATGGCAGGGCTGGGGAGCTCTGCAGGGCTCTCAGCCATTTACCGTGGCACCATTTCTTCTCTGGGGTCTTGCCTCCTTTCCAGAGCTCAGCCTGTGGAGTAAAGACACTCCCTAGCAGTGTCTCTGCTCTCTGCTTCTCCTCCCACTCTCCTTTCGTAATCTTTTTCTAATCTGGGTCTTTTCAGTGCTCTGAAGGAACTAGAATCAGAAATCTGAAACGATTCCTTTTCTCTGCTTGATGTTATCTCGACCTTTTCCTGAGATGAAGTAGGTCTCATCTGGTGTTTAAACAGAGGGAAGGCAGAAAAGGCAGAAAAGGAAATACTGGGGAAAATTATTAATATTTAAAACATACTCTTCTGACACAATAGCATAGATAAAATTTTGTTTTCTGCTTTTTAAATTGACCATAAGCATACCAAATATTATCACATAGTTTTAAAAATTATAACTTTTAATACCTGGGTAATAATATATTGCTTAAATTTCATGAGGGTGTGGGAATTGGTTGTGTTCTTTTGGTCATGAGGGACAGTTAAGTTAGCTATAATAGGGCAGGCTTCACAGAGAGGGTGACTGGAGAGAGGCTTTGTATCAAAAATGATTTTGGGACCCTCAGCAGATTCTTACTGCTGCTAGCAATAAGACGTTAGAGATATGGACTTAAATTAGACACATTTTATTTGGGTTTCTATCCTTATTTATATTGAACAAAGAAGTTCTATATTTGCAGGCTTCCCAAGAGTCTGATGCTTTGTGAAAGATTAATTTTGTACCCCATGTCCTAATGCAGTTAACAATTGCATAGACGGCATCAAAAAAAAAGCCTTTTGGTTACACAGAGAACTGGAGAAAATAAGTAAAAATGCTCTGCTGTTTAAAAAAACATAGTTTTCTGGCTGTGATGCAATATCTAGTACACTAGACTTCAAATCCAGTGGTTCACATTTAAACTTCCATGGCATTTTATTTTGTTTGCATGTTATAGGACATAATGCAAAGCAATGTTACTTCTAGAATTTCTATGTAGAATGACCTCAGATGTGGCAAACTGGTTGGAAGGGGGATGGTGGGATTAAGCAAATTATCCTGAAGCAGGGCCTGCATAGCCAACACAAGATTTTTCTTTCTTTAGACTGTATATTTGGGCTGATGAAGGTTGGGTGTGCGGGCCAGGACAAAAGTTCTACCCACTGCTACCTTAGGGCACAGCCACTGGTGTTAGGTACAGGCATGGAATGTACCATGGAACGTAAGCTGACAGACCTTACTTGCTGCATGATCTTGAGCAACATACTAAACTTCTCTAAGGGTTAATTTTCTCATTTGAAATACTGATAACCATGCCTACCTATTGAGGTTGTCATAAGGATTACAAAGTACCTGGCACTCAGTAAAGGGTAGCTATTAATATTATTATTATAGCCTTTGAAAGGGTCTATGAGCATAAACAGGACAATTATGGAGGAAAGACGAGGTTAAAAAAATTAACACCAGTAACAAATCACTTAGCCTGTGATGACTGTCCTTTGGGGAGTTTTAAAAGCTGATCATTGCTTGATTTCATGATATTACCCCTCCTCAGGCCCCACAAAGTATTATGTGACATGTTTGTTAGTTTAAGTGATTTAGCTTCTTGAGACTTTAGATTTTGTAACACTCTCTGTGCTACTGAAGGTTCTCTGGGGAGTTACAAAACCAGGATTGAGATTTCCTTTAAAATATTAACAGAAAAGTAAACAAATAAAGTATCTTTCTCTTCCTAACATAGAGAGGATCATTGTCTTCCTAACATAAGACACCATTTAATAAATGGCTGGCTTCATACCTAGGCTGACAACAGGATGCTGTTTAACCAACCTGTCCCTTCCTTCCATCATGCTTCCTCCCCTCCCTCCACAAAGAAGCACTGGAAAATAAAAGCTGCAATTCCACTTCAAAGCAATGGTCCTCGTGCACAGACAGGACATTCCAAAGGGCAGAGCAGAGCATATGCTAGAAAAAGAAAAGAAGGAAAACCAGAGAGTGGGGGCCAGTAACCATAGCATTTCAGGAGTATCTCTGGGAGAAGAGACAGGAGGGAAACCCTGTTGTGGGTGCGGGAGGTGACGGGACACAACCAAGGGTAACTGAATATATTATTACCCAGCGCACCCACCGGACACCCTTAGGGCAGTTGGCTTCACTCAGTCTCCTCCGCAAAACTTCTTCTCTCAAATAATCTCTCTAAAAACATAAATGCCAGCTTCTATATAAATGCCAGTGATAAGCCTTATTTGAAAATGTTCCCACTACCCTTGGAAACCAGGATTTCTCAGGAAACCTGAGTGCTTGGCCCAGGTCTGCTATTAATGTTTTGGGAGAGCTCCAGGAAATGACCTCTTTGGACTTCAGCACCTTCATTTGTATTCTTTTGTTTAATAAATTTTTGTGTAGCATCTACCAGCCAGATATTGTGATAAATCCTGATGATGAAACAGAGAACATGAGAGACATGGTCTTTGACTTTCTGATGCTTGTTGTGTAGTGGATGTAGACCAAAACCAAACAAACAACTAGAAATAATTACAAATGATGGTTGGTCCATCAAAGAGGTAAGGAAGGAGCATTCAGGCCAAAGCAGCATGGAAGACAAAGACGCTGAGGCTGGTGAGATAGGTGCCCATGAGGACTGTTGCAGAGCTCGTGCTGGGGAGAGCCCGGGAGGCGAGGATGGAGAGACTGCCCTGTGGGACAATGCTGTAGGGACACGTCGGCATGGGAAGGCCAGGCCATGGGTTTCACTTGAAAAGCAGTGGGAAGCCCCTGATGGTTTTAGCAGAGATGAGATGATCCATGTATGGTTTATGAACATTTCTATATTCCTGTCAGTTTGAAAATTGTACTTTCTGACTGTCCCCTCCAAGTAGTTATGGCCCAAGTAGTCCCTTTAATATGAGAAAATTCTCCAACCTAAAGAATAGTCCTTGGATTAGAATATCCCTTTCTAGGTACCCGCTGAACTTTCCTCCCACTTCTCTGGCATTTGCCTGGAATGTTTACCCCTCTACCATTGTAACAGATCCCCGTATCTGAAATTTCTCGGCATCTCCCTACAAATCCCATGACAAGGAATATCACCTGTACCTTATTGACTTTTGATGAAGTATGTTCCAACTTGCCTTCAATTCCCTGTAACCCAAGACAGTCACCTGACTGAGGTCTCTAGCCTTAGAATTCTAAACCACAATCCGTCTTCTCTATGAAATCGTTTACTTTCCCATACAATTTGCTTGAGAACTGTTTGATAAACTTCTTGTCAAGGAAGCGAGAAGGAAGCCAACAAATATTTGCATTGTGTCCTGTCTCCCACAGAGATAAAGTTGTTCTCTCCAAATTACGGCCTCCAAAGACATCCTAAACCCTTTAGGCTTAAGTGTTTTAGGATATCCAGTGAGAACTCAGCAAACACCACATGGCGAGGAACCATAACCACAATGTCTGCTTTTAAGCAATTTAATTCATGGGATCTGAGCAAAGAACTAGTCTTTCAAGACTCCATTTCTTACAGAAGTACATGTAATTTCTTCCTCATGCCTTAATTTAGGTTGGCAACATACTGCAGTTCTTGTGCAGCCTTCGTGTTTTACAGCTTGCCATGGGAAAAGGAGAAGAGACGGCCCTAATGCCTTCGGATTTTGTATGAATTGTTGGTGCCCAAAGCCGAACTTTTCCAGCAGCTGGTAAACAGCTTTAAGATTCAGAATCTCTTCTCTTGGCTCTCATTTGCCTGGAGAGCCGTAAATGTCAGTTTTGTAACTTCCTCACAAACAAAGCCCGTTGGTAAGTCAGTAAAAGCAGGCGGGATGTGTGGTCATGACGAGCATGTTAAGACACTTCATTACCTTCTCTTCCTGACGGTGGTGCAAGAACAGAGCACGGAAAAGAGCCTGCACAGCTTACAGATGAACTGTGTTTCTAAAGCTTAGTTGAAAGATATACTTAGCATTCAACTGAAACATGCAAGTCAGATGAAAGGGCTACTTTCATCAGGTTTCCCTATAGGTTGAACAATTTGGAATAATTGGATTGGACCATTTTGTCAGAAATGAGGGCAATTACAATACCTAGGCCATCTTCTAAGGATAGTTATACTTACTGAATAGGAATTAAAAAACAAAACGTATTTTCTTGCCTTTTACATTTATTCTCATCTTTTCTAAAAACTCCCACTCTGCCTTTTCCTGTCGAATTATGTCTAAGTTGAGGTTATTTTAAAATTTCCGTCTCTTCAGAATTATCTGTTATTTTTTTTTTTTTTCTAGAATGTGAAGTCCTCCTGGCAAAGTCTTGCAATCTGTTTTCCTTGAACCTATAAGAACCTTGTTAACTATGTGATATGGAGTAAACCAAACGTTTGTGTAGTGTCTGTCTGCCTAGGAGATAAAGCTGTTCTTGCAATTAAAGTTCTGGAAGACATCAATAACCCCCTTTAGCTCTAGGCATTTTAGGAGTGTTTTATCACCAAAACAAAAAACAAAACAAAGAAAAAGAAAAGACTGTTTTACAAACTCTTTGGATGTATAGTGGGTCCCAATCTCTTGTAGTAAGATAATGAATATACTCTTGGGCAAATAAGCGATATGAAGAAAAGATTGACACAGAAATGAACATGTTGACGGTTTTTATTCTTCAGCAGTAACATAACAATAAAAATTCTTCAAAATAGGTTATTTTTGACCAGGTTTTTGAAATAAAAAGTATTGCTTAATCTTACTTGATCTAATGCAGCAATCTCTTGGTTTTTCTATTTTAGTTTCATGTGTTGAATTTTTCTAAAAGAATAAAAACTAATTCATTCCAGTAAATTAATAGTTAGAAAGAAATGTTAATTTATAATAATGTCCTTAGTTTTGCCAAAGGCTATGGAAATGACCAGCCCTGCTTATAGATTTTAATAGGCCATATTTCCCAATGTCACAGATCCAAATGCCTAAAATTCTATTTGAAAGGCTTCTATACATCACTGAGTTTTGTTCAAAACTCTTCTCGAGGGTTATGCCAGTTTGCAAATTGTCCTCAAAACCACAGTGACCTACTCTGAGGATTGAAATGCTTTGCTTAAGGAGCAAAGGATATATTTTGTGAAAAAACTCTTAGATTAAAGAACACCATTATTACAACAGAATGATTACAAAAAGTGATTTATCTATTGTTTGGTGAATTCTAGTTTTCTGTTATTCTAGGAATGAGTCTCAGTTTCTTCATTTTCTAAATTAGAATCTCCCATACATATAATGTGTGATGGTGGTGGTGTGGTGCGTGTGTGTGTGTGTGTGTGTGTGTGTGTGTGTGTGTGTGTTTAGCGGGGGAGATGGTTAGAGAGAATGTGATACGGTCAGTCAAGTTTATGCAATTTGTTTTTATTATTTGAAATGAAAAGAGCACACTACAACTCATGAGATAGTCAAAACGGGAAAAGCCAAACTACTACCCCTCTTACTTAACTTGGCTGTTAAGCAAGTTAACTTGGCTGTTACAGGCATACCTTGGAGACATTGGGGGTTCAGTTCCAGACCTCCTCAATAAAGCAGATATCACAATAAAGCGAGTCACACGAATTTATTGGTTTCCCAGTGCATATAAAAGTTATGTTTACACTATACTGTAGTCTATTAACTGTGCAATAACGTTATGTCTAAAAAAAATGTACATAGCTTAATTAAAAAATTCTTTATTGCTAAAAATGCTAACCATCATCTGAGACTTCAGTATTGCTGGTAGAGGAGATTGCCTCTATGCTGATGGCTGCTGACTGATAAGGGTGAGGTTATTAATTGGCCTAATTTAAATATTATTGTGTCTGCAGGGTATAGGGAAGCCCAAGGAGAGGGAGAGAGACAGGGGAACTCCTGGTGGGTGGAACACTCAGAGCGCACACATTTATGGATTAAGTTCACTGTCATATGAGTGCAGTTGCAAAACAATGACAATAGTAACATCAAAGATCAGGGCTTCCCTGGTGGTGCAGTGGTTGAGAGTCCGTCTGCCGATGCAGGGGACACGGGTTTGTGCCCCGGTCCGGGAAGATCCCACATGCCGCGGAGCGGCTGGGCCCGTGAGCCATGGCCGCTGAGCCTGCGCGTCCAGAGCCTGTGCTCCGCAACGGGAGAGGCCACAACAGTGAGAGGCTCGCGTACCGCAAAAAAAAAAAAAAAAAGATCACTGATCACAGATCACTGTAACACATATATAACAATAATGAGAAGGTTTGAAATATTGCGAGAATTACCAAAATATGACCCAGACACAAAGTGAGCAAATGTTGTTGGAAAAATGGTGCCCATAGACTTGCTGGGCCCAGGGTTGCCACAAACCCTCAATTTGTATAAAACACTATATCTGTGCAGCACAGTTAAGCAAAGTGCAATAAAATGAAGTATGCTTGTATTTGTAAGCGTAAGATAGCATGAATCTAAAATAATGCACGTGAACTCTTTGGCACCTTAACTCACTTCTTGGGGAGTTTTCTAGGGGAGACCTTGATTAAAGGCATTTCCCTCTTTCATTTTCCCCTTCCCTTCCTGTTCTTCTGTGATGTCCAATGGAGATGATGAGCAAGACAGTACAATGTGTGCAGCTAGTTTCTGCTGACCTGCAGCCTGCTCTTGAATATGAAATCAGATCTTCAAACTGGTGCTATCTGCATTTTACCAAAATGCTTCACTGATGTGTAATAACTCATTCAATACAAAAAATGAATGGCAAAAAAAAAAAAAGAAAAGAAAAATCAATCACAATCAGAGAGACTTAGATCTAATTTCTGAACAGAGTAAGTTGAAGTGTCCCCAGGTGTTTTCTCCTAACAACACCAAAGCCATACAGGAGTGGGCCCGAAAGTCATGCTAGTTGTTGTAAGGGTCCAGTGTTGGGATTGTGTCAGAGGGGTGTGAGCTCCTTTGTTGATAGGATTCTGTGGTTCTGAGACCCGGAAGCCTTGGAATTCCTCCGAAGCAGGCCCAAGAACCTCTACATTTTTTCATAGTGTCTCAGGACTGTTGAAAGGGACCAGGACTCCAATTCTTAAGGAGACATGGCTAAAGGAAAGAAGGAAGGAACAGAAGAAGAGAGAAAGAAAGGGGAGGGAGGAAGAGAAGAGGGAGGAAAAACAAGGACAGCAGAAATTTGTTTAATATTTAAACGCCAACAAATATGGTGTACTTACCTCTGAGCACTTTCTCCTGTTATATTTTATGTGCCTGTGTGTGAGAGAGAGGAGAGGAGAGGAGAGGAAAGATGAAGAGAATGGGTATGATTGGCTTCTATTTTAATCTTCATCTCACTTACTTCACTAGCCGTCTTTAAATTAGTTCTTCTCAACCCATCCCCAACCCCTTACCCGTGTGCCAACCCCCCCCTCACCCCCGCCCCTGCCGCCTGCCCCAATACACTAAGATCCAGCACTCATCCTGCTTGTCCTCAAAAGCCTTCCCTGACCACCCAGCCCAGGGCAGTCTGCTCCCTTGGTCTCTCACTTACTATCTGAACTAGCCATTTGGCCCATATCAATGACAGGCTGGTGGTGCCACTTATCTCGATCCATGCGTATGTCTTATCTGTTCAATTAGATTCAGGGTTCTCAGGTACAAGAGCTACTATCTTGTTTTTTCAATTGTATCCTACAGGAGCTTAGCACAGTGCTTTACACATTGTAGTAGGTGGCCAACAAATATTTGTTGATTGAGCAATTAAACAGTTGAGAAAATAACATATTTTTCAAGACCACCTTGTTGGCTAAAAGAACAACAAAGATTTAATAATCTTCATGAGCAGGAAATTTTTCTTTATGGAGAACTGAGCTCCTTCAAGTTTCAAAGTCGAGTGACTTCAGGTTGAGGATAATTCCATTCCTGCTCTTGTAGTAATGCCTCACATTTAACAGACAAAATATCTATCCAGCTGTAGTATCCATTTCAAGTTATATATTTTAACAAAAGAGAAATTTTGATGAGATCTGTGTTGAACTGGTTAGAAGGAAAGAAAGGAATCAGTTGCTGGAGGAGCATTATTTGTGCTTCCACAACCCCCTCTCAATATATAAAAATTTCCTTCTTCATATTTCTCTCCAGAAGCACCATTTTTCATGGTGGCCAAAGACCTACTTAGGACTAATTTTCCTTCTTACTGTATTTTTGTCCAGATCAAACTTCTCAGCTTAGATTAGAAGTCAGGGGGGTATTTATTTATTTATTGTGTCCTGGACAGTTCTGAAAATAGACTTTGTCGCAACAAGCAGCAATTACAGAGCACTTAATATTTGTAAAGTGTTTTCCAATCTTTTACCAGTTTGCCTTTGAAATAGTATTGTTGATGTAGGCTACTTATCTTCTGAATTTCCAGATGGAGAAAGGGCAGAGAGGTTAAGTGGTTTGCCTGAAATTTAATAGTAAGTTACTAGTAGTGCTGCAGTATTAATGCTTCACAATTCCTGAGTGAAAAATGTTATCCATGTTTCCTTTCTAATTTTGAACGGAAATAGAATCCTAGAGCTATCCCTTAGACACTGATTTGTAGGATGGTAGAAGTATTTGTTTCCTGGTTTTTATTTGCTAAGAGATTAGAAGGAGCTTTAACAAAATAAGACTGATTAAAGAACTTTTAAGTAACTTAGTAATGAAGAAAATAATTTTGTGGTATAGAGGTGTGTATAAAGCTATATAGGGCTTCCCTGGTGGCGCAGTGGTTGAGAGTCTGCCTGCCGATGCAGGGGACATGGGTTCGTGCCCTGGTCTGGGAAGATCCCACATGCCGCGGAGCAGCTGGGCCCATGAGCCATGGCCGCTGAGCCTGCGCGTCCGGAGCCTGTGCTCCGCAACGGGAGAAGCCACAACAGTGAGAGGCCCGCGTACTGGAAAAAAAAAAAAAAAAAAAAAAAAAAGCTATATAGGACTTTTTTTTTTTTACTTTGGTAGCCAAATAGTTAAAAGCTCAAGCTAAATGCTAACAGTAAAAATTCTCCTTTACTAAACATTTAAAATTTTCTTTCTATTTTATTTGAGATAATTTTTTGCATTGAGAGAAGGAGGATGAGGTCAGACTGCTGTCATGGCGTGGAGGTAATTGTTGATGGTGGCTGGCTCTCCCTTGACATCAGTTTCCAGAGACCTACACCAAGACCCCATCCTATTGACTTATCACTCCTGAATTCAGTGAGTGACCTGGAATGACCTGGCGCCTTAGATTTTTTTTCTTCGCTAGATCCATCTAGGTGAATCATAGACACTTCTTTGCATACAACCAAAGAAAGCCATTTGGGGATGCTGTTTTGTTCTGAGTAGGCCTCTTGGGTTGTGATTAGTTTTCCTCTTGGGAGATGGACTGCAAATGCAGAGGTGCAACTGTTAATAATACATATTTTTACCCGAGCTAATTGCTACGTCTGCTCATATATGCATGTTTTTCAGTTTGTTGCTCACCTGCATGTGGAGCAGAGCTATATGCTTCTAACTCAAACATCATTGATGAAGCGATATATCAAGCTTCTGTCAGTATTTAAGTACAGAGCTAAGGAATCCACCTCTTTTTAGGCCCACTAGCCGGGAATCACCTTGACCAGGCTTCAAAAGAATGCCCTCTTTGGTGGGGCTCTGAAAAATCTCAATGGAGAGTAACTCGTATCCTCCCTCTGCTTCTCTGTGTCTCAAGAAATGCTTTAGAAGGAAGAGAGATTTGCATACCTAGGAAGGTCTCCACAGCTCAGATATTCTTGGTCTCATCTTTTTTTTTTTTTTTGTAGTACGCGGGCCTCTCACGGCTGTGGCCTCTCCCGTTGCGGAGCACAGGCTCCGGACGCGCAGGCTCAGCAGCCATGGCTCATGGGCCTAGCCGGTCCGCGGCATGCGGAATTCTCCTGGACCGTGGTACGAACGCGTGTCCCCTGCATTGGCAGGCGGACTCCCAACCACTGCGCCACCAGGGAAGCCGACTTGGCCTCATCTTTGAAACTGCTCATCAAATAGAGGTGAGGAACCCTGATATATTCGGAGAAAAAAAAGATCAAAGCAAGCAAACCCACGAAGTCATTCAAAAGTTACTTCTAAGGAAGAGAAAAGTGCTCTTATTTGAAGTAGCCAATCTCCTTCATTCTCTGAGAGAAAACTTCCTGGCTACCTTAGTTCACAGTAATTCTTAGAATTTTCATGGAAGGAGAAGTAAAAGGAGTCATCTTCAGCCCCTCTGATAGCTACAATTGCCTTATGCCTACATAAAGCCAAGTCTTTAGAAATATGGCCTTCAGCCCCTGTTAATATATCAGTTAAAGTCTGAAAGTCTTTATAGTGTTAATATTGACTTATTTTTTGATGACCATAATAATTCTTTCCTCCCCCGCCCCCCACCGCCCTACATATCATTAAGGGCAGGGCTTTCCTGCCCCAGGAGATTTGGAGTTAAATGAATAAGTCATTTTGGCAGTAAACACTCTGAAGCAATGTCACTATGATAATCCAAGGAGAATTTAACCATAGAATATATATCTTTTCCATTTCACTGTTGGCATGTTTATTACCAATTTATTTCATTCTATCTATCTCTGGAAAAAAGCTTGACATTAAAGATATTTTTCCTTTTTTCTAAGTATGTCTTTGGACTGTGAAGAAGAAACATGGGAACTTATGGTGGAGTATTTGGGTATGTGTACCCTAATAAAGTCAGCATTTTCACCTCCTTGTATCAGTTTTTTAAAACTCCCTTTTTATGGAGAACCCCTAGGATAAGCCTTAGTTGAGCTTCTGCATTAATAGCAGAAAATAATAATAGATGACGTTTATTAGGTGCTATGTGAGAGGCAGTGAGACAACCACTTTGCGTGTAACACTACACAACAATCCTATGATAATACTAATACAAAGTAATACTAGGGTATTATTATCCTGAGTGAGAAGATGGATGAGACTGAGCTTAGGATGGTTAACGGAATTGCATGTGGTCACACTGCTCATGGGAAATAAAAATGGAACAAGAATCTGGGCAGTTTTATTCACAGCCATGTCCTTGGCCCTTCCAAGAGCTGCATCTAGCTGCTTTTTGTGGGTCGGCACCTGGAGAGGTAGAGGAACATCTTCACATAGCTAATAGGCTCTCTGTTGCTCTATGTTGAGTACCAAAACACATGAACTTAAGAAAGTATTATGTCCACACAATACTGTGGAAGAGAATGAAACTTAATTTATGATAAAGAATATATGTATGCTGATGGGCTGAAAGGACCAAAAGAGAAGGACAGAGGTACTTTATTTTGGTGGACAAAAATTATTGTTATTTCCTCAAAGCCTTGAAATTGCTGGTTAGGGAGGAAGTGCCAGCCTGCCAATCTCCAGGATTAGCGATAAGGGGGTGTGATGGTCTCTCCTCACTCACTACCAGTAAAATGATTTCAGGAAACCAGGAAGAGTTTTTAACAAAGCCTGCCATCTGATAGTCAGTGATTTAGGAACCTCAAGAATAATATAATAATCTTAGGGAAGTTGGGATTGGAGAAATAATTCATGTGTTTAATGGATCAAATTACACTGAGAATCAATGGACATACATATATTGGATATATATGTGTGAAAAAGGAATCTTAACCCCCTTACCTCACACCATACTAAAAAAGAAATTCCAGATGGATTATAGAACTAAATGTGAAAGGAAAAACAGTAAAGATTCTAGGAAATAACATAGGAAAATACCGTTGTGACTTTGGAGTAGAAAAATATTTCTTAAACAAGACAGAAAATACTAACAATAAAAGAAAAGATTGGCATATTGGACGTGGATAAAATTGAGAGCTTCTGTTATCAAAAGACACCATTAAGTGAACAAAAAGGCACACCACAAAATAGAAGAATATATCTGCAACGTGTAGAACTCACAAATGACTCATAGACGAAATATTTAAAGAACAACTATTAATCAATAAGAAGTAAACCAGACAATCAGGTAGAAAAATGTGCAAAAGTCTGAAACAGAGATGTCACAAAAGAAGATACTCAAATGGCCTATAAATATTATTAACCTTCAGGGAACTACAAATGTAATTCCACTATGCATTTACCAGAATGACTAAAATTAGAAGGACTGAAAATACTAAGAGCTGGCAAAGACATAGAGTAACACACACTGATGGTGGGAATGTAAGTTGGTACAATCACTCTAGACCACAGCTTGGCAGTATCTCCTAAAGTAGAAAGTATGTATATCCTATGCCAAATTATTTCACTCCTAGGTACATACATCATATTGGGTGGGCTAAAAAGTTCATTTGGGTCTTTCGGTACCATGTACCAGTCCATCGTCCAGAACTGTTGTTTCTAAGCCACCAAATCTATGGTATTCTGTTACAGCGGCCTGAATGGATTAAGACAGACATCCGAATGTAGAGAAACACTCAAAAACTATTGTCTAGCACATAAAAAAAGAAAGAAGACGGGACTTATAAATTCTAAAGTCAACATCAGATAGGAGATGTTGAGGCCAGGGAACTGGATGAGGTTGCCCAAAGAGAGACTGTGAAGTTAGAAGAGAAGACTGAACTTTGAGGCACATCTACATTTAGGGAGTATGATGAATATAACAGACGTTAGTAAATAAAGCCAAGAAGAACCTATCACACAAAGAAGGAGCACAAGCTGCAGGAATAGAGAGAGCTGAGCAAAAGGGGAATGACTCACAGTGTCTGATACTGCCCAGAGGACACACAAGAGGAGCACCAACAAAGATGCCATTGGATGTGGCTGTTGAGAGGTGATGAGTGATGCTGGGAACGCCATTTATAGAGAAGTGGGATTAGATGGCAGGAGGGTTAGAGCAAGAAGGGGGAATAAGCAAATATAGATTATACTTTGTGTAACTTTGGAACTAAAAAGAAGGTGAGTTATGTGTGGGAAAGCTTAGGAGAAAGGCAGAGTTTCTGGAAAGCTTAACTGTATATCTTGGCATGCCATCCTATATACTTTCTTTAGGGCAAAGGTTTTAGTTAAAAATAAGTTATGCTAAAACTCTAACTATAATTCTTGGTAAATTCTAAAATACATCATCAGTATAGGTGTGGCCAAGGAGAATTCCACAAGGGTGGGCATGTGACTCAAGAGGGACCAGACAGAATGAACCCAAGGACTGTGTCTGGAGTGATCCAGAAATTCTTCTGCTGGGTTTGGAAGCTGGCCGAATGTAAGCTGAGCACGGCCAATGGCCATCTTTTCCATTACATGGGTTGAGCCTGCCTGAGAAAGTGCCAACACTGAGGAAAACAGAGTGAGAAAGACAGAGAGACAGAGTCAGAGATAGAAGCCTGGCCCCAGTGTGCCCCCCTTTTAGCTGTGCCTGTTCTATGTCTGTACTTTTCTGGTATGTAAGCCACTCAACCTCACTTTTTGTTAAAACTAATTTGTATTGGGTATTCTGCTATTGCAACTGAGAAAGTCCTAATATAGTACAACATCACCAAAAGCTAGGTACACACACTCTCCACAGGTAACTTCCACATTTCCACAGAAATTAACATCTGTTAAAATCTGTGCAGCTGTGATTATGAGAACTTCTGAATAGAACTGAATTTAACGTTTGTCTTTCCTTAGATTGTTGATGAGTTTCACTGTAGGAATAGGAAGAATGTAACGAGATAAACATTAACTTTTGAGTCATCAGTGTACATAGTTTTCTTTGAGATATAGTTATGGAATGCATATGCATTAGATTACTAAGTTGTTGTTTTCCTCAAATGAAATCTTTAAAAAAAAATGGCATTGCCAGTAACAAAAAGGTAGTATCTTTGATCTTTTTTAAGGAAAAACTTTCCATCTCTATGATGCAACCTCAAGGTTCAAAAATCTAAAAAGACTCTTTCCCTACACACACTGCATGAGCTGGTCTTCCTTATTTGTTTTTGGATTAGTTCCCAAGTGACATCAGACACAGCTGCAAGACCCTTTTCTCTTTTGTGTGGCATCAGGCAGCATCAGTTTGTGAGTTGCAAATACCCACACTCTTCTCCTGAAGATTAGCCTAAACTAAATTGCCCTGGGGACAAGAGATGAGGAATTCCTCCTCCACCTGCAGAATTAAAAAAAAAAAATCTAACTTTCAAAAGGAGCAGGAAGCAGCTTGTCCACAATAAATCACCAGCAAGAAAGTGTTCTGAGGAGGAAAATGTTGATATTAATAGAGGCGGCATTTTTCTTTCAGCACAAACGGATCTGTCAGTGAATTTGGAACTGACAGCATTGAAGACCTAGTCAGCTGAGATTTTGAATGCCATAAATTTAGGGAGAAATGTTATTGTGTTTTATATACTTGAACATGCTTCTTCCTCTAATTGGGAGGTAGTTGCATTCAAATGTCCAAATCATCTACAGCACTCGTAAGCTCCACACACTGAAGACCACAGTTTTCTTTTTGTTTATATGTCAAGGAGTTTGACTAATCCATTTAATTATCAGTGGGAATAAAGCATCAGTGAGGATAAAACTATGGCATGACAAAGAGTCGTTGTTTGAACCCTGCATATAATTATACAGAAATTTTCTTAATGCATTATTATATATGAGAAAGAAAATGACAATGGCTGTGGGTCAGAAGACTGATTCCTAGGCCCTGCTTTACTGTTACCAATTTGGAACCATAGACAAATCCATTAATCTCTCTGGATCTCAGTTTTCCCAGCTGTTAACAAGGAGTTATTGGGGAGTATTCTATTGAGACATTGGTTGATGTCTTAGTTACTATTGCTATGTAACAAATTATCCCAAATTGACTGGCCTAAATCAACAACCATTTTATTGTACAAACAGACTGTTTGGGTCAGATATTCAAGCAACGCTCAGGTGGGCAATTCTTTTGCTTTTCAAGGCAATTACTGAGGTCACTCAAAGGTGCTCAGCTGCCAGATGAGATAGTCTTGAAGACTCAAGACAACCTCACTCACATTTCTTGGTAGAGATGAGCTCAATCTGTAGACTGGAACAGCTGCACATGGCTTGTCCAGCATGGTAACTTCTCTGGCCTGGTGGTCTCAGGGTCTCAAACTTCTTACATGGTAGCTGGCTTCTCCCAGAATGAGCTTAATAAGAGAACCACGTAGTTCCAACTAGCCATGGAAATGACACACCATCATCTTCACTGCATCCTAATTATCACAAGGCTGCCCAGATTTAAGAGCAAAGGATATAGATCCTACCTTTTGATGAGAGCAAGGTCAAAGAATATGGCAGCTATATTTTAAAACCACCACACCTACTTATACAGTCCCAAATATTATTTTTCATTATTCTCCTCCAACAGTGTCTCCATTCCCATATTTTAAAAATTCATTCATCACATATATTAGTCCCTGGGTCAGACATATTGGGTAGCCTACAGTAAAATTGAAGAGCAAAACAGAAAGGTGATTTCTGCCCTTATGGAGCCTACAGTCCAATGAGGGGCACACACATTAATAGAATGCAGGTAAGTACATAATTACAAACTCTGCTAAGTGCTGCAAAGGTAAGATACAAGGATCTCTGTGGTTCCACAACAGAGAGACTGGTACAGTCAAGGTGCTGGAAGGCTCCCCTGAGGGAAGAATGTTCACTTTGAGATCTAAAGAATGTGTGGGAGTTGGCTATGTGACGGGTGTAAATACATCATCACACAAGACTTCCTCTTGTTGCCATGTTGCCCCTTAATCTTGGTCTCCTAACTCAGAAGATCCTTTCTTTCTACCCTACTTGACTGCTTCTTAGCAGTAGTTTATTTCAGAAGTTACATGTTTGAAATTGAATATGTACCCAAGGTCTTATTTGTTCTTGTCCCCAGAACCTCTCCTGGCTCCCTACTATTAGCTGGATAGAATTAGTAGATTTAATATGGCATTGGAGGCCCTCCACGTGCTGGCTCCAACCTAACTTCCTGGCCTCATCTCCCCCTGCTGTTTTTGTATCCTGTGCTCCAGCCATACCAGCCTACTTGCTATTCCCAGAGCATGCATTAATTTTCATGCCTCTGTGCTTTTGTTCTCACTGGTCTCTTTCTGAGGTGAACTTCCCCCCTTGTCTCCACCATTAAACTACTATTCATCTTGCCATGTCTTGCTCTAGGGCCATCTCCATTATGAAGACTTTCCTAACCTCTGGGCATAGTTACTCTATCCTCTAAGTGTTCTCTATAGCTCTTTACTAATACTTCTTTTCCATTCTGCTTTATTAGCTCTTTTCTGACTCCATTAAATTTTAAGATCCTTAAAGACAGGAACCATTAAGAAATCATGCCTCTGCCCTTGAAAAAGCCTATCACAGTACTTTCCCCAAGGCAAGCATTCAATAATTGCAGAATGAATGAACGAATCTGCGTCATTTTGATCAGGTTATAGGGATACAATGTGCAGGGACTTTTGCTACCTTTTTGTACATTCAGCATTTAGCATAGTAGATGGTACCCAATATTGATATTTCACTGTAAATAAACTTAGAGCTTCCATATGTACATATTTTAAAAACCACTGAATCTATTAAAATGTTTTGCACACAAACCTGAATACATCTTTAAGCACTTAACACTAAATTATAAATTCTTTGAGATAGGAGTTGTGTCTTCTCTATATCTGTGTATTTTATACTCTAAGATATTGTTTTATATACAAATCACTGATATGAAATATAAGAGTTTATAAACCATTTCTTAAGTTCACAAGTTATTCAGATAGTTTTCATGTTTATTATATACACATCACTCTGCTAAGCAATGTGTGAATATGGGTGTATATATACATAGCTTTAGAACTCTGGGTAAACACAGTTTGCCATGGATTTGGATATGCTATGAAGGAAGTAATCTATCCTGAAAAGTTATAACCACTTCTAGTAAGTCTTTGCTATAATAACTCAATAATCCTTAACTAGGTCTCAATCTTGTCCTTCAGTATTGCCATTATACAAATGTTGCCGCTGTACTTGCTCACATATTGTTTTTCATTGTATTTGAAGAGGATGAAAATGATAACTATCTGTGTGGAGTTGTGAAGCCAAAAAGCTGGAAGTAGAATTGATGGTCATAAAGTGACAGATGATTAGAGCTAGAAGGGGCTAGAAGACTAGTGGGTCCAGCTCCTTTATTCTATGGGAGAAGCAACTGAGGTTCAAGTTCACACTCTTGCCTTTGTATCCCACGATGCTCAACTTTGGGGAGTCAGGAGTTAAAAAAGGGGACTTCACAGATTAAAGGAAGCAAAAAGTTTACTGACTGCTTTTTCTCGATGGTCTCATCCAAACAGCACTGTTCCAGAACACACCTGTTGGACCCCAGTCAGAGCTTAGGAAGCACACACTTATTTATACCACAAATGACATCATCCATCCATCCTGGAAGCCATAGTGCTCACCCCCACGGCTTCTCAGCAGTTGCTAAGATGTCCCCTGATTTCATCGACCTCTGTGTGTCTCGGAGCCTTGACCTTTAAGCCTCCCTGGTGCCAGAATGTCTGCGGCTGTAGGATCAAAGACCCTCAAGGGAAAAATCCACTCTAACCGAGATGGAGATGAGATGAGTTATTAGGAAAACCAGCTATATACCCCTGAACCCTTGTTCATCTGGAAAATGCCTGAACTGTAACCCATATATAAACATCAAGCCCTAAGACCTAAACACAACACAAGCCAGAGACAGAGTCTCCTGCCTGCCAGGCCAGAGCCACATTCCACCTGCCTCCAAAGAACTTGATGTGCCCAGCACATAGTAAATGCTTAATAAATATCTAAAATAAATGAGTGAATGAATGAGGTGACATGTAATGAAAAATGAATTTGGCAAAATTATGAGCAAAAGATCAAGTGAGAAGTTAAAATTTTTTAAATAGGGGGTCAGATATTTAAGTGTAAGTCCTGAAATTAAATCTAAATTTTGTTTCCAGTTGACTGACAGTCAAGGCAAAATGGCAATGCAGTGGGCTTCACCTAGTTCTTATCGTGGAAAAGAATAAGTCACTCCAGAGCATTAAGTTTTCCTCACTTCCCTATCTCTTGGGAAAAATGTCATGTGAGAAATCTTTCTACTACACCGAAGTGTCATTTATGTCTTGAGGAAATGTGAAAATCCTTCTTTGGTTTGCAGCCAAAGTGATTTTTTTGGCAACAGTTTGGTAATTCTCCTCCCACGTGGTGGTCGTCCAAAGTCTCTGCTTAAAGAGAGTAACTCCAGGGCTTCCCTGGTGGCGCAGTGGTTGAGAGTCCACCTGCCGATGCGGGGGACGCGGGTTCGTGCCCCGGTCCGGGAAGATCCCGCATGCCGCGGAGCGGCTGGGCCCGTGAGCCATGGCCGCTGAGCCTGCGCGTCGGGAGCCTGTGCTCCGCAACGGGAGAGGCCACAGCAGGGAGAGGCCCGCGTACCGCAAAAGAAAATAATAATAATAAATAAATAAAAATAGAAAAAAAAAAGAGAGAGTAACTCCGTTTTGGTTACCATCCCCTGGCTGCCTGTAACTGCTGGTTCTTCACAATCGTCAGCCAGGACCTACTGTTTGAAGCTGAACCTCAGAGCATTCTTAAAATACTTTCTAAGCCCTCTCTGCTTGCAGATGCCCTTCTTACACTAGTCTTGTGGACCTGGACGCTAGGGTATTTTCACAGTACTATACTTAGTACGGCTTATAATCCTTGACCATGTTATCTCAGGCGCCCCCTTAAGAATCCCTTAACAAATAAAGTAACCTGAGCAGAATAAAATCCTCGTTGATTGATTGATCTGAGACTTGCAGTGCACTCAGCCCAGTTTTGCTTTACAGCTCTCTGCTCCCTCCCACTCAGTCTGTCTGTTCCACTTAGATATTTTCTCCTGTGTACAGCCAAGCTCCATATTTTGCCTCGTGTTGTTCACTATCTCCATAATAGCGTCCACCTCGCTATCTGCAGTCATAATTCACCTTTGAGCTTATCTTCTTTATGATATTTGCCAAACAAAGCATGTGAGGGTTTGCAACTTTAAATTCATTTTTAGCCCCGGCACATATTTCTTTTAGTCCCAGAATTTAGGGGCTCAATGGACCCAACAATTAATTTTGCCTCCTTGGTCTTATAGATGAGAAAACTTAGGAGACCCCAAAAGATGAAATGATTTTCTTTTCAGTCCTTGGCCTGGTAAGTATTGAACCCATGAAAACTTCTTTGTGGTGTTTATTTTCTGTATCCTCTCTGTTTTGTGGACTAGGAGATTTCATTTTCCAATGCTTTGCACCTTGTGCTCTGGCCAGTACCCTGCATATTCTTAATCGATAATAAATTCATGAACTACGTGAAATGATATCATCATCATTTATTTATATTTTACTTCAACCTGAAAAGAACTAATGCATTAATAAATAAATTAGGGTCACATTAAAGTAAAAATAAAATATGTAAAAGCTTTGTCATTTGGTTATTTCAAGGCAAACCTGATAACAGGTGAGTTTTTTCACTGTTCTACATCAGTCTCATCATTATAGCATATTAATTACAAACACCTTTTTTCACTTATCAATTCTGACAACACTTTGTACTAAAAATATGTTTTAATACCATGAATTTAAAAAGCCATCATTATTAGGTAAACAACCTATCGGATGAGTAAATTCCCTTTCTGAGGGTGCCAAGTGGGCAATGAGGGTCTTGTTTATGATAAATAGATTTAGAGAAAAGAAAAACAATTCAGCCTGTGCATAAGCTTCTACAAATAGGAGATGTGAGACGTGTTCAGAACAAAGAAGGGGTCATCCTTAAAAAACACAGGAAGCTTTGATCTTTTTCCCTGCCTAGAGCAAGGTGAAAGGGTAGAGTCTTAAACAAGTCTGATCTGTGTATTTAAGTTAAATGACAGTTTCAACATGTATGGGCAAGCAAGCAGAAGGGTTACTCAAATGGCAAAAAGTACCGGCTCTAGACCTGGTGACTATACAAACGCACCAAATGTAAAATAAATTCCTTTTTATTCCTCATAGGTTTAACTATAGGAAATAGTGAGTCCTCAAAAGGGAGTGATTAGATAGTATAAGACTGCAAATTTGGCAGAGTGATAAAACCCCAGTAATTTCAGACATTTTACATTATTGCCCATGATTTAAAGTTCTTTCCTTTTTTTAGGCTTGGTAGGCTTCCTAGGCTTGTGACCACTGATACTTTTGACAGACCTTGGAAACAGTGACTCATTTCTGAAGACCCACACATTTGAGAGAACACCCACAGGATAATGAAAGAAAGGTGTGACAACTATGCTTCTTTTGACTCATCCTGGGGAAATGTATAAGCCCTTCAGATATTTGCACATTTTTCCAGAGATAGCATATTTGTCACTACAAGTTCCATCCAGTTACTATGTAATGATTTATAGATGTAAATGCTGTGTAAACTGTGTCTCAGAGCATCTCTGACATCTACCCACTCAACTGCTGTAGAGGGCTTGAATCTGTTTGGCAAAGTTAGCATAGTACCTAGAAACATTGCTTCTAATGTAGAAATCCATCCTGGTTCTAGGACTTTTCGTTTCTGAGATGATAAGTGTTTGATTTTTTGTGTGTGTGTGTTACGGGGGCCTCTCACTGTTGTGGCCTCTCCCGTTGCGGAGCACAGGCTCCGGACGCGCAGGCTCAGCGGCCATGGCTCACGGGCCCAGCCACTCCGCGGCATGTGGGATCTTCCCGGACCGGGGCACGAACCTGTGTCCCCTGCATCGGCAGGCGGACTCTCAACCACTGCGCCACCAGGGAAGCCCAGTGTTTGATTTTTTGGGAGTAGAAACTTGTCACTCCTGACCACTCTCCTCCACTGACATACAAGTGAGTTAGTATAAATTCTGTTTTGAAATGGACAAAAGAAGCATCAGGAAGCTGTTTTTTTCTGCCATATCTGCAGTCTTTGCTTGGTAGATTCCACTGCCTCCCAGGAGGATCCAGAAGGAAGATAAAGAGAAGAAAAATGACAGAAGATGATAAGACTGGAGCCCTCCCTTCACTGTTTACGAGCACACCTGTGGTTTCCAGAAGGGGCATGGTAACGATAAGTCGAGGGAATAGACACTTGTTCCCAGGCAGTACTCACCAGCTACTCAGCCACTGGATCCCGTGTCCAAGGCAGAAACCCAGTTATCAAACCAAGTCACAAGGCCACACATGGACGAGCAAGGGCGATTTGGTGTGGCGTCCCAGGGGGTTGGCCCCAGCTCTTAAATAATTCTTGCCTCAGTCGTGTCTCTAAATTTGTCTGAAGGACTGGAGCAGGTCTGTCTGCATGTGGAGTCCAGAGCAGGGTCTACCATCTGCGGAAGAGTAGGGCCACTATAGTTATGCGATTTGCGCATGAGAGCACCTGGCCAGGCTGAAACCTAGCCCAGAGCTGGTACTCGCCAAGCTAGGTGCCTCACACCCCCTGTGTTGGCATATTGGAAGCACCTGTTCATAAATCCCCAAAGGACTCCCTATTGCTGAGGTGACCCAGTCAAGAGGCAGATTTGGCCCAGAACTCACAGTTAGGCAGGTCCTCGAATTCACACTTCTAGAGATACGCCCCAAGATGTTATGCCTACAGTTACAGAGACACCCAAGATTGAAAGGAGAAGACTGGTTCATCATTCACCTTCAAACTGTGTCCCATTGCAAGACCATCTGCCACTGGTTGTGAGACGTCTGTGTGAATCCGAAAAAGGCAGATCTAGTCCTGAACCAGCAACCATGGTTTAATAATCGGAGAGTGAGCTAGCTTTGAATCCCGCTCTGCCTTTGGCCAACCTGCACAATCACCCCTGGTGGCTCTGCCTATATGTCAGTTTTTTTTTTTTTTTTTTTTTTTTTGCAGTACGCGGGCCCCTCACTGTTGTGGCCTCTTCCATTGTGGAGCACAGGCTCCGGACGCGCAGGCTCAGCGGCCATGGCTCACGGGCCCAGCCGCTCCGCGGCATGTGGGATCTTCCCAGACCGGGGCACGAACCCGTGTCCCCTGCATCGGCAGGCGGACTCTCAACCACTGCGCCACCAGGGAAGCCCTATATGTCAGTTTTAAAAATAATCTGGAAATCACTCTGCAAGTGGCAAAATTTTATATATATATATATATATATATATGTATATATATATATATTTTGTCTAAAGTACTAAATGCTCTAATAACTAAAAAATTCCACAAGTTTTGTAACAATGTTTTAGCACATCTTTATCTTAAATATATCAGACTGGGTCTCTTTCACTCTCTCTCACTGACCCCTGGGAAGCTCCAGCCAAGGAACAGGAGGGAGGGTGGCAGGAGCTGGAACGAGGCAGGCCTGACACCTTCCATGGCAAACACTGCAGCTAACTAAGGCAGCTTGTCAGCTCTAATCAGTTTTCCTGCAGGAAATGTCATTGCTTCATTGCATTGCAAGAAAATGATGTCATAGCATGGGGTCCTGATCCATTTCCTGACTTTTAACCTGAGTCTTGTAACCTTTTTCAGCTGCACCGTACCCAGAAAAAATGAAACACATTGAATGTAAAGGCCAGTGTGTCTCATTAAGGCCTCCGAGGCTCCAGGATGGGGGTAACTTCTGCATATATATTAATGATCAAAGCACAGTTTTGTTTGGGGGTCACGTCCTGGATATGGCACGGGCCCAGGACCCAGGAAAGTAAATAGTCTTCAGGATGTGTCTGTAATTTCTTGGCAGAAACCTTTCCTATATTGTGTTTAATTAGTGGGGACAATGTTAAATTTAATTAGGAAGGCTTGCTTAGTTTTTGCTTTGTGGTGGTGGTCTTTGCTGTTAAGCTCTGTGTGAAAATGAGTAATGGTCCCCGAACTGATATTTAAAATTTTACACTGCATTTGTGTCTCCATGTCTTAGGACTGGTTACAACCCCAGACTAAATGACATTATTAAGCTATTTCCTGGAATGTCAAGGGTTGAAATTGCCCTGTCAAGAACGACTCTGTTCTTTCAGGGTTTCAGAGAGCAAGGGCTCGGATTGCATTCTTGCTCTGTTATTATAAGTTTTTCCCTGGCAGGAAACCGCTGGATCTCAGAAAATTTGCATATATCCAACGAGAGTGATCCTCTGTATAGAGGTTTTCAAGATTCCATGACAACACTGTGGAAGAATCTCATATGGGGAAAGGGGATTTTTTTTTGCTTTCCCTAAGCCCCATTTTAAATAGTTTCCTTCCCACAAGCTGATGTGTCCACATTCAAAGAATTATAAGTAACCCAGCCTATTTTGCCGCCTTGGCGTCTGTCATTAGCCCAGTAATATCAACAGCCCCACAAAACTGAGAACAGGCTGTATAAAGTAAAAGTGCCTTATTCCTTCCAGTCGGTAAATCGGACTTTTTCTGGGCGTGTGATGGTGAGTATTAACCATTTAGTTTCCCCAGCCAAGGGCGTAGCAAAATGTCTGCCCGTGTCTTTGTACATGCGAGACCAAGACATAACCACACATGTTCCTTGATATCTGATTAACAATTTATACAAGGGATTCCAGTTAACCTAAAGCACTTGGTATTGGTCTACTTCTCTTATGTATCCATTTGGGATCCTCAGAATCGTGCACATTTTGCTGAGAGCCTCTTGCAAAAGCTCCAGGAAGCAACTATTGGAATTCACTGGTTCAACAGTTAGTGCTGTAGTGGCTGGAACTCCAACCATTGATAAAATGCCCAAGAGTCACCTTAAATCCTTTTGGAACAGAATAAGATATAAATAAGAAAGCAAAATGTAAGTAAATAAGTAACCATGGTGCCCAATTCTACCTGGGAATGCTCAATTAATATTAAAATTAATTCAGACAGTATACTGATAAACTTGAAGTCCCTACCTGTGTAATCACCAGGCCCAGGAATACATACCTTATTGCTGTATTAAGTGACAGATAAACACATGTTGATTGAAGAGCTGAGCGCTGGGAGGCACCTAAAGGGCTTCCATACACCAGCAATTGAGCTGTGTGTCCTTGAACATGTCACTTCGCCTCTCTGAATGTTATACTTTCCATTTGTAAAATGAAGGTATTAAATACTATTATGTCTAAGCTGTCACGTCTAAAATTTTCTGTACTTCTCCATTTTCAAAAGAAAGGGCTTTATATAGACTCATATCAAAGGCATCCAATAAATGTGTTGAATGAGCCAATATCACTAGACAGTAACTTTGAGCACTAAGGGTGTGTTAGACTTTCTGCTGTGTGCTTGACCCATATAGTATCAGTGAATTCTCTCAGCAAGTCTGGGAATTAGCTATGCCCATCAGCTCCATTTGATCAGAGAGGAAACGGAGGCTATTGCCTAAAATGACAGAGGGCCAGGTTCTGAATCCAGGAATTTTTCATTCCAAAATTGCACCCACTTTCTGCTACACTACACCAGTGAGTCTGAATCCAGGTATTTTTCATTCCAAAGTTGCACCCACTTTGTGCTACACTACACCAGTGTGTCTCAAACTTTAGTGTGCTACACAATACCAGTGCGTCTCAAACTTTAGCCCTCACCTGGAGGAGGGCTTCCGAAAGCAGATTGGTGGGCCCAACCCCAGAGTGTCGAGTTCTTACAAGTTCCCAGATGATGCTGATGCTTCTGACCTTGGAACCACATTTGAGAACCACTGTACTGTGCTCTCAGGGACTACAGATGCAGGACCAAGACACAGTGGTTATAAGAAGCAGGTGTCTAGCCAAGACGAGAAAGACATTTTACATTTAGAACCACTCAGCAGCTGACTGGAGTTGCCACTTAGGAATGGCTGAGCTGTCAGGGGCATGTGAATCTTGGGACATTTGATGAAAAATTAGTCTAAAGTGCCTCTAATAAGGTCTCTTCCAATTAATTAAGTAGTTTGTCTTAAGTGCCAAAGACAAGCTATAGAGAGGTCAGGAGGGAGGACCACAGTCCCCCTGCAGGAGAGCCTTCTCATTATCCCCACAATTCAAAGTTTTAATTGTGTTTTGAAGATTTAGAGTCACTTTGGTAATGGCAATGAAGAAAGGGTGTGAAAGCGTTTGCTTAATTTGGGTAATATGAAGTTACAGTTCAATGAAACATCACACAGGAAACAAGAGGAATTTAAAGGAAACATTCATTCACTTCCAATTTATATTTCAGATTTTAAAATTCTATGACAATGACATAATTTCAATTTTTGTATCATAGCATGTAAATCAGAAAAAACAAGGTTAACCATCAAAAAGGGCTAAAGTGTACAACGACTTCAATATTTTTACTTCAATTTTTTATTTTATAAGAACATAGAGGAAAAATGTTTAAAGATCAAAATTATTTTAGAAATATTTCAAAATAATGGTCACAAAGATAACACATTTAAGAGGAACATTGCTTCAAACTTACTGTCCATTCTTTTGACCCTAGGAAGGAAAAAAAATACAATAGTGTTTATTTCTACAATTTATCAAGGAAATAGAGTGTCATTTCTGACATTTAATTTAGCCTTTTTTATGTCACAGGAGCCCGATGAAGAATGACTCAAGTAACAGCATCATGGTACCTCTTAAGGATGTAAGAGGAATCACCAGAGAGAACAAAATTGGTGATACTGGTGGAGGGGGATGGCAGAGAGATATAAAAAAAGAAATATATGTGTAATAAAATATCTGGCATAAGCATGAAACGGTCCAGAAGAACCATTACTTTTGTGGACAGGGGCTGCCTAAAGAGTAGGGAGTCTCTCTGTTGACTATCTCTTTTGGTGGTTTGCTGTTTGTTTTGTCTGGTTTGGACTGGTTTGGGGGTTTTCAAAACTTACAGAAGGCTAAAGGGCACTTTCTGAAATCTTTGACTGAGTCAAGAATTTAAATTTGATTAGCAGTGAGGGGAAGATAGCAAACATTTCTTAAGGCCTATCAGGTACCGTGCTCAGTGTAAAGGCTCTTAATAGTAATTATATCATTTCATTTTGCAACATGTGAGGTAGGTGTTATCTCCATTTTACCAACAAGGACCTTAGGCTCGGAGAGATTCAGTATTCATTTGCTCAAGGCTACTCAGATAGTATGCGACAGAAGAAGCAATTACCCCTCAAACTGTCTGATTTCAAATCAGGTTCTCTATGTTTTATAATGCTGAAAGCAATTCTTCATTAAACCACTGCTCCTTGGTATGGAAATTCAAATCTACTTTTTCTATGTATCCCTTTCTGGAGATTCTTTTTGGATTCCATGACCATAGTAAATTTCCCCATGACATGTGAATTGTCTTTAAATTTAAAATATTCCTGCTGTAGGTTTAGGTAAGATTTTAGCTATGGCTAGGAAGACATAAAAAGGACATCTAGTATCGCAACCTGCTTCTCTTTTCCTCTTTTGATTCTCACACTCGCAGTCCCACCTTTCTTGCTCACCTTAGACAGTCCCTGTCCTCGAGGAACTCACATGCTCAGAGAGGAGCTGAGTACACATGATGTCATGCAAAGGAGCTTGGCTGTATCCTGAGAGTGAAGGGGAACCGCAGAAGGATTTAAAGCAGGGGAATGATAAGCACAAATTTGAACCTGAGAGCTCCTTCTAGAGCCTGTGTGGAGGATACTTTTTAAGAAAGACAGACTAGAAGCAAAGCAGTCTGAGTGAGAGAATATGGGAGCCAAACCAGGGTTGTCACCGTTGGTACAGAGAACGGAGGACACATTAGAGAAATACTTGAGAGGTACAGTTGTCAGGATACGGTGATGGACTCAGGTGTAAGGAGTCAAGGATGACTCCAGGTCTCAGGCTCGTCCTGAGTATCATGAGTGTTGGCAGCTGAGCTGCAGATACAGGAAGAGGAGCAGGTATTGAGGACAAAGAGATGATGCACTCCACGATGAACACCTGGAGTTTGATGTATCTGAGGGATACCACAAGAGTGTCTAGAAAACAGTCAGATGTAGAGCTCATTAGAGCAGGAGAAGGGACTGGGCTACAGATGTGGATGTGTGAGGCACCAGCCCCAAAGTGGTAAGTGAGGGTACCAGTCTTTAAGTGGTGAGCAGAGCAGAGGACCTTTCGGAGGAGACTGAGGAGGAGAAGCCATGGAGAAGGAAGAGAACCAAAGAGAATGGTGCGTGGAAGTCAAGGGAGATAATTTCATGAAGAAAGCAGTCAAGGAAGATGTGGATTGAAAAGAGACCATTGGGCTTGGCTATCTATAGGTGATTCACGGCCAATCTTTGCCATGGGAGATTCAGTAGAAGAAAAGAAGAGATACATTGTTAAATTAATTCAGCCTAGATTGAAACTGTCTTATAGCCCATGCCCTTCTGCACTAGGCTTATTATAAACTCAAAGCAAGGCATAATTGATTTTTGGTATGCAAACAACTTGATGGAGTGTCCAATGGCAAATTTTAGTACTTCATTGGCTAGAATCCCAGGTAGAAGTCCTCTGATTTCTTCTATTAAGTTCTTACATAATTTTTTTTTTAATGATGAGATGTGAAACAATATTTACCTTAAGTGACAAGAGTGGGACTCACACATTAAATCCAATCACTCTGTCTTGTCTCTCATGGTCCAGAACCCCTTTGCATCTTCCTGGACTCCTCCTTTGTCCCACATGCTACTTGTTATGAAGTCTGTTGATTCTACTTCCTAAATATCTGTCAAATGTACCACCTTTTCTCATGCCCACTATCACTACCTAACTCAGGTCTTGTTATTCCTCATCTGGGCTCTTGATCCTCCTGGCCCAAGTCTCATTTCCCCTCAGTCCTTATAAGTCAATAGAGCACCAGAATGTGTTTTGCTCATTTTTCTGTACTTTAGCATGATATCTGGCTCATAGTACACGCTCAATAAATGTTGAGGAGCAAGGATAAATAATGAATATTATATTTAGGGCTTTAGGTTCATAATTCTTGATATGTGACAAGAGAGAAGTCAATTCTGGTGAACAGAAGATACTCCTCTTGTCCAATAGGTACTAATTACTGTCCAGAACCTAGTAATTCTATTGCTTTAACAAGGAGCTTTCTGTTTCATCCAGGACTCTAAGTTAATCATATGATATAAGAGAATAAATAAAATTTAAGAACCATCTTTTTGCAAATAAAATAACATGGAGTCATAAGCTTCTTACTTAATAATATAATGCTAAGTTTTTTGTTTTTTTTTAAATTTTTAAATTTAAGTGTACTTGACTTACAATATTGTGTCAGCTTTAGGTGTGCAGAAAAGTGATTCAGTTATATGTATATATATATTTTCAGATTATTTTCCATTATAGGTTATTACAAGGTATGCAGTATTGTTCCCTGTGTTAGACAGTAAATCCTTGTTGCTTATCTATTTTACGTGTAGTAGTTTGTATCTATTAATCCCATACTCCTAATTTACCCCTCCCTCACCTTTCCTCTTAGGTAACCATAAGTTTGTTTTCTATGTATGTGAGTCTGTTTCTGTTTTGTATATAGATTCATTTGTATTATTGTTTACATCCCACATATAAGTGATCTCATATTTGTCTTTTTTCTTTTTTTTCTTTTTCTTTTTTTTTGCGGTACGCGGGCCTCTCACTGTTGTAGCCTCTCCCATTGCGGAGCACAGGCTCCAGACGCGCAGGCTCAGCGGCCATGGTTCACGGGCCCAGCCGCTCCGCGGCATGTGGGATCTTCCCGGACCCGGGCACGAACCCGCGTCCGCTGCAGCGGCAGGCAGACTCTCAACCACTGTGCCACCAGGGAAGCCCTATCACCCAGTTTTATGTCACCATTATTATTATTCCAGAGAAAATTATGAGATAGAAGGAATAGTAATGCCCTGAATTGCAATTATTTTTCTAGATTCTGATTTTTCGACTGACCACTTTGAGGTGACCACATAATAGAATTTATGAGGAAGAAATACAGTGGATTCTTACAGTTGCACGGTACAGCTTGAGTTTTACTGGATCTACCCGAGGGGATTATTTCCCAGAAGCACCAGAAACACCTTGCTATAGCCCAATGTGGGACCTCAGAATTTGAGGATAAGAGTCATGGAAGAATTTCTTTCAAAACACATTTCTATTGCTAATGATGCAGAGTACGTCTGCTGAAAGATTTGGAACCAGTATATTGCTGTTAATTTGCCTTTTGTTTGTCCTCCACTGATAAATAATCTGTCCCCATGTTTTAAACCACATTTAGAGGGTTTACCTACATCTTTTATGGCAAATATTTCTCAATTCATTGAAAAAAAAATAAAACCATTGTATCACATGAGAAGGAGAAAATATTTTCTTTCCCCCTTTCATTAAAAAAAAACCAACCCCAAACATAACAATGAATAATGAAAGGAAAACAAACGAAGCCATTCCATTCCATGGAGGAGGGGCAGAGTAGCTGCAGGGGACAGCTGCAGCGCGTCTGGCGTCCCAATTCTTTCCTTTCTCATCACTTTATTACTTACTGGACCAAGAATGTAGACAATTTCAGCTACGGTTGTTATGCATTTTAGTTTTTCAACTTAATTCTGTGTGGTGCTCATTTGCCTTCTGCACTGAGTCCTAAGCCCACAGGGTCACTTCAGTGTGTTGCATGGAACCACACAAACAGGGGTCTCTTAGTCCTCTCCCAGCTCCACCCCTTCCCACGAGGCCCTTGAAATTTGGAAGGACTCACTGTCTTAGTCAGCCTGGGCTGCTACAGCACACTACCATAGACTGGATGGCTCAAACAACAGACATTTCTCACGGTTCTGGAGGCTGGAAGTCCAAGATCAAGGTGTCAGAAGATTCAGTGTCTGGTGGAAGCCCACTTCCTAGTTTGTAAACGGTCCCCTTCTTGCTGTATACTATCACGGTGGAGAAAGACAGAGCACGCTGGTCTCTTCATTTTCTTATAAGGGCACTAACCCCATCATGGGGGCTCTGCCCTCATGACCTCATCCAAATCTAATTACCGCCATCACAGTGGGGGTTAGTGCTTCAATGTAGATTTTGGGGGTGACACAAACATTCAGTCTGTAGCACTCACACCATGCTTTTGTGAGTGTTTGTCAAAATCATCAAACCCTTCGTGCCTCTTTCAAGCATTAGACCTCTGGTTTTAGTTGGGTACCAGTTGACTGCATGCTCATACACTGTCACTGTGTTACCTTCAGTAAGATGCAATCAACTGTTTATGTCCCCTCCTAAATCCATATGTTGAAATCCCAATCCCCACTGTGATGGTATTTGGAAGTAAGTCATTTGGGAGGTAATTAAGTTTAGATGAGGTCATAAGTGTGGGGTCCCCATGATGAGATTAGTGTCTGTAAAATATAGGGGAGAGAGAGATTGCTCCTCTCTCTAGGAGCAAGCTCAGGAAAGGCCTTGAGAGCACACAGTGAGCAGGCAGCCATCCACAAGCCAAGAAGACAGGCCAAAAACCAACCATGGTGGCACTTTGATCTTGGACTTCCAGTCTCTGGAACTGTGAGAAATAAATGTGTGTTGGTCGAGCCACCCAGTCTACGGCATTTTTTAATAGCAGCTTGAGCTGACTGGGACACAAGATGACTTCAATTCTACTAAACTGAAAAGGCACAGGACGGAAGAAATAATGAATGTGGTGATTCCTAAAGGGGTGCTTGATTCATTTTTGAAAACATGTTTTTAAACTTGCACAAACAAACCCTTACGAGGGAATATTTTTCATCATAATATTGACTGTTACATATAGATCTGAAAAAATTGATTTCGTTTTACAGTACAACCACAATTTTCCCCAAATCCTCCTTCAAACCATCGCTTTTTTCTTTTTTACAAATTTTCATAGCTCTTGAGTTTCCTGCTATGTACTATATTTACATAAAAGAATTTTACTTTTCAGGCAGACACTTAAAAGTGGGCAGGTTTTAAAAACATTTTCAGTGTTCTGTTTATATGAAAAAAGTGTGAATCAGCAGCATATTTCACAGTGTTTATTAATAGTATTAAATAAAAATTTAAAAATATTACTTATCTCTTTCAGCACTGTAGGGAATCTAACAACATAACTACACAGAGGTTCATTAAAAGTAGAATCACTATGTAGAATTCTGTATCCCAGCAAACGATCCACCTTTCTTTCTAAGAAAGTTATGTGTTTTCTAGAATTTTGATAAACAATGCATTTATTTCACTGCTAGAAATTGTGCCTAACGTAGCTGAGATTTCTGCATGGTAACAAAGGTTTGTTCAGGCTTCACGAGCTCCTTTTGGTCTTGGGGCAACAGTGGTATATTTATTAATACAGGACATCATATCCCATTAAGTCAGCCATTCATCCTCGCTAACGAAACGTGATCTGCCACCCCTATGGATTAAGTGGTGTCAAGTCATCCAAGAATGTTCACCAAAGACATGCTTATTAAATTTATCTAGAACTCTCACCCAAACTAGTGCTGCATTTTATGCAAATGGGAAAACTGAGATTCTGTCCTGAATTGATACTTAGTGCATTGTGTGCTAGGAAGAGAATTTTCATCAGGATCTCTTGGGGGCGTGTGTTAAAACCGCATGTTTCCTGCCTCCAACCCCAGAATTTCTGACATAGTGGGAATGGACCTGGAAGGGTTGCAGAAATCTAGTTTCACAAAAACCCTGGGCGCTTCTGATGTCATTGATTCCCTTTGAGGAATGTGTTGTAGTTGCATTGGGTCCCATACGTAGCTCAGAAACCACACAGCAAGAAACTGTTCTGAGCAAGATGGGCAAAGGCAAAACCCTGAAGTCACAGAACTTTGCTCTGTTTTCAATTAATTTTCTCTCTCTCCAGGCACTTTAGGTGGTCTCACTGTTGGGTTTCCACGGTAAGGCGCTGTTGGCTTACAAAGCTTGGCGTATATTTTTTTCATTCTTTTCTCCCTATTCTCCACCCTACGTTAAACCTCAATGTTGTGAGGGTCATGCTTAAAATGACAGCCAGATGTCTGATTAGCTATGCATGCTAAGGGGTTATGACTGTCAACTTTTAATGTGTGGTTCTCCTATGCATATGTTCCTTAGTAAATAGTCTAGAAAGTCAGGACATTTGCCACAAGGGAGAATTCTCAAATACTAAACTTCTACATGTCCTGGCAGTACAGCGGGGGCAGTGATTTTGGTCTGCTTGCCTTGTTTCTCGGCAAGTTCCTTGTAAAATCAACTCCGTTCCTAAGAATGTACAGGATTTCCTTTGCAGATTTATGAAGAAGTTGAAGAGGACAAGACTGACCACAAAAAGCATTGGGAGTGCCAAATTCCTGTCTTCCAGCTTTACTGGTTGGTGCTGATAGGATGAAACTGGAAAAAAATTGGCTAACATAACCCAAATTCACTTGACCCTGATATAATCCTAACTTGAATCATAAAGCCAGTATAAGAGTTTGCAGTGAGAAATACCTCTTTTCAGAGGGAGGTTGTTCAACCCACAGAGGAGGGACCCAGTATCAACCGTAGGAATTTGGAATCAGAAATCACTTGTGCTGTTTTCCCAGTGACCCCGCTCTAACCCTCCTGGAGGCCAGAGCCTTGCATCTTAATGGTCTGGCAGAGGAGCAGAGGATGCAAGGAGGGGGATGAGGGAGCCCAGGACAAATCTGGCCTGATGAAGAGAAATAGCTCTGGGTTCTGAATCTGGTCCTACTAGTCATTAAGCTGTGTGACCTTGGGCAAGTTATACAAACTCTTTAGCCTCTGTTTACTATCTGTGAAATGGGAAGTACACTGACACATACTAAATATTCAGTTCATAATTCTATTATTATCATATTAAAATTATTATCAGCCTTTTCGGAAAATGTCAGAAAGCTAAATCTGATGTTGATGTATTATATATCAGCCTCTTAGCTGGAGTCGAAGTAGAAAGAGTGGGAGAATTTTGGTTATACAAGATACAGGGGTAAAAAAGAGAGACAGATTAAGTATCAATGTACCAAACTTTCCATTTTAGCATTTAGGATGGAACAGGAACTGGCTCCCCCTTTCTGGAAACTTACATTTATATGTCCATTCCGGATAAGTCTTGCAGAAAGTGTGATGAACGCTGTCAGGGACACACAGAGCATGGCAAAGCTCAGGCACAGGTCTAAGGCTTGAAGTGTCAGATGGTACTCTTCATAGTGTGGTGGGTCTACACAAACTGATGGGAATTTTGCATATGGAAAAGGAAAGGCAACTGCATAACCAAGGTAATTGGTCCCTGCAATCCCCCAAAATGAGTAGAAGCAATACGGGCCAAGGAGAGCAGATGCCAAGGCTACAGTAAAATGAAGTGGACATCCCAGGATGCTCAGAACCACAAAGGTGAAACTAGCTTCCCACTGAAAATAAAGCAGAAACAAATTGTTACTTGGGGAACTAGATTTTTCAGAAGCTTCTCAGCAATATGTGGAAAGAAAGAGATGCTGGCTATTAATCTTTCCTACAGGGAAATGAAGGAGAAGTGGGTTACAACCGTCTCTTTAGGCCCTTTTGCTTTCCTCTTGAACTTTCACTATGGGAGAATAACATATCAACCCACTGGAGCAAAAATGAAATCAATTCCACTCAACACATTTATTGACTTACCTCCTATCAAGTGTTGAGAACCAGTCCGGGTGGGAAGACAAAGATGAGTGAACAGAACCCCTGCCTTACCCTAGGACCTTGTTATTCAGAGTGTGGTCTATGGTCCAGGAGCACTAAATATCCCCTGGGAACTTATTAGAGATGTAGAATCTCAGGCTTCACTCAGATCTACTGAATCAAAATCTTCATTTTAACCAGATCCCCAGGTGATCCACACATATATTAAAGTTTGAGCAGCCCTGCTGTAGCCATGGGAAGAGGAGCTATAATCAAATCAAGGTAGTCTTTCTGTACCTTGGGATTTACTTGGCTCTACATTGTTGAAATGCAAGATATCACAGACTTTTCATTCTTTTTTTTGCGGTACGCGGGCCTCTCACTGTTGTGGCCCCTCCCATTGCGGAGCACAGGCTCCGGACGCGCAGGCTCAGCGGCCATGGCTCAGCGGCCATGGCTCACGGGCCCAGTCGCCCCGCGGCATGTGGGATCTTCCCAGATCGGGGCACGAACCCGTGTCCCCTGTATCAGCAGGCGAACTCTCAACCACTGCGCCACTAGGGAAGCCCCTTTTCATCCTTTTTTAGGGGAAGAGGTAACAGGGAGATTGGAAGGAGATACCAAACTGAGGAATTGAGACTTGAAAATACATGATTAAAAACAGAGGATCCGGGCTTCCCTGGTGGCGCAGTGGTTGAGAGTCCGCCTGCCGATGCAGGGGACGCGGGTTCGTGCCCCGATCCGGGAGGATCCCACATGCCGCGGAGCGGTCTGGGCCCGTGAGCCATGGCCGCTGAGCCTGCGCGTCCGGAGCCTGTGCTCCGCAGCGGGAGAGGCCACAACAGTGAGAGGCCCGCGTACCGCAAAAAAAAAACAAAAAACAAAAAAAGCAGAGGATCCTATAGATCCACTTTTTCAGAATGAAATTCAGGAAGACTAACACGGATTCTGTCCTCCCCAAACTACACTACTTAAATACTATAATCACGGGAACTGGTATAAAATGTTTGGAGCAGGTTTCAGATAAAACTTAGCATTTAAAACAACGTTTATGACTGAAATCCATCATAGTAAGGCATCTATTAGATAGGATTCAATTATAATCAGAAATCATTCTCTGTGTTCCATCCTGAACTAGTAGAGATTTGACCTTCAAACTTTCTCTGCCAACCTACTCGATGTCTATACATTTACCAGGTGTCTCTCGGTCCACTCTTTGTGAGCCAACAGTAGGAGTATACCAGTCATGATGGCCTGTGAAAGGAAAATGGAAAAACAACATCCCGTGAGAGAAGGTACCTCTGGAAAGAGTTCAGTTTGCTTCACGGTTTGACGACTTTATCATAAACCAGAAGGAATAGCAAATGGCTAAATGGATTTATGGCTCTGATCACCTCCTCATCCGTGATGACAATGAGGAAAAGAAGCCATCAGTGTCACAGAGACATGATTCACACAAGCTCATTTTTTTGATTTTCTATGTTGCCGTTGCCATCACAATTATAACCTTTGCTACTGTTAAGATGTCACTGCAATGAAAGCTTGGCTTTAAAACCCTTGCCGTCTGTTTTATTTTGGTTAATTGTCTATTGTTCATCTTTTTCCAAATGGCTAAATTTACAAATGGGAGGAACTGAAAAGGAAACGTGTCACAGAACCGCACCCACCCTCAAATCCTCCCGGCGGCGGTATATCTTTTACTCTTTGCTTTTTTTGAGATTCTGCGGCCTTAGCCTGCCGGCGATCCCTGTCTCTCAAATAACAAAGATTATCATTAGAATGAATGCATGATGGGGCATTTATTGTTCTGGGGGCAGTGGTGTCCAGCTTTTCAAAAGAGAGTTCTTCATAGTCTCCGTTGAAGAAAAAGCCCCCAAATGCAGAATGAAAATAGTTCCACAAAGGAGGGAATGGTGTCACCAGAACTGAGCCATAGATAAGGAGAAAAAAATTCTGGGCTCATCTTCGCTTCGGCACCGGGTCTGATGGAGACCTATGTAATCAGTGTCTGGAAATTGCTTATTCCCAGCCCATAAACCATTTGTTCCTGGTCAAGGAATGTTTTGAGGTTGGGAGAGAAAACCAGGAAGAGATGTGCCTGAAGTAAGATATAGAATGAGGACAGGTTTAAAAAGAGTTACAATTTAGGGTTTTGACAGAGAAATAAACACGACTGTATGTATAGTATCAACAGGGGAAAAAAATCGGAGCTTTCACCAATATGGTTTTGTGGGATGTTGCTTTTTGTAGCTCCAGGTCTGGCATATTTATTGTTTTGAGACCTAGCTTTTCATTTTCCTGGCATATTCTATTCTGAGTATTGGATTTAGAGAATCTGAGAGCGAGGGGAAAAAAGCACGCACATGTACACTCACACGAAACTCGTGTAGCTAAGCCTGACGTTCCAGACTTTGGCATCGCCATACCATAAAACTCCCATGGATAAAAACAGAACCATCTGCAATCGAAAGAGGTTGCCTTGATTCTGCAAGAGGAAAGTTTCCAAGGGACCCTATGGAGGTTGAGCCAGCATAAACAGTACAACAAAACAGGAGAATTATTAACAGCAACTGTAGCACTGATGCTAAGCCTGGGGCTAGTCTCTGCTTTCAGAGGCAAAGCACTCAATTGACACGTCACTCCTCTGTGTGAGAGAAACACTAAAGCAAACGAGATAAAAAGCAAAGGAGGTCTGCGTCTTTATTCCTGCTTTACCCCTAGGTTTTTCATGACATTTTTTTTTTCTTAAATTCCATATATATGTGTTAGCATACGGTATTTGTTTCTCTCTTTCTGACTTACTTCACTCTGTATGACAGACTCTAGGTCTATCCACCTCATTACAAATAGCTCAATTTCGTTTCTTTTTATGGCTGAGTAATATTCCATTGTATATATGTGCCACATCTTCTTTATCCATTCATCCGATGACGGGCACTTAGGTTGTTTCCATCTCCGGGCTATTGTAAATAGAGCTGCAATGAACATTTTGGTACATGTCTCTTTTTGAATTATGGTTTTCTCAGGGTATATGCCCAGTAGTGGGATTGCTGGGTCATATGGTAGTTCTATTTGTAGCTTTTTAAGGAACCTCCATACTGTTCTCCACTTGAGGTTATGGGGAGGGGGAAGGGTGAGCTGTGACAGGGCGAGAGAGAGTCATGGGCATATACACACTAACAAACGCAGTAAGGTAGATAGCTAGTGGGAAGCAGCCGCATGGCACAGGGATATTGGCTCGGTGCTTTGTGACAGCCTGGAGGGGTGGGATGGGGAGGGTGGGAGGGAGGGAGACGCAACAGGGAAGACATATGGGAACATATGTTTATGTATGACTGATTCACTTTGTTATAAAGCAGAAACTAACACACCATTGTAAAGCAATTATACCCCAATAAAGATGTAAAAAAAAAAAAAAAACCAAAAAAAAAAAAAAAAAAAAAAAAAAGCAAAGGAGATGTCTCTGCTGGTTGAAGTCCAAGTAGATAGCTGACATTATCAGATGCTTAGAGTCCAGGCTGCCTTAACTACTTTGGCACAAACGGTTTCTTTCCTTTCAAAAGTTGAAAAATCCTGCCGAATTGCAGTTGCCTGTTATTTCTGTTGTAGCTGCCAGCTTCAATTTTGCTTTGTTTACACAAAACTTTGAAAAAGATCTTTCATGGGGGAAGCTGGTGCATGCATGCCGTTCAGTAACTTGTTAAATCCACCCTGAGGACTGCGGCTGAGGAGCCAAGCACACCCATCTTTCCTGGTGCCCGGCCGTGTGTGGGAGGTGGAGTGCGGGTATTCCCCCAAGAGTCACAGGCTTTCCTTTTTCTTCTTTCCATTGTTTTAAAAAATTTATTTTTAGACAGGGAAGGGGAATAGAATGAAAAAGGAAGAGATTTGGGACTTGTCTGGTGGTCCAGTGGTTAAGGTTCTGTGCTTCCCGTGCAGGGGGCATGGGTTTGATCCCTGGTCGGGGAACTAAGATCCCACATGCTGTGCCACGCAGCCAGAAGATTTTTAAAAAAAGGAAGAGATCTGAGGGAAGAGAAGTCAAGTGGGAAAAGGAAATGTGGGAGGGTCTGAGAGGTGAAGAGCTGGGTAGAGAGGGGCGGTCAGGTTGTGAGGAAGGGCGGAAAGGAGGCCATGCCTGGGGAGGGTGGGAGTGCAGCTGGAGGCCTAGCCCTGCCCTCTCCACCTTCAGCTCTTCTTGACAGGCTGTGGACTTGCTCTGTGGGGACAGTTCCAAGGACATTACTTGGGTTTTGCAAAAGTTGCTGCTAACATTCTGCATGCTAATTGTGACCCCTCCCACTAAATCTTTAAATGGCCCCAGTAAGGATGCAGTTCCCAGAAGCAGATGAATTGAAGGAAGCAGAGAGCTTCACAACAGAAATAGAAACTTTTAGAGAAATCATTATAACATGGGCTCATTTATTCACTTACGGACATCTATTTTGGGTCTACTGGGAACAAGGGATGTGATAGGCACGATGCCGATGGAATAATGATAATAACGTTTAACATTTATTGAGCACTTATTCTATGCCGGGCACTCTAGCAAATGCTTTACATGTGTTAATTCATTTAATCTTCATAATGAATGACCCTAGGATGTAGATCGTCTCCTATTTTTAAAATGAGGCACAGAGAAGCCGAATAAGGTAAGCAAGCTCACCAAGCAATAATTATACAAATAATGGCCCCAACTCTCAACGGAATCTATAGTCCAGGTGTGAAAGGACTGAAGGCACTGTGGGGGAAATATGACTCAAAGCAGGTTTGAAGGGTGGATGTGACGTCAGTGAGAGATGCAGAGGGAAGGGCAGTCTGGGCAGCCATGGGAGAGTTGGTTCCTGGCAGAGAGGAGTAGGAAATCAGGCTTGAAAGCCACGTGAGGTCAGGGTGTGGAGGGCCTCAAAATCCAGGCTAATATATCTGAACTTGGTTTGGACAATGAAGCAACACTGAAGATTTTTGAAGACGGGGCTAGACCGGTACAGCAGAGGTTTAGAAAGATGGGCCTGTTATTGCATGCTTGCTGCATTGGCCTAGAGGTCTCTGTAGGACCTTGGTCTTCAAGCTTTTTTTTTTTTAACCTTTACCCATAGTAAGAAATATATTTTGTAACACGGCCAAGTTATGAATATTTTTACATCTAACCAAAATAACAATAACTTTATTATGTGTGATACACTGTAGAATTCTCTATTATATTCTGTTCCATTCTGTCCCATCCTATTCTGTTCTATTCTATTCATATTCTATATGTTTAAATGCTAGCTACCCAACAGGTTGATTTTATAACCCATTAATGTATAGATCCCTACAGGTTGGTTCTAAAAGTTTCAAGGCATAAAACCTGAGTGAAGCAGGAAGTGGTAAGGAGGTGGGCAGGGGTTGCATAGTGAGAACGAAGAAGAAAAAATGCATAGGGATTTGCCTCGTAGGAAAAATAAAAGTTGGCAATGGATTGGATGTGGTGGGGCGGGAGTGGGGCTGAAATGGGCTGGTTTTGGGCATTGCTGCCCTAAGCACTGTCCTAAGGACCAGTAGCATCTCCTCCCTTGGGAACCTGTCAGACATGCAGAATCTCAGCTTCACCCTAGACTCACTGAATCAGAGCCTGCATTTTAAGATCCCCAGGTGATTTACATGCACATTTCAGTTTGAGAAACACTAGTTTAGAGGAAAGGATTGAGTCAAAAGTCACTCCAGGGTTTGAAATTGGGTTCAAAGACTGGGAAGTCAGGAGAAGGCATAATTGCTTTTGGTGGCAAGATGATTACATTTTTGGACCAGTTAAGCTTCAAGAAGCTTAGGATATCTAAGTGGAAAATGGACCATCAGCTGATTGGAAATCGCAGGACTGTTGATGCTATAAGAGACTTGAGCATTGGTGCAATCAAGTCCCTTCTCTAATAAACGAGGAAACTGGAGCTTGCATGGGTGAGCCCAGCCCTACCTTTCTCCTAAGTTCCTGTCTCCAGGCAGGGTTCTGGGTACAGCGCTGCTGCTCACCGTTGGCCAAGTCCCTGGATCCTAGTCCCGTTTTTTAACTCAGTGCACTTCAGTCTGTTCATCAGAGCTTGATCTACAGGCCAGGTTTTCCAGGATTAAAGTAGAGCTCAGTTCTTAAGGCTCAGTGATCTCCTTGCTACATACTTTCTAGCAGCTGATGACTTTCAATAACCTGGTTCAGATTTCTAGGAAAACAGCTTCTCATGTGTCTGTAAGAATTGAGCTAGGAGAGTCTGAGGAGGAATATTTGTGAAGAATTTAGAAAAAGCTTTGAAAGAAAGGCACCGGACAAACACAAAGTAGGGGTCACTTCTAAAATCTATCTCTTCCAATCTCAAAAGAGATACGGAGTCATTTTCAAAAGGAAATATGTTTGAAATGTACATATTATCTTTCTACCAGAGGAAGATACACTTTGCAGGCAAGTTGAGAAGTGATTGGCAGGGAAGGTTGTGGGATGGGTCAGAGACCTTTGAAGTCGACCCTAATCAGACAGAGCTGTGGTTCACTACCAAACTGACTAGGAAAAAAATCATGTTGTTCCAAATTTAGACATTATTGAAAGAGGGAGCATTCTTATTGCTTTCCTTCTGGTGAGGATTTTTTCCTGCTTTAGTGTAAATACTAGCTTGACCTTTATTCTTTGCCACCTAATTAGAGCTCAACTGTATAAGGAATTCTGTACTGTCAGAATGGAGAGCATGGCATTCACCACTCATTCGACAATATGTATCAAGCAATATTTAGCACGAATACCTAGCATGTCACTTACTCCCTTTCAAGTGCTGGAGATATAGCAATGAACAAAATAGAAAAAAAAAATCCTGCCTTTGTACAATCTACATTTGGGGGGAAAGGACAAAAAACAGATAGTAAGTCAGTCAATTATGTTGTATATTAGATGGTGTTACGGGGTGGGGGGGGGAATAGAGTAGGGGATGAGAGATTGAGAATGCCATTTGCGGGGGAGGTCTGCAATTTTAAATAGGGTAATGAGGGAAGGCATCAGTGAGAAAGTGACATTTGATCCAAGAATTGAAGAAAGTTAGGGAACAAGCTGTATGTGAGAAAAGGCTTCAGGCAGAGAACTGGCAGTGCAAAGGCCCTGAGACAGAAACATACCTGGCCATGTTTGAAAACAAGGAGCCAGTGTGATGGGAAAGAAAAGAGCTAAGGGTAGAGTGGTTGGAGATGAGGTCAGGATGTAATATGATACGGAACTCAGCAGGTCATCAGGGAACAGAATGGGAGAGTGAGGCAGGTGGCAAGGGATTAGGAACAAAGGGTTTGGACAGAGAGTAGGGCATAAATGAAAGGCATCGTATTAACTAGCATTTGTGTAGGGCTTTAAAATTGGCAAAGCTCTTTATTATGCAGTCTTTGAGCAAATTGTATTCATTCTCTTTGAGCCTCTTATGGTTAGACAGTTTCACATGGGCTCTCTTTACCTGTGAAATTCCCCATTCTACAGGTAAAGGCAATGAGGAATTGGTTGAATGAGGGCCCTGCTCTTGACTACATACCAAGAATGTTAAAGTCAGGATTTGAACAGAGGCTCACCTCTCCAAATCCTAACTCTCTGACTCTACTTCCCCATGCTTCACTCTCAAAAAATCAAAAAGCCACCAATTAGCTATGTGCTAGAGATTTGTCATGTCATTTCTCTGGGTCTGATTGGTCAAGCAGATGTTTGGTGTAGAATAAGCATATACTCAGTAATCTGTGAACCTAATCAAATCACCAATATCTGTTGACTATATTATGATAGACCCTGCAGGGATAGGCAAAGAATTATAAGAAAGGGACACAGGATTGAGCTATAACCATGGTTTTGTTATTAAAGTTTGGGCCAGTTGTAAAGTCAGGATTTTTACAAAGTTAACTAGAATAGAAAATATCAGAATTCACATAGAAGGTTAAGTATTGTTTTGCGAAACATATGTTATATAAATCTAGTTACATGTATATTTCAGTATCTCTCTTTTTACCTTGAGAGAAATATATAGATGTATTTATATACATTCCAGGTCCTGATGTAAAATATTTTTCTTACTCTGGGTCACTAACAAAAAAGTTTGGTAGTCATTTATATAAATGCCATCCCTGCATTCTAGTAGATGTTTAATAAACATTTCCTTGAATGTGTGGTTTGGAGTAGTTGTTGGGGGAAAGAGGAAAAGTTCAAGACTTGGGTGGTGGTGTAAAAGAAAACATAAATAAAAAAAAAATACCATCAAATCGTTTCCATGTTCAGTTCCATGCTCCCACCATCCCGCTTTCCTCCATCTGCACACCATCATTAAACCCCACTAGACCAAATTCCTTTAATATCGAGATCTTGTTTTATTCTCCATTGTAACTCAAGCATGTAGTAGGCTACCAATACATATTTATTTATTAAGTAAATTAAAATTATATTTCCTAGGGTCTTGCATTTAGATGACATCTCTGTTAAGTTTGATTTTTTTAAAAACATAAAATATTGCCCCTCCTGAGAGTGGCTACATTTTAAGAGAAAACTCCACACGATCAAAAAGCTTCAAAATCAAATTGTCTAGTCTCCAATAGTGAATGTCAGGCATCCCAGGAAACAACGAGAGAAGGATTTGTTGGATGTCTGGGCCTTTGTAACCCCTCTTCGATCATGCCTCCATGGCAGCCACCTACTCCCAAGACTACATGTGTTGGTTTCTTTGACCCAGGGAGCTGAGGTACCAGTGTCATCATTCACCTGTGGTGACCATTCAACGGGCAGACATTGAGCAGTTACTTAGTACCCACGTGTATTTGACACATGCAAATTTGGCAACATGTGAAGTTAGCAAAGCCCATCACTCAACTTCTTCACTTATTTTCAGTTTAAGCCGTTGTGTTCAAAGAAAAGATGGGAGAACTAAGATTTGGGGCTTCTAAACCTTTCGGTCACATAAACACACCTCGGTGTTTCTAATAAAAGCATTAGTCTGAAAATTATTTTACTTTGTTCTTCATTTAAAAATTATTTTTCATGGTTCATATTTTTTTCTACATTCAAATTTCGAAAGATAGATTCCGATTTCTCAGAACGTCCAGGTAAAGAAGATTAAAATAAAATAATTTTTGAAGAATTTCTCGAACAGCATTTTCACTATAGTATACCTGATATGTTGTAGATATGATTAAATGATATTAAGAAAACCTTATATTTAAAAGATAACTAATAGAAATCAATGTTCTAAGGTAAAATCTGATTTTCTGTAGAATTTTGATGTCTTCATATTGTTGGAAAACTTTAAAGGGACATGTTATTCTGGTCCCTCCTTCCCTCCCTCTTTCCTTTATTCTCTCAACATATGTAATAAAAATATTTTCTTACCAAAGCTCCATTCCAGATGGGACAAGCAATCCAGACACTCCATCCTGTGAACCAAAGCTTGTAGGAAAAGACTGGGAAGAAAGCAATAACTCCAGAGAATACACTGAGAGCCCCCAGAGTAATGAGAATCTGGCCAGCAGTCTTGTATAAGCCTTGCATTTTCCTCTGTGACTTGGGTCCTGGGTCTCAAAGATGTTTTGTTACCAAAACATGAGAGTATGTCAAGCCTCAATAAACAGAAGTTTCTTAGAGACAGTAGCCATGACACATGTGGACTGCTGATCTACTCGGAAACAAGATTATATTTGTTTTCAGTGAAATAATAATAAAATGTAGTGATATAATCCTTGACATAAATTTGACATAATAAATTATAATACTAGTTTTTCTCAGAGAGAGAAATCATTCCTCGTGTTGGGCTACCGCCTTCATTCCCTTCATTCTGCTCTGTCTTGGGGAGTGACCACTTCCTGGCTTAATCAGATTCAAAGGCTTGCTGACTGAGCTAATTGTTTCTCAACTCAACCTGCCTGGTGGTTCCAGCATAAAGCCAACATCCTTTGTGCACAATAGACCTACATTCCCAGCACGATTTCCCACAAAACAAAGTAAAAATAAGCACTCTGATCACTTTTCATTACATTTAATTTCAGTGATTTAAAGCAAAAGCAAGACCTCTCCCCCGCTTCAAAGTTCAATTCTACTACAATTATTTTTAAATTTTTGATACAGATTTATCCCCAAATAGGCACAAGCTTCATTATGGACTTCTGCATTGTTTTCACTAAACCAGCTTCAGCTCAGTTAATTTATTATTAATTCAATTATCGAGTAAAGGGCAAAGATGGAAATGTATGCAGTTGTAAAATAAACTTTGAGGAATCATTCATTAGTTGACTAAAATACTGATCTCCATTCTAGAATCGTAATTCAAAATTTAGATGGTGGGCTCACGTACACTGAAGCAATCGCAGAAGTTCATCTCTTAGTTTCTCACGCATTTGAGAAAGTGGTGTGTATTTGCTTTTGACTCAGAGGACATGTTTGACTGTCCTTCCAAGATAACATCTGGAAAACACAGACAACTTTCTGAAGCGATCTGATTAAATTTCTATGCAATATTAATACCTTTTTTCCCCTTAAATAAAATTAAGAAAAATAATTTTATGGATGGAAAGGTAGTGGTTTAGAACATGGATTTTGGAGTCAGACACAGCTAGGATCCTGTTCTGGTTCCACTCTCTACCAGGTATGTGTCCTTGGGCAAAGGCAAGTTGCTTAGCTTCTCTAGGGCTGTTTCTTCATATGGGAGATGGGAATAAAGTTAGCGTTTATGTCACCAGGTGGTGATTGTTAGCATTAAATGAGCCAATACATGTAAAATCCTCAGCGCTGGGCTCCGAATAGCAAAGATGCTTGGGAAGCTACCTGTTATTTCGTTGGGACATTGCATCTTTGGAGTTCTTTCAGTATGGAACAAAGGCACAGTCTTCACTGTTTCTCTTATCCGTCGTCTTATAGACATTAGGTTTGGTAAAAGCTGGTAAAAGTTCCCAAAGGACCCTCCCATGTACGGTGAGGAGTGAAGCTTCTCTCTGACTCTCCGCCATTTTCTCTCTGTCTTACTGTCTTTAATCACCTTTCTACAGTGTGACCCAGATTTTGAAGAAGTTGCATTCCTGGATATACAGAATTCAGGAAACCAGCTCGGGCTTTCTGCTATAGTTGTTATTTTCCATCTCCTCTTAACATTATGGGAGTGTAGTCTCTGATATTTTTTTTCCCCCAATGCCACTAGGTAAGTTCCACAAGAGCAGAGGGCTTGTACGTCTTATAAATCCCCTTGATGTATGCCATGTCCAACACCTAGAAACATGTCTAGCCCAAAGTAGATACTTAGGACACACTTGTCAAATTAATTAACGAATACATTCAACTTTCCAGCTTCGCATTTGGGGCCCCATGGGTTAGCCATCTGGATCTGTGCGTGGGCACCACAGTCAGTGTGTACTGATGTCAGTGTGTTCCCTTGTTACAGAGGCAAGCCTTCTGGACTGAAGAAAGACGTGCTTGTGTTAGTATTTGGTTTGAGCTGTTTTGACTTTTTCCTTTACTTTTTATCTCAAGGTTATAGCTACATGGTATGTCAATATACTGCGGGTCAGATCACTCTCTCCCGTTTGCATGTTTGGAAAATAAAGACTGTTGAAATACTCATGTTAAACAGTACAAAGATGTCAAACAAAGGGAATATGTTTTGTTTTAATCTGGGGGGGGGGATTTTTTTGGTGTTTGTGACACTGTAACACTAACCCTGACTCTGTCACTGTGACCTGTAAACCTGAATTTATTAGTGATTAGGAAAGTCGTCGCCACTTATTATAACAAAAGAAGGGACAGAGGGAGAACTAGGGATTTCTCTGTGTGTTTTCCCTGCTGTAGGAAATCTTTCCATACTGATTTCATTAACGCAAGAAGACTTTCAGGAAGGGCAGCTACCGGCAAAGAAGAGAAAATGTAATTCTGCCCCTGGCCCGGGCTTCCTCTCAGCTCGGCCACATCTCCTGTTCCCAGTGTCTGGCAGCCAGGGAGGCTCACAGGGTCCCTGCCCCTCCAGGGCCCCTCCCTCCCATTTGGCACTAACTTACTGGAAGGCCAGTCTGTAATCCCTGGTGGAGGTGGTGTTTGTCAAGGTCTTTGCAGGCTGCTTTGCAGATCCTTCCTTCCCCCTCACCATCTTGGCACAGGGAAGAATGGTAGAAGTTCTACCAAACTCTTCAATCCAGCTTTGCCACTGGAAAAAAAACCCCAAAAGTCCCCCAAAAAACTGACATTTTGATTCCAACACTCACCCACCCATCCCCTGCAAAAAAAGAAAGAAAAGGAAATGTACTCTGGACCCCCAGATAGATGGGATAACGTCAGTGATGCTGAGAGGGAGAAGCTGATTTGGACATTCTCCACCTCTCTAGATACACTCCTTCACACGTGAGCCCTAGGAATAACAGCTCTGTGTGTGCTCAAGTCTTAGGGTTTTTTTAAAAGTAAGTTTCAAAGACACAGAAGGGGTTCCATTTTGCCAAGATAAAAGAAAATGGAGCTCTAAACAAGAGATGGAAAGAAAATGCTTTATCTCCCCAGGAGCTTCAGGTGACTACCTTCATTTGTTTACACATTAGAGAGTTAGCTCCTCTAGCAGAAAGAGCATGGGCTTTGGCATCAGAGAGACCTGGGTTCCAGCCTCTCACACTGTTAGTGGGAATGTAAACTGGTGCAGCCACTTTGCAAAACAGTGTGGAGGTTCCTCAAAAAACTAAAAATAGAGTTGCCATATGATCCAGCAATCCCACTCCTGGACATATACCCAGGCAAAGCTATAATTTGAAAAGATACATGCACCCCTATGTTCATAGCAGCACTATTTACAATAGCCAAGACTCGGAAACAATCTAAGTGTCCATCGACAGAGGAATGGATAAAGAAGACATGGTACATATATACAATGAAATATTACTCAGCTACAAAAAAAAGAATAAAATAATGCCATTTGCAGCAACATAGATGGACCTAGAGATTATCATACTAAGCGAAGTAAGCCAGAAAGAGAAAGACAAATACCATATGATATCATTTATATGTGGAATCTAAAATACAACACAAATGAACATATGGATGAAACAGAAACAGACACACAGACATAGAGAACAGACTTGTGGTTGCCAAGGGGGAGAGGAGGTGGGGGAGGCATGGATTGGGAGTTTGGGATTAGCAGATGCAAACTATTATATATAGGATGGATAAACAACAAGGTCCTACTATACAGCACAGGGAACTATATTCAATATCCTGTGATAAACCATAACAGAAAAGAATATCTATCTATCTATCTATGTATCTATCTATCTGAATCACTTTGCTGTACAGCAGAAGTTAACACAACATTGTAAATCAACTATATTTCAATTAAAAAAAAAAAAGACCTGGGTTCTGTACTGAGGATTCCATCTGATATATACAAAAAGGAATGAAAGGGCTTCCCTGGTGGCGCAGTGGTTGAGAGTCTGCCTGCCGATGCAGGGGACATGGGTTCGTGCCCCGGTCCGGGAAGATCCCGCATGCCGCGGGGCGGCTGGGCCCGCGAGCCATGGCCACTGAGCCTGAGCATCCGGAGCCTGTGCTCCGCAACGGGAGAGGCCACAACGGTGAGAGGCCCGCGTACCGAGAAAAAAAAAAAAAAAAAAGGAATGAAAAAATTAGAAAATTAATACCCTGCTAACCTCAGTGCAGCAACTGATTCAAGCACAATGGATACCTTTACAATGGAAAATATCTTAACCAGGATAAAGGTTAAGTCACCATCTTAACCAAGTGATCAAATTTTAAGTCACCAACAACAGGGCAAACCGACCTCACCGCCTCCTGATATGATGCATTGCCTCCTGATATGATACCATTACCTGTGTAGCACTTCTGGTAAAAATGTATAGCTTGAATCTAATCACAAAGTTACAGTCAAACTCAGATTACTGGGACATTTTACAAAGCACTAGCCTGGACTCTTCAAAACTGTCCATGTCATGAAAGATAATAAAAAAGTTACTGGGACAATTGGGGAAATATAAACCTGGAGTTTCTATTAGATAACACTAGTGCATCAACGTTAAGTGTCTTGGGAGTATGAATGGCATTACAGTTACGTAAGAGAACGTCCAATTGGTGACTAGGTACGTTAGTGTTCTTTATGCTTTCTTCCAGCCTTTCTGTAGGGTCGAAAATTTCAAATTAAAAGGTGGGAGAACAAAAGGGAAAAAAGAAAAGATCTATGGCTTTAGTAATGTGCAAAAAATGAAAGGCCTAATTTTTACTCAGACATCCAGCCATGCGGCTCAATAATCCTTGAGAGTATTGACGAATGTAGATCACAGTGTAAGGAATGCCCCTTCAACACCAAGACGAACCTGTCTTCCTAGCATAGGAACGATGGACAGATGTGTTTGATTATACCGTGAAGACACAGCCCTCATGCAGACACACTAATGGGTATCTTTCATATACTTTTTTGTCTTTCCAAATATTCCAGGTTCTTAACTGGATTAAAAACATTTCCAGTGCTCATTCATAATGCACACTTCCCTCTGCTTTTGACTAGCTATTCAGCTTCAACTCTGAGTGAACCCTCCCTTCTCATAATGGCTTGGGGTTTAAGGAGAGCAAAGTTCAATTTTTATCATCCCTAACTGGGAATTGTCAAATTTAAAGGCTTTCAATCTGCAAGATGTTTGGATCGAAATAGAGATCTGTGCCTCAACGTGTACTTACCTAATTCAGATTTTATCTGCCTTTTTGTATGTCTGACCCTCAGATGTGTTTTGAAATCATCTGGAATTTATCAGAATTTTCTTCTGTTTTCTCAAAGAAAAACAACTCAAGTGTGTCACCGGCAAACTTGTGCAGCTTGCTGTCGGTTGGCTCTCCCAAGCCCTGCAGCTGGAAGGAAGTGGTCTTACTGGCAGACTTGACGAGCCAGGCAGCCTCCCACAGGCTACTGTGGAGATGTCTGTCTTTTAGAAAGGCTGCTCCTATCTTGTTTTATCATGGAGATAGAGGAGCCACAGATAGAATCGACTGTGACAGCGGCAGTGATTGATTGGTGCTTTGGCCACCAAGGAGAGGGGAAGAAACTAAGAAAACAGGAAGAGAGAACACAGTGGGGGTGTCTGGGGAAGAGAGGTGGGGAAAAGACGGAGAGGAGAGAAGGACAACAAGAGAGAAGTCAGAACACAGAGGAAAACATTCCCGAGGCCAAAACCAGCTTCTTGCGTCACTCTCAGATCCAGAGCCTGGGTTTGGACAGAGTTGACTCCGGGACAGAGGAGTGATGGGAGCCATGGGCCGTCCATGTACATTTTACAAAAGTGGTTTGTAGGGAGGACAAAAGGGAAATAAATAGAGGGAAAGGGCAAAAAAAGCAGAAGGAGAAAGAAGCTGCTCTAAGTATCTGGAAGTATTCTCAGATAATGCTTGTTTTTAAAGTTGCTTTTAGGGACAAAGTTTTAAGTCCTCTTAAATGGAAAACGTATATTCATTTAGATCCTTCTCTTAGCATTTTTGAAAGGGGAAAGGACCAAATTGTTCTGTGAGAAACGAAACACACTTTTTGATCCAATTATACCCAGGTGAAAGGCAAAAGGGAGGGAGGAACAGTGAGGATGAGTTCACTAAAGCCCTCTATGGGTGTCTTTATTATTCCCATTTTACAGATGGCAAAACTGAGGTTCTTGGGTGTTAAACAACAAGTGTGACCCAGCTAGTTAGTGTCAAATCCTGGTTTGGAACTTAGGAATACTTACTCTGACGTTTGTAATTTTTGCTTTTCTCTAGTAGGTCAGTATACAGGTGTACTACATCTTTTAAAGCACATACGTACATCTGAAAATTGAACCATGAAGTACCAAAGCATATAGGGCTGTACTCAAGCCAAGGGCATAATAGGAATGGGGATGCTGTTGCATGTGCACAAAGGAGACGTTATTAGAACTGCTGATTCTACTCTCAGTTACAAAAAACAAAAACAAGATAAAAAAACCGAACAAAGAGATTCCTTGCTATTTCTTTTTTAAAAATTAGAACAAAGAGGGAACTAAAACCAAAGTTTCATTTCTGTGTATGGATGTAAAAATCCCAGAATTCCTATCTAGAGCATTGCTGTGGCTAGTTTTCCATTCTGCAGTGCTTCATGTCGGGGCTCTTGCCCTTGATGTGGAGATAGACTGGGATGGTTGCTGTATGGAATGTTCCTGAACATCTGCTTGAGGGGGTGTGGGCTAAAACAAATGAATGTTATGAGGAGCAGCCTGGTGTAGTAGACAGAGACCAGGGCTGTGTGACCTTGAGTAAATCAAAACCTCATAATCTTGGTGTCCTTCTCAGTAACATGTGGAGGTTAGACTAGATAATTTCTAAGACTCCTTCCATAGCTAAGATTCCATGGCTTAAAATAAATCCCAAAGAAGCAAAAGTACCTAAGTGGCCAAAATGCCTGTCCTTAAGAAGTCTGTATCACTAAGAATGTTATCTCCTTGAGGACTGGAAACTTCCAACTAGATCCCCCTCTATCTTACAAACAATGGGCATGTAATAAACACTGCATGCTGTGTACTGACTGGCTAATTGGATTCTTGCTGGACAGATTTCCCCCAGAATTCCTCCAAGGAGGCCTCACTTTGACCCTCGCGGCACACAAATAACCAGTAACTGGGAGCCAACATCTACCAGCTGGATAATTAAAAGACTCCAAGTAACAAACCGGTGATCTCAGCCCAGCTCTGGTGACTGTGTCATAAAATAATGAAAACTTGTCAACAAACACAGCAGAGGCTAAGGAGGGCAAGGATTGAAGGAACATAAAACCTAATCACTCTTCTTTCCCAGCTTCTTGAAAAGGGATGAAAAGCTGGGAGGGAACTGGTAACAAACATCTCAGGCATGGAGTTCCTGGCGGAAGAGATGAGAATTTAACGAGGATCCGAGGATCCGGATGTGGCAGAAAACTCAAAGGCAAATCCCCATTCACTGGCCAAGAGTCACTAGATAGGGTGAGCCTCTCTCAACTAGTTTCTGATTGGTCAGGAACCAAAGTCCCTACTCTGTTTTCCAAGCAACAGTTAAATATCAGCAGCCTTAATTTTCTATATATTTTAAAATACAGGAAAGCAACATGAGCTAAGCATGGTACAAACAACGGATTCACTCCTTCACTTCATCAAGCTCTCTGCTCAAAGGGCCCCTCATCACAGGCCATCCCTCACCAATCTGTTTCTCCATCTCTTTTCTGAGCTTACTTATGACTACCTGATTTATTCTCCCTAGCTTCCTGGCTTACTTGTTTACTGTGTATCTTCCCAGCTAGAATGAAAGCGCCGTGAAGCCAGTACTTTGTTGTGTTCACTGCTGCATCCCAGAGCCATGAGCAATGCCTGGCCCACAGTAGATGTTTAGAAAGTACTGATGAATGAATTAATGAATGAATTTATGAAGTCACTGCTTATCACAATCGCTAGTTTATCCAGACCATTTTGCTGTGAAAGCTAGCTCCTGAGGCCTTCACATAAAAAGATTTAATTTCTTGTACCTTAAATCTCTCCTGTTCTCCATGAAAATCCACACAGAAACACAAGGAAAATCTTCTGGGTTAGCTCACCCAGCTGTGAGACTGCACCGTGACACTTCTGCATTGTAGGTAGGTATATGGGAGAGGCACTCTGAAGTCACCCACTCTGGGATTCTTTTGGCCTGGCTGAACCAGCACGTGACATACTGCCCATGACCCTGTGTTAAACAGAGGAAGACACAAGGTCACAGACTAACGGCCTGAGTCCAGCAAGAACTTCCGCCTCTGAGAGAAAGCTCTTGTGTGTACTTTTTTAATCCACTGATGATGCCAACTTTTAAATTGGTTCATGTTCACAGTGCTCTATCTAACCTAGTGATTTTATGGATCTCTGCATATTCAAAGGCTTTATCTATTTCTTTATCTGACCACTTTCCATAGATAAAAAGTATTTTCTCCTAATCTGTAGAAAAATGAAATAACAAAGACATATCAAACTTTCACTTGGGAGAATCTGGCTACGCAAACTTATTCTTCTATTGTATTTTCATACAGATGATATTGTGATCTTTTCTGAGATAGGATAACTAATAAACTAAGTGCATCCTTATGACATAAGGAGTTGGGTAGCAGAGTAGAAACATGACCTACCATTAGCAGATGATGGTATCATTTTTGTATACAAAGGCCCACACTTTCCTTTTTCAACAATACAGATATCCTGCCCTAGTTTTTTTTTTTTTTATTTTTTAAAGAGGAGAAAGGTAATTTCTTGGAACTTCTGCATAGCATTGTCCCAGTACATAAACCCTTCTAGTTCTTCCTCACTATCCACAGAAAGCTAATAGACATAAAAGATAAAAGCTAGGCTTAAGCAAGCCTCCTTTATCTAATGGACAAGTTCACTAAGAAGAATGTGGGGCAATGAGAATGAAAAGTACATGGTAATAACCCAACTGGAGGATCACAGACAGAGTCTAAAAGAACCTTAGAGATCCGCTGGTCCATGCCTGTCATTTCACAGAATAATTCCATGGTTAAAATACCAAGAAAAAGAGCCATCCAATTGCAACATTAACCTTAAATTTAAAACGCCAGTTGTGACCGATGATCTTTCTGCTATATCTGCGTTTAGCACTAGGTGTTGCTCTACTGCTATTTATAGATCAGCTTTTCTTTGATACATAGCAGGAATTGAACCTCCTAATTTGAGTTCCATTCTGCAAATGCTGTTTCTAAGATTATGCTCTGCTACTACATTATATGTTATGTTGAACAAACTTCATTTAAATGACGTAGGTATAGCATACTGAATCTACTGAAACAGCCACTCTGGAAAAAAGTGATCAATACATGCCAGGGAAAGGCTATTCCAAAGCTAACTTTTCAAATTGTCCTAATTCAAATATTTACTTAAACTCTGTTTTTATATTGTGTGCAATACAAGGGGAATGACATTGTTAGCTGTGTGTTTCCTGGAACTGACCATCTGCTACAAGGCCACAGATAAAGTTTGTTTATAGAAAAACAAAATATGAAAAAAAAGTTTACCACTGTTCTATTTGAGGTTTAATACTCCCACACATACTAAGTGGGAGAAAGGACAACTTTCTAGAATATTTCTTTCTCCGTGACAACAGAGGACAGAAATACTTTAACCCCCTCTAGTGACAGATGAATCATTACATAGATTAGTTCAGTTGTTCAGAATTGAATGATAATACCACAAGGACAGACAGGTCATGCTTCAAGAAGTTTATAGTTTAGGAAGAGAGCAAATTTTCAATTCACCTGTAAGTTTTAAAGGGTATAAAATTCAGCTGTTGGGCTTCCCTGGTGGCGCAGTGGTTGAGAGTCCGCCTGCCGATGCAGGGGACATGGGTTCGTGCCCCGGTCTGGGAAGATCCCACATGCAGCGGAGCGGCTGGGCCCGTGAGCCATGGCCACTGAGCCTGCGCGTCTGGAGCCTGTGCTCCGCAATGGGAGAGGCCACAACAGTGAGAGGCCCGTGTACCGCAAAAAAAAAAAAAAAAAAAATTCAGCTGTTAAGTGTGACTCTTCAACATCGTTACTTGGTTCTTTCAACTTGGGTCAATTTGGTATAAACCTCAGCATAAATGTTCCAAATTCTACAAGTTACATATGCTATACTTATCTAATCTGAATTTTAAATCTTTGGGATATATGTAACAAAACAATGTCTAGTATATTGTTGCTAAATGTTATTTCTCAGTTTTGATATTTACCAATAACTATTTGTAAGACCAATAATCAGGCAACGATGTTAATAACAGCCCTAGGTTTTTATCAAAAAGGAAAGTGGCAGCCTGAAGCCCAGAGTGGGAGAGTCGTAATCATGCTCTAATCAGAGCTTAGAGCAAAGAGAGAGAGAAACAGTTCATGCAAAGCTAGCTGCTGGGATCCATAGTGTAAATCCTTCAATACAGTCCTAAAGAGAGGGTTTCTTCTAATTTTTATAGTTTGGGCTTCAGGCTGAAAAAACTGAGTCCTTGGTTGAAATTTGACTTTCTTACAAAATATACTTTTCAGCTCTCTCCCTAGCACAAACGCAGCTCTTCTTTTCTGAGGATTCTGTTTTCTTTACATCCTTTGAGGATAAAACTATACTTTGTGGTTTTTATACCATATTCACTTAGGATATTTAAAAACAGAGTAAACTCTACTTTTTCTCCCAATTCTCTCTTCACAGAGGTTCTCCTTTCCCCACCCCTTACAGCCTCAGTGATAATGTAAAATAGTTTCCACTATTAGTTTTGCACTTCTGTCAGGCTCCATATTAAAGATGGGCAATTTTTCAAAAGTGATAGGTCAAACTCCTGATCCATGTTCTTGTAAACTTGGGGTAGGAAGATGTTTACGTGTTAAGAGAATTGTCTATTTTCTCCAAAGGGGAGAGGGGGAAGAATTTTTGAAAGAATCCATTTTGGAAATCAATGTTTAGTGAATGGCAGGACGGAGAGGCCAGTAGGTGCCGAGGAAATTTCTGCCATCTCTAGTCAGACCCACGTCTACATGGACCATTTATAGGTAAGTCTGTGGGTGTGTGCGTAGTGGATAAGAACAGTAAGAGCTATGAAAATACACTTACCATTCACACACACACACAAATTACAAAATGCTTACCCTTCATTTTTCTTAAGACTAAATTAACCAAAGCTTAAAAAAAAATTCTGCTGTATGAGCTCTTCTAATGTCACCTACTAATCTCTTCCATCCCTTTCAATCCTCCAAGCAGGTTCCATCTGCATGATTCCAAAGAGGTGAACATGGGTCCTGTTCCTGCTTAAAAATTGTTTCCAGCCTAGCTTAACCACCTCTAACGTTCAAGTTCATTCCAAGATTGAGACAAAATCTCTCTATCTAAAGCAAAATAAAAGCTAAATTCCAACCTTTTGGCCTCATTTCATGTTTTATTATTCTACGTTAAATTCCTACCTTTTGGCCTCATTTCATGTTTTATTATTCTATGTTTCCTAATAATACATTTTGTAAATATTGAAATGGGCACACGTTCTGTGTACCAGAGGCAAGGCTATGCACAGTTAACGCAAGTCGCGATCCTCAGAAGAGGTCCATTTCAGGCCACATGCAATTTACATTTTTTCCTCCTTCTTGATATAGCAAAAAGAAAAAAAATCTAGAAAACATTATAGAATCCAATTATATGCATTTTTAGGCCAATGATAAAGCATAGGCTTTTAATGCTCACAGTAGGGACAGAGCTGGCCTGAGCTGCAGCCTGGGGATGTGTAAGCTGACGTACAGCTGTGATATTCACAAATCAGAAAATGTGGGGACCGCATTATTACAAGGTGCTACTAAAAAGCTTATTAAAGTAGCATTATTAAAGCCTAGAGATGTTTGCTTAATACCAGCTAAGCTCACACACACTTGAAGAATTCATTTTATGTGTTTTAATAATAATAATAGAAATAAAAATTTCCCCCCAATCTGCTTACTTATTTCTTGTTAATTCTTGGTTAGAGAAAACAGTAATTATAAGAAAGACATTTCAAAGAGCACGTACATTTGCGTCAAATAAAAGAAGTATTTACAACATAGATTTAATTATGCTTTTTAAAACGTAATTATTTCAGTTAGACAAACCTTGTGCTCTATTTCCTTAAAGGAGAGGTTCGCAACATTTTGGGGGTGCACTTTCAGTGAGCAAAAGCCTTCCTTTTGAATACCCACATCAAAGTAACTTTGGAATGAGCAATCAGTAGTTTCTCCCTGATGTGGTAAATGTGGTGTTTTTAAACAGAGGACACTCTATAGCACAGGTGAGTTACCTTTTATCGGCACTTCCTCATGATGAATGATAAAGAAAGATGCTCTTTGAAGTGCATCGGTTTCCTCTTCAGATTTTTTTCAAAATACTTCAAAACACTGAATCCCTGGGCAACACTATTTTCCTGTGACTTTACTCCTGCCTGTAGAATTGTAGGACTCTGCCCCAATTCTGCAGGAGAATGTTTCCTGTCTCCCTCTGGGAGTCTGCTATTCTTGCAGCAGAGGCTCCTCCATTCATTTCCTCCAGCTGCCTCTAGGCGGCCCTGTGCCCTGTGCCTTCATCCAGCAGCTGAGGTGATGCTCCAGCTGCTGCATGTCCTTGGCAGATAGCTGCAGTATGATCTAGTCCATTATCTTTGGACCAGGCCTCTGGCCTTGACTCTCCTTCCTTGTGAGTCTTCTTCCCCAGGGGAGTCCACAGCCTCGTACACATACAGCTGGCCCTGGAACCTCCCTAGGTTTGTCTGAATTTGCAACAGTTCAGGCTGGCCTGGGGGCCCTCAGTTATATAAAGATTGGGGCTCGCACTGTCAGTCACCAACTGCTTGGTGCTTAGCTACAGAAAGATAGGAGGAAAGGGATGGCGGGAGGGTGGGAAGAGGAAGAAAGGAGGTGGGGGGAGGGAGGGAGGAGGAAAGAAGGAAAAGAAGAAAGAAAGAAATTTTAAAAGGATGAAAGAAAAGGACTGGAAATGAAAATTCTAAAAGGTACATGTTTCCTGTCTGTAAGAAGTTTATTATCTACTTGGTTATAATTATTCATAGCTAAATACACTGCAAATTTCATAACAAGATGACTAAATCAGGGCATATCTAGATGCCAGCTTAAAGACTATTTGCAAACAGACAATCGATATCAATCAAGCCAGCCAATAAGTTCCTCTTATAGGACATGTCATTGCAAAAAACAGCTTCTCTGCCTAGGACCAAATCTAAGTTTATGGTTTTAGTAAATGAAAGGAGAAAAACTTTTTCTATCCATCAATCTTTTTTTTTTTAAGATTTTTTTTTAATGTGGACCATTTTTAAACTCTTTATTGAATTTGTTACAATATCGTTTCTGTTTTATGTTTTGGTTTTTCAGCCCCGAGGCATGTGGGATCTTAGCTCCCTGACCAGGAATTGAACCTGCACCCCTGCATTGGAAGGTGAAGTCTTAACCAATGGACTGCCAGGGAAGTCCCTATCCATCAATCTTAAATTCAACTGTGGCCTGGACTTCAGAAATAAGTTTAGTGCTAACGATTTTTGAAAGTCCTTATGCAATATTTTTTCACCAATACTCTCATAGAGGAGGAAATTGCAAGTTAGGGAAATTGCGTAAAGTATTTAGTCTTTAGCTGATCTAAGTATTGGGTCTGAAGAAGTGTGTGAACTTCAAAGACACCAGCAGTCATAGCATTGCTCACCTGGCACTGAAGAATGTCTCCCAAATTCTCTGGGATGAGGAACATCTCTTCTTCCCCCACCCTCCCCCATTCAATGAAACTGGGCCAATTAGAGCACAAATATACAAGTAAAAAGGGTTGTCATCTAATTAGAGAATGAGGGAATACTGTCTACCTGTTCCACATGTGACATTTTTATTAACACTGCCTAACATCATGGTAGCTTTGGGCCAGGCAGGCAGCACTCTTAGGTCTTACTGAGCTTGCAGTCAGCTGAAGCTCTCAGGTGTGTTACTGTACCAGCTCTTCAGGCATCTCCCATGCCATATATACAGCACTGATTTGTCGAACTGGACACTTATCGCTCCTTAATTTCTTGGTAATGTTCACCCACTCTCCTATTCTACTGAAATCAGTGTGAATCTTGATTCTGATATTTTCCCTCAGTTTCCCTCTGCAAACTTAATAAAGACAAATTTGTTACTGCCATCTACTTTATTTAGATGAAGCTACCTGGAATCCTGCGGCAATCTGCTAAAGGTCTTGTTCCAGGCTGATAATCACACATTACTAGAAACACTTTTGGGGAGTGATTATTCAATCAGTTTTGGTTCCACATAATAAAATAATCAGAAATACCATGTATATGTATTCTCCTAATTTACCAGTAGCTCTAGCCAAATATTACATCAGGCTTGTTTATGATAACTAATTCTGAGGAAACCCTTGCTGGCTCATCTGAACTTCCTCATCTGAGCAAAATAATATTCATGAGTAGTTTTCTGCTTATAAAAGTAATAAGAGGCTCTTTGTAAACAGGGTTTGGTTTTTTTTTTGTTTTTTCTGTTTGTTTGTTTGTTTTGCGGTACGCGGGCCTCTCACTGTTGTGGCCTCTCCCGTTGTGGAGCACAGGCTCAGCGGCCATGGCTCACGGGCCCAGCCGCTCCACGGCATGTGGGATCCTCCCGGACCGGGACACAAACCCACGTCCCCTGCATCGGCAGGGGGACTCTCAACCACTGTGCCACCAGGGAAGCCCCCTGTAAACAGGGTTTTAAAATAAATGCATAAAGAAGAAAACAAAGCCATATGAAATCTCACCACCTACCACTGTAAACAGTTTGGTAACTTCCTTTCAGCTTGCTCCTTCCGTGTCCACTCCTCTCTCTCCCTCCTCTCCATGCACATACCTTATTCAATCCCCTCTGACATTCACTCTGTGCCTTCCCATCCCCCAGATCAAGTAACTGGATAATAGTCACCTGGCACTTTAAGAGTATATGGGTACAACAAAACCTGGAAAAAAAAGGGTAAGAGAATTTTGACCTTTAAGATCAAACGCTGCAAGACTAACTCTTAAACAGAAATGTCTGCGTGCATACTTGTAGAGTGATTATTCTTGAAACAGGTCAGAGTAAGTCAAGGACAACTGAGGTGTAGACTTGGACTTACATAGTCAGGAGCAGCCGGAGTTCAAGAGGACATGGCCCCAGCCGCTCATCTGCACCAGGGAGCCACCTGGGTGCCAAGTCAGTGCCCAGGTGTTCTCGCCGATGCCCAGTGGAAGCCACCAGTCGGTAGTGGCCAATTGTCCTGCAAGTTATACCCCTCTGTGGCCAAGGCTTTTTCACACGTGACACAGCCCTCTCTCTTCAATGGCCCAAATGATATTGGAGGAACAGGTAACTCAGATTTCATCAGCCCAAAGCCCTATCTGTGTTGAATGAATTTGAGGCCCAAGTAAAACCGTTGCCAACTGCCCTCCAAAAAACCCCCTTCAACATGTATACATATATCATCATATACATGTGTATTTATCTATAGCTGTACTGTACACTTACACCTCTATACCTCTGGGTACTTGTCAGCCCAAGGCTCTGCCATTGCAGCTGCCTGGTCTCTGCCACACTGAGGTGCTGCTACCATCCCCACAGCTAGAAATCTACTGAAGCCCTTCTCACCCCCCCCTTCCAAGGCTCCACCGCTGAAGGCCAACCTCCCCACTGTTCTGAGTCCCGGTGCCCTCAGCCCTCCCATCCCTTGGCAGCTCAACATCTGCTCAGACAGCACTGAGCTGGAGCGCTGTTTTGTTCCATACAGTTTTTCCTCCTCGGGTGCACACGAGCTCCGATATCTTACTGTGCTTTATTTTTATATTTTAAAACGTCCAGCGAGGTTAAATACTTTTTCATTTATTTATTTGCCATCTTTAAGTTTCTTTTGCAAACTGACTGTGTAGCTCATTTTTCTGTTTGTCTTCTTTTATGTGCCCCCCAATTACAAGCAAACCCTTTTCTCAAATATTGGGAAATCATCTCTTTAGAGGTCCATTGCCCTGAGGTCACTGAACAGCCTTATTAATTCCTGCATGGAGTAAAAAAAAATATATAGGTCTAACTATGTCTTCCCTTCGCTATCTCTGGAATTCCCACTTCAGTAACCTTTTCATCAAAATTATGAAACCCTAATAAATCTTAGGGTTCTATGTAGCTCAGTTCACACAGTCATTGTTAAAGAATGGCAGTCCAGGGCTTCCCTGGTGGCGCAGTGGTTGAGAGTCCGCCTGCTGATGCAGGGAACACGGGTTCGTGCCCCGGTCCGGGAAGATCCCACATGCCACGGAGCGGCTGGGCCCGTGAGCCATGGCCGCTGAGCCTGCGCGTCCGGAGCCTGTGCTCCGCAACGGGAGAGGCCACAACAGTGAGAGGCCCGCGTACCGCAAAAAAAAAAAAAAAAAAAAAAAAAAAAGAATTACAGTCCAACAACAACAAAGAGTAATTTTAGAAGATTTCTGATATTTGTATATCACAAAGACCATAAAAAGGGTTCCAATTCATACCCCCAGCAACACAGAGCTCAAGCCCTTTCGTGCAGCCGCACCGGATCCTCCTCTTGGCTCCGTGCTCTGACACTTTCCCTCTACTCCATTTCCCACACAAGTTTTCTTCCTCTCTCTTCCCCACTGTCTCCTAGATCTTCATTTTGTAGATAGCTTAGCCTCTCTGTCTGAGTCCTCTCTTCTTTTATATCTATCTCTCCTGCCTGGTTCCTTCCTACTCATTTTCCTAATTACAAGTCACAAAGGTGAGGAAGTTGACTAGGCACATTCACACCTTGATCAATTTTGTTCTTGTAACATTTGAAACATTTGACAAAGTCCACTACCATCTGCCAGCAACCACAGGCCTAAGATACCATCAGGAGCAACAGTTTGCACCTGCATGGAAATAACTCTACATAAGAGAGCTATTAACACTTCAAGCTAATTAACTCCAACCCTGCCATCTCTCCTGTACCCTTGGCCAGCTCCCCAACTGCAAATGTACTGGTTATTCATACTCTGGTGTGCTGTGTTTTATCTTTTTTGCCTCATTAGCTCCAACACTAAACCTACCTCTGGGGCCTTCTTATGGTGCTCTGTTGCCCTCTAAACAAACCTCTCATCCTGAAATACTCACAGAACAATATCATGTGTCTTGCACTCCTGTAATGCTACTCTATTCAGTGCAGCCTGATGGAAGGAGGCCACTGTGGGATTGGGGAACCATGTTCACATAATAAAAACTTATCCCTCTTTTTGACAAAAACTCTTTGAAATGATTTCATCTGCAGTTTGAAAATGTTTGTGGCCCTCCTGTTTATGAGTATGGATTACATGCAAAAGTTACAAGGTTAAAAATAAAAGGCAGCCCTTAATAAATATTTGTTAAACTAGTAGAAATATTATTTGTATGGGCCAGTTGCAGATATTCTAAAATGGTTAAGAGGAATTAGTGGACTTAGATGGGACCCAAATCTATAATATCAAGTACAATCAGTATGCCAAAGTATACTTTCTTTGTTGAGTTACATTTTCTTTCTTGCTGAAAACTTGGATATCAGTTTTTATTTTCCAGTATTCTGGTGATTTTCATCTTCTCCATGACTCTGCAAATGTTACCAAGCACAGATTCTGCAATTGCATCTACAATGTTTTTAGTGAACTGGAATGTCAAGCATCTGTGTTTAGAATCCAAAACTTAGGAGGAGCTAAGAGTTCTCTTCCTATCTGATTCTTCACTTATCTTAGCCTTAACCCTTGTGGTTGTTCTCAATTTTTTAGCTTGAAAGTTACTCCCTTAGATAAAGACAGGCTAAAATGGAAATTAAATACTTCTGCTTTCTTTTTGCATCTCTACTGGCTTCATCTCTTCTTCCTCCTATTTCTTGTTCCAACCATTGCTTTATAAGATAGTCTTTCTTTTTTTTTGGCTGCGTTGGGTCTTCGTTGCTGTGCACAGACTTTCTCTAGTTGCGGCGAGCGGGGGCTACCCTTCGTTGCAGTGTGCGCGGGCTTCTCATTGCGGTGGCTTCTCTTGTTGTGGAGCATAAGCTCTAGGCACGTGGGCTTCAGTAGTTGCAACATGCAGGCTCAGTAGTTGCAGCACGTGGGCTCAGTGGTTGTGGCTTGTGGGCTCTAGAGTGCAGGCTCAGTTGTTGTGGCACACGGGCTTAGTTGCTCTGTGGCATGTGGGATCTTCCCAGACCAGGGATCGAACCTGTGTCCCCTGCATTGGCAGGAGGATTCTTAAACACTGCATCACCAGGGAAGTCCCTATAAAATAGCCTTTTAAAGTTGAACTTAGTATTTGTCATGAGTCTCCACTTAATCAGGGCTTGAGCCCTTTTAACAAAATTCTTACTCTTTTGGTTTTGGTTCCCTCTTTCTATCTTTTCTATCTATGCTTTAGAGGGCTAGGAAACTCCAGGAACATTCCTTGAAGAGTCTCTTGTTATGCAATCATGTCAAAATTTCTCTAAATATTTTTTGAAATCTGCTTTTCTAATGTTTAGAGTTTGTGTGTGAGTAGGCTCAGGGTTCTCATTTTTGGCTACTGTAAATGCTAAGAAAAAAGTAGACAAGGGCTTCCCTGGTGGCGCAGTGGTTGAGAGTCTGCCTGTAGATGCAGGGGACACGGGTTCGTGCCCTGGTCCGGGAGGATCCCACATGCCATGGAGCGGCTGGGCCCGTGAGCCATGGCTGCTGGGCCTGCGCGTCCGGAGCCTGTGCTCTGCAGCGGGAGGGGCCACAGCAGTGAGAGGCCCGCGTACCGCAAAAAAAAAAAAAAAAAAAAGTAGACAATTTCTGATCTCAAATCAACGACATAACTTTAAACTCTAAGGAAATAGTAAATAACAAAATAAACCCAAAGCCAGCAGAAGGAGAGAAATGAAGATTAGAGCAGAGATAAGTGAAATAGAGAATAAAAGAACAATAGATAAAATCAATGAAACTAATTGTTGCTTCTTTGAAAAGATCAACAAAATTGACAAAACTTTAGCTGGATTAAGAAAAAAAGAAGACTCAAATTACCTAATTAGAGATGCAAGTGGGGACATTACTACTGATTCTACAGAGATAAGAGAGCGCTAAGAACAATTGCATGTCAAAAAATTGGATAACCTAGATGAAGTGGACAAATTCCTAGAAACACAAAACTTACCAAGACTAAATCACGAAGAAATAGAAAATCTGAATAGACCCAAGATTAATAAGGAGATTGAATCAGTAATCAAAAATCTCCCCAGAAAGAAAAGTCCTAGACCTGATGGCTTCACTGGTGAATTCTACCAAACATTTAAAGAAGAGCTAATACCAATCCTTCCCAAACTTTTCCAAAAAACTGAAGAAGAAGAAACACTTCCTAACTCATTCTATGAGGCCAGCATAAATCTGATACCAAAGCCAGACAAAGGCATTACAAGAAAAGGAAACTACAGACCAATATCCCATATGAACATTTATGCAAAAATCTTTAACAAAATACTAGCAAACAGAATTCAATAGCATATTAAAAGGATTATACACCATGACCAAGTGGGATTTATTCCTGGAATGCAAGGATTGTTCAACATATGAAAATCGATCAATGTAATACATTACATCAATAAAATAAGGAAAAAACCCAACTTAATCATCTCAACTGATGCAGAAAAACATTTGACATAATTCGACACCCTTTCATCATAAAAACACAACAACATAGGAATAGAAGGAAACTACCTCAACAAAAGAAAAACTATACACTTGACTCTTGAACAGCAAGGGGGTTAGGGGCACCAACCCCCTGCACAGTTGAAAATCTGTGCATTACTTTACAGTCGACCCTCGGCATCCGCAGTTCTGTACACATGGATTCAACCAACTGTGAATCGTGTAGTATCATAGTATGTATTTATTGGGAAAAAATGTGTGTATAAGTGGACCCACACAGTTCAAACCCATGTTGTTCAAGTGTCAGCTGTATATGAAAAGCTATGTTTCATATATGAAACAGCAAACATCATAGACAATGGTGAAAGACTGAAAGCTTTTCCTCTAAGATTAGGAACAAGGCAAGGATGCCCACTTTCACCACTTCTATTTAACATAGTACTGGAAATTTTAGCCAGAGCAATTGGATAAGAAAAAGAAATAAAAGGCATACAAGTTGGAAAGGAAGAAGTAAAATTATCTCTGTTTGCAGATGATATAATCTTATGTGTAGAAAACCCTAAAGACTCCACAAAATAGTTGTTAGAACTAATAGGTGTATTTACCAAAGTTATAGGGTACAAAGTCAACACACAAAAATAAATTGCATTTCCCATCAGCAGCAACATGCATTGACCTGGAGATTATCATACTAAGAAGTAAATCAGAGAGAGAAAGACAAATATCATATGATATCACTTATATGACAAATCTAAAAAAAATGATACAAATGAACTTATTTACAAAACAGAAACAGACTCACAGACATAGAAAACAAACTTATGGTTCCCAAAGGGGAAAGATGGGGTCGGAGGAGGGATAAATTGGGAATTTGGGATTGACATATACATACTACTATATTTAAAATAGATAACCAACAAGGACTTGCTGTATAGGTCCTTTTGCTCGATATTCTGTAATAACAATGGGAAAAGAGTTTGAAAAAGAATAGACATATGCGTATGTATAACTGAATCACTTTGCTGTACACCTGAAACTAACACAACATTTTAAGTCAACCATAGCACAATATAAAACAAAAATTAAAAAAAATAAAGTGTACCTTTTTAGCATAAAAAATAAGCTGCATTTCTATACATGAACAATGTCAAAAGAAAATTAAGAAAACAATTCCACGTATAATAACATCAAAAATAATAAAATACTTAGTAATTAGCTTATCCAAGGAGGTGAGACATATGTACAGTGAAAACTATTAAACGTTGCTGATGGGAATTCCCTGGTGGTCCAGTGGTTAAGACTCAGCACTCTCACTGCTGTGGCCCAGGTTCAATCCCTGTTCAGGGAACTAAAGATCCTGTGAGCTACAAAGCATGGCCAAAAAAAAAATTATAAAAAAAAGTTGCTGAAAAAAATTAAAGAAGACATAAATAAATGGAAAGACGTCCCATGTTCATGGATTAGAAGACTTAACATTATTAAAATGTCAATACTACTACAATCAATAATTGATTCAATGCAATCTCTATCAAAATCCCAATAATGGGGCTTCCCTGGTGGCGCAGTGGTTGGGAGTCCGCCTGCCGATGCAGGGGACATGGGTTCGTGCCCTGGTCCGGGAGGGTCCCACATGCCGTGGAGCGGCTGGGCCCGTGGGCCATGGCCACTGGGCCTGCGTGTCTGGAGCCTGTGCTCCGCAATGGGAGAGGCCATGGCAGTGAGAGGCCCGCATACTGAAAAAAAAAAAAAAATCCCAATAATGATTTTTTTCCAGAAATAGAAGAACCAATCCTAAAATTCATATGGAATCTCAAGGGACCCTAAACAGCCAAAACAATACTGAAAGAGAAGAACAAAACTGGAGGACTCACGCTTCCTGATTTCAAAGCTTACTATTAAGAGCTACAATAACCAAAATCAAGCGTGGTATTGGCACACAGATAGACATATGCACCAATGGGATAGAATGGACAGTCCAGAAATAAACCCTTACATATATGGTCAAATGAGTTTTGAAAAGGATGCCAAGACCATTTAATGGGGAAAGGACAATCTCTTCAAAAAACGGTGCTGGGACAACTGGATATCCACATGCTAAAGAACGAAGTTGGACCCTTATGTAACATCATAAACAAAAATGAATTCAAAGTGGATCAAGGACCTAATTTATGACCTAAAACAATGAAACTCTTGGGAGGGCTCCCCTGGTGGTGCCGTGGGTTAAGAATCCACCTGCCAATGCAGGGGAAACGGGTTCGAGCCCTGGTCCAGGAAGGTCCCACATGCCGCGGAGCAAGTAAGCCTGTGCGCCACAACTACTGAGCCTGCACTCTAGAGCCTACAAGCCACAACTACTAAGCCCACGTGCCACAACTACTGAAGCCTGTGTGCTTAGGGCCCGTGCTCCGCAACGAGAGGCCACCGCAGTGAGAGGCCTGTGCACCGCAATGAAGAGTAGCCCCTGCTCGCCGCAACTAGAGAAAGCTCGCGTGTAGCAAAGAAGACCCAATGCAGCCAAAAATAACTAAATAAATAAATTAAAGTATAGAATCTTAAAAAAAAAAGAAACTCTTGGGAGAATAAATAAGACAAAATCTTCATAATATAGGATTTGGCAATGATTTCTTAGATATAACACTAAAGGCGCAGGTAACAAATGAAAAAGTAGACAAATTGAACTTCCTGCAAATTAAAAAAAAAATTATGCATTGAAAGACACTATCCACAGAGTAAAAAGGCAACCCACAGAATGGGAGAAATTATTTGCAAATTATGTATTTGATCAGGGAATAATATCCAGACCATAGAGAGGACTTCTAAAACTCCACAACAACAACAACAACAAACAACAAACCCAATTCAAACATAAACAAAGAACTTCAACAAACATTTCTCCAAAGAAGATATGCAAATGGCCAATAAGCACATGGAAAGATGCTCAACATCACTAATCATTAGGAAAATGCAAAACAAAACTACAACCAGATAGCAACCCACAACCATTAGGATGGCTACTTTCGAAAAAACAGAAAATAACAAGTGTTGGTGAGGATGTGGAGAGACTGAAACCCTGTGCACTGTTGGTGGGAATGTAAAATAGAATAGCCAATGTGGAAAACATTATGATTTCCTCAAAAAATTAAAAACAGAATTATCATATGATCTAGAAATTCCACTTCTGAGTATATACCCAAGAGAATTGGAAAAAGGGTCTCAAAGAGATATTTGTACAGCCATGTTCATAGCAGCATTATTAAAACGTGGAGCAATCCAAGGGTTCATTGACTGATGAATGGATAAGCAAAATATGGTATATACATATAGTGGAATATTATTCCATCTTAAATAGGAAGGAAATTCTGCAATATGCTACAATATGGATGAACCTAAAGAACATTATGCTAAGTGAAATAAGCCAAACACAAAAAGACAAAATGCTGTGTGATTCCACTTATATAAAGTACGTAGAGCAGTCAAAAATCATAAAGTCAGAAAATGAAATGGTGGTTGCCAGAGGCTGGGGGAAGGAAAGAAAGGAGAGTTATTGTTTAATAGGTGTAGATTTTCAGGTTTGCAAGATGAAAAGAGTTATTTGTATGGATGGGGGTGGTGGTTGCACAACCACATGAATGTATTTAATGCCACTGAACTGTACACTTAAAAATAGTTAAGATGGTAAATTTGATGTTACATGTATTTCATAATTTAAAAAATTGAAAAAAATAGACATTTTCTGTCAAGATTTTCCTCATTCCTATGTTACCAACCAGTTCCTGTGGGTCAAAATTAAATCCTGAATAGCAGATCTCTTTTATCGCAAAGAAATTGTGAAAGTTTGTTTTCCTGTCACAGCTGACGGAACTGTGGCCCACAAGCAAGGCAGAATGGCGACATCCTTTTACCAGAACGAGAACTGCAGTGATGTCGCCATTCTGTCTTGCCTGTGGGCCACAGTTCCATCATCTGTGACAGGAAAACCCTACGCCATCTATATGCTTTATTCCTAAAACAATTGTCACTTTTTAAATCTTTGTCTTCTTTTTTCCTCATCCCCTCCTTTTGGCTCATCTACTTCCTACAAGTGTATGATTTCTCAATTTAGAAAACTGAAGATTTAGCCTTTCTATTCCTCTATTTCTTTGAACATATTTTAACTCGTTCATTTTGTCTTCAATGTGTATATACAAAATTTTGGTGATACACATGTAATTTGTGTAAAACTATAAAATTACATTGCTTACTATTCATATGCAGTAATTGGTCTACAGTTAGCTAAATTGCATGAAAACAATACCCAAAAGGGATAAAAAAGAAAGTAACATATTCCTCATTTACAGCTATTGAACCTCAACTGCGTTTCAATATTCATTACAAAAGTCAATCTTTCTTGGGACTTCCCTGGTGGTCCAGTGGGTGAGACTCCGCACTCCCAATGCAGGTGGCCTGGGTTCGAGCCATGGTCAGGGAACTAGATCCTGCATGCATGCCGCAACTAAGAGTCTGCATGCTGCAACTAAGAAGCCTGCATGCTGCAACTAAGAAGTCCGCAAAAAAAGATCCCACGTGCTGCAACGAAGATCCCGCATGCCACAACTAAGACCCAAAGCAGCCAAAATAAATAAATATTAAAAAAACAAAAAAAAGTCAATCTTTCATAAATGCTAGCCTAACAGATTTGTTAAGTTCTGGATTTGTAAATAAAGTTATGAGAAAAGATTCCTTAGTTTGTGTATGTCATATATATATATGTATATTTAAATATTTATTCATTTATTTGGCTGCGTTGGGTCTTAGCTGTGGCATGCAGGATCTTTCCTAGCAGCGTGTGGGCTTCTCTCTAGTTGTGGTGCACGGGGTCCAGAACCCACGGGCTTAGTTGTCGCCCCCCATCCCGCATGTGGGATCTTAGCTCCCTAACCAGGGATCGAACCCGTGTCCCCTGCATTGGAAGGTGGATTCTTAACCACCGGACCACCAGGGAAGTTCCTGTATATGTTATATATTAATCAATATATTTTCATAGGGTTCAAGTCTGTAGAAATCATTTTATAGTGACCAACCAAAAGAATAATGTAAGACACACTCTGATTAGGATTTATTTCTGTTTAGTGCCTGCAAATCAGAATTTCTAAGAGCAAATTGTTTTGGGCTAAATATATTTATATTTTTAATTTAATTAAAAAATTTTTTATTGAAATCTAATTGATTTACTCTAAGAGCAAATATTAAACTGTACAACTCAGAGGAAATAACTACTCTTACAATTCCCTGCAGAGCAGGGAGAAAATATTACATTTTTATTTATTTTTATTTTTAAAAATAAGGGAGTTAAGTCTTAATAAAATATTTTGGTAGACACAGGCATCCTTCCTCAAGTTTTTCTTCAAGTAAAAATAATTAAAATAATGTGAGGAAAAAAATATGGCAACCAAATGTCAGCAAATAATTGTGGAAGATGCATAAATCATATTGTGGAAGAATTGAAGAAACAAGTGTTAGAACAAGTTTTTCAGCATGGGAGCCTTTCTATACAGTTGGAGGAAAGAATGAATATTTCTACAGTGTCTGGGCTTATGTTGGATTCTGCTTTAATTAAATACTAGAAGTAATTTTCCTGTTTCACTTAAGCAGTGGCAATCAGCAGAGGTTATACTGTCCCACTGGAACATTTTGGAAATGGGGTGTATTCTTGACCAACACAGTGACTGGGGGGCACTTACGGGCATTTAGTGAGTGGAGGCCAGCGATGCTAGAGATCTGTTATTCATGGAATGGTCTTGTACACTGAACAATTGTCCCTGATCCCACACAACCTCCAAAGGTCTTATTGGACACTCATGTAAGTAAAAAACTCTGCTGAGTATCTGAGCCTAGAACCAACTCTGTTTCACATAGAAGTTCATAATATTGTTTGTATACTTTTCATATAGACTGCATTTTTGGAGAATGTAACTAGTGTACATTGAGGGAAAATTGTTCTTTGGAACTTTGCTAAGAGTTGTTCACAAACAATTCTTGTTCATTCAACAATCACGAACAGATTGTTCATAACTCACTTGGCAGCAAAACCTGACCTGAATTGATTTGAAGGTATTTGGAAAATTAAGTCACTGGTGGCAACACCTTTATCAGCTGACAATTTAACTGTCACATTCAAATATCAATATAAAGAAATGTGTTGACCCTCTCTACTCAAAGTGTCCAGCTTTAGGTAGACCAGCAGCTTCAGAATCACAAGCTTGCTAGAAATGCCCACTCCAGACATGTGAAATCAGAATCCACATTTTAACACAAGCCACAGGTGACTTGTATGCACATTGAAATTTGAGAAACAATGATGTAGACAATAATTAGGTGGAAATTTGTCTTTTAAAAGACCTATATTCATTATAGGGAATAAAAACATCTATCCCTCTTATTATGTCTTCCAGTGTGGTTTGTTTGAGAATTTTACATGTTGAGAGATACTCTACTCTTTTATAATTTACTTTCTCTTATTTCTCCTTTATTTTCAATACATATTTGTATTTTGTGAAATTATGAATTAATTCCACTTCAAGATAATAAGGAGGATGTTACAACAATAAAAAGGATGTGTTGCTCTTATAGGGCTGAAAGCTACCGAATAAAGCAAAGATGTACTGAAGGACAAAATATATTATCAGCATATATGAATTCCATAACAAAAACAATGTTTTATGGAAAAATTGTGACAATGTCACCACTGATGGAAGAGTTGCTTTGGCTGGAATAAAATTTGGATTCTGGGATAAAAATGCAGACAGCTTTAAAATAAATTTATTCATTGCATCATTCAGAGGCAAGAAGTTCTTGCAGCAAATAAGGTGAAGCTAAAAGTGTGCAAATTGCTATAAATATAGATACTATATCTACTGACATAGATAATGGTATAAAAATAAGACCTTTAGACTATAGCAAACTATTCACTGTTCTTAGTAGAGATGATGAGTAATGATGTTAACATTTTGTATCGCAGACAAGGTTACTGGTTTTATCATGGCTGAGTACGTTAAAGGAGTGACACACTTTATTTTCCAAAAACATTAGTGTTTCACACTCTGTCTTTTCTATAACAAGTGTCTATCAATTCTGTGACAGTAAAACAGAATTTAAAATTAATATTGTCTTCATAATAGAAGTGTCACTTTAATAACAAGTGGGAGAGTTTCTGCTTTTGAAGGAAACTCGGGCCATGGTGAAGGGCATAATGACAGCAGACCTTTGGAAGTGCTTCCTTCGTAACTGATTGACTTTGGAAAATATGTGTCATCTATAAAAATTCTCATATCTGTCCCCCTTAAAAAGCTTGGAAATAGAGATTTTTATTCAATTAAAGAATCTTCCCCAAAATGACTTTCAAATGGGTTTTGAATCTATTTGCTAAATACAGTTGTTAAAAACATAAAAATACAATGAATCTGATTAGTTGGCAAAAAAAACATTGTGCTCTAAGATACTGAATGAATTGGGAGGGGGTAGGGAAAAGGGTTTTAAAGTGTTCTTCCTTGTCTCCAGGGTCTACTCCATTCTGTTTTAATTCAGGTCTGTGATGCCCTATCTAAAATTCTAAAATCCAAAAAGTTCTGAAAACCAAGTTTTCTTCCGAACTCACTGCACAGGAAAATCGGACCTGAATTGATTCGAGGCTATTTACAGTTTTTACTTTTCCATCCAGTGTGTCTATTCATGTCTTTTGCTGCAGAAATATGAGGGTATTTAATTATGGGGTGCTGCCCCAAGCCTCACTGGGGCTATTATATATGATTATAATATAACATAATTATATAATATATAATTTTCCAAAATTCATAAAATTCTGAATATCCTAAATTCATCTGGTCCTAAGGGTTTTGGAGCTTGTGGACATGTGCGTGTGCGGTGGTGAATATAAGATGAGTAAAGAATTGAAAAGTATTTTTGATGATATGTCGGGGTCTTTTTCATTGTAAGGTTAAGGACTGATAATTCTGAAATTTGTTCCCTGAATTTTTGTTGTTAAAAGGATAATGAAGTCACATCTTTGGGCAGAGGGTCTATAATTCAAAGTGAGCATGTAAGTCAAATAGATTGTCCCACTAAAGAAATAATATATGTATGTATATATGTGTGTGTGTGTAAAATATATATTTTTTCTTTTTTTTCCACTTTGTTCTTGCAGAGGGTTCTGCATCCTGGAAACACCCAGAGCTCAGCTGAAGCTGAGAGCTGAGAGGTTTCTGAGAGATGCTTTTGCTGTATCTGGGTGTGAGGGCAGGACAGTCTCTACAGGCTTACAAACTAGACTAAGTCATGAATTTTTTTTTTTTGGCCGTACGCGGGCCTCTCACTGCCGTGGCCCCTCCTACTGCGGAGCACAGGCTCCGGACGCGCAGCCTCAGCGGCCATAGCTCACGGGCCCAGCCGCACGGGCCCAGCCGCCCCGTGGCATGTGGGATCCTCCCAGACCGGGGCACGAACCCGCATCCCCTGCATCAGCAGGCAGACTCTCAACCACTGCGCCACCAGGGAAGCCCTAAGGCATGAATTTGAAAGTGCACCTTTAGTGCGACAGATTATACAAGTGTGAAAACCTACATCAGCAACAATTTAGTGTGAATGTCCATATGATTACATTTCTACTGGAAAATAAAAAGTGATGCAGGCAAATGATAATGTTTTCCAAACCCCTTAGCTGTTAGCAAATGTTTGCCAAGAAAACACTTCCATAATTCTCTGGAGGTTCTAAAAGATTAGAAGGCACACAGGCAGGGACCCAAGTGGCTCTCACCCTGGGAAGTTTTGCCACTCTATTATCATTAAAGAAACCTTTTATAATATGTCCTTCTATTTCTATTCTTTTATTCTAAGTAAAAACATTTGCTGGTATAACAAACATAAATTTCTAAATCTAAACTGAACTAAGAAAGTGTAAAACCAAACAAATGTTTGTAGAAACATTTAAATTGGAAAATGCAAAGAATGCTAATGTGTAATAGAGTCTGAAGCTAGATGCTTTTGAGACTATAGGTACAATATCTGATTTCAACCAGCACTGAACTTATGATGTGAAAATCTGGATTTGTTGCATGTTTATTTGGGCAAAGGCTGAGTCAAAACTGGATGGGAAAGAAATCTGTCTTTAATTTTGAAATGGGAATATGTATGGTGTAGGAACTGGTCTAAAGGGTGGTAGAACTGAGGTCCACAGGGCAAAACTGCAATAAATCAAACTTACATTTCATAAACAAATAGGGCATTTGCCCAAGTGAAGATAAAAAATGCAACAGTACAGAGAACTCTACTCAATATTCTGTAATAACCTGTATGGGTAAATAATATGAAAAAGAATGAATATATTAATAACTGAATCACTTTTCTGTACACCTGACACTAACACAACATTGGAAATCAACTATACTCTAATAAAATTTTGTAAAAAATAAAATAAACTGAAAAAAATGCAGCAATAATGCTACTAATTGGACACCACTGATGCCTTCACTAATTCATCTCCCCAGGAATTTTGTATGGTCAGGGAATAACTAATGCCCTTGTCGAGTAAGCCTCCTCCTTAATATTTGGTTTTCCTTCCTTGGTTTTCCTGAATATTGGTTTCTTTCCTATCTACACCAAGATGCAGAATCTGATCCCTTCCAACACCTCCATGACTCTCACTCCAGTCCATCCTTCCTTGGACTGCTCCTTGGTCTTCATGCTTCTATCCTCACCCCCACGCAGTCTAGTCTCCAGATGGCAGTAGGTGTGCTCCTTCTAAAACAAAAGTCGCACTGTGTCCCTCTTCCGCCTCAAGATTTTCGTATCAATCAACATTAAATTCCACATATACACACTACTATATATAAAATAGATAAGCAACAAGGACCTACTGTATAGCACAGGGAACTCTACTTAGTACTCTGTAATGGCCTATATGAGAAAAGAATCTGAAAAAGAATATATATATATATCTGAATATATGTAGAATATATACATGCATCACCTGAAACTAACATGACATTGTAAATCAACTATACTCCAATAAAGTGAAACACAAAACATTCAATTCAAACCCCTTCCTCTTAGGAACTTGCACCCTGCCACCCCTCTGACTCCATTTTCTATCATTTTTCTCCCTGCTCACGCCACTCAATTCACCTTTGCCTCCTTACTCTTCCCTGGAAAATATCAAATATATTTCTACTTCATGGCCTTTGTACAACCATGAGGTTGATGCTCTTCCTCCAGACATCTGCAAGATTTGCTTCTTTTCTTCTGCTCTGGTGTCACCTTATCAGAGAAGCCTGATAAGGCTTTTCTCTGTCAGCTTCCCTCAACCTCATTCTGGAAGCCCTTGTCTTTTCCTTTACCCTGGTTTATATTTCTTCATAGTACCTTTCATCTCCTACATATTTCAGTCTGTCCTCCTACAGAAAAGCAGACGCTTCATTTGTCTTATTCATGTAGTACCTTCTTTTAAACTTAACATTATAAAAACCCACTATGTTGCAGCTACTAAAACAGTACCTGCAACATAGTGGTTTTTTATAATGTATGAATGAATGAAACTTTATACTTGATGTTAAGTTTAAAAGTTAAAAATACATAGATATGTTTGTATAAAACATGTTAGCTTTGAAAAACATGTTTTTCTTTATTATGGAGTCACAAAGCAATACTTCCTTGATATCTTTTTTTTACTGTGCAATTTATGGATTTGGGGGGAACTGATTACAGTTGATTTTATAGTTACTTGAATACAATTATAGCAACCAACTGACATACAATTGTATCATGCTAAACAAATATTCACTCTTTTAAATGATTTTGCATGTTTTCTCATTTAATAATCATGCTACTTTTATAAATGTACAAATCCATGAAAATGAATACAATTTTAAAAGATACATAAACATTGAAGATATAAAGATATTTTAAACAAGGTTTTAGACTTACCTACTGACAGTTAGGGCAGTTGGATCCTTTTGGGTCTTTGGATATGAAAACACTTCAAAGGGACTGGCTAAGGGTAACTGAGAAGATTACCTCTGATGTTTCAGCTCCAGTTGTAGGCATCAGTGCGGCCCCTTTTTAAAGAGTCACATGGTAGACAGCCCACAAACTGAGTGCTGTTGGGAGAAATCATGAAATGGATGAATGGTCCGCAGGAAGCTAAAATGAAGATCGAGAGTTACAATGCTTCTGTACACCTTAGCAATATCCACTCTGTTCCTCGTTCTCTCTTGAGAGTCCTGGTCCTAACCACTGTCACTTTTTTTTTTTTTTTTAAGCCTTGATAATCACATTATTCTCATCTTTCATTCCATCAGTGTTATGATGGCTAAAATGATTTATGTCAGCAGGTGACTGAGGATAAAATATCCTACTTCATACTCTGAGTTTCCAGAGTAGCATGTGTACTGTGATTAGTTAATTAGGATTCATAACGAATAAATGAAGTGCTAATCAGGGGACTGTTAGGTGGATGGAATGATATAGAAGTCACACAAGTTATGTTAGTGAGGGTTATCAAGAGACAAGCAATGGATGCAGACTCTTGCTATCTGAAGGAAAAGGGCCCCAGGGGCTCAAAGACTCAAGGCAAGGCTGGGAGACAAGACTGGAACCAACAGTGACAAAGGAAGTGCCATAAGGTTAAAAACAAACAAATCAGGAAGTGGGGAATCGTCTCTGACTGGGCCACCCTGGTCAGGGTAAAGCTGCTGTTGAAGCTGCTACTGCCTCTGTCCAGTGAGCCCAGCCCCAGACACTACCCACTCTCTCATTCCTTGGGATTCAGTCCACCTGACCTACAGCATAAATGAACTGGTGGTGGGAATAGAGAGGAAGGATCTGCCTTTTGTCTTGGAGATTGCTGCCTCAAATTATCCTTTTGCTGAGACTATACACATTTGGGTAGAGATAATTCTCTATAAGAAAATGGAATTATTAGAAGAGATGACGGATGCTGGGTATCCAAAAATGACCTAGATGATCTGGACAGCAGCGTACATATAAAATATACCACAAGATAAAATCTGGGGGAGGACACTGGTATGTAAATTTTATTTATTCTATAGATAATACATATATAAATAATGTTTCTATTAAAAGCATTAATGTAAATTAACAAGAGCAGCAATAATATCACATAGGAAAAAACAGGCAATAGATATGAATAGATCATTCTCAGTAAATTGTACAAATAATAAACATGAAAAAAGTTTTCATCGTTATTGATTACTGAAGAAATGCTGATTAAAACAAGATATGATTTTGGTCCATCACATTTCCAAATTATAAGCAAGATTATACTTAATATTGGAAGGTATTTTTGCAGCATCTCACAGAGTTTCAAAAATGTTTATGAATATTGATCCAGTAGTTCCATTCTTAGGTCCCTATTCTCAACAAAGATGGGTATTCACAGTGTTCATTCCTGAATGACTTAAAACTTCCAGAAAGTCTGGAAACATTCTAAAAGCCACCAATAGATGAGCAGATAAGTAAGTAATTAGAATATTCTTCAACCACTAAATTTTTTTTTAATTTAGCGATGGTAAAAAAATACTCAATTTATAAATATTCAGTGAGATAAACAGGATTCAACATTGTTTGTACAGGTGGTGTTAATTTAATTTTGTAACAAATCTTTATGTATAGAAAACAAAAAGGAAATAAAACAAAATGTTAATAATGGGTATGTGTGGAGGGGGAAAATATAGGTGATTTTAATTTAAAAAATTATTTTCTGTAGTCTCCAAAACCTTGTATTTTTGTAAAATATAAATGTAAAAATTATAAAATGGGCATATATTACTTTTATACTGAGAAGAAAAGATAAAAATTGAAGAGGATTTAGAATACCACTTGTGTGATAAAAATGTCAAATATGTATCCAGATGGATTTATAACAGGATTCCATAGTCGTTTCTTTCTTGACATCTCTTAAGATATGCAAGATTTGGAAAAACAACAACCAACCGTCAGCAAATCTCTCAGGACAATAGAAATAATCACATAAAGAATCATACTATATATAAAACTTATATTTGACAGTCCATAGCTTAAGTTTATCTCTAAAAAACGTATGGCCTTTTTCTATTTTATTCCTCTAGCTCAGGGAAGCAGAAATTCAATTATTGTGAGGGCACTTAAATAATTTTATTTCTTATTATAGTTAATAGAAAAACCTATTGCCAAATGTTTTAATGATGACACTTCGAATTTGGGATGCAATTTTATAGCCTGCTGGTTCCCAATCAAAAGTGTTATAATTTCTAAAGACAAGCTTGTAAGAGTGCATTACTTGTGCATATAATACTTATCAAATCATCTGTGACTAATAAAACTTGAGAAATAAGGGGAGGAAAGGGTATTCAGCCTTTTGGTAACATGCTTGTCTTACACTTGCCAAAGTCCTCTGAGGCAATACTCTGCTTGCTCAGAGGGCCATGTGTTTAACTGTAAAATTCTGTCAGTATCATAGGATTCAAAAGACATCAATCATTTCTGTCAACAAGGAAAGAGTGAAGGCAGTGTGACTCTTCTATCATTAGGAAAAGATGTGCTCAAGAGGGAAAAATGTAGTCCAGGGAGAGCTGAGCAACTATAGGTTACAGGAAAACAGAGTTCCAGACTACAGTATAATTTCACTTCTCCTACCCTACTTTGGACTGGAATATTATATTTTTCACTTCATGTAGTTACACGTGTGCAGTAAGACATTATGTAACTCAGCCAGTCTCGGCCGCGCAGTATCCACTAAGTGCTTTAAAGAAGCCATCATTATTAACAGTTTGGGGTATGTGGAGGCAATAGCTTCCTTTGGCTTTGGCAGAAAGCAACACTATGTAATGAGGTTAGGGTGGCATATATTCAAAGCTATATTCCAAAAGGGCTGCTAGTCAAGCCACATGACAACTGGTTCTTTTTTTTTCTTAAGACTTTGTTCTAAGTGGACATCAAAATCACTTTATTTGGACAGTTCCGTGGGTGGAATGGGAAATTTTCCATGTTTTACTTCTGGTTTATTATTTTATACTAAGATTTCTGAATTATACCCAGCTTGAGTTTCAGACATCAAGACACAAATTCTAGTCTCCTACGTTCTTGACTGGGTGACCTTAGGCTGGTTACGTCACTTTTCTGAGTCTCAGTTTCCAGTTTCCTTTGCTTGTAAATTAGTGATAACACCTACCGCCAGGGAGTTGGAAGAAACCTTATGGATGACATCAACGAAGCTCCTACTTCTTAATTGCGTCACCTCAGGCAAGTTACTACACTTTTTTGGCTCTTCTCCCCTACTTGTAAAATAGACCAATTCTGGCTACCAGCTGCGATAGACGAGGATAAGATAATCTAGGCAAAGCTCCTACAACAGTGTCTGGGCCCTTGGCGGCTCAAGAGTACCTGAAAATAATAATAAAAATGCTAGTGAACGTTCCCTAGGTTAACGCAGTTGAGTTCTGAAACTCTGGGAGAAGAAAGAATCAGAAATAGGGACCAGGAGAGAGGCCCAGCGGCCGGAGACCTCCTGCCCAGCGATGGCGGCCCGCTTGCGCCGCGACGCATCCGCACCGACACCGCCTCGCCCCACCCCTGCCGGGCCAGCGCGAATCCCGGCGCCGAGTTCCGGGAGACGGCGCGGTCCTCACTCAGGCCCTCCTTCCTTCCCTCCTCCCCCGCCTCCAGTGGTGCCAGCTGCGCCCGAGCCCCGAGAATCCGCCGCCACCGCGCAGGTTCCCGCGGCCGGCCGCCCTCGCCCCACAGGTAGGAGCCGCGCCGCGGCTGGGGCGCGCAGAGCTCCCGCGGGAGCCGGTTTCCGCTGCGCTCGCGCACCGTCCCTCCTCCCGCCAGCCTCGGGCAGCTGGCCGCTCCCCGCCCAACTTGGACGGAACCTTGGCAGTGGCGTCGGCGGCGGGCGCCAGCTTCGTGCGGCCTCGCGGGAGCGGCCTCCCTGGCAGCCTCCGGGGTCCTCCTGTGCACGCCTTCGTCCCGGGTTCCTGCAGAGTCGACGCTGACAACTTCGGCGCTCACTCTTGCCGGGGCGGGCGGCTGTGTGGCGCGCAGAGCCGCGCTGTCTCCGGGCCGAAGTTGGGGGCGTCCTCTGCAGGATGTGCCCATCTCCCTCGCCGCGGGGGCCCCCAGTACAGTGTGTCCGGTGACCCCAGGTCATCTCGCGCGCCCGAGGGTTCGCGTGCGCTATGGGATGACCGGGATGGCGGGCGCGATAGGACCAGCATCCCGGACCAACCAGGAAGTGCTGCGTTCCGAGGCTTGGAGCCCAGCCCGCCAGATGAACGGTCCCGGGCGTGTGGCCACACAGCTGCCCGCTGCGGGGCCCACGAAGTGATGACGCCGGGGTCGGGCAGGGCAAGGTGGGGGGCAAGGAGCTGGGCGTGTGTGAAGGGACTTGTTTTTCTCGCTCCAGCTCCAGGTATGTGGGACTTAGGTCTCAGATCCAAGAGCGTGGTGCTCCAAGCCTTGAATAGGATTTTGTTAAGCCCTTCAGAGCTACCCTTGTAGAATCAGTCCAGAGCTACCGCCACGCCTATATTTGCTCCCTCTCCTAGTCTCCGATTATTGCCTTCTTTACGTCCTCTGTGAAGTACTAAACGCAAGTAGATTCTTACTGACCATAAGGGTTTCTGCATTTGATTATCACTAGGTTTTTCCCCAGAATGAGGAGTTCCCTTAACTTTATCTGCCAGGCCTGCCTGTTACAGTTTAGATCGCCCTTTGAGTGCTTTCTCAGGGCTTTGGGGAGACCAGGTGTCCAGAGTCCTCTGTGCTGTGTTAAATGACCAGTTAATGGTGGTGCAGTGAAAGTGTAAAGAATGGAAAGAATCTACAGCTTGAACTATTAACAGGCTCCACAATTACACACTGCCTATTTGAATAAGAATTTCTTAAATTCTTATTAAATTTTTAATAGTATTAAATGTTTTGTGATAACATACATACAAGTGAATTGTACACAGGCTTTTAGCTTGAATTTGTACACAGCCTTTAAATGTTGTTTGAGGATCTTTTCACTAATTGTCTGAGCTCCCAGCCTGTCTTCTCAGGATCTAGTGTAACTCACAATCCATATAAAAAGTGTGAGTAGTTATGGCTTTGAGGAAAGTGTGTCTTCACCATGTTTGTTCCTGATGTCAGAATATTTGTGAACCATGGCGAGAAGTGCTGTCTAACACTCATTTAGGCTTGTTGATGCACTTACAACTAGGTCGTGGGGGACCCTGCTCCTTAGAAGTTGTCTGATTACTAAATATGTGTTTCTTAATTGAAAATCATTTGTTATAAATTTCATTTACCTTTAAGTTTTACATAGTTGTTGTTTTTTTTGTTTTTTCTTTGTTTTTTTTCTTTTTTGCGGTACGGGGGCCTCTCACTGTTGTGGCCTCTCCCTTTGCGGAGCACAGGCTCCAGACGCGCAGGCTCAGCAGCCATGGCTCACGGGCCCAGCCGCTCCGCGGCATGTGGCATCTTCCCAGACTGGGGCACGAACCCATTTTCCCCTGCATCGCCAGGAGGACTCTCAACCACTGCGCCACCAGGGAAGCCCTTACAGGGTATTTTAGTTATTTTATTTCACTTTATTTTTATTGTGCTAAGATACACATAACATAAAATTTGTCATTTTAACTTTTTTTTTTTAAATAAATTTGTTTATTTATTCTTGGTTGCCTTGGGTCTTCATTGCTGCTTATGGGCCCTCTCAGTTGTGGAGAGTGGGGTCCACTCTTCGCTGCGGTGGCTTCTTCTGTTGCGGAGCACGGGCCCTAGACACACGGGCTCAACAGTTGTGGCTCGCGGGCACCAGAGCGCAGTCTCAGCAGTTGTGACACAGGGGCCCAGCTGCTCCACGACTTGTGGGATCTTCCCAGACCAGGGCTCAAACCCGTGTCCACTGCATTGGCAGGCGGATTCCTAACCACTGCGCCACCAGGGAAGTCCTTATTTTAACTATTTTTTGGTATAATGTTTAGTGTCATTAAGTACTTTAATATTATTGTGTTACCATTGCCACTATCCCTCCACAAAACTCTTTTCATTTTTTTTAGGCTTTTAATAACATTTTAATGATAATGATTGTAATTCAAGCTTTAGTTTTCTCACTAAGCAAAGTTTGAGTTCCTTCTCATAGCTTTAGAGAAATTCACTTTTAAAGAAGAAAATTGAAAAGCTGTAGCCAGACTGTGTTTAGTAAATCTTACCTCCATCAGGAAGGGTCTAATACATTACTCTATGAGGATAAACTCGTGAGCTATTTAAATTTGTGTGTAAAGGTACTGTGAGGTTTAACTATTAAGTGGGAGAAACAGGTAAGGGAGTTTTTTGGTTTTGTTTTGATTTTGTTTTTTTGGGGCCACACCGGGCAGCTTGTGGGATCTTAGTTTCCAGACCAGGGGTTGAACCCGCACCCTGGGCAGTGAGAGCTCTGAGTCTTAACCACTGGACCACCAGGGAATTCCCTGGAGTTATTGTTGATAGTTTCCTCTCCTTAATCTCTAACAGAAAAATGAAATACTTTTGTCTCCTTAGCAGTGCAGTAGCATGTTTCTAAATTATGCTTGAGCTCAGGTTGTGGCAGCCTTTTAGTAACTAAAAGGAGTTTGCTTTTTTTTAATATAAATTTATTTATTTATTTAATTTTGGCTGCATTGGGTCTTCGTTGCTGCGCTTGGGCTTTCTCTAGTTGTGGCGAGTGGGGGCTACTCTTCGTTGAGGTGCTAGGGCTTCTCATTGCTGTGGCTTCTCTTGTTTTGGAGCTCGGGCTCTAAGCGTGCTTGCTTCAGTAGTTGTGGCATGCAGGCTCAGTAGCTGTGGCTCGCGGACTCAGTAGTTGTGACTCGTGGGCTCTAGAGCGCAGGCTCAGTAGATGTGGCGCATGGGCTTAGTTGCTCTGCGGCATGTGGGATCTTCCCAGACCAGGGATCAAACCTGTGTCCCCTGCATTGGCAGGCAGATTCTTAACCACCGCGCCACCAGGGAAGTCCTCTAAAAGGAGTTTTGATCAAGCTAGCTGCTAGGTGTAGCAGTTTCTTTTCCACTGTAGGTGTTTTTAAAGATTGATGCCAGAGGACCCAGCACATAAGATATGGCCCTTTAAACTCTTAGTTTGAGTCATTGTGTCTGCGAGAGAAGCTGTAGCTGTGCGAGGCCTGGTTTTATGTTTATAATCCTTTAAGTCTTAGCACCACAAAATAAAATGTATTCTCCCACCAGGGTATGGGTAAATGTTTTTGCAGGGTTAAAATGAGAAACTTGTAACCTAAATTTCCCATAAGCCTGTGACATTTCTGATTAGAAAAGGAGTGGTACAAATCATATCTCATGCTGCAGTGGAAATGCCTTCCAATGTGTTAGTTTCCCTAAATGCACACAGTGCAGTGTAAAATCTGGATCTCAGATGTTTTAGTGCTAGGTTATCAAACAACAGTATATGGATATGTAAGTGTTTCATACTGTCACAGTTATTTTTTTCCTTTGTGTTGTGAAAGTTGCTTAATTTTTGAATTTATTGAACAAATATTCTGGGACAGAATAACGTGATTTGCTTATTTAATCAACACTTAAAGGTGCTTACTGTGCGCTAGGTACTATTCTAAGCGATTTACAAACATGAATACATTTTATTCTCAAAACAACCCTGTGAAGTAGGTAATAGTCCTACCATCCCCATTTTATAGATGAGATAATTTGAGGCACAGCGAGATTATACAGCTAGCCCATGGCAGACCTGGGATTCCATCCCAGGCATCCTGAACCCAGGGTTTTGGCACTGCTGTCTCATCAGAAAAATATAACCCGAGATTCCACCCTCCTAACAGATGAACTTTTTTCATACTGTTATATTCCTATCTTGTCCTTGTCCTCAGGGATAAATAATTTGACATAATTGCAATTAAAGTACAACTCAGAGAATCAGTTCAATGCCCTTATTTTTCAGTAGAGGAAATTAAAGTGGAGTGTGGTTATGTCCAGCTCTGTGAGCACTGGGGGAGGGTCCTGGAGACTTTCTACTGGTCTCCTTGCCTCTTGATTGTAAGGAGTTTGGGACAGGGATCCTGAGAGGACCTGGGGAGGCCAAGGTGTGTATTTTGGTGGGGGGCAGTATTTGCCAGTCGTGGGGAAACTCTTCAACATTTTAATAATCATTATGACCATTCCAGAGCCAATCTGCTAAATAAAGTCCTGGGTTATGTTCCGGGCAGATGGAGCAGAAGCTTGTGGGCGACTGTGGGTCCTGGAAAGTCTTGCTGCTCAGGGCTTCAGAACCCCAGATTCTTTCCCCAGCTGCTGGTGATGCCTACCTATGACCTCAGGCTCCCCTCTGGATAAGAGGAATATTTTATCCTGTACTCAATCATTTTTTGAGCTTTTTGGATCTAGAGTCGGGAACCTTTTGAAAGCCTCTGACGCACAAAAGAAAATGAGCCAAGTGCAACATGGAAATAAAAATAACTTTGGTTGTGGCTCTTTTGTTGAGAGAGGGAGAGACTTCTAAGGGCATAAACTGCCAAACTTTATATTAAGGACAGGAAAATCAAAGTTCAATATTCAACAGTGATTTTTTTCAAAGTCGTCTTTTGCAGAGAGTAGGTTACATTTGGATGAAGGGGAATAAAGAATAAACATGGACAAGGGAAGGTGGTGGAGAGGGAGAGAGGAGCCAGCACAGGGGAAGACAGGGTGCTGAAACCTTCGTCAGCTCTTTACACAAGCCCGGGCTTCCGTGTGGTTCCTCTTAACAGTGCCCTTTGAAATGTCAAATGTAGTTGAGAATTATCTTTTCTTTGGTTTATCTTGACGTGATTATTTATTATTTTTTATTGAGGTTACATAGATTTATAACGTTATGTAAGTTTCATGTGTACAACAGTATATTTCTACTTCTGTATACACTACAGCCACCAACATTTTGTTTCCATCTGTCTCCATAGAGTTGACCCCCTTTACCCATTTCACCCTCCCCCACCAAAGCCTGGCCCTTCCCCTCTGGCAACCGCTGCTCTGTTCTGTGTATCTACGTGTTTGGTTTGCTTTGGTAGGTTTGTTCTTTTTTTTGCTCTTTTGTTTGTTTTTTTTTAATATTCCACAAATGAGTGAAATCATATAGTATTTGTTTTTCTCTGACTTATTTCACTTAGCATAATACCCTCAAGGTCCATTTATATTGTGCAAATGGTGAGATTTCATCTTTTTTATGGCTGAGTTATATTCCATTGTATATACCACATCTTTTTTATCCATTCATTCATTGATGGGCACTTTGGTTGTTTTCATATCTTGGCTATTATAAATAATGCTGCAATGAACATAGGGAGCATATACCTTTTTAAATTAGTGTTTTGTATTCTTTGGATAAATACCCATAAATGGGATAGCTGGATCATATGGTAGTTAGTTCTAGTCTTAATTTTTTGAGGAACCTCCACAGTTTTCCAAAGTGGCTGCACCAATTTACAGTCCCACCAAAAGTACACTGAGGGTTCCCTTTTCTCCACATCTTCACCAACACTTGTTATTGCTTGCCTTTTTGATAATAGCCATTCTAACAGGCATGAGGTGATATCTCATTGTGGTTTTGATTTGGATTTCCCTAAGAATTAGTGATGTTGAACATCTTTTCATGTCCCTGTAGGCCATCTGTATGTCTTCTTGGAAAAATGTTTATTCATCTCCTCTGCTCATTTTTAAACTGGGCCATTTGTTTTTTTGTTGTTGAATTATATGTGTTCTTTATATATTTCGAATTATTAACCCCTTATTGAATATATGATTTGCAAATATCTTCTCCCATTTAGTAGGTTGTCTTTTTGTTTTGTTGATGGCTTCCTTTGCTGTTCAGAAGCTTTTTGGTTTGATGTAGTCTCACTTGTTTATTTTTGCTTTTGTTTCCCTTGCCTGAGGAGACATATCCCAAAAGATATTGCTAAGACCATTGTCAAAGAGCATACTGTCTGGGCTTCCCTGGTGGTGCAGTGGTTGAGAGTCTGCCTGCTGATGCAGGGGACACGGGTTCGTGCCCCGGTCCGGGAAGATCCCACATGCCGCGGAGGGACTGGTCCCGTGAGCCATGGCCGCTGGGCCTGCTCATCCGGAGCCTGTGCTCCGCAACGGGAGAGGCCACAACAGGGAGAGGCCCGCGTACCACAAAAAAAAGGAAAAAAAAAGAGCATACTGCCTATGTTTTTTTTCCTAGGAGTTTTACAGTTTCAGGTCTTACATTCAGGTCTTTATCTTGAAGTGATCTTACTTTTGCTTAAAACTATTGCTAATTAACAAAGCATGTGGACAGGGAGATACCAGGGAACTTTAGCCCCTGCTTAGGATCTTCATACCAACCTAGTTTGTTTTTGCTTACACTAGTTTTATATGAATGAATTTTACATATAGCATAATATTAGAATCACTGGGTTTGCAATTATTTTATCACCCATCTTCCTTGTGAGAGGTCACAGACTGTGTTTTTGCCACTGTCCATTGTAGTGTTCAGTAAGTGTGAGCAGAATCAAAGGGTGCATTTAAAGGATAAAGCAAGATGGTGTGATTCATTATTCAAAATATGTAAATATTTCCCGAAAAGAAGGTTTTCGTAGTGAATGTTTTACTTATTTATTTGTTCTGCTGTGCCATTTAACTAGTTTTAGAAATAAATTTATAGATGTGGAGTGGACAGTCTGTGGCATTTTGAATTAGCAGCTGTACTCATTTTATTGTCCTTTTCCTGCAGTGTTTTCTACCTAAATTCTGATGAAAGAGTCCTTTGAAGTAAGGATATTGGGGAGGTAGCAGTGGACTGAGATGCAGGTTCCAGAATCCTATTATCCTAAGGAAAAATAAAATCACCTGATAGGATATTGTAGATGCTAAATATTTCAAAGCTAGGAACACAGAGCAAAGATTTTTAACCCTAACCCTCACCTCACCTCAGTCCCAACCCCAAGCTGCCAGTGTCTTGGCTGGAAATGCAGCGTGATGAGACAGTGACAAAGCAAAGCGGATCTTGTAAAGCAAGTAAGGTAAATAACAGTAAGACACAGTTGAGCCGCACAGGTTCCTCACTAGGAGGAATAATGACCACAGGCCTTGTCCTAGGAGCCAGAGAGCTAGGATTCAGATCCTGAGAACTCTAGCACCATGTAGCCTGAGCCAAGTAACTTAAAAATCCCCTATACCGGGCTTCCCTGGTGGCGCAGTGGTTGAGAGTCCGCCTGCCGATGCAGGGGACACGGGTTCATGCCCCGGTCCGGGAAGATCCCACATGCCGCGGCGCGGCTGGGCCCATGGCCGCTGAGCCTGCACGTCCGGAGCCTGTGCTCCGCAACGGGAGAGGCCACAACAGTGAGAGGCCCGCGTACCGCAAAAAAAAAAAAAAAAAAATCCCCTATACCTGTCTGTAGAATTGGGATAAAAATAGTACCTATCTCATAGGATTATTGTGAGGACTACAGGAAACGATGCCTGTAAAGCATTTAGCGTAGAGCCTAGAACATAGAAATGACACAGTAAATTTTAGGTTCCCCTCTTTCGCATCGCCCTCCCTGCTCCACCCCAAATCCAGCAGGAGTGACATCCATAAATAACCAAGCAAACTGGAATCACTGCTGGAGGAGACATGGAGGTGGGGCCCTATGGGAATGTGGACGAGGGAGAAATTAATTTTGCCCAGGAGGAATTCCTGAGTGAGAATGACATTCCATGAGACCCCAGTGATGAGAAGCAGTAGGAAGACTTCTGGCAGCAGAGCTGGTTACAACTAGGGAGAATGGACTGTATGCCGTTGCCAGTCATACTTTTTGGGTATGTGTTTTGACATTAGGTAGAAAATTTGATTTTTCTTAATTTATAAGCATAGGATGGCATTTAGTAGAAGCAGGATTCATTGCTCTTTACCAAGGAGCGCCTGTATAGAGGTGTATTTTTATTTTTATTTTTTTGCGGTACGCGGACCTCTCACTGTAGTGGCCTCTCCCGTTGCGGAGCACAGGCTCCGGACCCGCAGGCTCAGCGGCCATGGCTCACAGGACCAGCCGCGTCGCGGCATGTGGGATCTTCCCGGACCAGGGCACGAACTCGCGTCTCCTGCATCGGCAGGCGGACTCTCAACCACAGCGCCACCAGGGAAGCCCTAGAGGTGTATTTTAAAAATGTATTTAGAATTAAGAATAGAGTGCACTCTCAAGGTGAGAGTGAACTAGCACGTGCTGTGTTGGAAAAATATCCCTCCCATCACGTTCTTTAGCTTTACATTAGATTGGAGGAGGGCATCGTTGGCACCACCAGCTTTATTAGGGTGTGGGTAACACGTATCTGCACCATCATGGATGGACGTGTAAACTGTGTGTCAATAACCTAGACCAGCACTTTTCACACTTGAAGAAAAACATTGTCGTTACTGTTCCCCGCCCTGCCCCCAAGAACTGCTTTTCTGAATGAGCTCTTGTATGAAATCCCAGTATGTAAAACACCCCAAGCACAGGCATTCTTGATGAGTCCTAGATGGGGCCAGTGAGCCAGCTGCTTCCTCCCATCCCCCTCCCCACCCACCTCCTGGCACCAGCTGCCCCTCAGCAGCTGGAACCGTGGGGCTCCTAGGAGCAGATGTGAAGACCGTACATTGATTGTAGGGAAGAGAAGACTAAGACCTGAAGAGGGAAAGGAAGGGAAAGGCAGTGGACTGTTTTTTTAAAAGCTTTTGCCAGTGGTACGCAGGAACTGGCTCATGCTGAGAGCTGGTTTTAAATTCTCAGGAATTTCATGAGCCAATGTTAAACATGACATTATGAAACATCATATAGCCTAAGTTTAGATTTTAAACTTACACTGAATACATTATATTGAAAACAAAGGTAATGTCTCCTGAATTTGGAGATGTGGCTGGAGGGAAAGGAATACACCTAGTTACACAATGTTCTTAACTGTATTTTCCTATTAGCTGGTACAGTTTTGGTTTCATATGTATATATTTTTATTTCAACTGCATTCACTTTATTTTTTTTCTTCCCAACCTGTAGAAGATTTTTTTCTTTTCCTTATTTAATTGCATTAAATATGACATCTATAATGGCATTGAAGATAAGTGGTAATAGCTGTCAATCTTGTTTCATTCCTATTCCTAGGAGAATACTCTCAAATTCTCCATAAATGATATAAGCTATACATTTTTTTTTTTTTTTTTTTTTTGCGGTACGCGGGCCTCTCACTGTTGTGGCCTCTCCCGCCGTGGAGCACAGGCTCCGGACACGCAGGCCCAGCGGCCATGGCTCACGGGCCCAGCCATTCCGCGGCATGTGGGATCTTCCAGGACTGGGGCACGAACCAGTGTCCCCTGCATCGGCAGGCGGACTCTCAACCACTGTGCCACCAGGGAAGCCCAAAGCTATACATTTTTTAGATAATCTTTATTAGACTATAAAATTTTACTTCCCTTTTTCTTTTTAAATAATTTTTAAAATTATGAATGGACACTGAGTTATACCAAATGCTTTTACTGCATTCACTTCAGTCCTTGATTCTGTTCGTTTGTAGAGATAGGATTCTTCAGACTCAACTTTCCCCTCCAGGACAAGCTTGCCCTCTCCTCACTCCCAATCACAGTCATTCTGAGATCTGGCTAAACAGAATCACCTGGGAACTTATTTAACTTCAGATTCCCAGGTCTGTCACATTCCTACTAAATTGGGATTCTTGGGCTGGGGGAGACTCAGTGCAGTATATAGTGAGTTCCCTTTGGGTTTTGACGATCCTCCTGTGCACCTGCTTGGCCCTTGTGGGCGCTCGCTGCCCAGCCCTGGGGCCTCATGTGCCCTGTATAGTATCAAGTCATTTGGGCTGCTGGGCCCTGGCCACATTGCACAGGAGTCTTGATTTTTATGTTTGGCCTCAAATTCTCTTCCTGTGAAACAGCTTTCAGAGGCTGCCTCTTTGCCCCATGCACGTGTTTCTCAGATGAGGGTCTGATTCCCCGCACTCAGTGCTTTTGGGGCCTAGCTTCCCAGCTAAGGACACAGCTCTGCGTGGTGCTTGGAGACTAGCAGGGCCGTTGGCTGTGCTGGGTTTACTTCCACGTTGGCCTCAGATTTCACCTTTCTGAACTACAGTTGCCCATCTCTGGGGATTGTCAGGAGGTTTTTGTTTCTGGAACACACCAACCTGGTTCCATTTTAGGGCCTTTGCATTGTGCCGTTCCCTCTGCTAGGAACACCCTTCTCCCAAGTCTTTGCATGGCTTGCATCTCTTTGACATTTGGGTCAGTGACAAAAAGTTCACATATTACCTGTCTGGCAAGTCTTTCCCGACCATAAAATCTGCCTCCCCGATCCGTCCGTATTACCTCGCCCACAGCCTCATCATCCTAGCATTTTACCGTGGGTGATTTTCACCCCAGCACTTATCACTATGAATTTTTCTTCATGTCTTGTTTTCTTAAATATTGAGTTTCCTACATAAGAACATAAGCTCCATGAGAGCTAGGATTTGCCTGGCATGTAGTGTGTGCTCACTAATTACTTGTAAAATGAATGCCTCTCCAAACTGCTACATAAGTATGTGATGTTAATGTGAACCCTGGGTTCCCAAGTGATTCATCTGTTTTCGCAATAGTTCTTTCCTGACTCCACAGATGTTACTTTCATGACAGAGATTCATTGCTGAGATATTACTGCCGTTTGGAACAATGGCCACTCTCAACTGATGGGGAACAAAGTCTTTTGTTCTCTGTGTGAATGTTAACTTTCATTTGCAGAGAGAGCGTAAGGGCTTGATTCAGCTCTACCCATTTGTCCTGTGGGTGATTAATCTGTGATAAAATGGATCAGTTAAACATGAAAGTAGTATAAAATAAACCTGATCGATTTTCGGAATCTCCTGTTTCCCTCCTTTTTTGAGTTCTACCGGAGGTGGTGTTTGGGTGGGGTTATGGGGGTGAGGGGGAGTGTGCATCACTCTGTAAGACTCCAGGAGGCCAGAAGGGCATGTTGGAGAGGTTTGTCCTATCTGATCTCACAGGGAACAGACTTGACGAATGGGGAAGTAATTTTTGCAGATCTGTGGCCAAGAAAGGCCAGTAGGGCTGGCAGTGAAAGCCATCACCTTGTGTTTGCAATGGTGCTGCTCCTGCTGGTGCTGGTGAGTTTGTCAGCAGAGTGTTTTGTCAACAGAGCGCTCAGCATGTGCTTGTGTGGCTAAGACGTGGTTCCCACATAGAGCTTGTGGTCTAATACAGTCAGTTGAAGTCACGCAGCTCAATGCTGCTAGGCTGCCCGAAATGGGCTGGTGTTTTGTAATGGTAACTTGTCCCAGTTTTTCATGATAGTGATTTCAAACTGCTCTGGGTTTCAGAGAGGCAAGCTAGGATTGGAGCAGCGGGTGGGGTCAGAGATATATATATTTTAAAGATTTTTCAAAAAATATTTATTTATTTATTTGGCTGCACCGGGTCCCAGTTGTGGCACTTGAGATCTCCAGTTGCAGCATGAGGGATCTTTTAGTTGCGGTATGCATGCGGGCTCTAGTTCCCTGAGTAGGGATCGAACCCGGACCGGCTGTATTGGGAGTGTGGAGTCTTAACCACTGGACCACCAGGGAAGTCCCTATAGGGTCAGAGATATAGAGAGCAGGGCTCTGGAGCTTCTCTGAACTCTACTGTTAATAAAAGCATCTCATTAAAAAAACATGATTTTGTATATTTACCTTTTTAAAAATAAACTTTTTGTTTAAGGTTTATAGAAAAGTTGCAAAGATGGTATACAGTGTAAACTATGGTTTCCTATCTTACTAACAACTTACACTGGGATGGCACATTTGTTATAAAGAACCAATACTAATGCATTATTATTAAAGTCCATACTTTATTCAGATTTCCTCAGTTTTCTCTAATGTCCTTTTTCTGTTCCAGGATCCCATCCAGGATACCATGTTACATTTAGTTATCATGTCTCCTTAGGCTCCTCTGGGCTATGACACTTGCTCAGATTTTCCATGTTTTTGATTAACTTGACCGTTTAAAGCGGTACTGGTTAGGTACCCCATAGGTATCATGTAGAATGTCCATCAATTAGAATTTTCATGATGTTTTTCTCATGAATAGACTGGGGTTATGAGTTTTGAGAGGAAGACCACAGAGGTGGTCTCATCACATGTCAAGAGTACACACCAACAACATGACTTATCACTAGTGATGTTGACTTTGATCACCTGCCTGAGGGAGTGTTTGGAAGGTTCCTCCACTGTGAAGTTACTCTTTCCCCCCCTCCCAATACTGTACTCTTTGAAAGGAGGTCACTCCGCACAGCCCACGCTATTGAGATGGCGAGTTATACTCCACTTCTTCGGTAGGGACAAGCAGCTGCATAAATGATTTGGAATTCTTCCAATTCCGCATGGCAGATTTGTCTTTTCATCCCCACTTGTTTATTTATTTAATTATTTGTATATATCAGTATGGACTCGTGGATATTTATCTTAAACTGTGGGTTATAACCCAGAACCATGTTATTTACTTATATTTGGCTTTTTAAAGATTGTATTCAAACAAAAACATTCTGCTGTTTTAAAATGTTAAAAAAATATTGTTCATATATATAGTTATATATATAGTTTTCTATATAATGTTATGATATGTAATAATTATTTATATAAAAATAAATATACATATATTTATCTTTCCCTCTAGTTTTCCTTTAAATGTCCTATTTATGCATTTATTTATTTGGGACAATGAAAAGCAAGTTACCACTTAGGATTTAATCATTTTGTTTCCATTATTTTTTGCAGGAGTGAAATTAAGATATAAATATTTATGTTTTTTGGGGAGTGGTAGAGGTCAAGGGCATTTCTTCCCCCCATTGTGTACTGAGTTTGCACTCAATTCTTTGAATTATTGCTTAGATCACCTATATGGCGATTTACACTCATCTGTCTTCCTAAAACGCCTTAGGAAGTATAATAACGTACAGGGATTTAGGAATAATTTTTGTCCTTTTTGTCTTCAGATTTTTCTTAAATAGAAACTTTGAAAATGCTACTCAAGGTACTATTCTTCTCACTGCTGGAAAAATGGTAGATTTGTTACAGGAATCCCCCCATCAGTCTTCTACGCCTTCTGTTTTCTACAACCAATCTCCTATGTGCAGTTTTTTTCTCTAGTAAAGCATATAATTTAATAAACTGTATGTAAACTTGTATCTCACCTTTTATTTTTTGGAATTTTTGAATTTTATTTTATTTATTTTTTTATACAGCACATTCTTATTAGTTATCCATTCTATACATATTAGTGTATACATGTCAATCCCAATCTCCCAATTCATCCCACCACCACCACCCCGCTGCCACTTTCCTCACCTTGGTGTCCATACGTTTGTTCTCTACATCTGTGTCTCAATTTCTGCCCTGCAAACCGGTTCCTCTTTACCATTTTTCTAGGTTCCACATATATGTGTTAATATATGATATTTGTTTTTCTCTTTTTGACTTACTTCACTCTGTATGACAGTCTCTAGATTCATCCACATCTCTACAAATGACCCAGTTTTGTTCCTTTTTATGGCTGAGTAATATTCCATTGTATGTATGTACCACATCTTCTTTATCCATTCGTCTGTCAATGGGCATTTAGGTTGCTTCCACGTCCTGGCTATTGTAAGTAGTGCTGCAATGAACTTTGGGGTGCATGTGTCTTTTTTTTTTTTTTTTTGCAGTACGTGGGCCTCTTACTGTTGTGGCCTCTCCTGTTGCGGAGCACAGGCTCCAGACGCGCAGGCCCAGTGGCCATGGCTCACAGGCCTAGCTGCTCTGTGGCATGTGGGATCTTCCTGGACCGGGGCACAAACCTGCGTCCCCTGCATCGGCAGGTGGACTCTCAACTACTGTGCCACCAGGGAAGCCCTGTTTGTTTTTTTAATATTGAGCTGCATGAGCTGTTTATATATTTTGGAGATTAATCTTTTGTCCGTCGATTTGTTGGCAAATATTTTCTCCCATTCTGAGGGTTATCTTTTCATCTTGTTTGTAGTTTCTTTTGCTTTGCAAAAAAACTTTTCAGTTTCATTAGGTCCCATTTGTTTATTTTTGTTTTTATTTCCATTACTCTAGGAGGTGGATCAAAAAAGATCTTGCTGTGATTTATGCCAAAGAGTGTTCTTCCTATGTTTTCCTCTAAGAGTTTTATAGTGTCCGGTCTTACATTTAGGTCTCGAATCCATTTTGAGTTTATTTTTGTATATGGTGTTAGGGAGTGTTCTCACTTCATTCTTTTACATGTAGCTGTCCAGTTTTCCCAGCACTACTTATTGAAGAGACTCTTTTCTCCATTGTATATCCTTGCCTCCTTTGTCATGGATTAGTTGACCATTGGTGCGTGGGTTTATCTCTGGGCATTCTATCCTGTTCCATTGATCTATATTTCTTTTTTTGTGCCAGTACCATATTGTCTTGATTACTGTAGCTTTGTAGTATAGTCTGAAGTCAGGGAGTCCGATTCCTCTAGCTCCGTTTTTTTCCTCAAGACTGCTTTGGTTATTCGGGGTCTTTTGTGTCTCCATACAAATTTTAAGATTTTTTGTTCTAGTTCCGTAAAAAATGCCATTAGTGATATTTGATAGGGATTGCATTGAATCTGTAGATTGCTTTGGGTAGTATAGTCATTTTCACAATATTGATTCTTCCAATCCAAGAACATGTTATATCACTCCGTCTGTTGGTATCATCTTTAATTTCTTTCATCAGTGTCTTATAGTTTTCTGCATGCAGGTCTTTTGTCTCCCTAGGTAGGTTTATTCCTGGGTATTTTATTCTTTTTGTTGCAATGGTAAATGGGAGTGTTTCCTTAATTTCTCTTTCAGATTTTTCATCATTAGTGTATAGGAATGCAAGAGATTTCTGTGCATTAATTTTGTATCCTGCAAATTTACCGAATTCATTGATTAGCTCTAGTAGTTTTCTGGTGGCATCTTTAGGATTCTCTATGTATAGTATCATGTCATCTGCAAACAGTGACACTTTTACTTCCTCTTTTCCAATTTGTATTCCTTTTATTTCTTTTTCTTCTCTGATTGTCATGATTAGGACTTCCAAACTATGTTGAATAATAGTGCTGAGAGTGGACATCCTTGTCTTGTTCCTGATCTCAGAGGAAATGCTTTCAGTTTTTCACCATTGAGAATGATGTTGGCTGTGGGTTTGTCGTATATGGCCTTTATTATGTTGAGGTAGGTTCCCTCTATGCCCACTTTCTGGAGAGTTTTTATCATAAATGGGTGTTGAATTTTGTTGAAAGCTTTCTCCGCATCTATTGAGATGATCATATGGTTTTTCTTCTTCAATTTGTTAATATGGTGTATCACATTGATTGATTTGCATATATTGAAGAATCCTTGCATCCCTGGGATAAATCCCACTTGATCATGGTATATGATCCTTTTAATGTGTTGTTGGATTCTGTTTGCTAGTATTTTGTTTTGCATTTTTTCATTTTTTCATCAGTGATATTGGTCGGTAATTTTCTTTTTTTGTATCTTTGTCTGGTTTTGGTGTCAGCGTGGTGGTGGCCTCATAGAATGAATTGGGGAGTGTTTCTTCCTCTGCAATTTTTTGGAAGAGTTTGAGAAGGATAGGTGTTAGCTCTTCTCTAAATGTTTGATAGAATTCACCTGTGAAGCCATCTGGTCCTGGACTTTTGTTTGTTGGAAGATTTTTAGTCACAGTTTCAATTTCGTTACTTGTGATTGGTCTGTTCATATTTTTATTTCTTCCTGGCTCAGTCTTGGAAGGTCATACCTTTCTAAGAATTTGTCCATTTCTTCCAGGTTGTCCATTTTATTGGCATAGAGTTGCTTGTAGTAGTCTCTTAGGATGCTTTGTATTTCTGTGGAGTCTGTTGTAACTTCTTTTTTTCATTTCTAATTTTATTGATTTGAGTCCCCTCCCTCATTTTCTTGATGAGTATGACTAATGGTTTATCAATTTTGTATATCTTCTCGAAGAACCAACTTTTAGTTTTATTGATCTTTGCTATTGTTTTCTTTGTTTCTATTTCATTTATTTCTGCTCTGATCTTTATGATTTCTTTCCTGCTACTAACTTTGGGTTTTGTTTGTTCTTCTTTCTCTAGTTCCTTTAGATGTAAGGTTAGATTGTTTATTTGAGATGTTTGTTGTTTCTTGAGGTAGGAGTGTATCACTATAAACTTCCCTCTTGGAACTGTTTTTGCTGCATCCCATAGGTTTTGGATTGTCGTGTTTTCATTGTCATTTGTGTCTAGGTATTTTTTGATTTCCTCTTTGATTTCTTCAGTGACCTCTTGGTTATTTAGTAACGTATTGTTTAGCCCCCGTGTGTTTGCGTTTTTTACGTTTTTTTCCCCTGTAATTCATTTCTAATCTCATAGCGTTGTGGTCAGAAAAGACATTTGATATGATTTCAATTTTCTTACATTTACTGAGGCTTGATTTGTGACCCAAGATGTGATCTATCCTGGAGAATGTTCTGTGTGCACTTGAGAAGAAAGTGTAATCTGCTGTTTTTGGATGGAATGTCCTATAAATATCAATTAAATCTATCCGGTCTGTTGTGTCATTTAAAGCTTGTGTTTCCTTATTAATTTTCTGTTTGGATGATCTGTCCATTGGTGTAAGTGAGGTCTTAAAGTTCCCCACTATTATTGTGTTACTGTCGATTTCCTCTTTTAATAGCTGTTAGCATTTGCCTTATGTATTGAGGTGCTCCTGTGTCGGTTGCATAAATATTTACAATTGTTATATCTTCTTCTTGGATTGATCCCTTGATCATTATGTAGTGTCCTTCTTTGTCTCTTGTAATAGTCTTTATTTTAAAGTCTATTTTGTCTGATATGAGAATTGGTATTCCAGCTTTCTTTTGATTTCTATTTGCGTGGAATATCTTTTTCCATCCCCTCACTTTCAGTCTGTATGTGTCCCTAGGTCTGAAGTGGGTCTCTTGCAGACAGCATATATATGGGTCTTGTTTTTGTATCCATTCAGTGAACCTGTGTCTTTTGGTTGGAGCATTTAATCCATTCACGTTTAATGTAATTATCAATATGTATTACCGGGACTTCCCTGGTGGCGCAGTGATTAGGACTCTGCGCTCCTAATGCAGGGGGCCCGGGTTCAATCCCTGGTCAGGGAACTAGATCCCACATGCATGCTGCAACTAAGAGTTCGCATGCTGCAACTAAGGAGCTGGTGAGCCGCAACTAAGGAGCTCTTGAGCCGCAACTGAAGGAGCCCACTTGCCACAACTAAGACCTGGTGCAACCAAATAAATATTAAAAAAAAATGTATTACCATTTTCTTAATTGTTTTGGGTTTGTTTTTGTAGGTCCTTTGCTTCTCTTGTGTTTCCTACTTAGAGAAGTTCCTTTAGCATTTGTTGTAGAGCTGGTTTGGTGGTGCTGAATTCTCTTAGCTTTTGCTTGTCTGTAAAGCTTTTGATTTCTCCATCAATTCTGAATGAGATCCTTGCCAGGTAGAGTATCTTGGTTGTAGATTCTTCCCTTTCGTCACTTTAAATATGTGGTTTTCGACCATAATCTCTTCACATGTTTTCTCGGATCCTTTCTCTCTCTCTTCTCCTTCTGGGACCCCTATAAAGGGAATGTTGTTGCATTTAATGTTGTCCCAGGAGTCTTTTAGGCTGTCTTCATTTCTTTTCATTCCTTTTTCTTTATTCTGTTCCGTGGCAGTGAATTCCACCTTTCTGTCTTCCAGGTCACTTATCTGTTCTTCTGCCTCAGTTATTATGCTACTGATGCCTTCTAGTGTATTTTTTCATTTCAATTATTGTATTGTTCATCTCTGTTTGTCTGTTCTATAATTCTTGTAGGTCTTTGTTAAACATTTCTTGCATCTTCTTGATCTTTGCCTCCATTCTTTTTCCGAGGTCCTGGATCATCTTTACTATCATTATTCTGAATTCTTTTTCTGGAAGGTTTCCTATCTCCACTTCACTTAGTTGTTTTTCTGGGGTTTTATCTTGTTCCTTCATCTAGTACATAGCGCTCTGCCTTTTCATCTTGTCTACCTTCCTGTGAATGTGGTTTTCCTTCCACAGGCTGCAAAACTGTAGTTCTTCTTGCTTCTGCTGTCTGCCCTCTGGTGGATGAGGCTATCTAAGAGGCTTGTGCAAGCTTCCTGATGGGGGGCACTGGTGGTGGGTAGTGCTGGTTGTTGCTCTGGTGGGCAGAGCTCAGTAAAACTTTAATCCGCTTGCCTGCTGTTGGGTGGGGCTGGGTTCCCTCCCTGTTGGTTGTTTGGCCTGAGGCGACCCAACCCTGGAGCCTACCCCAGCTGTTTTGTGAGGCTAATCGTAGACTCTGGGAGGGCTCACCTCAAGGAGTGCTTTCCAGAGCTTCTGCTGCCAGCTTCCTTGTCCTCCCGGTGAGACACAGCCAACCTCAACTCTGCAAGAGACCCTCCAACACTAGCAGGTAGGTCTGGTTCAGTCTCCTATGGGGTTACTGCTCCTTCTCCTGGGTCCCGATGCACACACTACTTTGTGTGTGCCCTCCAAGAGTGGAGCCTCTGTTTCCCCCAGTCCTGTCAAAGTCCTGCAATCAAATCCCGCTAGCCTTCAAAGTCTGATTCTCTAGGAATTCCTGCTCCCGTTGCCGGACCCCCAGCTTGGGAAGCCTGACGTGGGGCTCAGAGCCTTCACTCCAGTGGGTGGACTTCTGTGGTATAAGTGTTCTCCAGTTTGTGAGTCACCCACCTAGCAGTTATGGGATTTGATTTTATTGTGATTGCACACCTTCTACCGTCTCATTGTGGCTTCTCCTTTGTCTTTTGGTGTGGGGTATCTTTTTTGGTGAGTTCCAGTGTCTTCCTGTCGATGATTGTTAGCAGTTAGTTGTAATTCTGGTGCTCTCACAAGAGGGAGTATCACCTCTTTTTAAAGCACTTAAAAGTCTAATGTATAGCTGACCCCAACATGCTCATTGAACTGACTTAAAGTAGAGGAGAGAAAGATCCTAAAAATATCTCATTCCCTTTACTTCTCTTAGTGTTTTAGATTTTCTCTTGTATTTCATTAGTCAATTTTGTTCTAAAGTGCAGTGCTTTTCAGTGTTCTTGTTTCTGTGCCAGTTCATACACACAGAAATACTTTAGGGAGTGGTTTTAGTCACACGGAAGTGCCTCTTTTTTTTTTTTAATTGAAGTTGTGGGTAGATAATTATACTTGGAGACCATTTGGGCCAGGAAGATGCTTCTGAGTCAGGTGTTTGCTGGTGGCTTAGTGTGTGGTGGATTCCCCAAGCAGCCCTACTGTTCTGATGCCCCACGGAGGACTCAGTACTCCACCTTCTTCCTCTTTCTTGAGTAGGCATCAGGCTTCTATCATCAGCTCCTTCTCCGCTTCGGGCAGGGGAGTTTTCTTGTCCCTACATGGTCAAACTGGGACTGTCATGGCACAATGGAAATGAGCCAAAAGGCGGTAACATATACTAAAATATGGTAAATCATTTCAGGTTTTAGTATAATATAATGTCACCTTTTCCTTATATTTTTGTTTATAGTGCGTGCAGAGGAGCATGCCCTAGGAATCATTAACTTACTGACCTCACTGGGCAGGATATGGGTCTCTTTCCACCATTGTTTTATTGTTTTGGGGCATGTCTCATACTTCTGTTGCATGGTTTTGTTGCTAAGTAAGTCTGCTTGGTTTTGTGGTTAAGCAAACCTGCTTTCTTGAGTGATCATTAACTTACAGGCGTCTCCCATACTTATTTCTCTACTTACAATCCCCTAATGGGATTAACTATTTAATCACCTACTTTGTCCCTTTACTCTGTCTCTATCACCAGCATGACTGACACCATCAATGGCAAAGTAAACTCTAGCCTTTGGGTCAGTTCCCAAGAAGATCAGGTAATATGCCTAGAGCTGGACCTTGAGATCTGGCCAGATAGGTGTGAAGAATTTTCTGTTACAATCAAATAAAGGATACAGTATTAATTTAGAACATGTTGAGAAGTCATTATTATACTGCATGGTAATTAAGCACAAGTTAAGCATAAAGGATAAGCACCTCACTTAATTGACTGTAATTAGAATTATTTTAACACAGCCAGAGCACACATTTCACTTTCATCCTTTCCCATCAAACCAGTGCCTGTGTTGACGGACACCTACTCCTGATACCATCCAGGATTTTTTTCTCAATTTATTTGTTGATTCACTGAGTCATAGACCTTTAATCTGATGACTTCTATACAGTAAAAGTTTTCTTACACCTTGATTTCCTTGGGCCACTGGCTCAGGAAGGCTATGAAATTTATCCATAACTTAAAATGACCATATGTTCCTTGAGCAGGAATGACTAGAAATGATGAATGTAATTTCTCTTCTTTGTTGTGGCTCACAGCCACTCTGGGTCTGGGGCAGGGAGGGAGGGGCATGGCTTCAGATAAGGCCTGGGCTTCCTTGCCTTTGGGGTCCTCTTCACCATAGCCCCCAGAGCTGATGCAGGGCAAGAGAGATAGCACAGCTCTGGGGCAGAGAGGATGGTGACTCCCTCAGCTGGAAGTAGGTCCTGAATTGGTCTCTGGGCTCACCAGCCACCCTGGAGCCTCTTCTCCTCAGAGCGTAGGCCTGGAGGACATTGTTGCCCAAAATAGAGTATTGATTTTCTTCAAAGTGTAGATCCATTGCTTAATGCTGCAAAAAATGGCTTTAGAGTTATATTAGTAAAGGATGTTTAAGTGATCGTGATTCATTGAAAACACCCTCATCATTTAGTTCTGCATCACACCCCTCAGCATTTTAATCAGTTCACTTTGATCTCAATCCAACTCATTTTCCTACTATTGCTGATTGTCGACTGGAAAAAATACACAACCTAAAAGTTGAGCATTCTGTTTTATTTGGCGGCAAAACTGAGGACTTATGCCCCAAAGACAGCCTCTCAGCTAGCTCTGAGGGACTACTCTGAAGAGGTAAGGGACATCAAACGGAACATCAAAAGATTACTGTTAATTAAAGAAAACCAGACAGCTCAAGTTAATGAATTTAGCGCTTTTCTATGTATGGGAAGATGCAAAAGTCTGGGCTCATTGATATTATTCCTTTGATATACACCTTCACTATCTAGGGCCAGTATCCTGCTTTTCTCCATCCTGAATCCCCTCAGGGTGCACGGTTGGGGGCAGCTGCAGTCCTTGCTGGTTCGGTGGTTGCCACATCCTTTGTTTACTGATATGGCAGGCAGTATTTTTCCTCCACATGATTATACAACAGTAGGACAATCTTACTACGCAAGCGTGGGTATTACCTGGATTCAGTGGCCTGAGTGCTTTTTCCTTCCCTTTAAAGTTTCTTTAGGTTTCACATTTTAAGAGTCAGTGATATTTATATTTATCTATTATTTCTCATTTTACAAATAAGTCATGAAAAAATGGAGAACGGGTTTTACTATTCTCACATGACAGCCATCACAAAACTCATAAGAAAGAACAGCACTTAAGGACTAATAAGCCTCTAAAAACTCCAAAGATTGAGAGAAAAGGAATGAACTCTCCAAAATTTAGCCAACTTTAGTCAATAGGAGGCTCAAAATAAATGAGAAACTTAAAAACATTCACATCGGTACATGTCAGTTTTTTCATATTAGGATATTTGCATATGTTTTGGTCAAAAGCTGCTTACTTAAAAACTATGCATTCAAGAGGAAGATATCCACAATATAGTATAATGTGTTTTTAAAAAGACAAGCTTCTGAGTTTGCCTCTAAAAATCATTCTGTGTGCATAATTTACTTGTTAATAGTGAGTCTCGCGAGAAGTTTGAAGAACACGCATTCAGTGACTGCTTATTCTTCAGTTCCTGTAGGATTTCTCACTTCATGCAGACAGGGCGTCTCTAAATAAACCTTCTTGGCCAGATCAACTAATTCATCATTTTGAAGATGACAGATTGAAAATGACCTGATTTGTTTATTGTACAATCTGACATTATTAGGTAATGTAAGTGCATTTCCTATTCCATGTAGCTTTTTATGCACGGATTTAAGCAGTCTAAATTCCCTATCACAAACTGTGGACGTGCTGCAAAGAACTCTGGGCTGATATTTAGGATAACCTGAGTTCTGGTTTTGTCTCAGCTGCTAACTTGGTGTGACCCTGGGAAATTTATTTCGGGAAATTCCACTGGTACTCTTATCTGTTTCAGGCCAGGCCTCTGGAGCTGGGATGAATTAATCTTAATCCTCGCCACTGCCCTCGGGGGATTTACCGTCTAGTGCAGTGGCTCTCAGACTCCACTGTGCCTCAGAATCCCCTGGAGGGCTCATCAAAACAGAGTACTGGGCTTCACCCTAGAGTTTCTGATTCAGTAGGTTGACTGAGCAGAGAATTTGCGTTTCTAACAAGTTCCCAGATGCTGCTGATGCTGCTGGTTTGGGGCCCACGATTTGAGAACCACTGATCTGACGGTTTAGCTGACACATCTGTAACCACAATTCAAAGATTAAATACTGTGAAATAAGTACAAGTAATGTGCAGTGGGAAACGGAGTGTGGAGAGGTGGGTCAAAAGATTAATGACCAGCTGGAGATCTGAGAAGCCCTAATGGAAGAGGGAGAGGTTAGGCAGGATCTTGACAGGTGGATAAAGCCTGAACAGGTAGGGCATTTTGGGGGCTGGCATCACACCAAGCTCCTGATGGGAGGGAGAGTGCCGAGTGTATGTGCAAGTAGGGGTAGCATCCAGCCTAGGTGGGCTGGAAGGTTGGTGTGGGGCAAGGAACAACCGGAAACAGATGGAATTGAGAATGAGAGAGTTGGAATTGTAGACTAAACATGCTTTTGGTTTTTGAATTTGGGCGGCAAGGGAACAGCATGATCAGAGCCATGCTTAACAAGGGCAGCTCCGGCACTGTGATTTCAGGAATGACTGGGGTTTAGGCCGCTTAGGAATTCCAAGCAAGAAGAGCATGAAGGTGGGAAGCATGTCGTTGTGGGATGGATTTGTGCAGAAGCCACAGATTTGGTAGTTGATTGGTTCCTGGGGATGAAGGAGATGGAAAGGTCAAGAGAGATTGAGGATTCAAGTCTGAGTTGTTGGGGAGGAAGGAGGGTGGCTGGATCTCTCGGGGGAGGTAGGTTGGATAAGAAAATGAACCTAGTGGGACCTTGGTTTCTTTAGGAGGGGACTGGATCAGATGCCCTTAAAGGTCTCTTTTTAGTATGACTGTAATCGATGTTTTGAGGGTTGTTGATTGGCTGAAATATTACAGAAGATATTTTTACAAAAAATAAATGGCTTATATATAACCGGTACTCATACATTTGTTGATCGGTTTGTCTGGGTTCATCATTAGCTCTAAAATATTTACATCTGTAAATAGACTTCTTTTTGAGCTTTTCTTCATTTTGCTTATAGTTTTCTTAGTGTGTCGACCTCCTCTTCCTCCATTTTATGTACTGTACATCTTTTGGATATGTGTTCTACACACATATATATTTTTTATTTTATTTTATTATTATTATTATTTTTTGTGGTACGCGGCCCTCTCACTCTTGTGGCCTCTCCCATTGTGGAGCACAGGCTCCGGACGCGCAGGCTGAGCGGCCATGGCTCACGGGCCCAGCCGCTCCGCGGCATGCGGGATCTTCCCAGACCGGGGCACGAACCCATGTCCCCTGCATCGGCAGGCGGACTCTCAACTACTGCGCCACCAGGGAAGCCCTATATATATTTTAAATGAGTATAGCAAATATTTTAAACCTTTTGGACTCATTCTTCATTATAATAATCACACCATGTATTGGTATGTTTGTGCACAACCCTGTCTTTCCCACTGGATTACAAACTCCTTTGAGTAAGAACACGTCTTATTCATTTTTATCTTCCCCACTGCACTCCTCATAAGTGCTTGTATAAAGTGGCCAGCAAAAGTTTGAGGGATTGGATTGAATCATTGAGTAAAAGTCAATTACTATCTGCTTCTTTAGCAAGAGACAAAATGGTTCAGGCAATAAAAAGTAGTAGTTTAAAGGGAAATGGAAATCCATGTATCTTGGGAGGCTGAAAGAGGAAACATTTAATTCAGTAGACTTTCAGGACTAGAATAGAGATATTCATGGACATTTTCGGAACCAGAAGCAGAAGCCCGTAAAAACGAGGAGAGTTTTCAGCTCTGTCTTAAATTAGCCCTTGAAAACGTTGTGCCAGACATTCTACTCTGGACCTCAGTCTTTTTCATTTGTAAGGTGGTGATTGTAGTAAATTATAGACTTTTATACCTCTCTGCATATCCTTTGGGGAGAATTCTAAGCAGAGGGAACAGCATGAACAAAGCATCAGAGATGGGAAAGAGTATGTGTATTCTTTGTGACCCGATGTGACATGCTAGGAAATGAAGCAGGAGAGGGAGGGAGAGGCCCGGGTTCAGAGAGCCATTACTGCTAAGATAAGGATCTTGGACTCTATCCAATGGGAGAGTCTTGTGCCAGGTAGTTTACTTGGGAATGCCATCTGGGGAGCAGGAGTGAAGGAACAGAAAGAGTCACACAGGGAAGGAGACAAAGCCAATACAAGGAGGAGTTTACTGAGTTGGCTATTGCTATAAGCAATTGGTTGCTTGTTTCCAAGAGATCTGCTTAGGAGAAGTCTTACGAAATGTGTCTCAACATAGTTCAGCTAGAGAAAAAAAAAGGAGTACCTTTTATTCATCTTTCTCGTCTCCCATTGATTAAAGGCAGCCCCACTCTTTCAGACTGGGCATGTCTAACTGCCAGGTGGGTTCCCATGGGCACCTCATGAAACAGCATCAAAGGAGCTTGGGATGGAGAGGCCCTGCCAGGCTACACTTGTGTGAAGCTGGTGGGATTCTTCCTGGAACTGGCTGCCTTTGCAATGGCAGGAATACAAGGTGTGTTTGATAGGATTTGAAGTTATGTATAAAAGGTGGCCGATGCAGCTACTGAGGGGTTTTTAACAAAGGAACCAGCTGATCGGATTTATGCAGTGGTGTGCTTGTAAATGGTTAACAAATGTTGAACCAGCTCTCCAGAAAAATGTGTGTGTGTGTGTGCGCATGTGTAGCAGTAATAAATTTTACTGATATAAAAGATGTGTAGTACCCTATTTACAAATAATGATAAAATAGACAGTACTTTTTATTGTAAAGTCCATATGGCTAATTGATTCTGACAGTTTTCTGTTGGCAGTTTTCACTGATCTCTTGTACCCGTAGCCAACCTATGGTTACAACTGACGAGAGACGACAGTTGATGCTTTCCTATTACAGTATGAAGTAAGATGAAAGTAAAACAATGAAGGCATATCCCAGAACTTCCCTTGATCATTAAGCATCTTCTTTATGAATTGGATAGTACTAGAAGAATATTACCTCAACTTTTTGTTTTATTCATAATAGAACTACAACAGGCACCACACGTTAACTTTTTCTCCATCACTTTTTGAAGCCTAGACAATCAACAAAACAAAAATCAAGCTATGATTCATAGGGTTTGTCAATTTCCATATAAAAATATTCCCATTCTGGCCGGTTTCAGGTTACAGGGAACCGGGAAGAGACATACAGTAGACAACATTATACAGCATTTCCACAGACAGTAAAACAGACCTAAGGAACCCAGGAGCATAGATATTACTGACATGTACTAAAGCAATAAAGAAGTGATGAATTTCAAGTGTTTATTACCTTTGGGGTTAATATAATTTATTTCATTGTAAATTTATATAATTTAATTGTTAATAATTGTTAACATTTAACAACTGATTCATAAAATTTCTGAAAATTTACCAGTCAGCTCTCAGGATCTGGGATGACCAGCCCAGCACACTCCTGGAGTTATATTTTCAGAAGATCACTTTGGTAAAAATCTGTAGAAACGATTTGAAGGGGAGTGGTCCGGAGTCACCACTGAAAAACATACCTGAGCTACGTTAGGGGTGAAAAGTAGGAGAGAGACTTAGGAAATGTCTTCAGATCCCACTAGCATGAGGCTTCAAATGAGGTCAGGTTAGTAGAGATAGTGCAGATTTCACTGGTTCCTGTCCAAACATGGTTATGTAGGACCTTTAATAGAAGTCTCCTCCAGATGTTCCTGGAGTCTCTGAGATATCTTACGTGTGCTTGCAGAGGCCCTCGCTCTTCGGGTTTCTTGTTGATAACTATGGGCCAAAGGGATTTGAGGGTGAGGCCCCACCCCTACCATAGCTGAGAATGGGACCCATGCCAAGGAAGCCACCTGTCAGGCCTTGCTTTCCCAAGTTTGCAAATCTGGGGGAGGGGGCTTTCGAAGGACGCTGGTACCTGGCGTGTACCCCACAGAAATTTATCTCCAGGAACATGAAGTTGCTGGGTTTGTTTTTCTGTGACTCACAGACGCAGGGGGAAGACAGCCTTCTCCATTTCTTCCTGTAACTGCTCACTGCGGCAGCCCCGGCCAGTCTGGAGCTGGGCAGGGAAACAACCCCTCTTTCCTCTCCTGGTTTGGCCCCTGGAAGTCACAGAATTGTCTCTGTCTGAGGGGTCCCTCTCCCCTTGCAGAGCAGCTGGTGCACATGAGTTCCTGATGACCAGGAGCCCCTCTGACCCATCCAAACTCCCAGAGCATATGACTTTCATCTGGGGGTTGTATAGCCACCACTGCTCTTAGTAGAAAAATGAGGTGGAGTAGATAAAAGGGTGGAAGTGGCCCCTGGGCGCATGGTGGGGCTGGTAGCTGAGGCATGGAATATGGAGGGTGGTGCATGTGTGGCTGGGCTGTGGGAAGGGGAAGAGGATGGAATTGGGGTTTCAAGTAGAGAAGTTTAATCATGCTTGGTTTTGAATTTGATAAAATAGGTGCCTGTGGGACAGCTCAGTGGATACTGGGCGTTCAGGAGAAAGAGAGGAAAGGAATGGTGGTGTTGAGAGTAGTAAAGCTCGTGAAACCGTGGATGACTATGAGACCCCCTCCCCATGAGGGCATAGAATGAGAGAGTCGGCAGGTAGACCAGCAAGGGCTCAGAACCTCAAGGAACACTAGTGGTTAAGGGATGGTGTGGGGTTAGGAGCCCAAGAGCCACACAGAGAGGAATGTCCAGGGAACTCTGAAGGGAAGGAAATGGCAGGAACAAAGGAGCAGAGGCAGGATTGTGGCTTCTCCAGGGAACAGTTTGGGCCATTGTGTTTATGCTTATAGTTTTCTATACGTTTATCTATTCAGAGTTATGATGGTGTTAACCTTGCCTCCTTTCCTCCCTCTAACAAAAGAAGTCAAAGACTCTGCAGTATCATTAATGACCCAGGGATAGGAAGACATCTGACACTTTTGTACCATGTTAATACTTTGATCCAGGCTTTGATAGTCAGGGTGAGAAGAAAACAAATTTGCTAAAGATTTTGAAGCTAAAGGAAATGTCAGCTGTTTCCTGTTTGATGTTTCTTGCTGTGTTTTCCACATTAATCACTTCATTTTTCCCTTGGTCACTGACCTGATGTTTTGGTTTTTTTTTTTTTTCTCTCACAGTTGTCAGCTGCCTGGTGTGTCAGACAGTTTCTCACCATGATATAGGGACACATTAAGAGCTTGAGCTGGCAAGTCTACCGCCCAAAGTGTGTTGCCACTCTCAGTGGTTATGTTCACGAACATCCCGAAAGCCCAGTGCTACTGAAGTGAATTATAGGCTTTGAAATGACCAGGTGGTTTGCATTTAGCAAAAAAAAAAAATGTACCCCAGACATGTTCAAGGGTTGCTGGTTTGGGAGAAATTAGATGACTCTGACATGAAAAGACAGACCCTATCTAAAGAGACAGGAGTGAGAGTTTTCTACAGCACAAGTCTGTCGAATAAGTGGATTTGGATGTGACCACAGGCCTGCCATGTGAAATTCTATCCCATGGGGATTAAAGTTAGTGGCTTTTTGAAGGCATTTATCGCAGACTGTGTAAACTTTTCTTGTTTTCTTTTGCCAAAGCATAGAAGAGTGGAGAAATAAAGGTGGGCTTTTACTGTGATTGTTAATCTGCTCTGATCCTCTTAAACACTTAATGTGTCCCCATGCACACAGCAGTGAAAGTAAATATAGCTATTTCTTATAACACAGCAACTTAGATGTGTTAGTTTACGGCTAAGGGAGTAGGAGAACTAGAGAAAACAGTCCTTATATCGGTTAGGTACTAGGTGTTCAGCTACAAGTATCAGAGACCCCAGATAGTGGCTGCATTTCCCGAGTAAAAGCAGTCAGCAGGCAGGCAGTTGAGAGCTGGCACGATAGCAGGACTCATTAGGCTCTCTTTAGCTCTCCAACCTCCCATCTCCAGGATGTGGCCCATGTCCAAGAGGGCTGTTGGAGCTCCAACCATCATACAGGCTGTCCTCCATTACCTGCGGGTTCCGCGTCCAAGCCGGATTGAAAATATTCGGGAAAAAAAAGGCAGCGTTTTCCAAAAAGCAAAACATGAATTTGTCACACACTGGCAACTATTTGCATGGCATTCACATTGTATTACAATTATTTGGATAGCACTCCCTTACACTGTATTAGGTATTGTGAGTAATCTAGAGATGATTTAAATAAATGGGAGGATGGGCATAGCTTATATGCAAATACTATGCCATTTTATATAAGGGAATTTAGCTTTGGCAGATACCCACGGGTGAGGGGTGGTTCTAGAATCAGTCCCCCAAAGATACCAGGGGTGACTGTATTTACATTACAGGCAGAGAATGAAGAGGGAAGAGGGCATGCCATCTCCCTTTTTAAAGATCCGTCTCGGATTTCCAGTATTCCTAACTTACCTCTCATTGGCCAGAGCTTAGGCTCATAGCCCTGACTAGCTGCCAGCATTGTGTTTAATTCACTCCATATCTCTAAATTATTATGTCTCATTTTTGAAGAATTAATTAACCCATAACCTTCTGTTCTCCTGGCCGTTATTGCAAGAGATTGGGAGAGAGCTTGTGCAAGAGTGAGATTCTTCAGGGTCTTTCTGGATGACTCCATACCAAGAGGTCTTCCTCTCAACAGTAATGACTGTAACATCATGAATCAGCCAGCATTTACCCTAAAGGCAGAGCTGGTAGATGACATAGATTAAGGGATTAATCTATTAAGGAGTTGGCTTACTCAGCTGAAGGGCCTGGTTGAGAATGCTTGAAAGGGCAAGCAGTCAAGAAGAGAATATGGGCTTCCCTGGTGGCGCAGTGGTTGAGAGTCCGCCTGCCGATGTAGGGGACACGGGTTCGTGCCCCGGTCCAGGAAGATCCCACATGCCGCGGAGCGGCTGGGCCCGTGAGCCATGGCCGCTGAGCCTGCGCGTCTGGAGCCTGTGCTCCGCAACGGGAGAGGCCACAGCAGTGAGAGGCCCGCGTACCACAAAAAAAAAAAAAAAAAAAAGAATATTATTGGAGGGCTGGAGCAGCTCTTAGAGTCTCTGAATTCAGGGAGGGCCTGACCCCTCTTTTTAAGGGCTTTTAACTAATTACATCAGTTCGGTCTAGTAAAATCATACTTTTGACTAACTAAAGTCAGTGGATTCGCTCTCTTAATCACATCTGCAAAATCCCTCCACAGCAGTGCTAGATTAGTCTTTGATTGACTACCTGGGGACAGGTGTGTATGTACCTGCAGCCTGGCTGCTGCCTCCATTTACTGCAGCTCTCAGGAGTCCATATCCCTCGCAGTTAACCCTAACCAGGGACATGTAGGAAAGGGAACTCTGGGGAATGTTGCGCGGCTCAGCCAAGTTGACACATCACAAAGCCATCGTATCCTATTAGTTGTCAACTAGAGTCAGAGGGGCTGAGCAAAAACAAATCAGTGTTTCTTTGTTTCTGGTATTCTGGCAGAAGGTGGACTGATGCTCTGATTGGTCGTTAAAACCAGGGCCTGGCATTAACTGTGCATCTTAATTATATTTCTGCTTTGTTTTCCTCCTCTGTTTCTCATAGATAGTTAAGACTTTATTGTTGATGCTTTCGTTAGGCAAGTAAAGAGCTTTTAGGCTCATCAGTCATTGGGAACTCATCAAAGTTAACAGAACTTAAGATCTGCTTTTAAAACTAATGGTAAGATGTCCAGTTTTTTCCTTGCAGTTTTATTGAGATATAATTGACATACAGCACTGTATGAGTTCAAGGTGTACAGCATGATGATTTGGCTTACATACGTCATGAAGGGATTATCACAATAAGTTTAATGAACATCCATCAACTCATGTAGATACACAATTAAAGAAATAGAAAAAATTTGTGATAAGAACTCTTAGGATTTACTCTCTTAACTTTCATATATAACATACAGCGGTGTTCATTATATTTATCACGTAGTACATTATACCCCTAAGATGTCCAATTTTCTAATAGCACAAATATTTTTTCTCACTTATGCCTTTTTTGGGGTCTTCTTTATACAGAGATACTAATGGACCCTTTCATTCTTTATTCAAACCAATAATAGCTTTTGTAATTTAAGTAGCACTAAATTACACTAAATGCTAATCTGTTTTTACTGATGAGAGTCAGATGCTCATTAGTCTTTTGTTGAAAGAGTCCCGTATTCTTTTTTTTTCAAATAACAGCTTTATTGAGACATAATTCACATACCATGAAGTTCACCCTTTTAGAGTGTACAATTCAGTGAATTTTAGTATATTCACAAAGTTGTGCGTTGATCATCACTAATTCCAGAACCTCTATATTCTTTCATATTAAATATAGATGTGAATGTTTTAAGACAAATGAAGAATTTGAAAAACTCAGTTCTATTGTCTGATTTAAATTCATGTGAAAACAAATTGGTGACTTTTGCTCAGGGCAGAGCTGCAAACATTTGGTCTTAATTTTGTGAGAAGAATATACATGAGGCCTTCATTATGGGATTTTTTTAACCAATTTATGTATATTATTCCCTCAGATGTAGTTCAGAATTGGGGCTTTCATTCGTTTGTTTAGCCGGTATTTATGGAACCTTTACTTCGTGCCAAGTGCTAGCACGTGCTAGGCACTGGCAGTCCCAAGTTAAATGAGACTTGCTTAGGAAGCTTGTGGTCAGGTGGGTGGAGAGGTTGGTAAAGTCATTCTTTTGGCCTTTCTGATGTCACCTTGACTGTGAGCTCCAAAGGCACGAAGCCACCTGTGCTAACATACACGTGTGCGGGCATCCACAGTTATTGGACCGTGACCAATTGGAGGTGACTGTGTCTGTAAAGAAGACTTTGAGAACATATCTGAACATTCCTTGAGAGACCCAGGTCTTCTTAGTGGCTGGTTTCACAGCAGCTATGGGGGAAATTGCTAAGCTCTTCTAAGAAGTGGACACAGATTCTGAGAAGTGCAGTGAATGTCGCTGCAGTTAGTGAGAAATGAAGGGTTCCCACTGCAGTGGGGTTTGCATCCTCACTCCCTCCAGAGCTCTACTTACATAGCACCTATCAGAGATGCCTTCCCTCACCGTCTCTCTAAAATAGAGCTCTCTCCAGCTCTACCACTTTGCTCTGCTTTCTATCTCTTCTGAGCTTTCATATCTGATACATTTTTTTTTTTTTTTTGCGGTACGCGGGCCTCTCACTGCTGAGGCCTCTCCCGTTGCGGAGCACAGGCTCCGGACGCGCAGGCTCAGCGGCCATGGCTCACGGGCCTAGCCGCTCCGCGGCATGTGGGATCTTCCCGGACCGGGGCACGAACCCGTGTTCCCTGCATCGGCAGGTGGACTCTCAACCACTGCGCCACCAGGGAAGCCCCATTTATTTTTTATTGCACACCACCCCCCACCCTGCCCCTGGCCCCAGGAGAGCAGATAATTTGTTTTATTTGCAGCACTCTCTCCAGTACAATGTCTAGTGCTGTGTCCAGCACATAGTGCTAATGAGGATTTGTGGTGTGCATGAAGGATCTTAAAAAGGATGCAGATTATAAAATTCTGCTTATATGGTTCCTCATGCAAGCAGAAGTTAATTTTCTTTTCCTTTTTTGGTCTTTCAGAATTCAAAGTTCTTTTTTTTAACTGAAGTATAGTTGATTTACAATGTTGTTAGTTTCTGGTGTACAGCAAAGTGATTCAGTTATATATATATATATATATATTCCTTTTAGAAATTAATTTTCTTAATAAATATGCCAGATCTTTGGGTGTGTGTTTATTTGTGGGTGATAAATGGATGAGGCTATTTCTCATTGCAAAATAACAGTCTGAAATTTGAATCCATCTTACCTTTTCTGTTCCTAGACCTCAGTATGAAGGTGAAAACAGCTGGGACTTCGCTATTGGTCCAATTTAAAGAAGCATGCTTTCCAACCTGGGTTAGGTCCTCTCTTGGAATGTAAGCTTACTGGGAGCAGGTTTATCTGTTCTCTTTTGTATTCACAGAGCCTAGAACAGTGCCTGGCAAACAGTAGGCGACAAAAAATAAACTTCCACCCCTCTCTCAGTAACTGACCTTGTGTCTTTCTTCTCCGAGAAAACAGGCCATAGGAATGAACTCCCTCAGAATGCCCTTAGGCTCCAAACATTTCCATCCTCCCTTCCCTCTTTCTTATCTGTGTCAAACTGCTCGGAAGTTCTTCTCTGTGTGTTTTTTGTTCCTTTAGGAGACTTCCTGTGGGGCACGCCCCCTCTCAGATATGAAACCATTTAACACTATTAAATCTTTCTCTTTAACTTACGGAGTGCCCGAGTCTGCCCCATATGTCCGGACCTTGTCTGGGCCCTCCTTCTCTCTTGCTTCTCTTCTCTTTCCTCTTCCCTGGGCAGTTTCAGTCTCCTGAAACCGCCCAGGAAGGTTACCACGATGCTGAACGGCCTAACCCAGTGGCCTCGGCTGGTCCATAGTTGGCGCCTGTTTGAGCCTGCTGACTTACCCCCCAGTCCTCTTCAAGTTGGCGCCATGACGCTCCGCTTTCCCTCCACCCTCTCTTTTGGCTTTGCACATCTCTGGCAATGGCGTTACCCACACCTCCTCGTTTAAGTAAGAAATGTGGGTCATCTTTGACCTCCTGCCTCCCTGCTACCCAACTCAGCTCATTACTGAATTCTTCCCTGATGCCTCCTTTCCATCCCCACTGTGGCCACTGCCCAGGTGGGCTCTTGGCGCCTGGAATCTATTGGAATACTGCTAATTCTCTGCCTCCAGCTTTACAGAGTGCTCTTTCTAAAACACAGATGGCTTAAAACCTTCTATGCTCCCCATCTCCAAAGACTGGATCTAAAACTCCTTAGCATGGCATTCAAGACCTGTCTCAGTCCATTCACGCTGCTGTAACAAAATATCACCGACTGAGTAGCTTATAACCAACAGACATTTATTGCTTATGTTTCTGGAAGCTGGAAGTCCAAGATCAAGGTGCCAGCATGGTCGCTTTCTGGTGAGAGCCCTCTTCCTGCTTCATAGCCAGCGCCGCCTTACTGTGTCCTCATGTTGTGGAAGGGGGCTAGGAATCCCTCTGAATCTCTTTCTTACATTACTAATCCCGTTCATTAGGACTCTACCCTCATGATTTGAGGACCTCCCAAAGCCCTCACATCCTAATACCATCACCTTTGGGGGTTCAGATTTCAACATGTGAATTTGGCAGGGGTAGGGGGGCACAAACACTCAGACTCCGGGCAAGACTCTTCTCAATGTGACTGTCACGTGGCTTTTCAGCTTCCTTTCCATCTTCCCCAATATATATATGCGCATCCTCTCTCCCTCTCCCTCCATCTCTCCCTGGCTGTCTCTGTCTCTGTGTCTGTCTCTCTCTGCAGGGATTCTCAGTGTCAGAGCATGCTGTGTGCTCTCTGGCCTTTGGGCTCTGTGAGTCGGATGCCTTTCCTCTCTTGTCCACTTCTAGATAGAAACATCCTAACCCTTCCTTGGCCACCCACTTTCCCTGCATGCTGACTCCCGTCTGCCCCCTTCTGTGTTTGCACGGCATTTTCAGGCACAGCTCTGTACACGTCTACTGGGCCACGTAGGCTGCCTTCTCCATGAGTTTGCCAGCTTTCTGAGACCATGTCTGTCTTAGTCATCCTTGAATCCTCAGTGCCTAGTGGAGTACTTAGCAGATTGAAGGTATTCTGAAGATATTGGAATGAAGGAATAAAATTCAATTAAGACGTCTCAGTAACAGATGCAAACCAACCTCTGTAATGGCAGCAGAGAATATAAGTGCAAACAGATGATTGGACTTGGCAATTGAAGTATATCTGAACTGTAACAAGAGCTCTTCTTTGCCTTCTGAAGCTATCTTCAGCAGTGATGTGTTTTTATAAATGTGGAGAACCACAGATCAGCATATGTGTCAAAGCTCTTCTGTCCAGGACAGAACTGAGTTTCATTGTCATCTTAACAGTACTTTCCTGGATCAGTGTTCAGGAGATGTGAAAAGTTTTTAGAACAATTCAAGGAATGTGTAGTAAAGTTTTGTTATTTTTTTCCTTTGTTGCTGTATTGTTTTTGTCTGTGCATTCTGGTTTTTATTTGGGCAACTAATGAGACACAGCCTGTTAGAAAACCAGAGGCAAGCTGTTTGGCTTATTGACATACTAGCTGACTGAAGTCAGTTGTATGGGTGATCCAGGCATCTGTGCATTAAGGAAAAGCTCATCTCTACGACCTCCCTGGTGTTGGTAGCTTGTGAACTTGGCCTGGTTTTCTCTGCAGTTGGTAAACTGATCATCCTGTTTCTCTCTCTCTGTCAACCATCTCATCAGTTTACAGGTCAACATATCCTCTGTTCAGTTCTTACAAAGTGAAAATGCAGGTGCACTCACAAACACAAAGGTTCATTTTGTCCTGGAGGCTGACAATCATAATACTTTTTTAAAAGAATACTTTTCTTCCTTTTATAAAAAACCAAGTTCTCGTATTATCTGAATTTCATTAGATTATTAGAGAAAAGAGATTTCCTTTTCCCTGATGAGAATGCAGGTCCTGTGGACTTGCTGCTTCGTACGAGACATCGCCCTTAACTTGCATCAACCTGCCTTGTATATACCTGCTCCCCAGCCCCCAGTACACACCGCACCATGCACGTTAAACACCATGAACATGAACACCACACCAAGAACATTAAAAAGGGGGAAAATGTCCTCAATTTTATTTTCTGGACCTGTTGATATCTGAGTTGTTACATATGCAGATATACTTTCGATTCTTTTCCTGGTGCATAAGTCCGTAAGATTTTCTCTAGGGTTAATGTTACGGTCATGAGGCTTCTCTTGGGTGCTGCATTTTGTACAGCCAGCTCTTGCAGTGTGAGAGAAGCATCAGCCACTTGGGGGCACCCAGGTATTTATTTAATGAAGAAACTGAAGGAATTGCCAAGGAAAAGTAATTTGATCCTAAGAAAGAAGGGGAAAAATACTCAGTGCAGATAGACCATTTCAAAATAACTAATCCAGAAAGTAGGTCTGTGTTGAACACTGATGACCATATCCTAAGGAAGGAAATTTACCAGACAGCCTAATTTACTGTACAGAGTCAATAAAACCCCAGAGAGGTTCCTGTTCCTTAACGGGACTTCCGCATAGGCACGTAACCTTGGGGATCTCAGAGGGAGGCTGGTAGTGGAAACGCAGAATGAACAGTGATTGGCGAGAGAATTCAACTGTAAGCTTCCCCAGGGCCAAGACTATGCTTTCTCATTCTCTGTTGTTGTATGCTGGGTGCCCAGCACTCTGCTGGAGATGCGTATCCAATAAATATTTGTTTACTGCATGACGTCATGGATGAATTGAGTGAATGTACAAGGAATCTAACAAAGAATGGGTGGACAAAGCCTGGAAGGTTTGAAACAGTGATGACCTAGTAATGAAGGGAGCTAGTTAGCATGAAATATAACTACAAGGCATTGCAGGTATTATTAGAAATATTTGCTTGGCTCGAACATTTGCACATGTAGGGAAAATCCCACATGGCCTATTCTAGTTGAAATTTTGTCAAGTTGAGATATTGTGTTATATACGTTATATATGTAATATGTATAATAGACTTGTTCATTTGCATTTTGAGTATGTAATCACACAACACAGAAGCTCAAATGACACGGATGCTCAAATTACAATTTTTATGATACCATCCAGTGCAAATTTATGATTATAATGTTGTTGTTTGAGGCATAAGAGATTCTGAAGTGCCTTTTGAATCCTCAGATAATATTCAATTATGTTAAAATGTATTTTTAGTGTTCTTCCTTTTTTTATCCTTTTCTAGTTCCTTGAGAACTGGAGACCCAAGCAACTACGTAGGCAACTCAGTTGCTCTGTTAACCCTGACTCAGTAGATAGGACTCTGGGTTGGAGCATCCATCTGACCAGCTATTCTCAGATGGGTTCAGGGCTGGTCGCTCCTTGGTTCTAGCTTCCTGAGTCTTTTCCTCAGCTTTGTAGCTTCAGAAATTTCACTTCAGAAAGTCAGCTAGGGGTGAATGAACCCTTCACATTTGCTAGGAATCACACTCACTAGGGACTGAAGAAGACAGGATACACTTTTATTTGTTCTGAGAAATTATTATTTCCAGATAGTCCAGGATATGTTATTCATTGGTGGGTAAAATATTCTGCTATCAGGAAAATCTGCCATGAAACCACAGTGAGTTCACAAGGCTCCTTGGAGAGAACAGAGCAGAAGAATAAAGGCTCTCTTCCAGCCTCATCATGGGCATTTAAATTGGGATAAACTATTTGAAGGGTAATTTGGCAATATCCCATGAGATTAAAAAGTCTGGATGTCTATGCTAGTTACTTTAGTATTAAACACAGAATGCTGAGCTTAAAATAGACACACCTACCATTGTGTTTAACTTTCCCTTATGAGTGTCTCGAAAGTATATCTTTGTACTGGCAACAGCTATTTGTTGATTAGCTATTATGCCAGGCACTATGTGAGGCATTCTGAGTTCAATACAAAGGTAAAGCATGGAGAGTTCCAGATTAGAATGATCTTCTCTAAGGGGGCAGGTTCTATAGGTCCCCAATAGCTATGATACCAGACACAACTTGATAGATATTTTAAGAGGTGCAGATGCAGAGCTTTGGCGGTTCCAGAGGAGTGTGGTCCCTGTTCGGCTTGAAGTGTGTGCTTGGGCTGGAGCCTGAAGGATAATAGGATGTGTGTGCCCAGAGATTGGGCAGGTGGAAGGGATGTCCGGGTGAAGGGAACAGCAAGAGCAAAGGCTCAGAGGTGAAGCAGGAGGGGTCTTGTAGGAGGAAGGGGAGTTCACTTGCCTGGGACATGATGTGTGTGCAGGGGAGTAGGAAGGAATTGGGCTTTAATAGTGGAAGGCCAGCCTGGGGAATCTGGACTTTTTCCTGTAGTACTTAAATGCCGGTGAGAGTGTGGTGCCTTCAAATGGTTTCTTAAAGACACAATTATCAGTCTTTCTCAAATTCTGAATGCCTGAAAGAGCGCTAGCATCTTTTTTTCTTTTTTTTGACAATGAGGTGACTTAATGGTTCAATGTTTTAAAAATAAATTCTCTTGAGTCTAGTTTTTTTCAGATCCTCCTAATGTGGTATTTGTTTTGTTCCAAGTAGCAACATGTTCTTTTTAGGAGTGGGAAATATATGGCATAAAGGGATGTGCTGAGAGACAAGAGAATAATTTTTTCGCTTGTAGCCAATTTGTTGAGATGAAAAATCACACCAACTCTTTGTCTTATATGTCCCAATTTCATGAAAATAAAAACATCTTCTATAAAAATTATTTTTAAGGACACGAGGGCAAATAGTGTCCTTGAGTCTTGGAAAAATCAAATTGGTACACAGACTGCCCCAACACAGAGAATGACAGAGGCCAGGAGTGCTGAAATCGCTAAGGAGCGTTACAGTTAGGAGGGTGGACTTCGGAATCAGACATATGAGTTCAAACCCCAGCTCCACCGCCCACCAGTTTCTCTGCTCACTTCTAATATCCCAGATCAATAATTTTATCGCTGATCCTTTGACTCTGCCACTTTTGTTTTCCATCAATGACCTGTGTATTCCCCCTCTACTCACCTTACATCCCCTGGTCTGCTGACCTCTCTCCTCCCTCTTTCTCACTCTCCTGAAAAACCCAGCCCTGGTTAAAATCAGGTTTGTCCAGGAAAAACTGCACACACCGCCCCCAGTCACACACACACCGCCCCCAAACACACACACACACACACACACACACACACAGAGTTCTGATGATACTAAACTGATTCATTTACCCGTTGCACTGACACTCAGCACTCTGGCAAGCCTACCATGTTCCCTAGTAAATTTGTTCTCTCACTTTCCCGGGTGATTATTTCACACCTTTGTCTCTTTGCTCAAACCTCCAAAGTCCCCTCCTGTCTCTCTCTCTCAGCCAGTGATCTTGCTGCTTATTTCAATAGGAAACTACAAGTAGTTGGAACAGAAGCCTCTCATTCCCCTACCACCAAATCCTCCTGCGTTGGCCCGTAATTCTACTCCCCCAACACCCGGTCTTTGCTGTGGACGAGCTGTGTGTGCTCCTGGCTGAGGTCCATCTCACTCCCAACCCACCAGATCCTCTGCTCTTGCCTATTTGGAACTTTGCTTCTACAGTATCCTCCCACTAACTTCATCAAACTTCCTCTTTTTACTGGATCATTCTCATTATTCAAACATTCTATAACATCTCCATTCTTTTAAAATACCCTCCTTAATCCTTTGTCTCCCAGCCGCTTTGCCACACCTCACTGTTCCTCTTTAAAGCAAAACTCTTTCATAAGTTGTCTGTTCTCTATCTCCAATAACATACCTCATACTTTCCACCCCACCCTGCCTAACATGTTACTATGAACATTTTCAAACATACAGAAAAGTTGAAAGAATTTTAAAGTGAACACCCATATAACCACCACCTAGACTCTACAATTAATGTTTTATTTGCTTTAACGTTTTGTTTTATTTGCTAACACATATCTTGTCATCTCTTCATCCCGTGATCCTTCCATCAATCCATCTTAGGTTTGGGATGCATTTTAAACCAAGTTGCAGGCATTAGCACACGCTCTCTTAAACACTTCAGTGTGCATGTTATTAATTAGAGTTCAGTATTTGTTCATAGTGCTGCTGTCTTTGGAGGTGAAATTTACATACGCTGGAACGCACCAATCGTAAGTGAATCATCAGGGTTCTGACAAATAGGTACACGCCTCTGCAATCCAAACCCTTACAAAGTGTGGAACAGGACCATCACCACAGAAAGTTCCCTCATGCTCCTTCCCAATCAATCTCCAGTCCACCCTCCCATCTCCTGCCGGAGGCAACCTCTGTTTTGATTTTCCCCCACCATATGTAATAATTTGAATTATACAGTATGTACTCTTTTGTGTATGTTCTTTCACTCAGCAAAGTGTTTTTGAGATTCACCCGTAGCATGTGTATTAGTTATTCGTGCCTTTCTACCGCTAAGTATTATTCCGTTGTTTGACTATACAATAGTTTGTTTATTCATTATCCTATTGATGGATACCTAGGATGTTTTCAGTTTGGGGCTATTATGAATAAACTTGCCACAAACACACACAAAAGTCTTTTTGTGGATATAGGTTTTCTTTTCTTTTGTCTAAATACTTAGGAGTGAAATTATCATGTCATAGGGTAGGTGTATATTTAGTTCTATGAGAAACTGCTAGAACTTAAAAAAAAAATGGTAGTATTGTTTTACACTCTGACCAACGGTATATGAGAGTTCGGATTGCTCTGTGTCCTTGTCAGCATTTGGTTTTGTCAGTCTTTTTCAGTTTATCCATTCTGGTGGGTATGTAGTGATATCTCATTGTGCTTTTTATATAAATTTCTTTGATGAATATTAACATTCAGTACTTTTCATGTGTTTATTGATCATTAGTTTATCTTCTTCTGTGAAGTTCTTGTCCAATCTTTTGCTCTCTTTTTATGGAATTGTAAGCCTTCATGACATGTCCTAGATATCAGTTCTTCGTCAGATATATGGTTTGCATACATTTTCTCCCAGACTGTGATTTACCTATGCATTTTCATTTTTTTTTTTTTTTCTTGGCCACACTGCACGGCTTGTGGGATTTTAGTCCCCTGACCAGGGATCGAACCCAGGCCCTCGGCAGTGAGAATGTGGAGTCCTAACCACTGGATCACCAGGGAACTCCCTTCATTTTCTTAATGGTGTATTTTGATGAGTAGAAAATTTTAACTTTGATTAAGTGTAATTTGTTTCCTTTTAAGTTTATTGCTTTCTGTGTCATATCTAAAAGCTTTATAGTTTTAGCTTTTACATTTAGGTCTATGATCCATTTCAAATTAGTTTTTGTGTGTGATGTGATTTGGGTCAAGATTTATTTATTTTGCCATAGAGATATTTAGTTGTCTTAGCACCATTTGTTATAAAGCCTTGTCTTTCTCTATTGGATTTCTCTGTCAACTTGTGAAAATTCAAATGATCGTATAAGTGTGGGTCTGTTTCTAAGCTCTCTGTTCTGTCTCATTGATCTCTTTGTGGATCCCATGCCAGTATCAGACTGTTTCATTACGGTAGACTTACTAGTCAAAGTCTTTTATTTATTTATTTAAAAAAAATTTTTTTTGCGGTACGCGGGCCTCTCACCGTTGTGGCCTCTCCTGCCGCAGAGCACAGGCTCCGGCTCAGCGGCCATGGCTCACGCGCCCAGCCGCTTCGCGGCATGTGGGATCCTCCCGGACCGGGGCACGAACCCATGTCCCCTGCATCGGCAGGCGGACTCTCAACCACTGCGCCAACAGGGAAGCCCTAGTCAAAGTCTTAAAGTCAGGTGGTGTAAGTCCTCCAACTTTGGTCTTATTTTATATAATTGGTTTGGCTATTCTAGGTCATTTGCATTTCTATACACATTTTAGAATTAGCTTGTCAATTTCTACAAAAAGCCCAGTGAAATTGTGACTGGGTTTATTGAACTTACAGATCAGTTTGTGGAGAACTACATCTTAATATTTAGTATTTTAATCCATGAACATGGTATGTCCACTTATTAGATCTTTAATTTCTCTCAGCAATGTCTTGTAGTCACAGTCTCATTTGAACCCACTCCATTTAGGTTTTGTGCCCAAATTTCCCTGAAACCACTCTTTTCTAGGTCACCAGTGACCTCCACGCTGCTGTATCCAATGGTCAGTTCAGTCTTCCTCTTTCTTCATCTTTCAACTGCCTTGACATAATTGGTCACTCTATCCTTGAAGCATTTTGTTCACCTGGCTCTGTCTCACTGTGCTCTCCTGGTTTTCCTCCCATCTCACTGGCAGCTCTTTTTTTGGCCTCCTTTGCTGGATCCTTCTCTTCCTAACGTTTAGATGTGAGAGGACCCCGAGCCTCAGTCCTCAGACTTCTGTCCTTTATCCATTCTCAGTCAGTCTCATGGTGTGAATATGTTACTTAAAGCCAACAACAATGTCTAAAGCCATCAGATTCCCAATTTCATATCTCAGTCCTGACTTATATATCCAAAGCCCAGACTTATATATTCAACTTCCTACCAATCTTCATTTGGATATCTAAAACGTATCTCAAACTTAACCCTTCCAGAATGGAACTCTTGATTTGCCTCTGAAATGTTTTGCACCTTCTCACTCCCCACCACCCACCATGTTCCCCAGATCAGTAATTGGACTTTTTTCCTTTTTGCTTATATATCAGTCTTAGAGTCTTCCCTGGCACCTTTCTTTCTTTTACACTCTGCATTTCCCTACATTAGAAAACCCTCTTGGCTCTATCTTAGATCTATCCACTTCTTAGCTATCACTCTATTCCAAGACACCATCATCTCCAGTTTACTGCAATATTCTTCTAAGTAATCTGCTTTCTCTCAGTCTATTCTTTATACAACTTGAGTCACCTTTTAAAATATTACAGCATTTCACTTCCCTGATTAAAACCTTCTAGAGCCTTTCCATTATATTTAGGGGGAGGAAAACCTGTGCAATGGTTTACAAAGCCTCACATGATCAGACTTCCCTGTTCACTCTCTGACTTCATCCCCTTCTATTGCTCCTTCTTTCACAATACTCTGGCCTCAGGGCCTTTGCAATTTCTGTTTCTTCTGCCTGGAACCTTTTCCCCAGATAGTTACATGGCTTGTTACCTTACTTCATTCAGGTCTCTGCTTAAGTGTCGTCTCCTCAGAGAGGCCTTTTCTGACCACCCTATGTAAGGAGGGTGCCCTCCACCCCATTTCTCTCCATTCCCTTACTCTGCTTTGGTTTTCTTCTTAGCCTTTAGCATTATTTGGTTTGATATTTATTTGTTGATAGTCTATTTCCCCTAGTAGAATACGTACAAGCTCCCTGAGGACAGGGACTTTCTGCTTTGAATCATTAATGCTGTTAACAATGCTTGTCACATAGTAGGTGCTCAAAAAATATATGTTGAATGAATGACTATGGGCAAGTGAACCTTGCAGGCTTTATTTTCTTCATCTGAGAAGTGGGGGAAATCATGGTATCTACCTCATAGGGCAGATGTGAATGTCAAATAAGATACTGGGTATAATAAGACATTTGTGGCAATAGTGTTGGCTGTTATTGTAATTACTGTTCAATAATACAAATAATTTAAACCTCTTACAATCAACCAACAAATAGCTAATTAAGGTGGGTTTTGCCTGTTATATGCTTTTTACAGTGGTTGATTTCAGAGGTATAACTTGTGATCCAGTTATTGGTAACTTAGTTGGAGGAAACATATAAGTACATGAAAAGTTAAATGCCATAGACTATTTAAATAACCAATCGAGACAACAGTAGAAATGTTATCAGGCTTAAATAGTTGCCTAATGCATTGCTGATGGTGATTGCTCTAGGTATGAGAAATAAAAGCGTTTTTTTTTTTAAACCAGGGTAGTATGAGGAGGCCTTGTGTAGCACGTGGATTTAGGCTATGCCTTGAAACACTGCGCACGATTTTAATCCTTTATTGGCCATGAGGTGGAAGGGCATCAAAGGTGGGACAGTGGCATAAAGACAAAGTGGGGGAAGAACTAGGGGAGTTGAAAAATGGAATGAATCAGTTTGGCTGGAGGGAGCGGTCTTGTGAGGAAGTTTGAGAGCAACGCAAAGAAAACAAGGTAAGAATGAAAGCAAGTGGCTTCAGGTGACAAGAAGCCCTTCCTTACTAGGAATGGGCAAGCAAGAAAGAAGTGCTTATGGGTAATTAGGAAAGAAGGTAACACATCACAGGCTTCCTGCTGCCAGGTTCACTCCCTTCTCCCGCACAGTGCAGGTGGCTCAGGGCATTACTCTCTGATGCACAGATAGTGGACAGGCATGCTGAGTCCATGTGTCCATGTGTCCAAGGAGAAGCAGACACAGGAGAGCACTGCTCTTCTGTCCCCTGGGCCTGGAAGCCAATTTTGAACTCTTTTCATCCACAGGAATTCTCACTCTAGGTGGCTGTGACGAGAAGGCAAGGGACAATTTTCACTATGGCTTCTTACTTTAAAAAAAAGAAGGAAGAGAATAGAGAAACTTAGAAATTAAAGGCCAACCAATAAACATAATAATTTACATTTTAATATGCGTATTAAGAAATACTCAACTTTTTTTTGGAAGAACGTGAAAGAAAGCAGAATATGTCACCCTAAAATATGCTACTTTGGCATATTGATTATTTTGAATTAAAGTTACTTAAGAAACAGCCAGTGCAAGAAGGATACTCTTATCTCCTTTGTCTCCTTGAGAGCAGGAAATAACTCTCCCATGTGAAAGGGATCCTCCCTATACCAGGAGGGTAGAAGGCATCCTTATTGCCAGAGACAGGGAATTCAGGGCCAAGAAGGCTATATAAACAAATCTTGTTACTTCTTCATTAATTTGCTACCCCAAGCCCAAACCCGTATGTTTTGTCAATTTTTCACAAACTTATTTTTTCTTTTGTCTAAAAGGCATAAAAGCTGCCTGCTTCGGTCACTTCTTTGAATCTCATATTTTTACCGGCTCTCGTATGTACAAAATTAAATGTATATTTCTCCTGTTAATCTGTCTATGTCAATTTAATTATTAGACCAGCCAAAGAACCTAAAGGGAAGAAGGGAAAAGTTTTCTTCCCCCACAAGGATATTAGGTGAGTCATGTATAGCCACATTCTCATTATCATGTAAAAGGAAACACACATTATATGAGAAGAGGCCACAGTAACCTGTGAACAGATCAGATTTTTGAAAAAAAAAATCTAGCCAACCACGAGATAAAACTTGCTTTAATGATATAATTTTGTGTAAATTTGAAGCAATCTAAAAGAGTGTCCTTGTGTCCCTTCATTTTTTTGTTATCAAGAAGTTAAAAAATAAATGTTACCTTTTGCTGCGTTAGAATAGATGTCAGAGCAATTTGTAGTAGTTAAGAAAATGACCCTGTAAGAGAATCAAAATAAAACAAAAAAGATAAAATATAGATATGAGCCATGACAGATGTGGCAGAACAGGGAATGGATGTGAAGACAATAAACCACGTTGTCGTTCACAGAGCCCTGGCAACACGGCTCTGACACATTAAATAATGAACGCCTGTCGGTGGGCACAGCCAGGAGAGAACAGAGAGCGCATTGTTTCAGCCTGTTTATCTAATTTCAAACTAATGGCTTAACTATAGGCTTCTGTTCTGATTATAGCCAAAGGAAAATCAAACAGTTGGAATACTGTAAGTCCTGTAATTCACCCCGTTTAAGAATCAGAACTAAATAAGAGAATTTTGAGCAAAGCATCCAAATAAATTGTTAGTCCTCCCTGCAAACGGAAGCCTGAAGAGAAGAAGGATCTACTCGTCAGGTTCTGCACTCACTCTTCTGTCCTCTCCTGATCAGGTTCTAGCTAATGTGATATGTGGGCTCGGCCGGTCGTCGTCGTCGCCTCTTCTGTGCTCAGGACTATGGCTCGGCTCCATAGAGGGGTGTGGGGGGGTGGCAGATGCCAGGTTCCACGCCTGGGACTGGCTCGGGGAGTGGTGTCTTCTCGGACAGCGGCTTCTCTGAGGTTTCAGGCAGGTTGGCGTCACCTGCCTTTTCCTACTCTGGGTCTTTGTGATGAGCTAGTGAGCTGATAACCTATGAAAGCACTTTGTTGACACAAATGAAGGGGTTCTGTGGTTGGTGGAGGAAAGAACACAAATCAGAAGTCCTGGGTTTGAATCCAGGTCATCTCATACACGGTCTCCCCTTTTCTGTATTCCTTTATTTAAGTGTCTTCCTGTGTTTTTCTCCCCCCTCCCCTTAAATCAGATGTTCTTTGGTTTTTTGTGTGTGTGCATGGACCCCCTTTGGCATTCTAGTGACGCTAATGAATCCCTTTTCAGAATAATGTTTAATGCATTAAGTTAACTGCATAAATTTAAACGAATAAAATTAGAGGTTCTAGCTATTTTTGCCGTAAACATCTTTGCCGTAAAGCAGTCTCATTGCACAACTAATTGGTCGTAAGGCAATTTTGCCGTCAAAGATAAAATAACTAGGCGACAGTTTGGTTTCGACTACGTTATAGCAACTTGATAGAAAATACGGTGAAAAGAAAACTTACTGAAGTGTGAAATAAGAAAGTGTAAAGCCAGACTGTATACTATACCAGAAAATAGCATAACAGTTTGCAAATCCTTCGATGAGTACGGTCATCCCTCTATCCCGTCAGAGCAAGTTTACCAAACTATGACAAATATAAAAGAGGCAGCTAGTAATACATGACAGTCTAAGCATTAATTATCAGTTCTTTAGCTCATTTAGATACAACAGCTTGTTTTGTAATGCCATCTTTACCAAGTTTGTCACGCAGTATTAGAAGTTGGAGGCAAAGGAAGAATCAAGCTTCTCATCTCCTAGAAAGAAATTGGTTACATGATTCTTGATAAGTTTTATGAAAATGGTGAAATTTTTTTGCTCTTTGATAGTGGAGAACATGATGTAGACAAAATTTTCGTATTTGGCATAGAAACTGGCTTAGATGATTTGGTGAAATATAAGGACTGTCATGGAACATATAAATGCGGTACAGATATGTACTACTTTACATATACGTTTATATACGTGACATAGATAAATAGCAGCATACCTTGTCTGTTCGGTTTACTTCCAGGGAAACCTGAAGATCCTTACAGCAGACTGTTTTTTAAACCATGAAGAACTTATGTTCAACACGAGATCCTGAATCCTTAATGACTGACTTTGAGAAAGGACGTATCATTGCTTTCACTAAGAAGATATTTTAAAAATTTTGTTATTAGTTTTCATGTTTTGTTATGTCCTTTTTAATGTCCCTATTTTAGTTTCATTATTTCATCTTTTACGGCAAAATTGTCTTATGGCCAATTAGCTATGCAGCAGAACTGCTTACAGTAAAGATTCTTACAGCGAAAATATCAGACATGAAAATTAGTATGCATAGGGTTACCAAGGAAACCGATTAAACTGATATACAGTTATACCAAAAAAGTAATAATATAATAATATCCACCCCTTATTAACACACTACCTACCAAGAGCTAGTGGCAGATTTAATAACTACTGTAATTTTGGGGTAGTAATGAGCGGAAACGATACTTTGAGATACTTGCAATACTGTACTGTGATATGAAGATGTTTTTGATTTCTACTTGTGACAAGTCACAGTTACACCTAATTTTACCGTGAATTATTGCCTACATTTGTAATTGAAGGGGATGCTAAATTTCAGTTAAAGGTGAGTAAAAATTAAAACAAAAAATTTCCCGGGCTTCCCTGGTGGCGCAGTGGTTGAGAGTCCACCTGCCGATGCAGGGGACACGGGTTCATGCCCCGGTCCGGGAAGATCCCACATGCCACGGAGCGGCTGGGCCCGTGAGCCGTGGCCGCTGAGCCTGCGCATCCGGAGCCTGTGCTCCGCAACGCGAGAGGCCACAACAGTGAGAGGCCCGCGTACCGCAAAAAAAAAAAAAAAAAAAAATTTCCCTACCCATGTCCTGAATTCTCTCTGAAATCCTCAGATACCTCTTGCCTTGAAACTTCACCCTTTCCTCTTACGCCGTGTGCCCCACTGCTGCCCTCCAGCTGCTGTCACCCTAGATGTGTGCCTCCCGTCCATGCAGGGGACAGGAGCGCCAGACCTGTATCTCCTGCAGCCCACTGCACATCCACCCTGGACGACCCACAGGACTTTGCACTCGGCCTTGGTCTCCAAAAGCCAACTCCTCGGCTTGTCTATCCCACCCCTGCTCCTCCCGCCAGCCTGCTCTTCCTCCTGTGTTCCCTGTTCTGTTGGTAGCATTAACAACTTCCACGTGGCTCAGGCCCCAGACCTAGCTTGAGCAAGTAAGTGAGCGCTGCTGTGGCCAGGGTTACCGCCCTAGCCTCCTTGATAATGTTTATGGAAGTGTAGACTTGTACATTTTAAAGCGCTGGTCTGCCCTTTTCTTTACCTGCAACGTCTTCTAAATTCCTGCGTACCCTACAGGGCTTAGTTCCTTCTTACTTCTCTTTCCAACATGTACACACTGTGGTTTAAAATGTCTTGGTCATGTCTCTTTACCTCCATGATGTGACATCAGAGGACTCCCGCCTCCCTCACAAAGTTTTCTTCTGTTGGTCCCCCAGCCTCACCAAGCTCCCTATGATCCCTCCAGCGGCCCACTCCTCACTTCCCCCTTTTCCTTGGCAGACAGAGTGAGTGCCTTCTGCCTGGGGATTCCTTACCTGCCTCATGGCCTCCAGGTCTCAGTTCTGCGGCTGCTTGGCTGGACAGCCTTTCCCAGCCTGTGCCGTTATGAGGACTGTCCATAGAGCAGTTCTTGTCCAACCAACTCCTGCTCCCTTGCATTTGAGCAGAGTCTGGCAGGGTTTCACCAGTGGTGTGCACCCGGGAGGACAGCATTATCAAAGTATGTGGTTAGCGGCGCTGACTTCAGAGCCAAATGACCTGGGTTCTAATCCCAGCTCCGCCACTAGCTGTTGGCAAGATACCCTTTAGATGCCTCAGTTTTCTCATCTGTGAAACTGGCATAATTATGGATTTGTGTGATATAAATGAATTAATCTCCTGAAGCCCTTTAGAACCATGCCTGGCTTATACTGAGAGCTTAAATATCAGCTATTGTTATTAGTTTTAGTTTCAGTAATGTGGCTTGGGCTCGTTTAAAAGTCACATCCTACTATACTTTTATTTTTGCTGGCGTTTTATTAAAGACTGTTGTGTAATTCGAAACCCAATATTTATCTCTTCTTCATCTCCATTGAGGTTGATATCAGAACGTTGATTTTAGCAGAAATAATTTATGTGAGACAAAAGGAAATACTTTTTGAAAGAAAGGTTGGAGGACTCCTGGGGATACAGCCTCTTAACAGAATGATGGAGACACGGTCCCACCAGCAGTTAGCTAGTTGAGTTGGGGATTTATCCATGGTTCTTCCATTTCAGAGATTATGTTGATCTCACAGGAATTTTTCTTGCAGCCCTTTGGGTAGAAGAGAGATCAATATTATTTATCAGAGGATTTCTCTGGGAATGCATATCATCATATATGCTTGCAAACCAATCCACATAAAAAGATGGTTTTGAATGTAATTACTTTTTTTTTGCATGAGTGTTTTCATATCCTCTATAAATATTGTGCTCTGAGGGAAGAAACTTTTCATGATTCCTACCACACATTGTTTGTGACATTAATGTGCTCTTATAACTGATCCTTTTCTTCCCTTTTTCTTTCAACATTGAAGCAGTATTTCCCCTGAGGTTTAACTGTTTCAGCCTTTTCTACGTTTTGCCACCAGGTGGGGCACTGGCTCCTTTATAAGGCACGGGCCAGGGCTTGAGGCTGGTTTTCTCACTGAGGTGGCTGTCTTGCCCCGTCATTCTGAAGTGACCCCTGGAGAAACTGTTCAGCCCTGACCCTGGGAGTGCGTAGAAGAGGCCAGCAGGGTGAGTGTTAGATCTGAGGGAGTTTCAGGGCTTTTCATGCCTGATCTTGTTGAGCTAATATCATAATGACTTCTGTTTCATAGGTTTTGAGTAACTTGAATTTTACCGGAAATACATGTAAATCTACTTGGCAACAAGTGAATCAAGTTTTCCTCGGAATATTTTTTGTTTGTTTGTTTGTTTGTTTTTTGCGGTACGCGGGCCTCTCACTGTTGTGGCATCTCCCGTTGCGGAGCACAGGCTCCAGACGCGCAGGCTCAGCGGCCATGGCTCACGGGCCTAGCCACTCCGCGGCATGTGGGATCCTCCCAGACCGGGGCACGAACCCGTGTCCCCTGAATCGGCAGGCGGACTCTCAACCACTGCGCCACCAGGGAAGCCCCTTCCTCGGAATATTTGGTCCCATCTTTATGGCTCAGAAGAAACATTAAATTTGGTAACCTTGACCATTATGTTAAATAGGTCTTATTTAAATAAGATAGAAATCATGGAAACAAGAATTAAAACTGCTCTTGGCATTGAAAATTAGGGGGAGATTGTGTATAACTGTGAACACTTCATGTTAAAAAGCAGGGCATGGATTTTTATTCTTTTTTTTTTTTTTTTTTTTGCGGTACGCGGGCCTCTCACTGTTGTGGCCTCTCCCGCTGCGGAGCACAGGCTCCGGACGCGCAGGCTCAGAGGCCATGGCTCACGGGCCCAGCCGCTCCGCGGCATGTGGGATCTTCCCGGACCGGGGCACGAACCCGTGTCCCCTGCATCGGCAGGCGGACTCTCAACCACTGCGCCACCAGGGAAGCCTGGATTTTTATTCTTAAGCGATATACTGGAACATTATTTTTTTAAGATATAAATGCTTTAAATTATAAATTACATTTTTCTAGAATGAAAAATAAATTTCTTACTTTGAAACCATTGTGAGTCATAAGTCCCAGTTTAAACTATAAAAAACTACAAAACCACCAAAAAACTTTTTTATTTTATAATATAACCTAACTGTAGATGGTGAATTTGAATTATGAGTGATTTTCACAGTTACAGACACTAAGTTAGAATCAGAAGTTAGATAATGCTTTCATAAGTTTTCCTCTTGAACCTAATTGTTAGACTTTAGTGATTAATGAGGTTTTATGCTTATTTAATGTATTTTAAAAATCTAGAAATAGTGGTAGTATGTACCTTTGATTCTCAGAAGCAATAACTTCATGTGGTCCCTCTTAGGCAATGTGAAATTATAGTGCTATATGTTCCATCACCACCACCACCAATTTAGGCAACAATATAAAACTCATTTCATGGCACTAGTGGAGGGCAGACTGTATTCCTCTTGTTTAAAATGAATGAGTCACTTTAATACAGCATCTGAGGGGCAAGAAGGGAATGAGAGTGCTCTTTGTTTCAGCTGGTGTGTTACAGTTTTCTTGGGTAGCAAGTACAAAGATGAAGCCTGAAGCCTTAGCTCATTCTGTATGTGAGTTTTATTTCTCACAGCAGCCCAGTGTCTATTTAACATATGGGAGTGGTTTCAAGTTCATTACTAAAGCTTATAGGCTAAAGTGCTTTGTGGGCTTGGCTATGACTTAAGTGGCCTTTGGGGAGTTGGCCAAAAACGGGGCTTGGGAACACACTGCTTTCCCCGTGTCTGTGGATTCTCGGGGTATTCAGTTTTTTCTTCCCCTGTCGGCTATCAGCTGCTTTGGAGATTAGTTTCATAGTAAGGATTCTTTCTTTCAAGCAATATGAAGCGACTACTTTCACAGGGGCACCAGGTTAGTAAATAAGGTTTTGAACTTTCTGCTGCATGTGTCAGATTTTCTTTCTGTCCTCCCGGGGCGATGACATGACAGTCAGCATAGCATTTGTGCTGTTGCTGCGTTCTTTTAGAAAATAATGTGAGTTCGTCGATCCCACGGAGGTCTGGGGGTTATGGTTCTCCTTGTAATGTATGCATTGCTGGACAATATTAAATGCAGGTGGAAGCCAAGAAGAAATGACATTTATGTGTTGGATGTGCAGTCTAGAGGTTTGTACCTGTTCACATGCATTTTCATTTCCTTTTTCAGAATTCCTTTCTTTGTGTCTTCCCATTATATTTTCTAGGAATAACTATGATTTTATACATGGTTGATTTTACTTTGTGGAACGGGAGACAGCAGTGTGTAGTGCCCCAGCCAGTGGTGTCGTCCTTCACACCCTGTGCGTGCTTGCCTGATGCATTGTTTTCTCTGGGGCCTACCGCTTATAGTTACAAGGAACCAGAATATGATTTTAATTTTCTTTTTGAAAAGTCTGACATTTTCCTAGAATGCCTCAGAAAACACCTGCATAGCAGTTGACGTGGGCAGAGTGTAGGTGGATCAAGCTGGACTGAATCTCTTCCTTAGTGATCACTGTTTTTATTCTTAAGTGATTCCTCTAGGAATAAATATGACTGTCGAAACGGTGTGCCTTGTAAGACAATGAAAGGATCGCTAACAGTATTGAAATGAAATTAAGTCAATAGAGCGCAGTATCAAGAGAATATCTTCCTTAACTTCATTAACTTAGACATCTAGAGAGCGATATTACCTTTGTTTACTTGTCACCAAAGCAATCCAGCATGAAGTTGTTTCACAAGAGTACGTAGTTTGATTTGATGGTGTTTTCAAGTTTGCAACACTTTATGAAATATATTGGCTTTTATGTTACTTTATGTATGCTTTAGTTTGAGGTAAGCGCTGGTGGGTTTTTTTTTAATAAATGTATTTGTTTGTTTTTGGCTGCATTGGGGTCTTTGTTGCTGTGCGTGGGCCTTCTCTAGTTGCGGTGCATGGGCTTCTCATTGCGGTGGCTTCTCTTGTTGTGGATCACGGGCTCTAGGCGCGTGGGCTTCAGTAGTTGTGGCTCGCAGGCTCAGTAGTCGTGGTTCACGGGCTGTAGAGCGCAGGCTCAGTATTTGTGACGCACGGGCTTAGTTGCTCCGCGGCATGTGGGATCTTCCCAGACCAGGGCTCGAACCTGTGTCCCCTGCTCTGGCAGGCGGATTCTTAACCACTGTGCCACCAGGGAAGTCCCAGTATGGGTGTTTTAAAATATGCTAATATGCTTCTGTTATTGCCATTTGAGTCTCCTCTTTTTTCCCCCGCTGGGAAATACAGTGTTTCAGAAAGGGTCTGTTCTCTCAGGTTCTCCTGTGTTTAAAAATATAAAATTGAGGGAGAAGGGAGACAGAAGTAGGTACTTAAAGAAATCTTTGAGGTGATTTGCTAAAGTTTAAAGATCCCAGTCCTATCTCTGCTGAGGCTGAAGTTGCAGAGTTATGGCTGCATGCTATCTCAGGATTGCAAAGTTGACTGTACTTTATCCCCCTCAAGACACAATTGTACAGCTGTATTATTACCCCTGCCTCTGCAGATATTTTCTTCAACAGTAAATCCAAAAAAAAAAAGAGCAGAGATTGCTATGACTTGCTTAATATATGCTAGTACTGCATATGTGGTATTATTAATTATTAAATGCTATTAACTTAAAATTTTAAAGAAGACTTCTGTAAATCTGATTGTAGCTCCTCAATGATTTAAAGGACTGTGTTAAGACATTTTACTTGTTGATTACCTGTTTGCTCTTAGCTGGCATGGATAAGTCTTAAAAAGCTCACGTAAAGCTCATTTAGATCTGGTAAGTCTCAGTTTCTGTGTTCCCAAGTGCTTCGCAGCCTTTTCTTCTACAGATGATAACAGAACAGTACTGATTAGAAACAGAAATAAACAATGTGGCAAAGGCTAGAGTAAGAGGGGAAACTCCTTAAAAACCAGATTTTAGGGTTTTCCCAAAGGATATTCATTACAATAAGCTTCCTCCAAACATGAGGGGAAAAAAAAAGACTGTACAATAGAGTGCTCAAAATCTGTAATTTGGGATGGAGGCAAATCTTATTCCTGATTCCAGGCTTGGCACACACATTGCAGTTTTGTTCTCATCTTGCCAGACTGGTTTAGTTTTGTGACATCTCTGCTTTTTGGCTAAAATCAAGTAGAGACGGACATTTTTCCCGTTCCATATCAGGTTAAGCTTTGAGCCGATTAATTTTTATCCAACATGCTTTCTTGTTAACAGTCAAAAGTACCCTTGATGCCTCATAAATCTCAGATGGTTATGAACGTAGTTGATGATCCATTATTTCAACATGCATTGGCCCACACTCGAAACATCAGGAAGGTTAAATGTCAGTAGAAGGTAAGGACTTAGAGGAAAGAAATGAATAACCAGGAGGAATCATGATGTCAGGAGTGGGTTTTCTGACTGCTGAACCTTTATGATAAATGTTCACCTGTTGTCTGGTTCCATTCACACCCCAGATCACTCTCATTTCCTGCCCACCGTCTTCATCTTCGAGGTGCCTGTTTGGGGAGCTGTCGGTTCTTGATTTGCAGTTTCTGGCCTTGTCAGAGTCATCTTGTACAGCCACCCCTGCCTTTTTCATGCCTGACCCGCTGAGTTCTTGCTCCTAACCCTGCTCACTGAAGGTGCCGATGTGCAGGGGTCTTGTGTTTACATATCAGAAAGTGGGGCAGAAAGCAAGGGAGACTGTGATGCCGCCCACCGCAGAAATGAACTATTTTAATAATGACAGTGCATACTAACTTCCCAGAGGGATTGCAAAGGCTGAGGACAGATTCTACTCCCAGGGCTGATCTGACCATAGACTTCCCCAGTTCCTTGGTTCCTTCTGAAGAAGCCAATTTAAGTTTGCCCTTCTGGCATTTCTGGGGTTGAAGCTATTAGTACCTGTGGCAGGAGTAGTCGAGGGAGTGGTAATAGTAATAATAACAACTAACACGCAAAAAGCATTTCCTAAAGGCAGTCTCTGGTCTAAGCCTCTCATGTAATCCTCACGACAACCCTAAGGGGTCAATTGTCTTTATTATCCCCATTTTACAGTTGATGAAACTGTCCCAGGGAAGTTACATAATTTGTCCCAAGTCATAGCAGCCAGTCAGCAGTAATAGTATTGTGCCTCAGAGGGGTGCTGTGGTGGGGAGAAAATGGTACGAGGAGTTGATGTCTTTGGGAAATATAATCCAGTCTTTATTATTAATGAGAAGCAACCATGTAAATACTGATATCTGTGCTGCGCTTGCTACTCAAAGATGCTTCTGTTGACCCACTGTCAACCAGTAAGGCATGTCCTTTCTGTCCTTTTCCTACTGGGTGTTTGTGTGGGTGAGCTTGTACTCTGCTTTCTCACATGTTCTGCTGGGGACCAGTGGCAAGAACCAGTGACCAGTGGCAGGACGTAGAGCTTACTCGTGGTCAGTAACTGAGATCAGTGGTGACCAGTCCACGTGGCAAATAAGCCCACAGTTGAAAACTGTCTTTTAACTACACAAGCTAATCTTGGAACTTTTGAGACTTTTTAAGGCTAAAATGATAAAACCACTAAGGCTCAAACTTGGACCTTTTGATTGTTTAGCTTTAATTTGGCCTGTATGAGTGTCCTCTTCCTTCCTGCCCAGTATGATTTCCTGCTGATAATCAAAGCTCTGATTATTTTGTCAGTCCTGAAGGCTTTCTGAGGCTTAGTGGAGAACCAGGAGTATGAGACATGTATTCCCTTTAAAAACATAAATGTGCATTTGAAAATGTGGGGCAAATAACTTACTCTAAATTGGGCCAAAACTTAAACATGTGACAAATTAGGTTGGAACCTTTAAAAATATGTAAAAATACAGTCCATAGGTTAAGGAGTTATATTTTAAAAAAAGAAAGAAAGAAAGAAATCAAACGGTTTTATTATTTGGATGGGGAAGCACTTTCTCTTCCTAAAACCAATAGAGGAAATCACAAAAGGAATAGGGCAATAGATTGGAATTTTCCAGGTAGGAGTGCAAAAGCTTTAACTACAGAAATACTCATTGAAGTGTTATTTATTGTCATGAAAAGTTGGAAATAATCAAAATATACAATAAAAGAAAACTGCATAACGGATCATTATGCAACTACTACAGTTTTACTTAAGAAAAACTGTAATTGGAGGAAATGGTGATGATAGATATTTAAGATAAAACACTGGATAGTAAACGATTTGTGCATCACGTACTTGGTTATGTTTAAAACATACCTGTCCTGGGGCTTCCCTGGTGGTGCAGTGGTTAAAAATCTGCCTGCCAATGCAGGGGACACGGGTTCAAACCTTGGTCCGGGAAGATCCCACATGCCGCGGAGCAACAAAGCCCGTGTGCCACAACTCCTGAGCCTGAGAGCCACAACTACTGAGCCCACGTGCCTAGAGCCCGTGCTCTGCAACAAGAGAAGCCACTGCAATGAGAAGCCCGCGCACGGCGGAGAAGAGTAGCCCCCACTCGCCGCAACTAGAGAAAGCCCGTGCACAGCAACAAAGACCCAACGTAGCCAAAAATAAATAAATAAAATAAATAAATAAATAAATAAAAATAAAATATACCTGTCTCTGTATGTGTTATGCTTAGGGAGAGCACAGAATGGATGATCACCTTAAGTTAATTGGGATTTAGGGATTATTTTAAAGGTGGGAATTTCTGGCAGTTTTAATTTTCTCCTTAAACTTTCCTGCATATTAATATTTAAAAATATGATTCTCTTATATTTGAAAACATAAAAACTATTCATGGAGAGAGAAAAATAAAAGCAAGATATACAAAAATTTAATAGTAAGTTAACATCACCCATAATCTATTTAAGGTGGTAACTCTAAGAATGCTTTTAATTTCCTCAGATAGTTTGTAAACTTAAGGTTTCCTTTAAGAAGAAATTATTATTTTTATAATAAAAATTAAAATAGATTCGGAGTGACAGGTTAGCGTTGAGGAAGATCAGTCTTTATAAAGGAGAGGATATTTTTACTTAGGAGAGCAGTTATTTTGCTGCATTTTTGCGTTATTTTAGGAAAGTGCCTTTTGATTTTTAGGCACCAGGTTTAAAATCTTAATCAGACATTATAGCTGATTAAATTATAAGATATATAGTTTATTTAATAAGGGATGTGGGAAGATGCTCACTTAAATCCTTGAAACAACAATCCAGGAAAGACACTTTCATGGATTTCCAGTGTGTCCAGATGTTTTGATAACTCTTCATTGGTCCAGGGGCAGTTGCTGATGTTTAGAATGGGACAAGTGAACATAGTGAGACAGTCCTTGGAAGATATGATTTGACTGGAATAATAAAGGTGGAAGAGAACCTTGGAGTAGTTGACTTCCTTCTTTCTCCTCCTCCTTTTACAGATGAGGTCCCCAAAGCCCAGAATGATTGAGTCCCCAAGGTCACAAGGTTCTAGTCGACTTGACTGGAGTCTTTTGGGGCCTTTTGAGGTCTTTTGATTCCCCTGTTGCTGCTGGTTTTAATATTGCATTCTGTCCACTTACAAACATTTTAGTAATGAGGAATGAAATTATTTTTCCATTTTTCCTGGGTTGGTAAAAATCAGAAGCTAATACCATTCAGCACTTACCTGATGACATTGGAGAAAGAAGCTGACGGCTCATTATGGCTTCCAAGGAAAACTTCCCAGCTTCACAGGCGTGGTCTTTATTCTCATCATTGTTGTTCGAACATTTTGTTCTTGGGTAAAGGCTTACTTAACGCACATCTGGTTTCCATGTTTGTTCTGAAAGACAGCAGCCACAAGGAGTGACTAGAGATCACTGGATACTGAACCTTGGGAATTATTTTTTATTTTTTTTATTTTTTATTTTTTTGCGGTACGCGGGCCTCTCACTGTTGTGGCCTCTGCCATTGCAGAGCACAAGCTCTGGAAGCGCAGGCAAGGGAATTATTTTTTAACAACTGTATTGTTATTGTATAATTTACACATCACAAAGTTAACCCCTTCAAAGCATACAATTCTGTATTCTTTAGCGTATTTACAGAGTTGTGTAACCATCACCATAATCTAATTTTAGAACATTTTTGGTACCCCCTAAAGGAGACCTTGTACCCACTCTCCCTACTCCCCTCTCTTCCTTACCCAGCCCTAGGCAACCACTGTTCTAACTTCCTGTCTCTAGATTTGCCCATTCTGAACATTGAGTGAAATCATACACTGGATGAGAAAGCTAGAAATTTTAATTTGATGCTCAAAGACCACTTAGGCGAACATGACCTGGTTACTCTGTGGGCCCTTTCTTCTCAACAGTGTCTTGAACTGTGAGATTGAGACCAAATGAACTCAGTGTTGTCACCTATTTACTAGATTAAGTGGCTTATTTTTGTTTTCTGGAGTCCCTGTATTCAAGATTCAAATAAAAATATTCAGTATTCAAATTTTAAAAATATATGGGAGTACATATCCATTAATATGAGATTTTTGTAGGCTGTGCTGCAAAATTGTTAGGTTAAGACCACAGCTTATTAGATGGGACCTTGAGTGACTTACTTGACTTTTCTAAGACTCAATTTCCTTATCTGTAAAACGAGGATCATAATACTAGTACTTACCTTTTAGGGTTCTAATGAGTATTAAATGAAATAATGTATATATAACACCTCCCACAGTGCCTGATGCATGAGTGTTAAGTGAATGTTACCTATTGTTATTAGTGTCATTTATAATAAACTGTAGGAGTTATTTTATTTCATTCTTTCTGACTTCATCTATCTACTACTGAGGATTTGAGTTGGCTTGCAAGAATATTTACATACCATTAAACACACACACACACACACACACACACACACACACACACAGAGGAATAAAACAAAAGCAGGGATGATAAAGTTAGTAGAAGGACAGTATCAGAGGAAATAATAATAACAGTAGTAATGAGAGCTAACATTTATATAACGGGTTATGAATGGACATTTCTTCAGTGTCCTTCCTAGTGAGCTGAGGGAATATTGCCAGATCAGAAATGGGCAGAGACACTGAAATGAAGCCCCAGGCTGGGACCTGGGAGGGACCTTGGTGGTCTCTGGTCCACCTTCATACCCCGTGCATGAGACAGAGCCAGAGATGACAGCTTGGTGTTGGAACTCACAGTGTGAAGGTGAGTTCACCATCTCACAACATGGATAGTCACTATTTATTAAGCACTTACCATGAGCTAAGCTAGAATTAGAACCCAAAGTGAATCCAAAACTATATAATTATGAAGTAAACTTGTCTACTCCAGGCAACCAGTTTCTCTATAAATAGTTCTTTTTTAAAGAATGGCCTTATATACATTAAACTGAAGTGTACACTCTCGTAGGCACCCCCCTTTCCCATTCACATAGTACCTTCTACTCAGAGAGATTTAGATAACATTTGCAACATTGACAACGTAGTTGAATCACAAAGTTCATAGTAAACGTAATACCAGTGTTCATAAATGTTGATAAGAAGACACAGTCCAAAGTTACGCTTCTGTTTTAATCTGGCATCTTAGCAGTTTTTCATAGAGTACGGATAAAGGTTATTTCCTAAAGCATGGATAGAGGGTTAATTTAAGAAGGAGTATGTAACTGGCGCAAGAAGGGAGCTGGCCTACATCTGAAGGAAAGAATGTGGATCTCAGCAAGGCTTTGCTGTCATTTGTAAAACTGGTCTGCCCCTTAAATGGAATCATTTGGGGCCGAACAAAAACATTCTACATGGAGTAGGTCAAGCGCTGGTACTTCCTCTTGCTGCCTCAGTTCGAATCTGTCAGTCTTCATCCAAACCTCATCTTTACCTCCCATGTGAATTGCTACAATATTAGACACCCCAGTGAATCCGTCCCCTCCTCCCTTCACTTTCTGCCAGTTTCATGGTTTTGTGCTAGCTTTTCCCTAGACGGTAGAGCCCTAGCTCGTGGAGGCCAAGGGGGCCACCTCTGTTCAGAGTGGTCCCCTGAGGTCTGGCCTGGGTTTGGAGGAGGAGGAAGACGCAGGCGTGGTATTCTAAAGCTGAAGTGGACACAGGGTGCAGCCTCTGAGACCAAAAAGGAGGCTCTTCTGGCAAGTGCTGACGCGGCACCGTCCAGGCGCTGACGGAGCACTTCCTGTTTTAGGAAGCTCTCCATTCACCAGGGCTCTTTCACTCCTAGAGAGCTCAAAGTGTTAGAAAGTTCTCCTTTATGCTGATGTGACATGGGCCCGTCTAGAATATCCATCCCTGTGTTGCAGCTCTGACCCCTGGAACCACAGAGGAAACATCTACTTACACCCACAGGTCTTGATACGTTCAAAAGGCTTCTCACTTTTGTGCAGCCTAAAAATTCCAGCTTATTTCAACCATTCCTCGTAATATCATGTTTTTCAGACTTCTCCAGCCTGGTCCCTGTTCTCTGAGTATCCATGGTTTGCCTTTGTTTTTCTATGGCCCTCAGACTGAATACAGTTCTCCAGGTGTAGTCTGACCAGCAGCTGGGATTATTGGCTGCTTTGCTGGGTACTGCTCTTCTGATGATGTATCCTAAGAGTGCATCGGTTCTTAAAAAATAATGTTAACATGTGCCATTTTGGGGGGACAGTCACTCTTTTCAAGGCAACGTGCCAAAGTGCCTTATATATGTGATGTTATTTAATCTTCACAGCTGTACTGAGGTCAGTATTACTACTGTATTTCCTTGATTCTAAGACACTGTTAATGGCAAGATACACCATCAATTAAATTTCAGCTTTTCAGGGAGAAGTAGAGGAAGGAAAATGCCATCATATTAAACGGAGACCTAAAACGCAATAGTCCTGCCCGTTTCAGAAAAGTTAAAATGCGTGTTGGGGGAAGGGGGACAGAAAGCACATCTTAGAATCAAGGAAATATATCTTCATTCTGCAGATGCGGAGCCCAAGCTTAAGGATTTGAGTGACTTGCTACGGTCTGTAGAAGGGAGAACCGGTTCAGACCCAGCTCTGCTGACTTCGGTGTATGCTCCCACCATTCTTGCTACTCCCTTCTAAGGAGCCCTAAAGTGAAGTTGGTTCATCCCAAATCCCTGCGGCTTTTTCACAAAACGGCTGCCCATCCGGGTCATCCCAGCCTGCACTTGGGAGTGTTTAAACCTAAATGCAGATGTCTGCATTTGCCCTCGGCAGTGAACTGCTTTCCATACGTCCGTACTTTTAGAGTGTGGTTACCAGATCAAAGACTATAAGTCTTTTGTGACTCTACAAACATATTACTAAATTATGCCCCAAAGTGGTGTATTCATTAACAATGCCACCAGCTATGAGGTTGGTTTCCACAGTTGTAGCTGGTTTTCAATATAGTCCATCACTGGCCTCATTGAGAATGGGAATTTGGGTCTGTTGTGGGAAACTTATGTGTATATTTGATTCTCTCGTGGGACTCCTCAGGCCCCTGAGCCCCCATCGTAGGCTGACTCAGGCCCCTTCAGTGGTTCTTTGTAGTTAATATGTGCCTTCCTGTTTCCATGGCCTCTGGACTTAACTCTGAGTCAGAATCCTTGGGGGCCGCACAGCCCTAAACTTTGCTGTCTTCCTGCTTGCCCTCTGGCCCTGAGCATACCCAAGTCCTCCCCTTGCCTTTATTGTAATACCCTGGGTTATTTGATGCAGCCTGTAGAAAATCTCTGAATCCCAAGGACGATTTATGATGGTAACAGAATTAATGGGTTGAGAATTAAAAGCAATTCTTGTTTTAGATGCATTGTGGTGAAAGCAAGCCTTCTAGGAGATATCTGGATGATTAATTAGCAAGAAATCCATTCTGATTGTTCTAGTTCTCCCTAGGGAGGACGTAGAACGTGTCAAGAATATATAGTTGAAGGCTTTAAGGAGAAGAACCTGCCTAGTAGATTTCAAATGGCTAAAAGGATAGAAATGAAGAAGAGAATGGATTTCCACCTGTGTGCAGGGCAGTCTCTTAGCTCTGGGAAGCACAGAATTGCGACTGGAAAAGAATGTAATTTATTTTTTATTTTAAAAGTGGGAATAAAGAAAAAGGTCAACTGTACGTCTCACTTCCCACTAAGATAACTTTTACTTATATGCATAGCTTTTATATGTGGAGTTATTGGGGTTTTATAACTCCGTTTAAATGGGTAAGAAATAGTGAGCAAAAATTAAGTCCTTCAGATGCTTCTTTAGATTCTGCTTCATAGCACAACATAACTCATATCTCTTGTGAGAGGACAGTTGCTGTCCTGCACTTCTTGGCTAAAAATGTAGGCCACTTTCTGACTAGAAATGTAGGTATGTGATTTAAAAAGAAAACCATAAACCATATTGAAATAGCTCAAAGTTAAATCAAGTTTACACTCAAATTTAAGTTGACTTCGGTGTTGGGTTCAAAAAATGTGTTAACGTTCAAAAGGATAAAGTTGCCTTGTTAAGCAGTGACTCCTGGATTGTGAACGAAGGTGGTGATGTACAAGTCTTGAGCTTATCAGTCCATAACACAGCTCTACCCTTCACCTCATGAGAGATTCAGTATTTGCCAAAGACTTAATGTATTTTTATTTGCTACGTGCTTCTGAAGACACAGGTTTGGAGATTTTAGAAGGCGTGGAACTATAGTTACACTCCCTATAGATTCAGCCATTGTCTCTATCATCAACTCCCTAGGCATCTTTATAGGTCCTTTATAAATATCTGTGTGCCATTATCTAGGTGAATTAAGGTCCTGACACAGCCATAGCAAGCTGGTTTTGTTCTCCCCGACTATAACATTTCTGTTGTATTTTCCTTCTCAGAGCTTCTTTCCTCCTGTCATATAACGTGTGTCATGTTGGAGCTAGTCTAAACCAGTGCCTTTCAAACTGAGATGTCTCTGAATCACCCAGGTATCTTGTTAAAACACAGATTCTGTTTCTGGGATACGGCTAAGATTCTGCATTCCCAGAAAGTTTCAGGGTGACGTCTATGGTCAACGGACCACCTTTTGAGCAACAAGGATCCCAAGGTTTTTACAGTCAATACTCCCAGGAAGACAGGTGGTGGGAAAAAGCAAGCAATAAAACAAACATTAAATTGGAGGAGCCTCATATGTTCATTAATGACTGCGATTACTTTGGCCGGTGCCCCGTTGAGTTCAGAGGGGCAGTAGTGCATAAGTGCACATTGATTAAGAGCTCTGGGCCCTGCAGTCCTCTGTCTGCCACTCAGCAACTGAGTCACATGGGCACATTACTAATCTCTCTAAACCTCAGTTTCTGAATTCGTGACATGCAGATAATATGAAAATCTACTTCATAGGGTTATTGTGATGATTAAATGATATAATGCATATGAAGTACTTACTTAATAAGTGCTTGCTAAATGTTATCTATTCGTAGTGATAATTCAGAAAGCATTTCTTGAACATCTACCATATGCCTGGCATGTAGGTGTGTAAAAATTCAAAGACAACTCTTTAATTTCAACAGAGATTGAATTGGGTTTTTTGGGAGTCCCCAAAGTTGAGATTAGATCTAAAACTGGCTCTGAGGCCAGTACTCTTCCTGCCTAATTCTGTGCCTAATTCACTGGCTGTTTCTTATGTTGGATAACCATATTAAAGCTAACCTGGTTTCAGACAACTTTAAGTAAGTGAAACCCGTGTGCTGAGTCACAGTGGATTCAACATGTTTTAACTTAAAACCAGAAGAGAGTTATGTTTGGTTCCTTGGGTTTGAGCGAGTTATCTCTGAGGATAAAGACTAAAGGATAGGTTTTTGTTTTGTTTTGTATCAGCCGGATTGTTTTGCTTGGTTAGGTGAAACTGAGATCAGAGACTGGGCATAGTTAATTTCTATTCCGGTGGATCATATTCTGCGCATACACCTGCCTTCCTTCCACTTTGGTATCTACCTTCTGAAGTGATTTCAAAAGGATTCTGTCTTTGCACGAACTAACTTGTTTCTCTAAGAGACTAAAAAAATTACACCCTGCTTCTTTCCCCACAAGCACCCAGCACACACGCATGTGTGCTTATGAGGTGCCGGGTATTGCCACTTTTCATCCATCTTTTGTACCTTTCTTTCGAACCCTGTCTTGAAAAGGAAATCATCACTGACCCAGAATTTGTCTTTTCTTTATCTAATTGTTTCTCTAGATGTTGAGACTTGCATGCTTTTTCTGAGCTTATAATAGTTCTCTTTGTGATACATACTTTTGTAATTTCTTAGCAAGATACTCGTTTGGCAGAAACTTCCCAATGAGACCGTTGTGTTTGTGGAAACATAATAATCTCACTGAGCAGAGTCTTCTGGTAGTGAAAACAGTGGAATTAAAGCAATATTCAAGGTGGGAATTGACAGATTGCTTTCTCTAAGTGTTTTGACGATGTCTTTTCTTCCCCTGGTCTTTTTGGTTTAAGTAGTAGTTTGTCTGTTTTTGTTATATGTAACACAAATAAATGTAAAAATGACTTTGCTGCTTGTTATTCCTCTATAGGATCAAGAAAAATTACCTGCTCTTCCTTTGAGTATCGATATATTTTTTTGAGTATTGATATCTGTTGATTGATATAGTAAGCAACTATATCAACAGTAAGCAACTCTGCTTACTATTCCTATGTCTTGTCAGATTTTTTAAAAAGTAGCTTCATTGGGATATAATTTACAAACCATAATTTTCACCCCTTTAAAGTGTACAATTTAAAAGTTTTTAATATTCACAGTGTCGTTTTTGTAGGTTCTTACCAGTATATTTTTCTTTTCTCTTTCTACTGTGTGTGTCAACCCCCCTCCATATTACCATACTTTTAATGAATTTGGTTAGTACTGACAGTTTGGGGCAGATATATGTACAGTAACAAGGAACTTTTAGAAACTACTAACTTAAGGTACTTCCTGATTACTTTGTGGCTTTTTATTAACTTTATATTAGTGCTGTTTTAACGATGAATTGATCATCTGTGAACTATGCCCATGCGTCATTAGGCATAGCCTGTTTCTCATCCCTCCTATCCTTCCTTCCCCTAACCCTCACCCTCCACGCACATCCAGTTCAGCTTGTTTACCTTAAATATTACGTTGTTTCTCAAATGTGGCAGAACTGAACTCTGATGGTTCCACGAAGGCATTACTTTATGTACCTGAGACTCATCTGGAAATCATTGTTGTCTGCAGTAACTTTATAAAGAGAGCAGAGCCAGTATTCCATTTAGCCCAGTATCTTTTTTATTTGGGAAACCACCATTGGTTATCTGGGTAATAAAAAAAATAACCATCGAAAGTGATGTCACTTATCCTACAAAATCCCATTTTGGGCAGCCCCAAATTATTGTCACTGAATACTTTTTAGCTGCAGGCCTCCAGCATCGAGAGTGGGGAGTGAGAGGTGGTGGATGAGGACTTTGAGATAAAGTCTAAATGCCTTAACATCACCTGCCCTTAACCCTATGCCCAGCTACACTGCACCTTGTTTCATTTCCTCAAACCTGCCATGGTTATGGAGATAAAATATAGTGGCTAGACTGAAGAGATATTTAGAATTTGACAGGACTTATTAATTGGTTGGATGTAGAGAGTTAGGGAAAGAGAATTGCTGAGGATGAGTTCCAGGATTCAGTTTATGCAGCTGGATAGATGATGTTCCCAATTCATGCAGGAAGGAAACACAGGACAAGGAGATGTTTTGGGATTTGGAAGATGATGAATTCTATTTTGAGAATATTAAGTTCACCTAAAAGGGAAGTTCATAGGGAGCTGGGTATATAGATCTGAAACTTAGTAAGAAGAATAAGGCTGGAAAGAGTTACTGAGAGCCCAGTAGATACTAGTGACTGGGAATCCAGAGATGGCCCCTGCCTTCAGGGAGCTCTCAGTCTTCCAGGAGAGACAGAGGGCAAGTGGAAAGGAATGTACTCAATGGTGGTATCAGCTGGGAGCCATAGCAACACCAAGGAAAGGAAACAGCAGCATGTATTATAACCATTAGAATGAATGAAATTACCCTGAGAGGTGAGTAGAGTCAGAAAGGAAGATCCTAGGATCCTGAAAAATACTAGCATGTAAATGCTGAGCAGAAGAAGAACAGCCTGAAAGAAGAGTCCATCTCAGTGGTGAGAGAGAGAGGAGGAAATCTAGAGGAGTGTGGGAACATGAAAGCCAAGAGAAGAGACTCTTAAGAAGAAGAGAGTCAAGCAGTGAAAGGTTAAGTGACATAAGAGTGTGGAGGGGCCCTTTGGGTTGCACAAAATGCAGGCAGTTAAGAACTTTGGTGAAGGCTAGCAGGATGTAGCAGTGGAAGCCAGTTGTAGTGGGTTGAAGAATGAGTGAAGAGTGAAGAAATGTAAGAAGCAAGTAGACAACTTTCTTAAGAAGTTGGCCTTGAAAAGGGAGTGAGAGATGGCGGGGTAGCCCAGCTGAGGTTGGGGTCCATAAACACTAGTCCATGCGTTTGGATGCTTTTTCCACACCCATGTTTAGAAAACTTGGGGTAGGGGCCAAGAAAGCAGATAGATGGATTGACCTGGACTGGGCCTTGCCAGGTGACTACAACAGGACAGTGGGGTAAGTGAGTAGAGCTTTTCAGTGAGAGAGGAGTTAGGGTGATGGATCATGTGCCCTCAGCTGGATGAATGGGTGTGAGGCCTGGGAGGGGCTGAGGGGTTGCTAACAGCCTGTGGGAGATGCAGTAGTTGCTGGGTATCAAAGGTGTTCTTGGATAAAAAGTGCCTTCGCTGCTGTCCCACCAGATAGGATGGTGATTTCCTGGCTTTAATAATGAGTGGATCACAGGACAGGTCTGTAGCCATTTCAACACGAACCCTAAATCTGAGATGTTCTGCTCATTTGGCAGGAGGATATGGTGCCTAAATCATTTATGTTGACTCATCCCACCAAAGGAAGATAAAAGTGGTATCTGTGTTGTTCTGGCTATATTACTTCCTTTTCTAGATTTACTTCTTTTGTTAAAATTGGTCAGAATTCATTTCTGTTCCTTCTAGTAAGTAGTTTGGTTAAGCACAAGGCGAGCAGACTAGTTTCCAGATAATCAGGTTTCAATGAGGAGCGTTTGTATAGTCTTGTGTACATCTGACTATGAAGACGGTAGCTCACAGGGAATGGAGAAAGCCGGGAATGTGAAGTTCAAGGATCATAATTTGAATCTCAGATCTACCACTTACACAGTATGACCCTCATCAGACCTCTTACTCATTTTGGATCATTGCTTCTTCAGCTGAAAAGAGGGTTAAAAATAATACCGTTTGCCCTGCAAGATTAGGAAGATCAAATAAGATATATATGTGGAAAATACTTTGTAATCTGGAAAGCTTTATGCACATGTTATTATCTGTTTTGCCCATACCGTGAGCTATTCCAAGTCTTATATTCATTCATTGCTCATTTGGTCCACAGACAGTTAGTTACTCAGAGCCCAGTAGATACTAGGAACTGTGGACCTTGAGATGGCCTCTCCCTTCAGGGAATTGAGAGTCTTCTAGAGGAGACAGAGGCCAAGTGGAAAAGAATGTTCTCAATGGACTCACCTAGATGCTGTAGAAGCACTCAGGAGAGGCATCTGAACCAGCCTGCAAGGTCAAGGAGGCTTCCTGGAGGAGGTGGCACCTGGGACAAAGAATGAATGACAAGAGTTAATCAGGCAAAGAAAGAAATTGGAGGACGGTAAACTCCAGAGGGAGCAGTCTGTTGGAAGGCTGAGATGTCAGAGAGCATGAAGCATGTTTGGTTCAGTCTAGCTGAGCAGGGCAATACAAATCCTTCAAAAGCTTGACTCAAGTCACAGGGAGAGAGAAGTGAGAAGTTGAGTGGAACATACATGTAACTGAGATGCTTGAGAATATTTTAAGTGGCAATAGGAAAAACCCACAGAAGCAGGAGAGGTTAAGGGAGTTGATTAATGGAGGGATGAGAGGAGAGTTGGAAGGAAGCACAGGTGGGAGACAGGAGAGATGGGAGGAGGGGCGCTCTTCTGGGATTTTGGTGGGGAAGGAGGTAAACACACAGGGTGAGGTGGGGCGGAACGAGAGTGTTCTTTTCACAGTGAAGTAAAATACGTGAGGTCATTTTGTTTCCCCAGCGCCTATTTTGGTGCTCAGCACACTGCAGTTGCTCCATAAATACCCACTGAGTGAATTACATCATCCCGAGCCGCTTGAGAAACCCGCAGAGCAGCACGCCGGGAAGGCAGGATGGCTGGCCAGTCCGGCTGGCACGCGCTGCCTCTCTCCAGTTCACCGAAATTGGGTGGCCTGTCTTTCAGTCTGCCATTTCTTGTTAGCATTGATGCAATCCATGTGCTTCTGACCATCAGGGGTGTCACAGAGTCAGGTGTCAGTAGAACAGCTCTGTCCCTTTGTGACATTCATGGGAGTGGCAGTTTCTTGAGTGAGGACCAAACTAGTTCTTTTCCTGTGAGGCCGGCAGCCGGTCCACACCTACTGAGCAGAGTCCGCCTGCAGCTGAGACAATAGTGGTTTATCCTGCCTGTCAGGTCGTACTCCTTACACACTTCGACGTGGTTCAGAGCTGCATTGTAAGGAACGAATCTGCCCTGGAAACAGACTTGTGTGAGCATGCAGGGCATGAAGGAGGCCTGAGTTCTAGTCTCATCTCTGCTTCCTCTGTGGGATCCCGGGCCTCTCCTTCTCAGTGCATCAGAGGAGGTGGAACCAAATGATTACCTAGATCTTCACGTGTACTAGATGTCACTGACCAGGTTTTGTATCCATCGGTTTCATCAGTCTAAAGATTGTATCCTCATTTCTTACCCAGTGTCTGTTATCAAATACATGTGGCATACAGGTTTATTGAATTGGATTGCATTAGCTTCTGTTTTTTCTCAGACACACACACACACACACACACACACACTCACTTATGCACACCCAGAGTAAAATAGTGCCCACTGATGGTGCAGTTCACTATGTTCATTTAATTCATTTCTGCTCAACAAATGCTAAAGATATGAGACAGATCAGACTTGACTTCTTTCAGAGATAGCAAGGAGCTTAAAGCCACAGAAATAGAGAAGTCAGAAGAATTAGGAGGCTGTATCCAGGCCCAGGGAAGAAAAAGGGCTGTGATCACATAGTGAAACTAGCCATGGGGCTGTGATTAGAGAGGCTGGACACAAGTGTAACACATTGTCAGTCTGGGTTCCCAAGGAGCTCACAGCTCAGTAAGAGTGAAAGAAATGCAAACAGATAACTTCACTTTAGCGAAAAAATGCTGGGTTTGTATGATGGAGACCAAAGGAATGACAAATACACGGAGTTTTCTACTCCCACAGTTTGTCTGGCATTGCGTAACCATGTCTGTTACTAGGTTTTACATTTTTAATTCACTTGGCTAGAGTGTCAGTGTTTGGTGATTGACATGCCTTTCTTATTAACGATACTAATAGTAACAGTAATATTTATAATGTTGACTGTATTAAGTATCTTACTTTGTGTCAGATACTGGGTTAATTACTTTACATGCACTATTCTACCATCCTATTAAGTAAGATTAGCCCTGTTTTACAGATGAGAAAACTGAGGCTCAGAGAGACTCAAGCAATGTAAGTAAAGCAATGTAGTTACAAGACTAATAAGGGGGACTTCCCTGATGGTCCAGTGGTTAAGACTCCACGCTTCCAATGCAGGAGGCCCGGGTTCAATCCCTGCTCAGGGAACTAGATCCCACATGCCACAACTAAGAGCCTGCATGCCGCAACTAAAGATCCCACGTGTCTCAGCGTGCCACAACTGCGACCCAGCGTGGCCAAATAAGTAAATATTTTTTTAAAAAAGAAAGACTAATGAAGAGCAGAACCAGGATCAAGGGCCCATGTTCTTAACTCAGGTGGGCACTCAGGGTCTGTACCTTGGTTGCAGGTAAGCCAAAGGAGTGAGTGAGGATAGATTGGAGGCTGAAGATGGGGATCTTGTGACAGGGTGAACCCCATGGATTCAAAGTTCTCACCTAACTTTTAACTGACTAGCATTTTCACTCAGCAAAGAGTTTAGAGTGCTTACAGTGTACATCTGTGGGAATGATCCAGCTTCCCATCCCCAGTATCACAGAAGAAATGAGGCTCCTAACCCTCTGAGATGCAAGTGCCGCCAAACACTTAGAAACCAAGTACTGGGAAGCTGAGTCAAGAGAGATGGCTACCTCTGTCTTCTGGGGATGGGTGGGGAGAGCCAGGAGAGTTTTAGTCAAAGGCAATGTGGAAGGTCTCCTCAGGCAGAGAAGTGGGGGAGGTGGGTATTTAAATGACAGGAGAAGATGCATGGGTGGGAGGCGGGCCAAGGCCACATGTACAGGTTTGTGCATAATTATAAATCAGACACCCATATGACCACTACTCGGGTCAAGAAACAGACCCGTGCCAGCCACGCCAGAAGCTGCTTCCACATGCCCCGTCTCAGTGCCAACCCCCTGATTCCCAGAGCAATCGCTATCTTTGTGTTTCTTCATAGTTTTATCACCTGAGTGTCATCCCTAGACAGTAAAGTTTAGTCGTGCCTATTTTATTATTTTTCTATTTGATATGTATTTTGAGCCACCTTTAATCTACAGATTCTCTTGCATCCTTTTCCTTATAATTTTTTTGTTGAAGACCCCAGGACTTTTGACTTGGAGAGTTGCCCACAATCTGGATTTTGCTGATTGCAACCTCACGGTACAGTTCAGTGTGTCCCTCTGCCTTCTGCGTGTCCTGTAAATTGGGTTGGGTCCAGAGGTCTTCTGATCAGAGGAAAATAAGTTGCGTCCAGAGGTCTTCTGATCAGATGAGGCCTCAATCCCTAGGACCTGTTAGACTAGGCAGGAGTGAATGACTGGAACTGGAGTAGGAGGTTGGGCTGTAAAGGCATTTTGAGGTCAGATCACAAAGGGCCTTGAATGCTGTAATAGTGAGCTTGAGCTGTGGTGTGTGTTTGTTTAGGTGGAAGGGAGTGAGGAGACTCGAGGAGGCCAACTTTGTAGGTTTTTGAGTCAAGGAACAACAAGTACCCTTTCCAGCCACATACCTGTATAGGAATGACTGTTGGTCATGACGTTAAAAAGGTGAACTAATGAGTGTGAAATCTTGAAATAATATGCAGATGGTTGGTTATCATTTTCTGTAATACTATGATATAAGGTTGCTAAGAATTTCCTATAAATGCTTTGTGAGTGAAACTATGTAATAGGGAATAGTAAGTTCATAATATACATACTTTTTCAAGGAGCATTATAAATATTATAAGACTAGGTCTAGGGAGAAACATGGATCTTAAGTCAAGAAGTGTAAAAGGAACAAATCTAAGAAAGTTGTCTGTTGAAAGAGAGGGAGATATTACCTATTCTGCTTAAGAAATCTTAATTTCTTAAGATTCTTAAGTATTTCTAAAAGAAATACTCTTTTTCCAAATGGCTTATCAAACAGTGCTACCACCAGTAGAATTTAAACAGGGCAATGGACTCACAAGTATTATTTCTTAGAGTCTCGAGGAACTTCTTGACGTCATTATTCACCTTGTTTTACTTTTTAAAAACAAGAAGGCCAGTTTATAATAGCAACTCACATGTACATAGCGCGACTTTGGGCCAGATGTTATTTTTAGCATTTTATATGTTGACTGATTGAATCCTCAGAACAATCCGGTGTGGTAGGCATTACGACTCTCCCCATTTTCTAGACTGGAAAAGTGAAGCACTGAGAGGGTAAGTTACTCATGTAGGTTTACACAGCTGGTAAGTGGTAGAATGGAGATTCAAACTCAGGTAGTCATATGAGTCCACGACACTGTCTCAGCTAGAATCCGGGTGGTAGCTGGGCCAGTGACTCAGGTGTTTTCCTAATAGGAAGACTCCTCCATATCTGTTTTCAGTCTGAAATACCTGTTCTCTTGTCATTTCGCTGGGACTCATGTTTGAGCCCTGGCCCACTGCACACTGTCGCTGAATGAGCGGGCACAGCGCCTGTGTTCTCTTGAGTCTCAGTTCACTCACCTCTGCCGTGGAGATGAAAGTAATGCCTCCTGGGGACTTCCCTGGTGGTCCAGCAGTTAAGACTCCGCACACCCAGCACAGGGGGCCCGTGTTCTATCCCTGGTCAGGGAACTAGATCCCGCATGCTGCAACTAAGACTTGGTGCAGCCAAAGAAATAAATAATTTTTTGTTAATTGCAAAAAAAAAAAAAAAAAAGAAAAGGAAAGAATGCCTCCTGTCTAGGGTATTCTGAAGCGCAAATGAGATCAAATCTAGGAGAATGTGTTAAAAGAAGGAACAGGCTATATGTTGGTTATAATTTTAATAATTATTATTATCTGTGCTTATATATTTTTGAAGAACTTGTGAAATGAGTTCCACTATATTTTAAATGCTTAGCTTCTTAGAATAAAGAAAGGGACTACCTAATTTGGAGAGTTAGATACCCAGTGCTAAGGAGGGGAGATTTTCAAATGAATTTATTAAGGCTTTCTTGTTTTAAAAGTTTAATTGAAGCAATTTTAATAGCTCCTCCAGGAAGGAAAACTCAAACAGAACTTCAGTTTTGATGACTGTTTTCCCCTTACCTGAGCATCACTACCATTAATAGTGGACACCCCAACTTTATAGACAAGAGCCATGGAGCATCAAGGCCCTCTTTGGAAGGTTAATTTCGTTGTCTCAAAAGAGGTCAAGTTTACTTTCAGTTCCAGTATGGGCCTATTTAACTTCATGTTTCTACTGAACGTTGAACTAATCCCTAAGCATGCCAGCAATTGGGGATGATAACTGTTGACTGTAAGGGGCATCAGGTTGAAGTCTACAAATATGCTTTCCATGGGTGGGCGAGGGACGGTGGGGGACAAAACAGTTCCAAGTATCTTGCATATTGCCCTGTTAGTGGGTCACAAGTATTGGCTGAATTGAGAAAGAATAGTGAATTTTATTTGTTTGCAAGGAATGCAGAAGTCATTAACCACGACTGGATTTAAGGATATTAGCGAAGTGTCACATTTGGCAGCTTTTTTTTTTTCTTCGATTGTTTGTTTTAAATGAAATATTTCAAAAATAGAGAGGAATATTTAGGGAAAAAAACCCCTATGTACCTATACCACCCAGATTGAAAGAAAATGTTACTGATATATTAAGTCCTCTTTGTACCCTGTCCTAATTGCATAATTAGAGGGTATCCACCCTCTTTCCGTAAAGGTAACCACGCTTCTGAAGTTGTCGTATATTATTTCCTTGATTACTTTTTCTGTCATACTTCTACATATGTTTATGTTAATAGACAACATACAGGATTGTTTGTTTGTTTTTTTAATTCTAAATACAAACTGTAAGCTGACTTTTTTTTCACCAAACTTTGTGTTGAGATTTATTCATGTTGATACATGTAGTTCTGATCCACTTATTTTCTCTGCTGTATAGTGTCTTATTAAAAATATAATCCAGTTATCCATTCTCTGATGAATGAACATTTTGATTGTCGAGTTTCCTTTACTATGAACACTGCCTCAGTGCCCATTCATATATGTTTTCTTATACTCCCATGGATGAGTTCTTTGTGAATATACTTAGAGGAAGAATTGCTGGGCAGTAGGTTATACCATCTTCAAGTTTACTAGATACTACCAAATTGCTTTCCAAAAGGTTATTTCAATTCATACTTCTACCAAGGAGTGAATGAGAGGTCTAGTACCTTACCAATACATTTTAATTTCAGACTTGCAAAAATTTTACTAATCCAACGGATTTGAAAAAGTATCTCATTGTTGTTTTAATATTACTTCCCTGATTACTGGAAAGATTGAGAATGTTAAAGGTTTACTGGAAATTCAGAATTTATCTTTTGTGAATTGCCTATGTATTGCCAGGCCTATTTTCTATTGTTTTGGATCTTCTTCTTCTATAATTATAATTCTTTATATATTCTAGGTGTATGTTCTCCAAATCTGGGCTTGCCTTTTAATTTTGCCATTTGCCTAGCAATTTTAAATTTTAGTGTAGTTGAATTTATTACCTTTTCCTTTAAGGTTTGTGCTTTTTATGTCTTAAGATTCATCCCTGACCTTGAAGTCATAAAGACATTCTTCTGTATTTTATTGCAAAGGTTTACATCTTTATAATACTTTTTATGACTTTAATCCACATGGAAGTTCTTATGGAAACTGTGAGCTAGGGAACTAATTTTATTTTCTATTTCTTTATAAATTTCCAACTATATTTCTTTATGAATTTCCAATGGTCCCAGCATTGTTTATTGAAGAGTTCATTCTTTCTTCACTAACTTTTTTTCATGCCAGTTTTATCATACACCAAGAACCCATGTATACATAGGTTTGTTTTGGGTTCTCTGTTTGGCTCTAGTTGTCTGTTTCTGTGCCAGTACTGTACTATTTTAGTTTCTCTAGCTTATAATATTCTTGATATCTGGTTGCATAAGACTTATATGCTTATTCTTAGTTATTTTCTGTTATGAAGTTAGGATCATATTGTCAAGTTCTGTGAGAAATTCTTTGGAATTTGAATTAGTAGATTAGCTTGGGGAAAGCAACATATACTCATTTATTCAGTTCCATATTTATTGAATTTCAGGATGTTGTTTCACTGTCTTATGGACTCTGTTTCTAATGATAGTTTAATGTCATTAATTTGGTTTTTCTGAATATTAACAGGACATTTTTCTCAGGCCACTTTTAAGATTTTCTTTCTTTATACTTCAGTAGCTTGACTTTAATATCCCTAGGTGTGCTTTTCATTACATTTATTCCTGCTTGAGATTCACCAAACTTCTTCTGTCTGTATTTATTTCTTTCAGCAAATTTTTTTTATTGAAGTACAGTTGGTTTACAATGATGTGCCAATCTCTGCTGTACAGCGAAGTGACTCAGTTGTACACACATACACCTTCTTTTTTTAATATCCTTTTCCATTATGGTTTATCCCAGGAGACTGGATATAGTTCCCTGTGCTCTACAGTAGGACCTTGCTGTTCATCCATTCTAAATGTAGTAGTTTGCATCTACCAACCCCAAATTCCCAGTCCATCCCTCTCCCTCCTGCTCTCCCCATTGGCAACTACAAGTCTGATCTCTATGTCTGTCTTTCACCAAACTTGATAACTTTTTTAGCCATTATTTCAACCTTTTTTTCCCTCATTTTCTCTCTTGAACTCAAATTATGTGAATGTTAGATCTTGAACTCAAATTATGTAAATGTTAGATATCATCACATAGGTCACTGAGGCTCTGTTCGTCTTTTAGAAATCTTTCTACCCCTTTATTTGTTCTTCACTTTGGATAATTTCTATGGATCTGTCTTCAAGTTCACTGACTCTGTCATTGCCATTTTGATGTTAAGCCCATCCAGTGGATTTTCCTTTGTTTCTGCTGAGATTTTCTACTTGCTTATTCATCAGAAACATATTTTCCTTTACATACTTGAGCATGTTATAATATTTGCCTTAAAATCTTTGTCAGTTAATTTCTACATCTCAGGAGGGGCCTCCACTGATGGACTTTTCTCCTCAAAATGGATCACATTTTCCTGTTTCTTCTATGTCAAATAAGTTTAGATGATATTGTAACATATATTCTAGAGACTTTGGATTCAGTTATGTTCTATTCAAGAGTTCATTTATTTGTTTGTTTTAGGAGGCACTTAACTTGGTTGGACTCATACTTCAAACTCTATATTTCCTGTGGTGGGCAGTAGCAAAAATCTCTGCTGAAGTCATTTTAGTACTATCTGAGTGCTTTGGAGTGTATCCCATTCCTACATGGTTCAAGGATCAGCCTAAGCAGAACTTGGTGCTCCCTTTGTGTGGCCCTCTCCTTTCCAGGATTTCCCAATTTACTTTTAAGCTGTTGTAATTGCCACTGAAACTGTTTCCTGGGTCTTCAAGCCAGTACAATTATGGATTTTCTTTCTGAGTTTTAGGCACCCCACTTGGCATGGACTAGGTGTGCCCTGAGACAAAAACAGTGCCATTACTTTCTTCCAAATGTTGATTCCTTTCCGGTTTCTGCTTGCTTTTCTGATTGTTCTTCAGTCAGCTATTTTATACATTTTGTCCAGAATTTATAGTCATCATCTGTGGAATGGCTGACCTAATAGGAGCTACACCTCTGTTACTGAAAGCTGGAAGTTGTGATCCCAGATAATTTTTTCTTTTTTTTTGCGGTACGCGGGCCTCTCTCACTGTTGCGGCCTCTCCCATTGCGGAGCACTGGCTCTGGACGCACAGGCTCCGTGGCATGTGGGATCTTCCCGGACCAGGGTACGAACCCATGTCCCCTGCATCGGCAGGCGGACTCTCAACCACTGTGCCACCAGGGAAACCCCTAGATAATTTTTATATAAAGTTTCTTATTTTGTGGTTTCCACAGTTTATGCAGTTTCTTTCCAGAGCTGCTGGGTATACTTCTTCGAGTCTCTTTGAAACAGATTGTGCAGCTCTTTGAGGCTCCGTGTTTTTGTAGAAGTCCCACCTTTAGGCCCCTGCCTCCCATAGTCCTGGGATCATGTCTCCTGACAGTCACCTGGGGACAGAAGAGTAATCCCAGACCCTTTATCCATGATCAAAACCCTTTGGGCAAAGCTGATATTGACACTATGTATAAAATAGATAACTAATGAGAACCTACTGTAGAGCACAGGGAACTCTACTCAGTGCTCTGTGGTGACCTAAATGGGAAGGAAATCCCAAAAAGAGGGGATATGTGTATACGTATAGCTGATTCACTTTGCTGTACAGCAGAAACTAACACAACATTGTAAAGCAACCATACTTCAGTAAAAATTAAAAAAAAAAAAAAAAAGCCCTTTGGGTCCCTTTAGCTTTAGTTCTAGTATACCCACCTGACTTTATTTCTTTACTCTTGGAAGCTGGAAGCCTTTCCTCATTATTGTTTTTGTTGCTGCTGCCTCTGTTTTTATCCTTGACTAAGTATTTTCAAAAAATGATTACAATTTATTAAGCAGTTCCATGTTTGTAGTGGGAAATGGGCACCTGCATTAGCTTAATCCATTTTGTTTTCAGACATCTGCAGCAGTGTTTTCTATAGTGGGAAACAAATAGACCACCCCCAGAATACTACTCTGGCTGCTAATTGCTGTACTCAAGAGGGGACTGACTTCTGACACTGATACATGGACTTTGGACAGAGGACTTGTAGCTCTTAGAATAGCTAACAGCGTAGCCGGAACTGACATGATTTCAACATCTACTATAGCCCAAGCTCTAAGCTACTCACTTTATATCACTTAAATTCTTACAATTCCTTACTTTAATAGTATTACCTCCACTTTACACATTAGAACAGAGACTTTAAAGAGCTATAAGTAACTTGTTTCAGCATAAGGAGCATCAGAATTCAAGCTGTTTGACTCACAAATCACATACCTTCCATGGTACTCTTCTGTCTCAACAAATTTTTTTGGTAATTATATAGATGAGTAAAAAATTCAGATTTTGCTGTGTTTCCCAGCAGTTAAGGCAAAATTTGAGAGCTCTTTGGCACTGGAGAAATGTCTGGAGTTTACACATGTATGTTTGCCAGTTTCATTCTTTTCATAAGTGAAATTCATGGGTTATCAGTGAAAATACTTTCCGTGCTGCCTAAACTCACACTAATGGAGGTTGTTTGCCAATTCCTTTGGAGGACAGTGAAAAAAAGGAATCATAGAATTTTACACAGCTGGACAGAATTTTAATGATAAAGTCTGTATGTGAGAACACAGTTTCTTCTAGTTAAATGGGATGGCCATCATAAGATGCGAAGAACAGTTTTAAGAAAGAAAGAAGCAAGAGTAGAAATGATTATATTAAAACCCTTGAATTAATATCTGTAAATTCTTTTTCTTTATAAATTTATTTATTTTTGGCTGCGTTGGGTCTTCATTGCTGCACACGGGCTTTCTCTAGTTGCGGTGAGCGGGGGCTACTCTTCGTTGCGGTGCGTGGGCTTCTCATTGCGGTGGCTTCTCTTGTTGTGGAGCACAGGCTCTAGGCGCGCAGGCTTCAGTAGTTGTGACACACAGACTCAGTAGTTGTGGCTCACGGGCTCTAGAGCACAGGCTCAGTAGTTGTGGCTCGCGGGCTCTAGAGCGCAGGCTCAGTAGTTGTGGCGCACGGGCTTAGTTGCTCCGCAGCACATGGGATCTTCCCGGACCAGGGCTCGAACCCCGTCCCCTGCTTTGGCAGGCAGATTCTTAACCACTGCGCCACCAGGGAAATCCTATAGATTCTTGATCAACATGTGTTCTTATCAAAAGCAACATTGTGCTCAATAAAAAATTCTTTATTTACTATTCTGAGCCAGTGAAAGAATTTTTTTCTTAAAGTCATTTTAATAGAGATTATCCTGGAGAAATATTTATCTTGTTCATATATTGCTCACCTACTGAATCATTGGTGTTCTAAATCTCCCTTAGTAAGAAAAATGTTTATATCACTTAACATAATTTGTTAGCCAGAATAAAGAGTGTTTCTATAAATTTAAGTGCAGTTAACTTCTTCTCCTAAAGACCCATCACAATGCATGCATATTCTATTCTTGGCCATGAAAAATTGAGTACTCATTTAACACTGAAGGATATTATTTTTAGAAGTTTGACCGCAGTGTATAGCAATGTTAGTTATCTTTCTTTTTTTTATTTTTATTTTTTTAACATCTGTATTGGAGTATAATTGCTTTAGAATGGTGTGTTAGTTTCTGCTGTATAACAGAGTGAATCAGCTATATGTGTACATATATCCCCATATCCCCTCCGTCTTGCGTCTCCCTCCCGCCCTCCCTATCCCACCCCTCTAGGTGGTCACAAAGCACCGAGCTGATCTCCCTGTGCTATGTGGCTGCTATCCCTCTAGCTATCTATTTTACATTTGGTAGTATACGTAAGTCCATGCCACTCTCTCACTTCGTCTCAGCTTACCCTTCCCCCTACCCTATCTTTCTTTTCATAAAGAAGAATTTTTCCTTTGGGATCCTTATTGGATTTAAGTCAATTTAGTGGCTGTACAAAGTCTCTCACTCATCATATCTAATAAACTTATTAACAAACTTTGAGGTCAAGAGGGCCCCTCTTTTTTTTTTTTGGTACACGGGCCTCTCACTGTTGTGGCCTCTCCCGCTGCGGAGCACAGGCTCCAGACGCGCAAGCTCAGCGCCATGGCCCACGGGCCCAGCCGCTCAGCGGCATGTGAGATCTTCCTGGACCGGGGCACGAACCCATGTCCTCTGCATCGGCAGGCGGACTCTCAACCACTGCACCACCAGGGAAGCCCCTAATTTCAGTTTTAAATGAGGAAACTGAGTACTAAAGTCCAGGTTAGTAAGGCAAAAATAGGAGCAAACCAGGCTGACTGCTATCAGATTGCTGTGTGACCTTGAGCAAGTCACTTAAGCTGTCTGTGTCCTCAGTGTCCCTGCCTATGAAAAAGGAGAGAAGAATAGCACCCGCTCCATAGGGCCTTTGTGAGGGCAGATTGAGTTAATGCATGCAAAGCACCCGTATCACTGCCTGGAACATGGTAAGCACTATTCGGGTTTACTTTGTATTATTACCATTACTATTGCTTTTTATCATTACTGTTAACTTCAGCACAAAATGGACTTCTGCAAGAGGGGAGATGGCTCAGTGGTTCATGCTGGTTCTAACACTGTCCGAGCGCTCATTTCCTGGATCATAGAACCTGAGCTAAGGTAGGCTTTACTGAGAGCAGCAAGAGGAAGGGGAGAAGAGAAGAGAGGCAGGAAAGCATGGGAGGTGGTGCATTACCTGGCCGGCCCAAAACCAGACAGTGGCTTGGTCGCATAGGACAGCTTCCAGATTGGCTGTGTGGGACCAGTGTGCTCAGCACAGGCAGGCGAGGAGAGGGGAGAGGGGTACGTCTTCCATGCTCACAGGTTGTGTGGCTTGATTCCCCGCGCTCCCCTCGCCCCCCTCTTTCTACCCCCACCCCCCAACACACAACTCCTGAGGAAGCCAGGTTCCAGCCCCTGGTGCTGAACTTCCTCAGAAGCCTCAGGATGAGCCAGTCCTTCTGTCAGTCTGGCCAGAGGTGGGTGGGGCTGGGTTGCTGGAGCCGTGAGAGCTCCTGCTGGGTTGCACCCTGGACACTGTGCTGAAGCCCTGCCCTCAGCCAGGAGGAAGCCAAGATGGTTTGGTGGCATTAGGAGAAGAGGTGAGAGTGGCGGTGATGGGGGTCTCCGCTGAGCCAGCGGCAGAGGCCAGGGAGCCATCTGGGGGCAGCCCATGCACTGGGACCAGCCCCACCGCTCACAACTCTGTAGCCTCAGTAAGGTGCTGTGGCTCCGTGTCTTGGATTCTAAATGAGATCGTCCTGAGGATTAGAAGTGATACGTGTAATGTGCCTTTAGTGCTTGGCCCAGAGTGGGTACTCAATAAATGACCTAATATTTTCCTATCCACTCATGTTTGAAACAGACATCAGTTTCTCTTAACACTTGTATTTGCCTCTGGAAATGAAATATCTGTTTGAATTCGAAGATATGACTGAGATGAACTAGAAGAAGCTGATACTATTGCAAAGAGGGTAATATTTAACCCTAGAACACGTCAAGGGAAATGACTAAGAAAGCTTATGGCAGAGAACAGAGGCCATCCAAGGAGGTCAAAGGATTTAGAGAAAATCATGAGAACTGAGAACTGATTTTCATGCTAAAAATTGCTTTTGTAACTGTAGATTCGGCTTTATTTTTAGCTAGGGGAAAAAAGAGAGGATGATTTCCAGCTTCTGTTCTGTGGACACAGGGAGTCCAGATTATTTAGCACCATCGTCTGCAATCTCCACACCCCAGGGAAAAAAGCAGAGTCAGTGCTAGGCCAAATGGGGGCTTTGGGATGAAACCAAGAAAGAAGGATGAGAAAGTGGGAGATTGCTGGGCTCTGGGGGCTTCAAGACCAAATTAGATATGAAGCTCCAAAGGAGGGTAGGGTTTGTGAATTAAACGTCTATCTCTTGGAACCATGTAAGTAATAGCAAGGCTGTCCTGTTTGCATTTTACAGAGGAGAAACCCTGGAGGCTGTTAGTTGCCCAGGTTACGCTGATAATAAGGAAAGAATGAACTTAGGTCATCTGACCTGTCCTCTACACCGATGACATTTAATTATCTATTCAAGGCTCATGATAAGCCCTCCAGCGATATTTGTGGAACCGATGTTCTCTTTAAAAAATTCAAAGATCCAAGTAAACATTGAGTCGTTTGTTTTTTTTTTTTGATATGTTACTTTCTCAAAATATATAAACTGGAATGTAAAATATGATAATATCATTTACTTTATTCAAAGTCAGCTAAACTCCAAAAATAATTATCCAAGGCTTACTGTGTCACTGGAGATTGAGTTTAGTACTTGAAAACACATTTATGATTTTTTGCATTTCAGGGAGCATCAAATCAGTTCCGTACAAATCACTGCTGTATAATATGTTTGGGGAGTTTACGTAGTATGGATCTGCCAATTAATTTCATCAAAATGAGAAATGGGAAGACAAGAAATTCCCATGACTCAGTTTGGTTTTAAATGATCTAAGTATAATTCATTTCATATTCATACAGTGTGATTTTTGGTTTAGAAATCCATTGCATTTATTTCCCTTGGTAAACAAACATCACATATTGGAAAAAATATGGGGGAAACTTTCTAACTTACGTTAGAAAGGGAAGCAAGAAGTGAATCACAGTCATCTTCACAAAATGAAAGTTGAGGGGTGTTTTTTGTTATTATTGTTCCTTTTTGAACTGTTTTATTCTAAGACTATGTGAAGAAGTAAAAGTGTCCTTCCGTCCTGCCACCCCCAGTTCCACCTCCGGCTGGTTAAAGAGCTGGACTTTGGAGTCAGATCAAGCAGGGTCAGGTCCAGCTCTATCACTTCCAGCCGTGTGGCCCTGGACAAGTTGCCCACGCTCTCTAAACCTCTCATCTTGAAAATGAGAGGTTTAGAGAGCTCCTAAGGTTGTTGTGAGGAGTTGATGAGATCATGCGATTAATCTCTTTGTATAGTGCGTGGCAGGTAGTACATATTCAGCAAATATTAGCTAATGTTAATATTTTAATGTTAATAGTTATAGTTGATATTATTATTCTTGTATTTTGGCTAAGGCAATGTTTATGCATGTATCTGGGAAGGAAAATATCTGCTCCCTTTGATGTTCTGCTTCCCAATCATGTTGAAAACTAAGATCAGAAGGAAATTCTAAATTTCTCTGATTTCACCAGTAAATAACTGGAGGTAATTAAATATTCCCTGCAAAGAATTTTAATTCTAGTATTTAACCCCAGAAAAAAACAAAGCGTATTTACTTCCCGGATACAGATGCAAATAGAAATAAAACACAGCTGCTGTTATTGCTCCATGGGCACCGTCTCTACTTGGTACCAAAAGAGATAATGATCTTGCAGTATAATTTTATAAGGAGGTAACAAAATCAATGACACTATCTCAAGTGTAAACACTGCAAGACCTTATCGCATTGCTGGTTAAGATAGGCTGCAACTGTGACAGCTGCTCACCGACCATTATAGATTATTTTAGATGAAAGAAAACATGGACTAATAAATTACGATTTGACAGCATAAGAGTGTTGGTGGCCTTACAGCTTCATATTCAAGAATGAAACCAGCAATACACTTGTTGGATGAAAAGTCAACACAAAGCAACCATGCACTCAAGTGAAGGCAGTGATGGACAAATAACTTGGTTCATTTCCCATTAATAAAAATGGTAAGGTCTTCACAAAAGCATAAACAAATCTGCAAAGCCTTTGAGTCAACTGAAATTCCATGTAACCTTATAAAATATTATGAACCATAAAAATAAAAGGCTAAGATAAAGTTTAGGATGCTGTCAGGATGTGTTGTTTCCTTAATTGTAATGACAGTGGAACCAGTAGGATCCCTTCAAAGGGTGATGATTAAAGCGTATCTATTGTTATGGAACTTCAACGTCATATAAATGATCAATTTATAGACATTCAAGCCCACAAAATAAAATCAATAATTACGAACCTCCAAAACCAAGTCCATGAGATTTCAGAGCCAGACAAATCTGCTTTATAAATTCAACACTGACACAACTGGAGTGACCTTGGACAAGTTATTTAACTAAATAATCAAAGTTTTGAATGCAGATAATTCAGAATCATGAGTACCAAGTAGGATCATTATGGGTAATAAATAACATAACTGAGCTCAAATGGTGCTTAGCACATAGTAAACACTTGAGCATAAATGATAAGAGGATTCCTTTCTGTTTCTTTTCTCACTCTTCCTTAAGCTTTTCACAAATTTATATCCTTCTGTTCTCCTGATCTGAAATAGGATTTTTTTTTAGCTTGATCCAATGACTATTTATTCCAATTAGCTTGCAATGTATAAATTACTCTGTTCTCTGTATATCTTAAATTCAACATGCATTTTTAACATTAACAGTCCAAAAGGAAAGTCATTTGGAGTAACCCTTGTTTTCCTTTGCTATGCTGAGAAAGTTAACTGAGTTAGCCATTTAGACTGTTTAATCAATGGAAAATACCTAACGTCTTGACAAATTCACAAGCAGCAATGATATGATGTAATTTCTTACTTGTTTTTCCTTGTTTCATTTCCTCTAAGTTTTTCATTACCTTGTATTTTAAATAAAGTAAACCCTGGCTCATAGTTGGCATCTAATAAGTATTTGTTGAACTGAGAGGGAAGGAAATAAGTGTTTTAATTATGGCAATGTCTCCATGAGAATGAATCCATGAATATGAATTCATATGAAAAACTACTTCAGTTAATTTCTTGGGATAGGAGAAGGGTTAACTTGATTACATTATAAGGGGAAGCTGAACAATTTATAGCATCTTTTATTTACATTTAGTGTTTTAGTGTTAAAGGGACCCTAGAGATGAAATGGCTCAGCCTCCTTAATTTATAGAGGAGGAAACCAGAGCCCTGAGTTTAAACGGCTGAGCTGCAAGAAGAATTCATTTCTTTTTCTTTGCATTTGAGTCAGCTTCTAAAGGGACTTGCTCAAGGGCACTGGTTTTACTAAAACTTCCATCTATTCTAGGGGCACTTACATATCTACAAAAAATATACAGAAGTTAAAGACCATGGTTAAGAACATCAGCTTTTGGATCAGAGAGACCTGGTTTCAAATCCCTTCTCCACTTACTAGTTATGTGACCTTGGACAGATTGTCCAAAGTATTCATCAAATTACCTGATCTCTCCATGCTTCCGTTTCCTTATCTATAAAGAGGCGATGACAAATCCTGTCTTCTTCGAAATGGAAATAACCAACCTTCATAGATTTATTATTGATAATAAATGTGATAAGGTATATAAAGGTTTATCACCAAGCCAGGTGATAGTAAGCAATCAGTACACATTAACTGTTATTATAAAATGAATTAGAAGTGGGAGAGAAAGTTGAAGGGAAGTGATATAGGCGAGGCTAGTCCTATATTTTGCTAATAGGAGGCCACAAGTTTGGCTCCAAGCTTCCTTATAGCCAACATGGGGGAGGAAACGTGATTGACTACACAGTTCACAGAGAGGTTAGACATATTGATTTTACATGCCTGGCCAAACCAGAACCTCCCTCCTCTACTCCCATCTTTGTATTTCCATACAATTTCTCTTTCTACCACACATGTTAGTATAGGTTTGAGAGACTTGTTGAGTTACAATAGGGCTCCCCAAGTCTGCCCAAGACTCTGTCCTAGCATTTCTCACAGAGACCAGCCCACCCCTGCTTCTTGATAGCACCTGTAGGAGAGAACCCAGCTAAGTGTTTTCCGCTCAGCACATGCCATTCTCAGGAAGGCCAAGACCATGGAGGAGGCCAGGGATGAATTTGGGGTCGTGTAGCATATCTCCATCACCTACATCAGGCACTCCTTAATCGTGGGAACCAGTGTCTTTACATATTCACTCATTCCATCTCACAGTGAGTAGGTGGTGGATGCTCTGTAAATGTTTGTGATTTGCAGTAATAAATGAACGTATGTGGAGGAGTTACTGGTACGGAAGCCCTCGCATTTTGGGGTCTGGTTGTAACGGAGAGATTATTTCAGCCTGTACCGATTTTTTAGCCAACTCCAGTGACAGCATTCAAGGCTTAAATCTTGGTATTTTAAATGAAAAATAAAATCTCTGTGGACTCTTCTTTCCTGGGTTCTGATGTGCAATGACCTGTGTTATTAAATGTCGGAATGAAATAGAACCAGTTTTCCTAAAAAAGGAGAGAAGTGCAGTTCTTGCACTTCTGGTATCTTTCAGAATAGGTATACTAATTGGTTACCTTCCAGGACAGCTACGTCACTATAACTCATGTAAAGTCATGGCCAAATCTCATATCTCAAAAAGATAGTATATGGTTTGCTGGGGATATCACCTATAGGGGAAATGTAGAAAGGTTATGCTACATAAAAATACTTTTTAAATCTGCATCTTGAAATTATTGTAAAATACCCTAAATTTTCTGTAGAAAATATTCAAAGTTGCTTATTTTAGCTGGTATTCTTTCTTCCCATGTATTTGTTAGAGTCAAGAATCAATTCCTTTTCTCTGGATAATGATTCCCAAACCCATCTACCTTGAGTCTCTCCTCACTTACCCAAGTTAATAAAATCGGATGAAAGATAATATTGGCATTTAGTCAATGTGGTGTGTCTTTTTCTTGCTTGTTTTCTTACTTGAGATGCAAGTAAGTATCTCATTCCAATTTAATTTACAAGCTAGGAATCCTTTAAATGTTAAACTCAAAATAAATTAAAAGGTTGTTTGAGGTAACTAGGGCTCACATAGAGCTAGTTGACTTGTTTCCTTATGCTATAACCTAAGCCTGGATTTAAATAGTAAAATAGGGTTTTTGGGTTTTTAAAAAATTAGTCTTTATTGGAGTATAGTTGATATACAATGCTGTGTTAGTTTCAGGTGTTTAACAAAGTGAATCAGTTATACATATACATATAGCCACTCTTTTTTAGATTCTATTCCCATATAGGTCATTACAGAGTATTGAGTAGAGTTCCCTGTGCTATACAGTAGGTCCTTATTAGTTATCTATTTTATACATAGTAGTGTGTATACGTCAATCCCAATCTCCCAATTTATCCCTTCCCTCCCCTTTTCCCCCTTGGTAGCCATAAGTTTGTTTCCTACACCTGTGACTCTATTTCTGTTTTGTAAATAAGTTCATTTGTACCGATTTTTTAGATTCCACATATAAGCAATATCATGTGTTTGTCTTTCTCTGTCTGACTTAACTTCACAATGGACAATCTCTAGGTCCATCCATGTCGCTGCAAATGGCATTATTGCATTCTTTTTTCTATTTGACCAAAATAATAAGTCTAGTAACCCTTTTCTTCTTTCCTTTGCTTTTGCCCTGTCTCAAGCCAACATGTCACTGAAAGATGAGCCAAGAGTAAATACCTCTGCACTGCAGAAAATTGCTGCTGACATGAGTAATTTGATAGAAAATCTGGACACGCGGGAGCTCCACTTTGAGGGAGAGGAGGTGGACTACGAAGTGTCTCCCAGCGATCCCAGGATACGGGAAGGTAAAGACTGATGGTCTGAGCGAGGAGAAGAGAGTGTATCAGGGTTGCTTGGCAGAGCTCAGATTTGAAATAACCGGCAGATGACTGATCATCCTTGCTGATGTCACAACTCTGAGCTCATTTTCATTAGCTGTTTTCTTGCTGTAGCACGTTATGATTCTTAAAAAAGATGCCTGCTGGGGCTTCCCTGGTGGCACAGTGGTTGAGAGTCCGCCTGCCGATGCAGGGGACACGGGTTCGTGCCCCGGTCCGGGAAGATCCCACATGCCGCGGAGCGGCTGGGCCCGTGAGCCATGGCCGCTGAGCCTGCGCATCCGGAGCCTGTGCTCCGCAACGGGAGAGGCCACAACAGTGAGAGGCCAGCGTACCGAAAAAACAAAAACAAAAACAAAAAAAAAAAAAAGAAAAAGATGCCTGTAAAAAGCAAGTTATACTAATATCATTATATTCTTGAAATAACTTTTTTACTTATTTATTTTTTAGTGTATATCCCTTTCTCTGCTATTTATAAGACTCAAGGATTTAAGGAGCCTAATACACAGACGTATCTTTCCGGCTGTCCAATAAAAGTTCAAGTTCTGGAAGTGGAGCGCTTAACATCTACAAAAAGGGTCAGAGCATTTATAGACTCAACTTGTATCCGTCAATATATACGATTTAACACATTGCCTTGCAGTTTCCTTCCTCCTAGCTATGACTATGCTTTTAACTTTCGGTTTGTGTTTTTGTTTATCACTTCTGAGTGCTCATCACCTCTCAAGTTTTTGCATCCTTCTCATTTAGTCTTTATTCTTATTCATCTGTTTCCCCATTCTGGAAAATGCTTTTTTAAAAAGGCACTTAAGGCAGATTGTAAGTTTAATAAATTGCGAAGGGCCTCTCCCCAGTTTTCTGTTCCATGTGGACTCGTGAGGCATTGCTCTAACACCTAGAATGCCAGATGTAAGCCAGGGAAAAGTTTAGCTTTCCTAATGCTTGTTCAGCAAGAAAATAATGATACTACCTGGCTCTTGAAAGAAACAAAGCCAGGAGGCTGCACTGGCCAGTGCCATTGCCCAGAAGTGCTGCTGAGAGAATTCTGCTGGCATACCCTGCCCTTCTGACTTGTTCCTAACACCATCCCTTAAGCTTCACTCACGTTTTCTCTTTAGGCTCTGGAAAGGCATTGGGAGTAGAGTTTTCATCAAGCAAACCTGCATTCTTCTGAAGGGGATTGGACTAGGAGAAGCTGTTAGGGTAGCTGCGTTTGCTCTGTTACTGACTGGATTTCATACTTGTCAAGTCTGAGGGTAGAGAGCATTGATGCAGGCTGGTGGCCTTGGTCCGTTCGAGTTAAGCTCTGGCCCTGGCAGAGTAAGGCAGCCATTGGCTCCTGCCTCCGGGGAGGTGTAGAATAATCTTTCCGCCGGGGGCAGGCTCTGGAGGATGGCACGTGCTGCCCGCTTTCTGATGATTTTGCCTCGCGCTCTGTCCTGACCTACCTGTGCATGTCCCGGCTCCTAGTTTACAGCCACCTCGGTATTCAGCTTTCCTTCAGGCTCTTCCTGTGAATTGGGTCCATATCTCCCTGATACACCACTGAACACAGCCTACCAAGAAATGTCTCTAAAATGACCTTTGCCTTCTTATTTCGCCTACCAGCATTTAGATGGAGAGGTGATAACATGTGGAGGTTAAATGCACAGACTCCAGAGCCAGACCACATGGTTTAATTCCTGTCTTTGCATTGTGACCCTCAGCCATTTACTTAAACTCTCTGTTTCTCAGCTTATCCTCATCTGAATAATAGGTATCATAGGACACACCTTTTAGGTTTGTTATGAGGGTTTAATAATAATAAAACATAGTATAATATAAGAAAATTATATATTGTATTATACAAGTATATACTGTATAATACTATGTATTATTATTATTACTAGGTATCTGCTAATGTTATTTATGAAGATAAACATTTAAGCCACCAAACCAGGGACTTCTCTTTGCTCGTACTCTTCTGTTGGTCAAGTGAGTTTAGTTCTGTTCTTTTTTTATATATATTAAAATTTTTCCTTTGGATCCTAATTTTTAAAGTATAGTTGATTTACAATATTATATTAATTTCAAGTTCTGTTTTAAATCTTAGTCTGTGTAGGAAAGCTAAGGAGCTTCCTTATCCTACTTAGTGTTTAGTTTACTAAGAAATATGAACTAAATTCATGCAGTTTGAATGTGATTCCAGGTAAATAAAAATGACACTTTTCTAATGACTGAATGCATTCTGTGTGCCGGCTCATGGTCAGGCATTTCTCTTTTCACTCTCATGACGACCCTGAGGGACATATGTTGCCCCGCCTCGCCAGCAGGAGAGCTCCCACTTGCCCCTCCCACTCCTCCTCCCACCCTTCTCCACCCTGTGCTCTGTCCCCACAAGGCTTCCTTGCCTTTTTCTTCTGGCAGGGTTCAGGCAGTGGAGAGCCCAGACTGGGGCCACCCTGGCCTGGCTGTGTCCCTTGACCAAAGGCATCCTCCCCCCAAGGCAGCCTCTTTACATGGCTCTCTCCTTCCTACTCCAGCACCTGGTCTTGCCTCTTGTCCCTTTGGAACTGGGGATGCCTTCCTGAGTCCCAGGTAACTGTCCTCACGTTGTGGTTTCCTTACTCTTATCACACCTTCATGGGCAGTCCCTTTATTAAAACTTCTCACACTATTCCAGTTCCAAAAAATTCCAGTAATTCTGCTGGGATATTATCTGACAGAAGTGATGCTCCGCTAAGGCTTCATAGCTGGTAGGCTGCACTACAGTGTTTCAAGCCTTTAAAATCTTCAGAAAGGATGGGACAGGCTGTTTCCGTTGCCCCACACTGCCTTAGAATTGCTAAGAAGTTTAGTGTCCACAATTCTGGGTTTATGTGTGAAGGCTAAAACTTGGCACTTGCAGTGTTTTTTAAGTGTTCAATTTTCTTAGATTGGGAATGTAATCCTAGGATATGGGGCAGCTCGTTTAACTTGTATAATTTTTCTTATTTATTTGGCTTGCCTTAAACTGAGCACTTTTCGCTTGAATGCAGAGTTTCTGACCGCTCTGAGTTCTCCTGCAACCTTCTCTCTGAAACATGATGCAGGATGATGCCTGTAATGTTGGCCAAGGTGAAAGACAGCATATAATATTAGACCCCAGAACTGGGCTTTTTCGACTTCTGGTTATAGTAACTGTCATGGATCCCAACTAGAGGCAAAGCAAGAGCTGGATTTGAATATTTACCAGCGATATGTTTGGATTCCAGGCTTAAGAGTACAAGTTACATTGATTCTCGTGCTCATTTTTATATACTACATCCACACAGCGTGGTCCATGCTTTAGAAGTTTGCAAAATATACCAAACATCAATAATGGTTGGCAGCAGCCCGGGAATCACCCGTGGGGTTGCTGACACCAAAGCCTGGATAAGCTAGTAAAGTAGGAGACATTTACTTTCTTTCACCCCCAACACTTATCAATACCTGTGGCGCCTCAATCTCCCAGCGGGGGCCAGTGCCCTCTAGGTGGTCCAGTGTCCACTACCCTCCCCTATCCTCCACACACCATGGGAATTTCTCCACAATCTCCCGTGCTTTATAAATATCCCTCCATCTCCTGACACTTTCCACAAAATCAAAACTTGTATCCCCCAGGTCTGTTAGCTCTTCTGATTGAAATAATTCACTAGTCACTAAGATATATTTGCGTTTTAGTAAGAATATTTTAAAAATTTTAAGTGGAAATTCATTCTAGTTAAGTAGTTGGGGAAATATTTTGTGTGTAGGAAGATCTTTTGCTTTTTTCCCTCTAATCATCCTGTACCTTCCTAGTCACTGGTGTTGCTTCAGGACAGGGAGACGTTATAGACGAGGATGGACCTTGCAAGGCATTTCAGAAGGAGAGGGCATTAGTGTCTTTTGTGAAGAGCTGAAGTGGGCTAAGAATGACAATGGAAGTCATTTCCTCCAGCTTCCCTCTCACCCCCTCCACTGTCTGTTCACTGCTTGTACTTTTGGACAATCCCCCGATGGCTGATTAGGGCTTTCACTCATTGTCTCTTTTACCTGGTTTCTTGTTTCAAGGGTGGATGTGTGTGTCTGTGTATGTGAAACAATAGGACTGATAGGGGTTTACCTTTGATGTGACTCAGAGTTTGTCTTACGTATATCATAAGATGAATATTTAAGAGCATATTACTTCTGTCATCAGTCGTTTTGGAAAACTTTTTGCTTCAGTACTTACACAGAATAAGTAGGCTGTATTTAAAGATACATGCATGTTACTTATTACTTAGCTATTGTTCATTGAGAGATTTTGGAATTTTTGTTGTTATCTAAACTATCAACCATTTTTATTTATCGCTATAGGTACCAAGCATCAATCTTTACACTATTGAATTAACACATGGGGAATTTAAATGGCAAGTTAAGAGGAAGTTCAAGCACTTCCAAGAATTTCACAGAGAGCTGCTCAAGTACAAAGCCTTTATCCGAATCCCCATTCCCACCAAAAGGTAACTGTCCCAGAATTAATTATAAAGTTGTCCCAGTATACAAGTTGGATTGAAAGAATATTTTATTCATGGTATTGGTTAATTGGTCCATTGTTGGTGGATATTTTTTTATCAAATAGGCTCTTCTAAAAATAAGCTATCTCCTGAAAGATGCTGTGACAGTCATGGTTTAAAGAATAATCTAATAAATGTTTGCATTGTGTGTGTGTGTGTCTCTGTGTTTTAGACACACATTTAGAAGACAGAATGTCAAAGAAGAGCCTCGAGAGATGCCAAGTTTGCCCCGTTCATCTGAAAACATGATCCAAGAAGAACAGTTGTTTGGTAGAAGGGTGAGTCCTTTCGCTCTTCTGTTGTTCTGAACATACTTGTGCAGTGCTATAGAAACGTGGCATCTACTGCGGGGGGAGGTGGGCCTGGATGCAACTTCTCTCACCTGCTGATCCATCACCCAGGCTGGTTTAGCTTTTCTGGAACTAGTTAGGTAACCCTTCTTCCCCAAGCCACTCTGGCCCTGGGGAGGTTGCATTTTCCCAGAAGAGGAAGAATGTTCTATGTCAGGAGTGACTTTATGTGGAAGCTTCCTACCCCTCAGAAACCTTTTGGGGTTCATTGTGAGACAAGATTGAGCTCATCATTGAGGGCTTTGAGAGCTACTCTTTTTTTTTTTTTTTTTTTTTTTTGCTGTACGCGGGCCTCTCACCGTTGTGGCCCCTCCCGCTGCGGAGCACAGGCTCCGGACGCGCAGGCTCAGCGGCCATGGCTCACGGGCCCAGCCGCTCCGCGGCATATGGGATCTTCCCGGACCGGGGCACGAACCCGTGTCCCCTGCATCGGCAGGCGGACTCTCAACCACTGCGCCACCAGGGAAGCCCTGAGATCTACACTTTTAAAATAATCTATTTCCATATATTTGCTTCAGAATTTGTAGTGGCTTCTATGGGCACTATGGACAATATAGAGGTTCCTTAAAAAATCTAAAAATAGAGCTACCATATGACCCTGCAATCCCACTCCTGGGCATATAACAAGAGAAAACCATAATTAGAAAAGATACATGCACCCCAGTGTTCATTGTAGCATTATTTACGGTAGCTAAGACATGGAAGCAACCTAAATGTCCATCGACAGATGAATGGATAAAGATGTGTTATATACATACTATGGAATATTACTCAGCCTTAAAAAAAGAATGAAATAATGCCATTTGAAACAACATGGATGGACTTAGAGATATCATACTAAGCAAAGTAAGCCAGAGAAAGAAAAATATCATATAATATTGCTTATATGTGGAATCTAAAAAATAGATACAGATGAACTTATATACAAAACAGAAACAGACTCACAGACATAGAAAACAAATTTATGGTTACCAAGGGGAAAAGTGGGGGGAGGGATAAATTAAGTTTGTATATTAACATATATACACTACTATATATAAAGTAGATAACCAACAAAAACCTACTGTATAGGACAGGGAACTATACTCAATATTTTATAATAACCTATACGGGAAAAGAATCTGAGAAAAATAGATATGTATGTGTGTATGTATAACTGAATCACTTTGCTGTACACCTGAAACTAACACAGTATTGTGAATCGACTATACTTCAATTAAAATAAATAAGTAAAAATTAAAAAAGAATTTGTAGTGGCTTGTTCTAAATATATGTAAATATCATTCCCAAACTATAGATGGGACAGTTAGAGTCTCAGAAGAGAAGGACAAAGTACAGACACGTGCAGCAGTGGAACAGAAACCTCAGGACGGGGGACACTTCTGCCCACACTGATTCAGCAATATGGTGCTGCATAGGGCAGAAGATTAATTCACTTTTTACCAGAAAATTAACACATAAATGTCAGTTCTGTTTTGTAATCTGAAAGTTTTATGTTCTGAGAGGGATGTATTCAGGGTTCCTTGTCCAATGAAAACATTAATAAATAAATAAATAACTTACAGAAGTTAAGGTGGAACAGTCATGTCATTTGTCACTGTTTACATTTCCCCCTAAGTATGCTGATATCTCTAATGTAAAATATTTGCATTACAGAAACAACTAGAGGATTACTTGACAAAATTACTAAAAATGCCCATGTATAGAAACTATCATGCAACAGTAAGTACTATTCAGTGATTTAAATTTTGAAATAATTTATAAAACTGTAAAGCTAAATTTTGGATCATTTTATTAACACAAGTGCTTGTATTCACTTCTGCATTATTCCTTGGGTTAAGCTAAATGAAATGAATCCAAAATTGATTTGTCAGCAAGGATCTAGTATATGAGGATGCTGTTTTTAAAATATCAACTATAACTTAATTAATATGTCTATAACAACAGATTTAAATGAACTTGAAATGCTACCACAGGCTAGGTTATCTAGAAATCAACCTCCTTCTCTCCTCAGGCTTCCAGAATAATGCCGAAAAGCGTTTCTAATGCTGAAGAAAAAACATTGAGTAGTAGGTGATGAAAACAGTTGAGCAGAGTGGAATACCCAAAGATTATACAGAGCATACTGTGATTGCCATCTGATTGGCCTGTGATGCCCGTAAAAGGCTTGTCTTTTCACGAGTAAGTGAGAAGCATGGGAAAAGCTAAGGAGAGATAAAGCTCTAGAGAATTCAGAGAAACGAGAGGAGAGGTGGTGAGGCTTGGAAGCAGCTGCACAGACTTAAGTTTGGGAGGCACGTGGCTGGCAAGCAGGAGGAAGTGGGCTTTACAGAAGGCATCGGAAAACAATGAGCTCTGCCTTCTTAGAGGCCCTGGAGGCCTGGGGCAGGGGTAGGGGCGTGGTGGTGGTGGTGTTAAAGGGTTAGCCTTCAATTATCCAAAGGTTCAGATAACTGAGAGGGCACTGCATTATTATATTCTGTGCCTGTGTATGTATAAACCGTATTGCTGTGGAGGTTGAGTATGTGTGTATGGTATGTGTGCAGAAATTCAGAGTAGCTGCAGCTATGATTCGGCCTCTAGTTTAGAGAATGGCATGCACACATGAACAGAAAGAGGGAAGCCTACTGTATTCAGGAGAGGAAGCAAGAGTGCCTTGACTCTTGGGAGTTTTTTGGTGCCTCGCGGCCCTACTGCTGCCTGCCTATGTGTTAATGGATGCTGGGCATGCACCTAGCTGGTCCCCTTTACGCACAAACGACCTGGGGCCGGGCCACAGCCCACCTTCTGCAGCAACTTGCACTGTGATGTTCCATTGACTTAAAGGACCTTCTGTGGTTTCATAATCCTGGAGAAGCGTTTTCCCAGGGAAACCAGCAATTTGGATCCAACCAGAGAACCTCAAGAGAAGGCTGATGGGAAGGATTTCTTCCTTTCTAGGACTCAGGAATGTGCATCTTTGAAAGAACATAATGAATAAGGATATTACTTCTATTATTACTAAAAATGCTGCTTCGTGTCGTATTCTCTGAAATCAGACATGCTGTTTTCTTTGATAGAGAATTATTTAAATGCGTGCTAGTACCAGCATGCAATAATTTTCCATTTGTTTTACTTTCCTGCCTGCCTGTGACTTGGCTTTAATATTTCTTTTGGCCCTTGAACAGTACTTGCTGAGTTTAGTCTTCTTTTTCTGTGTGCCTTTCTATATTTTGGAGTCTAATGTTGATTTTTAAATGGTTACATTTTTTCAAAATGTTCATTTTAATTTCTTTACCAATTATAAAAATCTTTTAAAAGTTGAGCCATATTGTATTTAGATATTCCAGAATGTCTTCTAAACATTTCCTTTGGAAGGGAAAACCTGGTTTAAACTGACTGAATATATATGTTCCTTCTTATTTTTTATTTTATTTTATTTTTTGCTGCACTGCGCAGCTTGCAGGATCTTAGTTCCCTGACCAGGGATTGAACCCGGGTCCACGGCAGTGAAAGCACTGAGTCCTAACCACCGTACTGCCAGCTGCCAGGCAATCCCTCTTTTTTGGTGGCTACTTAGATTATTCTCCCTAACAGTGGAATTCTCCGAAATACTTCAAGCATGGGATACAATTTGATCTGTCTTAATTTTCTAACGTTATTTTCCTCTCACACTAATTATAATTTGTCCCAGAGACTAGATTTGCAGGCCTCTGTCTCATATTCGAGAAATTAGATTGGCATCTGTGTGTCTCCTTTGATAATTGTGAGACATATTAAAACTTCTGTCTGCACAAAACATATTAAAAGTTATTTTTATATAATTACATATAATTAACTTATATTTTTATAAGTGTAAAACGAGCCCCTAGTAATTTCTAGGGTCCGTTATTACCCCTCAGGTTTGTTGCTTGTCCCTTTGGCATGGGAACCCTTTGCTTCCCTGTTTCCCTAACATTTAAATGTGCTTTTCACCAGTTCCATTGGAAAGAAAAAAGATATTGATTAGTACATTATTCAGAGATCAATAAGCCCTATGGACTATTGTCAGGCTAAATTGATCTTTAAATTCTTATTCCTGAGAATCACCTGCCCAAATGGAGAATGGAATTCTTATCCCTGAAGATGCATGGAGAAGTTTGGACAATACAATATTATATTTCAAATTGTATTATTTAGGATTGCTTCTAAATTGGCTTTGCCACATTTTTTTTCAAATCCATAAATCTGTATTAGAACATTTATTGCCAAATATCTTTTTTCTATGTAATAAGACTAGTTCTTCCTCCAGATTTCTCTTTAGTAAACCATTAGGATAAATTTAAATTTTATCTTAATACACAACCTTAAATTTTCTGCATTGCTAATGTGTACCTTTTTATTTAGATGAAATTCTTTACATTTAGCAATTTTGGTATGATATTCTGAAGTTATCATTTCTGAATTAGTTCAATGAATATTTCTGTTGTCAACTATTTGATAAGAGCTATGTGCATAAGAAAATATCCAGGTAATAGATAAGTGGTTTCCCTGATGTTTGCTTTTCATTTCCTATTCTTCCATTCAACTAGTCTCTGACTTTGCATAATTTAGTTACACCTCTGTAGTAGTTTCTTCCAGTGTAAACTAGGGCTAGTATTTTTCTCTCTGCTCCTTAGAGATAAAATGAGAACTTATGGCTTAGGATCTTGAGACATTTTGGATTCTGTGGCTTAAAGTCTGTGGTATCACTTCTAGTAACCTATGTATTTCTATATTTTCTGATTAGAAAGCAGTTCCACAAATCAGATTTTGAAAATGTGTGGTACCGACTTACCACGTTTTATATAAGAAATAAAATGTAAAGACCTTGACTTTTTCAAAATCCTTATAAAAAGTCCTGTGTGAGGATATGTTTGATTTGGGGTTTTTAAAGATATTTAAATCCTTTTGAATTTCAAAGACTTCTTCAAATAACCCTAAGAAAGAAAACTAAGCATTTAATTGGACTTCACAAGTACTGACAGCTTTGAGAGGTGTGTAATTTTTCTTACAAGGTTAATATTAGAGTCCCAATCACGTATACAAAACTTCAAAGGAAAATTGTTATGTTTCATTTTATTAATCCCATTTACAAGCCCAGATCAAGTGCCGTTTCCTCTGTGATGTCACGTTAGCTAGGAAGTGGTCACCCTCTCCCTATAACTCTCTAACTTTATACCTACTTTTCCATGTAACTGTTATGGTTCTTCCCATAGAACTTGGTTGATGTGGAGTATTTTCCATGTCTGTTCTCCCCTTTGCCTCCTAATGCCAGGAGTGTATCTTTTTTGTCTTTAATTTTCTGTTAAGGCTGTTACTGCCATGGTCTACTGCCATTGGCAGATCTCTCCATGACCTTCTTGAGCATTTGTCTCTTCATCTTAGAGCACACATCACTTTCTTGATTGTATTAATTGTGTATATATGCTTCTAAAATATACTCTTTCAGGGCAATACCATTGTTATTGATCTGTGTCGTCTGTAGAGTACCCCAGACGTGTTTATACATGAAGGTACCTAATAATATCTTTCTGAATGCATAAATTTCCCCCCCTCTTTTTTTTGCTTTCTAAAGTTTGGATTTTTGGCCTCTTTTCAGACAGAATTCCTTGATATAAGCCAGCTGTCCTTCATCCATGATTTGGGACCAAAGGGCATGTAAGTTCCAGTGTTGGATCTCTAAGGAGAAGTGTGAAAAGTTGATGAGCATTAACACTTGATTTTTTAACAGTTGCCAAGGTGATAGAGCTCACCTTGCTTCACTGATAGCTGCTTTTCTTCCCAACAGAGTTAGAGCAACTGAGGGACCTACTTATACAAAACAGCATATCTTGCTACTTTAAACAAGGGTGTCAACTGCTCTACTCTCCTCCTCTAACCCCAGAGTAGGGGTGTTTAACAGAGGTAGCAAATATGATGTGTGGGAGAATGCCTTAAAAATCAAATATACAAGATCCCTTCTTTTAATCACTTATACTAAAAAATAATACTGTATAAAATGTATGCCAAGTAACAGGATTGAAATTTACTTAATGATTATTTTCCTTCATAATATGAGAGCCTGATATTACAAAGAGCTTAACTTTTGTAGTAAAGAGCATTGATAGCAGCTGTTTTAATTTTTGTTTGTTTAGCCATTATTATTATTCTTTCTTTTCACATCTTTCAAAACCAGGACATTTTTTCTTCCAAAGTATCGATAATAGCTTTGCTCTGCTTCTTTGGCATGGCTTTGTACCAGAACTGTAGGTGAAGAGATGCAGAAATATATCTCTGGAATCTGTGTGTGAGCACCTCCAGTGGTCTCAACAGCAGCTGAACATTCCCCGTGCAGGCATTTAGCAACGTGTGGGGTCTTTTTCAGGCTGTCACAGGGACTGGAGGGAACGCTCAGCATTTAGAGCCAGAAGCTGGAATGCTTACGGTCCTGCAGTGTGTGTAACAGAATTATGCTGCCCCCAGTGCCAACAGGCCTGCCTCTGACCGGAGTACTTTAAAAGATTAGCTGCTGGAGTACTCAGCCTAGTAAACATAGCATTGAGCTATTTGACAGTGAAAGAGGAAAAACTGGGGAGGAAAGACACGGGAGAATGAAACGGTATATTTAGTCCTAAGTTGTGAGGCTGTATCAGCTAAGTGTGAGCTGGAAGCTTGAAGATGATGGGTTAACTTGATGTCTCTTTCAGAGAAGGTATGATAATGAAAAGATCCGGTGGGCACAGAATACCAGGCTTGAACTGCTGTGGTCAGGGAAGGGCCTGCTACCGGTGGTCCAAAAGGTAGGACTTGAGACTTTTGTGTGTTTGTTTTAATAAACTGAGTATTTGGGGAGTTTTTATTTACTAGTTTTCAGTGGTAAATCTTTGAAAGTCATGGCAGAGCAAATTTTAAATTAAGTTCCAGGTTTCAGCTCTATTTAAACATTCTACTCAAACTTGGACTTGTAAGCAGAGTGTGCCAATTGTATACATAAAGACCTAGTGGACCATAGGATTCAAAAATTGCTCTGCCTGGGCTTCCCTGGTGGCGCAGTGGTTGAGAGTCCGCCTGCCGATGCAGGGGACACGGGTTCGTGCCGCGGTCCGGGAGGATCCCACATGCCGCGGAGCGGCTGGGCCCGTGAGCCATGGCCGCTGAGCCTGCGCGTCCGGAGCCTGTGCTCCGCAACGGGAGAGGCCACAACAGTGAGAGGCCCGCGTACCGCAAAAAAAAAAAAAAAAAGAAAAAAAAAAGAAATGGAAGCCTTGATCTGGTCCCTTTTGTCATTTATTGAGTGCCTAACGTTTGCCAGGCTGTATTCTAGCCGCTGTGAGAACAGTGGTGAACAAGACGAGGTCCCTGCCCTCACAGAGCTCTATTGGAGGGGAACGCAGGCAGTGGAGAAGCTGACAAGCAATGTGAACGACATCAACGCAAGTGGTGATCAGAGCTTTGAAGGAAAAAGAAGGCAATGGGATAATGAGGGACTTGAGGACTGCAGATGGCGACTTTAGCTCTGGGAGCCAAGGAACTGATGTTTGAGTTTAACCTCTATGAGAAGGGGCAGCCCGAAAAGATGAGGGGGAAGACTTTGTTATATAAAGGAAATACACCTCCCCGACTTTTAAAGTCTGGATTATATCAGACTTCAACCAGGACAATCTAAAAAGATATGATCCTCCCAGGAATGAAATGTGTCATCATTTTAAATTGTATAAATCTTTCCATGAAGCTTGAAGCCTTGGTTCCATATGAATAAGTATTTCCTGAGTCACTTTCGTGGGGTATAAAATGTCAGTACCAAATAAAGATGATAAGATATAGCTGACAAAATTTGTTTCGAAAATTTCCCACACCAGAAGGCTATTGGTGTCTAAACGGGAGTTTACTTTTAAGGGCAACACTCAGTCATAACTCTTTTTGTTATTTTTGTATCCATAAAAAACCATTCTGATTGCTTTATATATTCTATATTGACAGATTGCCATAAGGCAAACAAAGCAATCAAACTTTCAGTCCAGTCTCATAATGACCTTGTCTCAGGCACAAGTAGAAAGAAAAAAAAATGGCAAACACAGCAAACATTTCTTCCCACAATTTAAAACATCTACTTAAACAGCACATCCTATTGATGGACTAGATGATGTTTCTTATCTCAAATAATGTCTTAAAAGAAAGAGAGAGTTTTTAACACATTTAGCATTTACTTTACTGAACTGTGAGCTATACCAAGAATTACAATTTTTAGACAGTGACAGTGTCTAAATGATTTCATTTACTCTCTGGGGCCCATTTGTACAGCCATTATTTAGGCAAAAGGATTGCTTTGCCTGAAGACTTGCTCTCGGCCCTGGGAAGATACCAGTGGACATGACACACATTCCCTGCTCTCAAGGCTCTCATTTTCTAGTGGAGGAGAGACAATAAACAAGCAGACATAAATAGTTCCAGATAGTGATAAGTGCTATGAAGAAGCTAAACAGGATGGAGTGGTGGGTGGGAGCCCAGGAAAGCCTCCCTGTGGAGGAATGTTTAAACCAAAGGTTGATAGATAGGAAGGGACTGCCCATGGGAGCATCTGGAAGAAATAATTTCTGGGTGAGGAATAGCAAACGTGGAAGCCCAAAGAACAAGTGTAGCAAGTCTCAGGACCAGTGCGACCACCGTGGTGGGAGTGAAGCGGAGGAGACGAGGCTGAGAAGGTGATGTCTGGCTCATGTGGGTCTCTCTGTATCTTAATGACATGGCAAGTAGTAGCACAGGCGGTCACATCTTGTTAGAACAGACCGTAATCTCACCTTGTTTAGAACAAGAGTACTCATAAAAGCTCACGTATATTGGTGCCAGGCATCGTGTTAAGCAATGTCCATGAATCATCTCAGTGATTCCTCACAAACACTTACGAGCTGGGCATTATTGTTATCCTCATTTTATGGATTTAGACCTCAGGCTCAGTTACCCAAGTTCACAGAAGTGCACAAGTGGCAAAACCGGAATTGGAGCCCAGGGACGCTGACTTCAAGGCAGACGCTTAGTCCCTGAGCAGCAGGGACTGACCCCCTGAAGGCTGCTTGATGGATTCCTGTCTTCATGCATATTCTCCTGTTAAAGAAAAACCTCTGTTGACAAAAGAGAGAAAGGGGAGAAACCAGAAGAGGTTTAACGAATGGCATAATTAAGAAGAGCTTTAAATAAAGGCCAGGCATCCATTCACCTTATATCTAATGACTGTTGTAGAGAACAACTCATCATTGTCCAAACGGAAACCAGTATCTTTGGCCTTCAACTTTCAAACTCCAGCAGTCACTACTAAACTGTTCTGTATTTCCAGGCTCCACATCTTGGACTTTCTTTCTCAGTGTGACAAACCTGCCAGCTGTGGTTTTCAAAGCCTCTGGCTCCTTCCCCATCAGCAATATAGCACACCGGAGCTCTGGGCCTGTGCCCTGCTGTCTGCTCTCTAGCTTGCATTGAAAGTCAAGCTGGGACAAGGGACTGTAGCTAAAGAAGGACCTTTACCAGATATGTGATCCATCTACTCTCTTTTAACCTTGACCATCTCTTTATCAACAGGCAGCTACATGTCTGGACTCATAACTCAGCCCCATCAGAATGCCCTAGTTACCATGTGATATCATGGCCTTGGCATTTATATTGAGCAGAGTTATGAGAATTCTTATAAAACATAAATTTCTGCATTTGCTGAAAATTATTGAGAATGTTATCCATTAATATTGTTCAATTGCCTTATTAGGTTCCAAGTGAGAAACTTCCTTTGGAATTTAGTTTTTTGGTGGGCGACCTCTTTATGTCCTTAATTTATTCATTTGATAAGAAAAACCAGGAAGGGACTTCCCTGGTGGCTCAATGGTTAAGAATCTGCCTGCCAGTGCAGGGACATGGGTTCAAGCCCTGGTCCGGGAAGATCCCACATGCCGCGGAGCAACTAAGCCCGTGCACCACAACTACCTGAAGCCCGTGCACCTAGAGCCCATGCTCTGCAACAAGAGAAGCCACCGCAATGAGAAGCCCACGCACTGCAACGAAGAATGACCCCTGCTCGCCGTGACTAGAGAAAGCCCGCGCACAGCAACAAAGACCCAACGCAGCCAAAAATAAATAAATAAATTTACAAAAAAAGAAAAAAAAAGACGGAAAAACCAGGAAGCTCAAACCCACATTGGCATGCCATCACCATAATTATATTAGTGTTGTGGTTAGGTATTTGCTTTCTGTGACGTTGATATTTTTCCTTTTTATTAACCATAGCACATGTATGTTCTTTATTATGTTATCCTAAATCCATCCCACGCCCTTTTATTGGAAAGGAGACAGCCTATATATTAAAAAACAAATGAATTAAATGAACATGTGGAAATCAATGTAGATTTGTCTACATTAAATCCCAAATTAGAGAGCCACTAAAATGTAATGTGGTTAGCAATTTCAGTAATGATTTGTTATACATTTCTTTTAAATGCTGAGTTCACATGTTACGTTTACAGTATTAGTCAATTTATGTTCAGGTGTTCTGGCCTTACCTATTTCATAATGTGCTTTACGTTGCCTAGTGTGTGATATAATACTCCCATTGTTACTTTATTTAGTTATCGACCGATTCATTTGATCACTGTACAATCTCAGGTGAATATGATGTTACATGCAGCTTGACAAAGTTGCCATTTGTTTTCACTTCAAATCAATCCCACCCTTTCTCTCTCGCTCTTGCCACTGTCAGTGTCACGCCTATCATCTGCGTCCTGACTATGCAGGGTGAGGTCCTAACCTCAGCATCCCCTTCCAGTCTTGTTAGGATGCAGAATCTCAGGCCCCGCCCCAGGCCTACCGAATCAGAATCTGCATTTTAACAGGATCCCCTGGTGATGCATATTCACAGTGAAGTGGTGAGAAGCACTGTTCTCTATTACTACAGCAGCTTGCTAACCTGCTACAGGACATCCTTCTTTATCCTTCAGACCTTTCTTTCTAAAATATAGTTCCCATGATTTATTGTCCCATTGCCTTGCCAGGGCAGGAGGATTCCTTTATTTAAAAGGCATCTGGGTGTTGTTTTAGAAACACAGATTGTCTGGCCTTTTTAATGGATCTGTGGTAGGGCCTAGGAATCTACTGTTTTTTTAACAAGCATCTCAAGAGATTCTGATGATCAGGCAAGTTTAGAAAAAACTGGTTCCATGATGTAAAGTCATCCTCCTTCCCATGGCCTTCAGACCCTCCTCAATGTGGCCTTTGCCTGTTCCCCACGCCCACCCCACCTAACTTCACTGTCCATTTTCTCATACTACACCTCCTGAAACCCCGGCCTCTCCAGACTTTCTTCCAATACAGGCAGCATTCCCACACGTTAGAGCCTTTGCTAACTTCCCTCCATACGGGATGTACACCTTGAACCCTTTGGGCTCTACGTGATGGGCTTCTTCCTGGACTCCCTCAGACACCAGCTCTTCGGGAGAACGCCACTAGCTCATTCTCTTAGTGAGAACTGAGGACTCCCCCCTCCTTACACACATCACTTTTTGCTTTTTTCCTCTAGTACCTATCCATTCAGCCTAGAATTGTCATCGTGCCCCACTAGCCTAATAAGCTCCTTTGAGAACATGTCTGATTTATCTTTGTGTTGTTTCTACCTCTGCCCGAACTCCCAGTTTATCACTGTACTTTTGCATCACGAGGCTCTTATATAGATATTGGATTGAATGCCCATATACTTTTGAGAGACCATGTTCCACTGAGCATCATTTATTAATGGTCCTTAAAGCCACCAATAATTTGAAATGAACAACAATATGTAGATTTTTGGATGCTTACTGGATTTTCTTGAAAGGGGGGTTTTACTTACTCAGACTCATTGGCCTCTTTTTTTTTTTTTTTTTTTTTTTTTGCGGTACGCGGGCCTCTCACTGTTGTGGCCTCTCCCGTTGCGGAGCACAGGCTCCGGACGCACAGGCTCAGCGGCCATGGCTCACGGGCCCAGCCGCTCCGCGGCATGCGGGATCTTCCCGGACCGGGGCACGAACCCGTGTCCCCTGCATCGGCAGGCGGACTCTCAACCACTGCACCACCAGGGAAGCCCCTCATTGGCCTCTTTTATGGTGGTTTATTTTAGCAAACACCAACCCATTACACTTTTCGAACAACTATGGCGCCTGCTTTGCATCCTATTAGTGCTGCCTGCCCATATCAGGGGCATTCTTCCAGGATTTGCCGTTAGTGTTTAAAGAGCTAATGAATTGTTTTGAATTGCTTGGTGCCAGTACTTCTCAATCATACTAGGAAGATTTTTTATTGTTTTTTGTTTTATAGTGTTTTCATATTTTTTAAAAAAATAGATCCCTTGTGTAAAAAATAAAATTATGTTTACTGTCTGCTAGAGTGTTTACTTCAGATGTGTCATAATAATTTGTTCGTTTTGTTTCAGTATTTCAGTACAACTTTAAAAATACTTATTTCCTTCTTACAGGTGGTTGATAGTAAAAGATTCCTTTTTACTATATATGAAACCAGACAGTGGTGCTATTGCCTTCGTACTGCTGGTAGATAAAGAATTCAGAGTTAAGGTGGGAAAGAAGGAGACGGAGACAAAATATGGACTCCGAATTGATAATCTTTCAAGGTACAAATTGGAAATATTTTTAAAAGATTTCTCTAAAAGCAGAGTTTTTCTCCCAACCTTAAGTGAAGAAGATGGTAAAATAATTTAGATGTTAGAAAATTGTTATTTAGAACTCATTCTCAATCAAAAGTGATGAAACTACTTTTCTTTTTGTATATTTTTAAGATGCGAATTACATATGTACACGAGTCAGAATAAATGATCCCATGTGTTGCTATGTGCCTGTTTTAATAAAATATATGCCTATTTTAACAAAATTGACTACCCAATAATACCAATTTACCAAACAGATAAGGAGTAATAATTCATATTTTTTAAAAGTAAAATTTTACTTTATAAATTGATATCCTTTTATTTAACAAAACATGTAAAAAGTGATTTGATTAGAAAAATTCTGTTTACATACAGATTTTAAGAAAGATACCTTGAAGGATACTCAACTGTACATTTACTATAGATTTTATTAGCGAGTGTGTGTGTGTGTGTGTGTGTGTGTGTGTGTGTGTGTTGATAAATGTTTCTGGAAGACTGTAGTTATACAATATACGTGTCTTTATATATACATCTGTCTCTATAAAGTTCAGCCTCATGTATATAAATACTTATACATTTCTCTCTTTATACACACTGACATTAAATATATATATATATTATATAAATATGCTACTCAGTAATATGTTTGCGTGTGTGTTTGTGTGTGTGAAAATAAGTGCTGAACTTCCTGATCTCTGACAATAGAAGGTTCAGGATTGGTTATTGGAAATGTAGTGCTGCTGCCAATAAACCTCCCTCCTGGGAATCCCTGGTGGTCCAGGGGTGAGGACTCTGTGCTCTCAGCTCTCACTGCCCAGGGCCCAGGTTCGATACCTGGTCGGGGAACTAAAATCCCACAAGCCGCGTGGCACGGCCAACAAACAAACAATCAATCAAACAAAAAAAACCCCACCTCTCTCTTGGTACTGTACTTTCCTCTTTTCTGGAGGACCGTAGAAATCAGGCCACAATTCTCATTGGTCGCTATAACAGTTACTTACTGGCCATCTTACCTCCATCTCCCATCCTCACTCACTTGCATACCCTTGCCAAATGAATCCATACAGATCCAGGTTTCATCTGCTTCCTCCCTGGTGTAAGTGGTCCTCCTCATTGTATCAAACAAGCCTAAGTTCCTCCATTTACAATCTGAGGCCTTCTATCTCTCTGCCTTTATTAGCAACCCCTCCCTAATACAGCCTTTCAGTTCTATGAAGACGGTTCTCTTCACCATCCCTTCTCACACATTTTTAAATTCCTCTTCACCTTTCTTCTTCCTATCTCCATGTTTGAAATGGTTTTTTTTTTTCTTAACTCTGACTCACATCCTGTGATAAGACCGCTGTTTGTCATTATCTCTTCTACAATATCTGTTTCTCATAACTGGTTTTCAGAGGCATTTCAACTCAGTTGGAGTAGTACTAGCATGTTGGCTCAAGCCCAGGCACTTTCCACGGCCTCCTGACCTGCCCGCAGAGTCCTGTGTCAGCCCTGCGGCGGCCGATGGAGAATGCCTCACTGCTCCCAGCACCACCACGTCTCACCTCGCCCCTCGCCACCCCCCAGACAAAAGCCAAGCATCAATGTTAGGATGTTTGGACATCCCTAATCTTTATAAATAATTATTTTGGGGTCTGTGAATATAGCCCCTCCCCTGCTTCTCATCAGGATCATTGCATTTCCCCCCAAAGGCAAACTCTCCCTCCTCACTCACAGGGCTTTTATACTGAGGTGGGTTTCTCCCTAAATGGCAGAGAGACCGCTGGCTCCAACACCTTGTTTTCTCTGAACTTCAAATTTGGATAACTTATTTCCACCTCTTGGTGGTAATCACCATTTCTGACATTTGTCATGTAATAACTCCTTATGATCTCCTACTCTGAATTTTTTTTCAGCACTTATAAATCTGTAACCATTTAGGATAGTTTAGTCACTGGCAGTAGAAAAATCCAGTGCATTCTGGGTTACATCAGAAGTAACTAATAAGCCACATTAACCATGGCTGATTCCAAGCTTCCAACTATGTCACTGAGATGCGTTTTCCTGGCCTTTCTCAGCTCTGTCTCCTGGGATCTGCACCATCCTCAGGCTGGTCCCCTGGTGGTAGCAAGATGGCTGCCTCTTACACTCAAACCAAGTTCAGTGGAAGGGAAAGAATCTCTTCTTGGCATTTCTGAGCAAGTCCTTGCATTTATTCTCACTTGTTGGGTGGAATTGGCTAATGTCCTCATCCCTGAACCAATCTTTGAGATCAGGGGCTGGAAGATGCCATTTTGTTGGCTTTGGTGGATGCAGAGTAGGGAAGGGAGGCTGAGGGAATGGACACCAGGCAGTCCCAAGGGAAATGTCCTCTACAGGAGCCAACAACTCTCTAACACTTCGATGTAGGACCTCACCTTATGTCTTTTCCGTTGTCCACCTCACAGTCTAGCACAGCGAGCTCGAGGCCTGTAATAAGTGCCTTTACACAAGTTTGCATAAGTGAATGAGGGAATAAGTAACCTGAAGGTTTGTTTTCACTACGTTGAATATAGTTTTAAATCCTGCCAAAAACGTTTAAAAATCTACTTTTCTGATATAGGTAAGGTGCTCTTGGCCTAAAATTTTCCACTTATGTTTGCTGCAGTAACAAAACAAAATGGGACGTGTTTAATTCTTAAATTGTTTAAAGAGACAGAACACAGAGTGACCATTCTTTTCCACATTTTGCTTTTCTTTGAAGGACACTGATTTTAAAATGCAACAGCTATAGACATGCTCGGTGGTGGGGAGGGGCTATAGAAGAATTCATCCATAAACATGGCCCCAACTTTCTCAAAGATCATCGATTTGGGTCTTATGCTGCTATCCAAGAGAACACTTTAGCTAAATGGTAAGATCTTTTTGCTCTGAGACTATCACAGTAGTCATAGCATTTAATATTGTAGTGGTCTAAATTCACCTGAAATCAATTTTTGAAGCTGTGAAAAGATATTATGCACTATACTTAACAAGGGACTTTCTTTATAGGACTACCTGAGCAGCACTTAGTTTTCCACTTTTTGCTTTTATGATTTTTTACAGAGAGCTTTAGATAGCTAGCTTTAGATTTTGAAGTTTGATTTAAAAAGTTAATTTCATACATTTTCTTAATGATGCAAATGGAAAGTTTATTTAAGTCATTAGCCATAATTTAAGAAAGAGAATTTACTTGCCAGGTAATTCTTTTAAATGAAATCCTGCTTAGCATGCTTTTCTACCCATGGATTAGAAGCTGGTCTGCTTTCAGTCTCAGAAGAACAACCGTGTGTGAGTTCAACAGGATGGGAGAATTCATCTGACCCCATATGATGATAAGACCAATCAATGCGTTAATTCTTTCAGCAGAAAAGAATCAGGTTGCCTACTTCTGTCTACTTACTGTACTTCCTACGTAGCAGACAGAAGGTGTTTTCAATCCTTGTTTCCAGTTATACAAAGTAAACTGGTGGTTTTGTAGAAACTCTAGGCAGTGTCTTCCATCTTCTCTTTTGCCATACGATAGATTCCTTTTTGTTCGTTTGTTTTGTTCAAAAAATGAAACAGAAAACTTGTCTTTCAGGTATGTTAATGCCAAAGGATATTTTGAAGATGTGGCGAATGCAATGGAAGAGGCCAAAGAAGAGATTTTTATCACAGATTGGTGGTTAGTATTTGTCCCTGGGGAGTTTGTTTGGAGGTCTCTATGTTTAGGAATATAGAGCAGTGTTGTGCTGTTGTAGAATTGTACATTAGGAAAGACAGCAGTACTCACAGATGGTTTGGCCAAAGTCTCAACTAATTAATTGTAGTAGCCTCCACTAAAAGGTCTTTTCAAAAAACGTGGCACCCATATATATTCTTAAAATATTTAGTTTGAACAGTTTTGTTTTTGTCTTTCCATTTGGAAGCAGATAACCTGCATTCATTTTAGTAAAGATTATTTTGCAATGCAAATATAGGTGTAGAGGTAATGGAAAATAATCTTCCCTGGGTATCTTTTCTCATCTGGTTATGTCTGTCATGAGGTCCAATGAATATGCTTCCTCTGAATTGTCCCTTTGAAATTAGAATATTCCCATTTGCCTATTCTATTAAAATATCCATTGTAATGGTTAGCTTTTTTGGAGATGCATCATGTTTCAACTTTCTAATCCCCTTTAAAATCATCCATGAGAGTTACTATGTTTATTAAAGCCACTGAAAGTCTTGTACCTAAAACTCATTTAGCTCTTGGGAAATTTTCCTCCTGGAGTGGGTGTAAGCTTTGTAGTCTGACTTTAGTTCCAATTATCCATCTGCCTGGATAGTTAAAACCCATTGCAGATGCTAACATTTGCTACAATGGAAATGAAAATGTCTTAAATATGTTTTTCTTCTAAGAACTTAGTTGCTTGAAATGCCCCCTGTTTTTCCCTATCCTGTTTCCTTCCAAATGCTCTCTTGTACTGAACTATGAAAATACCTTCATAATTCATTTCCTCCTAATTCTAGGTTTTTCAGGGAGGGGAGAGTAATTAGGAATGTGAACGCATCTTCTTCTACTGTTTTGCCTCAGTGATGAGGAAATCTATAATTCTAGGGCATGCTTTCCCAATTGGCACTATTGACCTTTGGGGCCAGATAATTCTTTATTATGGGGGTGTTGTTCTGTGCGTTGTGGGATGTTTAGAACCATCAGTATCCCTGGCTTTTATCCACTAGATGCCAGTAGCAAGCTCCCAGTTGTGATAACCAAAATGTCTTCAGCTGTCATCACATGTCCCCTGGCAGGGCACAGTCCCTCTTGGTTGAGAACGATTGATCTAGATTCAATAGATAGGGTGTGTGATAGTCAGCATGTCTGAGAACCTGCTTATTCTCATGTTTATGGAGGACCTTAATCTTGCCCTTTATATTCTTGCCAAATTTTGTCTCTTCTGTCAGTTACCAGGAATAAAAGAAAGTTTCATACTTAGAAGCTACCTCTTTGGTTGAATACTTTCTAAACACGTATGAGAGTAGATTCAAGCTTAATGTAGTAGGTATGTCCCTTTAAAAAGTATTTCTGAAAGTTTGACAGGGACATGAAAGAGACTGAAAATAGCATTTCCACTGAGCCCATATTTTCATGTTTTACACAAGCAAATAATATATATTTTGAAGGTTCTGAACACTAAAATACAGACTCATTTAAACATCTAAAGAGATGGAACCTTGAATGTTTTTTCTTCTGCTGTCAGCAAGAAAATAAATCAGGAGGTTATTCCTTTTTCGTGACTGCACTAGGATAACATCTTATTACAGCACTCTTTGAAATAAAACCTTTGCAGGAACTTCCCTCATAACAAGGAAGAAAATACTTGTTGTGCAAGTATGTTGCAAAAGAGAGCATTCAGAAACTTTATCAAACCCTGATGTATCTGGGTCTGAGAGAGTGAAAAGCATAGTGAGAAGGTGCACATGACCTTTAGAAGTTTCCAACCTAATTCAAGAGACATCATATACATGAGTGAAAACTGTGTTAATCTGTTTCTAAAACAATTAGTATGCAAGCAAAGGCAGATTTAGTGAAATGAGAAGCAACCTGGGACGTAGACGCTCTTAGTTTCTTTATCTGTTAATTCATTTAACCATCCATCTTTTCATTTGTTAATTTATTCACTCATTCGTTCCAGAGCTATTTAGTGAGCAGCCTCTATGACGGGTACTGAACAAGGCCACGTGTACAGAAAGATGAAAGAGAAGCAGCCCCTACCCTGCAACAGTAGAGAGTCAGGAAGTCATGTGTAGAACAATGGATTAGGGCAGTGACTGAGCCTGCAGGAGCTGTGGAAGCTTCAACGGACAGAACGCTGGCCTGAGTCCTGGGTGATGGAGCTGTCCAGTTGAAGACAGTGAATGTTTTTGACAGAGGGGTAACCAGGACCAAGGCATAGAGGGGTGAGAGAGCACAGCAATTTTGGAGGAAGGTAGAGGTCTTAAACAGCTTAAGCATAGCATTCTTTGGGATGGTGGGTGGAGATAGCATTCAAAAGACGGGTTAGGGCCAAATTGTGAAGGGCTCTTGATGAGCTGCTAAAGAGTTTGCATTGTTTGAACACTGGAGTCCATTGAACTCCAGTGCAGTCCCTTGAACACTGGGAATCAGTGAACATTTTTAAGCATGGGAATTTTAATCAAATTTGTTTTCTAAAAGGGACCATTTTGGTTATAGTGTAGAAGATGAATTGAACAGTGGTTATAGAGACCATCTAGCGAGTTATTGTTGTGGTCCAGGAGAGGAATGGTGAGAGTCTCTGCTCAGACCGCCTTAGGGGCCTTACTATTACTAACTTGGGGCAAGTCATATTCACCTTTATAAGGGGTCATTTCTAAGGCAGAGTTGAATAACATTAACAGTAAGTAGCTACTATTAGTTGAATTCTTACTAAACGCCAGGGACTGTGTTACAGATGAGAAAAGTGAGGCTCAGTGGGGCCGATTAGGACACTGCCCGTAGCAACACAGTCTGTACGTGCTGGTGCTGGCTTGGATCCAGCGTGTCTGCTCTAGTGCCCACATGGCATGGAGCTGCCTCTCCCAGGAGCCGACTGCGCCGCATGGTGTGCGAGATCCCTTTTAGCTCTGACATTTTTTAAGTGCAGATTGGATTTTTTTAAGGTGCTGGGTAAAGTCATAATCAGATTTGGGTAGATTTAGTCAGAAGACATTTTCTGAAGAGGTAAATTCTAAGGTAGACTGTCAGGTTAGAAGAGAGAATGATTTGTTAAACAGCCCAGACTATCTGAAAATTAAGGTGAAGAGTAAATCCTAGCTAGAAGTTGAAGGTATCAAAAGAGGTAGTTTCTGTGTAAGGATTAGTGAACATGCCTCACTTGTTTATCTGTATCTACCAGGAGAACATGTCTTATATGTCTTTTCTGTGCTTGGTGCTACTTCACGTCACCTGTGAACTACCCAGTGTTCACTGGAGTGAGTCCTAGAATGAGGCTGGGTGCCAAGATGTGGCTTCCAGTCCATTGCTTTAACTTAGGATGGATGTATAAAGTGTGGCTTAGATCACCTTTCCTCTGGATGATGGTGATTCTCATTCCCACTGGTCAGCAGGGATGTTTGGAGCACGTATGTTGAGTCTTTGCCTAGATTGGTTCTCTGCCTGGCCTGTCGGTAGTGAGGGTGCAGGTGGGGTCTGCCACAGTGTCTGTACTGAGTCCGTGCATTAAACAGGCCAGAGACAGACTGGATTAGTAAAACTGGAGAAAAAGAAGAAAAACAATAAACAAAGATATTTAAAGGGGAAGTTTATCAGAGGAACGGGAACAAAAACAAGGTCTCCTTTGAGCTGGAGACAAAGGCTCTAAAGTGAAAAACAAACTCAACATTTCATTTGGACTGGCTCACAACCTAAGACTATTCTAAGTAGGAGACACATTTAAGTTGATTTTAATGTTATGTTTTTCAAATGGTGGGTTGTGACTCTTTAGTAATTATTATTATAATTATTATTTTTGTGTGTGTGTGGTACGCGGGCCTCTCACTGTTGTGGCCTCTCCCGTTGCGGAGCACAGGCTCCGGACGCGCAGGCTCAGTGGCCATGGCTCACGGGCCCAGCTGCTCCGCGGCATGTGGGCTCTTCCCGGACCGGGGCGCGAACCCGTGTCCCCTGCATCAGCGGGCAGACTGTCAACCACTGCGCCACCAGGGAAGCCCTTTAGTAATTATTTATTAAAAGAATTGGGCTTCCCTGGTGGCGCAGTGGTTAAGAATCCTCCTGCCAATGCAGGGACATGGGTTCGAGCCCTGGTCCGGGAAGATCCCACATGCCGCAGAGCAGCTAAGCCCGTGCACCACAACTACTGAGCCTGTGCTCTAGAGCCCGTGCTCTGCAACAAGAGAAGCCACTGCAATGAGAAGCCCATGCAGTGCAACGAAGAGTAGCTCCCGCTCGCTGCAACTAGAGAAAGCCAGTGCTCAGCAACAAAGACCCAACGCAGCCAAAAATAATAAATAAATAAAATAAATTTATTTAAAAAAAAGAATTCAGTGGGTTATGTTCAGAATTTTATTTAAATAATGAAATAGGATAAGAAAAGGAAGGAAATAAGAGAACGGAAAGTTGCAACTTAAGTGGCAGTAAGGGTTATTTTGTGAAATTTTTATTTCAGTAGTCAGTAGAAGACTGATAGATAGGTAGGTAGATAGATGAAAATATTGGGGTGGATTCATAATGTATTCCTGTGGATTATGACCCAAAAAGTTCAAAAGCCTCTGACTTTCAACAGGGTTGGCAAACTTTTTCTGTAAAGGGCCAGATAGTAAATATTTTAGGCTTTTCAGGTCACATACATACAGTCTCTGATGTATATTCTTCTTTGTGTGTGTGTGGGGGGGTGTGTGTGTATGTGTGTGTGTGTGTGTGTGTGTGTTTAATAACCCTTTAAAAAGGTAACAACCATTCTTAGCTCATAAGCCATACTAAATAAAACAGGCGATGGACCAGATTTGGCTCATGGAGCACAGTTAGCTAACCCTTGTCTTAGAAAGTAGATCTGAGTTACTGTATTATATCAATACTAGGAGTTAAATATATGGTTAACATGAGAAACTGTCAATCTGTTTTCCAAAGTGCTTGTACTACTAATGTATGAGAGTTTCATTCCTCCTCATCATTGCAAGCACTTGGTACTGTTAGTCTTTTTTAATGTTAGTCATTCCAAAGGGTATGTAGTAGTCTCTCACTGTGGTTTTAATTTGCATTAGCAATGTCTTTTCATGTTAAGCATATCTTCCTGTGACTTTTGGACATTTGTTTAGCTTTTTTGGAAACACATTAAATCTTACCTTTCTTCTTTTTTTATTGGATTGTTTTCTTATTACTAAACTGTAGAAGAACTTTATACAGTCTAGCTACAATTTGCTCCACTTCATTCTGACCTCCATGTTTTCTGATGAGAAATTCGCAGTCATTTGAATCATTGTTCCCCTCTTAAATAATGCATTGTTGGGCTTCCCTGGTGGTGCAGTGGTTGAGAGTCTACCTGCTGATACTGGGGATGTGGGTTTGTGCCCCGGTCCGGGAAGATCCCACACGCAGTGGAGCAGCTAGGCCCGTGAGCCATGGCTGCTGAGCCTGTGCGTCCGGAGCCTGTGCTCCGCAATGGGAGAGGCCACAACAGTGAGAGGCCCGCGTACCACACACAAAAAAATAATAATAATGTATTGTTTTTCTTCTGAGTGCTTTCAACATTTTCTTCCTGCCTTTTGTTTTCAGCAGTTTGATTATGGTATTTGAATTTATCCTGTTTGGAGTTCACTGAGCTTCTTGAATCTGTAGGTTTATATCATTCATCAAATTTGAGAAATTTTCAGCCATTTTTCCTTCAAACTTTTTTCCTGCATTTCCCTCTTTCTCCTCTTTTTCTGAGTCTCTGATGACATAAATTGTGTCTTTTAGTATTGTCCCACAAGTCTCTGAGGCTCTGTTCATTTTTTTCAATCTTTTCTTTGTTATTCAAATTGGATAATTTCTATTTATCTGTCTTTAAGTTCACTGATTATTTCCTTTGTCATCTCTGTTCTGGTACTGAACCTATCCAGTGAGAGTTTGGTTTTTTGTAATTATATTTTTCAGTTTGAAAATTTCTCTTTGGTTTTTATTTATATCTTTATTTCTTTGCTGAGACTTTCTGACTATCCATTCATTTTAAGAGTGTTCACCCTTACTTGTTGAAACATTTTTATAATATCTGGCAGAGAATTACATTAAATAATTCCAACATTTGTGTCATTTTGGCATTGGCATTTGTTGAATATCTTTCCTGCAAGTTGAGATTTTTCTGATTTTTTTGTATGCCAAGTAATTTTTTACTGTATTCTGGAAGTTTTGAATATTATGACTCTGGGTCTTGTTTAAATCGTATAGAGAATGTTGATATTTTTGTTTTAGCAGGAAATTGGCCCATTTGGGTTCATGCAGAATGTTGCAACCAGTCTTCTACCTGTGTGTTTTTAATGTCAATTTTGTTTTCAAAGCCTTTGCAGTGCTGTTTAGATCTGCCCCCCCATGTGCTCCACCTAGTGGCCAATTTGGTCAGTGGTCTATTTCTTATTTCAGTTTTCAAATTCTTTGGCGTAATATTAGGACCAAACCCATGCATGGGCAGCTTAGGAGTGAGCTAGAAATTCATAAACAACTTTATAGCATTGCTTTTCTGAGCTGCTCTCTCTCCATGGTATACCCACTCCTTATGGGTTGCCTGTGGCTTCCCTTTTTAGTCCTCTTGTTAGAAAGAGACTTTATTTACCCTGCTCTGCCACACACTTTCTTCAATGACACTTTGTGTCCAGAGCCAAGCAATGGATATTTATATTTTCCTCTTGGAACCACAGCTCTTCCATTGGAGAGAAAAGTTCCATTTCCTCATTTTTGATGCCTGTGGGTCCCTCCCTGCCACCACTATCACTGTCAGGAAATCCCACTCTTCCTCCTCAAGCCTGAGCTAGAGGACTTCTGAGCCTCTCTCTACCAGTGCCAATGCCCATTTCCAGGTTCTCCCTCCCAACTGAGAAATCAGAGGGAAAAGAATGGTAAAATCACCACTGGTTAGACAGATGTCAAATTTTTTCTTCTTTCTCAGTATTGAGTCTTCCAATTCATAAACACTGTATTTCTCTCCATTTTTTTAGATCTTATTTAAATTTTCTCATTAGTGTTTTGTACTTTCCATATACAGGTCTTGTACTTATCACTAAGTAATTCGTGTTTTTTTATGTTATTGTAAATGGTATTTTTAAAAATTCATGTTCCAATTGTTTACTGCCAGCATATGGAAATGCAGTTGATTTTTTTATATTGATCTTATTTACTGCAATCTTGCTTAGTTCACTTACTAGTGTGAATAGCTTTTTTGTAGATGCCCTAGGATTTTTCCCATAGATGATCATGTGATGTGTGAATAATGACAGTTTTCCTTTTTCCTTCATAATCTGCATGCCTTCTACTTCTTATTTTCTTTTTTTTCCTTATTGCACTGGCTAGCATCATCAGTAAAATGTTGAATAGAAGTGATGAGAACAGACATCTTTCTTGTTCTCAGTCTTAGAAGAAAAGCTTTCAGTCTTTTATTATATGCTTTAGGTAGATTTTTTTTAATAGGTGCCTTTTATTACTTTGAGGAAATTCCTTCCTATTTATAATGTATTGAGAGTTTTTATTCTGAATGGGTATTGAATTTTGTCAAGACTTTTCTGCATGTATTGAAATGACCATTTTTTTCTTTTTTTCTGTTAATGTGCTGAATTGCATTGATTGATTTTCAACTTTTAAACTAACCTTGCATTCTTAGAAATAACCCCACTTTGTCATGATTTGTTATCCTTTTTATAAGTTGTGATGTTTTGGTAAAGATTTTTACCTCTATGATCGTAAGGAATATTGTACTTAATTTTTTTCTTTTCTTGGATTGTCTTTGTTTGGTTTTGGTATTAGGATAATGCTAGCCTCCTTGTATGAGATGGTATTTCCCCTGCCTTTGTTTCCTGAAAGAGTTTGGGTAGGATTGTATTATTTCTTCCCACTTAAGTAAGAAATCTAAAATAGTCAAACTCCTTTTTTCTGTTTCAATCTAGCTAGTTTGTCAATTTTATTAATCTTTTCAAAGAGCTGGATTTTGGTTTCATTGAGTTTTGTCTACTGTTGCTCTGTTTTATATTGCATTGAGTTCCATTCTTATCTATTATTCCCATCCTTCTTACTTTTTCTTAATTTATTCTTTTATTCTATCTTCTTAAGATGGAAGCTCTGATCATCGATTTTAAGCTTTTTTTCTCATACAAGCATTTGCAGCTATAAAATCTTCTAAAAGGAGCATTTACTTAAAAGCACATTTCAACATCTCTGAAGTCGTAATACATCATACACTCAATAACATCTTATAGTTATAGCTGTCATTATTTTTTCTTTCTTAGTGATACACACAGTAATGATGCATCTTACAGTCATTGGTGTCCTAAACTCAATGATATGTAGTATTACACAATTCTTTTGAATTTTGCTTAGCTAATAATTACTTAGTAAAGATCTTGACATAATGATGCTTGTGGGTCATAGCTATTCTCTCCTTGCCCTTGTTTATACTTTGTTTTTATAGCATGACTATTTTTATCTTTTCATGTATTATCCTCAAAATCCAGGTCTCCTTGAGAGCCTGCTTAAGATTCTCCAAAGCATCTAATAGAACACTCTGCATACAGGGTACACAATGCTTTTAGATTTTAAAAAAAAGATGATGAAGGCTTAATTGCAGAGTATAGACCTGAAAATGGCCCCAAAACTGAAGCCCTCTGATCCCATAATTAATGTGTACATCAAAAATTACGAGTGTATATATGTTGTTGGGTATGTCCTACTTTCAGTGAACTAGCAGTGCCCAATGACACACTTTTCTATTTAAAACAGATCTGTTTTTAATTCATCTTAGATCTTTTCCTATCAGTTGCTGCATTTTTTTTTGTTTGTTTGAGTTGTTTCCTATTCTAAACTAAATATGTTAATATTTATACTGTACACACCCTTCTATTTGTCTGTTTTCATATTTATCTTACCCAATATGAGTTTCTTTAGATACTTTTTTCTCTGGGTTTTTATTTTCTTTAACTGAATGACACAGAGTGTAAAATTATTTCTTTTAATCTCTTTAGCTCCTTAAAACCCTGTTGTTTTCACATGCTTAGAAGACTCCCTGGCTAAGCCAATATTCCACGCTAGTATTCTGTAAGGCTTTGATCCTAACACAGTCTACCCCACTCCTCCAGGTCTAGCATTTCAGTGGATGAAATTTTCTTCATTGTTTTTGTTTGTTTGTTTGTTTTTCCCATTATAGAGGAGGTACACTACTTACCAGTTTAACTCAGGCAGTAATTTTGAACACACCCCCAAGGGAAAAAGTGACTCCTGTACTGTGCTGCTTGTGGCACTACTAAGGAGAAGAACCCAGGGGTCCATTCTCACACTGGGAAAAGTTCATCTATCAGCAAGCCTGCCTTCTTCCCTGCTCAGAAAGCCCCAGGTTCCCATGGACACTGCTTGGTATAGGAAGTCAGTGTTCATGTTTATCTATTAGAACACTTTTGGCCTAGGTTGCTAGAATGCTCAACTAAAGGTGGCTCAAACAATGAGGATTTGTCTCATTGAATGAGAAATCTAAAGTTAGGCAGTACTAAAGTTGGTGAAGTCATCCAGTGATTTCAGGGTTCTGGCTTTGCCCTTAAATTTCCATTCGGCTGCACCTGTCTAAGCACCCATACAACATCCATCCTAGAGCCGCTTTTCCTGGGGTTTTTTTTTTGTGTGCATGTGTCTCTTCCTCTCATAAGAGAAACAACTTTTCCATTAACCCCTCGTGTACCTCCTCATATATCTCATTGTACAGGATTGTGTTATTTTGTGCTGGAGCTGCACAGGAGTCTGGGAAAGCAATTATTTAGAATATTCACATTCAGTCATGGGAGGTGGGCTCTGACAGCAAGGAAGGAGAAGGTGGACAGTCAATAGTATCTGCAAGTGTGTCTATGTATGATGTGTGAGTAAGATAGAGAAATTGAAATTGACTTTTTTGGGGTAGAGGCTGATGTTCCCATATGAAGTTGTACATGGACTCATAGTGGAACTTTGGATGGCCTGCCACAGTGGAGGATGGTGATGACATTTGAGCTAAAATTGCCTCTGCTTCCTATGACACAATCAGAACTTTATATTTGTTTTAGTTTCTTGAAATCTTGGTTTCATGATTTCAGGTTGAGTCCAGAAATCTTCCTGAAACGTCCGGTGGTTGAAGGAAATCGTTGGAGGTTGGACTGCATTCTTAAGCGAAAAGCAGTATGTACTTTCCTAACAAATGCTGATGTAATTTTTTAAAAGTTTATTGCCTCTGAAATGCCTTTTTTTCCCCAAAGCCCTTCATATACACTTATAACTTTTTTCTTTAGAGCTTGACAAAAAGTAGAATACTTACTGTTTTCAAGTTCATTTGGTTCTGATTTTTTTCCCATTACTTGTGAATCATAAATATTTTCACCTAATTCACAGCATGGATTATATTACCAAGTCTAATTTTTGTTTTTTAATCAGTTGTAGGCAGCTGATTTGTTAGGCAAAAAATTGTAATAAAATTTCATCATTGAGTAATAAATGATGAAATGAAACATAGAATTTTATTTATTTATGTTTCATTACTTTGTCATTTGAGCAAAATTCGAAGTCATCTGAGAATGATTTCAGTCAGATGGGGTCAAGCTGATGTTGAAGCATGTCAAATGGAAGGACATAAAGAATTGGTGGTTCCAGTTTTGGGACAGTTCATGGTAATAGTGTGAAATGGTGTGACCCTGTAGATCCTGGGTGAGCATTGAGTGTGCTTTTTTTGTTATAAAAAGTAAACAACTGAAGCAGTATAGGCTCACCAATGACTACTTTACATTCATATTTCTAATGAAATATTTTATGTGGTTGGCCCTCAACCGAGTTAAATTAAGTTGAATTAGAATAGTTGAATTAAGTTCAATTTATTATTAATCATGTCCAAATTAGGGAGCGCTAGTAGCCTTTTTACTATTATTTGAAACTGTCTTAACTTTTAGAATTCTGTCATTAAACATTCTAGCAGATTTGTAGGTCCTAAGTAATTGGGTTAGTATCAATATTTTCTATTTATCACAGCCATCACTTATTTCTTTTTTTCCATCCTCTACATTCCACTACCCCTTTCCCACTCACCTTTCCCCCTTCCTTCAATGTCTTTTCCCCATGCCTTTAGTTTAGGATATCTGGGGATAGTATAGGCAGACCTCACTGTTGATATTAAAGGCAAAAGAAGTTGATTGTCTTTATTTCAGACACATGTTCTGCCAAACAGCATCATTTTCAAGGCTAGTCTAATCTGTTGTCTCAACAGACTACCATTCACAAAATTGGAAATTCTGGTCTTGAAAAGCATTATTTGCATATTCATTAAATAATCCATCATACAGTTACTGTGTCTTCTCTGAGCCTGGTACTACACTAATTACTAAGGATGCCATGTGTGTGAATAGGATTCCATCCCCGCCCATGGAGGGCTTGCTGAAGAACTCATATCCTGGGCTTAGTCCTAGCCTTACCAAACATCTTTCTACATATTGAATGGGCTATAACTTTCTCCATGTTTCTCTCTGCGAAATGGCAGCTTTCCCATTTCTCCTCTAAAAGTAAACTCCTGAAACTCCATTCTAATAAGTTTTTCCAGCCTTGCCTAGCGATCATCAATCATAACAGAAAATCCTCTTCTCATAGAACTTATCCGATGCTTTACTCTTTTAGGTTTCAATTAACATGTTTTTGTTGAATGCCTCTTACGTGCAGGGCACTTGGCTAATCACATGGGAATGTACAAAAATAAAAGACACGATTCTTGACCTGAAGGAGCTTAAAAATCTACACAAGAGTCAGCTGGGTACAGAGACAGTGCCAAGATTCAAAGCAGGAGGGAGAACATTGGGTAGATCTGATGTGGAAGCCCCTCACAACATGAGGAACTTAGGGCATTTAGTATGGGCCAGAAATTTTAAAAGAAGCGCTTTCTAGGTATAGGAAGTGTGATAAGGAAACATTCTGGATGCAGGAATTCATAAGGCCTTGTCAGTCACAGCAAGGTGACAAAGTTGATGACACCTGAGTGTTAGCATAGGTAGGATGGGAGATCGAGCTGGAAAGGCCGTTGGGATGTGGAGGCATTGTGAGTCAAGCCAGTGGTTTGCACTTTACGGACGACAGTGGGGAACCACTGTCGGCGGGGGGGGGGGTATGATGGCAGAAGGGTGATCTGATAAATATGGTGTGTTGGGACGGTGAATCTGGTAGTAGGAGGAAGTGGGAAGAACCCAGAGTCAGAGAGCTACATTTTAGATCATGTGCATGTGAGGTGCCTACAGGACATCTAAGTATACTCCAGAAAGCCAGTTGCCAGATCAGGGCTCAGGAGGCAGGTCCTGCAAACCTGGTCCTCCACTTCATGGTAGCTGGCGTGTGTTTGTTTATTCCCCTCAGTCCAGGTCCCTTTTCTGTCACTATCATGGCTTCTCTTTGCTTTTATGGCCCATGAATCCTGTGAGGTACCAGGTGAATACCATGACCAGGTAAATAGTGCTGCCTGATAACCGTGCTTTGTTTGTTTCAATTTCATCTGCTTTTTGAAACTTGTAATTTTTAAATTGCCTGAAATGATTTTTTTAATTTCCTAAGGAAATAGTAATACTATTAAATGTTAATTTCTCAGTGGTACATTTAAGAGAATTGCTCTTCCTTAATCCAGTTACAAAATATTATTAAATTTTTAACATTCAGATCATTCCAGATTGACATTTCATATGCTCATAAACACTGCTTCACATAAATAATTTAGTTTCTGAAAGCCACTAGCTTCACAAAGTACTGGGTTTAAAATAGCATTTATTCTTGCATTAGTGGGTCCCAGAGGTCCGCAAGGTTGGTTGAAATGAATTATTTTTTTCTTCTAACTGATTGTGTAGATCTTTGGGGAGAAATTTAGTGTCTCTGCTTTATAGCCAACATATAGGCAAACATTTCTTTTAATGGATGTTTCTTAGGGGGAAAATACAATATTTTGTTTCTCTGGTAATAGCCAAGTTGATATTTTCCTGTTTCTTTGGCCTTCTGATATGCAATGTCATCATTTAAAATAGTGTAAGCCAATGTTGAGAGGCAGACTGCTTTAACTCAAAGCAGCATCCCAGGGTTTTCACAGTTCTGCATTTATTGCACTAAGAGGTGAGATAAGTTGCATCATAGTTATCGTAACTGCATCCCTGGATCCAATTGGTATATTTTAACCTTAGAAATATGTGATATTTCTGATGAGACTTGCACCAAAAGATTCTTCAAGTGCAGTCACCTGGAGACTTAACAGAACCTAGGTTCTCAGGGAGGATTTTGTCGTCAGGTTAATTTCTTCCTGTCCTGGGTCACAAGGCACATTCTAGAGTTGCAGTCAGTGACCAACAGGAGGGAAAGATGTCCAGGTTTGTCAAACGAGATGAATAATCACATCACTGCAGAGAAAAATCAAAGGGAATCTTACCAAAATGGTGGGCTAGAAGGGCATGGCAGGGAAGGAGGGAAGGGATCTTCAACCTTAAGGACTGTGCTTTGAACAAAACTGGTTTTAAAAAAAGGCGCATGAGCACATGTGCTCTTACATCCCAGTGCTGCTTGCATTTAAATGGTGAGGATACGATTTTTTTTTTATCCTTTACTTTGCATGTTCCTAAAATATCGCACACCTCCTCCACCTCCCATCCCCCCCTCCACTGGGGAAGCTCTTGACAAGTGATGATACTGGAGATGTGTTAGCTAAGCTATCTTAAGGCAATGGACAAACTTAGCTACATTTAGAAAATATTTGACCACAGTGCTTGAACAATCAGAGAAAAAGCTGGCTCAGAAGCAAAGTCTCTTGATTTCAACTATAAAAGATGTTTATTTTTCATTTTCTTCACATGCATTTGTATGTGTAAAGCACCTAAAAATTCCTACTGTTAATAGTATTATATCTGTTCTACTTGCTTAAAAACTAATTAGAAAAGAGGATAGAACTTTTATCCTTTTAAACTCAGGTGTCATAAAGTTTATTCTGTGGAATCCTTGGGTTAGTTGACTGCAGCAGAGATAAGAAACATGGCATAGAAACGTAAGAAGCACAGTCAAGTCCAGGCTCTTTGTTTCCTACTTCTCCTATTAATACTTTTCTTCTGAGCAAAAAGTAATTTCCCCTGGGGTCACTAAAAGGCATTGGTAAAACACTGGATACTTCAAAAGTGTAGTTTTGAAATTACAGAATTAACATCAGTCCTTTTTTTTTGTAATTAGGCTTTCATTTTGCACAAATATTTCCCATATTTTGTATAAGTCTGCACTATTATGGCCCAACAAATGCCTTCATTCCCAAAGGAAGTATTTTGCTTTGCCCTTTATAGTTTAGAGTTTATGGCAGTGTTGTAATGCCTTGACCAAAAGAAGAGGAATTTATTGCTTTATTATCACAGGAATCTTGTCACTAATTAACTGTTTATTGTGGGCATGGACTTAAGTAAATAATTGTAAACCAGACTACATAAAAATGAACTTTTTATATTTAATTACTTCCTTATTAGTCATTTCTGTTTAAGCTAAAATGACTTAAAAGTCTCTATCCTATTTCCTACAGAGTTATTTATTTCAATGTGAAAAAACACAGTATAGAAGAAAATGTCAGGTATTAATAGATGGAGGATAATGCTATAATCCATTAACATTAAAAATCTCTGTTATTTAAAAAATCCATTAGTTATGCAGATAAATGGAAAATTGTAAGATTCAGGCCAGTTTCTAATTTTCAATTACTGTACTTCATGGGTAATAATCTCATAAGCCTAAGAAGCAGAATTTCATCCATTTAAAACAAATGAACTGTGATGAAAGATGTCAGGTGTAACGTTTTATAATTTAGGTTGAAATTGGGGGTCTTAAACTTTATATTAAGTCATTCAATGGGAGGCTATTTTTTTAAACTGCTATTCAGTGCTGAATCCTAAAATATTCAAATAGCAAAGTAAATCTGAATAGTAGAGGAGGAAAATAAAATAATGTTCTAGTTTTCATTTAGAGTGCTCACTGACCAGATCATTAGAAATTAATCTGTTCACTTCCTGCCTGCACTTTCACGTCCTTATTTCTTTACTCAAGTCTGTACTTATGTACTTGATTACAACAATAGTTGCATAATATAATAAATAACAAGCAAGTTCCAAAAGTCAGCTGTTAACCAGAGAAATAAAATGACTTTTTTTTTTTTTTTTTGCGGTACGCAGGCCTTTCACTGCTGTGGCCTCTCCCGTTGCGGAGCACAGGCTTCGGACGCGCAGGCTCAGTGGCCATGGCTCACGGGCCCAGCCGCTCCGCGGCATGTGGGATCTTCCCAGACTGGGGCACGAACCCGGGTCCCCTGCATCGGCAGGCGGACTCTCAACCACTGTGCCACCAGGGAAGCCCCCGACATATGTATTTTTAATCCTGTTTTTTTTTCAGAGCAAGAATGGGTCTTCTCTTAGTACTCAGATTTCTTTAATGCAGCCCAGAATGTAAATCTAGTGTATCCCTTCAAAAATATGCACATTTCTCAGATATTACTAACACCAAGTAAGATAGAGTTAGTATTTTGAAGTGATGTGTTATTATAAGGATTTAGGGGCCAAAATATGCTTTTTATTGGCAGAGCAACATTGGGGAACTGTATATATGTTTGGTTTACTCCAAGATTTTACATCTTGCAGCCTAAAAATATTAACTCTTATGTTATTTCACATTTTTATAGCATTGCAAAAATATCCAGTTGTTATAAATTAGATGTGTTCAACCAGTAAGGCTTCTTAAATTTGTGACTCAAATGTCCATTATGAACAATACCTAATTACCATGGATTACATTTAAACTGTAACTGAATTATTCACTCTAGTTTATTAGGTATGCCTGCATCTCAAATACTCTAGAAAGGATTATGGAAAACTTCTTGCCTTAAATCTGTAGGATATTAAATGCCTAGGTGTAGCTACAGTACTCAATATGCATGTAATATGTTGCAGGATGCTTTCAGAGCTGCTGGGTACAGTAAATGCAAATTAAAATGTTGCAAACTGCATGGCAACACTGAGGATGCAAACCTAAAAAGTAAAAAAGTGATATAAGAAGTGGGGGTAAATAAGATAGAGTTTCCTGGAGGAACTATGTAAGCGGACAGGGATGTAAGCGGAACTGTGTAAGCGGACAGGGATGGGGGAGGACATTCAGGTGTCAGGCAATTTATCATAAGCTAAAACCTTGTCACCGCCCAGAGCTAGGAGAGAAAATACTAGTACTTTTCTATACTACCAGCTGTTGGACATTTCTTTGATGGTTAATATTAAGAATAAATATTATTTGTATAGCATATTAAAGTTTATGAGGCAATTTTGATTTAATTTGACCTTCACAACGGCCTTGTCTACTTTCTTTTAGGTCCAAGGTCTAAGGATGGATCAATGTTAATTTCTGTGCTGCTGCTAAAACTCGGGGATTTTTGAATGTTAGAGAAGCTGACTTCTGAAGAAGTCATTTCAGTGGTGAAATAGACATTAATGATTTAATTATGGGTTAAGAGTATGAACCAATACATTCACCTCTGAAGACTGAGACATGTTTTTTCCACTGAAATAATTTTTAATAAAGAAAAACTCTATGAAAATACCCCCAGAAACATTTAAGGCATGTTTAGCATAATTTATTGCATCAGAGTTTTAAAAACACTGTTATTTCAATTCTTTGTGGTATAATAAAGACAAGCAGAAGATCCTAATCCTGTAACATGAATCAGGTCAAAACTTTCCTCAAGGTCAAGTGTTCTGAGATGTTCAAAGTTGTAAGAGTATCAGATACTTTTAGTATTTCAAGTTGCAATTTCAACTTTCTGGCTATAATTAGTCAAATACTGACTGTCTCAGTATGACAAATCATAGAATGGAAGGGAGATAAATTTTTATTTTTTTATATTTGTGTCTTAATATACACTTATGTTTCACCTTCTTGTATTGCACTTTTCATTAAATATTTTATTATACTTGTTTATAGAAAAAATTTTTAGAAAGTACAATGCCCCAGAAATGAAGAAGAAAAAGAAAATCATAACCTACCTCCAGAAATTCTTATTCCTCCTTGTGTTTTCTCTTGTGACAGCAACAGGGGGTGCGTATCTTCATTATGCTCTACAAAGAGGTGGAACTTGCTCTTGGAATCAATAGTGAATACAGCAAGAGGACTTTGATGCATCTACACCCCAACATAAAGGTATTCAGGTCATCTTGCTTAACAATGTTTCTTCTTTATTATTCTGTAGTTTTTCAGATACATTTTACTTTGAGCAGTGGTAATCTTTAGAATTCCCTAATGTATATTTTGAATCAATAATATTGTGAACTTCTCAGAAATAAAATAATTATACTTTCTTATACTTCTGATCTTGATGGAGTCAGCAGAGTTCTCATTTCTGCTTCTCTTACCCTGATAATTTAGCCAAGAACATTCTTCCTAGAGTTGTTTTAAGAGCCCTGTCAGGTTTCTATACTCCTCATTAAGGTTATCCTGGAACCTCTTAAATGTGATCTCCCTGGGATATCCCTTGAACACTGATAGCAACAAAGAGAGCTCCTTTAGGATTTAAAGTGCTCTCCTTAAAAGCACTTTGTATACAGTACTAGTAAAGTGAATAAGCATGATAAGCAATTTGAAAAAAGCCTTTTGATATTTTACCAAAGACCTGAAGCCTATCAGTAAATATTGTCGCCCAGTCACTGAGCTACATCAAGACAATGAATTAATCTTCAGCAGGCTTAAAGTATATAATGATTATATATTTCACCTGATTAAAAAAAGATATTCCATGTAAATAATAACCAAAAGAGAGCAGGAGTGGCTATACTAATATTGGACAAAATAGACTTTAAATCAATAAAGTTTACAATAGATAAAGAAGGATATTATATATTAATAGAAGGTTCAAGGCAGCAAGAAAATGTAATAATTATAAACATTTACATACCTAATACTGACCATCAAAATATATGAAGCAAACATTGAAAGAATTGAAGGGTGAAATAAAGCAGTTCTATAATAATAGTTGGACACTTTAATATCATACTCTCAATAATGGATTGGTATATACATACAATGGAATATTTTTCAGTCTTAAAAAGGAAGGAAATTCTGACATGTGTTAAAACATGGATGAACCTTGAAGACATTATTCTAAGTAAAATAAGCCAGACATAAAGACAGATATTGTGTGATTCCATTTACATGAGAGACCTAGAGTGGTCAAATTCATAGAGACAGAAAGTAGATGGTAGTTGCCGGATTTTGTGAGGAGGAGGGAACAGGGAGTTTTTGTTTAATAGGTATAGAGTTCCAGTTTTGCAAAATAAAAAGTTCTGGTGATGGATAGTGGTGATGGTTGCACTATATGAATATGCTTAACACCACTGAACTGTACACTTAAAAAGGTTAATATGGTAAATTTTATGTTATGTGTATTTTACCACAATAAAAACATGTTATTAAAAAATAAAGTTGCCTCCAAAGTTTTTGGAATGTTTCTAGTTAAAGACATACAAAAATAGGTCAGTCTGGGATTATTTAAGAGAGAATTCCGTTTGAAACCAGGAGGTTAATAACTTCTTAAATTACCTTTAAAATCAAGAGCTGCCCAAACATCTATATCCCTATATCAATATGATTACTAGTTCAACTTAATAACTGCCAAAATATCAATATACTTCTTAAAAAATTTTGTCAGAGAGAGATGTAGGCTAAAAAGTTTCAGTGTTTTTTATATAACATATAACATAACCCTTTTGGGGGAAAAGGGAATCTGCTATTCCATTGAACTGGCTTTTATTGAAATATGTGGCCAGATTTCAAGCTAAAGGGCAGCTTCCCCCATATGTGAGGGGTCCAGGGTGGTCAGGGGAGTTTTGAAAAGTATCCAGGGATAAATACTGAGGATAAAATAAATAAATACTCTGCTAAATACTGAGGATAAAATTAGAAGTTTGGGGATTTTCTTTGATGTATAGATAGCACATTTTAGCATTTGAATTGTAGGCAATGTTGTTCAGGGGAGTAAACAGACCTATTTTATTATAATATGAAAGACATTTTAGAAAGCATATTACGTGTGTGGTTTTTTTCCTCTCAAGGTGATGAGGCACCCAGATCATGTGTCATCCAGTGTATATCTGTGGGCTCATCACGAGAAACTCATCATCATCGACCAGTCGGTTGCCTTTGTGGGTGGGATTGACCTGGCCTATGGAAGGTGGGATGACAACGAACACAGACTCACGGACGTGGGCAGCGTGAAGCGCGTCATCGGGGCACCTTCTCTGGTTTCCCTCACAGTTAGTAAATTTCACCTTTATGGAACTGCATATAAGGGACACAGTTTGTATAAGTGTGTATTAATAGTGTGATTGGTTGACTGATGGATTGAATGAGAGGTGGCCTATCCCTGGAGAGGTAGAGAACATTGAGTCCAACACAGACCTGGTTTCAGATACCACTTAGTGAGTCTGTAACTATGCATCTGTTAATCTCAGTTTCTTCTCTTGTAAGAAGAGAAAACAGATCTGATAGAGCATTTGCTATCTCATAGTCAGTTCCTTTGCTTTCCATTTAAATTAAAGATTTAGTTCCTATTTGGGAAAAAAGTTCATAAACAAAAATGTGCGGCAAAATTGGACTTGAAGTTAAAGAAGCAACCTTATTACAGTTAGCTGCCAAGGTTTTCGAAATCTTCCTTCTTACAAACATACAAAACTAGGATAGGTCAGTCTGGAGTCATTCAGGGAATTCTGTTTGAAAGCAGGAGGTTAATAACTTCTCAAAGTATCTTTCAGATCAAGAGCTGCCAAAGTCTCTATATGCCTATATTTGTGGCTTGTTATTTCAATGCGAATGGTTGCCAGAATATCAATGTGCTTATTGAAAAGTTTGATGGGCTCCATCTTATTTTACTGCTGTCCATGTTGGTGACTTTTCTGGGAAAACAGAGATTTAGTGAAAAGGTAACGGGGAAAATAATTGACAGAAAAAGCATCGCTTACTTAATATTTATCAGAAGAAGTTCAGTAGCTCAACAGTGAGTATAACTCATGTAATTGTAATGGAAACCAAAAAGTTAATTGACATGAAACTTCTGGCCCAGTGAAAGAGGAACTATAATGGACTTCCTGGTATCCCTTTGGAAGTATTTAAACAGCTCACAAGGATCGCCCACTGCCCTGTGGCTGACCTCACACATACTATTGTGTGTCTCTTAGGGAGCCTTCGTCATGTGTAAACTTTAAACTGGAATTAAAAGGCCACAGCGCAGCTTATCTTATGCAGTTTCTTTTCTTCTCTTTCTTTTTCTTGTTTTTTAAATAATTTTCTCAGGCTGAAACAACAGAGTCTATGGAATCCTTATGCCTCAAAGATAAAAACGAATCTAACAAAAATCTGCCTGTCCTGAAGACTGTTGATGATGCAGATTCAAAACTGAAAGGAATAGGAAAGCCCAGAAAGTTCTCCAGATTCAGCCTCTACAGGCAGCTGCACAGACACCACCTACGCAGCACAGACAGCATCAGCAGCATTGACAGCGCCTCCAGTAAGTCATCGTCTGCACTGGAATTTATCTCAACTGTGCTCTGTTCCTCCATAGCCAGACACTGTATACCTGTTTGCCGAACTTGTCCTTCTATAATGGAGTAAAGTGAACAATGCCGAGAAGTCATTATATCATCCTATTCAGTCTCATGCCATTTCATGGCTCTGTTTGACCCATTTTAGAACAGATTTATTGTTTTATTCACATCACGAGTCATAACAGCCACAATTCATGCTTCTAATGGTTGCAGAATGACTAAGCATTTCTAAAATAATGCCAAGTTATAAAGGAAAAAGAAAAGTATTAGGTGTACTTTATAAACTTTTCATATAAGAGATTTCATGTCTCTTTCTATCCAGAAGTACACCCAGCTTTTATCCTCAAACATCAGATTTTCTACCTCTTATAAATTTACCATTCTTTAAGATTTGTCTTAAAGCTCTAGAGTTTTCTGTTGCACAGAATTTGTGACTGATTTTATAGCCTTGCCTTGTTTTTAAAATGATTGAAACTGCTTCTGAGTTTAGAAAACTTGGTATATTTATATATATATCTATATATCTATATCTCTTTGTAAAGAAAGAACTCTCAACTTTCTCCAGGTGATTATAATCACTGTAGGAGTCGTCAGAATTTAATCCATGGTTTAAAGCCCCACTTGAAATTCTTTCGCTCTTCCAGTGTGTCTGAGCAGGGGCTCACTAGACCTAACGTTGGTAAGTGACGTGTGAAGCGCCGCGGTCTCTGTAGGCTTCAGCTTTTGCTGCATGAGCAGAGTGACCGTGTCTCTGGATCGGCTTTCCATTCTCACAGTGTTCACCCCACGTATACTTTTAGAATGGATAATCTGATAAGTGTCTCTAAGAACTAGGTTCTCGAATAAATTAATCAGGGCCTAAAATATGGTGGAATGAAGAGGAATTTGGCTGGATCAGATTTAGTAACAAGTGATCATCATCAGAAACAGCAACCATAGTAAAATTGTAAGCTAGCGTTTATTGTGTGCAGACCCTGCCGCTCACTGCCCCGAGCGCCTGTGGGGCTTGGTAATAACAGCGTTATCTCCTTTTTACAGAGGAACCAACGGCAGGGTTAGAGATGATAAGTGATGTGCCCAGAGAAGTTCTAGTTTATCAGTCTCCCAGAAGTCATGCTTCAGACTTGTGATTTAGCAGATATGCAGATGACTACATCAGAACCTTTGGGCTAAATTCTTAAGGCCACAGTTCTATGTACTGTTTAGGAGATGGCTGAGATAGAGCCCAGCTAGCATGGCTGGCTGTGAGTCACTTGTGGCTGTCAGGAGCTGATGACCCTGAACATTAAGCTGGACCTTGAGCAGTGGTTCCAGCATTCTGTAGTCTGGAGAGACTGCAACTTTTAAACTGATTAACTGTATATAGTGAACTAAAGCTCCCATGTAACTGTTAAGTAAATTTGTTTGTCTTAAATCACATTGATATAAAATACGTAAACAACATTGATATATATTAAAATATGGAGAAGAGCATATGTGGGGAGACATTTTCTTTATTTAGCATACAGCTAGTCCTTGATGCCTAGGTGGATTCAGTGATAGCTCACAGTAATTCCTGTGCTCCGTAGAGCGTCATAGCCCTGAGACAGGGCACTGGGGAGTCCAGAGAGCCAGGTCAGGGGTGCATGCCGGGGCAGACATTAAAGATAAAAGGTTGCAAACAGGTCCAGGTATTGCTTTGTAATTCCAGAGTGTGGCTTTGCTGCGTTAGAACTGATGATGAGATGGAGGAATGAAGTTGTGAAACATGAAGTCAAGGGGACTGAATGATAGTGTTGCTGACAACAGGATTGGGGGCAAGTGGAAAAGAAGATGCAAGCTGGGTGCAGACTACGTTAAGTAATTCAGGCTGATGGCAGGCTGAGAGGGGTGATCACCATAGTGGTGAACTAGGGACAGCAATGTGGGTGGTTTTCAGGTGTTGATGGAAATCCTCTCCCTAATAAACTGGATACACGTCCAGTGCAGTGTTTTTTATTGAGAGAGAGAGAAGAGAGAAAGTAAACAACCTAAAATCCAAGAGTAAAGGATGGAGGATGGTTGAGAACATAATGAGCAGTTCATTCCCTTGATGGAATTGCACAATCATTAAAATCTGTAAGGGGGGGGCTTCCCTGGTGGCGCAGTGGTTGAGAGTCCGCCTGCCGATGCAGGGGACACGGGTTCGTGCCCCGGTCCGGGAAGATCCCACATGCCGCGGAGCGGCTGGGTCCGTGAGCCATGGCCGCTGAGCCTGCGCTTCCGGAGCCTGTGCTCCGCAACGGGAGAGGCCACGACAGTGAGAGGCCCGCGTACCGCAAAAAAAAAAAAAAAAAAAAAAACTGTAAGTGGGGATACAAAAATAAATGTATATGACTCATTTGTTCTTTAAATAAGTACTTACTGAGCTCCTATGTCAATCACTGTTCTAGATACTAGAGATGGAATGAACAGCACAGACAAAATTCTGTTAACTAGTAGGAGAGTAAGGATGGGAATTGTATATACAAATAGATCATCAAACACAACGTGTCAGGCGGTAAGAATTATCATGGAAAACAGTACAGCAGGGGAAGGGGGGAAGGGCAGAGGGGAGGAGTTACTATTTTATATGGGGAGGGGGTCAGAGAATGCTTTTCCAATGAAGTGAGTTTTCGAGAAAGATCAAAAGGGAGAGAAGAATCAGGATAAGATAATGTCTGTGGGGAGGGAGTCCAGCTAGGAGGAGTAGCAAGTGCAGACTATGAGGCAGGAGGGGATTGGTATGTTCCAGGAGTGGCTGAAGTCGGGTGGGCTAGGGGAGAATGATAGGAGCGAAGTTGGAGAGGCTTGGGTAGTTTATAGAATTTTGGTTTATACGTTGAGTGAAAAAGGAAGCCATCAGATGGTCTTTCTTGAGCAAAGGCCAGACAAGGTCTGATTTGCATTTTTACAAACGTTTTCTTCAGAGCAGACAGGGGTGGCAAGTAGTGACCAGGCAGGTACTGAATACATCTTGAGGTGGAGCTGACAACATTTGCTGATGGACTGCATATGGGATGTGGGGGATGGAGAGGACTCTTTCCATTAGCTACATTAAGTTACAAATTTAATTTTTTAATAGGAAAAAAGTTAATTTACTTAAATAGGAAAGCCAAAGGATAGTTGAGTCCTTCTGGCGCAGTGCTTTGCAAAGTCTATTTCTTGGATCCTGGTGTTTCTCAGGGGGGCTCTGAGGATAATACTGAGGGCCCCGGACCCTCCTACCTCTATTGGTACCTGAAGGCCCCGGACCCTCCTACCTCTATTGGTACCTGTGTCAACCAGAAAAATCCCACATATATTATTTTATATATTGGACTGCCATGTGAATTTGTATTGGGAAAAAAAAAAGGAAGTTCTACTATTAATAATGAAGGAAGTTTAAAGAGCACAGCTCTACATTTAAATCATGTAATGACTTAAACTTATATTGTCTTATAGGACTTGAAACCCAAATTAAGCACAGAGTGACTCTTCATTATAAGTTTGAAACTGAATGTTTACTTGAGTTAATAACTTCCTTTCCTGAAGATATGAACTGGATTAACTTCTCTGCAATGTTTCACTTGAATGGAAAAGGCCATGGCTGAACGGGGCTCCTAGCGAAGCCCGGGTTTTTTTTTGTTTTTTATGCTTCATCATGGTTTCCTTTGTTTTCCATACTTTTTTTTTTTATGGTCTGTGTTTTCTTTTTATAAATTTATTTATTTATTTATTTTTATTTTCGGCTGCATTGGGTCTTCTTCCTGCACACAGAGTGTACACGCAAGATCACTGTGGGTTTTTAAGTAGAAAAAACTGCACTAAAATCAGCTCATCTTAAATGTGATTAGTAACTATGGTAGATTTCTATAGTATATATTTTAATTCAAAATCACTCAGCCATCTTCAAGATTTTTTTTCTCTTAAAATTATGTTGCAAGAGGGAGAATTTCAAGCACATTGTTCCTTTGATACAGTTATTTTAAAAGGGTTGAATTTTTTTTTTTTTTTTTTTGTGTTACATGGGCCTCTCACTGTTGTGGCCTCTCCCGTTGCGGAGCACAGGCTCCGGACGCGCAGGCTCAGCGGCCATGGCTCACGGGCCCAGCCGCTCCATGGCATGTGGGATCTTCCCGGACCGGGGCACGAACCCGTGTCCCCTGCATCGGCAGGCGGACTCTCAACCACTGCGCCACCAGGGAAGCCCAAAAGAGTTGAATTTTATTCTTCTTATATTCAGTAATTGTTTGCTAATCTTTTCCTTTTAAGCAAGATTTAATATATGGCTGATGGGGAAAATAATTCTTGCCATTTAGTTGAGACAAGTGTTTCAAACTCAGATATCTAATCATAAGGGATAATGAACAGTAGGTTAAGTCATTTCTAAACTCTGTTTTCAGTGGTGTAGAATGTATAACACTTATTTTCACTCTCAAAGAGCTTATTGTCTAATAGGTAAGTGGTGGTATTACTAACCTAGTGCCTTAGTAATTCATCAGGGGGAAATATCCTCTGGCAAGAGTTGTCAGCGAAGCCTTCTCCACAACCGTAAACCTGATCCACAATGCCAAAATCCAAAAAGTTTCAAGAACCAAGAGATTTAAATATATATATATATAACTCATTGGGGACCTGTTTCAGAACTGGCCATGAATATAGGCAGAAATTCAGTAGGTAGAGACTAAGAAGGGAGAGAAACAGGCACTCCAGGTAGATGTTATATCTTAACACACATATGAGAAATGCCAACAACAAAGGGGGAAACCAACAGCAAAATGAAAAGACAACCTACTGAATGGGAGACGATATTTGTAAATGATATATATAATAAGCAGTTAATATCCAAAATATATAAAGAATTAGTATAACTCAACAACAACAAAAAACAACCCAATTAAAAATGGGTAGAAAAGCTAAAGAGACATTTTTCCAAAGAAGACATACAGATGAACAACAGACACATGAAAAGATAGTCAACATCACTAATTGTTAGGGAAATGCAAACCAAAACCAGAATGGCATGTCACTTCACACCTGTTAGAATGCCTGTTATCGAAAAGGGAAAAAATAAAAAGTGTTGGCGACCATGAGGAGAAAAGGGAACTTTGGTGCACTGTTGATGGGAATGTAAATTGGTGCAGCCACTTTGGAAAGCAGTATGGAGATTCCTCAAAAAATTAAGAATAGAACTACCGTATGATCCAGCTATCCCATTTCTGGGTATTTACCTAAAAAATACAAAAATAAAAACCTAATTCAAAAAGATATATACACCTTTATGTTCATTGCAGCATTATTTACAATAGCCAAGATATGGAAACAACCTAAGTGCCCATCAGTGAATGAATAGGTAAAGATGTGGTAAATATATACAATAGAATACTGCTTAGCCATAAAACAAGATGAAATCTTGCCATTTTCAACAACATAAATGGACCTTGAGAGTATTATACTAAGTGAAATAAGTCCGACGGAGAAAGACAAATACTATGTGATTTCACTGATATGTGGAATGTAAAAGACAAGGAAATAAAACACAGAAACAAAATAAATAAGCAAACTAAACAGAAATAATTATGTAGATACAGAGAACAGAGTAGTGGTTACCAAAAGGGAAGGGATTGAGGGAGGGTGAAATGGGTAAAGGGGATCAACTGTATGGTGATGGATGGAGAATAAATTTTTGGTGGGGAGCATGCTGTAGTGTATATAAAATAGAAATATAATGTCATACACATGAAACTTACATAATGTTATAAACCAGTGTTACCTCAATTAAAAAAAAGAAATTAGAAGATTCTGGATTTTAGAAAGGTAATACAATACCTGTACTCTGTATTATGTTACACTCCTGGCAAAGTCCAGGAAATACCCTATAAGCAAATCATTTATATTCGTGCAATATCAAGTGGGATAAATAAAGATAATAACCTCAAGTTCACGTCAGGTTTTGCTAACAAATGAGCCGTGAAGAAACATTTGGATTTTCAGAGCTTTTGGGTTTTGGAATTGCTGTTGATAGGTAGTTAATTTGTATGGATTGGGCTGGTGGGATATAATTGTACCAATATCTGGAGAGTCTTGAAAGTCAGGCTGGGTCATTGACCCTCATTCCTTAAATGCTGGAGAATCCCTGGGGAGGTGGAATTTGGAGGGGGTGGGGGGTGGAGGGGAAGGGTAGGGGAATAAGGGTGGTATTTTACGAAGGTCATACTAGAGACATGGGGAGTCTGACTAGCTTGTTCCAGTGGGCCCAAGAATGAAGTGAATAAGAGAATCTTTTTTCAGAAGAAAGAATCCGCAAATTTCAGTAGGATTTGAGAAGGGTGATGGGGAGGTGGGTGGAGAAGACAGTGAAGAAGAGAGGGGAGCCAGAGGTGATTCTGAGGTTTTGCTTGAGAAACCATGAACAGAAAGCAGAAATCTCAAGGGAAGACTTGATTTTGTGGGAATGATGGTGATTCTAGTGTTACGCATGAGTTTATAGTTTGGTGGGACAACTAGGTAGATGAGGTCAAGTGAGGCATTGGACGTGGCTGTAGATCTAGAGCCCCAGTGAGAAGCCAGGGCTACAGGGGTACATTTAGGGGAAAGCTGGGGAAAACCTTGTGAGGGAGGAGCTAGGAAAGAAGATCAAGAAGGGTGAGTTGGAGTAATGGTAGAGGAGTGCAGCCTTGGAAGCCAAGAGACGAGAGAAAAAACAGGAGGATGTGGCAAAGTCAGAAGACACTGGGTGAGGGGCAGGAAAATACCCTCTTCCCTGGTGGCTCAGTGGTTGAGAGTCCGCCTGCCGATGCAGGGGACACGGGTTCGTGCCCTGGTCTGGGAAGATCCCACGTGCCGCGGAGCGGCTGGGCCCGTGAGCCATGGCCACTGAGCCTGCGTGTCCGGAGCCTGTGCTCCGCAACGGGAGAGGCCACAACAGTGAGAGGCCCGCATGCCCCAAAAAAAAAAAAAAAAAAAAAAAAAGTTCTTCATGTACTTCAGCAGCCAGAGTCTGGGCCACCGATGGATGAGGCTTGCAGTAAACTGGCATGAAAAACCGGTGCCAAAAGACAAGGCAGATGCAATTATGAAATCAACTGGGAGCCAGATATAGACTAATAAGAACCACCTCAGGTCAGCATTGCTGATGTAAAAAGTCCTCCCTTCCTGCTCGTACGTGTTCATGCAGTTCTGAGCAGTAATCGCAGTAAGTAGGAGTATTTTGTTCTGTTTAGCCTTAATATTATTTCATTTGTTCTGAGGAGGACCCTGATTTATTTGGACTAGTTTTGGCCATGACTAAAACCAAAACCAAATTTGAACTATGAGCAGGTTGAATTCAATTAGCACCAAGATCATTATCTGAGACTAAGAATTTGCTTTGTTTTTCTTATCAAAACTGATTATTAGGTGAGATTTTTAAACAAGTATATGTATATACATATAAAAATTTAGCCTGGAGTTTCTCAATTGATGAAAACAAATTTTATATATATATATATATATATATATATATATATATATATATATATATATTTGAGAATTGACCCACTGTTTATCTCGTTCTTTGTCCCTTTTTTCTTTTCCTGTTTTTTTAATAAACAAAGTGCCATGCTTACTATAAAGAGCCTACAGGTGAGCAAATAGACCTACCAGTACTTTGGCCTTTCAGTCTTAGAGAGCAGGAAAATAAATCACTGGGAGAAATCAACAGAATTCTATTTTTAACATTATTGAGTTTTGTTCATTGTTAGCATTTTAAGACATTTTCCTTTTACAGAAAATTCCAATACCCTTTGGAGGTTAATTATTCAGTCTGAGATAGAATACTAGCAGTATGTGTGGTGATTGTTTAAAAACTTTTGCTCTGCAAATACTTACTGATTGCCTACTGACTGCCAGTAGCTATACCAGGCACTGAGGTGACATACTCCCCACCCCAAAGTTTATAGATGAGTGAGTGGGGAGCAGGGAGGAGCATCCTTACACAATTGGGTCACAGAGTCAGAGGCCCCGAGGTGTGCAACTGTTCATGGTTCTACAGCAGTGCTAGGGACTGCCTCTCCCTGCTGGGATCTGGGAGGTGTCTCTAGGACAGATGACAGCTAATGCGGCTCTTGAAGGAGGATGAGTTCAGACCAAGAGGGAGGGAAGAACCTTCTAGGCAGAAGGAATAATGTGCCAACTTCATGATGAGCCAGGCCTGTCAAAAGCAGTGAGAAGTATGGTGTGCCTGGGGTCTGGGCTGTGTGAGGAAAACAAGGACCAGAAAGAGAGATTGTCAGCAGTTTGAGAAGAGCTCTCTGTGCATACTAAACCCTTAGGATTTGACCCCCTCTAGGCAGTAGGTCATCCTAGAAGGCTTTTAAGCAAGGAGTCTGCATTTTTAGAAGGACAGCTCTGGGGCAGTGTGTTGGTAGGGAGACCAGTCCGGTACTCTCAGTGGCCCCTGCACGCGGTACCATTTATTCATTCAACAAGCATTTTTGCATCCAATGTCTATCTGTTAAGTGTCTCTTTTGTGCCAAGCGCTGCATTTTGTGATTTGTAGTTCTGCTAGTTTTCCTGCTTAGTTGTCTTTGTGATCAGCATATTCCATAAACATACAAACTATTTAAGTCAACATATTTACCCTTAAGTAAAATGTTCCCGACAAAGTTCTTTGTGAAATACTGCAGTGGATTGCTGCTTTTGCGCCTGTGTGGTTATGAGCTTCTGTCTGTTGTTACACTTCTTATGGATGTCATTTATAATTTTAGAAAAAATAGAACGTTAAAGCCCAAAAGATCTTAGATGTCATCTGGGCCAAATGTTTCCTTTCACACATAAAGGATTTCTGACCCAAAAAGATGAAGCTCAGTGTCACTTAGCTAGTCAGTTCCAGGGCTGGAACACAGGCTGTCTGCAAATTTGAGGTTCTTGCATTTTGAGATGCAAAAGACAAGAATTATACATTAGATGTGCACCATATTGGTTGAGGAAAAAGAAGGACATGACTTCTTTATGGCCTCTGCATCTCATGTTCCTCCACCTGACCTGACTTTACTGCTCTCTCATAGGCTCTCCTAGCAAGTTCTTTATTCACAGTTAACCCTGTGATCCATTCCTCCAGTGATCTGGTAGATGGTGAGAATAAAGTATTAAATTTCACTGCCAAATGATGAACCTGATTATAGCCCCAACTACCCGCTAATAGTAAATTCATGAGGGTTTTAAAACCTTGTCAGTCCACAGCCTCATGAACACATGCCGTCCTAGTTATGAGGCTTAAGAAGAAAAGTTAAGAAGTCTTCAGGTGTTTAAGAAATAAGAGATGAGCCTCCCTCTCTGGGGTCCGCCTGAACCAGTCTCTGAGTGAGTCTTGCTGCATTTACAGACACGGGCTCCATCCAAAGTTTGCAGACGGGTGTGGGAGAGCTACATGGGGAAACCAGATTCTGGCATGGAAAGGACTACTGCAATTTTGTCTTCAAAGATTGGGTTCAACTTGATAAACCTTTTGCAGGTAAGTACCATGGTAGTGGGTGGCTGCTTATATTTTGTCTTTTCCTTGTCAGCATCTCAACAAGTATGCATGTGCATGATCTAATATCTTTTGTTTTGTTTTGTTTTGAATATTTGGTAAAACACTGGAAGCTATGATTCAGTCATGTACTTAAGGGCTTTTCCTTAGAGTAAGAAAAGAAAATGAAATAGAGCTTACTTGTTGGAAATCTCCGGCTTCCATATAGGCATATTTTAGGGGGGTAATAGTCTGTAATTCTCCAGGAGATGGTTCCCTTCCTTTGATCATCTCCTTTTTTCTGCGTATCATCTTCATCTTCCAGCATTAAAACAACACATTTCAGATTATCACTGTGCTTGTATATCTAACAGGAAATAGGAACGTAGCTTAACATTATTTCAACAGGATAAAAAAGAAAAATGTAATGTCAAGTACACAGCTTTAAATAATTTGTACCAACTCACATCTGCCTTGCCTAGTGATTCTCTAGTAAGTGAAGTGGAAACATATTTGGGAGAGGTGCGTGGGAGACTGGGTTCCTCACTGTGAGATCTATGTTTCTCTTGGCTGTAAAGGTATTGTTCTATCCGAGCCAAGTAATATACACACGGTGGGCATTACCACATTTTCTTCTATATATCGTAGTCAGGGTCAGAGCTGGGGTCAGATGGCTTGTATGCCTCTGGGCACATAAGTTAGCGAGGACCTTGCCTGGTGCGCCTGGGCAGATTTCATTGACAGGCACTCCACCCCCCGGATGCCATGGCATGACATCGCCTCTGTAGTCCACGGGAAGGCTGCTCGCGACGTGGCCCGTCACTTCATCCAGCGCTGGAACTTCACGAAGGTACATAGGTGGTCTTATCATGATTCAGTCCACATGAAGAGAAACAGGCCAGGAAAAGGAGGCGAGAAGGGGCTGTGGTAGCCGCAGCTGTGCTACGCATCCACTCTGGGGTGCCCGGTTGTCAGAGTGCCTGGGTCTCTGAGCAAAAGAAAAAGAAAATGTTCCTGAACTTTCACACCACAGACAATTCAGAGGGTGGAGGGATGATGCTACTATCACAGCCTATGGTTTAACCCTTTGAACACTTGGGACACTCAGTGTCGTTTAAGCATCTGGCTGGGGCTGATAGTCACGTGGAGGGCTGTCGGGCTACTGTAGGGGGATGGGAGCCTCGTTCAGGGAAGAGAGCTGGAGCTTGCAAGGCCTTCCAATCCTGGCACTGCCCTGGGCCCATATTGGTACAGGCTTCTGAGAGGCGGTTCTGAGCAAAGTGAGTAGTATGAGAAAATGGAGACATTTTTCTTTTCTCTAGTCTGTGTCTTCCTTAGTATGATGTCTTCATTACTTGTAAGAATTTGACCTAACATTCCTAAGTTAAGTACCTATCGTCTAGGTGTTATTAAGATTCCATTTCATTTATAGAATCTTAATAAATAAAATAAATAAAATAGTTTTATAGGCATTTTGTCCCTACAATTTGGAAAAAGATTTAGTTTTATTAACAACTTAAAGTATCCCCTTATTTTCATTTAAATAACATTATAAACAGTTAGTGGGAGCTCTTAGAAATAGTGGAAATATTTTTAACAAGAATTTAGAGGCAAATGAATAAATAAAAGGATATTTTTAACTTATTGGACTGACAAAGATAAAAACGCTGCAGTTACCTACAATTGGGTTTGGGATCTATGATGGTCTTATACCTTGCTCCTGGAAGGATAAATTGGTACAACTGCAGAAAACTTTTTAAAGGTATGTAACCTTTGACTCAAAATCTATTTCAGGTATTTAAGCTAAAGAAATTACTCAGTAAGTCATTTATCTTGACATTGCATCTAATAATTCATATAAAATGAGAAACAGCTGACATCCTCATTGATAGAAATCGTTAAACAAATTATGATTGTTCCATGCCATTTTACTATGAAATTATTTTTAAATGATATATAGTGCTTTACTGCTGTTGCAAGATATCTACAATGTAGTAAAAATATCAGTTTATAAAATAATCCCATTTTTGCAATTGTGTACTTCTATAACTCCAGGTTGTATTTAAGTTTTCTTTAAAAATACAAAGCAATAATGCTCACTCGAAAAGGTAAAAGAAGGAAAAAGGGAGTTTTCTGTCCCTGGGAAATAGACAGAAACAAAAATAAATAATCTATTGCCTCTTCACCTAGAAACAACCATTGTTAATATTTCTTTCCCTTTTTCTTTTTCAAATGAACCTGAATTTTTTTTTATAATCACAAAGTAAGGAAGACTGGAACTGTTTTTTCATTTGAATCTTTTTTACCTGATTTTTCTTTATTTTAGATTATGAAACCAAAATATCGGTCCCTTTCTTATCCTTTTCTGCTTCCAAAATCTCAAACAACAGCCCATGAGTTGAAACACCAAGTGCCTGGGTCTGTCCATGCTAATGTACAGGTAAGTCTGGCTTTTCTTTTTCATGAAGTACTACTGGGTACAATCACTCTTATGGGACTAAATGCCTATTGGCTTCAACAATAAGGACAACTCCAAAGCAAATCTAAATAGACCTTTTAAAACTTAGCATTGTATTTTCTATTTTAAATGTACTCAATTTATCCTCTTGTTAAAACTCTCGTATAGGTATAATAAATGCATATCTTTAGAAAAGGCCACTCAAGGAGAGGCTTGTCCTGTAATTCCTTCTGAAGTGACTCTAGCAACATGATACCCAGTAAATCTGGAGCTGATACCAGTGAAGCACCAGGAATACGGCTAAAACTTAGCATCTAGGAAGCTAGTTATAGTTTAATCTAATTTTAGTTCCTAATTAACCAAATGCCTTTTAGAGACACTTTTAAAAGAATGAGAAATTTGCTTATTAAAGTAACAAAATTTGACCACATCCAGTACAACATTCTCAAATTACAAATAAGAAAATTAAGACCGAGTGAAACTTGGAGACTTGCCCAGGGTCATCGAGCTGGTTATCAACAGAGGTGGAGCTTGAAATCCTAGTCTAGTCCACAGTTACCCAATCTGCTCCCTGTACCAGCTCCAGCTCAAGTGTCTTGAGATCGTGCAGGGACAGAACTAGGATTGCATTGCCTTTTGTTCAAAGTCATCACTATCGGCGTCAAATGTATTGTTTAAGTACAGAACAGATTGGTGTTTGCCAAAGGCAAAGGGTGGGATGGAAGGGGTGCAGAAATGGGTGACAGGGGTCAAAAGGTACAGCTTCCCATTTTACTCTTAATAAGTCCTGGGATGTAACGTAGAGCATGGTGACTGTGGTTAACAGTACTGTGTTGTATATTTGAATGTTGCTAAGGGAGTAGATCTTAAAAGTTCTCATCACAAGAAAAAAAATTTGTAAGTATGTGAAGTGATGGATGTTAACTAAACTTATTGTGCTAAAAGTATTTCTTAAGTGAAGATCCAGTAGTCTGCTGCTGACATCACTATTATGGATTTATTTAATTTGGATATGGATTCTGGTGAATATGATTATATAAATGAAACGCCTAAATCAGTTACTTTGTACTACGTGCAAGGAGAGGTGTGTGTATCTAAGAAATAAAAAGACATTTCAGACCGTAGATCGAATAATAGAACAATCAAAAAGATAAATCACTTAAGAGAATTACCTACAGCAAATACTTCGTCATCCTAGGCTAAAGGAGAGAACTAATTTAAACTTAGAGGCACAGATAGATATGCATTCATATGTAAGTTAATGAATATTTTATGAACCTGTTTAATTTTATTCTACTTAGAGGGAAAAATAACCTGTGCTGTAAGATAAAATAGGAGCCTTGATATTAAGAAAATAAGAGAATTTAATTTAATATTTGAGATGGCATTAAAATTGACTCAGTGATCAACTTATCCAAGTTAGCCGATGCTAATTAAGCATCTGTTGAAAAGTTATTTCTGAGAATTGTGTATTTTTATGATTAGCGAAAGATGGTTTATCCCAGTGTTGCATATACAGACATCTTCTAATGTTTTTTGGTAAAGCCCTGGTTTATGTAATCTCTTCCTGCCACCCTGATGAGGCAGATAGATGCTCTGCATATCCGCCCTACAAAACGCCTCCCTTGGTTCACCTTCTCCCTATTAGTGGATGTTGTGGTAGAAATGGTGCTAGATCAGTGACTTCTCAACATGCTCACATGTTCATCCCTGACATGCCCAGGCTGCCTGCACTCTACGAAGCCAATTGATTTGAAAGGAAGTTTACCAAGACTCATTAATTCATTTATTCAGTCAGTTTATGTCTACTAAGTGCCATCTGTTTGCACAGTCAGATCATCAGTGCACACCTGGATACTGAGGAGACAGACAAAAGGAGTTCTCTGCCTCTGGAAAAGGAGTTAGATGGGGGAGAGGAAGCTGTGATGTTAAAGAATTCAGTTAACAACGCAAGGTGTGGTCTAGGACCAAATGCCAGTCTTGAGAGTATGGACCAGCATGCCATGAGAGGTTGGCAAATGAGAGAGACAGAACTGGGTACCCCCTTTAAGGAATAAGTCTGCTGCTCAGAAGATGGTAGAACCCACTGCAGCAAACCATTTGCTCTTGAAGAGGTAGTAGATGAGGTTCAGACAGCATAAGGCCAGATTGGGGTTGCCCTGAAGTGCTGGCCTGGTTCATTTTGACCTGATCCTGGAGGCATTAGTGAACTTTGGAATGTTTTTTTGTCATCTGAGAGGAAGCATGATACATGAATGTTTTATGAAGATTAATCTAGATCAGAGTTTCCCTAATTGGGTTTTGTCTGTGAAATGCTAATAGCTATTCCACAAAAAAAGGTTTCCATGGACAGATAAGTTTTTGCAGATTTTTAAAATATAGGACTTCTTAGTGCCTTCGTTATGTCGATGTGCATAATGAAATTACTAAGACTGAATATTCTATGAGCGTTTCCCAAGCTTAATTGATGTAGGATCTCTCAATTTGTCACCTATTTCCGTTTTTCCAAGCAAACACACTTTGGGACCTAAAGTTTATACATGTGCAAAACTTATAAGACTAGAAGGAGAATGAACACAGGAGACAAGTGAAGAGACTGCTATAGTAATTCTAGAATACAGTAATTTTGTGTTTATAAATTAGTATTCTTTTTCTTAAAGAAGACTCCTCCATAGTTTAAAAAGTTTTAGACCTCAAAAAACATCTACTGGTTGCCAGTAGATGTTTTGCAGAACTGCCAAAATAACTCCAGTTGTGAAAACAGTGGGCACCACCAGGCAGTGCATCTTTTTGAAGACAGGAAAATCTGAGATGACCAGACACTGAAGAAAAGTAAAGAAATTACTCTGCTCCATTTCTCCTTTTCTGTAAAATTCTGACCACAGTATTGTTTCACTTCACATTACTTACTGGCTCTAAACACTATTCACCTTGTTCTAGGCATTGTTGTTGTCAAGTTATGAATGTATAGTGCTTAGCGGGTAAAAGCAATAATCTAGTCCAATCCCTGGTTTTCCAGAGAATCCAGAAGACATCAGGGAGAAGGGACCTGGCTGTGCAGGAGGCTACTTAAGTTATAAAAAGTTTATAGTCGTATTTTCAAGTCTTTCACTCTCTCAGTTACAGTGTGGCAATAGCCAAATGACTGTTAAATACTCTTGGTTGAGAAATTTAATAAAACGTAATAAAAGTCTTCTTATTCTTTTTAACACTGATTTTAACATAGTTTTTAACATAGTTTATTGTTCATTACGTAACTTAGAGACCACAGGCTTAATTAACTGGAAAGGAGCGATGTAATGTAGCCAGGGGAAGGGGCAGACTGTATTCAAATTCCTGTCTCCGGGCTTCCCTGGTGGCGCAGTGGCTGAGAGTCCGCCTGCCGATGCAGGGGACACGGGTTCATGCCCCGGTCCGGGAAGATCCCACAGGCCGCGGAGTGGCTGGGCCCGTGAGCCATGGCCGCTGAGCCTGCACATCCGGAGCCTGTGCTCCGCAACGCAAGAGGCCACAACAGTGACAGGCCTGCGTACCGCAAAAAAAAAAAAAAAAAAAAATTCCTGTCTCACTACATACAAGCTGTATAACCTTGGGAAAATTATTTCACCTCTCTGAATGTGTTTCCTTCATCTTTAAAACAGGAAACACAATAGTACCTGTCTCATAGGGCTGTGGTGATAGTTAAATAAATTAATCCATGCAAATCACCTAGAAGAGTATACTAGTTTGCATTCTATCAATATTAGCTACAACCTTCAGGCATTCCCTAGTGTTTTCAAAAATTTGCAACAAAGAAGCTGACATTTCTCTGGATGGCTCACAGGCTAGTTCTGGATACAAAAATCTTTATACTATTTATACCATATATATTGAAATGGAGAGAGAAAGAGCATTGGACACAATAAAGTAAATAATAGATAAAATTCATGTTGTTCTTGGGCTTCCCTGGTGGCGCAGTGGTTAAGAATCTGCCTGCCAATGCAGGGGACACAGGTTCGAGCCCTGATCTGGGAACATCCCACATGCCGTGGAGCAACTAAGCCCGTGCGCCACAACTACTGAGCCTGCACTCTAGAGCCCGCGAGCCACAACTACTGAGCCTGTGAGCCACAACTACTGAAACCCGTGCGCCTAGAACCCGTGCTCCACGACAAGAGAAGCCACCACAATGAGAAGCCTGCGCACCGCAACGAAGAGTAGCCCCTGCTCGCCGCAACTAGAGAAAGTCCACGTGCAGCAACGAAGACCCAATGCAGCCAAAAAAAAAAAAAAAAAGATTTAAAGAAAAAAAATTCATGTTGTTCTTTCATCTGCAGAAGGGAACCCAGTTATTTAATTTTTTAATACAAAAGCCCTGGGCCTGATCACCCTTAGGCATGTACTACTGGTGATTCCACACCAGCTACGTGCATAGCTGTCACAGAAGCTATGGCCGACAGGGCCGGCCAAGGAGACTAGAGCTACAGCAGCCAGAATGGAGACCTGCCCTCACCAACATGAATTTCTGCTTCTAAAAATGTCATCCTGACCTGAGAGCTGACTTCAGCAACTTCCACTGACACTTTAAAATAATCTTGGGTGTTTCCCCTCAGTGCTGGGTATTCTCAGAAGCCTGGCAAGAACACGCAGAGAAGGCATAGCAGGAGACAGGCGTGGGGAGGGGGTTGGAAGAAGGATGATTCTGAAACTGCTTAGGCACAGAGTTTATAAAAGAACTTGTTTTCTCCCTAAGAAGAACAAACTATGTTCCTGAGTGCTTTCGTTGCCACTTACGATAAATGACCAAGACAGAGGACATCTGACATTTCTATTAAGGTAAAAGAAAGTTCTCGATGACAAATTAGCGTTAACACGGAATCGATACGTGGAACTATCCTTTTTATTAAATTGGGCAGCTTATAGCAGAAAAGTCGTTTCTTAGACAGTCATTGCCAAGAAGTTCTACCGAACTGAAGGAAATAATTCCGGTGGAGTCATGTCTTCAATCTCTTTGTCTATTAAAAGAAAAGAAAAATATATAAAGGCAAATGTAAATGACATTCAAATTATACTATTGGAAAAATTTGTTCCTACACTTGGGGAAAATGTCCAAAAGACACTCCAAAGGATGTCAATGTAGGAATCAATGTAGATTTCAAAGGACAGCAAAGCGTTTTGTATAGTGATAGAACAAAGTAGGTAGGGAAGGGTGAAAGAAAGCCACTTGATTTATTTCTAAGGAAGTTCCTTAACATAGAAGCTGCTTTCTGTTTACGGACCAGGTCTTCGTACAGTAAGGCTTCTGTGCTGTGGGTCTTGACTGGCTGAAGCCACGTGAACAGGGAGTGTTCACTCAGTGCCCAGCATTGCACTAAGTTTTTTATGGAGTATCTCATTTAATATTCACCAGTCTATAAATTATGGTCCTCTTTGACCCCATATTTACAGATGAGGAAACTAAGACTTTGAGAGGTTATTACACAGTGAGTGTTGGATGGGATGAGACTGGATTCTAAACAGCCTGCTTCCAGAGGCTGAGGTCATAACTGCTCAGCAGAGAGACTGTTACCAGTAAGTCCCAGGATGGCTGTAACCACCAAGGGCCCCAGCAAGGCAAAGCTGCATGTCATGCTTGCCTTTTGACATTATCCTCTGTTGCCGCAGACCCAAATCCAGCCCAATCCAGCCCCAACTCTGCTTTTGTTTTCTGGCTCCAAAGAGCCCTCAAGTCTGCACTTTTTCCTAGGACTTCTCTCCCCTTAAGTCTTATTCTTCAAAAAGCATATTCTCTTCCTTTCCTTCAGCCTCAAGTTTAACTTTTCACTATTGCTCAGGCCAAAGGAACATCCTATTCGAATAATGACACACTGTGATGTGAATGGATGACGCTCAGCTGTAGAAAAATGGTTCTTAGAAGGAAGAGCTTGGAATTCCCTGGTGGTCCAGCGGTTAAGAGTCTGCGCTTCCACAGCAGGGGGCCTGTGTTCGATCCCTGGTCAGGGGAACTAAGATCCCACAAGCCACATGGCACAGCCAAAAACAGAAAAATATGGAAGGAAGAGCTTGGTAATCTGAGGCAGATTCTTGAACAAAGTCCATTTCTGCTGCTCCTTGCCTGCAGTGCTTCTCAATACAGACTGGAAGAATGAGACCCAATAATTTGAGCACTTCTTTTCTCTCCCCAACCCATGCCACTTGTGAGCTGCAACATGGAGGCCAACTTCTACATGAGAGACAAAAAAAAAAAAAATAGTGCTTTTGTTCCATGATTGACTTGAGTGCTCAGAGAAACAAAAAAGAATTAAGATATGTACTGAATTTATAGGGAATAAAAGCATTGCAGTAAGAGAACAGGAACTTGGGACAAATACTAAGAAAGTTTTGAAAGTTTTCCTTCAAGAAGAGATTTCTGTATTTTAAGCCACATATTCAGCTTGGGCCCACTGTATGTAAGGGGATTAGAGCTTGTAGATAAAGAGAAGGTTATCTTTTAAGAAGTCAAAAAATAGGACACAGTACAAAGAAAAATGACTGGTTTTAGTTACAATCTTGAGGCGAAAACATAAAATCAGAAATATGCCCTTTATAAAGGGCATAAATATACTTTAAAATTGTGTATTCAAACTTGAAGTTTGAAAAGCGTGGGTTAGATTTGATTCTCAATCTACTTGGGGCAGTAAGATAAGCCACATTTCTGTGTGTGTAAGGAGGAGTTTGAGGCTTGTCTCAGTTACATTGGATTGAAACAGAAATGCAAGACAAGTTAGGTCAGTTAAGAAAAAGAAGTGAGTAAATCTTAAATTTGAAACAAAAGTAAGTCAATCAAAATGTCTTTGACTTAGTAGATTAGTTTACAAATTTCCTAGAACATCAAGCATTTAAAGCAGTGGAGTTGGTCCCTGGTTCAGGGGTAAAAGAGAAATTCATATTTTCAATTTATCTTGTGGTGATAAACAGATTTTAACTAATCAGAATCATAGTAAATGAATCATAATTCCAAGTAATTTTTTTCTGTATTACTTGAAAGATATGTTCAAGTTTAACCAAAAATGATGACTTTTTAAAGTTAAATGACTTCTCATTTTGAGAAAATGATGTAGATTTGGATCCAGACAATAAGACAGGTAATGCTGAGCCCCCTTAGGATGTAGGCAACCCCCCACTTCTATGGTTTTATAGGCCTCAGGGGGGCTCCCCCCTACTTTGCTTATGCTTTCCCACAGGCTGATGCCAAAATGGTCTTCTTTTGGCTTACAAGTGTACTTAATATGAACATTCAACTGCCTTTAGAAAGGAAAACTTTTACCATTATCCTTCACAAGAAAGACGGCAGATATGCGACCTTCATGCTTTCCCTTCATGGCCACCATTGGCCTTCAACCTTAGATTTCTTCCCCAGTGTGTCTAGTCCCAAGAATCCATTCTTCAACATAGCTGCTCAGGAAGACTTGGAATCAGTTAGTCTCGACCTTCGAGTTGAAACTTGCTTGACACTCCTGATTTATGTATTATGCAAATGAGTTTATTAAGCCTTTGAAGCAGCAAATTTTGAGAGTGTGAAAGGAAAGAAAGTATAAGGTTTTGCGATTTGAGGGCAAGACTAGGACATTACCGCCAAGGTGGTGTATAAACTTTGCTCATAGCTGTTTAGAGGGGTAGATCAACCATATATCAAATATCTACTATGTGCTGCATAACATAGTGCTTTGTGTTTGTTATGCCATTTTTTTTTTCTTTACAACAGCTCTGTGTGGGAGTGTGTGGGTGGGCAGATGTGTGTGTGAGAGAGAGACAGAGACAGAGAGAGCAGTCTCAAGTGTTCAGAGGAGGAAACTGAGCCTCCGTGATGTTAAAATGACTTGTTCAAGACGAAAGAGCTAGTAAGTGCAGAGCAATAGTGCATATCTCAAGAGTTCCTATCATTCCAGTATACTCTGCAGTTTTATACATTGTTTCCAGAGTAATATAGAATTGGATCAGGATGGGTGGCAAAAGAATCTTCTCAAGGTTGCCTGCATTTTAGGGCTGTGCCCCTTAGCAACAAAAGTCAACATAAATTTGAGTGGACAAAGAATGGAAACCTCTATTTGTTCAACCTTTGTTATTTCTGCTGATGAACAATAATGCAGTTCCTTGAAGATTATGTGAATCAAGCTGTTTTCCAAGGGTGCATTATATTTACCTAAATTTTTCTTCTGAGATATTTGACTATTCTTGTTCACAGTTAATTTTTCCAATTTCATTTTACAGATTCATCTGATAAAATTAAATAAAATGCTTTGAGGGAACTATATTGTAATAAATACCTCGTAATGAATAAAGAAATAACATTTTGAGAATGGCACAATCAGTTTTAGCAAGGATTAGGTTTGAATTTCAGTAGCCTTATATGTGCAATTTTTAAAGTTATTGATTAAAGCAAGAATTTTACCAGACCTTTTATATATAAGAGATATAAAACTGATTATGTATTGGATCACTTTATGAATTTCTAAGTATGGGCTATTCTTTTATTTTCAATTTCAGTTGACCTCATGAGGAACAGTTTCAATATATATTTCAAACCAGGATTAGTGAATATATTTTTATAGTGATTCTTCTGTGATGAAACTCTATTGCTTAAGGAAAGTCAAGTAATAAGCATTTATTGACCACCTACTATATGACTAACATTATACTGGAACCCTAGTTAGAGTGCTGAAAAAAAATTACAACCAATGGATTCTTAGTGTTGAAAAAGCCTTCCATGTGGCCAGACTGTAGCCTGGCCGGACTGCAGTCTACTCTGAAGCGTCTATGGCATGACCCACCACAGCTCAAATACATCCTCTAAGTTCTCATTAATAACAGCAAACACTTATGTACCACTTACTAGGTGCTTGGTCTTCTTCAGCTCACTGCACAGTAATTAATTTAATCCTCTCTACAACCCTATAAAGTGGATACTCAGTTTTATAGAACAGAAATCTGAGGCACAAAGAGATTGAGAAACTTGACCAAGATCAAAGCCACTAGATGGTTGAGCTAAACTTTGAACCTAGGCAGTCCCACTGCGCATCTGTGTATTTAACGTATATTCAGGTGTCTGAGCTGGATGCTCTTGTAGTAATCCAGGAGGAAGCAGGTGAGTGTCTGAATAGAGGGAGGTGGTATGAATGAGAAAGTTGAGAGTTGAAGTGACACACCAAAGATCAGACAGCTAATTAAAGCCAGAATCAAGATTAAATGTCTAAATGAATCTATTTTTCTTTTAGAATGTATTGTTCTGAACAGTATCTATTTGAGGGAAAAAGAGTAATCACATTGTCAAGTCAGAGCTAGGGTGACTGTATCATATGATTCAAACCGGGACACTTCTGAGAGTAAAAGTGGTGTTATTAATACGTGAGGCATTCTGGTGTGATTGTGGGGCTGTAACAGAAAAAGAGTACAGATGGTCACCCTACTCATAGCCACCAAAAGAGGTCCTTCTGAAACGCTCTTTGTAGAAACCACACCTCCTGGTTTCCAATCTTGAATGAAAATAATCCTGGGGGGAAGAATATATATTCAGGATTTGATTTCCAGCTGGGCCCCTTCATTATGGATGATGTTTAAGGACCAGTTCCCTACCTACCTACTCTGCCTTGGCCCACACATGGCACACAAGCCACTGTAATCAATTAGTTGTTTGGAAGAAAAAGATGGGCTTCATTTATTAATACCTCTGGTGTCATCTCCATTGTCTCATGTTTGCTCATTTCTGATTGCTGCCTTATAGTTGCTCCGTTCTGCTGCTGATTGGTCTGCTGGTATAAAGTACCATGAAGAGTCCATCCACGCTGCTTACGTCTATGTGATAGAGAACAGCAAGCACTATATCTATATAGAAGTAAGTCTTGCTCGTGTCAATTGGTATGACAACCTGCCTTCCTGTAAATATCACAGAGACTGCAGGGTCCCCGAACTCAGGACCTGCTGCATTAATAAGTGTATGTTGAGATGTGAAGAGGTCACCTGAATTTTGATTCCCCCAGCATACCTGACATTCACTTTGCATTTTCATTAACTCAGGATTCTAACAGGAATCCCCCAAATCCTTATTATTAAAATGTATCAATTCGTAATATTATTAGCCAGAAATGTCACAACATGGAGACGTAAGTTTTGATTTGGCTTGAGTTGGAAGGTGTAAATGTGAGGCATGTGCTGCTTCAGGAGAGCACACGCAGGGGTAAGCTGTTAACATAGAGACCACTGGATGCCTCTGGTTTGGGGATGTTGGAGTGGGGAGAGGGCAGGAAAAGGAACATGGAAAAGGGAGATGTAAGAATAGCGAGGGCAAGTACCAACTTCTTCAATTCTGTGTCAACTGCCATTCATTATAAAGCTTTTTCAGTTCTCAGAGTTTGTGTGTAGAGACTAGGAGAAAACCCGTGGGTACTGGATTTAGTCTGGGAACCTTAATTGCGCTTCAAAGTAGATCTGGAGCTAGTTCAGAGCACTTGGAAAATCCTTAAAAAATAAAAAGCCGTGACAATGGAAAGATAACTCAGAGCACATCTCTCTTCTTTATTTTAGTATTTTCTTTCCCACTGAATTTAAAAATATATATGGAGAGAGATGGGGTCACTGGGGAAAACCATTCTAGCCCTACTTTCCTTCCCCTTGAGTCCTGGCCCTATCCCCTTCCATGAAGTGACAATTAATTAAAGGAAAGTGGGAAAGAATTGGAGCTTAATTTATTTTACAGGCCTGGAGAAAGAGAAGGCTGATTAAAACTATTAGCAGGCTAAATGCAATGTGGTATCCTGGATGGGTTCATGCAACAGAAAAAGGACATTAGTGGAAAAATTAGTGAATTCTGAACGAAGTCTAGAGTTTAATAAAACTAATACTATTAGTGTTATTAATTTCAACAACTATACCATAATAATGTAAGATGTTAATGGCTGGTTCATCTGTTACCCAGCTTTGTCTCTTTTTAGTAGTATTAAATCAGCCTTTCTTTGTAACGCTACCACAGTACTAAATGAGGTCAGGAATGCCATATTGACACACATGGCTGTAGACATAAACTTGATGGAAATGCCTGTAGCCGAGGTAAGCAGTTGGCATTCACCCTGCTCCCTCCAAAAAAGGAGAAGTGAAGGATGTGAGTCTGTGTTACAGCTGCTGAGGAATGCTAAGCTTCTCTGTGATATGAATTCAGAACAAACACGGTTTGGTTGCCACTGAGATTTTGATTGTTTGATGCCCTAAAGGGAAACATATTCTCAAATGAGTTCTTGTCTTCCTCAAAGTTTGTCTTCTGGAAGCTGTTTACAGCTTTATGCACTTAAGTTTAAAAGCGTGTACAATGGTAAAAATGATAATGTGGCAAAAGGATGATAATCCTATTTCGAGTCATTGCCTATATATCACTTTACCTAAGATGATCAGCAAAGATTACTCTGTGATGATTATACTTATAAATTACAGGTGTGTTATAACTATTTGTATAGTAAACAGAGCGTGTGATATTCATAATATTTGTACCTAATTTTCAACAATCCATAATGTAGCAGCTAAATCGTTCATACCATTATAATAATAATGTTGTACCCTGGTTTCTAAGTAACAGTTTTAAAGAATGTTGCATGAATCTATAAGCAGAAGTACTTAAAGAAAAAAAAATATTTCTCTTTCCATCTTATTGGTTTATTTATATAATGCAACATACTTCAAAAGAGATTTGTAACTACTTAAAATAGAAGTTCAGGAATAATAAGAGACCTAAACAAATGAGGTAAGATCAAGGCAGATACTAGGAAAAGTGGAGAAAATTAGACCAGAATTCTACCATCTACCCTGTTCAGAAATAAACTTAGCATGAGATAGAATGTTTACCAATATGGAATTTTTAATCAGAAGCATTTATACAATATGTGAATCTGAAAAACCTGATTTCTCTATTAAGTTCAAAATGTTCCTACCATTCTAAGAATGTAACCTACAAGGAATTTGCATGATTAAATAATAATTTAGCTTTCCACTTTACTAAGATGATATAGGTAATATTGCTTAGAAATGCATGAGACCCAGAGTGACATGAGACTTCTTTTATTCCCAGTGTCATTTACTTTCCCGAGGTGATTTTAGGAATCAGAACATGTCTGCTAGGTGAAACATTTTTTTTAAAAATATCAAAGTAGTTTTTTGTTATATACGACATTTTCCTTGTATGCATGCTACTAAGATAAGAAAAGCATATTATAAATCTCATTTATTTTGTGTAGAACCAGTTTTTCATAAGCTGCTCTGATGACAAAGTTGTGTTCAACAAGGTTGGCGATGCCATTGCTCAGAGGATACTGAAAGCTCACAGGTAAAGTTTTTGGCATTTTGGTAGGAGTTGTTACTGCAGATGTTCTTGCATTTACTGCTAAAATGACTTTTGAAAGCCCATTTTTAAAATACTATCTTTTTCTAACAGGCATGACTTTGGTTCAACTACCAGTACTTTGGTTCCCCCCCCCCCCCCCCCCCCCCCCCCCCCCCCCCCCCCCGAGTTGCTGAAAATTTTGAGTCCGTTTTTGAGGGGCTCTGAATGCTCCCAGAGCACAGTCATTTTTTCCTGGCAGTCTCTTTCCCACGCATTAGATTTGTGATTTGATTTATTTAAAGGAAGACAGTGAGCTGTGTTCACTTAAAACTCAAAGCAAAATAGTCATAACGTTTTTCCATGGGTTATATTTAAATTCTTTTTACCTTCTGTCGTATTTTTTCAACTCATGGGATTATTTTCTTTAATAACACTTTTATTAAGATATAATTCACATACCATACAATCCACCCAAAGTGGACAATTTAGTCATTTGTAGTATATTCACAGAGTTGTGTGCAACCATCGCTGAATCAATTTTAGAACGTTTTCATCACCCCAGAAAGGAACCGCATACTTATTAGCAGTCACTACCCATTCCCCCTATTCTTAGCCCCTGGCAACCACTAATCTACTTTCTTTCTCTGTAGATTTGCCTGGTCTGGTCGTTTCATATAAATGAAATCATACAATATGTGATCTTTTGTGACTTGCTTCTTTCACTTAGCTTAATGTTATAGAATGTACCAGTATTTCATTTATTTTTATTGTCAGGTAATATTTCATTATCTGGATATACTTCATATAAATGGATTTATCCATTCATCAGTTGGTATATATTTGGATTGTTTCTACTTTTTGGCTATTATGAATAAAGATGCTATAAACATTCTGTACTAGTTTTTATGTGAGACATGTTTTCATTACTCTAGGGTTGGAATTACTGGATCATATGGAAACTCTATGTTTAACAGTTTGAGAAACTGTCAGCATGTTTTCAAAAGTGGCAACACCATTTTCCATTCCCATAGTGTATGAGGGTTCCAGTTTCTCTGTATCATCGCTAATACTTATTATTATCTCTCTTTTTGATTATAGCGATCCTAGTAGGTGTGAAATGGTATCTCATGTGGTTTTGATTTGAATTTCCCTAATGACTAATAATGTTGAGTTTTTTTTTTGTTTATTGGCTATTCATGTATTATCATTGTCCGTTGTTTAATTAGGTTGTCTTTTTTTATTTTCATTATTTTTGCGGTACGTGGGCCTCTCACTGTTGTGGCCTCTCCCGTTGTGGAGCACAGGCTCCGGACGCGCAGGCTCAGCGGCCATGGCTCACAGGCCCAGCTGCTCCGCGGCATGTGGGATCTTCCCGGACCGGGGCATGAACCCATGTCCCCTGCATCGGCAGGCGGACTCTCAACCACCGCGCCACCAGGGAAGCCCTAGGTTGTCTTTTTATTACTGAGTTGTAAGAGTTCTTTAGGTATTCTGGATACAAGTCATATCAGATTTATGATTTGCAAATATTTGCTCCCATTCAGTCTGTTTTCTTTTTTACTTTCTTGGTAGTGTCCTTTGAAACTCAGAAGTTTTAAATTCTGATAAAGTTCCATTTATCTTTTTTTTTTTTCTTTATTGCTGTGCTTTGGTTTCATAGCTGAGAAACCACTGCCTAATCCAAAATCATGAAGATTTATGCCTGTTCTCTTCTAAGAATGTTATAGTTTTATCTCTTACATTTAGGTCTTGATTCATTTTTAGTTACTTTTTGTATACGGTGTGAGGTAGAGGTCCAACTTCATTCTTTTGCATGTGAATATACAGTTGTTCCAGCCCCATTTGTTGAAAAGTCTGTTCTGTCCCTAATGAATTGTCTTGACACCTGGGACTATTTCTTTTTATGGCTGATTTTAGCTCTGTGTAAAAACAGCAAAATAAACAAACAAACAAAATCATTACATTTTATTATCTTAATTCATTGAACATATGCAGTGGAGAATGCTAAGTACATAAGCATTTGGGGCTTAAAACACATTTAAGAACATTTTATAACAACAACTGCCAGTATTTTATATGATTCACAGTTTATATCTACAGACTCTTACTGAATTTTCACAACTACTCTTGAAAGTAGATCATATAGTTTTGTTCTTATTATTATTGTTGTTTCTGTACATTTTTATTTTTTTCTGCTTAATTCCTTTATCAGCATTTAAGCGAGATACCTCTGCATTTTTTAGTGGTTGGTCTGGGGATTACAATATGCATCTTTTTTTTTTTTGTCCCCATTTTTAAAGTTAAACTGAGTTAAAAGAGTTGGTGTGACTTGTCTGGGCCACTAACAGCAAAAGGCAAAAACAGCTTTGAAGCCAAGTCTTTGGACTTCGGACCCAATGCCTCCCACACCATGTAACTCCAATGCATTGACAGTTAGGATTAGAGACCACTTCAGGGTTGCCCCATATTGAAGCAAGTAGGTTGGGCCTTTATAATCTCCTCCTCCCATTGACTGGTCTTTGGATATAGGCTGACTTCAGGAAATGGGCATGGCCTTGGGTGAGGCAGGCCCTTTTGGCCTCTGGAGGGCAGTTCCTGGAGAAAGGCTTCACTGTGAGTGAGTAGCCAGCGGCCAGCTCTCTCAGCAGCTGGGGGAATGACTGTCTTGATCCCACAGTGAGGGCCTTTGGGCAGCAAGGCACAACACTCACCCATCCTGCAGGCTGTACAGTGTTTCTCACCCCTTCCCATGCATCAAAATCACCACTTTACAAACACACAGAGGGCTGGACTCAACTCCAGGCTTGCTGGATCAGAATTCTCTGGAGGAGGGCCCAAATACCTGTATTTTATAATATTCCACAGGCACTGCCAAGATTATGTAGTACTCATCTAGAACAGCGTATATGGCCATAAATATGAATGATGGTCTGTGTTTTTACAAGTGACCTTTATTCTTTGCCTTCTCATACGCTTTTTTTAAGAAAGTCACCAAGGACTGTTTCTGAGATGACTTAAAAACAGTCTTGTTTCCAGTTAAACACATATGTACGCACAGAGATTCCTTGCATCCTTTCCAGTCTCCAGTCTCCCAATTTTCTGGGTCAATTTATGTCTCATTTACAAAATTGCATTATATTTCTGACAACTCTTGCATTTTATTGATGTAGGAGCGTCCCCTTTATAAAGCACATTTGACAAAAAGAAAAAATAATTTTTTCATGAAATTGAAATGTCACAAAAATACATTAAATTGACAAATGAGCTCATTGGGCTGAGCAGTGAATCATGAATTTTGGAACTTTGACAGCTGATTAGGAGAGTAGGATGACTCTCAACTTCACTCATTCCAGTTATTGACTTATTAGTACGTGGTTTAATAAGTATCTGTAAGATTTGTTTTTAAGTGTTCAGGAGCCTGAACGAATATTTTTCTTTAGCATATTAATTTGTCTTTTAGTATCTGGACTTCTTCTAAAATCATAGCACTTTAAGGCTGGAAGGAATGTTAAGATATTTTCTGATTGATCATTGCCCAGCGACCCTGGGATCCACAGTGAGAGAGCATGGTAAGGTAGCATCTGTTGCAGATTTTATCTCATGCTTAGAAGTTCACAGAGCACCTTAAAGGGTGGCAATTTCAAGCTCACTTTGTAGAAACTGGGAAATGAGTTCGTCAGATTTCAAATTAACTGTGTGTCATTTAGCTTTGATCTCTCAATAATCTCACTTGCTTTGATAGTCACATTTTAAAGTGGCATGTATATCACACATTCAAACTTAGTGGATACACACACATATCCTGGAAACCTGTTTTACATTTTCCCCCTCCTCTGTATCTCCACATTATCGTTTATCTCCTATGTTAATTCCAAACTGTAAAATATATTTTCATTGAATAATTTCAAATCTGTGAGCTTGTAGTCTTAGGAAAAAGGTAAAGGTAGAATTAGAAAGCTTATCTTGCAGGCTGCCTACAGTGGCTCCCCTTCTTCTCACTGAGGGCCGTCGTGTACCATCCTCAAGCTTACCCCTCTCTCTTCCTTTCACTCTTCTGCTCTCTACTCTTCTGAGACTCAGAACTTCCCTGCCAGAGTCACATGCCTAGCAACAAGTATAACTTTGGTTGTTGGAAAAAGAATAGAATAGAGCACAAAGCAGATGGAGGGAAATGACAGTCAGCATTCGGCCAGCCTGACCAAGGAACACAGACTCTCTTCCAGGACCCTCCCACCCTAGAGAGATTGGCGTCTTTAAATTGCCAACTTCTCTCGACTGGGCTGAGCCTTTACTTTTCTGCCAGTGCTGCAATCTGGTCCCACACCAGTTCCCTAAAGTGAGTTCTCTGCTTCCCTCACCTTCTCCTCATTCTTTCTCAGCAGCTGTAATTTTTTTTAATTAAATTTTATTGGAGTATAACTGATTTACAGTGTTGTGTTAGTTCCTGCTGCACAGCAAAGTGAGTCAGTTATGCATATACATATATCCACTCTTTTTTAGATTCTGTTCCCATATAGGTCATTACAGAGTACTGAGTAGAGTTCCCTGTGCTATACAGTAGGTTCTTATTAGTTATCTATTTTGTATATAGTAGTGTGTATATGTCAATCCCAGTTTCCCACTTTATCTTTCCCCCACTTCGCCCCTTGGTAATCATAAGTTTGTTTTCTACATCTGTGACTCTATTTCTATTTTGTAAATAGGTTCTTTTGTACCATTTTTTTAGATTCCACACATAAGCGATATCATAAGATATTGTCTTTGACTTACTTTACTCAGTATGCCGATCTCTAGGTCCATCCATGTCACTGCAAATGGCATTATTTCATTCTTTTTTATGGCTGAGTAATATTCCATTGTATATATATACCACATCTTCTTTATCCATTCTTCCATCAATGGACATTTAGGTTGCTTCCTGGCTATTGTAAATAGTGCTGCAGTGAACATTGGGGTACATGTATCTTTTTGAATTATGGTTTTCTCAGGGTATATGCCCAGGAGTGGGATTGCTGGATCATATGGTAGCTCTATTTTTAGTTTTTTAAGGAACCTCCATACTGTTCTCCATAGTGGCTGCACCAATTTACATTCTCACTGGCAGTGGAGGAGGCTTCCCTTTTCTCCACACCCTCTCCAGCATCCATAATTGTTTACAGAAACAGGCCAAGCCTCCATGATCTGATTCATGACCTAGAGCCTCAGAATACTGTTCACCCCAAGCTGAACTAAAAATAACTATGGGAATCTCTGCAGAAAACAAAAGGTCTGCTCTAAAAAAGTAGAACTGTCTTCGAGTTGAGCCCAGCTCCCAACCCACTGGAAGCCTATCTGACAACTCAAATAGGACTAGAGATCAGGGTGAAGAAATCATAATCCACAGTCTAGAATTGACTGCCTTATACCATGTTTGAATAAGCCAAAACGTAGAGAGTAACCAGATAGTCCAAGTAGAAAACAGTTTAAAACACTGTGTGCCATGAATGTACGGTTTCTGAGGATGAAACCATTTTTGCTTATGGAAACTTGACATGCATAATTTTGCCGCCCTGCTAGAAAGTTTGGAGGGAGAGAGTGCATTTTGCACTGTTATCACCACAAGTTTGACACATGCAATGAAATTAGGCAGTTGATTTATTGCTTCTGTATTTTAATATTAAACTGCACTGGAAAATACACAATTCAACTGCCTTGGAAAATACACAGTTTTGAAAATCACTCAAACTCTTCATGCTTCCTATGACCGTAGAACAGTGCCATATAGTGCTTGCAGTTTGCGCATGAGTGATGGTCTGAGGGACCTCCTCTGGGGAATCTGAAATTAATTGGGAACCAGATGTCTGGAGATCTGAGTTCTTCCCAACTCTGTGTCTACAGGTATGTGACCTTTTGAATCTATAATTTTTGCCTTTCTGGCACTCTGTTTTTTCACCAACAAAGAGAATAATAATATCTGCCCTACCTATCTCATATGAATAGATGTGAAAGCAATTTGAAAACCGTAAAGCACCAGTTCATGTAAGAAATTATGTTATTTCCAGGAAATTCATCATCTGGAAATATGCTAGCTCATGGTAAATTCTAGCAGAGACAAAGAACCACAATATCAAATCAACTATTTAGAAATTAATATTTATGTTAGAAACAAATGTTTTACTTAAAGAGGTGTTTAATGTGCCTCATTTTAAATTGTTAGATGACTGTTGCTGGATAAGGGCAACTGGCTCTGGTTCCCTATCACTGGCACTTCTCATCCTGTGACAAGTAGAGGCACATGATTAAAACACTGTCTAGAGGTGTCCTGCCAGAAAGCTGTAGCTGATTCCTCATGGGAATCCATTTTTGGATTCCCCATGTTTGATTGGATTACATCTTCCCCCAAAATATAAAATAAAATGCATTCTGAAACATAATGTGTGTTCAGTTTTGCTTTGCTTTGTTTTAATTTTAGGCACTGTTGATGATTCTTTGAAGCTTTCCAATTGAAATCACTGGTTGTTAATTGATTAATAATGTTATCAAATCGTTTTTGAGGCATTCCACATCCAAGGTGCTTTTTATGCATTCCTTCATTTAATCCTCACATCAGCCTTATGAAGTGGATGCATAATGATTTCCATTCTACAGATGAGGCAGCTGAGGCCAAGTGCAATTATGGTAACTTGCCCACATCATGCAGCTATTGATGAGTAGAACTGTGACTCAGACCACATCTTCAGGACTTAAACTTGTGCTCTTTACCTTGTGCTACCTTTGTAGCTCAGCTACAAAGCTTCCCTCATTTCAAGGGAAGTAGAAATGTTCTAATGTTAATCCTGCAAGAAATCTAGAAGAGGTACTTTATTTAAAAATTTTTAAAAATCAAATAAACATTTTCTTTTTTTAAAGTAATTGCTTGATAGATAAAAATTTCTTAGGTTTAGGGCTTCCCTGGTGGCACAGTGGTTGAGAGTCTGCCTGCCGATGCAGGTGACACGGGTTCGTGCCCGGGTCCAGGAAGATCCCACATGCCGTAGAGCGGCTGGGCCCGTGAGCCATGGCCGCTGGGCCTGCGCGTCCGGAGCCTGTGCTCCACAACGGGAGAGGCCACAACAGTGAGAGGCCCGCATACCGCAAAAAAAAAAAAAAAAAAAAATTTCTTAGGTTTAAAGAAAAATCTACATCCTATAATTACCACATCCTATAACTTGTGTACCAAGTTGAAAGGACATATTGGGTATATTTCAGAATCACTGTCTTAATGAAATTTAAGCTGCAGTTATAATAAAAGAAGAAAAATATGAAAATTAAGTATGCCAATGGCTGGTTTCACATTTTATCTTGTGGGATAATCTCCAAGCTCTATGAAATTCATGGAGAAGAGGTTACATTAGGGCAGAGATGACAGATCATGGCGGGAGAACTTTTGATTTAGATCATTTAATTGCTTTTATTTGATTCCAAAAATTATATAAATGATAATCTCAGCAGATAGAGAGAGTAAAGATTAGTACTGGTCAGAGGCCAGAAATCATTTTGAGTCTGAGCATGTGCCCTGGCAGAGAGATGAAGGAAGGGAGAGACTCTTTTAAAAATGAAAATGAAAACGGCTGGGCTATTGTAGGAACAATTTAATAAGAGGTTTTGTAGAATCTTATTTAAGGGACACTGAGGGACATGCCTGCCAAAGGTTATCAAGTCCAGAGTGAAGTCTAAGTCACACATGCTGGGCTAGCCCTGAACATTCTTACATTTAAAAGCTTGCCGTTTTCAAAAGATAACCAACGAAAAAATTATGTGTGTGTGTTATTGTGTGCGCACACAATATGTAATGTCATAATCTATATAAATCTCACATATGATATGCAAAGTCAGTGCTAAATAGAACCAGCATTTCTAGTGGACTAACAATGATTTTCACCAACTCCTTCATTTACAGATGAGAAAACTGAAGCCCAGAAAGGTTTACTGCTTTTAAAAAGATTTGCCAAACACAAAATAAAATGGGCTATGTCCCAAACCACTGAGAAGATACAGATCCAATTCTCCCATAACTGATACCACTATAGAATAAAATTCTCTCCACAAAAAAAAACAAAACAGAAAAAACCAACCACTAATCCCCAACCACAATTCTTCTTACTTCTGGCAGTGTTCACTGCTGCAAAATCTACAACGAGAAGATTTATACCAGCTCCTGAAGTTTATGGCAATGAAACATGATCTATAAATCTCAAATTCTCAAAAAAATATAGCATCTTGTCACTGGAGAAACACAATGAGCTCCTTTGGGGCCTTCTTATAGATCCTGAGACCCCACTCTGAGCAGAAGACCCCTGACTACCCACCATGCTGGGGAAGGAGGAGGTGAAGGAGGAGGGGTTCTTCTGGAGAGAACAAGGTGGGAAGTTAGAGGAAAACCACTGCTAAGACCCATTTACGTTGGTGAACTAGGACTTGTTTGTTTTTTTGGTTTTTGTTTTTTGATTTTTGCGGTACACGGGCCTCTCACTGTTGTGGCCTCTCCCGTTGCTGAGCACAGGCTCTGGACACGCAGGCTCAGTGGCTGTGGCTCACGGGCCCAGCCGCTCCGCGGCATGTGGGATCCTCCCGGACCGGGGCACGAACCCATGTACCCTGCATCGGCAGGCGGACTCTCAACAACTGTGCCACCAGGGAAGCCCCTAGGACTTGTTTTTAAAGGGACAAAGCAACATTTCAGCAAATCACAAAAATTGAAAATATTAAAGATCCCACATTCTCATCACCTAAACAATTTACTTTTTGTTTTCCTATTTTCTTTTTGCTCCATATTAATATGCAGACATATTTTCTGAGTTGTAATTTATTTCCTTTTCCTGTAACTCACTTGGATTTCTGTCTCAAGTCCCTTTTCCACACAATAGAAGGAAATTTAGTTTAGTCACTTCCTGATAAATGTGGCCAAATTCAGTGGTTTCTCATTTCTGCTCTGTATTCAGTCCGTCAGGGTGCTCCCTGGTCTTTCCTCCCCTCCCCCATCCTTGGTATAGACGCTAAGGGGCCCTGGATCTTTGGGAAGGGGCTTCTAGCGCTCAGTATCGATCTGTCAAGCCTCTTCTGGCATCTGCTTACTGTAACCTGGGGTCCTCAGCCTTCTCCTTTAAAACCTGCCTTTCTGTCCCTTCTCCTCTACTGCTGCCAGTAGAGGGTCCCTGCACTGAGTCTGACTCTTATTTCTTCTTCTTTTTTTTTTAATTTATTTTTTGGGGCACGCTGCACAGCCTGTGGGATCTTAGTTCCCTGACCAGGGATCGAACCCATGCCCCCTGCAGTGGAAGCGCGGATTCTTAACCACCGGACCACCAGGGAGGTTCCTCTTATTTCTTTATACTCCCATCTCAGCTCAAAGGATCTCTCCTCAGTTCCCCAAATCTAAGAAGCTGACATCTTTGTGCCCTGGTTCCTCGGTGAGAGCGCCGTCCTAGGAGCAACGCCTGCTTCATATCTCCAGTCACAGAGAGGGGGAATTTAACATATTTAAGGAGAAAAATTACTTAATATTTCATAGTATCAGCCTGCCACATCTATAATTGTCTTGTAATTGTAACTTTGCATTAGGGCCATTTTAACACACTACCAGAAGTACTTTGCTAGTAAGTCATAGTGGTCATTTTAGTAAGAAGTTACATCCATTGAGTGACTATAACATAATTTAGTTAATCATCCCCCCATTATTGGACATTTCCAATTTTTATCTATTATACGTAACACCGCTGTAAGAGTTAGTGGATTTTGAAAGAAAAACTTATTTTAACAAAAAGCCTGAGCATGCAATTTTATAAAATTGCTCTGAACTAAAGTGGATGGAGCAGTTGCCTGCATGATGGCCTGGTGCCCACTAGCTCTTCTGTTGCTTTTAAGATCATAAATCTACACATTAGGGGCTCAGGTTCTTGCCCTATGCTGACTGCTATCATTTGCACCACCTCAGCATTGTGAGGATGCAGTGTTTTGGAAGAGGTTAGAATCCTCAGTGGCCAAGAACTGTTATTTTCTGGGGACCGGATCAAGGAAGGAGACTGGACAGGTTAGCACATAGAATTTTCTCTTCATTGACTTAAACTTAGCTGCAACTTTATGGTTTGAAATTCCAGAGCCCTTTTTTTTTCTACAGCAGTGAAAATCTAAGTCATTTATGCTAATTTGCTGAACACAGTTTAAAAATTTCATCATTAGGAAATTCAAGAACTGCATTGTGTTAAGAAAATAAAAATAGGGCTTCACTGGTGGCGCAGTGGTTGAGAGTCCGCCTGCCGATGCAGGGGACACGGGTTCGTGCCCTGGTCTGGGAAGATCCCACATGCCGTGGAGCGGCTAGGCCCGTGAGCCATGGCTGCTGAGCCTGCGCGTCCGGAGCCTGTGCTCCGCAACGGGAGATGCCACAACAGTGAGAGGCCCGCGTACCGCAAAAAATAAAAAAATTTTAAAAAAAATAAAAAAGCAAGGATTTTGATATAGGGCTAACCAAGAACAAGAAAATGTGAATATTCTGATTTCTACAAACTAAATTTGCAAATACGCTTTATCTAAAGATACAAGATTTTTATAGAACATTTCCCAATGTCTACATTTTGAAGTCATTTTTGCTTTTATAAAACACATGGGCAAAAGGTAACCATCTTTTCCAAACAGAATTACAAACACTTGGTGTTCAAGACCAGCAATACTGCTTCTAATAAATGTGAGAGATGACTTATGTGGGTTGGCACACATAGCAAAATAGGCATTTTGGGGTAGCAAAAAATTAGAAACAGTTGAATGCCCAGCAATAGAGAACTGGTTAAAATATTATGGCATGGATTTGGAATACTGTCGCTCTTAATTAAAAACTGGGCATCTCACTAAGTACAGTTATCAAAGAATTTCCAGGATGCACTGATAAATTACAAAAAAAAAATAACGTTCAGAAAAGTGTTTACAGTATTCTAACATTTGTGTAGAAGGAGAGAATACATATATATGCTTATAAATTCATAGACTATTTCTGAAAGAACATGAAAGGTAATACAAATTGCCCTTAGGGAGGGGAAACAAAGGCTGGGGACAAAGGAGTGAAAAAGAAGTTTTTTCATCATATAATCTTCCACCTCTGAAGGTTTGCACTGAGAACATATATTATCCATTTGAAAATGTAATTTTTTTTGGTGGTTCCTCAAAAAGCTAAACATAGAATAACTGTATGACCCAGCAACACCAGTCCTGGGTATATACCCAAAATAACTGGGACTCAGATACTATATGCCCGTGCCCACTGCAGCATTATTCACAATAGATAAAAGTGGAAACATTGGGGCTTCCCTGGTGGTGCAGTGGTTGAGAGTCTGCCTGCCGATGCAGGGGATACGGGTTCATGCCCCGGTCCGGGAAGATCCCGCATGCCGCGGAGCGGCTGGGCCCATGAGCCATGGCCGCTGAGCCTGCGCGTCCGGAGCCTGTGCTCCGCAATGGGAGAGGCCACAGCAGTGAGAGGCCCACGTACAGAAAAAAAAAAAAAAAAAAGTGGAAACATTGCAAGTGTCCACCAACAGATGACTGGGTAAACCAAATGTGGTCTATATATATAACAGAATATTATTCAGCCATAGGAAGGAAGGAGATTCTGACCCATCCTACACCATGGATGAATCTTAAGGATATTATGTTAAGTGAAATAAGTCAGCCACAAAAAGACAAATATTGTTTGATTCCCCTTAGCTGAAATATCTAGACCAGGCAAATTCCTAGAGACAGAAAGTAGATTAGAGGTTACCAGAGGTTGCAGGGAGGGGAAATGGGAAGTTACTGCTTAATTATCACAGTTTCTGTTTGGGCTCATGAAAAAGTTTTGGAAATAGAGATCATGATGGTTCACAACATGTGAAGGTAATTGTTAACACTGAACACTACACTTAAAAATGGTGAAAATGGTAAATTTTATGTTTCATATATTTTACCCCAGTAAAAAAAATTCAAATAAGATGTAATCTAATTTAAAGAAAAACATCCTGTTTAACCTCTTGTCTACCAGAGGCTTCCCAGAAACAAACATTCTTCCAACCTGACCCCATCCTCTCAAAGCAAATAGTACCAAGTGCATACTGAGTGCAAAGGTCCTCTGTTGGGCACTGCCCAAAACAGAAAGATATGTGGACGCACATTCAAAAGGGCTTATCACATAGCCGAGCCTAGCAGAGGTACCTGTCACTGTTGTGTAAAGCAAAAAAGATGCTGAGTAGGCATCCCAGCCATGTGTAGCGGGAGTGCGGAGGCAGGAGCAAACCGATTTTCACTGCCACATCCAGGATGGCTTGATGGAAGGAGCCGGTTATCAGCTCCTCTCTGCGAGGCAGAGAAGGACATCCAGGCTCAGGGGGCAGATGAGTTAGGTTGACTAACCTGCCTTACTGGGGATGCGCCTCTGAGCGCAGGGCAGTGGTGTCCAGTCACTGGAGTGTGGGCCTGGGAGGACCAGACCAAAGGTGATTCTGTAAAGGCAGTTGAAGCCAGATGGTGTCAATTTTCAACAGTAAAATTCGTTTGGACTTTTAAATACCGGCTGTGAGGAAATAGCATAGGCATTCTTTCTGTTCTTCCCACTATCCTGTTTACTATCTAGGAATGTGAGCTTCGTACCCTTATTTGACAGATAACTTTAACCATTTATATATTTTTTTTAAATGGGTTTTTTCCAACTCAAACTGTGTTTGCCATCTAGCGATTAATCCATGCCATTACAACACCCTGGTTCAGATTCCTCATTTCTCAGCACTGCGGTTAAAGCTCATAGGCCTCCAGACTCCGTTCTGTTGGTCGTGGCTTCTGTCTCAAACTGCACTTTCCCTGTGCCCTGATATGTATAGTATGTTGGCATCAGAGACCTCAGTAATGAAATCTGATCCCTCTGAGAGTAGTAATAATATTCACCTGGAAGAAAATACTTAGAAATACTTAGAAAATACTTAGAAATACTTAGAAATTAAGTATTATGAAAAGTTTAAGTAGGTTCCGATTTGAAAATTAACCCGTAGCAGCATCTTCGTGTGAATGCAGACTTCTCACATAAACTGGCGAGATTCTGACCATAAGGGGTACCACAGTCATCTCCAGACTTTCTCTTCTTCCTGTGTGTTTTCTAGGGATAAGGATATTAACAGTCTAGCCTCCAAAGAGGCAATACCTATTTGAACACAATTCTCCAAATTTCTGACTTTCTGAATGCAGATCAAAGTTAGGAGCCCCACTTCCTGCTTCTGTTTCTTTTCTTTCAAAAGCTGTTCAGTTGGGACAGCAGACCAAGAAGTATTGTGTTACGTCTACAGGAGATTTAAAACTCAACATCAGTCATTCAAAATTCTTGACAGGCCCAGGGTAACATTTTGCATCTGAAGCAGAGTTTTCAGAGATGAATCAGAGTTTCTAAACAATGCTGATTTCTGCATTGGAAAATATACTGGGTTCAATATCTTTTTTTGCCCCTGAGATTTAGGCTGTGGGAGCTCATTTACTCAGTAATTACTAACTGAATGCCTACTATTTGCTGGACTCTGAGCTCGGTACTGTGGCTATAACTTGTTATACATAAAACAGTTGGGATAACGTCTTTTTCGAAACTTTATTATAACCCCTCCACCTCCCATGGGACCCAAGCAAGGCTTTTTTTACAGTGAATTTTGTCCTAGGAAGGATTGTGCTATAGAGAGATAGTGAGTACAATTCCCACTTTACTGCCAAGTTCAGCTTACTTTTCAGGTTGTTATGAACGGTTAGCCTGGGTAACAGTTTCTGGCCTTTAATCCAACAGCATCCCCTTCCCTGCCAAAGCCTGGAACGTGATAGAATGTATCGTAGGAAGCCATTCACTCAATCTCCAATATGATGTGAACTGCTTGACTGTCATTTTTAACTGTGTCTTTTTCTGTGTGTATGTGCAACTCTTTCCATCTGACTTTTGCAGGGAAAGCCAGAGATACCGGGTTTATGTTGTGATACCACTTCTGCCAGGTTTTGAAGGAGACATTTCAACCGGTGGAGGAAATGCTCTACAGGCAATAATGCACTTCAACTACAGGTGCCAAAGTTCTAAAATCCTCTGTTTACAGCTTTCAATCAGTTATGCATGTAAGCTGGCGAAAGCAATGGAAATGTTTCTCCACATCTATTCAGTGGAGCATTGAACAGATGGACACTTTGCTTTATTTTACTTTTGAATTTTGTCCTGTTTACTAGTTGATAAAATTCAAATAGAGCCTAAAATCATAAATGGTAGGCCTAGGACACATGACACATATAAAAGAACTAAAATATTAGTGTCTCTTTTATACTCATTGCCTATCACATATATAGAGTGCTTGTCTCCATTTATGAGGTATATATATACACACAATATATATGAATATAAAAAAACTAATATTTTTGTTCTTTTAATATATATTAATATATTATAAATGCAGACAAGGACTTTATATAGAAACATATGAAGTCCTTTATACATAATTAATTTTTAAAGATAATTTTAAAATTATCTTTAAGCCACCAAATAGTTATTGAGCTTTCCATATTCTTTGCAGTAAGTAGATGAAAGAAAAAAATTAAATGCTTAAAATGGTATGATTTGCACATATTGGTTTATGATTTTTCTAGGCAGCAATCCTTCAACAAGGTTGGTAATAATAGTCTCTGCCAGTAAGTGAAGCGTGAAGGTTCTTTCCTGTCTCCCGGAATGTTAATTGTTTTCCCTGCCATCACTTTGTTAAAATTTTAGGGAACGTGGTAAGTCCTGTTCTCAATATTCTAAAAAGCAGAGTTTCCATATTCACGCAAAAAGGCACATGAGACTTCAGACTTGGCCAGTGGAAGATTATGAGGGGGGTTGAGAGGTGCTAGCTGGTGGGCGGGTGTAGAGAGGTGCTGTAGAAAGTGATGGAAAGGCCCCCCTGACGTTCTTTTTGGGTCGCTTAGCTGAGAAGAGGTAAATGGACAGGCCTGGCATGAATCCAGCTCCCAATTATAAGCTCTGTGACCTGAAGCACAAAAGAGCCCTACTCAGGATCACACTTAATAAGTCAAAGCAAGGACTAGCGCCTGGATATTTTCTTTTAATATCCCCTGTTCGTCAGAACCACCTGTAGTTTCCCACCTTTCTAATCAAATTCTTTTGTGGGGGAGGGACAAATGAAGTCTTGCCCCAAACCCCCAGTGTGTAAAGCAGATAAGGGTTCAGGGCCTTGGTCAAATTGGGGCCGGGGGCTTAGATGCCCTCTTGCTTGAGTCCCCCTCCCTAGAGGCACCTCCTCAAGATCCAAGGTCCTCCAGGCACAGTTTGAGCGCACCACTGTGGTGGAAATCTTTTTTTTTTAATCCTCTTGCTTCTTTCCGACTTTTTAAGCTTCTATCTTTCTGTCTGCCAGGGTTTCAAGTAAGGCGTTTTGTTTCATCTGGGGTAATTTTGCCTCATTACAGTATGAGAAAACTTTAACTGTGCTTTGGTCTATACACTTGGATTGAAGATTTGCCCATTTCTAATATTATCTGATTTATAACATGGCAAACAAAGCTTTTCAAGTATTTAAGGCACTTAATGTTTTAAGTATTTAAAGCAATAATGTTTAATTGGATTTTATCCACTTCATTTGCCATGCTAACATTATTTTTGGAATATTATCGATTGTAATTATTTTCTGTAACTATTTTCTTGGGTGTGAACCAATTGAATGAAATAACATGCTTCGCTTTTGTTCAGCAACCAGAACTATAACCTTTTATTATGCAAAAAAAATCTCTATTTTCTGGCATCATCTTTAATAATATCAGCATTTCCCAGGCATAACTGTACTTTTAATTACTTTCACAGAGCAAAGTAGATGGAACATAGAATTTTTTGTCTTGTCGGTCTTTATAATTCATCGACTATTATCGGAGTCTTGAGAAGCAAAATCATTAGTAGAGGCAGCTATTTGAGACTATATTTTTCACTTTTAAGGGGTTTTCTGACTTTACAGAGACAGCTCAGGTATAATAGTTTCCTTAATCCTAGAATTACTCTGCTAAGTTTGCCCTTTTCACCTCTGAAAGTAATATGATTCTGTAAGTATTCTTATCTATTGTGGCATTCTAAGTTTATCTTTGCAGTCGCCACATTTTCTAAGTGGGAAAGCTCATTCATAACCCATCTTTTAAAAATAGCATCTCTTTCTGAAATCTAAGATCAATTTTATAACTTTTCCATTTATGCACTTCAGAATAGCTTGTCCCATCAATAACATTACAGAAGTGACATTGATTTTTTTGGCTTTTAAAAAATCTTCTCATAAAAGCACTTGCTCTATTTTTATTTGGATTAGGACTCTACCCCACAGATATTGCAATTGAAACCTTTGAAACCTCTATAATTATTTCTTTCCTTTACATATGTTCAGAACCATGTGCAGAGGAGAAAATTCCATCCTTGGACAATTAAAAGCAGAGAGTAAGTAACTGCTTTTCTTTTCCTCCATGGTGGTTTTTGGTGACATATCAGTGATTATTAATGTTTTCACAGTGTGGTTATAGGACTCTTCACGAAAGGTAGCCCACAAAATGCTTAACAGAAATAAATTACTTATTCTCATTAAACTGTCCAAACAGATGTTCAAATGAAGACATCACAGCATGAGCTGCATAGGTGATAAAAATGAGAGTATGTTTACAATTTTTTATAATTTATTTATAATAATTGTTTTGGTAAGAAGTGGGATTTGTAAGGCACTTCAGAATGACCCCGTATGTATCTTCTCCTGCGATCCTTCACCACGGTCCTGGGAAGTAAGCAGGAAGGTGTCATCCCTGCTTTAAAGATGAGGACGCAGTCAGCATGTATATACGTGGCCTCCTACAGATGTAGAAGTCCCAGGGTCCTCACACACTGTCATATTTAGGGAGGAAAACTAATTATATAACCATTTTAACACCATAACACTTGACTAAATCTTCGAGGGTATTATACTGGAGGTAAGTAAATAAGAAAAAACCCCACAGTAATACCTTTTACTCCTGAAATTCTTCACATTTTCAAAGGCACTTTCTCAGATATCTTAATTGATCCTTCCACATAGTTCTTAGCTACAGTACATTGTAATTGTGGGTTTACTTACCTATATCTCTGTGAACTGACTCTAAGTTTAGCACATAGTAGGTACTCAATCATCTTTTATACCCTGAACAGTAGGTACAGAAAATTCCACAAGAACTAAGCTGAAGAAAGAACCCAAATTGTCTGACCTCCAGTTCATATCGGATTAAGATTGTGCAAATTTGTAGGTCACATTAAAAAGACTAGATTTTTATCCAGAAAGAGACAAGGTATGGTGTTGGATGCCTCTGATCACTGATTGAACTCATCAAAGTGGTGTTTATATCAAAGGTCACTGACTGATGGCAGGTGAGAGAAAATGGTGCCTTGGGAATGGATAGAAAGGTTATGTATGGATAAAACTGTGAAGGAGCATTTGAGGGGATGTGGGAGCAGAAGAGTAAGGGAAGGGTCAGATCATCCTAAGAGTTTCAACCCAACTTATCAGGAGGATGGGGCTGCCACAGGAAGGTCTAAAAGGTCAGGAGGAGCCACCGCAATCGTACGATGCCCTGTGGTGTGGCGTTCACATATGCTATACACCTCAGCTGAGGTTTTTGAAAGTTTTAGTTTACACTGGGAGCCTCCTAAACGTGGTGCACTGGGTGATGTATCAGAATGTGGGGAGAACAAATTAGGCCTTCCATGTCTGTATATTTTTCCTCAAAAATAAAGAATTAGGACATTAGCAGGAATGGTATAGTAAGGATCCCCCCAAATCCACGCCTACATAAAAGCAACAAAAACACTCACAAAAATTGTCAAAAATCAACTTTTTCAGCACTCTGGAAATTAACCAAGGGCATGTAACAATCTGTTTATTCAAGAAAGACAGCAGAGAGCTTCCCTGGTGGCGCAGTGGTTGAGAGTCCGCCTGCCGATGCAGGGGACACGGGTGCGTGCCCCGGTCCGGGAAGATCCCACATGCCGCGGTGCGGCTGGGCCCGTGAGCCATGGCCGCTGAGCCTGCGCGTCCGGAGCCTGCACTCCGGAACGGGAGAGGCCACAACAGTGAGAGGCCCGCGTACCGCAAAAAAAAAAAAAAAAAAAAGCAGAATCTCGAACACCAACTCCCCATCACTGTGAAAGAAAACCAACAGCCTAGCAGCCACTGGAAGGAGCCAAATGGGTTTGAAGCTCCCATCCCCCAACAATTCTCAGAGAATTGTCCTAATTTCACCGGTCTGACAGTTTAAAAGACTTTAAAATGGCTAGTTTAACTATGTTCAAAAAACTAAAGGCAACAAATCTAAAGACTAAAGAGAAGTCTAAAAACAATCTCTCCCCAAATAGTATAAAAAAATAGAATTTTTTAATTTAAAATTTTTATTAATTTTTTTACATAAAAAGAACCAAATACGAATTCTGGAGTTGAAAAGTATAACAACTGAAATGAAATGTGCATTGGAAGACTCAGTAGCAGATTGGAGTAGGCAGATTAATCAACAAACTTGAAGATAGGTCAATTGAGATTATCCAGTCAGAGGACCAGAAAGAAAAAAGAATGCAGAAAAATGAATAGGGCATTTAGAACAGCCAAAATAATCTTGAAAAAGAACAAATTGGAGGACTCATGCTCCCAATTTCAGAACTTACTATAAACCTACAGGAATAAAACCAGTGTGGTGCTGATGTAAGGATAGACATATAGATCACAGGAATAGAACTGAGAATCCAGAAATAAACTCTTACGATTATGGTCACTTGAATTGCAACAAGGGTTCCAGGACAATTCAATGGAGAAAGAATATTCTTTTTAGCAAATGGTGGTGGAACAACTGTATATTCACATGCAAAACAAGGAAGATGGACCTCTACCTCACACCACATACAAAAAATAAGTCAAAATGGATCAAGACCTAAAATGTAAAAACTGAAACTATAAAACTCTTAGAAGAAAACATGGGCACAAAGCATTATGACCTTGGATTAAGCACATGTTTCTTGGGTTTATAACAAAAATATAAAAATGGATAAATTGGATTTCATCAGACATAAAAGCTTTTGTGCTCCAATGGATACTATCAAGGAACTAGAAAAAAATGACAGAATGGGAGAAAATGTTTGCAAATCATATCTCTGGTAAGGGAGATATATCCTGAATATACAAAAGATATACAATATACAAAAATATATCCTGAATATACAAAAGAACCTTTACAAGTCAACAATAAAAAAATAATCCAATTTAAAAATGGGCCAAAGATCTAAATAGACATTTCTCCAAAGAAGATACACAAATGGCTAATAAGCATATAAAAAGATGCTCAACATAATTAATCATTAGGGAAATTCAAATAAAAGTCACAGGATACAACTTCATATCCACTAAGATGGCTATAATTTAAAGCATAAAAAAGATAATGATGAGAATATGAAGATATTGGAACCCTCATATGTTGCTGCTGGTCATTCAAAATGGTGTGGATTCTTTGGAAAGCAGTTTGGTAATTCCCTAAAAGTTAACCATAGAGTTACCATATGACTCAGCAATTCTCCATAGAATATACCCAAGAGAACTGAGAACATATGTTCACACAAAAACTTGCACATGAATATTTCTGGCAGCATTATTCACTATAGCCAAAAGGTGTAGACAACTCGAGTATCCATTAATGGGTGAATGAAGAAACAAAATGTGTATATCCATACAGTGGAATATTATTTAAATCTAAAAAGGCATGTACTGATCCATGTTACAACATGGATGAACCTTGAAAATATTATGCTATGTGAAAAGAAGCGAGACACAAAAGGCCACATATTGTATAATTCCATTTTTATTCAATGTTTTTAATAGGCAAATCCCTGGAGGCAGGACAGTAGATTAGTCATTGCCAGGGTCTGGGGAGAGAGTAGAATGGGGAGTGACTTCTAATGGGTACGACATTTCTTTTTGGAGTAATTAAAATGTCTTAAAATTGGATAGTGGTGATGATTGTACAGCTTTGTGAATATACTTTAAAAAAAACACTGAATTGAATACTTTAAAGAAGTGAATTTCATGGCATATGGATTTTTAAATGACTTGGAAGTTTAAAAATAATGAATTAAGCTTTTAGGACTACATGATTTTAAACTTATCTATTGGTGTGTGGTATTCAATAATTTTTCACTAATGGTCTCCTCAATCTAAAAAATCTTAGAAAGAACTTTGGACATAAGACATGTACATCACCAATAATAAATAATTTCAGGGACTTACCTTGTGGTCCAGTGGTAAAGAATCCACCTTCCAATGCAGGGGACACCGGTTCGATCCCTAGTCTGGGAACTAAGATCTCACATGCCGCAGGGCAACTAATCCCGCATGCCACAACTATTGAGCTCACGCGCCTCAAAGAGAGAGCCCGCGTGCCGCAAACTACAGAGCCCAACGCCTTCTGGAACTCACGCACCACAACTAGAGAGAGAAAAGCCACACGCCGCAACTAGAGAGAAGCCCAAGCGCTGCAACGAAGAGACCGTGCCTTAACGAAAAGATCCTGCATGCCTCAACAAAGATTCCATGTGCCGCAACTAAGAGCCAACGCAGCTAAAAAATTAAGGAAAATAAATAAATTAAAAAAAAAATACTTTCAAAAGGTGTATCTAATTTTATCCAGGACATAGATTTACCAGAGTATTACCCTATCTCTATTTTCTAACAGTTGAAAATTAAACTGATAGTGAATGAGTAAGGTTCTAAAAGATATATTGATTAAAAACAAAATCAGGAAAGCCATTTGGTAATAACAGTGGCTAGTAAAAATGCAAAGGTGAGGTTATAGGAGAATAAGAAGTCAGAACAAGCCTATTATTTAGTTTCTCAACCATAAAAGTGTCCTGAACTTATTATAAAGCATTTTCTTTGGCTCTGGACCCTTTTCCTGCCTCTGCCTATTTTGGGGAAAAATTGGATTTTAACATAAGTCATTTCAATGTTAAGCCCTCTTATGAAAAGAGTTCCAAGTACCCTGGGAACGAGTCAAAATCACGCATCTCAGTGGGGAAAATGTTCATTGAACGTGGAAGAACAGATTAATTACATAATGCCCCTTTTTGAGGTACAATGTTGTATTGTTGGTTTTGTTTTTGTAAATGTATAGTGGGTTTTAAATACATGAACTAACTAATCTCTAATTGGATAGAGAGCTGTAGTTTTTAGAAATAACAAAACTGCTGCTACGAATATGTTAAAATTCCTGAACAGAAAACCAGCTGCGATTAGTGTATGATTTTCTGATACACTAATCTTCGGGGATTTAGTGTTTAATTTAAAGCATTTCTTTATTATTTTTATAATTGTTGTGAATTATGGCATTTTAGCAGCCAATTTCGTTTAATTTAACCCAAGGTCTAGAGGTATTCAGTCAGGATTAGAAACGTACATATAGGAAGTGCTTGTTTAAGCAGCAAAAGCCTGTAACAACTCTTCAAGTCCTTTCACAAAGTGTCCTTATAAACATAGAGTCTATTGTATCAAACTTCTCATCTTTCGAGCTATTGATATATATGCACCAACGTTCACAACAGATATGTCTTAGGGGCCTGTATAAATCTCCAGATTCTCACATACCTCCATAACATGTAAGTTGGAACCCCTCATGATTCTTTTTTATCTATTGCTTCTTATTAATACCTGTCATGCTCCTGACTTTCTTATATTTTCTTCAGAAGGCACTGTTTCAGTATATCCTCACACCACAAGTTAACATCACCAACTTTGTACCTGTTACTCGTTGAGCCAGTTTCCTTCACAGGATAAAGTACAGTCAGACCTCTGTATCTGCAGGTTCCCCATCCACACATTCAACCAACCGCAGATACAAAATATTTAAAAAGGAAAAAAAAAAAAACCCAGAAAGTTCCAAAAGGCAAAACTTGAATTTGCCGTGTGCAGGCAACTATTTGCATAGCATTTACATAGTATTAGGTATTATAAGTAATCAAGAGATGATTTAAAGTGTACGGGAGGATGTGTGTAGATCATACTCAAATGCTATACCATTTTATATAATGGACTTGAGTAGGGCAGATTTTGTTATCCTTGGGGGTCCTGGAACCAAGTACCCTGTGGGTACTGAGGGACGACTGTACCGGCCAAAGTAATTTCTCAATTTGATTTGTCTTCTTCTCACTAGAGTGTGTGGTGGATCCATTCACCTCATTTGACAGGCCACACTTTAATTCATCAAAATGTCTGCTTTCTGGCTTGGAACCTTTGTTTTTCTTCTGGTCCCTGTGACTGGCACTCACCCGTAGCTTTCTTCTTAAAGGTATTTTTCATAAAGAAATAAAGATTTTTTACCACTTCACAAGAACTATTTTGGGGACTTCCCTGCTGGTGCAGTGGACAGAAATCCGCCTGCCAGTGCAGGGAAATACGGGTTTGATCCCTGGTCCAGGAAGATCCCACATGCTGCGGAGCAACTAAACCTGTGTGCCACAACTACTGAGCCTGAGCTCTAGAGCCCGTGAGCCACAACTACTGAGCCTGGGCGCCACAACTGCTGACGCCCACATACCTAGAGCCCGTGCTCCACAACAAGAGAAACCACCCCAATGAGAAGCCCGCGCACTGCAGTGAAGACCCAACGCAGCCAAAAATAAATAAAATTAAATCTAAAACAAAACAAAACAAAAAAATCCTTAAAAAAAAAAGTTGTTTTGTAGCAAGGATGAAGGAGTAGGTATGGACTGTGGGCTGTGAGGCTCGCCCACTAGTTGGAGTGTTGCTGAGACTCTCCAGACCTGCTGTGGAATGGCACAAATCTGTGCCTTAGGAAATTACAAGTTATTACGTCTTAAGCTTTTCAGGCTGCTAACAGCCAGTCGGTATCGTTAATCTTTAAAAAATATTTTTAAATAATTTCAAACTTACGGAAGAATTTCCAGAACTGCCATATACCCTTCATCCTGATTTTGCAAATGTTAATAAATTTGCCTTCTTTGCTTTATCATTCTCTCCAGATAGATAGATAGATAGACAGATAGACAGACAGACAGGTGGATGGGTTTTTTCCCTCTGAACCATTTGACAATAAGTTGCAACCATGATGCTCATTTACTCCTAAATAAATGTGTGTTTTTGTGAAAAAGCAGGACATTTTTAAAGCAGCTATAGTTCAATATAGAAATTACTGAAATTAACATTGATATAATACTATTATCTTGTTTGCAGACCTTATTGAAATTTTTCCAATTGTCTTACTAATTAAGGTCCTTTATAGCAAAAGGGGGGGAAATGTTTTTTGTGTGTGTGTGGCCCAGGCTTCAATCAACAACATGTGGTGTATGTATCTTTATTTTCCTGTAATCTGAAATAATCCCTCAATCTTTTTTTTTTTGGAGGATGAGGGGACTTTCATGACCTTGGTATGTTTGAAGAGTACAGTTATATTTTGTAGAATAGCCCTCCGTTTCGGTATATCCATTGTTTCCTTGTGATTAGATTCAGGTTATGCGTTTTCAGCAGGCATATCACAGAAGTGATGGGCTCTTCATATACCATGTCAGGAGGAACATGGTGTTGATTTACCCCATTACTGGTATATTAACTTTGATCATTTAGGGAAGGTGGGATCTGCCAAGTTTCTCCACTATAAAATTACCATTTTTCCCTTTGTAATTAAATATTTCGTGGGAAAACACTTTGAGTCTATGTAGTAAATATTCTGCTTCTTATCAAACATTCACCCACTGGTTTTAGCATATATTAATGATTCTGCCTGGATCCATTATTACACTATGATTCAGTTATTACTACTATATTTCTAAATGTTGATTTTTTAGTTCCATTGCTTCTTCTATATTTATTACTTTCTTCTGAATTTCTTAGTTGCAATTCTACTATAAGAAAGTTTCCCCTTCTTCCCCACTTATGCATTTATTCATGTGTGGACCTGTGGATTCTTATGTTATTCAGGGGGTAATAATTTTGATGATCAGCTTGCACAGGTTTGGCCAGTGAGGGCCTTTTTAAGCTTGCTCCTATGTGCTTTGGACATGTTCCCATCAGCCTTTTTTTCTTACTGGCACAAGAGTTCCAGACCCATCTTGTATATTCCCAGAACTAGCCCTGCAATCAACCATTTCTCCAAGAAACCTAGGTTCTTTTAGTGGAAATTGGCATTTAGAAACCAAATTCTGGGTGCTAGATATGATCATTACTACTGGGATATTACTGCTTTAGGCCTTTTGTATACACGTTATCTATTACATGTCTGTCTATCTGTCTATTTATCTATCTATCTACCTATCCATCTATCTACCTATTATCTATCTATCTCCATACTGATACTTATAATTCCAGTCCCATGCCACAGGATTCCTTCTGTTATCTCTGATATATATACTTCCTCAATCTTAGAATACACAAAAATCTGTAGCCCATACTACTATGAAAAATAAATCTCACTAGAATTCAATATTTGTTTGCAGTTCTTTTTGTCTTTAGCCTAAGAGTATATGCTCAAAAACCAGTGTTGAAAATTTACTTGGATTATGTTATTAATTTGAAATACAGTTAGGTTCATTGCTTTAATTTGTATTTCATTTTAGGCTTTTCTTTTTTTCTCTGTCTTTCTTGATTAAGTGTGTGTAACAGACTTCCAATAGTCAGAACTATACAAAAGGCATGCTTAGACAAGTGCCACTCCGCTATACTTCCTTTCAGTTTCTTCCCCACCCATCTTTTCCACCCTATTCCACTCATCCCCTATTGGTAACCAATTTTGTCAGTTTCTAAGTTATTCTTGCTGTGTTTCTTTTTGTACAAATGAGCAGATACATGTATATTTTCTTATTTCTCCCAATCTCTTTCATAAGAATAGCATACCACATATTTTCTTGTGCATTTGTTTTTTCATTTAACACTACATCCTGGAAATCACTCCATATCAGTTCATAGCGATTTTCATTCCTTTTTAGCTCTGCATAGTCTCCCTTGTATAGATTTGCCATAGTTGATTCAATCATTCTCCTCTGTATGAACATTTAGGTTGTTTTCAATATTTTTCAATTACAATTATGCAGTTGATAACTTTGTGCATATATGTTCTTATTTGTTGGAAGTGTATATTTAGGATAAGTTTCTACAGTGGGAATACTAGGTCAGTAGGTAAACACATAGGTGGTTTTTTTAGGTATTGCCAGTTACCCTCCAAGTTTGTACCAATTTGCATTCTTACCACCAATGTAAGAGAGAGCTTGCTTCAACCCAGTCTCACCAATAGAATATGTTATCTTACTTTTTTTTTTGCCCAATCTCATAGGTTAAAAAATGGTTTCTCACTGTGGTTTTAATTTGCATTTCTGTTATTATGAGTGAGAATGTATGTGTTTTCAAATGTATCTTTTCGTGTGTGTGAATTGTCTGTTCATGTCTTTTGCCTATTTTTCTGTCAAGACTTTGATCTTTTTCTCCCTTCAGTTATTGAGTTCTTTATATGTTCAGACTCAGTTCTTTGTCTGTAATGTATACTGCAAATATGTTCTTCCTCTTTGTCATTTGTCTTTGCTTGTTGTGTTTTGTGTCATGCAAATATGTTTTTTTTAATTTAGCCAACATTATTGATCTTTTATTGGCTCTAGATACTTACAAGCCTTCCCTGCGCTCAGGTTACCAGGAATTCACCCTGTTTTCTTCTAACACTTGTATAGTTTCATATGCTTACATTTTCATCTCTGATTTATTTGGAGTTCTTACGATTGCTGGGAGAAATGTATATAATTTTATCTTTTTCAAATAGCTATGCAATTGTACTAGCACCTTTCATTTAAAAATTCTAGTCCTTTATGTAAAAAGCCCTTTTCCTAGAGATGCAGCCTTTATCATATGCAAAATTTCCATACCTACCTGGGTCTGTTTCTGGACTTCCTATTCTATTCAGTGGTTTGGCTGTCTATTTATGTACCAGTTCTACACTGTTTTAACTATACAGACTTTATAGTATGTGTTAATATAAAATATGGGAAGGTTTATTTGTAAATGGAGGAATCTCTGTATATTACCTATGAACAAACTTCTTTCCAATATACCTAAATTTAATAGATACACTAACATCAGCAGTAAAATAGAAAGCATCAGTAATACATGGAAACTTCAGTAAATGAAACATGAACTACCATTGGTTCTATTAGTATGCTTCAGATTCTTTTAAAAATTTATGTTCTCTTTCTATAAGAATCTAAGATGGTTTGGTTCCACTCCATTTATTCTTAGTATCAGACTTTGCTTATCCAGGGCGATTGCTACGTGGGAGAGGGACCATAAAATCTCATGACTAACACTCATGCCAGAGTAATGAATATGGGTTGGTTTGATATGGAATGCATTTCTTCTTATCACATAAATGACCCTCACATGATGAGAGGACAACATTTTAAAGTACAAACCTAGTACTGCTTGCTCTAAATAAAATTCTCCGAAGTCAAATGTACTTAGGATTCTTTCCTAACTTTAGTGATTTAGAAGGAGTGTTATTTAATTGCCAACACTCTTACTTACCCAAAGTCTGCAAAATTTATCTGCTGCTTTGCGCTGGATATGCTGCAAAGTATGTGTACATCGGGTAGTTTGGGCTCACATCTTGCATCTGATTTAAACAGCGGCAGGTGTCAACCAAGACAGATGCAAATGTCACACTGAAATCTTGGGTTATCTACTGCAGCTATACTTTATAACTCTTCAGTAGTTGCTCACCAAATCATTAAAATAAAATGTTCATATTTGAATTTATCTTTGGATTACCTCGGCATAAGAAATTCTTAGAAATCACTTCAGTATGATATTTTAAAATTGTATCTCCATTCATATTAACAATATAAAACTCTTCAGAAAGCAAAAATAGATCCTAGATGTATTCTGAAATTATACACACACACATACACACATATATTTTATAATCTATTCTTAACCTGTTTATGTGGTATATTTGTTTTGAAAGACAGTAAAATTTAAGGTGCCATTATTGAGCTTGGTCATATTAATTTTAGTGATTTCTTATTTAATTTACAGTCGGCAATCAGTGGATAAATTACATATCCTTCTGTGGTCTTAGAACACACGCAGAGCTTGAAGGAAACCTAGTCACTGAGCTTGTCTATGTCCACAGCAAGTTGCTAATTGCTGATGACAACACTGTTATTATTGGTAAGTACTTGGTCTCTAATTGTATTCCTTGTTAGTTGACTTACCTCATGCAACAATCTTTCTTTTTATTCCTCTAAAGCTTCCTTTGCAGTTGAAAGGGACAGTCACACAGTTATCTAAAACATTTCCGAAGCAATCTTTTTTGCTTATGTCCTGTCTAATCCCTGCTTTTATCTATGAAGTAACAGAGGCACAGAACAATCAAATGGCCATCGTGTAAATTACAGTGTCCAGAGACAGCAATTTAACCCAGCAGTGCAATAATCAGCCTGCTCTCATTAATTCTTTATTATTTCCTTATTTTTATTTTGAAGCCAAGTACCTAGATTTCTGGGCTTGGAAGGAGGAGATGTGGGGAGGGAAATGTGTCACAAATGAGTACCTCGTGGTAATTTGTACGTGCACGCATCACACCCACCTAAGCATTACCACAGATCTGAAGTTTTGCGAGAGTTAGGATCGGAAGGATATTAAAATATTGCTGCCTCTGGGCTTACCATTTTTTCCCCAGAGTCAATGTTTTGGACGTTATTAATCAGAGTGCAGAGCAGACCAGCTTTGTTGGGGGCGGGAATGAGGTGGACATTGTGTAGTAATGATATGATGTAGTCCTAGACTAAGGTCTGCAGTCTGTTCCTGCAGTCCTCGCCCCACTGACAGATTCAGGAGAGTTACTGGTTGTACATTCTACCCAGATTAGATCTTGACCAGAGGAGTGGGTTTGCAGCTTCATTCTTGTATACACCTGAAAAGCTTCATTTTCCCATCATTGAATTGGTTTGCCTTCTAATATCATGTTACACAAACACTGAAAGGCCAGGAGGAGAAATAGAGTATAAATAACCAGCCAGATAAATGAATTGACAAGGGTGGGGGGATGTTACTTAGAGATATGCTGTGTCCCACTATTGGGAATTCCACTCATCCATTTTAAATAAAATGTAGTTTCTCAGCTACAATAAGATACTTAACTATTCTTTAAGAAATTAAGTGTCATGGGGTGTTTCGAAAAATTTTGGCAGTAAATATGCCTTTTCCAGGTCTATCCTCCACTGAGAAAAGGAAAAAAAAATTCATACCTAGGAGTAATGAGACTGTCTTGTCTGGAAGATGATTTGAAAAGAAAAAGTAGTTCAGAAGCCAGAAAATATATAGACCACAGTGTGGTGATACATATATATATATGTGTTTACACACACAGACATTCTTTTTTTTTTTTTTTTTTTTTGGCGGTACGCGGGCCTCTCACTGTTGTGGCCTTTCCCGTTGCGGAGCGCAGGCTCAGCGGCCATGGCTCATGGGCCCAGCCGCTCCGCGGCATGTGGGATCTTTTTGGACCGGGGCACGACCCGTGTGCCCTGCATCGGCAGGCGGACTTTCAACCACCGCGCCGCCAGGGAAGCCCCAGGCATTCTTTTAATACTTATTGGGCATTTAAGAAAAATATCTTGTGTCTTCAAGTTCTTGCTCAATAGGGATCAAAGCTCTTTAAGGATTTATTTCCTCCCTTACTTCCCCCAATATACAAGTTTTCTCTTATTTCCCGCAAGCTATTCTGGTCTTGCTTTTCAGAAGCCAATCTCAGAATATTTTTATATTGAATTTGGCAATGACAGTAAGGAAAGGAAAAATATTGATTTTGCTGAAATGAAAAAACAAACAAAGCCAGATAAAATTCAGTTGATCTCTTCAGCAAGATTTCAGAACTCTTGAAGTAAAAATTGACAGATGTAAATATTTTCCTTTTAAAGGTCATTTTGACCTTCAGCCTGCTTTACTTTACATCAAATATAAATGCAAAGTAGTTTTCAGTATCTGAGCTAACAGTTAAACAGATTTGTAGAGTTTTTTAGTTGACTTATTTTCTTGAAAGGCCTCTGACCCCTCAAAGGCTACAGTTTATTTAGGCTAGCAATAACTGATCCATTTTGCACATCGTTCTTACCGACTTTCTTGAAACTGAAGATGTGGCCTTGGGAGTATGACGAGGTCTCACTTGTTAGTCTTCAGAGGCTGCAGTTCTTTTTCTCCTTCCCCAAGGGCAGAACACATTTCCCCCGTGGAAAATCCACAGGTACTTTTGTTCTTTTTATCTCAGTGGAAACTCTAGGAGAAGCAGTCTTGTTATTGCTGCTCTCAGATATCTGGCCTGTTTTCATAACACAGACAGAGAACAATGTTTAAAATTCTCAAAGAGGAACTTGAGAAGTTAGGTTGACAGTATTTTACAGGTGTTAAGCAAGTAGTTGAGAGCTTAAAAGGAATTAAAGTAACCTGTGATTAAATTTTCTAACATGGCAGACTTATGCCAGAATTATTGAATAATTGACGTAAGAAAAATGACTAATGGTTTATCCTCATTTTTTTTCCTCACAAGGAAATACTTGGTTTCTCACATTGGGATCTCTTTTGTGTGTACCTTTAATTATCTCTTACCCCCGGTGGCCATGTTGGTCCCAAAATCTGTGACCAAGTCCAATTTTCTAATTCATCTTACTGGCACTTAACAGAACTAACATTTATTTGCTTTCCTAAACAAAACAAGGCTATCCTTAAATAGAATTTAAGTCTATCCTGTTGACTAAGTGAAACGATTTTTTTTAGTATTCACTAATCCATTGCACAACACAATAGGGAGATACAAAACATGATCACACAGTGCCACTGCCCTACACAGCTCATGGGCTACAGGGGAGGCAGGTATTCTTTCCATGAAACACCAGAAACATCGGGATGGATATTGATGAACTGGTGCGAGAAGGTCCAGAGACTGTCAGCGAAGGTGGGTATGTGGGAAACTGTGGAGAGAGAATGGATATCAGTGCTTAAGGGGCAGGCTCGAGAGCAGCTGTTGAGAGTCTGTAGTTGAAAGGCCACCCCAGTAAAGAGCGAGTCCCGTGGGTCTCAACCCTGGCTGCCTTAGGTTTGCCTGGTGGCTTGTTTTTGGTGGACTATCCTTTTTTAATTAAGCTATTATATATAGTAAATTGCATAAGTGTACAGCCTAATGAATATTCACATATGTTTACATTCATGTAACCACCACCCAGAACAAGATACAGAATATTGCCATCACTCTGACAGGTGTCTTCCTGTCTCCACTCAGTCAATCAGCCCCTAAAATGTTTTCACTGTCACCACAGAACAATTTTGAACACAGATGAGTTTCAGTTCAGATAAAGGAAACTATCATTTAGGGGGAAGATTATTCATGTCTGCAATTTACTTTCAAATAAATTCCCCCCCCATGAAGAGGTAGATGAAGGGATGGAGTGGTATTAGGGGAAAATATTAATGCCTGGTTCCTACATCCAGAAATTCTGACTCATTGGTCTGGTTTGAGACCCAGGCATCAAGGTTCTTTTGCTTTTTGTTTTTGTTGTGGCACCAATATCTTTTGAAAGCCTCCTAGGTGATGCCGCTGTGTAGCCAAGCTGAGAACTCCCAAACTGGAGGCACAGGGAACACAAGTGGGTAGAAAGTACTGAGTAGCCCACTGACGCTCCATTGAAGAATCAGTTTTCCTTTAAAACAAGTCAGCTAGAACAGGGTAGAGTTTGTGTGTTAGCTGTCTATTACTGCTGTAACAAATGACCACAAACTTACTGGTTTAAATCAGCACAAATGTATTATCTAACCATTCTATAGGTTAGAAGTTCAGCATGGGTCTCACTGGGCTAAAATCCGGGTATCAGCAGGGCTGTGTTCCCTTCTGGAGGCTCTAAAGATGAATCCATTTCCCTGCCTTTTCCAGCTTCTCCGGGCTGCCCACATTCCTTGGTTCATGCCTCCCTTCTTCCATCTTTGAAGGCAGCAATGTTAGATCTCTCTGAAAGTTCTCAAAGTGTTAACCCATTCTTCTGTAACCGCATCTCTCTCTGAATCCCCTTTACTTTTAAGTTTTTTTTTTTTTTTTTTTTTTTTTGCGGTACGCGGGCCTCTCACTGTCGTGGCCTCTCCCGTTGTGGAGCACAGGCTCCGGACGCGCAGGCTCAGCGGCCATGGCTCACGGGCCCAGCCGCTCCGCGGCATGTGGGATCTTCCCAGACCGGGGCACGAACCCGTGTCCCCTGCATCGGCAGGCAGACTCTCAACCACTGCGCCACCAGGGAAGCCCCCCCTTTACTTTTAAAGACTCTTGTGATTATCCTGGGCCCACCTGAATAATCCGGGATAATCTCCTTATTTTTAAGGCCAGCTGATTAGCACCCTTAATTCCACGTCCACCTGCAGCCTTAATTCCCCTTTGCCATGTAATATAACATATTCACAGGCTTTGGGAATTAGGACATAGTCATCTTTGGGAGCCGTTTTTCTGCCTACCACAGAAGAATTCACAATTTCTGGAACAGGACATTTTAAAAAAGCAAAACCACAAAGGAAATGACAGATAAATCCAACTGCATTAAAATTCAGAACTTTATTCATTAAAAGATGCTATAAATAGAACAAAAAGATAAACCACAAACTGAAAAAGGTATTTGCAATACAGTTAATATTCAAAACATATAAAGAACTCCTTAAATCAATAAGGAAAGACAGTATCTGAAGAAAGATGGGCAAAGGAACTGTATAGGAACGTCCCCAAAGAGGACATACCTGAAGCCCATAAGTATATGAAACATGTTCATCCTCATTAATATAATAATGAGACAAAGAACAGGTTTTCAAAATACCAATTGGCAAAAATTAAAAATTGGACAATCCATGGGCTTCCCTGGTGGCACAGTGGTTGAGAGTCCACCTGCCGATGCAGGGGACACGGGTTCGTGCCCCGATCCGGGAAGATCCCGCGTGCTGCGGAGCGGCTGGGCCCGTGAGCCATGGCCGCTGAGCCTGCGCGTCCGGAGCCTGTGCTCCGCAGCAGGAGAGGCCACAGCAGTGAGAGGCCCGCGTACCGCAAAAAAAAAAAAAAAAAAAATTGGACAATCCAAGTATTGACGACACTGAGGAACACCAGAGACTCCACTCTTGCATACAGAGCCCAGCTAAACTCCCACATGTGTACACCAGGAAACATACACAACTATGCAGAACATAATTGTGTATTATAGCAAAACTCTGGAAACGACCCAAACATCCATCAATAGTAGAATGAAAAAATAAGTTTGGGTGGGACACAGTTTTTCAAGGCAGGATCCCACTGTGTTCCCCTTTGCCTGACAAAGCAGGAAAGCTATCCTTTTCTACTTCGCCCAAAACTCTGTCTCTTCGATTCAGTTTGGCACAGGTGTACAGAGAGGCTGAGCTTTTGGCATCGGGACTCCTGCAGGTAAAGACAGTCCAGTCTTGAGGGCCATAGCTAGTGAGGGGCAGGGGTCGTTAAAGAAATACTGACTCCCATCTTGTTCTGTGCTTTACCCAACCTGAAAAGAAAAAAATCATCCCTCTGATAAATGCTTATTGAGGGCCTACTCTGGTCTGGGATGCAGGAGGTGGGGGGCTGGGGGGTCAGGCAGGTCAACGAATGATCCATTCTTATGACAAAAAGATGCTGTCGGGGGCGGGGCTGGAGGAACTGTGGCACATGAGAGGCAAGCCCCGTCTAAAGGCATCCACTAATAAAAAACGTGTTAAACACGTCCCCTCTGTGTTTTAAACCCCAAGAGTGAATGACTTCTCCCTTTTGGGAGTTTACCATCTAGTGGGGAAAATCGGGTGAGCTCCAGACAAATGAGGCGCTATGAGAATATACTGGAGAGGGAGGGGGGAGGGAGAAATGGGGTGGAGGGAGGGAGAGGGAGACAGGGAGAGAGGAGAGGTGGGAAGTGATGTCTAAACTGAGACCTGAAAGGTGAGTAAGGCTGAAATAGGCACTGGGTGGTGAAGGTAACTGAGATTCCAATATTGCAAGCAGCCCATGTAAAAAGGGGATTTTTAGCCTCTGCCAGACTGCTTATCTTGCATTCCACACCTCATAGGGTACTTTGTTCTTGTCCTCTTTTCTTTATCATTGTGTTAGGTTAGGTGATAAACAGGGGGAGGGGGGGTATGGGGGGGGTGATGCTTCCACCTGGGTTCCCACCTGTGCTATTTAGGCTGCCCAAGAGTGAGGAAAAAATAAAAATAAAATAAAATGTTTGGGGGTGTTCATTCAAGGAAAATAATGCATTACAATTATGCATAGATAAATCCCAAAGACATGATTTCGAATGAAAGAAGCAAATCTCCAAAGTTTATCTTCTATATGATTCCACTTATACAAATTAAAAATAAGCCAAAAGTAAGTTTTTTTTGTTTAGGAAAACATCATCAGAGCATGATGAACACAAAATTCTATACAGATTCTCTCTTAGGAAGGGAAGGTCTTTAATGGGAAGACAGCTGAGGGCTTCTGGGATGTGGTAATGTTCTGTTTTTCAGCTTGGGTGATAAATTCAGTGATTTTCTAAAATTATTACCTAAGTTGGACTTATGTTTTCATATACTGTTTTCTATTTTGCTATATTACATACTGTTTAAAAAGTTCCTAAGAGCAAACTTAGAAAAGGTCATTTTCCAAAAATTATCAAGGCAATGTCCTAATAAACCAAGGGATTGCAGTTGCCATAAAACATAGTACATGGAAACAGAGCATATTTCTTGTAAACAGTTAAAACTCTAAGGACTCAGAGAGAGTAAAAGGTCAAAGTTCCCCTTATTGTCTCCCTGTCTTTGCCAGAAGGTACTCACCACTCTTACCCTTCAGTGTGCATCTTTCTAGAGGTCACCTGCCCTCTCTTCTTCCTAGTATGTTCTATAGAAATGGGTTAATACTATACCTGCTGTTCTGAATGTGATTTTCAGAATATGGGAATGTTTAACAACAAGAAGGGAGGGTAACATTTACATCCATCAATATCTCATTTTTGGTATCTCATTTATTAAATTCACCTGAAATTTTCTCTTCCCTTTCTTCACATTCCTATTAAGTAGTAGCCAACTCACTTATCCAAACTCACTTATCCAGTGTGGTTGAGAGTCAGCACTCTGGGAAACTCCAGATGGGCCCTGGAAGTACAAGAACCACACCCTCTAAGAATTCCAGCTCAGAAGGCCAAGAATGCATTCCTCCCCTGGTGATGGGAGGGAGTCTGAGAGGACTGGTGTGAAAGTGTGTGTGTGTGTGTGTGTGTGTGTGTGTGTGTATGTGTGTGTGTGGCTTTCCAGGGGGCTCACATCCCCAGTCTCCCTGACGGTGAAGAGCAGCTATGTCCTCCCAATTTGGCAGCCCCAGCCCGAGAGTGGCCTCTGCTGGGGCCCTGTGGTAGTGATGTCCCAAAGCAGCACTATGGAGTCCTTATTCCTTGCCCCTGACAGTTGATTCACCCAGAGAGGAGGCTTCTTTGATACAAACGCTACATGCCAGCAAGTCTTCCCTTCCTATGGTAATGTTCTCTAGTGCAGATATTCTCACGGTAACAAGTATCTGATAATAATGCCAGTAATAATTAGCATTTGTGGGACAGTTTATAGATCAGTAAGTGCTTTCACATGGTCTTACTTAATTTTTACAACAACCCTACAAGGTCTGTATTATTATCTCGATTTATAAAAGATCAAATTAAAGCTGAGAAAGATTAAATGACTTTGCCCAAATTAATGCTGGGCCCCATGTTAAGCCCAAAGACATGGCTACAAATTTTATAGTGTAATTAAAATGTAAGTGTATGTATAAAGGTTGATTTGTTGCTAACAAAACAAAGTGTTTCAAAGGTGGGGCCCACCTTACGGCGCTCTAATGGTGCTCCCAACTTTCTGTGAGGTGCTCCATCCTTTCTGTCACCCAGAGTCCCTATGGGACACCGTTCCCATCCACAGTTATCATAGAGTTGTGTATTAACTATGTGACCATATTTTAGCAAATGGCAGTATAGACTCTTCAGGAGGAGCCAGCTTCCTCTCACGTCCAACATCCCACCATCTGGGCTCTGGGTAGCACTGCTAACACCTTACACCCTGGTGGTCCCCATCACAGACAGTAGCCCGAGCTTGTGTTCAACCTAACTCTTCTGCACCCTGTCTGCAGAAGCAGTGGAGTGTGGGACTAGGGCAAGAGGACCAAGAAGAAAAAAGAGTCAGGCCCCTTTTGTAGTTTGTAGGACACCTCAAGGATTCAAAAGTGTGGATCCTGAGGCTTCCCTGGTGGCGCAGTGGTTGAGAGTCCGCCTGCCGATGCAGGGGATACGGGTTCGTGCCCCGGTCTGGGAAGATCCCATGCCACGGAGTGGCTGGGCCCGTGAGCCATGGCCACTGAGCCTGCGCGTCTGGAGCCTGTGCTCCGCAACGGGAGAGGCCACAACAGTGAGAGGCCCGCGTACCGGAAAAAAAAAAACCTGTGGATCCACAATGATTAATGCAGAAAATGTTGCAAGGTTTTTGAATACACAGCAGAGGAGCTCAGGAAGTGCAGGTTGAACTAATACTCAAATACTTGCCCTTCACATGTGAAAGTCAGCATTCTCAGCTCCTTTGGATTTAAAAATAGAATGGAGGGAAGTTGATACAGAAGCTGTTGGCATGCCACACAAGTGAGGCAAGAGAATGAAAACCCAAAGCCACTAATGATAATCTGTATTTGGGGGTGGACTATATTGCTTGTGAAGGTCCTCTTGTGTTTTGACATTTATAATTATGTGACCATGAGTTAAAGTCTACAGAGTGTGATTCTTAAGCATGAAACCTTACTGCACTGAGCTGGTAAGTGTTCTTGTTTCTTTGTGTGCTTAATGACTATATCAGTTAGAATCCTTTGAGCCACAAGATAGAAAATTCAGCTAGAAGTATGTGAAACAATAAGGGAAATGTATTACTTCACATAACAGAAAATAAGAAGGTTCTAGGGTTGGCCAGCTCAGTGACTTAAAGACCCAGAGTCTTTCTTCTTTCTGCTCTGCCATGTTCAACTTGTCTGTTTGTCCCTTGGTTACAAAGTGGCTGCAGCAGCTCCCACAATCATGTCCTCATGCAACCCTTCAAGCCAGAGTATCCAAAGACTGGCAGTGACACCATCTTCTTCTTCTGTCTATTTATAAGAAAGAGAAAAACTTTCTCAGAAGCCCCTGGCAGATTTGCCTTATGTTGCATTGACTAGAATCATGACAAGTGCCCATTTCTAAGCCAATCACTGGCAAAAACAATGAAATGACCATGACTGGCCTTAGACTGATCAAGATTTACCCCTGGGTTAGGGAGCACCCTGCCTTCCTAGAGCACAGCATCTCTTGATACCTGAACAAAATTAGGGGTTTTTTTAGCAAGGAAGAATTGAGTCTGGAGGGCAAATGAGTGTCTGCCGGAATAAGAAAATTGTTCAGTTTCACTGTTTCTCTTTATAGGCTCTGCCAACATAAACGACCGAAGCATGCTGGGAAAACGGGACAGTGAAATGGCTGTCATTGTGCAGGACACGGAGACGGTCCCTTCAGTAATGGATGGAAAAGAGTACCAAGCTGGCCACTTCGCCCTAGGACTTCGGCTGCAGTGCTTTCGGTGGGTCTCGGAAGCTGGGTCTCCCTCACATAATCCCGCTGCAGTGGGCAATGGAACCCAGCCCAGCCTCTGGCCCTTAGCACACATGCCATCTCCAGGTTCTTCTGTGTCCAAAACAGCGTGAACCACACCAGTCGTATACAAAATGGCTCTGTGTGGGGCATAAAAATTTCCTGTTTGAACAGCTTTTATTATTTTTATGTGTAATGGAGAAAACTAGCATTTTAAATCTATTAATTGATTTAGGACCAGGTCAAACCACCTAGTGTCTATTTAAGTTTTTTATAGTGAGTCCATTTTTAGAAATTGAAATAGTTCCAGCGATATAAGGATATGATGAAAATTACTAAAGGAGAAAGCTAGTGACTACTGGTGTTAAATTAAATGTGGAAACTTCATTTCTCAGATTTAAGATGACTCCAGACATGGAAGCTTCCTGATCTTCTGCAAGAAGATGTGAATTTTAAACAAACCTGTGGTCCAACAGAGAGAGCACTGGGCTAAGTAGCAGGGGGTGTGTATCCCTAAATAAGTGCTTCATTCAGTTAAGTGTTACTGAGAACTTTCCTGGGCGGGGCTCTAACTGGCCCCATGCCAGCCCCTGTAGTCCAGTCTCAGTTGTCAGAGTGATCCTTCGAGAACCTAACGCAGGTCCTATCACTCCGCTATTCAACCAATCCTCAATGCCTTCTTATCTCTCTTTTTCAAATGGCTTCTTATCTATCTCCTGACCCTCTCCCCCAGCCCACTGAAGACACACTAAGCTCCCCACTGTCTGTGGAACACACCCTGACCACTCTCCCACCTGTAGGCTTTTGCAGGAAGTCCACAATTATAAGATTCTAGAACTATATTGGCCAGGATGGGATTTCAGTGTGGCCGCTATGGTGAGATAGAGCCAAGTGTCCCCGATTAAGGGGGGTATTTTAAGCTATTTGATGAAAGGCACTGCACAGATACTGTTGTGGTGCTGTTGTTTTAACCCTTCCAGTGTTAATGGTCGCTTCTGAAATCTGGCTCACTTGCAAATGGGCACAAAACCAGCACTTCCCTCCTGCAAATGCTGGCGGCCCTTACCTCCTACCTCACTCCAGACTCTGGCTTTTGAGGACCAAGCTTCAGTTCCAGAGACGTTCCTTAGGCTCCCTCTGCCCCAGGAGCTCAGCAAATCCATCCCTCAAAATTTGACTGTCAGACCTTCTCACAGTTTTTATTGCTGTATTTGTCGCCTTTGTTACTAATTGTTTTGTCAGTAAGGTTTTTGTTTTTGTTTTTTTTAGACCATTGATATTTTAATTGACTTCTAATGTTAATTTGTTTTGTTTAGCAGGGGAGAGTTTAAGATTAGCAACCCACTGTTAATCGACCCATTGATTGCCTACTGCAGCTCATATAAGGAAACAGATATTTCCTCCTGTCAGCTAGAAATAAATGTCACACCTTTTCAGTTCCATGAGAACTTAAGTATTCTCTTTAAAGGCGTAGCCTCCTTTATAACTTTCTAAATGTATAATAATTATAGAGGGAGAGGGTTCTGATTACAACATATTTTTCATTGTAGAAAATTTGGCAAACAGAAAAGCAATAAGGAAATTAAATTGATCTGTAATCCCATCACCCAGTGCTAACAATTTTAACATTTGATGTATATCATTCTACTTTTTATCTATATATAAATATTCACTACTGTATTTCTTTTTTTAAACATAATTAGGATCTTGCAGTTCTACAAAGTCCTTTATTACTTAAATAATGTTACACACACTTTTCCATGTCATTGCGTTCTTCTATAACATTTAATGGCTGCATTGTATTACATTGTTTGAGCCCGCCATAATTCCTTTAACCAAAACCTCATTGATGGGCAGATTTTTCGCTGATATAAAAAAGTGGGTATGGTTATAGATAGTATCTTGCTTACCTTCTTAGTTGTTTCCTTAACTAAATCCTAACTATAGGATTTCTAACCAAAGGAAGTGTGCAATTTCCTTTGCCTTCTGAGTTCTATTATTATCTTCGCCGATTTGTTGGGTTTCAAATGGAATTTCATTATTAATTTGAAATTTGAGGTTTTAAAAATGTATCCATTAGCCATTTGTAATTGTTCTTTTGCAAATTGTCTAGACTATTCACGTCCTTTGCCCATTTTGTTGCAATGTTTCACTTTCTTTTAATGATTTATCAGTAATTTAAGTACATAAGAGCCTAATTTCTTTCTCCCATTTGTTGCAAAGCTGATTTGCCAATTGCCTTTTAATCATATTTAGAGTATTTGGGGGAACCATCAATTCGTTTTTGTTTTTTTTTGCGGTACGCAGGCCTCTCACTGTCGTGGCCTCTCCCGTTGTGGAGCACAGGCTCCGGACGCGCAGGCTCAGCGGCCATGGCTCACGGGCCTAGCCGCTCCGCGGCATGTGGGATCTTCCCGGACCGGGGCACGAACCCATGTCCCCTGCATCGGCAGGCAGACTCTCAACCACTGCGCCACCAGGGAAGCCCGAACCATCAATTCTTAGTAATCAAATCTATCAGTTTTTTTCTTTTCCCCCCTTTTAAAAAATATGCTTAGAATAGTTTCCCCAAGATAAAATATTTACTTATATTTTCTTCTAGTGCTCATTTGATATTACTTTTACATTTAACATCTGCAATTTATTTTAATTTTTTAATAAATTTATCTATTTATTTATTTAGGCTGTGCTGGGTCTTCGTTGCTGCGTGCGGGCTATCTCTAGTTGCGGCGAGCGGGGCCACTCTTCGTTGCAGTGCGTGGGCTTCTCATTGCGGTGGCTTCTCTTGTTGCAGAGCATGGGCTCTAGGCATGTGGGCTTCAGTAGTTGTGGCACGTGGGCTTCAGTAGTTGCGGCTTGCGGGCTCTAGAGCACAGGCTCAGTAGTTGTGGCGCACGGGCTCCACGGTATGTGGGATCTTCTCGGACCAGGGCTCGAACCCATGTGCCCTGCATTGGCAGGCGGATTCTTAACCACTGCGCCACCAGGGAAGCCAACACCTGCAATTTATTTTAATGTAAGAAATGAGGTAGGGACTCTAACTCTTTTTCCCAGGCAAACCAACTGATCCAGAACTGCATGACTGCAGTACTCATTGCCTCTCTAACCTGCAGTGCCTCTTGATGGTGCACCGAATTGCCACATATCCTGACCTATCTGTACTCTCTGCTACTTCCTATTGAAAGTCTGTTGCCTTGCATGCCATTATGATACCAGTTTAATTATCGTAGGTGTGCACTTTAATACTACTTCCTACCATACCACTTCCCCAAATTAGTATTCTTTTCCGGAATAATCTTGGCTACTCTTAATCATTCTTCCACACGAACTTTAAAATTGTTTTTTCAAGTTCTCTCACTAGTTTTTTGATCAGGACTACAGTATATTTATAGATTAATATAAAAAAGAGTTGATGTCTTTATACTATTGAGCCATCCTATTGAGGAACAAGGTATGGACTTCAATTTATTCACATTTTTTTGTTCTTCAGTAAAGCTCTAGGGTTTTCATTATTGGAAGCAGAAGTTGTTCTTCAGTGACCATTGAAGTTTTTTGTTGCTGTTCTTTTGGTTTTATGCTGATCCTATGCATTTCATGCTAAGTTTATTCCTAGATGCTTTATTTTTCCTGGCAACTTTCAAACTGTCTTGAAGAGGCAGTTCTTGAACGAGCATTTTCACTTTGCCACAATGGCAGACACAGATAATACATTAAAAAGCACCATGAAAACCTTGTGTTAATTTTAGCTCTTTTTATTAGGAAATATTCTCAAAGATAAATGTGACCTAGAGCAGAGCCATTTTCTCCCTTAAAAAAATGCAACTTCAATCCATTTTTCCATCTGGGGTATTTTTGAATAGAAATAGAGAGGCACATTTCGATGTGAAATCAATTCTAAATAGAATCAACCATCAGGGTACTGCACTAAATGTCACAACTGCATGCCAAACAGTTCATTAAGTCCTAGAAAATTATCCAAATTTTACAGATGTAACCATCACTCAACAGAAACCATTATCCACACAAGTAGAGCTCAGAATCATTTACAGTGATAGACATGAGGAATGGAAAGAACAGAAACAATTTTCTGCAATTTTCCTACTGTCCCACTGATGCATAAACAATTAAACATTAAATAATTGACATTATTCACGTCAACATAAAATGAAATTTGTTTTCTCTGAAACCTTACTCCTCTAAAGAACATCCAGAGTACTTCATATTATTTTTACTGTTAAATTTTTATAATTAAAAAGCTGACGGGGGGCTTCCCTGGTGGCGCAGTGGTTGAGAGTCCGCCTGCCGATGCAGGGGACATGGGTTCGTGCCCTGGTCCGTGAAGATCCCACATGCCGCGGAGCCGCTGGGCCCGTGAGCCATGGCTGTTGAGCCTGCGCGTCCAGAGCCTGTGCTCCGCAACGGGAGAGGCCACAACAGTGAGAGGCCCGCGTACCGCAAAAAAAAAAAAAAAAAAAAAAAAAAACCTGACAGGGAAAATAATTTATTACTGAACATTGTCTGTTATAGACTTATTTAAATACTTTTTTCTCTACACAGACTCTTAAGTGATAACTTGATAGACACATTGCCTCACCTTCTGTTCTCATTTAAAAGCAAAGTCAGAGAAATATTCTTTCAGCTCTGTTTTCAGTTGGTTAGACGCCACCCAAATCAAAGGCATTACTATAATTGACTTATTGTTATAATTTGCACTGTCCTTCAAATTTGGCATGGTTATATTTTCCTTTGGTTCTTAAGGAGCGGTAGCATCTAGGTGCAAACATCATCCTTTAGAACCTTTTTGAAAGTTATTCCTATATAGTCTGAGGGAGACATTATTTGAAGTGGAAATAGAATTTTGAGGTTATAAAACTCTAGGAATCCTAGCGAGCCCAGATGCCAGATCCATTTATTTTAGAGAATTTTTATATAGTAGAAAAAGTGAAGACTAAAACTAAAATGTGATGCCCTTTTATCCCTATAAGCCTGGCTGAGCCTTTTCAGGAGTTGATAATATTGGAGTTGACTGGGGAGAACACACGTGGTTAATAGCATGTGTGTTGGAACAGCCTTTCTTGAAGTAGATTTTGCAAATTGTTTTGTTTTTTTTTTTTTGCGGTACGCGGGCCTCTCACTGCTGTGGCCTCTCCCGTTGCACAGCACAGGCTCCGGACGCGCAGGCTCAGCGGCCATGGCTCACGGGCCCAGCCGCTCCGTGGCATGTGGGATCTTCCCGGACCGGGGCACAAACCCGTGTCCCCTGCATCGGCAGGCGGACTCTCAACCACTGCCCCACCAGGGAAGCCCTTTGCAAATTGTTTGATCCAGGATTTTAATTCTTAAATTTCTCCTAGTGAAATAATCATAGAAATTCACAAAGTGTTATATATGCTGAATAAATTATGTTCATTATAGCATTGTTTATGATAATGGAAAACTGGAAACAACCCAAAAGGTCATAATAAAATAGCTGGTTAAATAAAATTCCACATAATGGGAAATTCTGCAACCATTAAAAACGATGATGTAAATCTACACATTTAAATACAAAGAGGGTAACAATATGATGACCTCCACCCTGTTAAATCCAATGGTCCATTCTCATCTGAACTTGACTCCGTGTGGCTCCAGGATACCCATCCTCTGGCTTCTCTGCAGCCTCACTGGCTGCTCCTTCTCTCCCCTACTGTTGAGGTGCACTCTTCTCTCTCTACACTCACTACTTTGGTAAAGTCAGTTGAAGTCACATGGCTTTATGAGTATACATATGTGGACAGTTCTCAAGTGTGTATCTCCAGCCAGACCTTCTCTCCCAAACTCCAGATTCTTTTATCCAGCTGCCTACTTAGCATCACCACTTGTATATTTACTAGATGTCCCAACAGGTTCAAAACTGAATTCCTGGTCTTCTCCCACTAACTGGCTCTACCCACAGAATTCCCCATCTCAGCTAATGGCAACTACAGTCTTCTGTTTGCTCAAGGCAAAGCCCTTTTAGTCATCCTGATGCCTCACTTTTTCTCACACTCTGTGTCCACTGGATCAGTGAAATCTGATCTCTCCACCTTCCTCTCCACCACCCGAGCCACCGTCATCTCCCACCGAGATCGCTGCAGTGACTCCTGACTGACCTCTCTGTTTCAATCCTTGCCCTGCACGGTCTATTCTCAATCCAGCAGCCGTTTGTTAATATTTAAGTCAGATCCTGTCACTCCTTGCTCCAGTGTCAGCAGTATGTCCCAATTTCATGCAATGTAAAAGCCAAAGTCCTTCTGAGACCCATTTCCCCACTTTTCTTTCTTTCTTTCTTTAAATAAATTTAGTTATTTTTGGCTGCGTTGGGTCTTGGCTTCTGCGCGCGGGCTTTCTCTAGTTGCAAAGAGCGGGGGCTACTCTCCGTTGCGGTGCACAGGCTTCTCATTGCAGTGGCTTCTCTTGTTGCGGAGCGCGGGCTCTAGGCATGCGGGCTTCAGTAGTTGCGGCACGTGGGCTCAGTAGTTGTGGCTCACGGGCTCTAGAGAGCAGCCTCAGTACTTGTGGCTCACGGGCTTAGTTCCGCGGCATGTAGGATCTTTGCAGACCAGGGATAGAACCCGTGTCCCCTGCATTGGCAGGCGGATTCTTAACCACTGCGCCACCAGGGAAGTCTCCCACTTTTATTTCCAATGTAGCACAAGCCTTTTTGGTATTCCTTGAACCTACCAGGCATGTGAGCAAAGAGCTTTGGACTCAGTTTCAATTCTAGCTCTATTAATAGAATGCCTCCAACCTTTTGTTTCCCGTTTGCAAAATGGGAATCCTGTACCATCTACCTCCCAGGATTAAGATGGAAGTGCTTTTTAACATTCAGGCTTTATGTAGGTACCAGCGCTTTTATAATTTTCACATATGACCTCTAAAACTTGTCTTGCTTTGCTTGAGAATTTCTTCTTATTTCTAGTCCTCTGTTTATATTTGATCAATTCAAACAATCTACTGTATGGCTTCTTTTATGCCAGGTACTCTGGGGATATGAGAATAGCCAGGTCATGTTCTCTTAAAGAATTTACATGCTAGAAGTGGGAGATGGGCCTATTAAAAGCAAAAAGTGCATGAAGTATTGCAGGTGCTCTGATAAAAACGAAGCACAGATGAAGCACAGTGAGGGCGACAAAGGAAGAAAGTTCAGATCTCTCAGGACTGACGGGGAGAAATGGGAGAAGGGAGAAAGGGAGCCATAAAAACTTTTATAGAGGCGACCTTGTACTGAATCCTGAAAGATGGTAGGTAAGGTTAGGCAAACAGGTAGGGGAGGGAAAAGCCTCCCCGACTACTCCCATCTCACACTCTTAAAGCACACCTGGTATTTACCACATTTTAATTAATTCCTTTTGAGGGTGATTCTTTATTCATTGTTGATCTCACCCACCAAGTATAACTGCACCCAGAGAGGCTCCGTGTCTTTCATATTCATTTCTGTACCCTAGAGTTCAGCATAGTTCTTGGCCCAAGGGAGGGAAGAAGGAAGGAAGGGAGGAAGGAAGGGAGGAAGGAAGGGAGGAAGGAAGGGAGGAAGGGAGGAAGGAAGGAAGGCGTGGGGAGGGAGGAAGGAAGGTCAAGTCTTGGTTAAGAGGACAGGTTTGGGAGTCAGGTGGTCCTGGTTGGAGTCCCAGATATACAGTTTGCTAGCTGTATGACCTTGAAAGAGTTACTTGACCTCTCTGTGCCTTAGTTCCCTTTTCTTTTTTTTTTAACCTGTTGATCTATTTATTTATTTATTTATTTGGTTGCACTGGGTCTTGTTGCAGCAGGTGGGCTCCTTAGTTGCAGCTCGTGGGCTCCTTAGTTGTGGCATGTGGACTCTTAGTTGCAGCATGCATATGGGATCTAGTTCCCAGACCAGGGATCGAACCCGGGCCCCCTGCATTGGAAGCTCAGAGTCTTAACCACTGTGCCACCAGGGATGTCCCCTTTGTCCCCTTTTCAATTAAAGGAAAATAATAATACTTGCTTCTTTTGTTTTTACTATGCTTTTACTTTTTTTTTTTTTTTAATAGCTGCTTCTTCATAAGGCTGTTGAGGATTTACTGAGATCGTTTTTGGAAAGGCTCAGCACGATGAAAGGCACATGCTTTGAATACTAATCCTATCTTCCAAGGTTCTCGCCCTCTTAGGCCAAATTACAAGAACTCTCTTAGAGCAAAATGAAGGTGTTTCTCTGTCTCAAACATCATAACAACTTAGGCTTTTCTGTTTTGTTTTGTTTTGTTTTGCAACTGGGCTTTTTTATATATAGACACACAGACACACACTTAGTCTTAATGGCTTCCTTTGATTTCCTTAAAAAAAAGAGGACTTCTGTGGTTGAGTGTCTGAATTGCTGTACCATTAGAAACAGTGCCTGCAGCAAACTGCTTTGTTTCATTTACTCATTTTGGAGGACACTTGTATTTCAGGGTTGTCCTCGGCTATCTTTCTGGCCCTAGTGAAGACATTCAGGATCCAGTGAGTGACAAATTCTTCAAGGAGGTGTGGGTTTCAACGGCAGCTCGAAATGCTACAATTTATGATAAGGTGAGGTTCACATATCCTGCTCCTTTTTTAATTGAATCACGTCACAAAAGCACATAATTATTTCTGCATATTATTGGCACAGAATATTCTTAATGAGTGTAAAAAACCAATACACCTCCAAGGTGTAATAAAATACTTCTTGGTAGACGTTAAAAAAACAGAGTCAAAAAGAGCCATGGATTATCGTTTAGGAGAGACTTTAGTGGCATTCTGGTCTCAGATTCCAGAATCCCTTCATAAGCATCCTTAGCAGGTGGTTACCCAGCCTTTATACATGTCTAGTGACAAAGAGAAAAGAGGCAGATGGGATCAAAAAATGAGTCAGACTTGGGTTCAGCCCAGCTCACACAGTTGCTGGTGATATAACTATGAGTGTAGTAATTTGATGTTCTGAGCCTTCCTTTCTTTCCTCTCCTATAAATTGGGAGGAACATTCACTAGGTGGTCGTGAGGATAAAGAACAGTCTATTAAATGTATTTAGCACATAGTACATATAGTAAATGGTGTCCATCCTAATGATCAAGCTTATTAATAATGAGAAACTTCCTCATTTGGACAGCTCTAATTTTGGAAAGGTGTTTTAAAACCAACTTCGTTTGTTAGGGAGGCTAAATGCATCTTCTGGTAAGTTCCGTCCATTGATGATGATAAAGAGTGTACAAGAGTTGAGTCACCTGACACTGAAACAGGTTACATCATGAAGTAGCCAGCATTCCATCATAGAAAACATTCAAGCTGAGTTCCACTGACCATCTATCATAAACTGGGTGAGAGTGCATTCTTCTTCTGACTTCCAGAGTCGCCTCAGCACAGAAAATTCATCATTTCTAATGAAACATGACAACTATCTACATAGCCTTATTTCATACTGAGGCCTCAAGGCCATGATCAAATAGGTTGTGTGCATGGAGTCTTTTCAAATGTAATTTTTAAAATGCAGGGCACAGCCTAGTTTGGATCCTGGATTGGGAGGAATAACAGCTATAGAAGACATTTTGGGAATAATCGGGTAAATCTGAAAATGGACCATATCTTAAATAACATAGAATTGATTTTCTGAGGTGTGAGAATTGTACTGTGGTTATATAGGCTCGTGTCCTTATTCTTAAGAAATACATGCTGAAATATTGAGGTGTGAAGTGTTATGATGTGTGAAACTTATTTTCAGTTAGCAATATACATGCACAATTGATAACTTTAAGTACAGGTACAGATAAAAACATTTTTCAAAATTAAAAAGTTAGAGAAAATATAATACACAATTTTCCTTTTAGACCAGAACCTCCAGTGAAATTCAGGGGTGATTATTATCCAAAAAGTAAGGTATCACCCATGAAACTCCTTACCCCTAGCTTGACTTTATCCTGAGGTCAGTCATTTATGTAGATCAGATATAGGATCTGTGTTGATTTTTTTTTTGATGGAAGCAAATCTAGCACTCTCTTTGTAGCAAATAAAAGAAGCAACCCTTCAATCAGGTCTGCGCTGTAACATAAAACTAATTAATATGTGTTTCATAAAACAAAGGTTTTGTCCGTCGGAATGAGTATTTTCAGTAAAGGGGATATCCTTTCTTTTAAACCTGTCACTCAGTTTCCTATTTAATCAGGTGTTCCGGTGCCTTCCCAATGATGAAGTACACAATTTAATTCAGCTGAGAGACTTTATAAGCAAGCCCATCTTAGCAAAGGAAGATCCCATTAGAGCTGAGGAAGAACTGAAAAAGATCCGTGGGTTCTTGGTACAATTTCCCTTTTATTTCCTGTCTGAAGAAAACCTACTGCCTTCTGTTGGAACTAAAGAAGCCATGGTGCCTACCGAGGTTTGGACTTAAGAGTCATACTTGTTTGCAACTCAAAGACTTCCACCCTGAAGAGTACATGTCACACAGTGACTTTCTGGAGACCTAACAGCCATAGCCAGACCCAGTGCACTCTTGTATCCAACACTTGGACCCTTTGGGTTGGCTGGGAAGGGCTGTAGTCATACTGATATAAGGACAGTGAAAATCAGCAAGGCTTTATAATTCCTCCTGCCTGTCCCTGTGAAAAAAGGACTGTATTCGTAGGTAGCATATACCCAACAGCTTAAACACATACTAAAATTCCATGATGTATACCAAACTGCATTTTCTTTGCTAACGAGAATTTACCTGTCACTGTGATCTACTTTGCCAAAAGTTGTCTGAACCTCCTTATTTTTCTCTGACCCTCACTTATGCAATTGATGTCTGCTGGACCTGCCTTCCTCTCATAGTCCATACAGGCTCTGTTTGAGGTATTGTCTATTGCTAGAAGATGTTGTGATGCTGCTTCAAGGTTATTTAAGGTTACATGGGTTGCTCCTGCCCCTGCCCTTCTGGCCCCGGAGTAGTCGTGTGCACCCAACCAAGGATGTGGTCCTTATTCCTTTCCAGTGACTGAAAGGACAGGACAGACCTTAGTCTACACAGCAGCCCATGTTAGGCACTTCTGACAACATTGACAGCATGTATGTTGACACCACAGATCAACAGGAAGGAATTAAATTCGGTTATTAAGGCAGAGATTTCACTTTGCATCCAAAGGCATTGATAAGATGTGTCCTTTTGATAGGGCCCACCCTATCAGATTTGAAAACGTGTAGGATATTTGATTACACAGCAACCGATAAAACTCAAAGACACAGCATGCAGCCTTCAGCAATCTTCAACGTTTTGGTGGGAATCTGATCCAGATAAGAAAAGAAGATTTCTTATAGGCCTGTAAAATTTCCTGTCATCCTTAGCTGCTGGATTGATTGAAATTTGAGTTTCTACATTTCAAAGTCAAACCAGTGAATACAGCTTGTCTTTCAAGAGAATCAGGGGCTTCATAACTCATGCCAAGTTAATGAGTATGAGCCTTATTTGACATTCAGCTCGCCAGCTATGTTACCTTCTTTAAGAAAAACTGTTTGCAAAATGCATACAACTTCACTTGCGTTATTAAATATACATTAACATTCCACCAGGGTTCCAAAGAGGTTAGGATTATTTTTTAATTCACATTATCCTAGTCTGTGAATTGTTCTGGAAACCCATTTCTCCTTTTTGGATGTTAGTGTACATACCCTTTGGTACCCCATAGCTCTAAATTTTTTTTTTTTTTTTTTTTTTTTTTTTTTTTTTGCGGTACGCGGGCCTCTCACTGTTGTGGCCTCTCCCGTTGCGGAGCACAGGCTCCGGACACGCAGGCTCAGCGGCCATGGCTCACGGGCCCAGCCGCTCTGCGGCCTGTGGGATCTTCCCGGACCGGGGCACGAACCTGTGTCCCCTGCATCGGCAGGCGGACTCTCAACCACTGTGCCACCAGGGAGGCCCCCACCATAGCTCTAATTTTATTAAGCAGAACTATTCTTACAACCTAAAGAACTAATGTGGGTTCCCAACGGGCCTGAGGCCATAAAACATGGTGTAGGTGCAATGATTACACCTCTATGGATTACCTGGACAGACTCTCATCCAAAGGAGTAAGGACCCAATCCCTATTTTCCTAGAACTGATAGTCCAGTGGAAAAGGTTAAACAGGAGCACAAAGTCTGTGAACTAGGTTAGTAGGAGAGAGACAGTGTGATACCCAGGAGGGTTTTACAAATGAGGTGGAACTATGCAACCAACAATGGAAATGAATATGCTTTTATGGTGGCTGAAGATAGTAAAATGACTTCATTCTATAGCAGTTGTAAATAAGACATTTGCTATTTATGAAGTTTAGATTGGCATTTAAAGTGTTGAGTGTATGTGGAATACCTAAGGAATTTTCATGTTTTCTTTTTAAATTTTTAAAAAATGTAGAACAGTCAACAAACTGGCTCTTGAAAGGGCCCTTTCTCTTAAAAAAAAAAGTCACTTAATCCAACCTCTGCCCATTTTATAGCTGAGGAAACTGAGACCCAGGTTAATTGAAGGACTCACTGAAGTTTACCCATTAGGACCAGTGACATCGTTGGTCCATTACTGGCCTCTCCTTTCACTCATCACAGCCCCAAAAGGAGGAGATGCAGTAGATTTCAGACAGGATGTCTCTAAGCTATTTTGAACCCTGTGATATTATGTATTTATGTGCTTGTCTGTCTCCCCCTACTAGAATGTAAGCTCCATGGGGCAGGGACTTTCCTGTGTTTTGTTCTTAGTGTATCCCCCAAGCCTGAAACGGTGCCTGGCTCGTAGGAGGTGCTCAGTACGTGTTTGTCGGATGAATAAAGGAGGTGGAGGAGACAGCTAATGAAATGAAAAACTTACGGAGTCTCAGACAAGAAATCTTCCTGCTGTTGCTAAAGAAACTGTTAGCAAGTTTCTTTTCTACTGCATCCTCTTAAAGGCAAGATGCTCATCTGCAAAGAGAGGGGCTGCAAGATTTATTTGGGTGGATTTTATGGAAAATACAGTGCCATAATTGCCTGCTTTGCAGTAGCAGTTTACATAGTGCAGCATTCTGCAAAAATTGCATGGGACACAGGATTGCCGTGGACACAGGATATACCATATGGCCTAATTACCCATCATTCTCTGACACCATTACTACCTAATAGAAGTTCAGATAATTTATCTTTAACATCGCAATGTCTGATATAAACATTAAAATGCAAGAGATTCAGTCTTGAAAAGCTATTTTGAATCTGTTCAGCATTTTAAATTGACTATAATCTTTTGAAATGCCTGTAAGTGCTGTACCTGACACTCTGATAATCTCTGTAATAATTTTTGCTTTCTAGAAGGAAAAATTCTATGATTATAAGAAGTGAAGGGTAGAAAGTGGTCATGGCCTTTTAAAGCTATTCAGATTGGCCAAGCTTAGTGGTTGGAGGATACTAAACACAGCAGGTCGGGTTCAGGCATTTGCTCTGGAGCAACTGTCCACTCAGGGACTCACCCTTCAGTGGGATGGCTTTCATTCTCAGCTGTAATGCATCACAGAGAGCTGGTCATTAGATAACTGAGTGACATATTGTAAAACAAAACATTGGTTATATTTTAATAGCATGTTTGGAAGAAAATTTTGTCTCTAGGTAGTCAAAACCAGAAGCAGTTAATCTCTTATGTAATAACTTGGGAAATTGTAACATATCGTGAATTAACATTCTTCCAGGTGAAGGCAGTAAGCCAGGAAGTCTTTTTGCAGATATAAGACGACAGGCAGAACAGATTTTATATACATCATGGAGATCCTGCACGTCTTTCTGCCCCTCCCCATTCCTTATTCCTTCAACCTCTTTCCCCAACCAGAGCCCTTCCGTATTATGGAAACCATTTTAGAGGACAAGAAAAAGTTCTGGGAAAAAACAACATTAGGCATCTAAAATAAATCTTCAGTTTAACTCACACTTTTAAGTGATTGACAAAATATTATCATTTTTTAACAGAGGTGGTGGTTCTTTTTAGCGTCTCTGATCTGATGTGGCACTGGAGGATTTTCAGATGCCGGTCACCCTCTGGAGAGGGGCTAAAGAGGGCCCTTCATGTCTTCTCATCCCTCTCAATTCTCCCATGTATGAAAAGTGACCAAACGCTAAAGGATTTTCGGTGTGCTTAGGAATACAATTTTATTTCCTTAGAAGATCCTCTGAAGTCAATTACTACTGGCAACTTGGAGGTTTAAAATGGGTTTTACCAGGCATAGGCCTTGAGAAATTCTTGAATCTAGAAATTCACTGGAAAAGGAATTCATCGCCCTCTATCCAAAAGTTGCAGGTGAAGAATCGATGGATTCGCATTATGTTTAGGGGGAGGCAGATGCCACAATATGATTCCTAGTGGCATTTAATTCACATGTGATATATTATTGGCTTTGACTGCAGAGTGGAAGGATTCATTAAAGGAAACAAAAATTCTTTGGCTTAATATATTATAGGTTATTTTCTTTTTTCCTTTATACCAGTATTAAATTTTAACTTAAAAAGTAATCAAAGTAAGATAAATGGAAATTTGTCACACTAATCATTTTAAACTTTTAAGTTTTAAAATCAGAGACTGGGATTGCAATCCAACCAAAAGGCAGACTTAATTACTCTTTCTATTCCCTAGCAGCTCTAGTTGTTTGCTTTATTCTAGATAAATGCACTTAAGTGAATGTTGTACTAGCTCTGCTCAGCATTAGGAAATGTAACATCATGCTCTCCTAATGTATATTCCACTTGGATTCTTCCCATAAAATTGTCTGAGTCAAAGGTACTGATATTCTCCTCAGCCATTCTAAAAATTCATACCAAAGTATTGCAGTTGGAGCACATGTCTCTGATGCAAAAACCAGATACTTGCTGGTGAACATCCATCCATTCAGAATATTCAGATATTCTGGACAGAGCTCAGGCCCTAGCCTCACCCTTATGGCAGGCTTTGGCAAACTAAGGCTGGGCCTCCTGTTTTTGTAAATAAAGTTTTATTTGAATGTAGCCATGTCCATTTGTTTACATGCCTCATGACCAAATGAGCTGCAAATCTGAGAATACTTGCCATCCTTAAGAAACGTTTACTGATCCTCCCTCTAGAGAGAGCAAAGAATATCCAATTACGGTGCCTCAACCAAACAGGTTTGGGTGAGTTCTAATCTCTTCCATAAGCAAGATTTTCAACTCTCCATATCCCAGAGCCCAGCATTCTACAATAGATTTATTCTAACAAGGTCAAGTCCTTTCAAGAATGAAAAATCACATGTTTATTTGTTCTGAAAGAGTTTTTGTCAACTAAAGCAATCTTCTCCCAGCTGAGCACTCATATGGAAGCGTGGTTGATAATGTTTGTAACTAAAGTGTTAAATGAGGACAGATAGACCTAACGATTTGTATTCAGAAGGACAATTGTGAACTCAAGAAACTCAGTCTCCCTGGATTTTCCTTCTGGGAAGCCTTGGAAATGATACGTGTATCCATTCTCTGCCTCACAGTCAATGCTTTTGATGCCAAGTCCCTTAACTGCTTTTTTTAATGTAAATATTCATTAATTAAACAATTAAAAGTGTGCAATTGGCCGTGTCCGTCTACTTGAAAAGGAGATTCCTCATTCTGCGCATGGGGTTTTTACAGCCAGCGCACTGTAGGTCTGAGCTCAAGACAGTAACCTGTGCCTTTGGAGCAGATGTCAGAGCCCCAGCATCCCCTGCTGCCCCCAGTCTTCTCACAAACTTCATGCACACATCTCAGCGGCACCCAGAGAGAGAAAGAGACAGAAGTCCCCTTTTGCCCCCTCCTCCACCAGTCACTACCTATTCCCTGAAAGGCAATCAATCACTTTCCCCAGGTCTTGAAACAGATTAGTTTTGCCTATTTTTGTACCCCACTGGCTTTTTCAACAAGGACACCCTGAGCCTTTATCTCAACTAGGCATCTCTGAAGCTTTCTTTGTCTTCCAGGTGGCTGCTTACGTTTGTAGAATCGTTGGTGGGCTCTCCATTTCACTTCTTCAAGATCTGGCTTGTTCTTATTCTACTCAATGCTCAGGTGATCCGTCGCCTCCCATGGCTTCACTGCCATCCCTGTGCTCACCTGCAGCCCAGGTCTCTCTCCTAAGCTCCAGACACATTAGATGTCTGAGCAATAGATATCTCTACTTGCTTTTCCCACCATGCACCTCAAAGTCAACAGTACGTCCTGTCCAAAATGGCAGCCATCACCAGCACTCTCAAGTGCTCCCCCAGTGCTCCTTCTGTTGTTCCCCCTATTAGAGAACAGCCCCACTATCCACCAAATGTTATCCAAATTGGAGAAATAATCATCATCCTCCATTCCTCCCTTTCTCTCACCTCCCCCACTTCCAATCAGCCACCGAGTCTGCTAGTTCCACAACTAAATGTCTCCCGGGTCCTGTCACTTATTTCTCCTCCTAATGCTACTTCCTACTTGACCTTGTTCACCATCACCTCATCTGGATCAACTAGTCTCACTGTCAGGTCTGGTCCCTCCCAAATCCATTCACTACAGTTAGAGATAATTTTTAAGCGCAGATCTGATCATGTCTCTTCTAGCTTAAATCCCTTTAAGAGCTTTTGTTTTCAGGGCAAAGTCCTCATAAGGTTTTATAAGCTCTTTATGGACCCACCCCTCCTTAACTATCCAGCTGAATTCCTCCCAGTGTGCCACCCTTCTTTTCAACAATAAAGTATCTTTATCCACAGATTTCCATTTCTTGTTGGTTAAATATTGGCCCTGGGGGAGTCAAATCCCTGGCACTTCTGGAACTTCCCTACACAAGGACTCAGCAAGCTGCTGTGGGTCCGAGAGAGCTGGTGGAGAGACAGAGGGAAGCCCATCAGGGGCAAAGCTGCAGCTTGGGGAACTGCCCTCTGGAGCTACAGTTGAGCTCAGAGGTGGGTGGACAGCCTGTGTGATGGGGCATCAACAACACCCCCTAGAATGGGCCTGTGATTTTTCCTTTTCGTGATGTAGTAGTTCTTATTCTAGAAGCATATAATTTGCTTTTTGTACATTTTTATTGGAGTATAAATGCTTTACAATGTTGTGTTAGTTTCTGCTGTACAACAAAGTGAATCAGCTATACGTACACATATATCCCCATATCCCCTCCCTCTTGCGTCTCCCTCCCACCCTCCCTATCCCACCCTTCTAGGTGGTCACAAAGCTCCAAGCTGATCTCCCTGTGCTATGCAGTTGCTTCCCACTAGCTAGCTATTTTACATTTGGTAGTTTATATATGTCCATGCCACTCTCTCACTTCATCCCAGCTTCCCCTTCCCCCTATGCCCTCAAGTCTGTTCTCTACGTCTGTGTCTTTATTCCTGCCCTGCCACTAGGTTCATCAGTACTGCTTTTTAAAATTCCATATATATGTATAGCATATGGTATTTGTTTTTCTCTTTTTGACTTACTTCACTCTGTATGACAGTCTCTAGGTCCATCCACCTCACTACAAATAACTCACTTTGTTCCTTTTCATGACTGAGTAATATTCCATTGTGTATATATGCCACATCTTCTTTATCCATTCATCTGTCAATGGACACTTAGGCTGCTTCCATGTCCTGGCTATTGTAAATAGTGCTGCAATGAACATTGTGGTACATGACTCTTTTTGAATTATGGTTTTCTCAGGGTATATGCCCAGTAGTGGGATACTGGGTCATATGGTAGTTCTATTTGTAGTTTTTTTATGAACCTCCATACAGTTCTCCATAGTGGCTGTATCCATTTACATTCCCACCAACAGTGCAGGTGGGTTCCCTTTAGAAGCATATAATTTGAAGACGAGGATCTTCTTTCTTCATACTTCATATTGGGCTTGTCACAGTGCATAGCGTATTGTTCAGGTTATGTGAAAAGTGACTTGAAAATCTTCCTTTGCTCATGACACGTGAGATTCATTAGGCCAATCTATAAAGCATGGATGAGAACCCAAAGGAGAGCTGTTTTTATGTGAGAGTGGTGGGGTAAGAAGTGGATTTTTCAAGTGTTCTTTAGTATTAATAAAGTCTCAACCACTTTTTTAAAATATGAAATATAGTTCAAGCTGTGATAGTGGAACCTTTAAACATCAGGTCAAAATCTCATTTAAAGGATAAGAAAATTAAAGTTAAATAGCTTTTCTCATGATATTTGGCTATTCACTTTCTAGACAGTAGGTCAACAGGTAGGTTTAGAATTGCACCAGATAACTCAGTACACAAACACTTGGTGATTTATAAGAAACAAACAAACAAAAAAAAAAAACAGGAGCAGTATTGTTTAAAAGTCTTTTAAAATAAAGACATTATTTTCTGAGCCTCTTTTTCATAACCGTTCTTCATTCATAAGAAATTTTACTTTACAGTGCATTCCCTGGATAAAGACACAAAGACCCTAAGGTAGAAGGCAAAACTGGCCTTGATTGGCAGCTTAAATCAGCCTCCCCTCACCCTGTTAATTACCTGCTTTTATGCCCAGAACAACCCAGCCCTGGAGCACAGATGTCTTTTTGTTTTGAAACTGGTCCGAGGTGTCACTGGATGCTCCTCCTCTTTTTCTATCACTCTTTCACATGCCCTTCCTTTTGAAAGTCTGGATTTTTTTCCAGTAGTTTTTTTTCTTTAATTCTAGTTCTCAACTTCTAGTTCAGAAGATTGAGTAAATCACATTCCTCAGTCCAAGGCCCATTAAGACTCCCTCTCTTGTTTAATTCATTTGTTATTTATTTTTATCTACACATTCCATTCATTTTCTCCTCCTTGCCATGATCTGCATTTTAATGTATTTTTGTATATGTTTTTACTTGAATGTGTTCTTGCGAAATGTGTATTGTTGTTTGAGGGATTTTTATTTGCATAAATAATATTATTTCTGGGGAAGCACTATTTTTAATACCTACGTATGTTGATGTATGCAGGTCCAACCTCTTGCATTTAATCATGGAGCTTACTGTTATGCAATCATCACATTTCACCCATCACTTTCCCACAAACTAACACCTGGGCTACCTCCAGCTTCCCACTACCAGAAACATGCTGCGGTGAAAATTCTCATACCATAGGGCTGCTTGAGTGGTCTCACAATATGGCAGCTGGCTTCTCCCAGAGTGAGTGATCCAAGAGAAAGCAAAGCAGAAAACATATGTCCTTTTTTATATATATATATAAATTTATTTATTTATTTTTGGCTGCATTGTGTCTTCGTTGCTGTGCGTGGGCTTTCTCTAGTTGCGGCGAGCGGGGGCCACTCTTTGTTGCAGTGCGCGGGCTTCTCATTGTGGTGGCTTCTCTTGTTGTGGAGCACGGGCTCTAGGTGTGTGAGCTTCAGTAGTTGTGGCACATGGACTTCAGTAGTTGTGGCTCCCGGGCTCTAGAGTGCAGGCTCAGTAGTTGTGGCACACAGGCTTAATTTCTCTGTGGCATGTGGGATCTTCCTGGACCAGGGCTCGAACCCATGTGCCCTGCATTGGCAGGCAGATTCTTAACCACTGCGCCACCAGGGAAGTCCCGAAAACATGTCTCTTATGACCTCGCCTTGGAAGTCACAAACCATCATTACACCACTATCCTATTGATTACACCAGTCAGCCCTATTCAGTGTGGATGAAGACTACAGATCTTTTTGACTTACGATGGGGTTATGCCCCGATCAACCCATTGTAAGTTGAAAATATTGTTAAGTTGAAAATGTATTTAATACATCTAACCTACCAAACATCATAGCTTAGCCTAGCTTTCCTTAAATGTGCTCAGAACACTTACATTAGCCTATAGTTGGGCAAAATCAACTAACACAGAGCATTTTATAATAAAGTGTTGAATATCTCATGTAATTTATTGAATACTGTACCAAAAGTGAAAAACTTCTGTATGGTTGTATGGGTACACAATGGTTATAATTGTACCAGTTGTTTACCTTCCTGCTCCCAGGGCAGACCGGGAATTATGGGCATGCCACCACTACCCAGCATCACCAGAGAGTATCATACTGCATATTCCTAGCCTGGGAAAAGATCAGAATTTGAAATTCGAAGTACGGTTTCTACCAAATGTTTATCCCTTCACACCATCGTAAAGTCAAAAAATTTCAAGTCAAACCATCATAAATAAGTCAGGAACCATCTATATACACAGCACAAATACCAGGAGGCGGGATCATTGGGGTCATCATGGAAGCTCCCTACCACAGACATTGGCCATTATACTTTTTTTTCAGACTTCTTGTTCTCCCAGGTAGATATTTCGTTTTGCTCTGTTCTTTTCATGAGTTGATTATTTGTGTGATAACTCTGCTACCTAGAAAATGTACATTACTTTCCTGCACTTGCAAGAATCCCAAAGACTTTTGTGTTCATATTCACACTGGGTTCTATTATAAGAATTGTCAAATGGTTATCAAATGCCGTTCATAAAAAGGAAAATCATAGGGCTTCCCTGGTGGCGCAGTGGTTGAGAATCTGCCTGCCAATGAAGGGGACACGGGTTCGAGCCCTGGTCTGGGAAGATCCCACATGCCGCGGAGCAACTAGGCCCGTGAGCCACAATTACTGAGCCTGTGCATCTGGAGCCTGTGCTCCGCAACAAGAGAGGCCGCGATAGTGAGAGGCCCACGCACCGCGATGAAGAGTGGCCCCCACTTGCCACAACTAGAGAAAGCCCTCGCACAGAAACAAAGACCCAATACAGCCACAAATAAATAAGTAAATAAATTTTTTTAAAAAAGGAAAATCATAATAGATTTACAGCACCCGAAAAAGAACCCATCGTATTCAGGATCCTGAATCTCAAATAAGCAACAGTATTATTTTGTTCACTTAAGCCAACCTCAGCTCTTCTTTCTATTGCTGTAAGTAGTAGGACCTGTTTCACCTGATATAATTTTTTAAAATGTATTTGCAAATAACATGTATATTAATAAGATATCTAACCTTTTTTAGATATAATTTTTTAAAATGTATTTGCAAATAACATGTATATTAATAAGATATCTAACCTTTTTTAGAAGTCAAAAGAGGTATAGGAGGGAGAAGCATCCTCTCTGATGCTTTTATAGGTCAGAGAAAGCTATAACAAATGCAATGTTTGTTGAAAACAGAAAATGGCCATTATAACAACTCTGACATTATACTGCGTGAAACGTTTAAATGTTAAATATTCTTTCTGTTTCTGCTAGTCTGTGACCCTCGAGTTTTTCACACATGAAGACATGGATACACATGAAATAAAAGATTATGGATCATGGATAATAGCAATACAATGGGGAACCAAATGTTCACGTTTCATTAGCAAAAATAGAAAGAGAGAAATTTATCCCTGCCATTTTTTATTTATTGAAGAAAAAATACTGTTCAGCACAAATGCAGCTATTACCATCCAAAGTGCAATACAGATGAGCATTGAGAGTCTGAGGGGAAAACAAAGTCCCTCAGCCTTGAGAGTTTTCCCATCACATAGACCAGAGAAATAAATTATTGAACTGTATCTGAGTTTATATGGTTACCATGATTGAGAGCCTCAGCACAGAAGCAAACTACTTCAATTTATTGTAATTTTTGGCCCTTCATTCCTATGCTATGATAAGCACGTTATGGACCATTAACAGCCTCCTATGGGACACCTGTCTCTGGTGGAGATTATTTGTGTGATAACTCGGCTACTTAGAAGATGTACGTTACCTTCCTGTGCTTGCAAAAATCCCAAGTGGGTGCTCAACCTGTGTCTAACCTGAGACAGACACAAGCCAAGAGACCACCAGTTTATCCCCTTCCCCAATGGCACCCAAACCAGTAAACATCAAGCAAGACCAATCAATTTTTTTTTTTGCCTTGCTTCATCTCTCTGGAGATTTATTTGTACAGTTAGGGATAGAAATTTAGAGGAATAAAAGACAGATAATAACAATTGAACATCCATCATAGGCCAAGCTTCCGATTTTACTGTTGAAGGTAAGACTTGTAGTAAAGAATACATAAGTCAATCAGTGAAAGTGCCCTGAAAATTGTAAAGGGCTGTATAAATATGAAACATGTACCTAGGACCAGAAATAGATTCAGGAGTACTTCAGGATGAGTGCTTTGGGCTCGGAAATTCCAGAGAGCACGCACCAGACTCAAGTAACATAAATTTTTTCTGATAAATGTATCTCCTGTACTTGATAGCAAGGAGTCAGGGCCAGGAAAAAATTTGACCCTCAGATGACATGGGGTGTATATGTGGGTATTGTCTCCATTGACTATGCTGCTGTTTCATTCACCACTTCAGGGCCTTTCTTCATCAGAGCATGCCAGTTATTGACCCGGTAAGCCTTCAAGAGGGCCATATAAGACCACTAAAAGGTCCACCCTTCTCCAAAGAGCTTCAAACATTTCAAAGTAGGATCTCAGAATAGTTGCTCATGGCAGATCAGAGCAGCTGTTATTTTTTCACATTTTATGGAGCAGAGAACTGAGAGATTAAGTGATCTGGATAAGATCTAAATAATGGGTAGAGAGAAAGGAACAGACTCTCTCCCTCGCCCAAGGCGTTTAGAGCTGACTGAGTTAAGCCCCACCTCCCCACAAGTTTGAGGGAATGAACCAGCTGAAGCAGTCCATACCTGTTCTGTGCTTCCTCTCACCCTCCCACGCTATCAGGCTACTAATAACATTAACTGCAGCCCAGGATAAAATGCTTCATTGACCTTTCCTGACCTTCTCCATTCCATTTCCAAAAATCTTAATGATCGGTTTGATTCTTGACCCTTTTTTTCTTTTTAGTTTAAAAAACTGAAAATCACTCAGACCATATCTATGAGTCATAGTAGGGGTGACTAAGGTGGAGTGAACATGAATTTCACAAGCATTGGAATAGAGGTCAAGATACTGAGAGGTCAGGATGTTAGAAGAGCTACCCAGCTGGACAATGAGATCACCTTAGTTAACAGTAAAAAACACATGAAAAATCTCATCTAGGTTGTTTGAGTGGGAATGACTAAAGGATTGATTGATGACAGGTAGAGAGTGATGAAATAGAGCTAGTGGGAAGCAGCCACATAGCACAGGGAGATCAGCTCGGTGCTTTGTGACCACCTAGAGGGGTGGCATAGGGAGGGTGGGAGGGAGACACAAGAGGGAGGATATATGGGGATATATGTATATATATAGCTGATTCACTTTGTTATAAAGCAGAAACTAACACACCATTGTAAAGCAATTATACTCCAATAAAGATGTTAAAACATAAATTAGGGCATATCACCATGGTCAGTTTTAGAATACATCCATCACCTCAAAACAAAAACCTGTATCTTTCAGCTATCACCTCTCAAACATGCCCACCCCCACCTCACTCGTAGGCACCACTAGTTTATTTTCTATATCGATAGATGTGCCTTTTCTGGATATTTCATATAAAGGGAATCATATAATATGTGATTTTTATAACTGACTCTTTTTAGCATAATGTTTTCAAGGTTCATTATGTTGTAGCATGTATCAGAACTTAATTCGTTTTTATGGCTGAATAATATTCCTTTGGATGGAAATACCAAATTTTGTTCATCCATTCATCAGTTGATGGACATTTGGATTGTTTACATCTTTTAGTTATTATTAATAAGGCTACTATAAACATTTGTCTAGAAGTTTTGATGTGGACATGTTTCCATTTCTCTTAGGTTCATACCTAGAAGTGAAATTGCTGGGTCATATGGTAACGTTTTCACTTTTGGGGGAACTGCCAGACTGTTTTTCAAAGTGGTTGCACCATTTCACATTCCCATCACTATGTATGAGGGTTCAATATCCTCACCAACATTTGTTATTATCTGATATTTTTATTATAGTCATCCTAGTGGGTATGAAGTAGCATCTCATTGGAGTTTTCGTTTACATTGTCCTGATGGCTAATGATGTAAAGAATATTTTCACATGCTCTTTGGCCATTTGCATATCTTCTTTGGAGAAATGTCTACTCAGATCCTTTGCCCATTTTTTATTGGTTTGTCTTTTTGTTACTGAGTTATAAGAACTCGCTACATATTTTATACAGAAGTTCTTGGTAGATATATCATTTGCAAGTGTTTTCTCTTATTCTGTGGCTTGTCTTTTCATTTTCTTCATAGTGTCCTTTGTAGTACAGAACTTTCTTTTTTTTTAACATCTTTATTGGAGTATAATTGCTTTACAGTGTTGTGTTAGTTTCTGCTGTATAACAAAGTGAATCAGCTGTACATATACGTATATCCCCATAACCCCTCCCTCTTGCATCTCCCTCCTCCCCTCCTTATCCCACCTCTGTAGGTGGTCACAAAGCACCAAGCTGATCTCCCTGTGCCATGCAGCTGCTTCCCACTAGCTATTTTACATTTGGAAGTGTATATATGTCAGTGCTACTTTCTCACTTCATCCCAGTTTACCCTTCCCCCTCCCTGTGTCCTCAAGTCCATTCTCTACGTCTGTGTCTTTACTCCTGTCCTGTCTCTAGTTTCATCATAACCAATTTTTTTTAGATTCCATATATATGTGTTAGCATACGGTATTTGTATTCCTTTTTCTGACTTACTTCACTCTGTATGACAGTCTCTAGGTCCATCCACCTCACTACAAATAATTCAGTTTCGTTTCCTTTTATGACTGAGTAATATTCCATTGTATATATCTGCCACATCTTCTTTATCCATTCATCTGTTGATGGACACTTAGGTTGCTTCCATGTCCTGGCTATTGTAAATAGTGCTGCAGTGAACATTATGGTACATGACTCTTTTTGAATTATGCTTTTCTCAGGGTATATGCCCAGTTTTGGGATAGCTGGGTCATATGGTAGTTCTATTTTTAGTTTTTTAAGGAACCTCCATACAGTTCTCCATAGTGGCTGTATCAATGTACATTTACACCAACAGTGCAAGAGGGTTCCCTTTTCTTCACACCCTCTCCAGCATTTATTGTTTGTAGATTTTTTGATGATGGCCATTCTGACTGATGTGAGGTGTTACCTCATTGTAGTTCTGATTTGCATTTCTCTAATGATCAGTGATGTTGAGCATCTTTTCATGTGTTTGTTGGCACTCTGTATATCTTCTTTGGAGAAATGTCTATTTAGGTCTTCTGTCCATTTTTGGATTGGGTTATTTGTTTTTTTGATATTGAGCTGCATGAGCTGCTTGTATATTTTGGCAATTAATCCTTTGTCAGTTGCTTTGTTTGCAAATATTTTCTCCCATTCTGAGGGTTGTCTTTTCGTCTTGTTTATGGTTTCCTTTTCTGTGCAAAAGCTTTTAAGTTTCATTAGGTCCTATTTGTTTATTTTTGTTTTATTTCCATTTCTCTAGGAGGTGGGTCAAAAAAGGATCTTGCTGTGATTTATGTCATAGAGTGTTCTGCCTGTGTTTTCCTCTAAGAGTTTTATAGTGTCTGGCCTTACATTTGGGTCTTTAATCCATTTTGAGTTTATTTTTTTGTGTATGGTGTTAGGAAGTGTTCTAATTTCATTCTTTAACATGTAGCTGTCCAGTTTTCCCAGCACCAATTATAGGAGAGGCTGTCTTTTCTCCACTGTACACTCTTGCCTCCTTTATCAAAGAAAAGGTGACCATATCTGCGTGGGTTTATCTCTGGGCTATCTATCCTGTTCCATTGATCTATATTTCTGTTTTTGTGTCAGTACCATACTGTCTTGATTACTGTAGCTTTGTAGTACAGTCTGAGGTCAGGGAGCCTGATTCCTCCAGTTCTGTTTTTCTTTCTCAAGATTGCTTTGGCTATTCGGGGTCTTTTGTGTTTCCATACAAATTTTGAAATTTTTTGTTCTAGTTCTGTGAAAAATGCCATTGGCAGTTTGATAAGGATTGCACTGAATCTGTAGATTGCTTTGGGTAGTATAGTCATTTTCACAATGTTGATTCTTCCAATCCAAGAACATAGAATGTCTTTCCATCTGTTTGTATCATCTTTAATTTCTTTCATCAGTGTCTTATAGTTTTCTACGTACAGGTCTTTTGTCTCCTTAGGTAGGTTTATTCCTAGGTATTTTATTCTTTTTGTTGCAATGGTAAATGGGAGTGTTTCCTTAATTTCTCTTTCAGATTTTTCATCATTAGTGTATAGGAATGCAAGAGATTTCTGTGCATTAATTTTGTATCCTGCTACTGCTACTCCTTCCCCTCCCCCAGCCGCCCCTCAGGGGCACCAGTCCCGTCCCACCTCCAGTTCTCCTCCCCCTTCACTCCCCCCATGCCCCACATCCTACCTGGTCGCTGGGGGTTCCTCCCGTCCCCTTAGGTGTCCATGGTCCCCCACCAGTGCCTGGTAGGTGCCCTAGTTGTGAGGAGACGCGAATTCCACATCCTCCTAGTATGCCATCTTGACTCCACCCCCAGAACATTTAATTTTGATGAAGTCCAATTTATCTTTTTGTTGCTTGTGTTTTGGTGACATATCTTAGAATCTATTGCTAAATCCAAGTTCACAAAGATTTACCCTGATGTTTTTTCTAAGAGTTTTATGATTTTGACTTTTACATTTAGGTCTTTGATCAATTTACAGTTAATTTTTGTATATGGTGTGAAGTAAGAGTTCAGCTTCATTCTTTTGTATGTGACTATCCTGTTGTTTCAGCAGCAGTTATTGAAAAGACTAGTCTTTCCCCATTGAATAGTTTTCACACCCATGTTGAAAATTAGTTACCATAGATACATGGGTTTATTTATGGACTTTCAATTTTATTTTGTTAATATATGTCTATCCTTATGTCAATACCACAGTCTTGATTACGGTTGCTTTGTAGTAAGTTTTGAAATTGCGAAGTGTGCATTCTCCAATTTGTTCTGGTTTTCCAAGATTGTATTGGCTCTTCAGGGTCCCTTATGTTTCCATACGGATTTTAGTATCAGCTTGTCAATTTCTTGCAAAGTACCAGCTGGTATTCTGATACAGATTGCACTGAATCTATAGATCAATTTGGAGAGTATTGCCATCTTAACAATATTATGTCTTCAATCCATGAACAAGGGACTTCTAAATCTGTTTATTTAGATGATCTTTAATTTCTTTCAGCAGTGTTGTAGTTTTCAGAGCTTCAGTTTTGTACTTCTTTGGTTAAATTTAACAGTGAATACTTCTTTAGAATAAGTATTTCTCATGCATATTTATTCTCAAGTATGGACATACTTACACTAAAAAATTATACCTTGTTTATGTGAAATTCAAATTTAACTGATAATTCTCTCTTTTATTTGGCAATCCTACCTTAAAAGTGACCAAAACATAGAGTGAAGCATATGAGCCTACTGCTGTGAAGGGCATCTGAGTATCCAGAGACTAGAAGAGAAACAAAGAGAACTAGGTCTATATAAAAGCAAATATTTAGCTCATAGGAGGTTATAATAGTTAATTAGCATAATCTATTTTGTCCCTAGAAGTTGTTCTGCTTTAAACTTTACTCTGAAATATCATGTTGCTTTGAAGAAGAAAGTAAACATTTTGAAAATAAGTGCCATTAACCTGACCTTAAAAAAATATTTTACTATCAAGCTTCAAGATAGTAAACCCTGAGCTATGTCTGTTACTCTCAGCAAAGTCATCTCTATTCTCCCAAGAGCAGAAACTTTCAGTGCCCATGAAGCCTATGTGATATGGGTGTGATGTAGCGATATAGTTACACCCTTGAGCTCTTACTGGAATTGTTTCACGTTTGAGAAATTATTTTTTCAGTCTGATACCTAAAGAAATAACTCTTTATGTCAAAATTCTGATCTGAGCTTTACCAAAATTAGCATGACAGTGGAAGAGACAACAGCCAGCAAACATGGAATAGTGATGGTCAGAGAAAGAAAATATTCAAAGAGTACTTATAGGAGAGAGAATGCATTTTTGGAGTAACAAGTGGTTTAACAGCAGGAACTTTTACAGAGTAGATTGGAGAAAGTAAAACCAGTCTAGAATCAAATTATAAAAACACTATCTAAAGTAAACTTGAGGGACTCCCCTGGTGACTCATTGGTCGACTCCACGCTCCCAGTGCCGGGGGCCTGGGTTCGATCCCAGGTCAGGGAACTAGATCCCACATGCATGCCACAACTAAGAGTTTGCGTGCCACAACTAAGGAGCTCATGTGCCACAACTAAGGAGCCTGCCTGCCACAACTAAGACCTGGCACAACCAAATAATAAATAAATAAATAATTTTAAAATATCAAAAAAAATAATAAACCTGAAATATCTGGAGATACAAAGTCTATGATTAATAAGGGCCCTGATACAAAGATACAACATCCCAGGCAGATTAGCCTGGGCCAAGGATATCATGAGACTCACAGAAATAAATCTGTATCCTAGGCAATGTTCTTTAACAAGGAATAAACTGGTCCCTCAACAGAGATGATTTTCTAAGTCACATTTACTTAAGATTCTTACTAGATCTTTAGAAAAGGAACATTGCGTATGGTGTAAGCTCCCTATGCGTCGTATACATATTCAGATAATTGAGCCTGTGTTGACGTTACAGAGGAATTTAATTATTCATCTATTTAGCTTACATGTATGGAAGGGCATGTCCAAGAACAAGAGATGGATACCTGGTTGGGGCCACATCAGGAAACACTAGGCAGGTAGCAGTTTCTTTTCCATGAGACTCCAGACATTTTGCAGGCTGACATCTTAGCCAGGTTAAGCCCTGTCCTGGTGTGCTTCAGGCTAAACAGAGTAAAATCTTACTGTCAGAACATTGGAGCCATCAACCATGCAAGAGCCCATGGTCTTTTTTCTGAGCTTAAAGAACAGGCATGACTTCTTGTGTGCCTGTTTGCTAACACATGCTTCTATGTGTGGGAGAATCCCATCTGACATTCCTTTAGCTGAAACATACTACCCAGTAGGAATGTTGTAAAGGAGACCTATAGCTCTCACAGACCTCCAATCATGGGAGGCTACCACTACCCACGACCATAGAATCTAATGTACATGAAAGGACAAATTGACTTAAGGTTATACACGACATTGATTTTAAAAATATGTTTTCCTCTAACCTATTATTGAGGAATAGGCTAAAGTGGGCTTTTCCAGGGGTGACGATGATGCGAAGATGTGAACAACAAGGTGTTATGAATTCAGATTCTGAGATCCCAGTAAACATACATAACTGGCGTAAGGTTACTGCTCAGCCTTCTTGTGTTTTATTTTTCTAAATCAAACTAAAACCATTTCCAAATCTTGACTCGCCAATGTGCTGAGAGGTCCTATATTAGTCATTAGTAAGAAGATTCCCTCCCTCCATCTAAGGTCACTTAAGAAACTCAAGAAGCTCAGACAGTCCAGAAAACTTGGGGACAGGCCCTCAGTCTTAAGGACTCTGTAGCCACTAATGTTATGTGCATTTTGCAGCCTTTCTGTTCCGCTAGAGATGGGTGACTATTGGCCTTTCTTCCAAACCTGGGCAAGAGAATTTTTGATGTGTCTCCCAATGCCATGGCAGTGGATTGTTACAGTAATGACCCCTGATGAATCACATCTCCCTGTATCTATGCCCTTGAGTTCCCTCCCATGTTGACTCAAGCTTTTGCCACATGACTTGCTTTGGCCATTGGAACATGATGCAAGCTTGAAGAGTGCTCGCACCCTGGGGCTTATGCGCTCTTGCTACTGTGGGACCACCATGTGAAGAAGCCCAGGTCATTCCGCTGGAGGATGAGACGACCTGGAACCAAGTCAAGCTGTCCCAGCCGACACCTCCTAGACGCGTGTACTCCCAGTCAACCTGCCAGTTGTCTGCAGTCACGTGAGTGACCTCAGGTGCGACCAACAGAACTGCCCGACTGAACCCAGCCCAAATTCCTGACCCCTAGATTATTCATGAGGAAATTAAATTTAAAAACTGTTTTTATTAAAGCCACTATTTTTTGAGATGGTCTGTACGGCAGGTGGTTTATCAGATGGCCCTCTGATTCCAATCTCCGGCATTTATATCCTGCATAATCCCCCCACCTTGTGTGTGGAGGGGACCCTCGACTTGCTTCTAGCCAGTAGAATATGGCAAAGGGGAGGGGATTTTGCAGATGTAATTAAGGTCAGTTGATTTTGAGTTAATCAAAAGGGAGGTTATCCTGGGTGACCCTGACTTAATTAAGTGAAAGTCCTTAAGAGAGGGACTGAGTCCTCTCGAGGCCAGAGACTCTTTCTCTATTGGCTTTAAAAAAGCAAGTCATCATGATTCCTATAGATGCAAGGCAATGAATTCTGCCACAACCTGGATGAATTTGGAAGCAGGCTTTTCCCCATTCAAACCTCCATGTAAAAATACAGCCCGGCTGACACCTTGATTACAGCCTTGTACTACCGTGAGCAGAGGACCAGCTAAGCCGTACCCAGACTACTGACCCAAAGAAATTGTGAGATAATAACTGTGTGTTGCTTTAAGCCGCTAAATTTGGTAATCTGTTATGTAGCAATAGAAAACTAATACAGCTTGTTACTCAGCAATATAGAACCTATACAGCCTCATTACCAGGTATTCAGTCCCTTTGTACCCATAGGTTGACCCTTTGAAAGTTCTGTCACCTTCTAGTGCATAAATCCAACGACTGCCCCAGTATTAGTGCTGGAAGTCCTGGGTCCCAGGAAACCCCTCAGTCCAAAGCAAACCAGGATGGTTAGACACCCTAATACATGGTAGGTCACCATCACGTGTAGACTGGCCACCCATGTCTTTCCTCTCAAGGGAAGATATAGCTCTTTCTATAGGGTTTGTGGCCCACCTCCTTTTTAGCTTCCATCTTCAACTCTTGGCGAGCCATGGACTTAATCCCCTTTATTGAGCCAGAAAGCTGTTATTCCCACAGAGGTGGGAAGTGGCGTAAATAGAGTTATATGTAAGGAGCTCAGGCATTTTTTTTCGCAGGCTCAGTAATTGTGGCTCACGGGCCCAGTTGCTCCGCAGCATGTGGGATCCTCCCAGACAAGGGTTCGAACCTGTGTCCCCTGCATTAGCAGGCAGATTCTCAACCACTGTGCCACCAGGGAAGCCCGAGCTCAGGCATTTTGAAGCACAAAAATTCCTGGTTGGGAGTGGAAGAAAGAACTTTATCTGGCATGTTGAAAGCAGCTAAAAAGCTGGAACTAGGTAATTTTTTTTCCATTTCTTTCTTCATAACTCATCTTGTTCAAACAGAATAAGAATTTGAGTAAGAAAGCCAGTGTGAACTGAGATGGGCTCTCGTTGCTACTCATGATTGGCAGGCTGAGACCAGACAGCTTCTCTCTTCTGATTCTCATTGAGCTTGGCTCCAAACTAGCTTGGAACCCTAGCTGGGCAAAGCTAGCAGAACTTACCAAAACCCCTCCAGCCTTGCAGAAGGGTCCCGAGCATCTCTTCAGGCTCTGGTCCTCCCCGCTGTCCGTTGCACTCTTGTTCTGACAATATTGCCTCTCATTGGTTTTAGCGTCTTTCTGTCCAGTCCTTTTGCATAGGTGCTTAGGATTGGTCCTTACTAATTCCTCTGCTGTCCACCAGCCAACCCGAACCTCATACCCAACCCCGGCTTCCAGAACGCCAGCCTGGACTCTGAGCCCTACACCCACCATTTATCCAAGATGGAGTGTTAAGACATATGGGATAGCATAATGCTGGCCTCACAAGCAATTAGGAATGTTTGAAGCTCCAACCTAGACCTGGCCCCAAGCTTTGTCTCAATTTCTGTGTCCAATCAGCTAAATTGGGGATTTCCTGGGCTGCCTGTATGGCTCCGACACCCTCTCCCATTTCACATTAAGCCAAAGCCTCTGACAGCTCTTGGGGGTACGCCAGGGTTCTTCTACAAGGCTGACAAATAAGAATTCATGCTGCACAAAATCCAGCTAGATTCATAAAGAGAGGACTTCCAGGGGAAAAACAGGAAACTGACAAGGGTTCTTATCCCCAGTTCTCTGGAGAGGGAGGGTGTGAAAAGATAAGAAGCTCCCTTCAGAGTGGGCTGCATGAAGTAGAATTAATTATCTAAAAAAAATATGAGCGCACTTCTTCCCCAATCCCCGTCCTATATAAATCTACACAGAAATTGTTCTGTTTGTTCTCAAATGGTCCATCAATTTTAGATATAGGACGTGTTCAGGTTTCTGTAGAAAATTTAACTTTTTGTTATCCTTACAAGGGTACTTGTGAAGATGAAGATCTGACAGTCTGTAGATGAATATTTTCTCAGTCTCTCTTTCACCTAAACCTATAAAATAGTCATCTGTATCAGTAACCTATTGTCACAATAATGCTGCATGACAGCTTCAGAATCCAGGAGCTTTAAACAGCGAACACTTACTCTTGTTTGCGCACCTGTGGGCTGGCTGAGGGTGGGCTGGTCTAGGTTGAGCATACATCCACATCTGCTTCATGGATCTGTGCTCCTCCACAGACCACTGGGTTGGCCATTTTCCTCTCATGACAATGGCAGAAGCACATGACGAAAGCACAACTGAAAACACAAATGCCTACTAAGGATTAACCTGGAACTGGCACATGGTCACTTTGCCCACATTCCATTGGCCACAGCAAGCCACATGCTCAAACACAACACCCACACTTCTAGTGGGAGCAACTGTAAAGTCACAGGGCAAGGGGTGTGGCTACAAGGCTACAAAAATCAGAGCCAATAAGTCAATGCACCAGAACATCTAACAGGACGCTGTTTCCTATGCTTACAGTATCTCTCACCAAGTCAATCCCATCTGGTTTTCCCCTAAGAATACCAATAGCACTCTGAACACATTTGAATTTCTTTCTTTGCCTGACAAAGTGCAGTCTTGCAAAGTGCAGTCTGAGGAGTCTTTTGCTCCTCAGATTCCGGCTTTCCTCAACAGTAAGATTTCTGGAACTCAGTCACTTCCAACTCTTAAATGTATCACTTGGGTGAGTATGAAGGTGGGTACCGCTCATGGAAGACTCATCTGCCCGGCCCCAAATAAAATAAGAGCTTCCAACTTTTCTTGGGGGAAAATTTCCTGATTTAAATACTTCTGAATATGTTGTTTTGTCACTTTAAAGATTGTGGTTCTGTTGAGTTTTTGATGTATTTTCCTGCGTCAGGATATGTATTTCATTCCTTTTTTTCCCAGAGACTTAATATGGTTCTGGACATGTTTTCCTGACTACAAATCAGGTGCACAGGCTGACAAGGAGAGGGACAACAGGAAGGACTGTTTAAAGCTAGCAGTTACTGCATTTGACATATTGCCTATTATTGATAATTTGTATTCTTCATATTTCCCCTCACAGGGTATTAAATTTTGATTAAACCCAAGGACCTCTGACTGTCTTCCATAAATAGGGAAAACTCTAGAATCCTAGGCAACGTTTTTATATGCAAAATGAGTGCTAACTTATCATGCTAATTGTTCTGATGGCTATCCCCCCGAAGTCCCAACTGCTCCCTTCAAATTTGCACTAAATCTTCCTACCAGCCTATGGCATTCTGGGTGATAAGCAGTATATTTTTTATGAGGTTCCACTTCCACAAACTGTGGAAGGAAATCACCTTGGAAGGAAATTTCTACCTCTGTTTGCCAGGATCTCGAGCCAGTAACATCCAATGAAAAAATGTAAGAGGGTCTCAGGAATCAACAGAGGTCAACGTCACTGTTTCTGGGTATCTAGGGCACGATCCGATCCTATAAAAATAAAATCAGAACTCACTGTGTGCCAGGCCCTATGCTAAGTGCTTTGCATATACCACATTAGTGAGTCCTCACGACAGCCCTGTAAGGTAGGTGCCATTGCCTCTCAGCATACTGATGAGCAAATTGACCAGCCAAGTCCTTGTATATGTTGACAGAGCCTGTATTTGGACCCAGATGCATCTGACTCCATAGCTTATCTTTAAATTTTAAAAGGGCTCCTTTGCTACTCTCTTCACAATGAGGGGGGATTATAATGGGACCCACGACCTCAGATGTGTTACCAAAATCTACATCTGCTACATATTGTATTGACCCAAGAAGAAGAGATTCTTTAAGAACTATATTTAATTCCTTCTAATCCGTCAAAGCAAATCTTGAATTATCTCCCCGTATTTCTTCTGTGTTTCTGCAAGCATGTCGTTCCAAGAGCCCCCTCGGTTCTTGGATATACATATTGAACCCAGGACTCAGATGCCTTCCCTTTAGGCATCTCCAGATTGTTTATCCTAATTTTTCTCCCCAATACACAAAATGTATATAATTGTTCTCCTTCTACACATTTTATTCACTGCCCTGTTTAGTAATGAAGGTTTCTTGCTTAAAAAGATGACTTTCATGCGAATATTCATAGCAGCCTTATTCATAATAGCAAAAAATTGGAAACAACCCAAATGTCCATCAGCTGGTGAATAGACAAATAAAATGTGGTCTTTCAATACAATGGAACACTACTTAGCAATAAGAAGACAAGAAATACTGATAAATGCTACATCATGGGTAAACCTCAAAAACATTATACTCGGGGCTTCCCTGGTGGCGCAGTGGTTGAGAATCTGCCTGCCAGTGCAGGGGACACGGGTTCGAGCCCTGGTCTGGGAGGATCCCACATGCCGCGGAGCAACTAGGCCCGTGAGCCACAACTACTGAGCCTGCGCGTCTGGAGCCTGTGCTCCGCAACAAGAGAGGCCGCGATAGTGAGAGGCCCGCGCACCGCGATGAAGAGTGGCCCCCGCTTGCCACGACTAGAGAAAGCCCTCGCACAGAAACGAAGACCCAACACAGCAAAAATAAATTAATTAATTAACTCCTACCCGCAACATCTTAAACAAAACAAAACAAAACAAAACAAACATTATACTAAGTGAAAGAAGCCAGCCACAAAAGAGCACGTGTTGTATGATTCCATTTACATGGAATGCGCAGAAAAGGGAAATCTGTGGAGACAGAAAACAAATTGGTGACTGTTTGAGGCTAGGGGGTGGGAAGGGGGATTAAGTGTAAAAGAGGTACAAGGGATCTTGTAGTGATAAAAATGTTCTGAAACTGCATTATGGTGATGGCTGCACAACTCAGTACATTTACTAAATATTCATGAATTGTATATTTAAAATCAGTTAGTTTTACCATATGTAAATTATACTTGAATAAAGTTGTTTAAAAAATAATCGATTCATGGAGAATATTTGCAGTTTTATAAAAAATTGGTCAAACTCTTCGCACAGTAAGCTCCTGAGAGGTGAATTTCTTCATCAGTACAATGAAGATAGAAATTTCTAACTCAAAGATAATTACCTGAATATCAAATGAGATATTAAAATGAAAGCGCTTTGAAAACTGAAAAATGTTAATAAAGATTCCTTCGACTTAGCAGTGGATGGAAATTATTTCATTCTCTCCTCTAGGTGGTGCTAGAATCTAAAAATGAGCATGCCACTGGTAAAAGCAGCTGCTTTACACAAAATTACCTTGCCCTATGACGTTACATTCCTAAAGGGAGTTTACAGTCCAACTGTCCTCAGTCCAGAGCCTTCTCGTGAATTAATCTCAGGATAATAGACATCCAACTTCAGTGCCAGCCTTCTAGCCTCTCACAAATTGTCAACTGCACATTCCATATTGTATGGTCCCCTCTTTGTCCTGGGGAATTATCCCTCAGATTAAACCACATTCGTCTTCCATTTCTCTCCATCTTCATGGAAACTTTAGTTTCCAACATATTGATAATTGCATACTTCTCTTCCATTGCAGTTTCAATACTCTCAATCGCTTTTAGTGTTTAGTTTAATTGGGAACGATGGTCAATTCATCAAACCATTTGTAAAATGTCTCAAAAATAAACCCAAGCCTAGCAAATGTGGCCACATCCATGAAGAAACGCCACAGAAGGGCGCCTTCCTGCTGGCGCCATGTGTTGGTAGAAGGAACAGCTGATGTGCTGTTACTTTGCTGTGTGCCATGTAGCTTTAGACATACGAAAATTAATGCTTCGAAAGGTGTAAGATGAGCTTCTGTCTCATGTTCAGGACTTTGATCTGAGGGCAGCCCCCTATCTCCCTTTCTCGCTTTCAAAAGAAAAAGAAGGGTTTTTAGATTATTGTTTTGCTCTTCATCTGATGGCTTCTAAAAGCATTTGGTTCAAGTAGGAGAGCCAAGAGCCCAGGGTGCAAGGCACATGGGCCCCGCTGTGCAACAAGGACACTCAGGGCCATTATCTGAGGCCCCGAGCTCCTGCAGGACCACTTAACTCAGTTCCAAAGGGCGCCCAGAGCTGGTCTTTCGAGAGAGCATGAAAGCTGAAGATTGTGCCCCATGATGTGTCTTGCAAAAGGGAGAATACAGAAGCAGCACGAGAACATTCGCACAGGAGTTGTGCAAACAGACAGCTCATTATTGAGAATTCTTTGCTGGTGAAAATGCTTTCCAGCAAGGGGAAGGGTTTGAAAAACAGCTCTTGCCTCCTGAAGCCTGCTCTTGGGTGGAAACAAACCAGCTTTGAAAACACAATACCATAAAAGCTTTAAAAATTGGTATTTAAAGAGCATGGAAATAGCCTATGAGAAATTAATGTGAAATCAATTCAGGCACACAATTTACATCTGCTGCATTACCCAGAATGGCTCTCTTCTATAACTGGAAATCTATGGACCTAAATCTGGGATGACTGGAAGGAGTTTTATGTCTTCTGAGATGTAGCTGCACAGTCTGTCACCAGGAGGGAAAATCTGTAACCCTTTAGGGCCAGCAGAAGCTGGGGCCCTATTGTTAGAAAACACACATTTAAAATCAATGCCCAACGAAGTAAGTGCTGTTCACAGGTCTAGGCCTTTAAACCTGGCCCTCTGCCCAAACGGGCAGTCTTTCCACACCTAGGAGGCTGTGTCTTTCCTAAATATAGTTCCTAGCAAACAATGAGCTGCTCGTGCTTTGAAGGTTGACAGTGACTGCCCGGAAGAGACACAGCCAAGCTCATTGCTGTGCTGGGGCTGGGAACCCGGCTTCTCATGGGATCGGTGAGCAAACCCATGGTCTGCTATGGGCCTTCCTCGTGAAGTTTTCCCATCCCCACCCCTTGTCATGATGTTGATTTTTTAGTTCATCAAAACCATTGTGAGTTAATTATGCACAAAGCACCTTTAAATTTCCAAGTTTGGAAATTACTTATAATCAAAGAGACGGAGAGGGAACATCAGAGGAGTGGGAAGCGAATGGGAAAAGGATGGTCTTGGGAAGTCACTGGAGTTTCAAGAAAGGGAAGTTTCAAGGAAGAGAAAGCTGGTAAGAGTGTCAAATGCCACAGAGAAGATGGGCAAGATAAGCACTCTCCACGCCCATGAGGCCGGACCTTTAGGAGGGCACAGTTCACCTGGGGGAGCATTTCACGACATGGGAGGGGAAGCCAAAGGTTGAGTGGATAAAGATGAACAGACAGTAGGTGTTGGCCCTGTGGCCTCCTCCTGTGAAGAGAAGTGGGAGGAGTTTGCCATTAAATAGGAAAGAGATGTTTTTCACATGGCAAGGACTTTTAGACATGGCATGCCTCTATCCAGTGCTGAAATCACAGCCTAGGAACTCTGATCTTGCCATCCTTTGAATGGCTCATGGTAGGGTTTCAATAAATATTTGTGGAAGGAAGCAAAGCTGCACTCTCAGAACTGCCTATTTGCAGGTTGTTGAAAGCAGAACTTTAAAAAAAAATCGTATTGAAAGATTTCCACTCCTTTATCTTTTAAGATTTTGCCCTTCTTAATTGTGTGACCTTGGACAAGTAACTTGACTTCTCTAGCCCTCAATTTCCTCAGGTATAAAAGTGCATGGCTCCTGTGTAAGAGCGCACAGCTCAGAGTAAGGAGATTATGCTTTCTCCTTCTCATTATTATTATTCTCTTCATAACTGTTTACCATCCTGGAAGCAATGGGAGGCGTGTGACATCTGAACTCACAGAATATTTCTGCCTGAGGGGAAAGGTTTGAAAAGCAGCTCTTGCCTCCTGAAGCCCTCCCTGGGTGGAAACAGAATTGCTTTTAAAATGCAATACCGTAGAAGCTCTTTTAAAAAATACTAATACAATTCCAAAAACGTTCTTAAGAAATTGAAAAAGTCAACACCAAGAATAAATCCTAATATAAACTACAGACTTTGGGTGATTATGACGTGTCCATGTAGGTTCATCAGTTATAACCAATATCCCTCTCTGGTGGGAGCATTAATAATTTGTGGGGACAGGGGGTCTCTGGAAAATCTTTGTACCTTCTGCTCAAGTTTGCTGTGAACGTAAAACTTCTGTAAAAATATAGTCTTTTCTAAAAATTGAAGTATAGTTGATTTATAATGTTGTGTTAGTTTCAGGTATACAGCAAAGTGATTCAGTTTTTTATATATATATATATATATATATATATATATATATATATATATATATATATTCTTTTTCAGAGTCTTTTCCATCATAGGTTATTATAAGATGTTGAATAGAGTTTCCTGTGCTGTGCAGTAGGTCCTTGTTTTTTATCCATCTTATATACAGTAGTGTGTATCTGTTCATCCCAAACTCCTAATTTGGGATTAACAGATCCCCCTTTCCCTTTTGGTAACTAGAAGTTTGTTTTCTATGTCTGTGCATCTATCTCTGTTTTGTAAATAAGTTCATTTGTATCATTTTTTTAAATTCCACATATAAGTGATATCATAGGGTATTTGTCTTTCTCTGTCTGACTTCCTTCATTTAGTATGCTAATCTGTAGGTCCATCCACATTGCTGCAAATGACTTTATTTCATTCTTTTTTATGTCTAAAAAAATAATCTTTAAAGAGGTCTGAAGCAATTCTCTAATCGTGTTTGTAAAAGAAAGGAACCACTGCATCATGCCAGGACGATGGCAGGGCAGATGCGCCAGGGCAGCTGTGGCTCTGGGTGGTTGGGGAAGGGGAGGTAGCCTCTGTGTTCTGTGAAAGGCAGCCAGAGGAAGGGAGTAGGATGGGTACAAGCCCAAGACTGGACTCTGACAGCACCTCGTGAGCTAAATTCTGTAGATCTTCCTGCGTAGCTAGGGTACAGGTGAACGCCTGGGGTAAGCCTCCAGGTTGGACTCAGGTTACAGGGAGTGCCCAGTACTCTTGCCCATGACTGTAATGAGGTGAACTGTGGGGTTTTCTAGACAACATCCTAAAATGGAACAGAGTAGCAGTCTTATAGAAGAATTCTGTCGATGGCAGAGGCAGGGGTGCTAAGAAGTGACGGCCCTGCCTTGGTAATCAAGCAGGCCTGTTTTGAAATCTTGGCCTCATCACATGGTTGACTGACTTTAGGCAAGTTACCTAACTTCTGACCTTCAGCTCCTCATATGTCGAGTGGGGATAATAATAGGACCCGATTCAGAGGGCTGATGTCAGGCTATGGGGAGATAGTGTGAATATAAGGCACTTTACAGTACTTAGTGAACAATGGCCAATTTTTTTTTTTTAAATCAGTGAATCTAACTCTTACCACCCTCTGCTTTTGTCCTTCATGGAAAACAAACAAACAAACACATTTCTACATGTTACTTCCAATTCCTGTTGTTTCATTAGCTTTGAGGGAAGATTTCCTAGTGCAGATTTCCTTCCTTGTTCCTACAAAGATCCAGGATTGAATTGGGGAGGGGTTAGTGATAAAAGTGTTTTTCTTCTTTCTAAAGGTCAGAACCTAAGTTCATGTTTTCATACTGGTTTCTCTCTGACTCATCCTCGTGCCTAAAGCAAACTGTATATTTCCTGTCTCATTTTCTTTGCCAGAAAAATGGACTTTAATCTTTCCTCTCCCTGCCTTTCAGTACAACCTTGCCATTTGGGGACATTCTGTAAAGTGCACTTGAATGTTTTGTTTCCAGTTTCCTCTTCCAGGAGATGTTTTAGATTCCTTTCCAGCAATAAGAAATGGGGGAAGTATTTCTCCAGTGGTGTCATAGAGAACAATACCAGAGAGCTGTTGTTCTCACCTTGGGGTGATTTTGCACCCAAGAGACATTTATCATTGTCTGAACACATTTTTTGGTTGTCACAGCTGGGGGCCCCAGATCCTACTGGATTCCATGGGTGGAGGCCATGGATGCTGCTAAACGTCCTACAATGCACAGGACAGCACCTCCACAACAAAGAATCATCTGGCCCAAATGCCAACAGTACCTTAGTTAACAAACCCTGATATAAAGAGTCTTGATATGTTAACTTTTCTCATTTACTTTTTCTTTTTACATGTTTGTCCTTGGTCTCAGTTTTCTTTATCCCCCCCAATCCAACTTCTTTCCCTCTCTCCTTTTTCCCTCTTACCACTAAGTCTTTTTTCATTCTCCCTTTCTATCTTCTTCCCTAACATCATTTAGTGTTTGATGACCCTCCAAAGTTCCTAGTCCTTGAAAAATATTCATGAATTTGCTTTTCCAGCTTGGTCACTAATTCACCATGTGCCTTTGGGCCAGTCATTTCACTGGCCAGTCATTTCCCCTCTCTGGGCCTCAGCTTCCTCCGTGTACATGGACACAGGACTGAATGACCTCTAAGACTCCAATCTATGACTGACAATTGTCAGGAGAATTCAAATGCCTAGTACTCTTACAAGAAAGTCTTAGTGTGAGAGAGGGCCCCTATAAAAAACAAAACAAAACACTGAGTTTATTGGTATATAGTGAGAAAGAAAAATATGTTTATGTGGGTGTGTGAATATATGGAAATTCAATCTTGCGAAGGCAATTAGGGGTAAGATAAAATTTATGGGAAAATTAAATGAGCTAAAAAGATAGATTGCAGCATTATTTGTAATAATAAAAAGTTGTAAACAATATAAATAACCAACAATTGTGGATTGAGACCAAAAAGTATGGTATATTTATATGATGAAATACCATGCAGCTATTAATAATAACTACTAGGAAGTTTTTAACAATGTGGAAAATACTTAAATGCAGGTAACAAAATCATGTATACTTTATACTCATATTTAGTGAACGTATTTTCTAGAATGAACATTTTTTAATTAAATTATTTTGTCTTTTCCTACTTCAAAGGTCATACATGCTTCTTTGTAAATAATTTTGAAAACTCAGATAAGACAAAAGAAAAAATGATCTACAGTTTGACCACCAGAGTTAACCTCTGAGACAACTTTCCAGTCTTTTTTTCATTCTATTTTAAAAATAATAGTAGGGTTATACTGTTTTTATGACCTGCATTTCCTTCCCTTGTATTACATAGTCTTCTGCAAAGGCAGAAGTACTATGCAAAGGCATAGTACTCCTTTGTATCTGTACTGGATCTAATTGAGGGAAAGTAAGTAAATTTTAAAAAACGAAGAGTGCCACTTCACAGCCAGGGACCTGGTGGACCTGAATGACTGACGCTTCTCTTCATGACTAAGTCAATGGAATCTCCATCAGGTGGCAGCTTGAGCGATGTTGGGCTTGTTAACTCCTATCACCCAATCATCAAATAGCAAGTTGGGTGGGGGTCATGGAAGTCATTTAGTGCAACCCCTTCCTCTCCCTCTCCCCACATCCCCACTAAATGTTTGAGTAAGGTCCTAACCTTCCAACTAACCTATGACCTGGTGCACTTGGTTTGATTAGCCAGGCCGGGAGAACCATCTGTGTGACCCTCCGCTCTCCTCCAGTCTCCCTCCCAGCTCCATCCCCACTTCATCTGTTGAAATGATGGGGTTGCTGTTTCCCAACCCTTTCTCCCAGGGCCTTGTTTGTCATCGAGTTCCCATGACACAGGCTCAGTCTCAGACACTCTTCCCTCTGTGATTCACTGCCAAGTCTGCATTCTGCTTGCCTGTCTGGGGATGTTATGACATCAGATTTATCTGGTTAAAGGGGGGAAAAAGTGCTTACCGGCTCATTTTTCCACCGCAGGCACTCTGAAAATCTTCTAAAGTTCACACAGCCTCACCAGCAGTATCAAAGCTTCCAAAGGCCCTCAGTGACATTGCCCTGGTCAAGGCCGCCTGGCCTGATGAAATTCCAAAGAAGACAAAACAGCTTTGTTCCAGAAACTCCTCCCTCTGGGTCCATATCCCATTTCAGATCCCGTTTCCCAGTGCCTTCCCAGCAGGCAGAAAGTACCTGACAAATGAATTTTCCCATATCCTTTGGGATTCAACACACTGGCAGTTGTAAAGAGAGCTACAGTGGGGCTTAAACCAAAGACATGACTGGGTTACTATGGGACCTCAGGTGTCTCCGGGGGGCTGTTTGATCAAGAGGCGCTTATAAGGCTTTCACCACGGGCTGTATCCCCTTCACTCACATCTGAAGGGTTGGAGTAGGGGAAACCAAAATTCAGGAAGCCCCACAGTGTGCCGGGCATGGTACCAGGTGCTTTCCGTAGGTTTCCACATTTATTCCTCACAGCACTGTGCACTGTGCATTGTTAATCTAATTTTAACCTAGAAGAACTGAGACTTAAAGAGGTGACGTTGTTGGCGGAAGGGGCAGTCAGGATTTGAACTCAGGGCTGTTGATTCTAACGTTACATCATAATGTTGCCTCCCCATAAGATTAGAACCTGTATACTTTCAAAGAAAAACAGAATGCTTGAGCCCTAAATTAGTGTGCTTCTGTGCTCCAACTTATAGGTTAATACAGTGTCTTTGTACACTGTAAACTTCCCTAACTGAGCCCTTTTGCTCCAGACATCAGGCACGCTGTAGGTTCGAAGAACAAGAAAAGGGGCTTCCCTGGTGGTCCAGTGGTAAAGAATCTGCCTTCCAATGCAGGGGAAGCAGGTTTGATCCCTGGTCAGGGAACTAAGGTCCCACGTGCCATGGGGCAACTAAGCCCACACGCCACAACTACTGAGCTCACGCGCCTCAACTAGAGCCCGTGTGCTGCAAACTACAGAGCCCATGCGCTCTGGAGCCCGTGCGCCACAACTAGAGAGAGAAAACCCGCACCCCACAACTAGAGAGAAGCCCATGCCCCGCAACGAAAGATCCTGAGTGCCTCAACGAAGATCCCGCATGCCGCAACTAAGACGTGACACAACCAAAAAAAAATTTAAAAATTAGAAGAAATAAAATAAAACAAAGGACAAGAAAAGTCTCCTCCAATTCGCTTGTACTGACTCTAATTATTGCCTCTCCTGCCTCCCTTGTCCCGTTGCAATTGCTTCCCCAGAGTCACAAAAGTGAGCCACAGAGGACCCGGAGCAGCGGTTCTCAAAGCGCGGTCCTGGGACGAACAGCATCCGCAATTCCTGGGAATTTGCTAGGAAGGCAGTTTCTGGGACCCCACTCCAGGTGTGAATCAGAAATTCCAAGGGTGGGGCCCACAATCTGTATCTTAACAAGCACTCCAGGTGATTCGGACGAGCTATAGCTTGAGAACCACTGACCTCGAGAATGGGATTAGCATACATCCTTGACGGCACCCCACATCCAGTCAGCTGCTAAGCTCTGTGAATGCTGCCTCCGCCTCCTAGCTTGTCTGCTTTGTCCTAGTTCAGGCCCGGTTAACTCCTGCCTGCACCGTGGCAGTGCCTCCCAGGAATCTCCCCTCTCATCCCTCACTTACTTCTAGTCCATGTCACCCTCTTATCTCTCTGCTATGAGATGTCATGTGGCTACTGGAATAAAATCCAAATTCCTTAGCTTGATATTCAAGATCCTCCAAAATAAGCATCAGACTTTTCTTTTTGATCTTATTTCCTACTTGTCCCTCCCTTTATGCATCCAAAACCCAAGTTGTGCAAAACGACTCACTGTTTGCTACAGATTCAAACGTCCTCCCCTCTGTGCCTTTGCTTATGTTATTCCCTCTGCCTGGAATCGCCTCCCACTCATCCCCACATAGCTGTTAAGGGTTAGCTCAAATGTCATCTCCTCCATGAAGTCTGTCTTCATCCTTCTAACAACTTTCTATTCTTTAAAAAAAATAATAAATTTGAAGTCATTTATTTAGTTTCCTATAGAATTAGGTTAGAATTTTGTCTTTTTGCATTTTTTAAAGTTTTCAAATTGAAGTATAATTGACCTACAACACTATGTTAGTTCCAGGTGCACAACACAGTGATTCGATATTTCTATACAGGACAAAATCTTCCTTCCTTTTCTTGAACTCATAGAATTTATCTTTACTTCTCTTATGGCGCTGATGAAATTATACCGTATGCTCCTCATGAGCATATTTTATCTCCCTCCTAGGTAGTAAGAAGAGGACAGAGTTGTGCCTTTTTTCATCTTTGCACTTCCTACAGCAACCAGCACAGTGACAGAGCTTAATACATGGTTGTTGAACGGATGAATGAGTGAATGTTGGATCCACATAAATAAAACTGAAAGATTTTTCATCCTTTCCTCTAAATATACCTGTCAAAATCAACGATATCATTATTGCTGTTTTCTAACAGTGTCCACTTTACCTCCTCTCAAAACTGGACCAGTCAGAAAGAATAGATTATAGCACAAAGTTTTCAGGGATGACAGTGTGGGTAGAAACAGATTGTTCCCGTTATATCTGTGGCTTGAGTAACAATATAGGAGAATGAAATGACAATTTTGTTGCTAACCTTCACCTTGAGCTGCATAATGGACAGCCAAGCCCCAACAGGTTCTCCTGCTAAGCAAAGTAAGAATAAAGCAGAAATGATTCTCAAGGAAGCAATTGCTGGAACCTCGAAAGTCCCCAGCCAGAGTTGCTGGCCTGGCTTCATTCCAAAGTTGGGAAAGAGACTTTCTGCTCAGACAAAATTAGTTATGTAGGTTGTGCATACTCTGCTCCATCTTGACGACACCACTCATTGAAAACCTTCCTCTACGTGGGCTGAAAGAGGTGACCAAGGGCACTTTTTCAGGCCCTCAGCCCTGGAGCACCAGCAACAGTGTGTTAAGCACTGAACAAAACCCACAACAGAAAACATAACTCTGGGTCCCTGGCTTTACGGTTCAGTGGGAGGGCCTGTGGCTGTGAAGAAGCAGAAGTGTCTAGTGTTCTTTAAGGACAGTCATGATTTTGATGGGTTTTAAGTTTTCCTGAAAATCCAAGTATTAGAGATGCAATCCCTCCTTTCAACAGCTCTGGGCTTCTATTTCTGTGTGGTACTTGACTTGCATCTTCTCTCTGACTCAACAATTGTCTTTTCTTGGAAAAGACTTGGCCATCTTTCTAGCCTCACTTCAAGAAGGCAGTGGGCCCTTTCCCTCCAACCTGCACTTGGGCAGAAAGAAGAGTTAGGAAATGACACAACATCACGGAGTCGTGCCTGGCGAAGGCAAGTGGCCCCTTCTGCTTCCACCTCACTAAGCAGGATGGCTCCCCAGCCACAAGCAGCTCTTTTTGGTTGACGTCTCAGCCCTGGGGCTTTTCTATCGTGTGTGGTGGCTTTGAGAGATGAGCCTCTGGGAGATCCTCCACCGTTCTTGCTTTGTCTTCTCCTGCGTGAAGATTCTTCTAAGAAGCAGGCAAACTTCCTAGGCCCTATATTCATTTTGTGTCTATTGGTGAGAGTCTATGCTGTGAATGTTTTGAGTGGCTGGACACTTGTTTTTAGCAGAATGCTCAATGATCCCCCCTGTATCTCAAGATGAATTCCTAGGTGGGCTGACCGCATTGGAGTTGGTGTCACTGTGAGGCAGTCTTCCGGCAGTGTCAAAAAGCGCTCTTGTAGAGAAATGAAGGTTTAATGATATGGAAAGGCGATCACCATATGTTAAACATAAAATACAGGTTATAAAGTAATGAACATTGTAACGTGTATACTCACACACAAATATGTGTAAAAAGGACAGATATTAAGTATTAACAGTAGTTATCTCTGGTAATTGGACGGATTTTTCTTTTTTCTTTATTTTCCTAATCTTTTACAATGAACAGATTTTGTTTGGGTGATAAGAAAAGAGAAGCAAAAATATTTTCAGTTTTCTGGGACTTCTCTGGTGGTCCAGTGGGTAAGACTCCACGCTCCCAATGCAGGGGACCCGAGTTCAATCCCTGGTCAGTGAACTAGGTCCCACGTGCATGCCGCAACTAAGAGTCCCCATGCCACAACTAAGAAGTCCACATGCTGCAACTAAAAATTCCACATGCTACAACTAAAAAGTCCACATGCCACAACTAAAGATCCTGAGTGACACTAAGACCTGGTGCAGCCAAAATAAATAAATCTTAAAAAAATATTTCAGTTTTCTAAACAAATAAGTCCTTGATGGAAAGAAGTTTGCAAGAGGACCTCTGGATTAGTACCTGCAGGGGTTCAGATATACAGCACAGTGCTCTGATCTTAGCAAGATGGGGCAAGTGAGCAGGGGCTTCTGGGACTTTGCCAAAGCTCAACCGCTGAGGCAGGCAAGACCCTGGCTCCATCCCATTCCAGCCATGGCTGACACCAAAGGAGCCATCCAGGCAGCAGGAAAGCCTCCAGAGTCTGGCAGGTGGGCTTTCTGACTCAATCAGATTTGGCAACTGAAACCACAGGGCAGGAGCAGCTGTGGCCCCCACTCTGAGGAATGGGGGGGTGCGTCTGAGGAGCTGACAAGAGGTCCCCTACTTTCTCTCAGCCCTCTCCTTATTGTGCAGAGTGAGTTCTGTACAGATTTCAGCAAAACTCTTAAGCATTAATGCCCCCTAAGTACTATGCCCATTTAGTAAACACCCAGTTTTAGACAAATTGCTTGTTTTCCAAGATCTGAATAGATTAAGTGCTAGAATTTTGAAAGATGCTATTCACCTGGGCTGTTTGGGAAAGTTCACGTTAACTGTGCTCCTTGCTCCTTTCATTTCCTTTCCTGCCTCCTGTTTCCACCTTAACGTGCTAAAGGGGTCGACCATGCTCATGTCTGTGTTAACTACCACATGGAAAGGCCATCATCAGCGTGGCCCTGGTGCACATTTTAATCAGGGGCAAAGAGCCCTGAACACATTGCACCCTTGAGAACTGCCTTGTGTGGCAGCATCAGGGGTCTCCACGGCCTGAATCTGGGGCTGGCCAGGCTAGAGCAGCGCGAGACCAGTTATTCATCGCGCTGCTGCTCCTCCACCTTGTGTAATTCCTCAGCTACTCTTCATCTTGCAGTCTCTTCACTGTGCACATGGACATACCAAGGGACATGTGTTTATGGGGTACTGGCTCTCTTGCTGAAGCTCATGTTTTCTAGACTGCTGCGCAATCTGTTTAAAGCTTGAGGCTGAACACATCATCACTGAGCATAAACTTAAACATTTTTAACACCAGAACACTTATTAGGGCTTCCCTGGTGGCGCAGTGGTTGAGAGTCCGCCTGCCGATGCAGGGGACACGGGTTCGTGCCCCGGTCCGGGAAGATCCCACATGCCGCGGAGCGGCTGGGTCCGTGAGCCATGGCCGCTGAGCCTGCGTGTCCGGAGCCTGTGCTCCGCAACGGGAGAAGCCACAACAGTGAGAGGCCCGGGTACCGCAAAAAACAAAACAAAACAAAACAAAAAAAACACTTATTAGCTCCTCCTTTCCTTATGTGTACTCCCACTACTTGTTTATAGTCCCAGGGCAAAATTCTTGGGATGTGGGGATACACTGGGACTGCTCCCAAGGCTGCTTTAAAATCTAGAGGTTCTAAGTCAAATCTCCGAGGTTTGTAAGGAAATAATAATAGGAATAAAATATAGAGTTATTTTTGCAAGTATTTTTATTAATAGTGAATCTGAACAGATGGCTAGAAGTCATATCTAAGATGTATGTGGGTAAGAATTTGAGACTTTGGTTCCACAGCTTAAGTCCAATAAAACTATAACCCATGGCATTTTTTAAGAAGTATTGAATCTCCTCTCCTGATGGCTAAAACTCTGTGGTCCTGGACAAATGTTCCCATCTCTCCTAAACCACTGAAATTCTTATTACAAATAATTTAAATGACATAAGCCTTCTATCCTCCCTGAGAGAGATTTCATAATATCCTGAAAGAAAAATGTGACCTTAAGAGATGAGACTAGTATGATCTCAACTACTTTTAAAAAGATATCCCTAAAAGCTTCTGCACAGCAAAGGAAACCATCAACAAAATGAAATGGCAACCTACTGAATGGGGGAAAATATTTGCAAGTCATATATCTGATAAGGGGTTAATATCCAAAATATATAAAGAACTCATGAATTGCATAAAACCACCTGATTTTAAAATGGACAGAGGATCTGAATAGATTTCTCCTAAGAAGACATACAGATGACCAACAAGTATATAAGAAGATGCTTAACATCACTAATCATCAGGGAAATACAAATCAAAACTTCAATGAGCTATCACCTCACACCTATCAGAATGGCTATTATCAAAAAGACAGCTAATAATAAACGTTGGCAAGGATGTTGGGGAAAGGGAACCCTTGTGCATTGCTGGGAGGAAGGTAAACTGGTGCAGCCACTATGAAAAACAATGTGGAGGTTCCTCAAAAAATTAAAACGAGAACTACCATATGACTCAGCAATTCCACTTCTGGGTATTTATCCAAAGAAAATGCAAACACTAATTTGAAAAGATATATGGGGCTTCCCTGGTGGTGCAGTGGTTGAGAATCCACCTGCCAGTGCAGCGGACATGGGTCTGAGCCTCTGAGCCTTGGTCTGGGAAGACCCCACATGCTGCGGAGCAACTAAGCCCATGTGTCACAATTACTGAGCCTGCGCTCTAGAGGCCGTGAGCCACAGCTACTGAAGCCCGCATGCCACAACTACTTAAGCCCGCGTGCCACAACTACTGAAGCCCACACGCCTAGAGCCCGTGCTCCGCAACAAGAGAAGCCACCGCGATGAGAAGCCTGCGCCACAACAAAGAGTAGCCCCAGCTCACCCCAACTAGAGAAAGCCCGTGCGCAGCAACGAAGACCCAACACAGCCAAAAATAAATACGTAAATAAATTTATAATGTGACAAATTAAATGTGACAAATACATGTAAGCATACCTAATAGCTGCAACTCGCCTTAATAAAATGGGTTTAAAAGAAAAATAACAGAAAAGATATATGCACCCAATGTTCATTGCAGCATGTTTTCAATAGCCAAGATATGGATGCCTCTTAATGATGAATGGATAAAGATGTATACAAGGAATACTATTAAGCCAAAAAAGAATGAAATCTTGCCTTTTGCAACAACATGGATGAAGGCATTATGAAGACATTATGCTAAGTGAAAAAGTCAGAGAAAGACAAATACTATATCATCTCACTTATACATGGAATCTAAACAAACAAACAAACAAAACAAAACAAAACCCACCACCATGGGCTTCCCGGGTGGCGCAGTGGTTGAGAGTCCGCCTGCCGATGCAGGGGGCACGGGTTCGTGCCCCGGTCCGGGAAGATCCCACATGCCGTGGAGCGGCTGGGTCCGTGAGCCATGGCCGCTGAGCCTGCGCGTCTGGAGCCTGTGCTCCGCAACGGGAGAGGCCACAACAGGGAGAGGCCCGTGTACCGCAAAAAAAAAAAAAAAAAACAAAAAAAACCCACCACCACCAGCAAAAAAACAAGCTCATGGATAGAGAGAACAGATTGGTGGTTGCCAGAGGTGGAGAGTGGGCAAAATGACTGAAGGGGATCAAAAGGTACAAACTTCCAGTCATAAAATAATTAAGTCATGGGGATGTAATACAGCGTGGTGACGATAGTTAACGATATTGTAGTGCGTATTTGAAAGCTGCTAAGAGAGTAGATATTGAAAGTCCTCATCACAAGAAAAAAATTTTTGTAACTATGTACGGTGACGAATCTTAACTAGACTTACTGTGGTGATCATTTCACAATACATACAAATATTGAATCGTTATGTTGTATGCCTGAAACTAGTATAATGTTAAATGTCAATTATACCTCAATATAAAAGAAGATATTACAGTGCACAGCAAAAAGTCTCTAGAAAATGTGCTAAAACGAAATCTTTGGGTAGTGAAGTTAGGGGTGATTATTCACTCCCTTTGTTTTCAACAGTGAGTATGCTTGACTTTTATGATCAGGAAGAAAATGAACCATTTAAGAAAGGAAGGTTGAATGCTAAGTCACAATTATTATGTGGCTCATAGAATCAGCTCGATTTTCATCTGCAGCTGGGTCCTTTTTGACTCTCGTCTCACTTAGCTGTTTGGCCAACAGATCTTTGAGGTTACGCAACTGCCAGGGTCCTGTTGAAGAGAAATATATTTTTTCAGCTACAAAAGAAAATTCCAAGTTGTCAAGGGGGGCCAAGCTCATAAAAAGAAAGCTTTTGAGAAAGAAGCTGTTTTCCACCCTTCGTGCATTCCACCCCATGACCAGCACTGTGTTAATGACAGAACTCCTGTGTGCGAACCTGTGTGGGGAAGTTTCTACGATACAGGGTTGCATTGTACCGACAGCCTGTGTCCTGGAGGCTCACCGCAGCTGCGTGCCCTGGGGTCAGCATGAACAAATTCCCCTGCAGGAAGGGAGCCCCCCGGGGAGCTCAATGAAACCTACTCAACTAGGAAAGCACGCAGTAAGAGCTAGAAGTTTGGGGATCTACAAAAGATAGTCCTAGAAACGAATAGCCTGCCTTTAAGACCCCTCTCTAGCTTAAATTTTGGGGGGAAAATCCTCCCACAGCATTTACCTTTTCTTTCCCACCTCTCTTTCCTCCATCATCGATTCAAGGCTTGCTCTTGACAGGAGCTTCTTTGCGCTGTGGGTGATTTCCTCTAGCTGGCCTCTAAGAGTCAAGGAGAGGAAATTAGAAAATAAATGAGGGACCTAAGCTGTGTGCTATCACTCACTGTGTTCGAGAGACAGAAAAAGCTAATTCTGTGACTGCCATGGACAGCGTGGCTGTCAGGGATCTATAGGAAGAGGCCTAGGAGATGATATCATCAGCTCACAGATGGAAGAGTCTGGAAAAGCACTCCAAAGCTTCAGAGTTCTGTAATTCTCCTACCTGACTGCTGAGGCTTAGTGATCTACTACCTGGACTCTCTGGTAATCAGGGTTGGAAGCAGCAGCAGAGACAATCTCACCTGGGGATTGCCACCTCAAATGCCTCCAGAGGTCAGGAGAGTGACAAACATGAGTGAGGAACACTGGGTACTAGGTCAGAAGGAAAGGTCGGGTAAAACCGGAAATACAGGCATTTTAAAAACACTGTGTGGGCCAAATAAAACAGGGCTGCTAGCCAACATTGTCACGCAGCCTGTTCATTTGTGACATATGGCTCCAAACGAATTTTGTGGATGAAGAAAAAAAGGCTCAGCGAGGTGAAGTGACTCACTCCAGGTCACACAGCCATGTCGTGGTGGAGCCAGCGCTGGCAGCCCCGTCCCTGGACTCTCTGGGCCAGGGCTCTCCCCATCTCACCACACCACCTCCTAGCCTGCACCTTGGGTGGAGTTGGATCATTGAACAGTGTACTTCTCTCCTCTTATGAAAGCTGATATCAGGCATTTTAGTGAGACTCAGGGAACTTTTTCCTGTAACTCCACATTCTGGTTTACCCAAGAGGTCACACCAGCTGCAAATGCCACCATCAGTTATGGCTTTCCCACACGGGGGATTCCTGCCTTTGACAGCATATGAAGTGTTTCCTTCTGTTGGGTTTCCTTCTGTTCCCCTCTGGGTACAATTTGAGAACTGGTTACTCCTCATTCCAAGGCTTCAGGCAACAAAAGGACAGTCTGGGTCTAAAACTTCTGAGCAAGGTATTCTGAGCATCAGTGCTGGAAGTTAACTCTAAATATGTCCCTAAGATGTTGGATAAATTAATTACTAGTTGTAAAGCACTTTGAGAATTAGGGATGAAAGGATACATGGATCTACAAAATATTATTATAATTAATGAATACCTGTCAGTAAACTGTGATTAAGAATAATGGGCATTCTCCACAGGTTATCAAGCTGAGGCATCTTTCACACGAGTCCTTTTAGTATCATCTGCTTTGCCAGAAATATTCTGTTTGTAATTTGCTCATGGGAGTTTTGGTTCAATGTAAAAAGGTACATTTTGTGCTTTGATGAGAATATCACTGATATTTTTATACACCATGAGTTAGTAACAATGGATACTACACTTAATTTCCACTTATAATTTCTTACTCTTGGGAAACTTTTTCAAATTTCCTCAAGCTTGGTTTCAAGGAGAATCTTGTCAGATAATATATATGTTTAGGTTTCCTCCTACGACTGCTCCTCTGTCTAAGAACTCAATGTCCTTTTGACTTTCCAACTAGGAGAGACTCTTTTGATGTATAAATATCAAACACCGTGCAGAGCTCAGGGTCTACACATAGTAAATGCTCAATACACATTTGATGAATGAATGAGTGAGTAAGTGAGTGACAGGCAGGCCGTGGTTGCCTGAGTCCAGTTTGGGAGCACGGTTGATGTTAGCCCTCTGAGTTGGGAGGCTATATTAGTTCTTCGGGTAAATGAACAGACTGTCCTCTGGTAGCGGGACCTGGCTGGAATCCCTGATTTCTGAGGCTTGGTTTGGATTTTCAGTCCATCGCTCAAGCCCATTTAGTAACTGGTAGTGGTCTTCCTGCTCAGTGGTGATGAAGACTGGCTTCATTACTTCATTTGTTTGTGGACCATTTATAAAAATTCCAAAGTCATCAGGCCTGAGAACATAACAAAGCAATCGCAGTGATTCCCCTTGAGCCTCACAAACCACACAGGTGCTGCTTTGAAACAGACATACTTAGGTTCAAATTCTAACCAATAATGACAAATGATTACATTATGCTTAGCACTGTGCTAAGCACTTTGCATGTATTATCTCATTTAATCCTCACCATTACCTTAATGAAGGCAGTACTATAATTATGCCCATATTTAAGTTGAGAAATAAGAGGCAGAGAAGTAAAGTAATTCATCCCAAACAGCACTGGTAAGTAGCAGAGCTGGGATCTGGGCTCGGATCTATCTGGTTCTAGGGTCTGACCTCTTAATCCCTATAATATATTGCCTCTTGTCAATCACAGCTTTGCCACTTATCACCTCTGTAGCCTTCAATGAGTCGCTTGACCTCTCTGATACTTGGCTATCTCATCTTTAAAATGAAGGTCATCACATCCACTTTGCAGCGTGTGTACCTGAACATCAGCCTCTTCTTTATTACTCTCTCTGACTCTAATCGTAAGGTTCAAAGGGAGTTGTTCTTTTCTTACAGCACCCACTCCTGACCCCACTGATAGTTGAAAGGGTGAGCACATGACCCCCAAAGGCCCAATCAGAGTAGCCTATCTCCTTGGCCATAGTTGTTTGGTGAGGGAATGGACACCTGACTCAAGTCAGGTCAGTGGAGCCTCTCTCTGGGATTTTCTTTTACTTGGCACCAGAGCAGGTGAGCTTTAGCCCCCTCGGTAGTAATAAAACAGAGAGATGGGAGCCAGGCTATGCTTCCCTGTGATAGGAGAAAGCATGTTAGAGAGAATGAAACCGATGTAAAGACTGAAGCAGAAGGAATAGATGGAGAAAAAATCCAGGTCCAAACACACCCAAGGCCTAGCAGCTCCTCTGCCATTTCCAGTATATTTCCAGAGCCAACAGATCCCCATTTATGCCTAAGCTAATCTGAGTTATGTTTTCATACTGGCACCAAAGAAACAAACAAAAAGGATCCTGTCAAGTACAACATTGCATTGCACCTATATAAGCCTAAATGAGCACATGTAGGGAAACCCATTTATAAAGGGTCCAGACTTTAGATATACCATTAGTGGGCTTACAAGGAACCTTGGGCAAGTTATATCAATACTGAGAATGGCGTCCCCTGGAGTTTACAGTACATAACCTTTGCACTCCAGTGCCATAGATATGATCATTACGTGACCCTAAACTTGATTACTGACTCATCTCCTCCCAGTGCAAACATATTGCTCATTACAGACCTTTGGAATCTTGGCTTTTACCAGTAGTTTTGTTTTGTCACAGAGCTAGTGTCAAATATAAGAGAGGAAATTAAATACTTGCAAAACGCTCAAAAAAGCAGGCAACAATGATTTTATTTAGGACTTTTCAAGATCACATGCATCAATGCCTTTTTAGGATGTAAACTCCTTAAAGATACTATGAGGATACCTTTTAATTTCTATTTCATTAATACCTGGAACTTGAACACACAAAAAAAGAATGGGATGTTTTCAAGTGTCAAGCAAAATTCAGAAGCAGTTCTTTACATCCCAATCACTTGGCATGTTATTTGTCACAATTATTTCCTGCTAGAGATAAGAAACACGCATTTTTATTTTTCAAATTTTATAGATGGGGAATTAGACCCAGAGAAACAGAAATAACATTAGTGGCATAATCCATACTGTTATATTATGGTTACTAGTACGGTAAATGTTAACTATGTACATAGACACACACACATATAGTTATCTCTTGCTATCCTATCACTATTTGAACTCAAGAACGAAATGAATATGTATAAATCTCTCCTGTCCTAGTAATTCTCCCTTTGCTCTCCAGATCAGGTTTCCACCCTCCAGTTCCTACTCTATGCCTAAGGCCTGCATCACCAGGGATCCCTTACCCTCTAGCTTCTAGGTGGGTATGGTCAATGGGAGATCAATGGCGAGCATGGTTGGGGTATTTATTTCCCTCCTCCCCTGTGGTGGACACTGTTGGTGCTGTGCCTAGATGCCTGTTTCTGTGTGTCCATTTCTGCTTCTCTGTGCTTTGCTTCTGTTGGATGACAGCTATAACTTTCTTCAGAAAACCACCTTTGGGGGCTTCCCTGGTGGCGCAGTGGTTGAGAATCTGCCTGCCAATGCAGGGGACACGGGTTCGAGCCCTGGTCTGGGAATGATCCCACATGCCGTGAGCAACTAGGCCCATGAGCCACAACTACTGAGCCTGAGTGTCTGGAGCTTGTGCTCTGCAACAAGAGAGGCTGCGACAGTGAAAGGTCGTGCACCGCAATGAAGAGTGGCCCCCCACGGGGCTTCCCTGGTAGCGCAGTGGTTGAGAGTCTGCCTGCCGATGCAGGGGACACGGGTTCGTGCCCTGGTCCGGGAGGATCCCACATGCCGCGGAGCGGCTGGGCCCGTGAGCCATGGCTGCTGAGCCTGCGCGTCCGGAGCCTGTGCTCCGCAACGGGAGAGGCCACAGCAGTGAGAGGCCCGCGTACCGCAAAAATAAAAAAAAAAAAAAAGAGTGCCCCCCCCCCGCTTGCCGCAACTAGAGAAAGCCCACGCACAGAAACGAAGACCCAACATAGCCAAAAATAAATAAATAAATAAATAAAAATTAAGAAGAGAAAAAAAAGAAAACCACCTTTGGCCCATAAGATCTACTTCATCTAGTACAGGTAGAGAGCTGGGAGTGTCTGGGAGTTCATGTCCCCCAGGGTCTGCTTCTAGAGAACCTCAACCAAGGACCTCCCCCACTACCTGCTCCTCCAGAATCTATTCACAACCTCAGCAGTGGCTGAACCCCTCTATAGCCACAGATCCTGTCGTGTGGCCCCTCTTCCAGGACTCCAGTTGTCACGGAGGCCCTGGGAACACCATTTCTTCTCCTAGTTTCTTTAAGTCTAGGGATGTTAACTGCTGATGCTAGTCCTTGGGTTCTTGTTGGTTCCCTTAAACTTGTCCACAGAACTCTAAAGTGTCTTTCTTTTCTCCTGCTAGAGATAGGATACATGCATTTTATTTTTTTTAATTTTATAGATTAAACCTTTTAAATGTACCATCTATTTCTGAACAGGACCCTGACTGAGAATCCTCTCTCCTCCCAATTCTGCTACTCACCAGCTAAAAGTTAAGAACCAAATTGATCCAGATATCAAGGTATCCCTTATTATCCAAACTCTCTGTCAAGAGTGTCTCCATTTGAATTTATGATCTAACAGATTATGAATAGTGAAGATAATTAGACACAGTCTCATACTCACATGTATACACACACACGAACACACACACACACACATCACACTTGCCTCATATAGTTATTTTGAAAGTTATGCTGAGGATAGTAAAAAAAAAATCACTTTGATGAGAAGTGGTAGAAAATGCCTAAAAAATGTTAAGTAGTTTTCTGATTCTACCCATTAATTATTAACTGCGAAAGGAATTGTTCCCTTGATATACACAACTAGAAAACCAGACAAAATATATGAAACAACTGTTTGCAGATTTTGGACAGGCAAAGGAAGACTGTAACGGCTAAGAGAAAGGAAACACAGGACAGGAGCCCTCCCTGTGATTACCCCAGTTATCGCCTGGAGGCAGTTTCCAGACTAAAGGGCAGGAAAAGGGAAACCCAAACAGAGGGCAGCAGTCCCATTCAGATGAGGAGATGGACATTAGATTTCAGGGAAGCCAAGGCAATGGAATCACTGGGACAGAGTACTGGAAATGAGGAAAATGCACAGAGAGAACTCTGGAGCTGTGCTGATAGGCCCCTTGAAATCTTTGGCTGAATACTGACCTGTGCATATGTGGAGGGAAAACCATGAGTCTGGAAAAAGGAAAACAAGAAAGAAGAAAGCTAAATAATTCTTGGAGTTCATACAGGTTTGGGAAATATTCACTTTTTTTTTTAATCAACCAGAGTACAAAGACTACGTAATACACAGGGCATGAGATATAGTATTTTGCTTTCTTAAAGGGGCTAAATTAGCTCTAAACCAAAGACTTCTTTGAACCCCACCTAACAAAGCTTAAAAGAAAACCTTGAAAGAATCAAGCTGTTTCCGAGTAACTTAACTGCATGTCAGAACAAAGTCCACAATTATTTAAAAGAATGCAATGAAATCCAGCACCCATAAACAAAACAAAACAAAACCAAAATTTACAATGTCTGTTATCTAAGAAAAAATTACCAGACATGAACCAAGCAGGAAAATATGACCCATAATCAGTATAACAATAAATCAATATAAAATCCAGAAATGACTGAAGGGATGGATTTAGAAGAAAAAGACCATAAAAGAGTTGTTAGAAGTATGCTTCGTGTGCTCAAGAATATAAAGAAAAACATGAATACAATGAGAAGAGGAATAAAAGAGACAAAAAGAAGCCCCAAGGGGAAACATCTGGAGATGAAAACTGCAACAAAAATAGTGAACATGAAGACATAAGGACAGAAATTATCCAAAATAGAAGAAAAGATTTTTAAAAACTGAACAGAGACCTTTGAAAAAATGTCAAGCAGCCTAGGATATGGTAAATAGAGTTCTAAGAGGAGAGGAGAGAGTAAAAACATAAAATATTTGAAGAAATTATGCTTGAAGATCTCCAAAATTTAATAAAAATGGTGAATTTATAGATCCAAGAATCTCAACAAACAAAATAAACAGAAAGAAAATGACATAGACATGTTATAGTTAACTTGCTAAAAAACAGTGGAAAAGAGCATCCAAAGAAAAGAAGTAAGATATAATAAGAACACGTCTCTTGTCAGAAATTGTGAGCCAGAAGACATATTTAATGTACTGAAAGAAAATACAATGTCAACCTAGGATGTTATACCCACTGCAAATGTCTTTCAAAAACAAAGGTAAGGGCTTCCGTGGTGGCGCAGTGGTTGAGAGTCCGCCTGCCGGTGCGGAGGATACGGGTTCGTGCCCCGGTCCGGGGGTATCCCACATGCTGCAGAGCGGCTGGGTCCGTGAGCCATGGCCGCTGAGCCTGCGCATCTGGAGCCTGTGCTCCACAGTGGGAGAGGCCACAGCAGTGAGAGGCCCGCGTACGGCAAAGAGAAAAAAAAAACAAAGGTAAATTCACACTTTTTCATACAGACAAAAGCCAGCAGACCTCTACTACAAGAAATGTTAAAGGAAGTTCTTCAGGAAGAAGGAGAGTGGTAGTAGATGGAAATTTGCCATAACAAAGGAATAAAGAACATTGGAAATGGGAAATACATGAGTCATACAAAAAACATTTTTCTCATTCTTTAATTGTGAGGTTTCTACTATATGTAGAATTAAAATGAATGGCATCAGGACTTCCCTGGAGGCACAGTGGTTAAGAATCCGCCTGCCAAAAAAAAAAAAAAGAATCCTCCTGCCAATGCAGGGGACACATGTTCAATCCCTGGTCTGGGAAGATCCCGCATGCCGTGGAGCAACTAAGCCCATGTACCACAGCTATTTTTTTTTTTTTTTTTTTGCGCTACGCGGGTGTCTCACCGCTGCGGCCTCTCCCGTTGCGGAGCACAGGCTCCGGACGCACAGGTTCAGTGGCCATGGCTCACAGGCCCAGCCGCTCCGCGGCATGTGGGATCTTCCTGGACTGGGGCACGAACCCGTGTCCCCTGCATCGGCAGGCGGACTCTCAACCACTGCGCCACCAGGGAAGCCCTGTACCACAACTATTGAGTCTGCGCTCTAGAGCCTGCATGCCACAACTACTGAACCTGCATGCTGCAACTACTGAAGACCGTGTGCCTAGAGCCTGTGCTCGGCAACAAGAGAAGCCACCACAATTAGAAGCCCATGCACCGCAATGAAGAGTAGCCCCCGCTGGCTGCAACTAGAGGGAGCCTGCATGCAGAAACAAAGACCCAACGAAGCTCCCCCTGCCCCCCGCAAAAAAAATGAATGACATCAAAGACTGGATGAAAGATTTTATACCATACATAAAGTTGAAGATTGACTATGGTAAACTAAAGATGTGTATTATAAATCCTAGAGCAATCACTAAAAACAAACAAATAAAGAGCAACAATAAAAAACTAAGGAAGTACAGACAATAAACCAATTATGAAGCTAAAATGGGATCATAAAACATAAAGTAAAATAAATGAGTAAAAGAGGAGGAAAGAAACAAAAAGCAGATGGGGAAAATAGAAAATAAAGAGCAATATGGTGATTTAAACCTAACATATCAATTATTCCATCGCATATAAATAGTCTAAACATTCCAACTAAAAAACAGAGATTGTCAGCTTGGAAAGAAAAATAAGAACAACTATATATTATCTATAAGAAACATGCTTTAAATAAAGCAACACAGCTAGATTGAAGGAAGAGGATGACAAAATATAACTTTGCAAACACTAATAAAAAGAACACTAGAGTGATGATATTAACTTCAAACAAAGTAGACTTCAGAGCAAGGTATATTACTGAAGAGGGAAACGAACATTATATAGTTACAAAGAAGTTAATTCATTAAGAGGTCATAACGATTCTTAACTTGAATGTACCTAATGATAGAGCTCCAAAACACTCGAAACAAAACCTAAAAGAACTGAAAAAATGAATAGACAAATACTCAATTAAATTTGGAAATTTCAATCTGCCTCCCTTGGGAACTGATAGAACAAGTTGGCAAAAATCAGTAAGTACATAGAAGACTTGAAGCACACAATTAGCCAACTTGATATATTTGAGTGGTTCTGGGAATCAAGCTCTAATGATGGAATCCTGGAATTGGCTTACTCACCAGCCAGATGAAAATGACCTCATCACTACTGGTAGCTATTGATAGTTCTTGGAACGCTGTAACAAAGCAATTGTTAAAGCTTTCACCTGTAGAAAATGGGGATGGCATACAAGGAGAAGGGTACACATTAGGCTGTAAAATGTCTCTGACATTTGAAAAGTATGAGGGGAAATAACTCTAAAGACTGTGGAATTGAGTGGCCAATTTAAAGCAAAGGGTGAGGGGACTTCCCTGGTGGTCCAGTGGGTAAGACACTGTGCTCCCAATGCAGGGGGCCCGGGTTCGATCCCTGGTTGGGGAACTAGATCCCGCATGCACGCCACAACTAAGAGTTCACATGCTGCAACTAAGACCTGGCGCAGCCTAAATAAATAAATAAATATTTTAAAAAATAAATAAATGAAGCAAAGGGTGGTTGCCAAAGGGAGCCCTGGACAGCGTATAAAGAGACCCTTATTTCTTTCTCCAGAGGGCAGCAGGAGCTAAATGCCAGGCATAATAATTAATTGTAAGAGAGGTAGAATTTAAGAGAAACTGAATTCTCAGGTAGGCAAGTCCTGTGCCAAAGTTAGAGCGTCTCTGTTTGCAAACTGTATCAACACATGCTGCAGCATCCTATACAAAATTCTTCCCAAATTCAATTGCTTTCAAGAATTGACCTATAAGACAAATCCTGAGGCAGCTCCTGCCAAGGCCCAGGTGGACAGATGACCATGACTACAACAATTCAGAAAAGTCTCCAGTTTTCCCCTGAGATTCCAGCGCTATCGCCTCCCTCCGTCAGCAGCCAAGGGTTTGCCTTGTAGTCAGGGAGTAACAAATGCTTGGAGCAACTCCTGTCAGTTTGTCTCACATCCCTATTGGTGTCATTTAAGAGGATAGGTGAGGGTTTCCCTGGTGGCGCAGTGGTAGAGAGTCCGCCTGCCGATGCAGAGCACACGGGTTCGTGCCGCGGAGCGGCTGGGCCCGTGAGCCATGGCCGCTGGGCCTGCGCGTCCGGAGCCTGTACTCCGCAACGGGAGAGGCCGCAGCGGTGAGAGGCCCGCGTATGCATTTGATTTCTTTCTGGAGGGTGCTTCTAGACATAGCAGGGGAGCTGCAGGCAATTTCTGCTGTACGCTCAGGGCTGGACTTCAGAGAGGAGAGAAGCAGAATTATTTCCCTAGAGGACAATTCAAACTTACTAGCGAAAAAGTTATGGGAGTTCCCAGCTGTATGGGTTTGGAAACATTTTGCTAGGCTTGGTCAGTTCAGTAGAAAATCCTTTGTGTTATGATTCGAGGGGGTTAGTGCAGTGAGGAGATTCTCATACCTAAAGTTGTTCAGAAGGCTGTTTAATGTATTTAAGAGTTCCCACCTTACTGTAACACATTGCAAACCATATTCCAGTTACTTGTCTCCTATATTTTCTTTGAAATCACCAATAGAATTAAACAGTTGGGCTGGTCTCATCTCTTCTAAGAAAAGGAGAAAAGGCTAGCAATAAGACAGACATATAGACATAAAGAAAGACAACCACCATCTACACTAACTACAAATCCTCTCCGATCACATAAAATGCTTTGCCAGGTGGCTCTGGAGCTAGCTACACTTGCCAGGTTGCATTTACCCACTTTTGTTGGATTGCATCACCTGTGCTTCAAATGCTCTGGGCTTGTGAGATCCACTCCCACAAGGAGGCATTTTGTGATGAGAATAACCTTATTAGTAGTAGCTAAACATGGTGACTCATTTTTTGTATTGTTATATGTTGACAGTGTCAAGCCCTGTCACTGGAGGTGAGGGCCTGAGGCCCCAGAACAGACAGAACAAGTCCCTGTGGCAGGGCTGGTACATGAGCAGAGCTGCCCTGGCTTCTTACTGGTCTTCCAGCCACACTCCTACTTCTTGAAGTAGCTCTTCTGGCTGTGAAACTATGTTTTTAGTTTTGTAATTGGCAAATTGTATGATTTTTATTTATTCTGCCTTAGCTTTTATTACTCCCTGATTAACCTTCTCCCCCTGCCCTGCCCTTGCCTCTCCCGCCTCCAACTCATCCTGCACAATGATGGCATAACTTTCCCAAACCCCCGCCCCTCCAGTCTAAAAGCCTGTTAGGACTGCTGGCTCGTCAGCACTTTAAGGATGTCTCATTTTCTTTCGTAGCATTCGTGGCCCTTTCCAAGCACAATCAACTAACTCCCCACTCTCCTCTCCTACCTAATCTCACCCCTGTTATACTTTTTGCAATGCTGCAATAGATGTTAGAGTGACTGTTTTTCAAAGCCCAACTCAGAACACTTGCTTAAGCAAATGAAAGAATAATCTGACGCTATTGGTAAAGAATATTTTCAATCTGTACAGTACTGGAACTGTCTAGGTCTTATGATATAATTTCTCCTTCCCATCTCTTGCCTGCCTCTGTGTCACTGTTTTTTCTGCCTAGAAGAACTTTTAACTTCCTCAATACCCCCACTCTCATTCCCCTGCCTGTTGGTACTCTATGTGTCTGTCCAGTCCCAGATTAAATGCACACCCTCCATTTCACAGTTTAAATTAATTTCTCGGGCTTCCCTGGTGGCACAGTGGTTGAGAGTCCGCCTGCCGATGCAGGGGACTGCAAAAAATAAAAAAATTAATTTCTCTCCTCTTTGTGCCCTCAAAAAATCCATTCCATATTTTCCCTTCACTAAAGAAGTATGTGTGTGTTATTCACCTTTATGTTCCCCTAACATCTAGTTATAATAAACCTTTCTTGAGCTTCTGTTATGTAACCAGCCCTCTTATTACCTCATTTGAGTCTCACAACAAACTTCTTATACATTATTACCATTTTACCACTGAGGGAATTGCATCTCGTGATGGTTAAGCAACTCATCCAAATTCTCACAGTTCGTATAAGCCGTAGGCCTGGAATTCAAACCCGTTATCTGTGGCATCAGAGCTCTGCATACACAGGAAGTGTTCAAAACACAGTCTTTTCACAAACTGAATTGAGTCAGGTACAGCAAGAGATAAGCGAATCACTCCGCAAAAGAAGCTAACACTGCAGAGGTTAGTGACCCTCATATTTTTTCTTTATAACAAGGAAGATACCAAATAACTGATTAAATTTCAAAAATCATTGCAGATGAAGTATGAGGTAAATAAATGTGAGCAGAGTAAAAAACAAAACAAAACAAAAAAACACAAAGAAAGCTTTGTTCAAAATGTATTTCCTCTCTCCTTTATCAGAGGTGAACGTTTTCCTTTTTGCCGCTGGCTGAGTAGTTGCTTGGACATCCTGATATACACTGAGTCAGGAGATGTCGGCAGAGTGTGGGCCATGGGGGCCTGTGGGCTCTGGGCTCACCCCCGGGCCACACACTCCCCCACCTCTGCCCCACCGTCCCAACCCCAGTGAGAAGTGTCACCTTGACACAAAGTGCCGTTCAACCAATGAGGGCCCCGGGGATGACCAGACAACAAAACTAATGCTGCTCCGTTGGAAGTATGCTGAAAAGAAGGCCAATTGTGAAAATGCAGCAATGTCCTTGGAAAAGGTTCTCTGTCCGCTCTTGGTGCAGGAAAGGGCCCAGCCTTGTTTCATAGGCAGGGACCGAAAGGAGGAGTGGTATCATAATTATTACTGCCATTAATATTAATGCATGGATCCCACTTCTATCAAACCATCTTGATGACTTTATAATGGGTTCCTTGCAGGTCTGACTCATCTAAGGCTTCCAGAATAAAATTGCTTCATCAAATTTGGACTTTCTTGATGAGATGCCTCTGGCTTCATCACGTGAGCAGCTCTTATAGAGTTGAAAGCCGGCTGCTATTCCATCTTAATTTCTTTTTCCTTTCTCCCCTCGCCCTTAGAGATTTTGGATAAAAGAGTTTATTAGCTGAGTTCACTGGCTTGTCTCCCCAAAGCCTGGAACTATACTTCAAACTCAGCCGAGGCCCTTCCTTTGAGAGAGTGTCAGCTACAGAAGACAGACAAGCAGGTGCAAACTGTTTGTTCTAGTCAGCCTTCCCGCAGAAAGCTTGAGAACATCCCACCCGGCCAGCGAGTGACACTCCCGACAGCAGAAAGCACGAGCAAGTGATCATCTTCATAGTCTGTACACAATTTCACAATCCATTTTCCACAATCCTAAAATCTAAAAAGCTCTGGAAAACAAGTTTTTGTTTTGTTTACAAATCTTTAGCAAGCTCACTTGGTGGTAAAATCTGACTGATATGAACTGGAATAAAGCTATTTATAATCTTTATCTCATTTTAATATGAATATTTACACCTTGTGCTGCAAAAAATTAATATGTTTAATTAACGGTATTCCCTGAATGTGTCTGTGTGTATCTGAAATAACTCTAAATATCAAAGCCCGTACGACCCCAGAGATTGTAGATAAGGAATCGTACATCCATAGTACAAAAACACAATAAAAATCCCTGTGTAGGGGCTTCCCTGGTGGCACAGTGGTTGAGAATCCGCCTGCCGATGCAGGGGACACGGGTTCGTGCCCCAGTCCGGGAAGATCCCACATGCCGCGGAGTGGCTGGGCCCGTGAGCCATGGCCGCTGAGCCTGCGCGTCCAGAGCCTGTGCTCCGCAACGGAAGAGGCCACAACAGTGAAAGGCCCGCGTACCGCAAAAAAAAAAAAAAAAAAAAAAAAAATCCCTGTGTAATAACTTAAGAAAAAGTCTTACTCCATCTTGACATTCATGAATTTCTATTTCTCTTTTACTGAGTTGGAACTTCCTTGCTGGCCTAACAAAAGTTACTTTATTATCATGGAAACAGTCTTAGACTGTGAGCTGGGAGATTGTTTAATCTCTCTGAACCTCAGTTTCCTCATCTGTGAAATAAGAATGAAAATTCCAGTTCTAATTCCTTCGAGGAAAGGTTTGAGACTCAAATGGGAAAGCCCTTTGAAAGGAGAAACAACCACAGAAATATCAGATATGATTATCAAAGCCAGGTCACATGACGATTCATTTGGGGTCCTTACAAAATTCTTTCAGATTAAAAAAAATATTGATACATGCTCCATTAGTTCATCTAGGTCCAGACTCATCACCATCAATTTGTGAGTCTTTTCACTCCTCGATCACATTGGATAAGTGTGGAAGACCAAACCTGGGCAAATTTATGATTATATATTTGCGTGAGTTTAAAAGCATGGGAGCACACCTGCTTACATTGCATTAGGGTTCAAATACTACAGAATAAGACCTTCTGGTACATTGATTAATAAATATCTTTGGTAACATCAAAGTACTTTTTTAAAATTTTTTTCCACTTTGGAAAGAGAGCAAGACTGAGTGAAAGAGTTTATGCAACAGACAACCAGCACAGCTGTGTATGGTGATTAATCTTAAGTGTTTGTATTGGTGGATCAAAGTAATATCCAAAAGTAGGCAGATAAGATCCTAGTCACAGGCTGGAACTGGAAGGAGCAGAAACCAGCCCAACAAAATCAGATATAAAAAATAGAGAAAAAGACATATAGCAAAGAGCAGGGAGTCTAGAACTCCTTAGGGCTTTTGGCTGATGTACATTTGCCTTCCATGGGGCAAATTACTCTCCATTCTCAAAGCTGCAAAATGTACATCTGTGGAACATATGTATGAGTTAGCTACCTTAAATAAGGACCTCAGAGAGGCCTAGAATTAAATGTAACAATGACAATAACAATTTGCAGTTAACTGACTGCTTACTGTAGGCGTTTAAATACATTATCTCACAATCTTCATACCATTTCTAGGCGGTAAGTATGGTTATCACCTTCATGCATTCTACTTATTGCTATTTAACAAACCACCCCAAAAGTCAGTGACTTGAAACAATAATTCCTTATTATCCTTCTTGGTTCTGTGGGATAACGGAGCTCAGCTGAGCGGCTGTCTTTTGGGATTTCATGCAGTCACTCTTGGAAGTGACTGGGGCTGGCGACATCTGCTAACTCAGTTGTGCTGGCCATCATGATGGCTTCGTCACTCATGTCTGTCCCCTTAGCTGGGGTAGCTGAAGCATCTGGGGGCTGGCTAGGCATCTCTTCTCTCTCTGGATCTTCTCCACAGGCCAATTTGCGCTTTCTCCAGGCATGGCAAAGAGACACAAAGGGGATTTGACCACTTTCTCCTTTCTTCCTGGAACTCCTTGTAGTTTGGCACAGAGAGGGCTGTTTGGGCACTAAGGGTGTTACATAGGATGGGGGAGTGAACCTCTGAACTGTAAGAAGTAATGTGAATGTTACCTTGTTTGTTTGGATATGAATAAATTCAGGATACAGACAGCTGACTCCTAATATAGATTAATCTGTGTATAGCAGTGTTTCCCAAACATCACTCCAAGGATTCATGTTTACCCTTTTTCTCTCATATGTGTTAAATAATACTACTCATGAAACAAAAATAACTTTTTAAAGTTTTTTTTTCTATTTTTTAACATGTCCAGTTGAGTGGTTTTTTTGTATATTCACAAGTTACAACCATCACCACTATCTAATGCCATAGCATTTTTATCACACCAAAATGAAACCCATTAGTGGTCACTCCCCATTCTTCTCTCCCCAGTTTCTGGCAACCACTAATCTGCTTTCTGTCTCTATAGATTTGCCTTTTCTGGACATTGTATATAAGTGGAGTCATACACTATGTGGTCTTTCTCTCTGGTTTCTTTCACTTTGCATAATGTTTTCAAGGTTCATTTATGTTGCAGCCTCTATCAGTACTTTGTTCTTTTTTATTGCCAAGTAATATGCCATGGCATGGGTATCCACATTCTGTTTATCCATTTGTCAATTGATGGACATTGTGTTGTTTCCATTTTGGGGCTATTATAAACATTCATATACAAGTTTTTCTATGGCTGTATGTTTTACAGTTCTCTTGAGTATATACATGCCTAGGAGTAGAATTTCTGGGTCACATGGTAACTATATTTAACTTTTTAAGAAACTGTCAAACTGTTTCAAATAAAACATTTTCATCAATAACTTTCATGTGTTTTCTTAATGAACCCACAGACACTAATCAGTGCTTCTGATCAGCATGAGATAACCCTTATTACTATATTGACCTTTTATCTGTTTAGCCACAAGCAGAGAAATTTGCTGTCTAGCCTATACAGACTAATTGTGGGCAAATGATAGTTTTCTTTAGATTTTATGAAATTTTGCCAGTAGCTCAAGGTATCCTCATTAGAGTACCTTTGAAAGTCCATAGGGTCCTGAACTCCAGATTGGGAACGGGGCAAAGAGTAAGAACAGCTTTTGGAAATGTTTTGCAAGAGTTTAGGACATCTATCCTCTCCTTCTCTTTTTCCTCCTCCCTCCACCAGAGGCCTTTATTTGTTTTTAACTCTTAACAAACTTGATTCCCATACTTGAGGATTTTATGAAGTAGTAAAAAAATTTTTTTTAAATGGTGGACTTACATATGCCAACTTTCTATTTTGGCAAATAAGAACATTAAAAAAACATTTTTTATCACAATGATTTCATTAAAGAAAGGCCAGCTCCAGATACTAGACTAAAAGGCAGTTTTTAAAATTCATTTTAATCATTGTTTTTACAAACTTACTAGTTTATTTTTCTCATTTTGTTATGGACCACTGAAAATAACCTCATAGACTGGAAAGACAAATCAGATCATACCAAGTGGAGATAGAATAATTGTCTACAAGACTATGTTAAAGTACAACTGTTCCTAGTCTCACCCACCTTGCTGTCATTAAGGACATGCTATCATTTCCTAGTGGTATGTTTTTCCCTTTAGCTCCTCCTTGTTAAGAAAGTTAGATTTCTGTGCCACATATATTCCTAGGCTTTGCTGATTTAAAATTGTGGGGAGGGACTTCCCTGGTGGCGCAGTGGTTAAGAATCCACCTGCCAGGGCTTCCCTGGTGGCGCAGTGGTTGAGAGTCCGCCTGCCGATGCAGGGGACACAGGTTCGTGCCCCGGTCCGGGAAGATCCCACATGCCGCGGAGCGACTGGGCCCGTGAGCCATGGCCGCTGAGCCTGCGCGTCCGGAGCCTGTGCTCTGCAACGGGAGAGGCCACAACAGTGAGAGGCCCGCGTACCGCAAAAAAAAAAAAGGAAAAAAAAAAAGAATCCACCTGCCAATGCAGGGGTCACGGGTTCGAGCCCTGGTCCAGGAAGATCCCACATGCCGCAGAGCAAATAAGCCCGTGTGCCACAACTACTGAGCCCGCGTGCTTAGAGCCCATGCTCTGCAACACAAGAGCCCACCACAATGAGAAGCCCGTGCACCGCAGCAAAGAGTGGCCCCCACTCGCCGCAACTGGAGAAAGCCTGCCCGCAGCAGCGACGACCCAACGCAGCCATTAATTAATTTAAAGAAAGTTTTTGAGGTAGGAAATGACACCATCAGAAGAGACCTCAACCGATGTGGGAGGTTAGGGGAGCTCATTTTAGGCCCTGGGTGCTCATCATTCAGCAGTGGGCTGTGTATTGCAGCTATGAAAAAAGCCCGTAGAGCAGCAGGCTCTCCCTCTGGGTCTCCCCATCATTTCTCCTTGGCCTAGTGCTCTCTAAGGTGGCAACTAGACCCATTCCAAATGCCAAACCAGGAGCCAGCCCAAGTTTACTGAGACTACCACACGAGTAAAGATTACAACATTCTCAACAACATGCAACATGTTTGCCAGCCCAGGCTAATTTTTAGCTACTCCTTCCTCTCCTTTGGAAGTATTTTGGACATAAAATGAATGCAAGTAACAATCTCTTATATTTGTGGGACATAAGTACTAAACCTGGTGGTAGAGCCTATTGGTTATTTTCAAAGCCCAACAACATTCTCTTTTGAACTTTAAGTATTCTTCACACGTCCCTTGTATAGATCTTGAACTAACTTGGGGGTTTGCCCTATCTGTTCCGCAGTGTTGGGAACTCAACCAAAGAAAGGCTAGCAACAGAGTGGTAGATGCTGGGTCACTGGGACGTGAGTAGACTTAAATCCTAAGCCATCTTAAATGACAAAGTCCTTCCCCTCTAAGGTTAAACTCCTTCCAATGGTCTTTAAGGTGTACCAATATGACAGAATAGGTCCCATCACTCATGCTAAAAAGGGCAGCATTTCAGACAGTTTAGCTCTCTTAAGAGGAATCCTGGGAGGTTCTCCTCCCCACTTTGCTGTCATTAATTCCTATGCATCCTGTAGAGTTCCACTTCGACAATGTGATCTCAGAACCGTGGCTGTCTGGCTCCCTGTTTTATCACTGAGGTCTAACACTTAAGTGGTGCTTAATGATTATTAGTCAAATGAATATATGAATGAATACTGGAGCCAAACACAGCGCTCACCTGTGTCACTTGCCCGTTGTGTTTTCGTGGGCAGGTTACTTGCTTAGCCTTCCTAAGCCTCAGCTTTATCACATGTAAAGTGGCGTTAAGAGGCTCTACCTCAGAGTTTTCAGGGAAGAAAGTACCTACCTAGGATCAGCAACATAGCGGATGCTCAAGAAGTAAAAGATGAGAAAGGCAAGTTGGAGAAAGAGACAGCCCCAAATTCTGGCAAGGTGGAGCTCTCTCTAAAATGTGCAGAAGGAGACATACGGAGCAAACTAATTCGATTTATCTGCAGCTGGCAGGAAGGTGTCATGAGACCACTCTAGCTTTTTGGGTTCCTGCCATCTCAGCAGAGCCATTTTCCCTTCCTCATCTGGAGGTGGGCTTTTAAAGCGCGATCCATATGTCAGATGGCAGCATGTTGTGGACCAAGCGTGAACTCCCATTACTAAGTACAGCTAATACATACTGCATGGGGTTCCATTATGCACCCCCCAAAAGATCTATCCAAGTCTTAAACCCTGGCGCCTGAGAATGGGAACTTATTTGGAAATGGGGTCTTTGCAGATGTAATCAAGTTACGACAAGGTCATACTGGATTAAGATGGGCCCTAAATCCAGTGACTGGTGTCTTTGTAAGGGAAAGGAGAGGGAGATTTGGACGCAGAGACACACACAGGGAAGAAGTCCATGTGACTGCAGAGATAGAAATTGGACTGATGTACCTGGAAGCCAAAGAATGCCAAGGATTGCTGGCAACTACCAGAAGCTGGAAAAGGCAAGGAAGGATTCTCCCCTAGAGCCTAGAGCCAAAACCTTAATTTCAGACGTCTAGCCTCCAGAACTGTGAGAGGATACATTTCTGTTGCTTTAAGCTGCCCAATTTGTGGCAATTTGTTATGGCAGTCCTGGCAAACTAATACACACACAAATGGCTTTTTATTCTTGTCTCCAGGATTTGTTCCCAGCCTTTCCTGGAAAAAATTTCATATCCAGAACAAAATACTTTCAGGCAACAGGACATTTTCAGACATGTGAAATTCGTAGTCATAGGAGGAAACAAGGGTAACAAAGGAGTCACGTCATCACGAGGTAGCAGCAAAGGAGAGAGAGGCAAAAGGAAAATCATCAAGGCGAACGTGCGCGGAAGCAGGGTGACAGCAGGCAGTGTCAGCCAGAGCCGGCTTCCCGCTGAGAGGGGCCAGGTGGGGCTGGCCTTGACAGTTGCTGCAGAAGACAGGTGTCGTGAAGTCAGCCTGCCCGGGACAATTGCAAAGGTCACACAAGGTCAGGCCAGAAGCCAGGCCTGGAAATGTCCATGTCAGGCATTTGATCATTCTTTCCATCCTACGTCACAGCGGCTCTGGGTTTGCTCACGCTTGCAAAGGGTTAGTTTGGCACACCTGTGGAATTTTGACCTGAATCATTCCTGGAAAGCTGTGTTTCCTGTGAGTTTATGGTCTCAATCTATAATGGACCTTTCGGCAGCCACTAGGGTATCCCCTTATATGGATATTACCTACAGGGACTTGGGTCATTCCATCCTCCTCACCTCCTGTATCCTAAGATTGGAATCCAAACCCCCATGAGTGGGCTGAACTCACCAGGGCTCAGGGCCAGATAAAGGGAGCAGCATCGTGGGAGTGCCACCGGCCCCGCACAGAGACACACAGCGGACTGGTGCCTGGCCTGTTGGAACAAATGACCATGGCTCCTTCCCCATTACCTCCAGTAAGGGAGAGAAAACTGTGGACCACATGTAACGTTAACTAGAGTTTCAACTCACACGGCTACTTTTGAAAGACTCCAAGTCGACGGTTGATGGTAAATTTTATTTAAAAATTATTCTTGAGGGCCATCTCTGCACAGGTCTCTGGACTAAGTGTGTGGGACTTGGGAGTCAGAGATCATGACTGTTGGAGGCTCATAATTCTGTGTGGAAGAAGGAGCCATGTGAGCATGTTGAAGGTGAAGCTGGATGAAGGGACAGGCAAAGGCCAGTGGGAAGGCGGGTGGAGGAATGATCACTCCCACGGACGCACGGGGGCTCTGAGCGCCTACTCTGTGCCAGGGGCTGGAGACACTGAGAATAAGCGAGGGCCTTGCCTTGGGGAGATTGAAGGCAAAATATGTTCAACATAAGCAGACAATTTCTGGCCACTTCTCTCTCTCCGCCCCGCTCCCTGCACTTCCCTGTCCGGGTCACTCTGGCCTACTTTCTTCATAGGCTCATCACTCTCTGAAACAATCTTGCTGGTTTATCTGTTACTTGTTCATTGTCTTTCTCCCTCTCTGGACTGTGTGCCCCGTGAGCGCTTACAGTACGCTCTCCCCAAACCCTAGAACGGTGCCTGGCACTTAATAGCTGCCCAGGGCTTCCCTGGTGGCGCAGTGGTTGAGAGTCCGCCTGCCGATGCAGGGGACACGGATTCGTGCCCCGGTCCGGGAAGATCCCACATGCCGCGGAGCGGCTGGGCCCGTGAGCCATGGCCGCTGAGCCTGCGCGTCCGGAGCCTGTGCTCCGCAACGGGAGAAGCCACAACAGTGAGAGGCCCGCGTACCGCAAAAAAAAAAATAAAAGAAAAAGTTGCCCAATGAATATTTGTTGAGTGAATGAAATACAGCAACAGGAGTAAAAGAGGCCAGTAATGAAAAGAGATTAAGATTATTGTCTTTGAATCCAGACTCCCTGATCTGCTCCCTCTACTCACTCTTTGACCTTGATCTAGTTACTCAACCTTCGTATGCCTCAGTTTCCTCAACTGCAAAATGGGATCACTAAAACAATCTGCCTCATAGGATTGTTAGGAGGATTAAGTGAGTTAATGTATACAAAAAGCACTTCAAGCAAGGATTAGCAAACATTTTTTTTAACACCCTTATTGGAGTATAATTGCTTTACAATGGTGTGTTAATTTCTGCTTTATAACAAAGTGAATCAGTTATACATATACATATGTTCCCATATCTCTTCCCTCTTGCATCTCCCTCCCTCCCACCCTCCCTATCCCACCCCTCTAGGTGGTCACAAAGTAAATACTGCAGGCTTTGCAGGCCATATGGTCCCTTTACAATGACTCAACTCTGCCCTTTAGCACAAAAGCAGCCACAGACAATACATAAAGGAGTGTGGCTGTATATCAATTAACATTAAGAATTATAGCACAACATATAACATAAGAATTATAACCCCAAATAATAATTTATTGGCTGGGGAACCCAAAGTCTCTCTTTTGCAACAAATTCACTGTGTGATTTCAAAACTCCCTAAGTCACAGTCTAGTCATCTGTAAATGGAGATAATAACTACTCTTTACTAACTTGCTGGGTTATTTGGTGATCACATCAGATAAAAGATGAAATGAAAGTACAAACCTACTATGTACAAGTAATACAAAGCACAGTACAAATATGGTTCTCAAGCACTGTTTGTATTCCAGGTTGCCATGCAATAGGTTGGTCAGATACTATTATACTTGTTTTACAGGTGAGGAAACCAGAAATATTAAATGATTCATCTGAGGTCACACAGCTGATAAGTGGAGGACCTAAATTTGAACCTAGAAAAATTTTATTGTAGCACGATGTTCGTCAGCAATAGCACAACACAACTCCCCATAAATAACATGAACCTTACGCATAGAGTCTCCCTTGAATTTTTCTCCTTCACCTTTCTTATGTATCCCATTTCCCTAGGCTCATCTCAGGCCAAAGAGTTCCAGAGAATTGTAGCAGTTCCTTCCTGTCCTGGTAGTTATCAAGAAATCATCATAAACTCAGCCCACACTTTTTGTCAAACAAAATAAAAAAAAAAGAAAGAAAAAAGAAACAAAAAGAAAAATTCAATGGTATGACTGTTCCTTAATTAGCTTTAATGCAAAAGAGAAAATTTCACAACATAATTCCAACCCTATCCCCTACTCCCAATCACACATTTTTCAAGAGGCACAAATAATCTATTCTAGTCAGTTTTTATGTAAGTTGAGTTGCATATGTTGTGTTATTGTAAGACACTTACTCAGCCTAAGTTTATAGTAACAAGGAGATGAAGCTTTTGGTAGATGATGAAGACTTACCTTACCTTTGATTAGAATTCTAGAGTCTGTGATTACGGAAACTCAAAACCCCAGCTTTCAGCTACTGTGTGAGTGGAGCTTACAACCATGCTACCTGTCAGCTAAATGCCTGTGAGTGAATTGTCCAAGGGCTATGTATTTTTCACCCACTAGAGTAGCTAAAATTAAAAAGACTGACAATACGAAGTTTTGGTGAGAACGTGGGGAAAATACAACGCTCTTACATTGCTCATAAGGATGCAAAGTGTTATAGCCACTTGAGAAAACAGGTTGGTAGTTTCTTAAAAACTAAACTTACATTTCATATATGAACCAGCAATTCCACTTCTAGGTATCTACCTGAGCAAACTAAAAGTATATGTACACACAAAGATTTGCATGTAGATGTTCATAGTAGCATTATTCATAACAGCCAAAGCCTGGAAACAATTCAAATGTTCATCATCTGATGAATGAATAAGCAAAATACTGTGTTTCCATGCAGTAGAATATTACTTGGGAATAAAAAGGAATGAACTACTGATACATGTAACTATATGAATGCATCTCAGAAAGAAATGAAAGAAGACAGACATAAAAGACTGTATACTTCCATTCATATGAAATCTCTAGCAAAAGCAAAACTAAATAGCAGAAAATAGATTGAGGAGCTAGGGGTCGGGGGGGGTGGCAGGGATAGACCATAAGGGGACATGAGGAAACTTCTGGGGGCTTTGGAAGTATTCTACATTTTGATTGTGGTGATGGTTACATGACTATAAATTTCTAAGGCTCATATAACTACACAGTTCAAGTGGGAGAATGCTAAGGTATATAAGTTACACTTCAATAAAGCTATGAAACAGAAGTGTTAGTTATTTTTTAAGTTCAGCTATATTATTCTTTTTCAGAGTTGCATATTTATTTTAGAAAGTGTGCATGGTATAAAAATGAAAAACAAAAACCTTGATTCCACCCACCAGACATAACCACTATTAAATTTTTAATGAGTTAAGATTGAAAAAAATATCATACCCTGAGAGTTTTCACTTAATATTATATCTTGAGCATTTAAAAAAATTCTTCAAAAATCTAATTCTTCAAAAACTCTTCAAAAATATAAATTTGGGTGGCTACATAATGGTCTGTTGTGTGTGCTACAGTAGTAGACTTACTGACCAGCTCCCCTTTGTTAGACAATTAGATGTTTCCATATTTTACTCTTTAAAGTTAGATTCTTTTTTTTTTTGAGAGAGAGACTGCCTTTTTTTTTTTTTAATTTATTTACTTTTGGCTGTTTTGGGCCTTTGGTGCTGCGCAAGGGCTTTCTCTAGTTGCGGCGAGCAGGGGTTACTCTTCATTGCTGTGCACAGTCTTCTCGTTGTGGTGGCTTCTCTTGTGGAGCACGGGCTCTAGGCACACGGACTTCAGTAGTTGTAGCACGGGGGCTCAGCAGTTGTGGCTCGCGGGCTCTAGAGCGCAGGCTCAGTAGTTGTGGCGCACAGGCTTAGCTGCTCGGTGGCATGTGAGATCTTCCCAGACCAGGGCTCGAGCCTGCGTCCCCTGCATTGGCAGGCGGATTCTTAACCACTGTGTCACAGGGAAGTCCCATAAAGTTAGATTCTGAAAGCATAATTTAGTTCCAAAGGTTATGAATAGACTTTGAGGCTTTTGATAGATATTTTAAAGTATCTATCTAGAATCTTTCAGAACTATCGTGTAATCAGTGTAAGAGAGTGACCATATATCACTGCTACTCTGACACCACTGAGTGTTTTCTTCTTTCTCTGTTTCTTCAGAGATTTTAGACTTCTTTGATTTCTGGTGAGGTTGATTTTTTCTTAAGTGCTGTGGCCGTCCCTGGGGTTGTTCACACACAGTCCAGTCCTTCTCCCACTGGAAACAGGATAGGTTTTCATTTCTCTCCCTTTTAAGATAGGCTTGCTTTGGCCATATGACTTGCTTTGGCCAGTGAAATATGAGTGACGTGGCATGTCACTTCTGGCAAGGAGCTTTAAGGGCCAGTGCAAAACTTGCCACATCCCCTCTTCCCTGCCTGGATAACCATGGAAGCATGAGTCAAGATGATGCCCCGGCCAGTCGAGGTCCTTGAGTGACCCTGTTGACCAGAGGTCCCCACCCGACTCACATTGGAAGGTAGCATGTGTGAGAAATATACCTTATTAAATCACTGAAATTCAGGGTTAGTTGTTACTATGGCATAACTGAGATTATCCTGTCTCATGTATTTTTGTATGATGATAAGGTGAAACTTTGATCCGTGTCCTTCCACTTTAGGAAAATGCATAAATTGGTACTAGGATTGTGTGATTATGAAACAAGGAAACCATATGTCTTCATGGCCAATGATGTTTCAATCTGAAAGTAATTTCCGAATGCATTTCTATAAATAGAGTGAAGAAAGGAAGTTATTTCGTTCATAGGAATAAAGTAAACCATGGGTTTTTATAGAAATGGCACCAAAAATTCAGTAAGGAAGGGAAAAGTCAACTCTGGGACTCTGAAATGATCTGTATTTAATTTGTGTCGTGTCCTTCTACTATTGTTACCCAGACAACATTGTGAGCATTGTGATTTAACGAAAGCACCCCGTGCTGCTTTGATGAGAAGTGTTTAGAGGGGGTACACAGGGCATGTTGTAACAGTCATGCTGCTGCCCATGGATGGAGCATTTTGTGTTTGGATCTCAAACAGGAAGTCATTTTTCTTGTCAAAGGAAAGATAATAAATGATCTTTCCCAAGGCCACACAAGCAGAAACACACACAGGATGCAGAAGGTCAGGTAGAGCTCCAGTGGCAGGGAAACAGAGCCTCACATGAATGGCAAGGAGATAATATCTTGCAAATAATATCAGTGGATAGATCAGAAATGTTCTGCCATAGATATCAAGAAGTGGCCTCACAGTACAAGTAAGCCTGAGATTTAGGGCCAGAACCCACAGAGCTCATAAAATGTAAGAAGAAAAGAAATCATGCCAAATGCCACTGGCTAAGTATTTTCACCCTACAAAGTGATAAAGCTCTCCTACATAGTATCTTTTGTTGTTGTACACAACATGTCGTGTGTGTGCGTGTGTGTGTATGTGTGTGTGTGTATACGTATGTATTCATAGTCTAAGTACGATCATTCTCAAAAATCATTTTGCCATCGTTAAAAAGTCCCAAGTTTCAGAACTCTTCTGGGCATCGCTATAGAGAGATATCTGGCCAGGTGGATTCTTTACTTGACTATTACAGTCAAGATTCTGGTGCCCAGAATGGGAAAAACAATAAATAAACAGCATCTATACATCCCATTGTCCCTGCTAAACAATGCATTGCTTTGTGGGTTTTTTGTTTGTTTGCTTGTTTGCTTGTTGAGAAGAGCTATTGGTAAAGCATGAGTGATTTTTTCATTTACTATTGAAATATTTATAGTGACCTTGATGTGACCGATATAGGGGAAAAAAATATCAAATAGCAAAGAAATAGTAGGAGAATTATAGCTGGAAACAAGGATTTATAATGAACTTAGGTTAAAATCAACAAACAATTTTTATGTTTGGAAGAATCATTAATGATTTTTATTAATGATTCATGTTAATCATTAATTAATGATTAATCTTAATCATTAATAGTCAGATTTCACATTTTGATTTCAAAGCCATTTTTAGTGAGAATATAGGAGAATTTTTACTTTTTCAAAATCAGAATATTAGACTACATCTTTGCTGGATTTAAATAATCACAAACCATCTATTAAGCAGCACGACTGAGCACAAAGGAAAAAAAAACTACAGAACTACTTCTGCTAGAGAACTACTTCTGCTAGAGAACTACAGAACTACATCTGCTAGAGAAGATGGTAATAAAGAGGTAAGAAAGCAGGTTAATTTTCTTCCCCTGTATATTTATAAGTAAAATAGGAATAATCCTTATGGTCATGGGGATTGATTTTTAAGGTCGTTACATCTTAATAATAACAACTAATTTTTTTTTTTTTTTTTTTTTTTTGCGGTACGCGGGCCTCTCACTGCTGTGGCCTCTCCCGTTGCACAGCACAGGCTCCGGACGCGCAGGCTCAGCGGCCATGGCTCACGGGCCCAGCCGCTCCGCGGCATGTGGGATCCTCCCGGACCGGGGCACGAACCCACGTCCCCTGCACCGGCAGGCGGACTCTCCACCACTGCGCCACCAGGGAAGCCCAACAGCTAATATTTATTGAGTATCTACCACGTGGCAGACAATTTAATCTTTACAAAAACCCAGTCAAATCAGCTGTGGTAGACGCTTACATCATGGTCCCCAATTAGCCACACCTCCCAGTTTTCACACCCTTATCTATTCTTTCTGTGATGACTCTGAGCTTGGCCATATGACTTGCTTTGGCTAATGAGACACTGGCAAGCATGATATAAGCAGAGGCTGGATAAGTGCTTAAACATTGGATTTGTCCTCTTGAGATCTAGTTGCAACCTAAAAAGCTCAGGCTAAACTACTAAATGACGAGAGGCCACATGCAATGAGGCTCTGGAGCCTGAGAGGTCATCTTAGATTATTCTAGCCCTAGCCAAGCTCCCTGAATGCAGCTGTATAAGGTATTCAAGCAAAACCAAAAGAAGAACCACCCAGCTGAGCCCCACCCCACAGAATAAAAAAAATAATAATAATAAATAATTGTTGTTTTAAACCACTATATTTTGGGGTGATTTGTTACAAAGCAATAAGCAATGGAAATATGGGTAATATAATTTACCATCCACAAATATGGAAACCAGAGCTCAGAGAGGTTAAATGTATTGTCAAAGTCTTATAATATGATTGTAATTCCAAATGTACCCTATGAAATCTCAAGTCCTTTTCATTATACTCTCCGCTAAATTCCAAATTGAATATCTAAATCTCTCCTTAGCTAGATAATAGACATCTCAAACATAAAATGTCCCAAACCAACTCTTAAGTTCCCCCATCTCCTCTCTCTGGGTTCCCTACTTCAGTAAATGGCACTGGTACCCATCTAGCTGCTCAGGCCAAAAATGTGGAGTTATCATTGACCTCTTTCGTCCACTCACACCGCTCAACCAATCTCTTAGCAGATCCTTTCTACTCTGACTTCACAGGATCCTCTGAATCTGACCCTACTGCTCATCACCTCCTCAGCTACCCCAGCGCAGGTTACCATCATGCCTTACTTGAACTACCTCCATAGCATTTGGGTTGGAGGGGGTCGGTGGGGGAAATGGCACCAGAGAGAGCCAAAGGCAAAGGGAAAAGGGGCAACAGAGCAACACCTTCTGAGTTAACAGCTCTTGCTGTCAACTGCCCCACCCTGCCCCATCCCTAGCACTCTTGGTTTTCTTCAAGGAAATGAGGCTGGAATCTGGCAGCCAGAGAGGTCTGCTACCTCTCTCTCCCCTTGCTACAGAGGCTTTAGCTCATTTCTAGAAAAGCATAGCAACTGAATGTTTGTGTAACACACCCCCTGCAACTGATTTGGGAATAAGTTTCTACCTGTGACTTCAGAGAGATTACAAGAGTAGGGGATTAAGGTCTCCAGCAGGTGTTACCCTTCCTCTGCACACTAAAATGTTGCTTTGGATTTTGAAGACTTATTCCTCAAGGGACGAGATTTGGACAGGGGAAGGTTAATTGACTAAGCAAGGCCAGGACTTCCCATAGAGAATGTTCTTCAAAAAAAAAAAAAAGCACCAGGATGTGTTAGCCCAATAAATAATTCATCAAACTGCCTATTCACAGACTAATAGAAAAATATTGCAGAATGCCTACATGTCAATCAGTGTGCAGTTAGTTAAATAAACACTATGCAGATGTTACTTGTAAATATAGATTTATACATTAATTGTATGCCTTACAGAGGCAAAAATAGAATATCTAGTAACTTTACTTCAAATTCTATTAAAATCTCATGGCCTTGAAAAGGTGACCTGACATCTTGTAGGTCAGATCCAGGGCTGAATAGACACGTCCCCTGCCACTGACTGTACAATAACCAAACGCTCAAGTGACACTTGCCGCCCAGACAGAGAAACATTGAGGGCCGTGATCCTCTGGGCCTGCTGGAATTCTCCTGACTTCAGGGTGCACAGCTGCAGCAGCAAATGCAAAGGCAGAATGTGTGTCTGCAGATGCCCCAAACCCAGCTCTATCAGCAATTCCCATTTTTATCTAAACAATTTCCTAATTGTTTGATATGCTTTTAAAAGAAAAAGGATGATGAAGTACTACTGCTACTACTACTACAAGTCCTACTATGTCCCAGGAGTTAAGTGCTTTATATGCTATTTTCCCCCTATTTAATCCTTACAACAACCCTGCGAAGCAGGTTCTATTTTTACCCTTTTTTTTTTTTCAGATAAAACGTCTGGAACATGAAAAAACACAGAATAATCAAAGTTAGCTCACAGATAATGCGACAACAAATTGACACCATGTAGCTCCTAATGAGACGCGCTCAGAAGGAAATAAAATCACTTCTATGGTTTTCTTGCTAAAAGTGCGTAGCCTGAATTCAATCAAGGTCAGACAAGCCCAAATTGAGAGACATTCTAAAAAATAGCTGGGCAGTACTCTTCAAATGTGTCGAGGTCATGGAAGACAAAGATGTTGAAAATCTGTTCCATATTAAGGGAGACAAAACAAGACAACTACATGCAGCATGTGGACCTGGACTGGATTCTGGACCAGAAAAAGAACATTAATGGGGACAACAGATGAACTGAAGGACTGTGGATCAGATAATAGTATTTTGCTAAGGTTAACTTTCTGATTTTTATCATTTCACTGTGGCATGAAAAACGATAACATTTGGGTAAACTAGGTGATGGGTATTCAGGAATTCTTTGTGCTATTATTCTCACTTTTTTTTTTTTTTGCAAGTCAAAAGTTATTTCAAAATTAAAAGTTGAAAAATGGAAAAAAGAAAAAAGAGTTTAAGAAAATCCCCATAAAGTATGGCATCCCAGCAGGGAATCTCAGGAGACATGGGAGGTGGTACCAAATAAGGAATGGAAAATGAGAATGTTTCTCTTCCCACACCTCTTGATACCATTGGAGGTTTTGTCTTGGAGTGGTTCATCCAGAAGATAAATTTCTCTAGTGTAAAATTCTTGTGAATGACAGATTTGGAAGATAACTTAGAGGTATTCTTAGGGGCCTGGCTTTGCAAAAAAGACACCTGAAGCTCAGAAAGGCATGGGGATGATGGGCCTGAAATCACACAACAGGAGAGCCATGATTAGCGCCCAGCAAGTTCTTCTGGGTCATGGGATACTATTTCTGTTCCACCACTCATTTCTGAAAGAGGACACCTCTGTGCCAGATGGAACTCAAGCCCAGAATCCATGGTTTATGGGCCTCATCCATTAGCTCTGTGACTCTTTCTACCCACCCGCTAGAGGTTTACTTCTGTAAGCCAGATAGTCATTCATTCATTCATTCATTCAGCATATATCTATTGAGTCCCTCAACTGTCTGGTGCTGCTTGAAGGGCTACAGATAAAGCAACTATCAAAAACAAAGATCTCAAATTCTAGTGGACCGGCCTGGGTACTGATCCATTTTCCAGCACTAATGACCTGCATGACCTTGGGCACACTCATTTACAGTTTTCTTTTCTGCAACATAGAGAAGATAGAATTACTGAAAGGTTGTTCCAAGTATTAAATATTACACCTAAGTTCTTAAGAGAATTGTCTGGCATGGAAATAGTCAATAAATGTTAAATAGTACTGTTATTTTTTTCTCTCCAACTTGAAACCTTGTCAGTTATGTTAGTTGGTGGGGATACCCGGGAGTGCTCAGAAATTCTATAGAATATTTCTAAATGCATTGAAAACTCACATGTAGGAAGGTGAGTTTTTTTCCAACAGAGTGATTTTCCATTTCCCACTCCATTTCTTTGTTATTTTCAAAGGTAGATAAACAATAAAAAGAAAGGGCAAGAAAGGCCAGCTGAGAAAATTGGTGCTGAGCGAGGAATTCAAAAGGGAGTTGTAATATGCAGAATATCTGATAGGTTTTATCTAGGTTCACATGAGAGAGTTCTTGGAGGCTGGTTGCATCTAGCCTCTTCATGGGCATAATTTTTTTTTTTTTTTTTTGCAGTACGCGGGTCTCTCACAGTTGTGGCCTCTCCCGTTGCGGAGCACAGGCTCCGGACGCGCAGGCCCAGCGGCCATGGCTCACGGGCCCAGCCGCTCCGCGGCACGTGGGATCTTCCCGGACCGGGGCACGAACCTGTGTCCCCTGCATCGGCAGGCGGACTCTCAACCACTGTGCCACCAGGGAAGCCCCATGGACATCATTTGAATGCCACTTTAGCCAACCCTTGATTATTTTCACAAATGGAAAGAATAATAGATACCGTACATAAAACAAGACAAACAGAACCCACCAATGCTGCTTGGAACAAGCTTCTGGGCCTTGCTATATCCTGAGAATGGGCCACATTCTCATTCCTGTCAACTGCCTCCCCAGGATCAGGTCCATCTAGGTATCCACCTTCTTCCCCTGCCCCACCTTTTCCCATAGCACCCAGCAGAGGACCTTAAACAAAGAATGTGTTCAACAAATGTATGTGAAATAAATAAATAAATCCATTTGGGGGAGTCAAGCAATCAGAAAATAAAGTCTAATTGTCGTGAAGGTTCCTTCCATTCATTCAAAATTCTGTCTGTCCACACAGAGATGGTTGGAACGTAAGTGAAAAGAATGTATTTCAGTTTCACAGGCTTCCTATAGAACAATTTTCAATGAGAGGGTTATGGTCTTATATTCTCAGTCACAAACTCTTTAGAGAAATGACACTAAATAAATCTAATCAATAGATCTATTTGGCTATATATCCTATAGACCTGTGAGCAGAATTCATTGGTATTACAGTATGTATATCTTCACCTTCCTTGAGAAGCAGGGATGAATCAGTATCTTTTAGAAGTGCCCCTGGTGACGCTACGGAGCAGCCAGTGTTGAGACTCAATGCCATAGATGCATTACGTGGTCACGTACCCAGCCCAGCAGATCATGGCATTTGTCAAATCCCAATTTCAAATTTTTGGAGGAAAGAATCTGTGTAACTCAGCTTGGGTCAGATAGCTACCTCAATTCCAGTGAAGTTGGCAAGGCAGGCAGGAACACATAGTGCAAACAGGTTTTCTAAGGACCCCATTCTTGTGATAGTCCAGGCAGTTATTTATTTTATTTTATTTTATTTTTTTTGTGGTATGCGGGCCTCTCACTGTTGTGGCCTCTCCCATTGCGGAGCACAGGCTCCGGATGCGCAGGCTCAGAGGCCATGGCTCACGGGCCCAGCCACTCCGCGGCATGTGGGATCTTCCCGGACCGGGGCATGAACCTGCATCCCCTGCATCGGCAGGCGGACTCTCAACCACTGCGCCAACAGGGAAGCCCCCAGGCAGTTCTTAAAGAAAATGGGGGAGTGTTACTGCAGGTTGGGCAGATACCTAAAAATGTGATGTGGCAAATATATAGAGTTGTTTCTACTTGTTTCAGAATAATTTAAAGTAGCTTACAAAGACCAAAGCAATGTAAACACCTTTTTAAAGCATCATTTGAATGAAGAGACCTAGTGGATAAGAAAAGAAGTTGTAGGAGGAATCAGATGACAAAGAGGTAAGGTTGGTGCTCCCAACTATGACATGAGGCCCAGAACACTCAACTACAAGTGAATCCCAAATTTGGCTGTGAGTTTCTGTGCAGCAAACACAAAGAAAGTAAATCGGCGACATGATTCATAGATAAGACATACCCGTCACTAGTAAAAGGGCAGCTTTCCCTGAACAGAGAACTTAGAAGAATTTCTCTTGTGTGATTTAGTGAGCCCTATTCCTAATGATCTTCCTGTAGGAAATAGGGCAATGAATTGTTATGACATCATTCTCTGTAGGTCTATGACCTAAGGCCAAGGGCAGAGGGCAGGGCAAGTGTAGAGAGCAGAGTGTAGCATGTGGTCCATGTAGAGTGTTTGAGGATGGGTCCCAACTGGTGGAACAGAGAACAACTTTTTTTGAAGCAAGACTTCGTTCCCTTTTTAGAAGCGAAACCTCCTGCTTCAAATTTCCCTCAAGCCTGCCCTGTTCCCCTGTAACCTCAACACCCAGCCCAGCCACAAATTCTCTGTTATCAAAGTTGGGTTGTTTACTTAACAAGAGCCTAGTCGTTAGCTAGACAGAAGCTACATTTGGGTTGGTCCCCTTAAAAGAGCTGTGAGGAAGTTCTTTGAGGTTCTCTATGTCACTGACATTAGTCGGTTTACAGAGGACAGATGAGCATTTGTGAAACGGGGACATGAAACGGAAAGGAAATGAGAAAAGGAAATCAAGTTCAACAGACAGGGCACTGCCATTTTGGGTTCACTTTTCAGAAAACCCACCCTATCATTTATCCTCTACCTACACCTGTTTCTGAGACAGACTTCATTCTGAGTTCCATTTTTTCTTAACCGAACAGGAGAATTTCTATCTCCATGAGTTGAGTAGGGTCAGCATATTAAAAAGCAAAACAAAACAAAACAACTGTGGCAAAGAATGTCTGTTGTGTGGGCAATCAACATGAGGATGGGAGAGAGTCAGCCATGGGCCATTTGGAGATCATTTAGATAGTTGTCCATGCCTGCGGGCATCCAGAAACGGACTCCTAATCTGTGCTCTTCTTTTCTCTGTAGATGTCTACTGGGTCCACTGAGAAAGCCTGGACCATCCCGGGGCACAGAGAAGGAGGCAGTGGCCTTGGAAGGGGCATGGGCCTTAGAGTCAGACAGGCCTGGGTTCTACCCCTGCTGTCTTTGATAACTCAACCTGTCCCAGCCTGTTTTACAACCTCTGAAATGGAATAATAATTCCTTCCTCTTGAAGTTAACCATAATGTAACAATGCCAAAGTTCAGAAGTCATACAGCACATAAATCAGGATCTGGCAAGTAAATAGGAGGTGCTCTATCAATGAAGGTAGTTCATCCATCCATCCATCTACTTATTTTTATTCCCTTTTCCTGCTCTTTGCTAGATTTGAGTAACAGCTACACAGTCAAGCTAGAAACAAGAAATGGAGTAGCCATGAGAGATCTTGTGGTAAAGTATCAGCCTCCTTCAGAAAGAATCAGTTCCAGAGGAATATTCCAGGCCTCCAGTGAAGTGAATTCAGAGGTGCATAGCTTAGTATTTCCCAATCCTTTAGATGTTAAGAGCAATGGAAAGTGGGAAGGGAGCTGACTTTCTCCAGTAATGGGAGGTTCTCACTGCTTCGTTCACCCTGAATGTTTGTCTTGTGGCCCATGCACTGGGACAGGTATCCACCTGTCCATCTGCCCTTGCCATCCTGTAGCATGGTTCTGGTCAAATACCTACTTCTATAGATACAGTCTTCTCGCTCCCTACCTTTCAGAAAAGAGAGTTCTAATGCTATTTGTCTCTATACTCTTGAAATGGGCCTATCTGACCTTCCTAGGATGCTTTTAATCCTTTATTTATAACATTAATTTCTTTCTGATTATCAAAGTAATATTTTATTATTATAAAAATCTGAAAAGGGGCTTCCCTGGTGGCGCAGTGGTTGAGAGTCTGCCTGCCGATGCAGGGGACACGGGTTCGTGCCCCGGTCCGGGAAGATCCCACATGCCGCGGAGTGGCTGGGCCCGTGAGCCATGGCCGCTGAGCCTGCGCGTCCGGAGCCTGTGCTCCGCAACGGGAGAGGCCACAACAGTGAGAGGCCCGCGTACAGCAAAAAAAAAAAAAAAAAAAATCTGAAAAGTACAAACAAACCAAAAACAAACAAACAAAAAACTCAAGGAGGAAAGGAGCAAGTCCTGCTAATTGTCCCACCTAGAGATGTCAGGCCTGCTAGCATCTCCCCAGCCTTTTTGTACCCAGCACACAGGCATTCTCTTTCTCCCCTCAAAAGAATCACATGACGCATATCACGGTATGTGCTTTCTTTACACAGCAATATATTGCAAGCATTTCCACCATGCCATCAAATATTTTGCTTTCTTCTTATTTGAGTCTTTTTTATTTTTCTCAGAACCATAGTGAGAGCACCAAATCAGGAAGTCAGGAAACCAGGGTCCCACTTGGCTGGGTGACTGGGCAAATTATCCAGTCTTCACCTGGGTGATCTATACACTCTGTCTCAGCATCAAAGTGTTATGGTTCCAAGCAGAATAGTAATCTTTTCTTAAAAAACAAATGGATTCTGGGGACTTCCCTGATGGTCCAGTGGTTAAGACTCCATGCTTCCACTGCAGGGGGCGCTGGTTTGATCCCCTGTCGGGAACTAAGATCCTACGTGATGCCCCCTGGCAAAAAAAAAAAAAAAATTGATTCTGGATTTTAAAAACACAGACCCTCTGTAAAGCCCAGGTTTTCATAAGTTCAAATATATATAATCTTTGTGGGGGGAAAGATTGAGGACCATCAGGGGTCTTCCATGCATGCCACAAGTTATTCAGAAAGGAAGAAATGCTTAAAATGCATCAGTGAGGTAAGGACCTCTCCCACTGCTGGCCTTGGTCACTGGTATAAGTCTCACCAGTTGCTGCTTCTGTGGCTTGCTGAATCTGAACTCTGGTCTCTACCCAACCTTGAGATCTTTATAGTTTACTGAGGCAAATTATTGTGGCTATAGAGAGAGCTGATCATGCCTCTCCTGTTACTTTAGCACTGTGACTACCCTCATAGAAGTCCCTACGTGTGTTATTTGTGAAAAATGTTTCAAGAAGCTCCAGAAATTTGTTTCCTTGATTAAAAAGAAAAAAAAAAATCAAGATAGATCCTGTGGCCAACTGAATGTTCTTTTCACCGAGCAGAGTTTTCACCATTGAACCTACATTTTTTAGTCATTCCATCAAGTCACAAATTCCCACTGTTCTAAAACCTAGTATTTCAAGGATTATTTCCACCAAAAATACTTTCTAACCTCTTTGATTAGGTTATAGGTGGTTAAATGGAAACAAATCAAGACAAATAATAAAAAAAAGATGAAATAAACAAGTAGTATTGCCAAGAGAAAATGAGGAAATAAAATCATATAAAACACACACACATACACACATACATATACTCCATATATAATCCCCATGTTTGGTGAAAACAATTTTTTCACATAAATATTTGGTGGAGTTCAGTGCAGAAGGTTTGGAATCTAAGGACCTACAGGGTGTGTCATCCTGAGTAACCTATTGAACACCTCATTTGTAAAATGGGACAGAAATACTGCCCATGAGGATTAAATGAGAAGGTGAAAGTAAAAGCAAATCTAACCTGTAAAGTGATATGCAAATGTGAAAAAAGCAAAGTTTCTTGCTGCTCACAATAGGCAGATGCAAAAGATGCCAATTCTCCCATGATTTTACTTTCCTTAACAGAGGTTCCCCAGAATGAAGCTGCTGCGTTCTTTGGTTTGCACTGCTGACTGCGCCAGCCTCAGCAGAGTCATCCCCGAGGCTGACTCACGCATGGTCTAGTAGGCGGAACAGGAGTTCATGAGCCTGACCCTTTGATCTCACTTTTACCAGCTGCCCTTGCTCAACTAGGTTACATACTTAGTTTCTTAGTGAGTCATTCTCTAAGATTCCAAACTGGGACAATCAGCTTTGTCCTCTACTTCACTCAGTGGTCAAGAGGAAGTCGGGATGACGATTGGGAGAGGAGGGATTTTTTGACCCTGGGAGACACTTCCTCTGAACTGGAGTGGCAGGGAGGGGCAGGGAGGTGCAGTGGAGAGTGTGCAGGAGTCAGGCCTGGGCCGCTTCAGCTGGTACAATCTCTGCCTGCTGTACCTCAGTGTTTTGGGGGGGTTTTTTTGCGGTGCGCGGGCCTCTCACTGCTGTGGCCTCTCCCGTTGCGGAGCACAGGCTCCGGACGCGCAGGCTCAGCGGCCATGGCTCACGGGCCCAGCCGCTCCGCGGCACGTGGGATCCTCCCGGACCGGGGCACGAACCCGCATCCCCTGCATCGGCAGGCGAACTCTCAACCACTGTGCCACCAGGGAAGCCCTCTCAGTTTTGTTATCTGGAAAATGACAATATTTTTGGCTCTAAATGAGTTGGGGTTTTGTTTTCAGCTTTATTGAGGCATAATTGACAAATATAAATGAGTTCATTATAATACTTATCCCTGATATTATACAATGTTTTAAATTTATATACATAATAGTGCTCGGTTTATTCTCAAAAGAATCCTGAGTAATAGATAGTGTGATAGTTATCAGTCTCCTGCATTAAAGGTGAAGAAATATGGGCTGTGATGGTTAATTTTGCACATGAACCTCACTGGGTAAGGGATGCCCAGAGAGCTGGTACAACATTATTTCTGGTTATATCCATGAGCCTGTCTTCAGAAGAGATGAGCATTTGAATCAAAAGACTGAGTAAAGAGTGTCCTCACCAATGCAGGGAGGCATCATCCAATCTGTTGAGGTCCTGAATAGAGCAAGGTAGAGGAAGGGTGAATTCCTTCTCTTTACTCGAGATGCCTCAGCCATCTGCTCTTACCCCTGGACTCAGTATTCCTGGTTTTCAGGTGCTGAGACTCAGATCGAGACATCTGAGTCTCTATATCAGACTCAGATGGGCCCCCCGATTCTCAGGACTTCAGACTTAGACTGAATGACACCACCGGCTTCCCTGGTTCTCCAAGTGATAGCACATCTCAGGACTTCCTGGCTTCCACGATTTTCTGAGCCAATTCCTGTAACAGCTCTCCTCTTATATAAATATATTTGTATATATTCCATCGGTTCTGTTTCTCTGAAGACCTCTAATATATGGGCTAAGAGAGACTGAGCACTAAAGTGCTCTAGTGGTTAAAACTCTTCAGTAGTTCCATGTTGGCTTCATAATGTAATCCAAACTCCTCAGCACGGTCACTATTCTTAACCCCTGATCATTTCTTCAGCTCCAACTCTACTCAAAACACCTGCAGTTTCTCCAAGGCAGTGGTTCTCAAAGTGCAGTTCCTGAACCAGCAGCATCACTTCGGCACTTGTTAGAAATGAAACTCTTGGGGCCCACCCAGATGCACTGAATTAGACATTGTAAGGGTGGAGCCTGGCAATGTATGCTTCAACAAGTCCTCCAGGCGATGGTGAAGCATGCTCACTGTTAGAGAATCCCTCTAAGGCATCCCACCCTCTCTCTCTTACCTCTAGGCTTTACCTCTTGCTGTCCCACCTGCCTGGAACACCCTCCAATCCTGTCTCAAACTCCAACTCTGGCCTTCTCCTCACACTGTTTTCTGAGATCAAGGAGTATACTTTATTTACTCCTGTATCCCCAGGGCCTAGCATAGTGTCTGGAACACAGTCAGTATCTAACAAAGTTGATTGGAGAAATAAATGATTAAATGAATGAGTCATTGTGTGATACAACTACAACTTGCATCTGTGTCAGCGGACTCCAAACCAGACAGGATTATGTACCAAAAGTATCAGCATGATGCCTGGGTCATAGTAAGTGACCTACAAATGTCTATTCTTCTCAATTTTGCTTCCTTTTTCTCTTTTAAAACATTTTGCAAAAACTCGAAACACTGAATAAAGACAATGCTCTATTTTGATTGATTAACTGAAGAAAGGTGAAGAATGGTTTCCAGCCATCTACCTAAATGTCATGGTTTCCAAGAACATCACCACACTCAAAACTACGCTCTGCCATCATCAAAAAGAATTTATTGTTGACTACTTAGAAAAGATCAATTTTCCTTTCTTCTCAATTATTTTTCATTTCAAACTTCTTTCAATAAAAATCTAAAATATTTTGGACATTTGAAAGATTAGCACTTGCACCATGATAATGCATATATCCAGGGGTCCCCAACCCCCGGGTCTTGGACCAGTACTGGTCTGCGGTCTGTTAGGAACCAGGCCGTACAGCAGGAGGTGAGCGGCGGTGAGTGAGCGAAGATTCATCTGCCCTCCCCATCGCTCCCCATCGCTCACATTACCGCCTGAACCATCCCCGGCCCCTTTCACCCCCGCCCCGTGTCTCCCCCCAACCCCCACCCCCACCCCACCCCCGTCTGTGGAAAAATTGTCTTCCACGAAACCGGTCCCTGGTGCCAAAAAGGTTGGGGACTGCTGCATATATCTACTACCTGGAAAAGGGTTTCTCAGACTCGAGACTAGGACATTTGCGTACAGATAATTTTTTGTTGTCAGAGGCTGTCCTGTGCATTGTAGGTTGTTTAGCAGGATTCCTGGCTTCCACCCACTAGATGCCAGTAAGCACCGTTACCCCTAACTTGTGACAGCCAGAAATGTCTCCAAACATTGCCAAGTATTTCTTAGGTAGTAAAAGCATTCCCCCTCCCCCATTAAGGATCACTTAGATCAAACAGCATTTTGCTATATTTGCTTTATTACCCAATTTTTTTGAAAACCTTTTGAAAATAAGTTGTATATATGCTGGCAGTTCACCTCCATATACTTTAGCAAGCATCTCCTAAAATTAAGAATCTTGACCTACATAATTATACCATTATACTTATAAGAATGTTTATAAAACTCCAATACTATCTAATACCCAGTCCACAGACTACTTGTACAAAGCAATATTGGTATTTGAGTCTGGGAAAGGAAAATATAATTTACTCATTAATTCTGGTCCTATATCTGAGAAATGAATGATTATACAGTTGTCTTTGCTATTAGGTTGGGGCAAGGAATTTGATTTCAAATGGCTTCTCTTAGCTTCAGTGTTCTGGTCAAGTTTTCATGATCAAACTATAGCACAGTTGCTTTAAGACACTTGGTGATTTTAAAAAAAATAACAAAAATGAAAATAAAAGTCTTTTTAAAAAATGAACCACGGACTACAGGAATTGGCTGGCTGTACATTTTGGTACATTCGATCTCTAGATATTTGCATTTTCTCCTTCCATCATTTCCTCCCTGACCTCACTTTTTTTTTTTTACAGCTTTGACAACTGGTACATCATCCTATGGTTAATTCTTATTTGACTCCTCATTTCCTTTGCCCTCCCCCCAATCCTTTACTCTCAATTCTTGGCAAATCTATAGCCTTCAAAGAATTAAACTGCACCAAGGATCACTTGCACCAAGGATCCTGTGATTTGCTGCAGAAAAATCATCCAGATTGATGCCACTATAAATCCTGGTCCCCATATTCAGCTGGGCTTCCACAGCCTAGAAATCCTGTGATGTCTCCCCTAATCTCTGCAGTGACCATTTCACAGACCTCAGACCTCTGCACACTCTCATTATAGATGACATCACCTCTTACTCACTGAGTCCAGAGAAGTTATCTGAAAAAAGAAAGCCTTCAACTTCCAGGCATGCAACCCACAAATTCAGGTGCATTCTATTCTAGTCTTTACTCCTAGTTTCCTGCCTTTAGAAAGTTCTTTCTACTTCTGCCTAAGACCCATGCCTTTTGCTCTGTTATGGAGTCTCTTTGTCCCTTTCCAGGGACTTGGTCTTCTCCTTATTCCTCCTCTCTCCTGTTTCTTTAATCACTCCTTTGCTTCTCCTTTATCTGAATATGCCCATGTCTCTCTCAGCTGACAAAGAACTCTTTCTTGATCCCATGACAGCCCTCAACTACAGCCTGATTACTTTCATCCTCTTAACAGCCAAATTCTTTGAAGATATTTCTGGAAAAAAACATTCATAGAGTTCATCAGGTTCTCACTCCTTCACTTCCAAGGAAAGCGAAAACCTCTTCTCTACCTCTTTTCCTTGGGCGATCTTATCTACTCTTATGACTTCAGTTGCCCTCCATGTGCTGCTGACTTCTGATCCTTCTTCTGAGTTTTCCAATTCCTGCATTTCCAATTGCACAAGCACCTCAAACTCATCAGGTCCCAGGGTCAACTTGTTACTTTCCCCCACTCTCAAACAAGCTCTTTCTTGCTTCCTATCTCAATGACTGACACAAGCCCCTCTCGATTGTCCAAGGCTAAAACCAGGAGACAACCTAAATAGGTCTCAGTCTTACTCTCAGTATCCCATTGATACCAAGTGCTACAAGAATTCTACTTTCTAGAAGTGTCTCAGGCTCACACACTCGATGCCCACTGTGACCATCCCCATCCACATGCCTGTGTGACTCCAACAGCCTTGTAATCAACCTCTGTCTCCATTCTTGCTTCTCTCTAGCCCATTTGACAGGATGCAATCACCATAATCCTCCTACTCTGCAGATCTAATGACATCACTGGCTTACAACCCATTAATGGTTTTCTGGTATCCTTAGGATAAAGTCCAAACCGTAATTTGGTCACCTGTCCCTTTGTTAGCTGTCTACCTCTCCAGACTCACCTCAAGCCCCTTGCTCTCAACACCACCCACTCATAGACTTAGTGCTCCAAACATAATGACTTTATTTATTTATTTATTTTTAACATCTTTATTGGAGTATAATTGCTTTATAACGGTGTGTTAGTTTCTGCTGTATAACAAAGTGAATCAGCGATACATATACATATATCCCCATATCCCCTCCCTCTTGCGTCTCCCTCCCACCCTCCCTATCCCACCCCTCTAGGTGGCCACAAAGCACCAAGCTGATCTCCCTGTGCTATGTGGCTGCTTCCCACTAGCTATTTTACATTTGCTAGTGTATATATGTCCGTGATACTCTCTCACTTTGTCCCAGCTTACCCTTCCCCTTCCCTGTGTCCTCAAGTCCATTCTCTATGTCTGCATCTTTATTCCTGTCCTGCCCCTAGGTTCTTCAGAACCATTTTTGGTTTTTTTAGATTCCATATATATGTGTTAGCATACTGTATTTGTTTTTCTCTTTCTGACTTACTTCACTCTGTATGACAGTCTCTAGGTCCATCCACCTCACTACAAATAACTCAACTTCGTTTCTTTTTATGGCTGAGTAATATTCCATTGTATATATGTGCCACATCTTCTTTATCCATTCATCTGTCGACGGACACTTAGGTTGCTTCCATGTCCTGGCTATTGTAAATAGAGCTGCAATGAACATTGTGGTACATGTATTTTTTTGAATTATGGTTTTCTCAGGGTATATGCCCAGTAGTGGGATTGCTGGGTCATATGGTAGCTCTATTTTTAGTTTTTTAAGGAACTTCCATACTGTTCTCCATAGTGGCTGTATCAATTTACATTCCTACAAACAGTGCAAGAGGGTTCCCTTTTCTCCACACCCTCTCCAGCATTTGTTGTTTGTAGAGTTTCTGATAATGCCCATTCTAACTGGTGTGAGGAGATACCTCATTGTAGTTTTGATTTGCATTTCTCTAATGATTAGTGATGTTGAGCATCCTTTCATATGTTTGTTGGCAATCTGTATATCTTCTTTGGAGAAATGTCTATTTAGGTCTTCTGCCCATTTTTGGATTGGGTTGTTTGTTTTTTTGATATTGAGCTGCATGAGCTGCCTGTATATTTCGGAGATTAATCCTTTGTCAGTTGCTTCATTTGCAAATATTTTCTCCCATTCTGAGAGTTGTCTTTTCGTCTTGTTTATGGTTTCCTTTGCTGTGCAAAAGATTTTAAGTTTCATTAGGTCCCATTTGTTTATTTTTGTTTTTATTTCCATTTCTCTAGGAGGGTCAAAAAGGATCTTGCTGTGATTTATGTCATAGAGTGGTCTGCCTATGTTTTCCTCTAAGAGTTTTATAGTGTCTGGCCTTACATTTAGGTCTTTAATCCATTTTGAGTTTATTTTTGTGTATAGTGTTAGGGAGTGCTCTAATTTCATTCTTTTACATGTAGTTGTCCAGTTTTCCCAGCACCACTTATTGAAGAGGCTGTCTTTTCTCCATCGTATACTATTGCCTCCTTTATCAAAGATAAGGTGACCATATGTGTGTGGGTTTCTATCCTGTTCCATTGATCTGTATTTCTGTATTTGTGCCATTACCATACTGTCTTGATTACTGTAGCTTTGTAGTATAGCAAACATAATGACTTTATTTAAGTGCCTCAAATGAGCTATCTGGTCTATCACTTTTCAAACTTTGCATATACAATTTTCTCTGCCTACATATTAAAGTCAACCACTGTCTCGAAACTGTTGGCAACTATTGCATACTCTGCACTATGATAGGCCAAAGCCTTTATATTAATAATAGAAGGTCCTTATGGTTTATATAATACCTCATACTTTTAAAAAAAATTTTGGCCGCTCCATGCAGGTTGTGGGATCTTAGTTCCCCGACCAGGGATCGAACCGGGCCCTTGGCAGTAAAAGCACAGAGTCCCAACCACTGGGCCCCCAGGGAATTCCCAATACCTCATACTTCTTTTGTAAGTAAAGTTTTGGTGTAGGAGCAATGTATACTCATCCCAGAAAATTTAGAAAACGCAGGTATGCATGTAGTGTGTATATATAGAGATATAAATATATATAGACATAGATAAAGATAGATTTAAAGAATAGGGTCATCCTGTACATGCATATATTTTTAAACCAAACACTTTTCTTTGTGCTGAAAATTTTAGTAAATAATTTAACGGAACATCCAATTATATGCCCCTCATAATTAGAACAGTAGCAAACTGTAAGAAACCACCATAGCTTCGCATGAGAATTGTTTTTTACTTTCGAAGAACTTCCTGCAACTTTCCAGCTACCTTATTTTTTTTTTTATTGTGGTAAAATATACATGACATAACATTTACCATTTTAACCACTTCTAAGTGTACAATTCAGTGCCATTAAGTACATTTACAATGTAGCGTAACCATCACTACTGTTCATTTCCAGAACTTTTCATCATCCTAAACAGAAACTTTGTACACATTAAAGTGACTTCCCATTCCTCCCTTTCCCTGGCGCTTGGTAACCTCTACTTGTACACATTGTTTGTAATTTTTTTCATTTAATTTTCCGATGCCTTTAACTATCCTGCAACATAATTTTTAATGAATGCAAATATTCTGTTGATTATACCGTAATTTATTTAACTGGGTTCCTGTGTTTAGATTTTTAGATTAAGCCCAATTCTAATTTTTCACTCTCAGAACAACACTACACTGAACTTCCTTGCCTTATTGTTCGTTAAGCAGTTTTTATCTTCTCAAACCCTGCGAGGATTCAGAATCAATCATGTTATTGCCACATTTAAGATGAAATACTAGGACAGTGAAACTACTCTGTATGATACCATAATGATGGATGTATTATTATATATGTGTCCAAATCCATAGGATGGACAACACCAAGGATGACCTGTAATGTTAACTATGGACTTTGAGTGATTATGATGTGTTAGTGGACATTCATCAGTTGTAATAAATGTACCACTCTGATGGGGGATGTTGATAATAGGAGAGGCTAGCATGTGTGAGGGTAGAAGGTATATAGGAAATCTCTTTCTCCTCAATTTTCCTGTAAGCCTAAAACTGCTCTAAAAAATTATCTTAATTATATAAAAAAAAAAGGAAATAGAGTTCAAAGAGAGATTCTGAGCGCTCCAGTGTCCCAGGGCTAGGGAGGGGAGAGGTGGGCCTGGCACCCAGGGCTTCTAAGTGCATGCCACTGTTCTAGCCTGTCTCAGTCTCGTCATTTCTCAGCTTAGCAGAGATGGCAGTTTGGACAGAATGGAGTATCAAGGGATAACAAGTACGTGTGGAGATACAGCTGAACAGAGCTGCCAAGGCTGGGTTAAGTGGGAAGAGTGCAGGCTTGAGATAACATAGGCAGGGGAGTTGTGAAAGGCTCATGGCCAGCAAGTCAAACTGGGATACCACAAGTCAAAGCAAGGGCAGCTAGTGACAGGGCTGCAACAAGCTCTGAAGGCAGCTAGGATGTAAGGATGGGCAGTGCCCTGCTCCCCAGTCCACAAAATCCTCCACGGGAACTACTTGCCAGCATGGAATTCCTAGCATCTGGAGTCCACCCCTGTACTATGTGCCAATTTGATCACGAATACAGTAGTAATAATCCTATTTTGGGAACTGTTTTGAACAAATCTAACACCGCACGTATTTAGCCACAATAAGGTCAAGTGGGCTAGTTAAAATTCCAGTCTTCTTTGCTTTTTGGCCAAAATGATGTTATCTTGGTGGGAAAAAACTGGTATTTAAAGCAGATTGTCTTTGACCTTCAAACAATAACTTTTATTATTACTTCATAAATACAATTTTTTTTTTTTTTGTAGTACGCGGGCCTCTCACTGTCGTGGCCTCTCCCATTGCGGAGCACAGGCTCCGGATGCGCAGGCTCAGCGGCCATGGCTCTCGGGCCCAGCCGCTCCGCGGCATGTGGGATCTTCCTGGACCAGGGCACGAACCCGTGTCCCCTGCATGGGCAGGCGGACTCTCAACCACTGCGCCACCAGGGAAGCCCCATAAATACAATTTTTGTGTGAGGAAAAAAAAGTAAAACATTAGATCCACAGTGGAAAAATAACAAGGGACTCTTCAAAACAAATAGTTTCTAACTTTTCAACCAGTTAATGCTGACTTTTAGCCATTTTTCATTTATATAATTTTGATTAATTTGGGCTTCCCTGAAACCAGAGACTGGGATGAGGACTTGTGAGCAAGGAGCTTATTTGTGAGGTGATCCTGGGAAGCAGAAGTGTGGGAGTCAGGAAAGAAGAAACGCCAATTAAATGCTTGTTAAGGAGTTGGTTTCTGCTGTGAGCAACTGTGGCTCACTACTGCTGAACTTTTCTAAGGACCGAGTAGGCCATGACCTGGAATTGTCCCATCAGGGCACGGGAGGCTGGAGAGTCTGTCCATCAACTTCCAGCCCTGTGGACTGAAGGTTCCACCCTCTTACTCTCTCCCTCCCTTGCACTTCTGGGCTCTAGGATCTGACTCAGCAGCTTCTGTGGCTGTGGAATAAGCCCTGAGGCTCAAAACAGATCCTGCAAGGCGTGTACGCTCAAGGTGGGCACAGGAAATACGTACATGGAACTGGCCAACTCAGTTGCCCTGAAGTCGAGTGGGCTGAGGGCGTATGGTTCAGAGAGCACAAGTGTCTGTACATATTACTTTTGTACTTAAATCTCTTCATTTAAAAACAAAACCAGGATTTCCCTGGTGGCACAGTGGTTAGAATCTGCCTGCCAATGCATGGGACATGGGTTCGATCCCTCGTCAGGGAAGATCCCACATGCTGCAGAGCAACTAAGCCCGTGAGCCACAACTACTGAGCCTGTGAGCCACAGCTATTGAGTCCGCGTGCCACAACTACTGAAGCCCACATGCCTAGAGCCCGTGCTCCGCAACAAGAGAAGCCATCGCAATGAGAAGCCTGCGCCACAACAAAGAGTAGCCCCCGCTCGCCGCAACTAGAGAAAGCCCACGCGTAGCAATGAAGACCCAACGCAGCCAAAAATAAATAAGTAAATAAATTAAAATAAATAAATAAATAAAAACAGACACACACACACACACACACAGACCCCTAAAACAAGGACAAAGCTTTTGTTTCCAGCTAGTGTAGAAAAGCAAATTAATATTTTATTTATTTATTTATTTTTGGATCTATTCTCCATTTATTCCATAACTAAATATTTACTGAGCACCTACTATGTGCCTGACCCTGTTCCGTTCCATGTGATACAAGGGTGAATCAGATATGCATTGCTTAGTTTTATGGGGTGCCTAAGTTATTCCCTGAGTGGTGTCCTGATGGCCTGGAAGAGGTAATGCAACTTTCAAAAGTGACAGACACCTTGCAGAGAAACTGTCATGGCATGTGGAAATGACTCTCCAGTTTCACACGACAGGATTGTCAGGAAGAAGCTTCACCACTCTTCCCTAGGCTAAGAGCCCAGACGTCCAGAGGGGTCTCGCTTAGACTTCAATCCCAAGCGCGTTTAATTTCAGATTTGTGTGACCCTGATCAGGCTCCTTCACCAAGTTGCAAGTTAATATTTTAAATGCTATATTAAATTTGGAATGTATAAGATGGCTATAATGAAAGAAATGGACAATAACAAGTGTTGACAAGAATGTGAGCAAACTGGAACCCTCATATATTGCTGGTGGGAATGCAAAATGATACAGCCACTTTAGCAAAGAGGTTGGCAGTTTCTCAACTTAAACTTACACTTCCAACATGGCCACCCAGCAATTCCATTTCTAGTAAGAGGACTGAAAACATATCCTCACATGAAAGCTTTTTACACAAATGTTCACAGCAGCATTATTCATAATAGGCAAAATGGAAACAACCTTAATGTCCATCATCTGATAATTGGATAAACAAAATGTAGCGTATCTATACAGTGGAATATTATTCAGCCATAAACGTAAGGAGGTACTGATACATGCTACAACAAGGCTTGACCTTGAAAGTATGATGCTAAGTGAAAGAGGCCAGTTACCAAAGGTCTACATACTGTATGATTCCATTAATATGAAATGTCCAGAATAGGTAAATTCACAGTATCATGCACAAAGATTCTGTGGCTAGAGACAAAAAGTAGGTTAGTGGTTGCCTGGAGCAAGAGGTAGGAATGGGTTTTAGAATAAGGCATCCCTGGATCCAACACTACGAGTTTTGAAATCTTGGGCATTTTATTTGAAAACTCCTGCCCTCAGTTTCCTCAGCTGAGGAAATAATAATGCCAAACTCCTGTGGAGATTCAACTGAGCAACTTAATAAGGTATCTGACACGAAACAAATTTAGTAATTGGTAATTATTATTATTATTGATAAAGAATACTGGGTGAAAAGAGCATAGGATAAGAGATACAAAGGCTGCAATACAGTAGAGAGTGGGCACAGAACCTTAGAGCAAGATCATCTGTGTTAATAATTCGATCATTTAAGGTATCAAGGACTGCTTTACTTGAATTCCAACTATCAGTATGATAAAATGTGTTCAAAGAAGTATGGAGAAAAATTAAAATTAGTGTGGCGAACTAAGGGGAATATAAAGATAATTTCTAAACAGTTCTGGACTTAACAGGTGGAACTTCGGCCTTATACTTAAGACATATATCAACAAGTAACTTTTACCAAGCCTGCCCCTGGGCCAGCACTCAGACAGACATTATTTCATTTAGTCCACATGATAACACCAGAGGTAAGTGTTATTATTATCCCATTTTTTCTAAATCAAAAAATCAATACTTAGGTAAATTAAAAAGAGAAAGACAATTACCATATATCACTTATATGTGGAATCTAAAATATGACACAAATGAACTTATCTGTGAAACAGAAACAGACTCACAGACATAGAGAACAGACTTGTGGTTGCCAAGGGGGAGAGGGGTGGGGGAGGTAAGGGTTGGGAGTTTGGGGTGAGCAGATGCAAATGGTTATATAGAGAATGGATAAACAAGAAGGTCCTACCATATAGCACAGGGAACTATACTCAATATCTTGTGATAAACCATTATGGAAAACAGTATGAAAAAGAATGTATACATATGTATAACTGAATCACTTTGCTGTACAGCAGAAATTAACACAACATATACTCTATGTATGCTTCAATAAAATAAATTTTAAAAAAACCAACAACGAATACTTAGAAGATTTAAAGTAACTTTCCAAAGGTTGTACAGCTAGGAAGTGGCGGTGGCACCATCCAAACCCAGGTCTATCTAAATCCACATCGTGCGCTTTACAGGGAAAGGAGGATGCCAAGGAGGAGGCAGAAATGAAGATAAAGGTGAATCTTGAGGAGGACTGGAGTTCAGCTGTGGGCTTTCCTTTGAATGGCCTCATCCGGGACAGTGACTTTGCATACCTCTGGGCTTCGTTCACACTGTGTTCCCCGTGCAGGGCCTTCACTTACATAGAACACATTGTGAGTGGTGGAAGCCAGCTGCCTCCTCCACAGACTGCCAGGTGACTGTGTGGTGAGGCTGGAAGGCAGGAAAGCACTGGGACCAGAAGCTGGGGCATGTAATCAGGAGTGAATTAGAAATAAATGAAAGGGCAGACTGCAGCAGCCAGTTGAGGTAAGGAGCAGTAAAAGATGGGGGTTGGCATTGTCAGAAAAGGAAGGAAAGGGTAATTTTGGCTCTGTATACTTTAAGGAAGAGTAGCCTTGGGGAGCAAAATGTCCTACAAGTCCACAGGCTCAGAATACCTGGGAGGAGCTGGGAGTTCCACGAGGTGGGAGACAAGGAGAGGAAGGGAGAAGAAAGTCATAGAAGAAAGAACCTTGCCTACTTTGCAGTTTCACCAAAGACTATTTCTGAGTTGTTGATTTTGCTGTAGATGGTGAAGTGGAAAAGAAAATAGGTTAGCAATTGGTCTTTTCACTTAAAAAAGCAAGACTCAGGAAGTTTCGATGACTCAGTTATGAAAGTGATAATCGTTTTGAAGTGTAAAACATACAAGGGGAATTTTCTTTTTGTAGTTGTTTTTTTCACCGTGTGTCCAAAAAAAAATTTTTTTTGGAAAAGGGAGCATATATATCTCATTTATGGAAGATGTGACTTCTACCCACAAGTTAGCTCAGCAATAACGTGGTAGGTTTCTCCTTTGACTTTGGATGCCTGGGCTTTAAATGTTTCAACAGACTTCTGGAGGCCATTCTCCTGTTACAGCCATCACAGTGTGGTGTGACGTGTTTTCACCAAGTCACCAGGTAAATGAGTAGCAGATAGGGCCAGTCTCGAAATCCCGGATATTAAGATTCAGTCCCAATGAAAGTTATAATAATATTTTTAAATTATGATAAACCCACAATCATATGTGAAAGTATTCAGAAATTCTAAATAACCTTTTAAAAAAGATTTTAAATGGAATATAGGTCAGTTCAAAGACATTTGAGAAGATGTATTCATGGTAGTTTAAAATCTCATTATGCAGTTAATAGTGTATTAATAATTAGACATTCAAAAATGTATAGAGACATCACCCTTTACGTACAGACTTCAAATCTAAGCTAGTGCCTCCAAACCATTTGAAAGCTATCATGGTTTCCAGGTGCATGAAACATGCCACCAAGGTTGCAGGTTGATTGTAGTAAATATTTTTAAGGAGAAAAGCTCTCTACTTCATTGTCGTAGAGTAACTGCACTAATATTTCCCATCTGGACAATGCCTAGACGTTTACACAGCAGCTTCACATGGTCTTCTTACTTATCCCTCATAGTAAAATAGATATTAACATTATGCCTCTTTTACGGATTTTGGGATTGAACAGTAGAGTAAAATGAAGTGGTTTCCAAATATTTTGGCAGCCTAGCAAATTCTAATTAAGAAATCATATATATATATAACTAATGGGCCGAAGGTATCCCTCACCCCACACTGCTAGGGCCAACCATACCCAGGAGGTTCTCTCATGCACAGTTTGAAGACCACCAGCGTAATTTGGGAAAAAAATGTGAATTTTAAATTCAGACAAGCCTCATGTTGAAACCTGACTAAATAGATACAAGCTGAATATTTCTTTGGATGCATTATTTAACTAATTCTCGGCTTCCAATTTGTAAAATGGAAATGATAATATTGTAGAGTTCCTTGCACTATAAGTTCCTAGGCTTAAACTTGACCTATCTTTGTCTCCCTAAAGTGATTCGCTCGAAGTATTGAAAGAGCAACTTGGAGAATCTAGGTCTTCTGCTACCAAATCTATGGCATTTTCTACTCTATCATGTGATTACAGATTGTATTGTCAGTCGAGTTTGGAGGCCTTGACAGTAGCACAGTGTCCTCTGGCAAGGAAACATAGTAATGTGCACGTCCTGTTGTAGTGAGAGCAGCAGAGTGACAAATCAGTAGGCAACATTTAAAGCATGTGTTCTTAACCAGGTCTGAGACCCCTTGGATGAGCTCAAGAGCCGTGTGAACTCCCCTGAAAATTTTTAGATGTGTGCGGATGTGCATTTTTCTAGGGAGATGGTCCATAGCTTCAAATTATCAAAAGCATCCAAAATGTAAGAAAAGTTCAGAACCTGTGGACTCCGGTGTCATACCTTGATCATGGACTCTGCTGTTTCTTTTACAAAGAAAGCCAGAGGTTGTTATCAGCTCTTCCAGTCTGTCAAACAGGGGCCCGTGATTCCCAAACATTAGTGAGATTAAGAATCATCTGAAAATAATACAAATATGACTGGGTATTAGATGATATTAGAGACTGTTATTTTTGTTAGGTGCTATTCAAGAAAACTTTTCAAATAATTTAATTAATTTTCAATTAATGAATTAATTTTCAAATAATTTATTACCATAAAATGTTGCCACCATTCAAGGAAAAAGGTCCTACCAAGTTCATTCAATGATTCACTCTTATTTTATAGAAAAAGAGATTGATAATATATTCAATACAGAACAAATTAAAAAGAAAAACTATCTAAAGTTCACTGGACCTTTAACTAGCAGCCAGCTGGATGGGTTAGTAACTATTTCCAGAACAAGTTTTAATTTCATTAAAGTCCATCAGAAAAGTGCTTAAGAATTTTATCATGAATGTAAGTATTTTTGCAGAAGGTGGCTATGTATTACATTATGCAAATATGTCTGTCTCTGACCTGGTTTGAGACAAGTTTTCTTTCTGATGTGATAGTGGCATTGTTGTTCTTCCCCTGCCTTTTTTTTAAACTAAGATTTTTGTAAGTATTTATTGAAAGGAACAGATGTTTGTTCCCAAAAGTTACTGTACATTTAAAATGAGAATGAGAAAAATCACAAGAGATTGGAATTACATATTTTACTTTTTATTTTTAATTTCTATTTTATTATTTTCCAGCTTTATTGAGATATAATAGATATATAACATTGTGTAAGTTTAAAGTATACAATGTGATGATTTGATACATAAGTTTATATTGTGAAATGACTACCACAAAAGGTTAGTTAAAACCTCTGTCATCTCTTAAAATTATCTTTTTGTGTGTGTGTGGTGAGAACCTTTAAGATTTACTCTATTAACAACTTTCAAGTATATAACACAGTATTGTTATAGTCACCATTTTGTACATTAGATCCCCAGAACTTATTCATTTTATAACTGGAAGTTTATACCCTTTGACCAGCATCTCCCCATTTCCTCGCCCCGTAGCCCCTGGCAACCATCATTCTACTCTCTGTTTCTGTGAGTTTGCCTTTTTTAGATTCCACACATACATGAGATCATATAGCGTTTGTCTTTCTCTATCTGACATATTTCACTTAGCATAATGCCCTCAAGGCCCATCCATGTTGTCACAAATGACAGGATTCCCTTCTTTCTTATGGCTGAATGATACTCCATTTTTCTTTATCCATTCATCTGAAGATGGACACTTAGGTTGTTTCTGTATCTTGGTTATTGTGCAATGAACACAGAAGTGCAGAAATTTCATTTCCTTTAATCACATTGTTATTTTTTTGTTTTGTTTTGTTTTTTGCTATTGAGTTGTGTGAGTTTCTTATATATTGGGTTGGCCAAAAAGTTCGTTCATTCCATAACATCTCATGGAAAAACCCAAATGAACTTTTTGGCCAACCCAATATTTTGGATATTAACCCCTTATCAGATAGATATTTTGCAAATATTTTCTCCCACTCCATAAGTTGCTTTTCATTTTGTTGATCATTTCCTTTGCTGTGCAGAAGCTTTTTAGTGTGATGTAGTCCTACTTATTTATTTTCGCTCTTTTTGCTTGTGCTTATGATGTTATATCCAAAAATCATTGCCAAGATCAATGCCAAGCTTTTTCTCTATATTTTTTTCTAGGAGTTTTATGATTTCAGGCCTATGTTTAAGTCTTTAATTCATTTTGAGTTAATTTTTGTGAGTAGTATAGGATAGGATCCAATTTCATTCTTTTGCGTATGATATCCAGTTTTTCCAGCATCACTTATTGAAAAGACTATCATTTTCCCATTCTCGATTCTGTTTCATAGGTCTGTGTGCCTGTTTTTATGACAGTACCTACTGTTTTAATTAATAAAGCTTAGTAACATAGTTTGAAATCAGGAAGTGTGATGCCTCCAGCTTTCTCAAGACTGCTTTGGCTATTCAGGGTCTTTTGTTGTTCCATTTAAATGTTAGGATTTTATTTTCAATTTCTATAAAAAATGTCATTGGAATTTTGATGGGGGTTGCAATGAACCTATAGATGACTTTGAGTAGTATGGACATTTTACCAATATTAATTCTTCTGATGCATGAACACAGGATATCTGTCCATTTAGTTGTGTCTTCTTCAATTTCTTTCATTAAAGTCAATAGTGTTCAGTGTTCTGATCTTCCATCTCCTTGGTTAAACTTATTTCTAAGTATTTTATTGTTTTTGATGCTATTGTAAATGGGATTATTTTATTTCTTTTTCATATATTTTCAGGTATCAGTGCTAGAAACACAATTGATTTCTGTATGTTCATTTTTTATCCTACAATTTTTGTATCCTGCAATTTTATTGAATTTGTTGATTAGTTCTAACATGTTCTTTGGTGGAGTCCTTAGGATTTTCTCTATATAAGATTATATCATTTTCAAACAGAGACAATTTTGCTTCTTCCTTTTTAGATTTGGATGCCTTCTATTTCTTTTTCTTGCCTAATTGCTCTGTACTATGTTGAATAGGAGTGGTAAGAGTGGGCACACTTGTCCTGATCCTGATCTTAGAGGAAAAGTTTTCAAATATTCACTGTTGAATATGATGTTAACTGTGGACTTGCCATATTTGGCATTTATTATGTTGGGGTATGTTCCTTCAATACCTAATTTGTTGAGAGTTTTTATCATAAAAGAATGTTGGGGCTTCCCTGGTGGCGCAGTGGTTGAGAGTCCGCCTGCCGATGCAGGGGACACGGGTTCATGCCCCAGTCTGGGAGGATCCCACATGCCACGGAGCGGCTGGGCCCGTGAGCCATGGCCGCTGAGCCTGCGTGTCCAGAGCCTGTGCTCCACAACGGGAGAGGCCACAACAGTGAGAGGCCCGCGTACTGCAAAAAAAAAAAAAAAAAAGGAATGTTGTATTTTGTCAAGTGCTTTTTCTTCATCTATTGAGATGATCATGTGATTTTTATCCTTCATTTTGTTAATGTTGTGTATCACATTTATTGATTTGGGTATGTTGAACCATCTTTGCATTCCAGGGGTAAATCTCACTTGATCATGGTATGATGGTATGATTGTTTCAATGTGCTGTTGACTTTGGTTTGCTAATACCAGCAAACTGAACTTTTGCATTTATATATGTCAAAAATATTGGTCTGTAGTTTTCTTTTCTTGTGGTGCCCTTATCTGGCTTTGGAATCAGAGTAATGATGTAAAATGAGTTTGAGTGTTCTCCCCTCAGTTTTTTGGAAGGGTTTGAAAAGGACTGCTATTAATTGTTCCTTAAAGGTTTGGTAGAATTCACCAGTGAAACAATTGGGCCCTGGACTTTTCTTTGTTGGGAGGTTTTTGATTAGGGACTCAATCTCCTTACTCATATTGATCTCTTCAGATTTTCTTCTTCATGAATTACTCTTGTATGTTTCTAGGAATTTATCAATTTCTTCTAGGTTATTCAATTTGTTATACTCCTACCCCTTTTTTATAATAAACTTAAAATTTTACAGTAGTTTTAGATTTACCAAAAAGTTGTAAAGATAGTACATAGTTCCTATATACCCCATACCAAGTTTCCCCTATTGTGAACATCTTATATTATTCTGATACCTTTATCACAACTAAAGAACGAATATCCGCACATTACTATTAACTAAACAACACATTTTATTAAAATTTTACTAGTGCCTTTCTCATTATATCTTGTCAGGTGTGCACTCTATCAATAAGACTTATCACTGATCATGTTAACCTTGATTACTTGGCCAAGGCAGTGTTTTCTGTTTGCTAAATTTCTCTGCTGTAAAGTTACTATTGCCCCCTTTCATATTTTATGCTTTGGAAGCACATCACTAAGCTCAACCCACACTCAAATCCCCCCCCTTTTTTTGAGATACATATTGAAATATTTAGAGGTGAAATGAAATGATGTCAAAGATTTGTTTTAAAATATTTTAGCAAGAAGAAAAAAGCATGGGGGAGGGACAGAGAGATAAGTAACTATGGTGATATACTGTAGAAGCTGGTGATGTATATACTAGAAGTTGCAACGAATTCTATGCAACTTTTCTGGGCTGTTTTCACTGAGAGATCACCAACAGCATCTATAAATGTCTAGAACCTCTGTCCAACTAGCTTTAGGATACTATTTCTTTTCTTCATAAACTGGAGTCTGTCCTGAATTCCTTCTACCCCTGTCAGCTTTTCTGACATCTGTACATTTAACCTAAGTTTCATTATGTTCATTTTGAAGTTGGATTTTGTCTCATGTTGATATGGACTGAATGTTTGGGTTTACTGCCCCAAAGATTCCTATGCTGAAACCCTAATCTTCAAGGTGATGGGATCTTTGGGAGGTGATTAAGTCATAAGGGCAGAGCTCTTATGATTGAGATTAGTGCCTTTTATAGACGAGACCCCAGAAAGCTAGCTTGCCCTTTCTGCCATTTGAGGACACAAATGAGAAGATGGCTCTCTATGAGGAAGCAGACCCTGACTCTGCCAGCACTTGGATCTTGGACTTTCCAGACTCTAAAACTGTCAGAAAGAAATTTCCATTTTTATAAGCCAACTAACCTAACGTATTTTGTTACAGCAGCCCAAACAGACTAAGATACTTACAGAGGTATAATCAATACTCATTATTCCTTTGGTCTAAGCAAAGACCTTACCCATCAAAGATGTTCAATAAATATTTGGGAATGGGAAAAAAAATCATCTGGGAGGGTGCTTGTTTAAAAGTGAAGATTCCTGAGCCTTGCTCCCTCAATATTCTGGGAATCTACATGTTAATTAAGCCCTACTTCTCTTTTTGATACAAGTGCCCATGGACCATGGTTTTAGAAACAATGCCTAAATTATAAAAGCAGGGACCATTTTGATGATGCCTGTATTCAATACACGTTTTTGATGACTAGATATATTAAGTGAATGAATCTATACTTTTTGTGAATAGATGCGAAAGGCGGATCCACAACTGATTTTTATTATCAGCTTTTGACACAGTCATAGCCATTGTACTCTTGGTTTGTTCTCAGAGTCAACTAGTCACGTAAAATCTAACAAATAGAAAAATGTTGACACCTACAGGGCTCAAAAGACTTGTCCAAATTTTTCTGTATTCAAAGGGCCAGCTCTGTCCACCTTTATCAGCTACTTCTTTACACTGATTTATTGATTAATCTTATAAGCACCACTTTATTGCAGGCATTATGCTAGGTACTAGAGAAATAGAGCTGAACAAGAAAAGTTGCTTGTGTTCAACAGCTGAATGGTGGAAAAGAAAACCAACAAAACACAATATAGTATCTTAAGTGTTATAAGAGAGATAACACATATTCCAGTATAGACCACACAAGTCATCCATGTAATTGCACAAATCTCTATTAAATTAGAGATTTCTATTTTAATAGAAGAAATTAAAATTTTAAATTAGAGAATCTCTGTTAGATTAAATCTCTATTAAATCTCTAGAGAGGTTTGGCCTCTGCCTTCTTTGACCAAGTGACCAAAACAATTCCTCATTCCTTGTTTTGTCTCCCGGTTTCTCTGCCTTAAAGAACCCACTTGAGCAAACTTCTGGGCTCCATTTTTGGCACTTCTGCCCCTACTAGAGGCAATACCAGGCGTGGCACACCCACACCTTTAGCTTGGAGATCTCAGGCAGCCCACACATTAAGGGAAATATGATTAGTTGTGTACTTTACAGTTTCTTTTAGATAAAAAGCACAGCACAAGTGGATGGTATCTGGGGTGCAATAAGGTATAGTAGAAGGAACAGTGGATCGGAATCTCAGGGAAAACAATAACAGTAAATACAGTCTTTTTTTTTTTTTTAAACACAAAGCCTTTAGTTCCCAAAGCTTTTTCCTGTGTTAACTCTGTGACATTGAGCAAGTCACATACTGTCTCTGGACCTTGGTTTCCTTATCTATAAAATGAGAGGGTTGGACTCGTTATCTCAAAGGTTCCTTCCAGCTTTAAAAGTCTGATAGGAACGTTTATGGACGTTTACCTTATGACTTCATGTAAAGATCCAGCTGGGCTACTTCTCCCCTCTCCCAGCTCCGGGCAAACCTGTGGGCCTACGCCATTCAAATATATGGACATGAACTAAAAAACTGAAAATTATTTTGTGTATGGTGGGGTAAGGGAGGCTTAGAATCTAAAATTAAACAGGATACAGTTCTGTAGAAAAGTTCTGTAGAAAAAGTGGGAACTAATTGAGATAGCCAGCAGGAAGCAACATACCACAGGCTTTTGACATGGTCCAGACAGGCCCTGGTGGTCAGAATAGATGTCCTTTTATCATTTCTATTAAAGTATGTTTGGTCATTGACCAGACATGTATGGAATGCTAACTGTTGCAAGACACTAGGTTAGGTCCTAAAAATATTAAGGAAAAATCAAGCTGGAAACTCCATTATTCGGCTAGAATATAATTCAGCTTACAACTGCTTTAAGATTTAAGAAGATCAAGCACTTCCAAAAAAAATTATAAACAAACTTTTACAGTAAATATTGAAAGCTTACAGCTGCATTAAAATTTCTATACATGTTTGTTGCCAGAAATTTCTCAAAAAATGAAAACAGAAAATGCTGTTTTGAAAGGGCTTGCCAAATTTTTAGTAAAAATAGTTTTCTGTATTTGGGGAAAGTGTAATACTGGTATTTTAGATCAAGTGTCTTTTAGATTAAAAGGTGCTAGATAATTAGGAAAATTGCTCTGAACCCATTTAATACAAAAAAGATACAGTCACTTGGCATTATTATTCTGAGGTAACTAGGTTAAAAAAAAATCTATCTATCTATCTGGAACAAGAAATGAGAACTATAAAACAACTGTATTATTTTTCTTTTTTATTTTGGAATTTGATCTCAGGCAGTTCAACTCCAGGAACCAGGCTTTTCACCTCAGATCATACTATATGGAACAGAGTATATGGAATTTCAGCCTCCTAAACACTTTGAGGTCCATCATGGAAAGGGAAGGAAGAAAGGGTAAGAGAGAAAACCAACTAGAAAAGAAGAAAGAATGCCACCAAAGGGAAGATATGGGGTTTCTGTGAGGCTAAAAACAGTGGTAATATTAGCAAAGGCTACCAGGAAGCTCAAAGGATAGGGTGTGTAGTTGGACAATAGGAAGTTGGAGTTTTATTCTCTACCGCAGAGCTGTTTAAGATGATGATAAATTTCTGATTGGATTCCTAGGAGTAAGTTTACTGCCCGGAGAGGTAAGTGTGATTCTAGTGAAGAAGGTCCAAGAATTGTGAATCTATTTAGATAAATCTGTGACATGAGTATTGATATCTCTTAGTAATGTGCTCTGAGAATGTGGTATCCATAACTGCTGCCTTTTGGAAATTATGAAACCTTGTGCCTTGTAGCCTGGTCAAATTTTATCAATTTCCTATGGCAGATTTGTGTATTCTTGGGTTATTGGTGTTGTTTTGCTTTGCTTTTAAACACTCTGATTCTAATAAGGCAATTTAAGTATTTATTCTTATTGTGATATGTTTGTGCTTACACCTGATACATTATTCTCTGGTTGAAAGCAACAGCATAAACCAACTCTGGTTAACATGAACAAAAGGCAAAGATATTGAGGTCAGAGAATTGATTGTATGGCTGGAAGGATGTGCTAGGCTTTAGTTTCCAAAATTACTGCAACAATTTCTTCTGTCCTACATGCTTTTCTACAATGTGACTTAGACACTCCTCCCATCGAAAGGTGGGATGTTTGTGTCTTCCTCTTGAATCTGCGTAGATTTGTGACAATGGTGGAAATGAAGTCATGTGACTGCTGACGCTAGGCAGTCATGGCGCTAGGTGATAGAGCTTCTGTCTGGTTCTCATGGGACGCTTGTTCTTGTAACCCAGCCACCATGCCATAAAGAAGCCTCAACAGCCCACGGAGAGACCAACGTGGAGAGGAACCAAACCTTCCAGCCACCAGCCTTGGTGGCCTCAGTGCATAGCCCAGGACCAAATCTGCTAGGTATATGAGTGAGCCATTTCAGAAATGGGTTCTCCAGCTGTAGCTGATGCTCTGTGGAGCAAATGAAACTTTCCCATCAAACCCTGCCAGATTACAGATGTGTGAGCAAAAGGAAGAACTTGTTTTATTCACTAAGTTTTTAGGTGGTTTGTTACACAGCAATAGATAACTAGCACAGAGACCACGCTTGGAAATGGATTGGAAAAAGGCAACTTCTGAGAAACAGGAAGGAGGAAAGGACACTAGTAAACACCTTATGGGTAGGGCACCACAATTGGAATGAATGGTCACTAACCATTTTCAGTCTGTTGCCATTCTTCTCAACTTCCAGGTTTCTGTGAAGGGGCCTTCTACTGTTCTGATTTCAGACACCTATCACCCTTTGGATACCAACGGGCAGAAAACCCAAGGAACAGCTCCAATATCTGTAACCAAGGGGAAAGAGACAATTATTCAAAAGGAAATATGGATACAGGAAGTTGAATTAGTTTTTTTTTTTTTTTAATCACAGCTGTGGCAAATTACCACAAACTTCGTGGCTTTAAACAGTACAAATTTATTATCTTACAGTCTGGAGGTATGAAGTCAAAAGGGGTCTTACTGGGCTAAAATTATGGTGTCTGCAGGGCCACATTCCTTTCTGATGGCTCTAGAGGGGAACCCACTTCTTTGCCTTTCCAGCTTCTAGAGCCTCTGCCCATATTCCTTGGCTTCTGGCCCCCTTCCTTCATTTTCAAAGCCAGCGATGTTGCATTTCTCTGTGTCTTTCTTCCATTTCATCTCTTCCTCTAATTTTGATTCCTCTTCCGCCTCCCTCTTTCACTGTTAAAGACCTCTGTGATTATATTGGGCCCACTTTGCTTAGTTCAGGATAATCTCCCCATCTCAAATTCCTTAGTTTAAGCACACATGCAAAGACCCTCTTGCCATGTAAGGTAACATACAGGTTCTGGGGATTGGAACATGAACATCTTTGGCAGGGGGAGGGCATTAGTCTACCTACTGCAGGATACAAAAGCAGAATGGATGCTGAGTGGGCCCCACCACTCCACAAGCATGTCCTTTACACTACATATTCTGGTTTATATTTTTTCTTTTCTTATTTAACTTGAATTCATCGAGTTATCCTTGTTCCTTTTTTTCCTACTCAAGTAGTTTATAACTTACACGTCTCATTTATATTTGCCTATATGGTGACACATATTTATCTTGCATAACTGACTTACATTTTTTCTGTGTTTAGAGAAAGTATATATATACATCTCCAAATAAGACAAAAATCTTAACATGCTTTTCTCTCTCTCCTTTCCCTTTATCATGGTGATAAGATTATTTTAGTTTTAGATTATCATTTTTTCTTTTTACTTTATGAATCAGCAATAAAACTTATTAAAAGTTTTAATTTTTATTTTCCATAACAGGAAGTGTTTGGTTGCACATAACAAAATATGCAACTAAAGAGAGCTTAAATAAAGAGAGAAAAACTTATGTCACATAAAAAGAAGTTCAGAGGTTGTTCCTGGATTAATTTAGTGGCTCAATGATGTGATTAAGGATCCAAGTGCTTTTCATATTCTGCTTTTTTTCTCAAGCCCATCCTCACCTGGTGATGGTTAGGAAGATGGCTGCTACAGGTCCAGCTATTAGTTATCTACTGTATTAGTTATCTACTGCTGCATGACAAATCAAGTGGCTTATAACAACAATAACATTTATTATTTATCATGGTTTCTGTGAGGCAGGGATTTGGGAGCAGCTTGGTTGGACGGATCTAACTCAGGATCTCTCATGAGGTTGCAGTTAGGGCCAGCAGGGATTGTAGTCATCTGAAAGCTTGACTGTGCTAGAGAATCCACTCCAAGGAAGCTTACATGGCTGGCAAGTTGCATGAATGTCTGCAGGACACGGTAGCTGGCTTCCCTTAGAGCAGTGGTTCTCAACTGGGGGTGATTTTGCTTTCTAAGGGACATTTGGTGATGTCTGGAGATATTTTTGGTTTTCCCAAATGGGAAGTGTTATTGGCATCTGGTTAAGTAGGGACCAGGGATGCTTCTAAACATCCAACACTGCACATGACAGCCCCCTACAACATGAGTTATCAGGCCCAAAATGTCAGTAGTGCTGAGGTTGAGAAACCCTGCCTTAGAGCAAGTGACCCAAGAAAACAAGGTAAAAGCTGAAATGCCTTTTATTACCCAGTTTTTATTACCCAGTTTTGGAAGTCCTCTGTATTCTATGTTGGACGGAACGACACAAGAGCGTACGCCAGGAGGCGAGGCTCAGTGGGAGCCACCTTGGAGGATGGCTGCCACAGGCAGGAGGCTTTTCCTGGTCTTCCTCTCTTCTCTTGCTTCCTTCTTTTTTTTTTTTTTTTCAGTTTTTTAAGAGGAAAGCCATTCTTATACCCCCCTTTATTTACTTAGTGTTGCGTGATATATCCATGTCTAAACCAAGCATTAGGAGAGAGAATAGATAACTATGATGAGTGTAGACTAGGTAACATTCATTCTTTCTCTGGGGCTGGGGAGAGCCCATATTCTTGAAACACATGGAGGATAAATTCTCAAAATCAGAATTTTGCCGGTAAGGAAGAATGAGAATGACTTTGAGCGGGTGACAAACAGAGTTTGCTACTTTTGCTTCCCATTGTCTTTTGTATTGCATGTTTTCTTTTGTGATTCAGTTTTCCCTTTGGTGGAATACACTTTTCAATAATAATTTAAGAGATGATCAACCATTTGAATCCTTATGTATCTGAAAATATGTCATTATTTTGTATTCTCTCTGAAATGATAGTTTAGTTGGGTAGAGAATTTTGAGTTAAAAGCAATTCCCTTAGAATACTTTGTTCCATTTTCTACTAGCATCCATTGTTGCTGATGAGAAGTAGGTGATCTGGTGAGAATTTCCTTTGTATCCTTGATGCTCTGAAATTCCTTCATGATGTGTTCAGGTGTGATCCTTTTTACTTATACACTAAACAAGAGCTTTTCACCTGAAGATATTGGAACATTTTGTCTCATGTCTTTGAGTATTTCCTTCCATCCATTCTCTAGCTCTCTTGTTAGAGAAATGTTGAAACTTCTGGAGTTATTCTCCATATTACTTAAATGTTTGCTCATTGCTTTATCCTTTCTCCTGCAATCTAGGAGAAAACTGAGCCCAATCTTCTAGCTTACTAATTTACCCTTCAGTTCAGCCTAAGTCAGTATAGCATGGTGAGTAAGAGCCTGAGTTCAAATTCTGGTTCAACCATTTATTACTGTGTTGCCTTCAGTAAGTTAATTAACCTTTCTATTTTTCGGTTTACTCATCCGTAAAATGAATATTCTAATAATATTGCCTATTTTGTAAGATTATAAAGATTAAATATGTTAATACATGAATGCTTTTAAGAGTATCTGCAGCACAGTATTAGTTATTATTGTCCAACTCATTAAAGAATTTCAATAAATAAATTCTTAATTAGTCCTCTAACTAGTTTGTTTTCGTAATAATCTGGTTGTTTTATGACTGTAAGATTCTGTATTATACATCTGAGGGTAAAAAAAATATATATAATAAAATCTATTTTTGCTCCATTAAAAATAACTTGGAGCTTTCAATTTGTTTATTGACTCAAATCAGTTTCTGTCTTGGACTTTCCTGGTGGCACAGTGGTTAAGAATCTGCCTGCCAATGCAGGGGACACGGGTTCGATCCCTGGTCCAGGAAGATCCCACATGTCACGGACCAACTAAGCCTGTGCGCCACAACTACTGAGCCCACGTGCCATAACTACTGAAGCCCACGAGCCTACAGCCCATGCTCCACAACAAGAGAAGCCACCACAATGAGAAGCTCACACACCCCAACGAAGAGCAGCCCTCGCTCGCCACAACTAGAGAAAGCCTGTGTGCAGCAATGAAGATCCAACACAGCCAAAAATAAATAAACTAAAAAAAAAAAAAGGGTTTCCCTGGTGGCACAGTGTTTGAGAGTCCGTCTGCCGATGCAGGGGACACGAGTTCGTGCCCCCGTCTGGGAAGATCCCACATGCCGTGGAGCGGCTGGGCCCGTGAGATATGGCCGCTGAGCCTGCGCGTCTGGAGCCTGTGCTCCGCAGCGGGAGAGGCCACGACAGTGAGAGGCCCGCAAAAAAAAAAAAAAAAAAAAAGAAAGAAAGAAATAAGTGCCTGTCTTTCATAGTAATAGATTTCCACGAATGATTGGTGATTGGTATACTCAGTGTTTGGAAATCTCACTTGCCTATCTGTGGTACCACTTCTAAGTCTGAGTGCTTGCTTTGCTGATTGCAGTAGGAAGAGGGGCAGGACAGGGCGTGGTGGAGGTCAGGCGATGTAAGTATGTATAGTTTACCTTCAGCATGTGTGTGTGTGTGGTCTCATTTCTCCTGGAAATTGGTGGTAGTCCCTTGGGGTGATACCTTGTTTCCTTGGCCCAAGCACCCATTAGTAACAATCCAGATTGAATGATTCCAAACATTTAGCAATATTTGCTTAAGATCTCTTTTTTAAAATAAATTTATTTTATTTTTGGCTGTGTTGGGTCTTTTTTGCTGCGCGCGGGCTTTCTCTAGTTGCGGCGAGCAGGGGCTACTCTTCTTTGTGGTGCACGGGCTTCTCATTGCGGTGACTGCTCTTGTTGCGGAGCACAGGCTCTAGGCCCACGGGCTTCAGTAGTTGTGGCATGCAGATTTAATAGTTGTGGCTCACGGGCTCTAGAGCACAGGCTCAGTAGTTGTGGTACACGGGCTTAGTTGCTCCGAGGCATGTGGTATCTTCCCGGACCAGGGCTCGAACCCGTGTCCCCTGCATTGGCAGATGTATTCTTAACCACTGTGCCACCAGGGAGGCCCTAAGATCTTTTAAAAAAAATTAAATTAGATACCATTGTTGGAGCCTCCTTTGTGTTTTCCCATCCTCTTTCTCTTCTTCCCTTCTCACTGCCCCGAAGTTCATGCTTTTCTATCCTTCCTATGTCCATGCTTTTTATAGTTACCTACATATTTAGACAGACATAAACAGCGTATCATATTGTTTTGCAGGCTTTCAAACTGCACATAAATGATAACAATTCTTTCAACCCTTTAGATTACACCAGGAAGAAAATCTCATTTTGGTCAAGTTTTGAATGCCTTTTCTGGCATTTGCTAATCTCTCTTTTAACAAATTAAAAACTCAGGATAGGTAGTTACTTAGAATTTAATAATATTGTTTTATTTTCCATTGTATTTATTGTAATGATTTCCTTCTATTTTTTAGCAGGTGTTGCTAGCTTTCCATCCACAGTAGTGACTTGTTTCCTTTTAAGTTAAATATGAGAAAAAAAGAAAAGTGTTGATTTAAAGAAAAATGTTAAGTAAATAACAACTGTCCAGGAGGTTTACAGATATGGCAAAACATTAGGAGTTTTTACAGAAATGGCTGAAATTTGATATACACTCGACCTAAAAAATAAAGTTCAAGTTCCTTAAATGGGTATGCAAAGCTCTACCTGATCTGACCTCTGCTTTCCTCCTCAGCCCAGTCGGCACAATTACTTCACCTCCAGCACAAACTGACTGGAGTTTCTTCCTTCCCTTACCAGCTGGAGGGACCTTGGCTATTGTAATCTCTCCTTTTATGGTATTTCCTGCAACCAGCATCCCTGCCTCCACCTGACTCTCTTATCATCGTCTCAGGCTCCTAGGAAGCCCTCCCCCACTTAGTACACAGCGCTGTACCGAATATACGGTTTTCTAATCGGATTCTAAACCCAAGGGTAGAATTTAGTGCCAGTAGCATGACACCCTTACGTCCTAAACAGCTGATTAACGCTAAAAGAAATGACCTATTTGTGATGTTTCAAATAAAATTGGGGGTATAAAATGAAGGTTCCCCTTGAAAAAAATGTTTACCTCATTTTTCATATGTTTGGAGTTTTAAAAATAGTTCTGTTCATAGATATCAACACCTGATCTTAATTATTTTCTTTCAATATTGAGACAATACATTAACTTGTCATCTAGATTAAGGGTAAAAAAGGCACAGAGAAAGGAAAAATAAGGACGATGAGAAATGATAGGTTTTTACGTCATTTCGACATTACTTGGTGGCTTAGTTACTACCTCGAGCTGGATGATTTTATTAGTAAATGTGAGATCAAATCAAATGTTTTGAATATGACACATTTAAACGTTTGACGTTTTAATGGCAAAAGCTCCTAAACTGTTATGGCCACTGAGATGTTGGAACAATTTTCAAGTTTCATGATGCACGATGCATATAAATAAATAGAATATTATTAACAAAAACAGCAGACCGCATACCGAATGCTGTTTGAAAGTCCCCTAACGTCTGCAGTCCTGAAGAACTAACTACATTGGGTTCTGTTCATTCATTCAAAAGCATTGTTCTGAAGCTGATATTCATACCACACGACTAAAAAACCCTCAGGTCACTTGGCCAGAAGAAAATTCTCACCCTAACAGAGGTGCAGATAATTGCTTTCGAAGCTACTGCTGTATTGGGAGAAAAGTTCAATTTTAGCGTTTCATCCTATGTATTTCGCGTGGCCAAGGCCGGACAGGAAGGGCTGTGCGAGGAGGCTGGGGGAAGTGGCTTGACACTCCAGATTACAGAATGTCAGGTTTACCACTGTAAACGTACAGCCTATAAATGAGAATACGGGTGGAGTGAAATCGCTCTCACGCCGTACATCTTCTGGGTTGCATCTTATCCGCCAGCCAAACTTTCTCTATCAATCTGGGTAGGTCAGCAGCAGAAACACTGCCGGAAAGGACGATGCAGTGTCCTGAGGCGGCGTGTGCTGCCTTATCCAGTATTGCCTGCCGAATTACCTGAAGCATTCAAGCCATTGCACCCAGAGAACAATCCTCGTTTCAGTTCGGTCGTTTCCGTGGGGGAATTGCGGTACGGGTAGGTCCTGGGTGTGGCGAGGCCAAGAGGGAGCTCAGAGCTCCCAGCTTTCCCGCTTTTCGCAAACCTTCCCAGCCCGGAGGCGGCGAGTGACCGGCCCTCGATAACTGCCAGGCGGGGTCCCGGGGGCCGCAGGAGGACCCGACCCAGCGGCAGCTGCAAATTGCCGAAGCGGGGATCTGGGCGCCCGGCGCGAGTGCGCTTCTCCCCCATTCGTTCCGCGGCTGGAGGCGGACCCCCTTCCTTGCACACAAGTCCTTATATGCACCGGTTGCAGCAGCCCGCGCTACTCCAGCCCCACAAATAATTAATGGGGGAGGGAGGGCGTCGCTCTTTTTCTTTTTCCCTCCGGATTCTTTTTCAACGTTGGAGCATTTGAACCCTGCCGAGAACCCCTCAAAATGCGACTGAAGGGCCATTTTGCTGCAGCGCAAGAATTGGACACACAAAAATAAAGTCCCCTTGTCCCTACGATAAGCACGGCAGGGTTCAGGAACAGCTCTTTAGATCCAGCCCGATTAGCCCGCAAAACCTGGGCTGAAAGGTTGCGCGCCCCTCCCCCACCCACGTTGGTGCAGAGGGACCGGGTCAGGAAGCGCGGCCTCTCCCCAGTAGGAGACCACGCCTCCTCCGCCTCTTCCCCCCCGCCCCCTTTACTCCTCCCAGGAAGCGGTGATAGACAGTTCTGTGTGGTTCTCCACCCCCACCCCCCCAGCTGAGTGGAGGAGTTGATGTGTCTCATTATAACAGCCAATGCAGCCGCCATCCACGCACAAGCAAAGAAGCATGTCCCATTTAAATACACCCACGCAGCCCCAGCGCCCTTAGCTGCTCAGGGCGCACAGCCCACACGCACCGCGACTCCGGGCTTGGAGATCCGCGCAGGCTGGGCTCCCGGAGCCGGCGGACTGACGCGCTGAGGATCGCGATCAGGCGCTGTGGGGCCGGGGTGGGCGGGGGAGGCTGGGCCCCGGGCCTCTGGCGCGACACCCGCATGAGGACGCGAGTGAAATAGACCGAGGTGGAATTTTCAACGGGGAATCTTCGGGGTGGTTTTGGTCCATTTCTCCCGCGAAGAAGTCGACATGGCGAGCGACTCTCCGGCTCGCAGCCTGGATGAAATCGATCTCTCGGCTTTGAGGGTGAGTGGAACATGTTTTCTGATTTCTTTCCAGTGTTTTGGGTCAGGGTGAATGGGCTTGGTGCGTGGAGCTGGGGCTCGGGCTGGTAGGCAGAGGCGGGCGAATGCGACGCGAGGGAACCTGGATTCTCGTTTAGATTCGGGGGTTGCTGAGGTGCTCTTGGCTAAGCACCCACAGCAGGGGCTGTGCGGTACGTGTCCTCCTTTGGTGGCAGCCAAAGCTCCCCTGAGAACTCGTGGAGCTTATGCCAGTTTCATCGTAGACCGGTGTAAGAGCATTAAAATGAAAGGCTCGTGTGTGTGTGCGTGCGTGTGTATGTACACAAGCCCCGGGCAGTCGTCTAGTGCCAAGGCTCTAGACCCCACTGTCCCTTTCTGCAAAAAGAATAACAACAGCGCGAATAAAGGCACTGGTCCCTCACGTTTTCCAGCTACCTGCTAGATGACATTGTGAGCCTGGCTGTCCCCGCGACGCCGAACCTGCCGCTCCAAGGGGGCAGTTATTGCTATGCTGGTCTTGTAGCTGGCAACTGCCTCCCCTTCCCCCCCTTTTCTGCCGTCGGCGCCCCGACTCCCTCTCAGCGCTCTCTTAAACGCAGGTCTGCCGCTCACCTTTATTTATCGTTTTAACTCAGCCCTGCCTGTGCTTTCTGACTTTGTGGCTGTGACATTTCAGTTTTATGGCTGAACTTAAGCAGGTGAAAGGGATGTGTTCTCTGCTTTTCCCCAATCAGACCGGAACTCCTGGGAGTGTGAGTGTGTGTGTTCTCTGTGTCTGTGGCTAGTCCTTTGTAAAGCACCTACCTCCACCCCGCTCCAGACCCCCTGGTTTGCATTTACCCTCACGTGAATTGCCTCAGACGCCGTTTCATTGTATTGACTAAGACATCACCGATATAGAATCCATTTTGCTGTTGTTTTGAGATCGGAATACCAGGAATCCTAGTGCAGCCTCGACGCCTCCCCACCCCCCAAGCCCAACACACTCCTTCGGGGAAGGGGGCAGAGCTTTCTTGAGATGTTAATTAGATGCTGCCTGCCTGGAAGGGGGGAGGGGTGTGGGTGGCAGCAGCGGGGGTCTGAGAAGGATGGGCTACCAATCTTAGCACGGCTTTTCCCTCTCTTGAACTAAAAATAAATTTTTTTAAAAAAGCGATTGTATATACATGAGGCAGGGAGGGTCGGTGAGACCGAACTGATGGTGGCTATCAACACAGAGACAGGCAGGATAGGTGAAGCTTGGAAGTTCCCACGCCCTCCTGAAGAATACATTGTTAGATGCTAAATCTTGGGGTTGTATACCTGAATGTTCAGTACTTGCCTTGACATTGCCTTCTTCACTGTTATTTTAAAGAACTACCTTTATGGTCAAAGTGGTACTTTTTCTTTAGTCTCGTTAATCCTCTCTCTCCTGACCTACCCTCCTCTTTTCAACTCCCCCTCCCCTTCTCCTTAATCCTTCCATCTCAGAGGTGAGGTTTCTGGGAGGCAGCCAAGGGGCTGAGAAGGAGCAGAGATGCCATTTGAAATGGCTTTTTTTGATAGTTGGGTAGCAAAAGCTCATTCATGCGTTATTACAGTAAGCTATTTCCCTGGCGCCGAAAGGCCACATTCAGAACCCGCTGCCCCCTGGGCCGCTGGGGGTGGAGGTTGGTAACGGGGTGGGTGCTTTGGCCAAGTCTGTGGCTTCCTGCTTTACTGACTGTGTGTGTTCATTTGCCCTACTTTCTGCGCTGGGAGTTTCTGCCAGCGGGTTAATCAGGTGGATGGATGGCCCAGACTTCAGGGTAGAGAAAAGTGGCAAAGCTGGGGAGGAGGACGGGGCGGGGGGATGGGAGTCTGAACAATGGGCAAGTCTTGCGATTTCCCTGAGCCGGAATCTCAACGTTGCTTCTCTAATGGATAGCGCTCTTATACGATTGTAGTTGGGCTTGGTCTGGAGGTGTCCCTTGTGGGCTTTTTCCTGGGGAAGGTTTTCAGAGATACCCAGAGCTTGCAAGCTTATGAGCAACCACAAGGGCTCCTCGGCCGACCTGGAGTTCAATTCACACCTGGGAGATCTGCGCTTGGGAGATCAGTATTTTGAAAAGATATCTTTGCACAATTCACTGAAATTGCTCTTTGTGGCTTGGGTTTTAGTGCTTTGCCACTGTATTTCTGCCTGCAGGAGGTGTGGAAAGAGGGAGGGATACAGCTTCCAGCTAGCCCAGGAGATGGGGAACTGCTAGCAGGAGGACTTAAGTGCAGATGTGGGGACAATTGCCTCCCAGAGGTCAGGGGTCTGCGACCAGTCTTGTGGTGGGTGAGTTGTGCAGGCCTGGAGCTGAGTCCAAAGGCCACAGAGGTCATCTCCACGAATCAGAGGGCAGATGATCTTTTTCTTTTTTCCCAGATTAAGAGAGATGGGCTCATGTAGATGAGAGGTCTCATTTGTTCCTAAATCCTCAGGAAAGCCTGCCTGCTGAGAACTTCCTGGGGAATGCCTGACCCCTGAAATGCAGCCAAGGTCAGTGGCATCTAGGAGAATTTACTGCAGCCTTACCAGTCCCTTGCTGTTTTGGTGGCTCTTTACACAATCAATGCCGTTTTTGTAAACTCTGTGCTCAATGCATTAAAAGCAGATCCTGTCTGGAGAGGCCTTTATCCTTTCTCACTTTGGGGGCTTATTGTTCTCAGCCAGTGATCCCAGACTGGACCCAGTCTAAATTTTCCCCAAATAGCAGCAATGCATAATTTAAACCAGAGCAACCAGGGAAGCACTGATCACTTAAATTATGCAAGATTTGGATGGTTTTAAAAAGTAAGAAAAGAGAGGATGGTTAGAAAAGAGGTGATCTGAATCCAGTTTTATTAGTCCTGATTTTTAGAGCTGTGGAGAACTAAGTCTTGAGGGAGAGGAATGATTTCATAGATTTAGAGCTGGAAGAGAATTGTTGAACACTTAGCCACTCCTTTCATTTAATACCTGGGAAGCTGTAGCCCAGAGAGGTCAAGTGTATTGCCCAAGGTCACACAGCCCTCTCCCTGCTTGGAGGTGGGGTGAGTAGGGGAGGGGAGAAGGGTGGTTTGGGGAGAGGATATAGGTTTCCTGACTTCTCATTCAGTGCTCTAAGTCACATTGTCTGTGGCTAAATCAGATATCAGTAATACATTTTCTGCCTGAGCACAAAAAAAATGGCCGAGAGGAATTATTTCACCAGGGTCATGGAATTTTATTTATCAAAAATAGAGAAACTGCTTCATGCAGGTAAGCTCATAAAACATTAAACCATGGAGCTTTAAAGTATCTTTGGAATTCATCTTGTCCAACCCCTTCAATTCCTCCTCTGCAGGCAAATGACTGTCTGAATCATCTAGGACAGATGGTTGTCCTGCATGGTAACCTCTCTCTCCGTAACCCTCTTCCATCTAAACATATCTCAAGGGGTTGGTCTAGACATACACATTATTCAGATGTCTCTGCATGCAAGGTTTATAGAGTTCTATGTATGTTTTCTATAATCTATGTGGATACTTATATTCTACATAGTGTGTACACACTATCCATGTGGGTGTATGAAATGTGTGTGTACATACATAGGCTATAGAAAACAATCTACTCATTCAGATGCAGGGCTTGAGTCATTCTTCCTTCAAGATATGACAGTATTAAAAGAAATGAAATGTGCCACCAGTATGCTTTATTGTATAGGAGGTGAGGTCAGCCCAGAAAGCTTTTTGGAGATTAGCATACATCTGAATCTGAGCACCGTGGCTGGGCCCACAGAGTAAGGCAATCAAGGCCAAGATTGGCCGCTGCTGACTTCATACTCTTAAGTTTCTGCCAGGACTCACACTCACTTTTCTATTTGAACAGAATTGGATGACCTCTGCTTGTCTTTCTCCCTCTACCCCTCACTCCCTGCTGGGCCTAGATATTTTTCTTCTCCATTGAAACCTAGGTTTAAGAATTGACCTCATCTGGAAGACTTGCATGTATTCTTCCTGCTATGCTTTTTACGTTTGTATTATAAATGGTATGGGGTTTTCTTTCTACTTGCTCACTAAACTGTGGGCTCCTTGGGGCCAGAGGCTAGGTCTCGTTCATCTCTGAGTCCATAGTCCCAGTTAGTTGAATAAATGAATGAGTTAATGGAGTGGACTGAGCACTGGGTTCTGTGTCCATGTCTTATTAATCCTGTGACTTTGGATCAGTCCTTTGTCCGTAATTAACTCAAAAATGGGAATGATCACAACTGCTTGCCTTCCTCATACACAGGTTTCAAAAATCAATAAGTATTTATGGCAGTGCTTTGAAAACTGTAAAGCACTACACAGATATGCTATTCCATGATTAAATAGAATTTTATGGGGAACTTGATTCCACCAACATTTGATCCCAATGATTGTGTGTAACAGAAAATGATCCTGAGAAAAAGATATCAGAAGGTCGTGCATCTTTTTAATAGTACTTTTTCCTTTGAATGTATCAGTATGGCCTTATGTTGACCTTTCATGGTCTCTGTCTGACCCTCTGATGGCGTGGGTTGACCTTTGCTCAAGGTGAGTTCAGCCCAGAAACTTTTTGGAGATTAGCATATTTCTAAACCAGTATCAAGTATCAGCATTATTCATTAAAAACTTTTTCTTTTCTTTTTTTTATGACTTTTTCTCCTCTTTATGGATTAACCATTATGCAAATAAAAACACATATATTGTGCCTGTGCCTTTTCAAAGTTTGTGTGTGTGTGAGGTGGGACAGGGAGTGGATGCCTGAAATGATACACTACTAGTCCAGTATTTAAAACCTTCTGGTCAGAGGTCTCATGGGCTTCAAGAAATCTTGCAACATTAGTAATTCATTACCCCAGAGCAATTAATTAAATTTGGTCTTAAATGAGAATATAGTAACGTTGCATGAATTGCTAAGATAACGGTATCTTAAAATGATAATAGCACAAGTTTTTTAATTAGATATATGTGCTGTTTTTTAGAGATATTAAACAGGTGTTTTCTTTGCCATGACGTTGCCTCATAATAAAATAGGGTGTAGTGGTAGTTATCAGAACATCAGAGAAATATGTGTAATCATTTTCAGTGTTCATTATTAACTGGAGTAATCTTTGTACAAAAGCTAATATAAGTCATGGTTTGCTGTTTGCCAAATTATTGACTTAGGAGGTCATGGAATATTTTGTTGATGAAAGAATACCCAACACTTTTCTTTTATGGGTAGATCATATTTTCCCCCCTTATCAGTAAGGCTCTTTGAAATCTCGTAACTTTGAGTCTTGCTGGTTGGCCCTTTCTTCTTTCTGTGTCTCTGTCTGCCCTGGAATTAATCTTCCGTGCCCTTCTTGTTCTACGCCATTCCTTCTTTCAGTGATAGTGGTTCTAAAGCCCACCCAGCTTTGAGCTACTGTGATCAAGTCATGGCAGCCCTGACCAGCTGAGCAGAATCAGTCTGAGTCTGCGTTTCTCATAGAATTTGGGATAACTTGTGTCTGAAAGATGCTTTCATGTTCAGTTGGTTCTTCCATTTCTGTGGGGGGGGGGGAGTAGCTCTGTGAGAAGAGGGCCTGAACTAGCAGCGTGCTGAGAATTCCAAGAAAATCTGGGTGATAGTTTTGTAAGAAATGTTATTCTGCACATAGAAATATGAGGTTCCTAGCGGAGAGAGAGGGAGGACTTAAATAGAAAATGTTGGATGAATTCTGCTTATAATTTCTTCCATTCTGGTTGGAAGCTGATTTCCCTCTAGAGAAAGCTGATTCTCTATCCACTTTTTTTACATGCCCAGGCTGCCTCTACTTATCTCAAGGGGGTGCCTGGAAATTCTCAAAACACATTTTATTTTACCCCAACCTTAAACATCTTTCCTTAATATCTATTGCCTGGGTCCCCTTGCCTCCAGCCTTCTCCTGGCCAGTTTCCCTTGTGCATTGCAGCCACGTTAGTCTTCCTAAAGCACAGTTTCAGTCTGGGTATTTATTTTATTTTTTAAAAAATTAATTAATTAATTTTTGGCTGTGTTGGGTCTTCGTTTCTTTGCGAGGGCTTTCTCTAGCTGTGGCAAGCGGGGGCCACTCTTCATCGCGGTGCGCGGGCCTCTCACTATCGTGGCCTCTCCTGCTGGGGAGCACAGGCAGGCTCAGTAGTTGTGGCTCACGGGCCCAGTTGCTCCGCGGCATGTGGGATCTTCCCAGACCAGGGCTCGAACCCGTGTCCCCTGCATCGACAGGCAGATTCTCAACCACTGCGCCACCAGGGAAGCCCAGTCTGGGTATTTTTAATTCACGGCCTTCCCCGACTCCTCACAGTCTACAGAACAAAGACTAAACTCTTTACTTCAAGACCAGTTAAAATTCAGCTGGGCCCCGCCCCATGCCCTGCAGTTAACGACCATTCCTTCTCACTTGCCATAGGGAACAGCTTCCTTCTCCCATGGATGCTCTTTAGGGGGTGACCTACCTTATTCTCTTTTTCTGTACCTACTACCCCAGCACTCAGCATTCCAATGCCACCTTTTCCACCAAATTTGCCCTGATCCTTTCAGATAGAAATTAGCCCTCTCACTTGTAAATCCTCTCCGAACTGATCTCATAACTTTTTTTTTAGACCTCAGAACTTTCTGTCTTGGCTTATATTTACTACTAGACAGCAAGCTTCATGAAGGCAATGTGTATTTTTTAAAAAAAAATAAATTTATTTATTTGGCTGTGTTGGGTCTTCATTTCTGTGCGAGGGCTTTTTCTAGTTGCGGCGAGCGGGGGCCACTCTTCATCGCGGTGCGCGGGCCTCTCACTATTGCGGCCTCTCCTGCTGCGGAGCACAGGCAGGCTCAGTAGTTGTGGCTCACGGGCCCAGTTGCTCCGCGGCATGTGGGATCTTCCCAGACCAAGGCTCGAACTTGTGTCCCCTGCATTGGCAGGCAGACTCTCAACCACTGTGCCACCAGGGAAGCCTGGCAATGCGTATTTTTGATTTTCTTAGGAATCCCACCAGGATGACCTCTGGGGCTCCAGGATCTGGAAAATGTAGGTTGGGAACGGGAGCAAAGACTGCTGAATTGTTAAAAGTATGTTTAAATTAAAAAAAGCTTTTTGTTCTTCTCGTTATAAAAGCAATGCATGATCATTGCAGAAAACTTGGAAAATGGAGAAAAAACAAAAAGAATTCATGATTCCCAATGATAACCACATATATATTTTGGTATATGGCTTAGTAGTTTTTTCTACACATAGCTAAATGGATAGTTTAAAAAAATTAAGATTATGTTGTATATATTATCTACAACCTTTTTTTTAAAAACTTAATAATCAGCCATTTTCCATACTATTAATGTTTTTCTATGGCAAAATTTAAAAAAATTCTTTATCATGGGGAGCTTAAAACTTACGTAAAAGTAGATGGATTGCTGGAATGCTCTTACATTGCTGGTGGGAATGTAAAATGGTGCAGCCACTTAGGAAAACAGGTCGGCAGCTCCTCAAAGTGTTACCATGTGCCCCAGCAATTCCAGTCCTAGGTATATACCAAAGAGAATTGAAAACATATATCCACACAAAAACTTGTACACCAATATTTTTAGTAGCATTATTCATAATAGCCAAAGAGGGGAAACAACCTAAACATCCATGAGTTGATGAATGAATGAACAAAATGCATTATATTCTTAAGATGGCATATTATTCAGTAACGAAAGGAAGTGTTGATACACGCGATACCATGGATGAACATTATGCTAAGTGAAAGAAGCCAGACACAAAAGGCCCCATGTTATATAATTCCATTTATATGAAATGTCCAGAATGGGCAAATCCGTAGAGACAGAAAGTAGATTAGGGGTTGCTGGAGCTGGAGGAGAGGGGGTGTAGGAAGAGACTGCTCGTGTCCTGGTCGTGGTGATGGTCGCTCAACTCCGTGCATTTACTAAAAATCTCTTGTATATTTCAAAAGGGTGAATTTATGGAATGTCAATTAAATCTAAATAAAATTATTTAAAAAAGTAGAGTAGTGTAATGAGCCCCCAGATTAACAATTTTCCGCTTGTACCCAATCTTATTTTATCTACACCCCCCATCCTCTTCCTCTCCCATATTATTTTGAAGCATCATATCTTTTCACTTGTAAATATTTCAGTATTTCTAAAAGATAAACTTAAAAATCACATAACCGCAATACCATAATCATGCCTAAGAAATGTAATTTTTAATTTCTTCATTCAGTCAGTGTTCAAATTTCTAATCATATGTTTTAAGGACCACTTAGCATTTTACTGTGGGGATGCATCATAATATATTTAACCAATTCCAACTGATGAAACTTTTGGCTATTTCCACCTTTTCAACTCTTGCAGATGGTGCTTTGATAATCAAACATCCTTATATATAAGTCTTTGTACACATTATTTTTATACATTATTTATCCTTATACATAAGTCTTTGTATACATCTCTGTTTCCTTTGAATAACTTCTTAGAAGTGTAATTTACAGTGAAAGTTATAAATGATCTTTAAGGTTCTTGACATTGTCAAATTATCTCCCAATTTCCTGTGAGGTAAGTGTACAGATGAATGCATGAGGCTTGGAAAAATCAATTAATCTACCAAAGGTCATGAAACTTCTAAATGGCCGAACTTACGATTGACCTACCCTAAAGTCAGTGCCCATAGTAACTCACATGGCCAGTATTTGACCTTGTCATGACATCAGAATTATCTGATGTATTATCTCGCTGGGTTCACAGATTTCCCAGAAGACTTTCGTTTGGGGCACAGGATCTCTTTGATGAGCATAGTTGTGTTTTAAGTGTTATTTCCAAAATATTTCTTCCCTTGTGATTTTGTTTTTTAAATAACCAAGATCAGCTTAGAGCATGTTAATTGTCCTTTTTCTTGTCTAAAAACCTGAAAACATAAAATGTGAACCATTTTGCGATTAGCAGTGGTTTCCTTTTACATTGTATATAAGGTACGTTTATGTTTAATCTGCCCTTCTCTTTGGAGAAGTATCCAACAAGTGTGTTTGGAAGGCATGTGGAATCAGGCTCAAAGGTTTCCATTTTTTAAGAATTGAAGACCACTGAGTTTGCGATTATCACAGAAGATAGCAAAATGGGAAGACATGTTAGAACAGGAGCCATTCTCAAGCTTTTATCTGCCAGATAATTATTAAAATCAAAATCTGGAGTTACGCTTTTTTTCAGACAGATATAGATATTTTAAGATAAGAATGGAGAAAATGGAAGACGGAGCTGGCAGCTAGAAGAGTAAAGAGCCCTGTGTTTTTGACCACAGTCTACTTTCCACCTGGTTTATAAGTAAGAAACTTATAAAATCAACATAACTTTGTGGGTTTCAGTCTTGTGGAGGCCAACTGCCTTGATCTCACTAGATTTTACAACCTAACCCTCCATTTAAAATGCCTATGAATTATTTATACCTAGGGTAAAAATCTGAGCTTCACGTGCATATGGTTTCATCATTTCTACTTCCAGGTGGTTTTTTTTTTTTTTGGGCTTCCTGTAATCCAATTATAGCAGTGTGGCAGGTGGAATAGGTTGTAAGCAGTAATTGCAAACTGTATTTAAATAATAATATTTAGCATTTATAGAGCACTTTATATCTCAAAGTACTTGCAAACAATATCTAATTAAATATGCTTTCTGATTATAATCTGGATATAAATGCACTTAAATCTAGAACAGGGTCATGAGAAAAGTGTGCATTTGAAGTTAATGCTTTAAAAACCTATGCAATAATTAGAGCTTGGGAGTCTGTTGGACTGTTTGCGTGCATCTTTTGTTCAGCCTGATGGCAGGTTTAGATTATATCTGCACCTTATCAATGCCTCTGCTTGATTTCTGACCATTAAGGACTGAGTGTTGATCATGGCTTTCTTTGGTCCTTACAGACACTAAAATATTAATAATATAAATAAGCTTTAAAATGGGCTCCTTCACCACATTTTGTGCCCTGGCCTCAGATGAAACTCCCATTAGTAAGTGAAATGAAGTGGGGTAGTGAGAGGGAGAACGGCTATGCCTTGTGGTTTAGTAATTTCTATCTGAGAAAAATACATTAAACTGCGCAGTAGGATACATCATAAAGAAACGCACTGGAGAAATGAAACGTCTTTAGTCTCACCATAGTAATGTTTTCTTGCTGTTTTGGGCATGTGTCTGTGTATTGTCCTCTTGCATGTACGTCCTGTGTTGGCAATTTTGAGAGTGTTTGGAGCAAGGACTAGCATGGCTTATCCAGTAGATAGAAGAGGCTTCTGCGGCTGGTTGATTCTCAGTAAATGTGATCCTGTGCATTGTGATTTTCTAAGAGCTGCTTGACAGGCTAATTGCCTAAACAGTGGTTCTCAAAGTGAGATCCTCGTTTCAGCAGCTTCAACATTGCCTGACAATGTTGCAGAGTAGGAAATAGTCATTTATATAAGGTAACTGCAACTTTTTCTTAAGGCTTACGGCCTCAAATTGTGGAAGGCACATACTTTTAAGAATGTGGACTTTAAAACTTCACACTAATATTTTATGTGTATGAATTGTTTGTAAGAAAGGGGAATACTTGAAATGGTATCGAGTGTCACCTGATACCATTTCAGCTGATAATCCTGGACTGTTCTTTGCATTGCCATTTTTTTTTTTTATTAGCAAGTTTATTCAGGGGCCAGAAAAAGCCCCATCTCCATGATCAAGAGGATGCATCCTTCTGGTGTTAATTTCCTGTTTTTCCCTATGGATCTGTAGGGATTCAGTTTAAAGCCCCAGAAGGTGCTGACATTTGCCTAGAAGCTGAAAAAAAGAGTTGTATTCACAAACTCTTTCATCCCTTCTTTTGTTTGCAGTCTGAAATCTTTGGGTTGTTTATTTCTTGAAGCTTGGAAAATGGAATGGACGTTTGGAATCTAGACAGCAGGTTAGAGGATTTCCTTACAGAGAAATCCCACAGACATTCCTTGTAACAACAATCCGTAAACATCTCTGACCTAGCCACAGAGATGCCCTATGTTGTTATTTAATCTACAGTTCTTAGATAAACACACTGCTTATAGTGCATGTCTTTTTATTTGGGGGAAGGTTGATGACGCTTAAGGTTGTTAAGGCAGCTTTGTACACAACTTGATAATGAGCATGTATCAACATTTTATTTCATACTCACTGCTGGGGAAGATGCTTTTGAAAAACTGAATTCAAAGAGCCCTCTTGGAACATCTATTTTTAAAGGAGAACGATATGGTTAGATAATAATCGGTAGACTGGATATAAAAAATATCTGGGGCTTCCCTGGTGTCGCAGTGGTTGAGAGTACGCCTGCCGATGCAGGGGACACGGGTTCGTGCCCCTGTCCGGGAGGATCCAACATGCCGCGGAGCGGCTGGGCCCGTGAACCATGGCCGCTGAGCCTGTGCGTCCGGAGCCTGTGCTCCGCAACGGGAGAGGCCATAACAGTGAGAGGTGCACGTACCGCAAAAAAAAAAAAAAAAAAAATTCTGGTTGAAGATGATTATGTTTTTTGCAGTATTGACAATTAGGGGGACATATCCAACTTTCTTAGGAGAGGTTTTAATATTATTAAAATATCAGGGAATTGTACAGCATTTAAATCAGAAATGTTAGTTACTCTTTAGATGGGGGAGTGAATTAATTGCATTTTTCAAGGTGTTCTGTCTGGGACCAAATTTGGGACAGTTTTGTTTCTAGTACTGGTGGTGTCTTATGTTCTGGGGAAACTGTGAATTTGAAATGGCTTCTTTGCAGCCATTTGCACGGTTGAAAGTGTCCTTTAAGTTTGGGAGTGCTGTGGTTTTCTATTTGAACCCCTAAGACTCTCTTAGAGGCCAGAGACTGGGTAGTCTTATGTTTCATAAGGTCAGAGCCAAGTGTTTGCTGTTCCTAAAAGGCCACCCCCTCTTCTGTTTCCTTTAACTGGTAACTCTAGCACCCGTCAGAGAGAATACAGTTTTCTTTCCATGCAAACAAATAAATAAAAGCACTGCTGAGCTCTCCTGCAGTTTTATCCCCAGGTGCTGCTCTGGGAAGAAACTGCACATGCTCTTTGGTGGGAACAATATGTATGTTCTCTCTGTGAGTGTTTCAAAGATGTAACTCATGCTGGTATTGTAGTCAGCATTTCTTGAATATAAACAGCTTTTATTTTTGGAGAAGAACAGATGTAAAAGTGTGAAATACAGAAGTCTACACATCTTGGCAGGGGGAAGGGAAGGAGGAACGGGGTTTCTTTAAAATCATGGTAACCCAATCTTAGTTACTCCTTTGTTTTCCTGAATGACTGAAAATTAGCAGGGGAAATCTCCTGGAACCTGACCAGCTGGGTACCTAAACCTCCACTTAGCTGATTGCACCAGAAAGAGTGCTAGTGGGTCATTAGCATAGGTCCTCCTAGGTCTTCATCTCTAGGAACAAAACGGGTGCCTCCAAAGGAGGAAATCTGTAGGTGAAGAGAGGAGATCGTACACATTCAGTGAAATTTATATGACACTTTAAGTAAAATGTTAGAGAGACAGATCCAAGCCCCAGACAGGGGGGATTGTTTTCTAGATAGGAAAAGTGTGTGCGGAAAGTGTTTGGTGTCCCTCTGTGGTCTCTGAACCAAAGCTCTTGCCAGTCCTCTGGGTGCCCACCCCCTCTTTTAATTTGTGAGTACAGTATGTTTGTAAGAGGTACCTGGGGTTTTCAAAGCAGCAGGGGCATTCCTGTGACTCTTCTGTGTTCCCTTTAGGCCAGGTCTGTTTCTTTTCTTTGCTGGAAGCAGGGTCTCATCTTTGCAGCTCATCACCTGATACAATGCAAGTTGCATCAGATTTAAAGAAATCGTTCCCTGACTTTCTTTCGGGTTCCTGGCTGTGATTGCTGCCTTCTGCAAGTTTCTGCTAGTTTGTAGGATTGACAGTTAAGATTTTGTCCCCTGGGAAGCTCTGTTTAGTGTGGGAAACACATTCTCATTTGTCATGGTTCTTGATAACTCCCCTTTGACAAATATTTTTGTCAAATGTTCTATGATTAGGTCTATATAGTTTTTTTTGGTATTGTGTTTTGATACTAAATGATTTCAAGCATGTTTCAAAAGAACATCTCTGATCATTTCTTTTCTAAATTTCAGTGAAATTTGGAATGTGAATAAATTACAAGGCCACAGGAACTCCCCAGTTCACAGAGATGCTAGTTCCAACCTTATTCAGGCTCTGCTTCATGCTGTAATAAATGTGAATCTGGATTTTAGAATATACTTGAGAATGTGGATAAACTGGAATGCTCATATGTTGCTGGTGAGAATGTAAAATGGTTAAGCCATGTTGGAAAACAGTTTGGCTGTTCCTGAAAAAGTTAAACATAAATTTATTATATGACCTAGCAATTCCACTTCTGAATATCCACCCAAGAGAAATGAAAACATATGTCCAGGCAAAAAAAACTGTACATAGCAGCATTATTCATCATAGCACCAAAGTAGAAATGACCCAAATGTCTAGCAACTGATGAAGAGGTAAACAAAATGTGGTGGAAGATGATGGCATACTCTTGAGCAGCAAGAAGGAATGAAGTATTGCTTCATGCTACAACATAGATGTGAAAGAAGCCAGACACAAAAGATCATATACTGTATAATTCCATTTAGATGAAATGCCCAGAAAAGGTAAAGCTATAGAGACAGAAAGTAGATTACTGGTTGGTTAGGGCTGGAGAAGAAAGCGGGGAGTGATTGCAAATGGGCATGTGGGATCTTTTTGAAGAAACAGAATATGTTCTAAAATTGGATGGTGGTAACATGAGTGAATTATACCTCAATAAAGCTGTTAAAATGTAATATGCCTGAGACATTACTTCATAGTTGGACCAGCTCCATACACTATGAGGGCAAATTCCCCAGTCTGGTTACTCTGGTATTTCTAGGAAGTCCTTCTCTTCAATACCTTGAGGGATGGGGACTCTGGTCCTATCTTCTGCTTTCTACTTCCCTTCATGTCATCCCTTCTAGAGCTTTATAATTGTTACTGTAATAATTTTCTTCAAGATGAAGTGGATGAAGCCCAGATAACTTATCTCTCCTTCCAAAGAAAGGAGAACTTTGGAGCCAGGACTAGGGTAACTACAGTAGTTCTCTCTTGTCCATGGGGGATACATTCCAAGACCCCCAGTGGATGCTTGAAACAGCAGGTAGTACCGAACCCTATGTATACTATCTTTTTGCCTATACACACCTACCTATGACAAGTTTAATTTATACATTAGGCATATAAGAGATTAACTACAATAAGTCATAATAGGCTCAAAGTGAGAGATTGGGTCAAGATGGTGGAGTAGAAGGACGTGTGCTCACTCCCTCTTACGAGAGCACTGGAATCGCAACCAACTGCTGAACAGTCATCGGCAGGAAGACGCTGGAACTCACCAAAAAAATACCCCACATCCAAAGACAAAGGAGAAGCCGCAATGAGACAGTAGGAGGGGCGTAGTCACAATAAAATCAAATCCCATAACTTCTGGGTGGGTGACTCACAAACTGGAGAACACTTATACCACAGAAGTCCACCCACTGGAGTGAAGGTTCTGAGATCCATGTCAGGCATCCCAACCTGGGGGTCCGGCAATGGAAGGAGGGATTCCTAGAGACTCAGACTTTGAAGGCTAGTGGGATTTGATTGCAGGACTTCGACAGGACTGGGGGAAACACAGACTCCACTCTTGGAGGGAACACACAAGGTAGTGTGTGCATCGAGACCCAGGGGAAGGAGCAGTGACCCCATAGGAGACTGAACCAGACTTATCTGCTGGTGTTGGAGGGTCTCCTGTAGAGGCGGGGGGCAGCTGTGGCTCACCGTGGGGACAAGGACACTGGCAACAGAAGTTCTGGGAAGTACTCCTTGACGTGAGCCCTCCCAGAGTCCACTGTTAGCCCCACCAAAGAGCCGGGTAGGCTCCATTGCTGGGTCGCCTCAGGCCAAACAACCAACAGGGAGGGAACCCAGCCCCACCCATCAGCAGGCAAGCGGATTAAAGTTTTACTGGGCTCTGCCCACCAGAGCAACATCCAGCTCTACCCACCACCAGTCCCTCCCATCAGGAAGCTTGCACAAGCCTCTTAGATAGCCTCATCCACCAGAGGGCAGACAGCAGAAGCAAGAAAAACTATAGTTCGCAGCCTGTGGAAGGAAGACCACATTCACAGAAAGATAGACAAAATGAAAAGGCAGAGAACTTTGTACCAGACGAAGGAACAATATAAGACCCCAGAAAAACAACTAAATGAAGTGGAGATAGGCAACCTTCCAGAAAAAGAATTCAGAATAATGATAGTGAAGATGACGCAGGACATCATTCTGGAAAAAGAATGGAGGCAAAGATCAAGAAGATGCAAGAAATGTTTAACAAAGACCTAGAAGAATTAAAGAACAAACACCTAGAAGAATTAAAGAACAAACAAACAGAGATGAACAATACAATTACTGAAATGAAAAATACACTGGACGGAATCAATAGAAGAATAACTGAGGCAGAAGAACGGATAAGTGACCTGGAAGACAGAATGGTGGAATTCACTGCCATAGAACAGAATAAAAAAAAAGAATGAAAAGAAATGAAGAGAGCCTAAGAGACCTCTGGGACAACATTAAACGCAACAGCATTTGCATTATAGGGGTCACAGAAGGAGAAGAGATAGAGAAAGGACCCAAGAAAATATTTGAAAAGATTATAGTTGAAAAGTTCCCTAACATGGGAAAGAAAATAGACACCCAAGTCCAGGAAGCTCAGACAGTCCCAGGCAGGGTAAATCCAAGGAGAAACACACTGAGACACATAGTAATCAAAGTGACAAAAATTAAAGACAAAGAAAAATTATTGAAAGCAGCAAGGGAAAAAGGACAAATAACATACAAGGGAACTCTCATAAGGTTAACAGCTGATTTCTCAGCAGAAACTCTATAAGCCAGAAGAGAGGGGCACAATACATTTAAAATGATGAAACGGAAGAACCTACAACTAAGATTACTCTACCGGCAAGGATCTCATTCAGATTCGATGGAGAAATCAAAAGCTTTACAGACAAGCAAAAGCTAAGAGAATTCAGCACCACCGAACCAGCTCTACAACAAATACTAAAGGAACTTTTATAAGTGGGAAACACAAGAGAAGAAAAAGACCTACAAAAACAAACCCATAACAATTAAGAAAATGGTAATAGGAACATACATATTGATAATTACCTTAACCATGAATGGATTAAATGCTCCAACCCAAGGACACAGGTTTGCTGAATGGATACAAAAACAAGACCCATATATATGGTGTCTACAAGAGACGCACTTCAGACCTAGGGACACAAACAGACTGAAAGTGAGGGGATGGAACAAGATATTTCATGCAAATGGAAATCAAAAGAAAGCTGGAATAGCAATACTCATAGCAGATAAAATAGACTTTAAAATAAAGAATGTTACAAGAGACAAGGAAGGACACTACATAATGATCAAGGGATCAGTCCAAGAAGAAGATATAACAATTATAAATATATATGCACCCAACATAGGAGCACCTCAATACATAAGGCAACTGCTAACAGCCATAAAAGAGGAAATCAACAATAACACAATAATAGTGGGGAACTTTAACACCTCCCTTACACCAATGGACAGATCATCCAGACAGAAAATTAATCAGGAAACACAAGATTTAAATGACACAATAGACCAGATAGATTTAATTGATATTTATAGAACATTCCATCCAAAAGCAGCAGATTGCACTTTCTTCTCAAGTGCACACGGAACATTCTCCAGGACAGATCACATCTTGGGTCACAAATCAAGCCTCGGTAAATTTAAGAAAATTGAAATCATATCAAGCATCTTTTCCAACCACAACGCTATGAGATTAGAAATCAGTTACAGGGAAAAAAACGTAAAAAACACAAACACATGGAGGCTAAGCAATACGTTACTAAATAACCAGGAGATCACTGAAGAAATCAAAGAGGAAATCCAAAAATACCTAGAGACAAATTACAATGAAAACACGACAATCCAAATGTTATGGGATGCAGCAAAATCAGTTCTAAGAGGGAAGTTTATAGCAATACAATCCTACCTCAAGAAACAAGAAAAATCTCAAATAAACAATCTAACCTTACACCTAAAAGAACTAGAGAAAGAAGAACAAACAAAACCCAAAGTTAGTAGCAGGAAAGAAATCATAAAGATCAGAGCAGAAATAAATGAAATAGAAACAAAGAAAACAATAGCAAAGATCAATAAAACTAAAAGCTGGTTCTTTGAGAGGATAAACAAAATTGATAGGGCTTCCCTGATGGTGCAGTGGTTGAGAGTCCGCCTGCCGATGCAGGGGACATGGGTTCGTGCCCCGGTCCAGGAAGATGCCACATGCTGCAGGGCGGCTGGGCCCGTGAGCCATGGCTGCTGAGCCTGCGTGTCCGGAGCCTGTGCTCCGCAACGGGAGACGCCACAACAGTGAGAGGCCCGTGTACCGCAAGAAAATAAAAAATAAAAAAATAAAAAATTGATAAACCTTTAGCCAGACTCATCAAGAAAAAGAGGGAGAGGACTTAAATCAATAAAATTAGAAACGAAAAAGGAGAAGTCACAACAGACACTGCAGAAATACAAAGCATCCTAAAAGACTACTACAAGCAACTCTATGCCGATGAAATGGACAACCTGGAACAAATGGACAAATTCTTAGAAAGGTATGACCTTCCAAGACTGAACGGGGAAGAAATAGAAAATATGAACAGACCAATCACAAGTAATGAAATTGAAACTGTGATTAAAAATCTTCCAAAAAAAAGAAAAAAAGGTAGCTGCTGCTGTTAATTTTTAAATAAGCATATATATGTGTGTGTGTAACTGAATCACTTTGCTGTACACTTGAAACTAACACAACATCTTTAATTAACTATACTTCAATTAAAAAAAAGAATCATCTATACTTTGAACGTAATGGGTTGAACCTGCAGGAGGGGTACTGGAAGGCCTCTGCCAGGGATTCGTGTTGGCCATAACATGTTTGTTTTGAAGGTGTAGCTTGGGTTGTAACTGTTTTTAAGAAGGCACCTGGGGACTTCCCAGGTGACACAGTGGTTAAGAATCTGCCTGCCAATGCAGGGGACACGGGTTCGAGCCCTGGTCTGGGAAGATCCCACATGCTGCAGAGCAACTAAGCCCACGAGCCACAACTGCTGAGCCCACATGCCACAACTACTGAAGCCCATGAGCCTAGAGCCCATGCTCCGCAACAAGAGAAGCCACCTCAATTAGAAACCCGTGCACCGCTATGAAGAGTAGCCCCTGCTCGCTGCAACTAAAGAAAGCCCACGCGCAACAACAAAGACCCAACGCAGCTAAAAATAAATAAATAAATATTTAAAGAAAGAAAACATAAAAATCATAATAAAATAGAACAATTCTAACAATATACTGAAACAAAAATTATGTGAATGCGGTCTCTCTCTCAAAATATCTTGTAGAAATTTCTCAGCTAAGCACTTATCACACACTGTGGCCATAACTTTTGCAGTCTGAGGTGCAACAGCAAAACTAGTATGAATTTCTTTTTCCTTCTTTACAGTTTCACAGGTAGAGGATTTGTTCTTACCATAGATCTTAGCAACCTCTGCATACAATTTGCTTTCTTTCCTTATTAAGTTGAGGACTTTCACCTTCTCACTTAAAGGCAGCACTTTATGGCTTCTCTTTGGCAGATGTGAATGACCACCATGACTAATCTTGCATTGTGGGGCTATTATTAAGTAGAAAGGGTAACTTGAACACAAACACTGTGATAATGTGACAGTTGATTTGATAAAGAGGTGGCTACCATGTGACTAAGGGGCAGATACACTGGACAAAGGGATGATTCAGGCCTCAGCAAGATGAAGCAGGATGGCGAGATTTCATCATGCTACTCAGAGGGTGCAGAATTGAAAACTTATGAATTGTTTATTTCTGGAATGTTCCATTTGATATTTTCAGACCATGGTAGACTGCAGGTAACTGAAACCACAGAAACTGAAACTGTGGAGAAGTGGGGACTACTGTATTCCTGTCTGAAACCGTTCCGTACTGAACGACTTTCAAAATGTTTCAGGCCGCGCCTAGTCCCTGTGCTGGTCCCTCTGCCTGACTTCTCCTCCAGTCCCTACATACAGTTGACAGATAATCTGTCTTCCCATCCCTCCCCCAGAGGAGACTGTAATCTCTACAAAGACAGGACCTAGGTTTTGTTTTTTCTCATATCTAATTCTCAATGAAATGATTTCTCATGCCTTACAACCCAAGGCCAAACTCTTTAATTTAGGAAGGCCTTCTGTGATCTGACCATTCCTCACTTCTTTACAATATCAGCAGTCACCACTCCCTCTCTACACACTAACCCAGTGATTTTCAAACTGTGATGAGCTGTGGAGTCACTTCAATGGGTTACAGCCAGCTTTGGAAAAGAATTTATTAGAATGGAGTAGACAAATATTACTGTGCATGTACTGTATTGTATATGTGTGTATTTGGTCACAACTTAGAATTGTAGAATGTATTTCTTACAGGGTACCAGGACCAGAAGTTTGAAGTTCACTGCTCCAGCTCAGTCCATAGGAATGCATGAGACCTATTAGAGGGATTTTCATTTGTAGGTTCTAGTTCAGTAGTTAAGCCGGGAGCCCACAGATCTGTACCTCTGTGGCCCTCTCATAATTCAGATGTGTGTGGTCTGCATTCTAAGAAACTGTAACAGACCGTGGTTGCTAGTTGCTAGTTGATTTAGACCTCTCGTTCATTTATTAAACACCCACTAGGAGATAGGAGCAATGCCATGGCCCTGGACACAGTGGTGGGACACAAGAGCTACAGTCCAGCTGAAAGATGGAAGAGTGTAGGCTGTGGCTTCTTCTGCTTGGGAACCCCCCACCCCCATCTTTGCTCCATCAACTCTGTGATTTTTTAAAAATACATTTATTTATTTATTTATTGGTTGTGTTGGGTCTTCGTTGGTGCACGTGGGCTTTCTCTAGTTGTGGCGAGCGGGGGCTACTCTTCGTTATGGTGCATGGGTTCTAGGCCCACGGGTTTCAGTAGTTGTGGCATGCAGGTTCAGTAGTTGTGGCTCACAGGCTCTAGAGCGCAGGCTCAATAGTTGTGACGCACGGGCTTAGTTGCTCCGTGGCATGTGGGATCTTCCCAGACCAGGGCTCGAACCCGTGTCCCCTGCATTGGCAGGTGGATTCTTAACCACTGCGCCACCAGGGAAGTCCCTAACTCTGTGATTAACAGCTATTCGTCTTTCAAATTTCAACTCAGAAGAGTTAGACATGACTTCTGCTGCTTTTTATAAAGTTCAATGACATTGGTATCTGGGTAGAGATTCAAGGAAGATGAGAAGCTGAAAGGAGCTGTGATCACTTGAGAAAAGGGATCCGTGAGACCAGAGAAGCTGAGCTCTAGGGGTGACAGTGGGGGACTGAAAGGGTCACTTGTCACAGAGGAATGAGTTGCTGGAAATGACAGTAGCCACCATAGCCATGGAACAGCCTCTGGGAGATGTGGGAAAGGAAAGAGGCTTGGGAATGTCCCAGAAATAGAAGAACTCGGAGGGGGCTCAGAGCCAATTATCACTGTGGTCATCCCCCAGGCTGGCATGGCCTTGATCTCAAACAGAGACAGAGGAGGAGCCGTGGACACAATCATATTCTGCGTAGGAAACCTGTAAGGAGAAGCGTACAGGCTTGTACCGTCTGGTATGCACCAGTGAGGTTGGGGAGAGTACGACCCCTCCTTCTGAGCAGCTGGGATACAGGCTGGAATGGCCATGAAACCAGTGGAAACTGAGCGGAGGTTTAGCGTTTGGTGGCTGCTTGTGCCAGGTGTTGAGCCGGGGGCTGGCAGGCAGGTGGCGCAGGCTGGTGGCTCATGCTGGCCTTGGTTAGGGCAGAGATTTGGTCCTCAACTTTGCAGTTCCCAGACATGATGTAATCAGGGTACCGAGTTCCAAGTCACACAAACACGTGGATGCACCTGACACTGATCTGGAACACGATTTATATAATAATAATAGTAATACCAATATTAAGATCTAATACCTTTTTAGACCACTTGCCATGTATGAGGCATGGGCTAATTATTATAAAAGTCTTGTCTTATTGATGCTTTTTGTGATATGTACTATATTATTCTTCTAATTTTACAGATGTGGAAACTGAGGCTTAGGTTAAAAGACTTGTTGAAAATGATGGAGCCGGGTTTTGAACTCAGGTCGGTCTGATGTTGAAAAAAATTAATTAATTGGTTTACATCTGTATCCTTTATTATACCTATCACATAATTCATTGATGGGCACACTCTTGGGGTTAGCCTGTTTGGATCCTGCAGCTTCACTGTGCACCGAATGGATAGGGGACTTGTTTTACCATTTAGTGTTTTTAGCCTGTAAGAGGAGAAGTTGTGATATTGGGAAATGAAACCTTAAGAAAGTGCAGTGGCTCCAAAGATATTGAAAAACCCATGTACCAGGCAGCTGTGAGACCTAATGTTGCCATTATTTGAACCCTCCTAGGGTCTTAGGAAGTTCAGTGGGAAGAAGCAGAAAGGGGTTTTGAGATGGTGAAATGGCCTTTAATTATTGCTTTTCTATCTCCTCTCAGACTTTAAAGTGGTTCATTAACACAGCAGACTATAAAGCTCTTTATAAGCACAGGCCCGGTAAATGGGACACCAGTGAATTTTTATTGGTGACAAGTCACAGTGAATGTACAGCAATTATAGTCCCTATTTTGTTCCATGGACTTTAAAAGGCACTGCATGTGGGGCAGCTTCACCAGCGACTAGCAGGAAGGCAGGGTAAAGGACATTGTGTTACATCGTGGTACTGGATAGCTAGCTCCTAATCAGCTGGGTGTCCATCCCCTGGATTTCCTCAGCACCTGTCATTTGTGGCACATTGTGGGCACTCGGATATCTGCTGAATGAAGTCATCTGAAACCTTCTAAGCTTACTTTGGAGAAGTGTATGAAAGAGAAAGATTCTCTCCCTAGCCCAGGGGCATCAGATGAAGTTCCAGGATTGCCTCTTGGTGTGGTCAGCAGATGAGGGGTTTCAGTTACCTAATAAGAGCTGGGAATGATGGGGCCAACCCTGGCAGTAGACTCACTGACTGACCGCTGTGGGAGAGAGTTCTGCCCTTGGCTGGTCTGCTCTGGGACAGAAGGAAGGACTGAGCTATTCTTCGTTGGCTAAGGTGCTTGAGTATCTCATGCATCTATAAATCCCAGAGCATCCCAGAAGCAGAGAGGTATTAGCCTAGAACTAAGTCTTGGGGGCATAAGAAAAAAGCTCTTTTCCTTTGTCTGTGCTGAAATCCGTCTATTTTGTTTGTTTTATTTTCAACTTCTAAATATTGATTAGCTTTAGTGAGTGCTTTCTGGATCTTGTGGTCCCTTTCTTACAGATGTAGGGGGATAAGGCCCATGGCAGTTAACTGGCATTCAGTGAACAGAGCAAGCTAGAGGGGGAGCTTTTCCCATCAGGTCTGCAGATTACAGTTCAGCAACAAGCCTATCCCCATGTCTCCGTGTTCTCTACCGGGTATTGCCTGTTCAGCCTGGATACTTTTTTCTTTTACAAATGCAGACTGCTGCACTTCACAGTAATTAGCCGATATGACTGTAATGGAGCCTGGCATCATTGGATAGAATCTTTGAAATCAAGTGTATTAAATTGACTCTTGCTTTCTCGGGTAATAATGAGTAGAAATTCCTGCTATAAACATAGAATTAATAGATTCTAAGCTTTTATAGGCTTTGGGGCAGTAATAAAAGGAGAGGGGAGGGACTTCCCTGGCAGTCCAGTGGTTAAGACTTCGCCTTCCAATGCAGGGGTGCAGGTTCGACCCCTGGTCAGGGAGCTAAGATCCCACATGTCTCGTGGCCAAAAAGCCAAAACATAAAACAGAAGCAATATTGTAACCAACTCAATAAAGACTTTAAAAATGGTCCGTATCAAAAAATTAATTAATTAATTAAAAAAACAAAAAAAAGGAGAGGGGAAATGGCGTGTATACAGCCGCACTTGATTTCATTCTTTTTGAGGTGTGTTGAGATTCTTGAGAACCTGGCCGAGGGATCCCAAGGGGGCAGGTGCACCAAGGGCTCTGTGTGAGGATGGGAAAGGATGGCGAAGTGGATCCACTGCCTATTCCGATGCAGATGTGTGCTGGAAAGGTCAAATCTTCAACTTGTTCTCAGTCCTTCTAAAATCAGGGAGTGTCAATGAGTGATGGTGGCCCCTGGCATCTGGTTAGGATTCTCCAGATGACATCTTGGCAGTGAATTCAACCAGAACATTTTTGGCAGTTCCACAGAGAGTAACCTGTATGAGAGGTGACCATGACATAATTTGGGCTTATCTCATTTGTTTTCAGAGTCACAAGAAGCAGAATGGCTTAGAGGTTACATCAGGGATCAGACTCTGGATTTGAGTCCTGACCCTACAGCTTAAAAGCTTTGCAACTTGGGGCAAGTTGTGTAAATTTGCTAGGCTTTCTCCACACCTGTTAAATGCAGATAATAATAGTATACCTAAGGATATTGTAAGAATTTAAAAAACATATTTCATTACAGCAGAAGTTAACACAAAGTTGTAAATCAACTATACTTGAATAAAATAAATTAAAAAATAAAAAAACTGTATTTCATATAAAGTACTTAGGACAGTGCTTGCCATATTACAAATGCATGATAAAGTGTTCAACACGTTCAATACCAGCATCATTTTTTCAAATAATTGGAAAGCCCACTATGAATCTGGAGCAGAGAAAGCAAGTGGGTATATGTAGGTAGGTTCACAAGTTATAGGTTCTGCTCTCAAGAAGCCCAAAGTGAGAGTTAGAGACGGATAGAAAAATAGGTATATTAAATAGGAGCGCTGGGGTGGATGGTTAGTTGTGTAGAGGCAAGGAATGTGGGGGAAGTGGAATAAGATGGGCACTGAGATGTCCAGGGAGCTGAAATACCTTGAAGAAATTCACAAGGATTCTGTGGTGGGAGTGCCAGTGATACAAAACATTGATGTGGATGAAGTATGGGTTGTTCCTTAGAAGTAGCCTTTGCATCTTTCCTGTGCTCTTCTGCCTTGCTATCCTCACCCCAGAACAAGCTTTCTCTCCTGCTTGCCACCCTCTGACTCCAGTCTTTTTCTCCAGTTTTTCTGTTATAGGATATGAAAAAAATCATACGTGTACGAAGCGTTGTTTATTAGTAAGCAGCAGTGTATGTATCCTGCTTTGTATGAGAAAGTCTAAAAATTGCTAATCAGTATGGAACTGAAAACTTAAAGAAAATAATTAATTAATTTGGCTGTGCTGCGTGGCATGTGGGATCTTAGTTCCCTGCCCAGGGATCGAACCCGTGCCCCCAGTAGTGGAAGCACTGAATCTTAACCTCTGGACCACCAGGGAAGTCCCTGGAACTGAAAACTTTTAAGCTTTAAAATATCCTTGCTTCGGTTTCAGGAAATCTGTGAATACAACATATTAGTAGGCCAAAGGATATTAACTCTGGAATTATTTCAACTGCCATAAAAGATATGGGTAAACTTTAGTAGTCATTCTTGATTTAAAGACAAAACAAAACAAAAAACACTACTCTTATTAAACTAACTCTTACTTTCCCTATTACTCTTATTAATAGGGGGATTCTTCTTAACTTGATAGAGAATGTGTCTGAAACCAACAGCCCACCTCACATCTAGTTGTTAAAAACCAGAAACTCTGTGTGGGAGACGCTGTTGATTACCAGCCTATCAGCCATTCCCATCTCCTTTCTTGCTGTCAAAACTCTGAGTTTGTTTCGGTTTTTACCCCTCCCATGTTCTCAGGGGAGTGGACCCCCTCCCCAGCCCCAGCATAGAGGGGGTGGAATAGATTAAGCCAGTCCCTTGGCTTCCGTTTTTCTGTTGTTGATGATGAGTTTAGGCAAGTCACATGACACAACCCTGGCCAGTGAGGGGCCTGGGGGAATCCTTCCTGGGAGCTCCTGGGAAGACTTTCCTCACTTTTACAAATGGGTTTGTACAAACGAGACTTTCCCTGTCCTGGACTTGGAAATCGTCTGTAAGACTGTGATGCTTAGATTTGCTGGAGCCATCTGGTAACCATGAGGGGAGAGCTTGGAGAGTCACAGAAAAACGGACTCAGGTCCCTACATGTTGGACAGCTGAATTAATCAACCCTGGAACTGGCCTGATTCCAGACGTCATATTATACTAGCTAACAATTTCCTCATTGTTTAAGCCACTTATAGTTGTGTATTCTTTTACTTGCAGTTGCAAACATCCTAATTGATATATATTTCTTTTGAAATCAGGGACCACAGAAGGACATTGGGTTAAGATAAGGATCAATAATTTTATATATATATATATATATATATATATAGTATGTTCTGAAAATTCTAGCCATTTGAAATAAGGCAAGGCATAGAAGAAACAAGAGTTGTAAGTATTAGATGATAGGGACAATATCGTCATTTTATACAAATGGTGCCTTTAAAACTTAGGAGAGTCAACTGAAAAAAATTATTAGAACAGTAATAATTCAGTGTGGTTGGTTACAAAATAAGTATCATAAATCAGTAGCATTCTTATTAGCCAGACAAAATTACCAATTAGAAAATACATTTGAAAAAAATGATAGCTTTAATAACAAAAATGGCAAAATATATGGGAATAAATTTACCAAGAACTCTGCAGGACCTATATGAAGGAAAATTTAAATCACAGCAAGGAGTATACAGAAGACTTGAGTCAATGCAGAGCTACCCCATGTTCCTGGATAGCAGACTTAGTAATGTAAAGGTATCTATTCTTCTCATGTGAATATGGGATTTCAATAAAAATATCAAGCAGGAATTTGTTTTAGGACTTGGCAAAATGATTCTAAATGTCATCTGAAAGAATTATCAGACAAGAACAGCTTCCAAGCCTCCCGGTAAAACTTGTTTCTGTCATTTGTGTTTGTGTGTGTTATAAATGTCTATATTCTATTATTTGCTGTATAAAAGTTTTAACAGTTATAACTTCATAGTAGATTAAGATTTTTATTAATATGAAAACACTCTGTCTAGGTAATGACTTTTTCTAGGAATTATTTTTGGTTTCTTGACGTTTTTGTATTTTTGCTTGATGTACTTGATCTTCCTTTTTTTTTTTTTTTTTTTTTGGTTGTACGCTGGCCTCTCACTGTTGTGGCCTCTCCCGTTGCGGAGCACAGGCTCCGGACGCGCAGGCTCAGCAGCCATGGCTCACGGGCCTAGCTGCTCCGCGGCATGTGGGATCTTCCCGGACCGGGGCACGAACCCGTGTTGCCTGCATCGGCAGGCGGACTCTCAACCACTGCGCCACCAGGGAAGCCCTGATCTTCCTTTTTATTTCTAGACTTTGTCTTGATTTATTTCATTGTAGGCAACATATAGTAACATTTTGTTTTTGAACCTAATCTAAGGGTTTTCTTTTGTTTCTTTTTGGGTTTTTTTTGAGTTTTCAAGAGAGTTAAACCATTTGGTTTTATTGATATGTTTGATCTTCTGTTATGTTTTTAATTCCACCTTCCTTAGTGTCTGCTTTGTTTTTCTATGTAAACTGTTTTCAAACATACAATTTAAATACATACTTAAACCTGTAGTTCTCTAATTATGCAAATTAATAGTAAAATGAGATCCTTAATGTCCTTGTTGCATAATAAAGAGTAAAACCTTATTTCCCCTACTCTGATCCATGCTTCTCCTGCACTTCCCAGTGTTTAATTCAACCTGATATTACAGATTGAGATCTTCTTTGATCTCAACTTAATACTATATCCTTCTTATTTTTAAAAGATTACATTTTAAATTAATATTTGAATATATTAAAACAAAGTATTGTTTTTCAAGGATGCTTTTTGTGATTTGCATTAGATTGGTTACACTAAATTGGTTGTTTTTTTTCTCTATTATATTCTTGTGTTCCGAATTATGATTTATCAGTTAGCTGGAATGTACTTTCCTTTTATTTTTAAGGAATATTATGTATGTTTGATATTTTATGAGTTCTGGCATAGCTTAAAATTTTTCTTTTCCCTTTCTTCATACACAGTAATTTGGGAATACAATTATTTTATCACAACACTTTCCTCACCAAACTTTGGAGGTGGATCATTGGCTTGTGGTGTTAAATATTGTGAAAGAGAGGTTTGGGGCTGGTGATATTACTTTATAGTTAACCTGATTTTCTGCCTCATTAGTTGTATGAGTTTTAAAAAGTACTTGAAATCACTTTTTTGGGGCACAGGTGGGGTCTGTTTTCAGTTATTTTGCTTGGAACTGAGTGCATTTTTGCTTCTGGGAGCTGGTTTTGGTCCATGCATAAATATTTACCTTTACCATTTTTATTATTCTCTGTTGAATTTCTTCCTGTGGAATAAATATCTATTTGCTTTGTTTGGATCTCTGTCCCCTGTGGTCCCTTTATGTCTCCTTTCCTATCTTCATTTTTTAAATCTGCCTTATAAACTGCATCTGGTAGTGTTTCATGTTTGTCTTTCACAGCGTGGCTGTTATTTCCTCAGTGTTCTGTCTGTACTACCTCCACTTTTCCATTTGCATTTTAGGCTTCCTTGTGTTCTTGTTTCATTTCTGTCCTCATCTCAGTCTTTTCTTCCCTTTGGCTGCTTGCTTCAGTCTTAAGGAGGCCATCTCCTCTTGCAGTTCTACATTTTGGGGACACCTTGAAGGTGCATTCTAAAATTTTTATATGTCATATGGTTTTTATGTTTTCTTTTAAGTCATCAGGACGTAATGCAGACTAAGAGAAGTGGACTAATGTCCCAGTGTCACAGAGCTATTATTGCTGTTGTATTTTCTGTTCATACATTCCCTAAAAGAGGTGATGAACCAGTCCCAGGATTTGCCAAAAGGCAAGGTGGAAGTTGCCAGCCTGAGTGACAGCTTCCCGGTGTGTGACTTTAGTGAATTTGAATGGTAGTTTGCATGTACTTGAAACCTGTGTACAATATACTTATTTTCTCTGTGACTCAGTTTTCTTATCTGTAAAATGGGGATAATGACTTTACCGATCTCAGGGCTATTTGGAGGGTTAAATGAGATGATAGATATAAAAATACTAATAAAAGATTATCCTAATTATAGAAATAAGCTACTGTACTATTGCTTACACAAAATATAAAATATGTCCTTAAAAGTGTTTTTTTAGATTTTAAAGTTAATATATGCAGATTGAAAAAAATGGGTGTTACAAAAATAATAAAGAAGGAGTGAAAAAATTATGTGTAATCCTCTCTGAGATGTAACTCCTCTTACTATTTTGGCATTGCCTTTTCCAGTCTTTCTGTTCATTTAAAAAACATATATATATGTTATATATATATAAATATATATATAATATATATATACATACTATATATATATACTATATATATATACTATATATATATATATATAGTATATATATATATATATATGTGCGTGTGTTTGTGTATACATACACTAAAAAGACTGTACTCGTATGGAACCCTGGACTTTTTGGCAATAAAACTCCAAAGAGACTAAATGTACAAAAATATGCTAAGATCTAATACCACAGTTCACAGTAGACATGAATAAAAGAGTATTTTTTTAGGGATTAAATTGAACATATTGTAATATTGCAAGATATTTTTTACTGTTATTCTTTTTTTTTTTCCAGGAGAAAAAAAAAATTCATTCTGGGCCCTTTTAATTTAATTGTTCTTAAATATGGTTGTCTAAATAGCCAAAACAAGTAGGGTAGACCAATCAAATAAGTGTAACTCATTATTACTGAATTCCCTGAAAGCATATTAAACCTGGTTCAGTTTGACTTGGTTCTACTTTTCATCTTATCTAACATACAAATTGTTTAAAATTACGGTCTGATCATCTTGTGGCAGGTAGTTTTTATTTAGCTACCTTTTCCTGTATTCATCATTAAAGTACAACCTCAGGCCTTTGGAACTATTTTTCCAAAGTTGATATATAAAAGAAGATTCTCTGTTTATTTACTTAATACTAAAATATTTAGCATCAGATAAAATAATTTATTTTCATGCTATTTAATATTAAATTTAAAATATTTAAATAAGCTCTTGAGTAAAGCAACATTAATTTATTTTCTTGGCTCATGTTAAAAGCTTGCACACTTTGGTTTTTTAGTCTAAATTTTTTCCCTAAAATTAGGGGATGGGAGCAAAATTCACCTGATATTTAATGGGACGATACTTCTAAAACAGTATTGCAAACTCAGGTTTCTTGAGAGACGGCTATACACTAGATAGTGTCCTTGGTATTTTGCATAGCATTCAGTTGGTAAAATAAAATAATGTAAGGCAGTATTTTATAAGTCAGTGGTTCTCAAATTTCAGCCTGCATTAGCCTCACCTGGAGAGCTTGGTAAAGCAGATTGCTGGACACTAGCTCTAGAGATTCTGATTCAGTAAGTCTGGGGTGATGCCCAAGAATTTGCATTTTAACAAGGTGACGCTGATTCTACTGGTGCCAGGGCCACACTTTGAGAACCAGTGTTATAAGTGACATAGGAGTGGTAAGGTCAGTAAATTCTAGGGGAGGAGTATTGCAGACTGTTCTTGGTTGGGATGTGTGTGTGCAGTTCTAGGGCAAGATAAGGTAGATATGAGCAGGACCTTGATGGGTGTATATGAGAGTCCACCCTCTGTGTCTGCTTGTTCCCTACCTGTGGATTCAACCAACCTCTGATGGAAAATACTTGGGGATGGAAATCCCAGAAAGTTACAAAAAGCAAAACTTGAATTTGCCCCATGCTGGCAACCATTTACATAGCATTTGCATTATATGTACAACTACTTACATCTCATTTATGTTGTTTTCAGTATTATAAGTAACCTAGAGATGATTTAAAGTATATTGGAGGATTGTGGGTAGGTTATATGTAAGTACTATACCATTTTATATAAGGGACTTGAGCATACATGGATTTTGGTGTCTAAGGGTAGAGTGGGGTGTCCTGGAACCAATCCCTCCCCTCAGATACCAAGGGTTGATTGTACAGGGTACAGAAGAGAAGCTGGAGGAGAGAACAACCAGAGAGTGAACTATGTGAGCAGTGGTGCAGAGGTGAGAATGGGTAAGGTTTGCCTGAGGGGTAGAGAGACCATCTGAAAGGAGAAAGTGTTTTTTGCGGGACATTTGTAAAAATGATAGTAATAATAATAATTGGAATAAAATTGGACAGCTCGGTAGAGACTGGATTTTTTAAAGTCTTTAATATTTTTAATATAAATTTATTTATTTTTTTAGCAGATATTCATTTTTTAAAATTTATTTATTTATTTATTTATTTATTTATTTATTTATTGGCTGTGTTGGGTCTTCGTTTCTGTGCGAGGGCTTTCTCCAGTTGCGGTGAGTGGGGGCCACTCTTCATCGTGGTACGTGGGCCTTTCACTATCGTGGCCTCTCTTGTTGCGGAGCACAGGCTCCAGACGCTCAGGCTCAGTAGTTGTGGCTCACGGGCCTAGTTGCTCCACAGCATGTGGGATCTTCCCAGACCAGGGCTCGAACCCATGTCCCCTGCATTGGCAGGCAGATTCTCAACCACTGCGCCACCAGGGAAGCCCCTGTTTATTTTATTTATTTATTTTTGGCTGCGTTGGGTCTTCCTTGCTGTGCTCGGACCTTCTCTGGTTGCGGCGAGCGGGGGCTACTCTTCCTTTTGCGGTGCGCAGGCTTCTTACTGTGGTGGCTTCTCTTGTTGCAGAGCACGGGCTCTAGGCACACGGGCTTCAGTAGTTGTGGCATGTGGGCTCAGTAGTTGTGGATCGCGGGCTCTAGAGCACAGGCTCAGTAGTTGTGGTGCACGGGCTTAGTTGCTCCACAGCATGTGGGATCTTCCCTGACCAGAGCTCGAACCCATTGGCGGGCAGATTCTTAACCACTGCGCCACCAGGGAAGTCTGAAAGTTTCTTTTAAAAGAAAAGCAAAAATAACCAAAATCAGGCCTCCCTCATATACTCTTGTGCTCCCCCCTCCTTCTTCCTTCCTTTCTCTTTCCCTCTTAACTTCTGATGTAATGTGGAGCCAGTAAATATCATTGATCAGATCAGCAGCATGAAGGAAATTGTTTAAGAAAATTAAGATGGTGGCCTTGTAAAATAAATTGAAGAGGGGAGAAGGGAAGATCTTGTAGAAATCCTAGGCTTAGGAAATAAAAGTTTTTATGCTGGGATTGTTAGATCCTTAAAGTGAACAGGGCAGTTAGAATAAGGTGGAGTGTTTGGTTTGGGCCTGGGGAATTTGACGGGGCAGCATGACTTCTAGCAGGAATGTGCAGTTCCTGGCTGTGGATACAGCGCTGGAGCTTAGGAGACAGGTGAAAACTAAATATAGAGATATGACAATTGATGGATGGATTGATTGATTCATTTGTCTAATCACCAGTGTTCCAGGCACGGAACTGGGACAGTCTGAATAGCTGTACGTGTAAGGTCCCAGTAGTGTGGCTTCAGAGGGACAGAGAAAAGTCAGAGGCTGTAACATCTGAGAGAAATAAAAGGAGACAGTCAGAGAGAAAGGGGAGAGTGTGGAAGGAAGATCACAGCCACCACAGTAAATCAGGATACAGCATCTTCCCGAGGTGAGAATCTGAGGAAGGAGGGGGTTAGGCAGTGCCAGATGCTGCAGCTGTAAGGGGATTGCAGCTGCTGGACTGGATGCTTGGAATGCCCTGGTGACCCTGCAGGAGTGTTGTAAGGAAGGGGAGAGGCGGTGTCTTTTGTGGGAGAGGAGGGAGAGTCCTGAAGGGAAGGCAGCGGTTACGGTTCAATTGTGCAGGAAATGTAGGGTCAAGCATTAGGACAGCAGAAAGCTAATGTGCTTTCTTTCCTCTTCTTAAAGTGAGGAAGACCTTTGGGTGGTTGATGACAGGGGCCAGGAAGCAATGGTAGGGGAGAGATAAAGGCATGATCCAGCTGTCTCGCCCATTTCAGTAAAGGGCCACTCTGTCCTTCCTTGGGAGTCATCACTGGCTCTTCCCTTTTCCTACACCACACATCGGATCGATCAGAAAATTCTTTTGGTACTGCATTCCCTTCCAAAGTGTATCCAGAATCGCAACCTCTCATAACTACTGACCACCAGCCACTGTCGTCTTTCTCCTGAATTGCTGAGATAGTCTCTTAACTGATCTCCCAGCCGCTTCCTTGACCTTGCGTCTGTCCTCGACACAGTGTCTGGAGTGATCCTAATGACGATTACGTTGGATCATGCCACTGCACAGATTTCACCTGGGGTTTCTTCTCTTTTACTAGATCAGAGTAAATGCTGATTTCCTTACAACGGCCTACAGGGCCCTGGCACCTCCCACCCCGCGTCCGCATACACACCTCCCTCATTGTTCTGCTCTCATCTGCTGCCTTCCCGTCACGGGTGTCAGCCACACTGGCGTCTTTGCTATCCCTCAACCCTTCCAGGAATGCTCTTTTCCAAGTATCTGCTTGGCATCTCGCCTCTTTGAGGTCTTTGCTTACACACATGCCATCTTTTAAGTGAGGGCTCCCAGGACCTGCTTTCATAAATTGCACCTCTGTGGGGCTTAGCATCTTCTAACTCATGTAATTTACTTCTGTGTTTTATTTATTGACTGTCTCTGCCTACCTGGCTGTAAACTCCATGAGGGCAAGGATTTGTCCCTTGGTATGGTTCATTGCTCTATTCCCAGTGGCTAGAATGCCTCTTCGAAAGTTGGCTCTAAGTGAATTTTTAATTAATATGAGAGAACGTGTGCGTGGTAATTGAGGGAGACAGGCCTTAGAGGGTAATGATAACAGCTACTATTTGTTAAGCACCTGACTCTGTTGATGTGTTACCGTATTTAAATTTTACAACTGCCTTACACAGTGGGCATTATGTTCCATTTTAAAGCCAAGAAAGCTGAATATTGGCGAGATTAATAAACTTTCATAAGGTTAATAAACTTGTACAAGTTCTTAGATTGTGGAGGCATTGTAATATACCTGACTAAGAAAAGAGGATCAAAGGCAGAGGATTTAGTCTTAGAAATCAAGAAGAATTTTTCTCAAATTAGGAAGAAAGGTAGAGAAGATAGGTGAAGAAATTTAAGAGCTGAGATTGAAAGGAGAGTGTGTGAGCAGTCTCTTTTCTGATGACCTTGATTTTTCTTAGTAAAGAAGGAAACCAGCTTATCTATTGAGATACAGAGGAGGTGACTGGGGATTTCAGGAGGGTAGGGAAGGTATGAAAATAGATCTATCTGGGCAGTCTGCTGAAGGATCTACAGGAGATCAAACAGTAGGATTCTTGAGATGTATTTAGGGCCCAGTTAGAGTAACCAATCAGTCAACAAAAGGATGTTAGCAGTGAATGGCATCTTTGAAATTATTTAATGTAGCTCCCGAATTTTATACTTTATCACTCTGTATCCCTTTTGTCTGCTATCTACCAAGACCAATGGTCACTTCCATTCATCTTTGAAGATCTTACATCAATCAGTTTTCCTTTTTTTTTTTTTGGTTTGTTTATTATCTTCATCAAGTCTTTATTTTTATTGCGTTATAACTGATATAACATTATATTAGTTTCGGGTGTACAACGTAATGATTCAACATTTGTATATATGCAAAATGATCACCACAATAAGTCTAGTTAACATCTGTCACCATGGTTACAGTTTCTTTTTTCTTGTGATGAGAACTTTTAAGATTTACTCTCTTAACTTTCAAATATGCAATACAGTACCATTAACTATAGCTACCATGCTGTACATTACATCCTCATGACAATTATTTTATAAGTGGAAGTTTGTATCTTTTAACCACCTTTACCTACCCCTTCACCCCCTGCCTCTGGTAATCCCCAGTCTATTCTTTGTATCTGTGGACTTCGTTTTTGTTGTTTGTTTGTTTTTTAAGATGACACATACAAGTGAGATCATACAGCATTTGTCTCTGACATTTCACTTAGCATAATGCCTTCAAGGTCCATCCATTTCGCAAATGGCATGATTTCTTTTTTATTGTGCAGTAATATTCCATTGTGTGTATATCCATTCATCCATTGATGGATACTTAGGTTGTGCCATGTCTTGGCTATTGCAAATAATGCTGCTATGAACAAGGGGTTGCAGATGTCTTTTCAAATTAGTGTTTTTGTTTTCTTTGAATAAATACTCAGAGGTGGAATTGTTGGATCACATGGTAGTCCTATTTTTAATTTTTTGAGGAAACTCCATACTGTTTTCCATAGTGGCCACCACTGTCATCATCATTCTTGGGTAATTATTTGTCCAGGTTGACTACCATTCGACACCTGGATCTTGCTCTTCATTGCCCTGCCCAGCTCCAGTGACCATAACCTTTCCCCTCCTCAGTCACCGGTATCTGTGGCTGGACTTGAATAGTCTATGGCCTTATAAGGAAAGCAGTGGATGGTTGACAGTAGTCGGGTGTTGTGAGAAGGGGTTGACAGATAGATACCAAGGAGGGGAGGAAGATTTGGAGGGTCTAGAGAGAATGGTGCTCCAGTCAAAGTGGGGAGAGATTTGAGGCCAGATAGAACTGAATAAAACTCATTCCTGTTTAAAATAGGCTTATATGTATTCCAAGATGATTTTGATGTTTAAAAAATATGCATTTTTACATTTATGGTGCTGTCATTTCTTATCTTTTTGATGAGTAGAACCCATTGTTCACATTAAAACTTTTTTGTTTAAAAATGGAAAAAGTTACCAATGAGATGTTTTCTGCATAGAATTAAGGGTTAATATTTACTCTGTAGGTCTGGGTAATAAATATAACATGAGCGTTAAATATTAATTTCTTAAAATTAGAATTTGTAGATAAATTATGCATACTTATCTATATTTAGCCAAAGAGATGCTAAAAAGTTGGCATTTATATTTGTGTGAATTAGTGTTACTATATATAACATTATGAACATCTATTTGAGAAAAATTGTTAGTTTGTGTAACCATGTTTCGGTATTTGGCAGGTTGCTTAAATTGTGGTTTTCATGGAAGTTAGTACATGCACATTAAAAACAAATATTAACTTCATTGCCTTCTTCTAAAGCACACAAATCAATCATATATAATTGAATGAGAGTGCACATAAATGCAATATACCAGTTTGTATGAATTCAGATTACGTTTTAATATAAAGAGTTTGGTTTTAAAGGATTTACGTAATTGTAGTCATTTCTTCTATTTAGTAACAGGTGCACAGGTTTATATAGCTGTGCAATAAGAAACTATTCACATATTGACAGGATGCCATGCATTGACTGATTTGCACATTGGCCAAAACGTCTACAGCTTTAGCTGTGGAAAACAGATGGAAAGTTCAGCGTGGTTTAAAATGGCAGTTAGAATCACATATTCTCATTGGAGAAGGGATGTGATTAGCTTCTTAGTCTGCCTTCTCATTTATGCAGAGGAGGATTGCAAAGTTCTGAAGATTTCAACTACTCAAAGCCAACCCATTTGGGAAGTGTTAGAGCACTAACAAGAACTCATTATTATGTCAATGAAGAGAATTAGTTTCATTAAGAAATTTTTTTTTTCTGGGGCTGAGTGGTGGGAGAAGTGAAGAGATGTTGGTCAAAGGGTATAGAGTTCCAGTTAGAGGATGATTAAGTTCTGGGGATCTAATGTACAGCATTATCGTATTTGAAATACAATAATGTATTTGAAAGTTGTTAACAGAATAGATCTTAAATGTTCTCACCACAAAAAGAAATGGTAATTATATGACTTGATGGAGGTGTTGGCTAATGTTATAGTGGTAATCATTTTGCAATGTGTAAGTGTATTAAATCAACAGGTTGTACACCTTAAACTTGCACAATGTTATATGTCAATTCTATCTCAATAAAGCTGAAAAAATACTATTAATTGAAAAAAAATTTTTTTTACCACAGTTTCACCAGACTGAGCTCTTCAAGGGTTAAAGCTAACTAGGGTCCTCATTACTTACTCATCTTTGTATCTCAGTGTGCAGTACAGTTTCTGGTCCATATTAGGTATTTGATGAATGGATAACTACCAAAAATAAGTTGATTTTCCTTTTTTTTAATTTGAATTTTATTTTATTTATTTATTTTTTATACAGCAGGTTCTTATTAGTTCCCTATTTTATACATATTAGTGTATATATGTCAGTCCCAATCTCCCAATTCATCCCACCCCCACTCCCCCACCCCCACCTTCCCCCCTTGGTATTTTCCTTTTTTCTGACAACAGTGCTTTTAAAAAAGTAATAAAACAGAAGAAGATATTCTGAGAAAGTAGAGATTTTGAAAACAATGAATAATTATTGAATTAAAGCAGACACCATTTAGCTGGTTTTTAAAAGCTATATAAATATTGTTTTCATGTTTATAATCTAATTTACTAATTCACAGAAGTAGATGGCCCAACTGTAAACAGTGTGTGTATATGATTGCATGTATATAAACACATATGTATTTGTGTGTACAATCAAATGGTGGGTGGGGCGGTGCCTATTTGTGGTGTACGACCATGGGCACCAAAAGGCTGATAATACTATGACCTCTGACAGAGAACATGTGTCAAAGTTGAACCCATAGCATCACTTTATACACAGTACCATGCAAGGGCCATGGAAAGAAGTGTGTGTTTTCTAGGTGATAGGCTGGTAGGCTGTCTCCTGAGAGGACTTGCCTCACATGGGTGAAATTACCATGATGGGTCATTTCTGCCATTCAGGCTCAGGAATCTCACTTTGTGTTTTCTGGTGTGTGTGTGTGTGTGTGTGTGGGGGGGGGGTGGAGTGTTCTGCATCTTGTACAGGATATTGTACCAATTTATTAATTTATACTGAGAACTAGAATGGTCACTGGTGCTCAGTTTATGTACAACTAGTGATGGACGTGTTAACTAACCTTACTGTAATCACTTTGCAATATATACATGTCAATTCATAATAAACACCTTAACTTACACACCTTAAACTTGTGCAATGTTATATATCAATTATATCTCAAGAAAGCTGGGAAAATGTATGTGCAATAGTATAAGCATTTTTTTGACCTAAGTGGTGGAGATACTTACTTTACTGTCTAGGCTAGGCCCTTTGTATTTTAGTGAGGGAAACAGGCACAAAGGCTGAAGTGGTTTGGCCTCATGGCCCTTCCGTGGTGGAGCTGGGAGCTGGGGATTGATCTCTGACCTCTCACCTCCTGGTGTGGAGTTCTTTCCTCTGGGTTCGCAGTGGAACTAGGCCTCTCTGCTTGGAAAGATGGGCACCACCTTGAGTGTTGCTGCCCTTTTCGCTACCTGCCTTTGTATAATAAGCAGTTTTACTGTTTTTCGTATGGAGAGCTGGCATAGTGGCAAAATTAAAGTGAAAGTAAATTTTTAAATTAGTTTGGGACTGAATGCTAGAATACAAACTCCCTGAAGGCAGGGACCTGCTCTCCTCCTTCTTTGTTGCCCCAGAGGCCAGTACTGGGCCTGTCTTACCAAACACTTATTAAATGCTGGTGGAAATAAAAATGTTCACAAGTCAGGCATGAATTAAGTCAGTCAGCAAATATGGGGGAATGAGTTCTGGGCATAAATCATTGAAGTATTTTGACCACCTGGAAATTTGTTGTTATTCCCCATTGGAACTACCTATGCTAAAGGTCATTTTGATTTTACTGATGTACCTCTTCTTGAGTCACAGATGCACTCATAGGATGGTCAGCTTACGGGTAAGTGGCACTGATTACTGTTGTCAGACAATGGAAAATGAGTGTTTCTACTTATGCACGAGCTGCTAAAAACTTACAGTCACATTTAGTGCCCGAGCTTTGAAATAAATTCATTTCAAAACATAGATAGCCTGGTCTTCTACTGATGAAATCATAATAAAATCCACAATAGCCATCATTTATTAAGTGCTTGGTGTATGTTGGACACTGTGTATCACCTCATTTAATTCTCATGCCAACTGAGAATGACTGCAGTGCTTTCCCCCGCTTCACAGATTAGGGGAACTGGGGGTTAAAAGACTGGCCCAAGGCCACACAGCTATTGAGTGAGAGTGGTGGGATTTAAACCCAGGGCTTTCAAAAAGTCTTTATTCTTTCATCTTTAAGTAGTAATCTGGGGCCATGATTGTTTATTTTTTAAAAACAGTCTTATTGGGATATAATTCACATAACATACAATTTATCCATTTGAAGTGTGTAATTCAGTGGATTTTAGTATATTCACAGAGCTGTATAGCCATCACCAATTTTAGAACATTTTCATCACCCCAAAAAGAAACCTCTTACTTATTATAGTCACTCCCCATTTCCCTCCAGCTCCCTCCTCACTCCAGCCCTAGGCAACCATTAATTTACTTTCTGTATCTATAGGTTTGCCTATTATGGACCTTTCATAAAAATAAGATTTATATAATATGTGGTTCTTTGTGACTGGCTTCTTTAGCATAATAGTTTCAATATCCATTCATTGTTGTAGCACATATCAGTATTCCATTCCTTTTTGAATAATATACCATTGTACATGTATACCACATTTTGTGTATCCATTCATCAGTTGATGGACATTTGTCTTGTTGTCCCTTTTTGCCTAGTATGAATAACGCTATGAACATTTGTGTGCAAGTTTTGGGTGGACATATGTTTTCATTTCCCTTGGTTATAGACCTGAGGGTGGAATTGCTGGATCATATGGTTTGGGCCACGTTTTAACCTCTATGGTTACGTGTAGATCATTTTGGAAGTTGCCAGAGTACCCAAAATACATTCAGGTAGCAAAATACGGAAGAGCTACCCAAAGGTTTATGCGGTATTTTTTGAAGTTTGATAATCATGTTCCCTTCTCTGTCCCACATAGGAGCACTCAATGGAATTATGGAACCTTAGAATTGGAAAGCAAGTGAGAGGTGACCTAGTCTAATGGCTTTATTATAAAGATGAGGAAGCTGAAGCTCAGAGACTCACTTCTCAAGATTGTGCAGCTGGCTAGACCCAGACCAAACACAGTCTATTTTTCTCCCAGGGCTTGATTTCCACTGGGTTAGCCTCTCAAAGAGGGATCGGTTCTTAGAAATGAGGCTCAGTTGCTGAAGGAAAGATGCTTCATATATAGTTTGCCACTGGCTGAAATCTATGTGGAGTGACGTTCTAGAACTAGGTCATTGTAATTCTTCGGGATATGCTATGTGGCCTTGGAGAAAACTTGTCTTGCAAAGCATTTTGATTATAGGAAGGGGGTGCATGAGGCCCCAGCAAAGGTAGTGGTCTTGGAGGTTGACACAAAAGAGTGTTAGTATAAAAGACATATCATTGTTGAAGTTCAGTGAGCAGTCTGATTTCAGTAAGGTAGAATGTGAGTGTCTCAGAGCCTGATGATCCAAGAAATTTACAAATGTCAAGATTCACAAATGGAAATGGAAATGAAAAAAGCAAGGTGTGAGATGAAAAGCAGAAGGTTAAATGATTTTTAAATGTTATAACACCTTTCATAATACCGGAATCAATTCAATACGTACAAAGAAATAAGCAACTGTAAAATTTCTCATTGAAGAGGGTGAGTGAAGATGCAGTTGATGTGAATGCAGAAGGTGTATAAATCATGATGTGAGGATGATTTGGTGAAACAAGCCTTGTTAGCAGAGTATTCAAAAGAACACACTAAATATTCCTAATGCCATCTCAATTTGAAATAAGGTGTGATACTGACTTACTGAGTCACTTATTGAATTTTTTATACATGGAAAGAATGTTTTGATTTTCCAGTTTCTTCAAAAAACATCTTTTTGAGATGTGAAGAATAGTTTTATTGTTAAACATTTCATGAAATATATAAGAGGCTTGGCAATTGAATGTACGCTGCAAAATATGAACGATGTATTAGTTCCTCGGTACCTTTTGTAGCACAGAGAGATTCAGGGTCATTTAAAAATTCAAGCAAATAAACAGTCATTATTACACAGTCTAAATTCAAGTATATTAGTTAAAAAAATTCAACAACCTATGTACCTGTGAGCTATGTACTCCACGGGAGGCATTGTGTTAGCCTGAAGGAATGCCAAGATGAACCAGGTATCACTTCTACTCAAGGAATTTACAATTTAATGGTTGAAGTAGTATTTAACGAGAAGTATACTAAATGTTAATGGTGAGAGAGACAGAGAGAGAGAGAAATACACAAAAAGAATAATAGAAGTACAAAAGGCAGACAGGCTTAGGAAATACATGTTTCATAATCATCTTGTAAATAAGGATTTACAAGTCCTGTCTCCTCCAATTAACATTAAAGATGCCCTGTGGAGTCTAAGCCCTGTTGAGCTCAGGATATAGATCTTATTGTGACCAGATGTATGTAACTGGAGAAGGACATGATGTATGTGGAAAATACATAATAATTACTTGTGGTGACTAATGATAAATTGTATCTTGACTTTGAATAAAGCAAATAGGTGTACCTGATAAGCCTTTTGTAACCTCTGCAGTCCGTATTCAACTTTTCAGTTCCTCAGTTTTATAGCTATATTTTCCCAATCCAGGATCCAACCTAGTATTTTTATTTTTATTGGAGTGTAGTTGATTGACAGTGTCGTGTCAGTTTCAGGTGTACAGCAAAGTGAATCAGTTATACGTATACATATATCCACTCTTTTTTAGATTCTTTTCCCATATAGGCCATTACAAAGTATTAAATAGAGTTTCCTGTACTATATAGTAGGTTCTTATTAGTTATCTATTTTATATATAGTAGTGTGTATATGTCAATCCCAATCTTCCAATTTATCTCTCCCCTCCTTACCACCTGGTAACCATAAGTTTGTTTTCTAAATCTGTAACTCTATTTCTGTTTTGTAGATAAGTTCATTTGTACCCTTTTTTTTATATTCCACATATAAGTGATATCATATGATATTTGTCTTTTTCTGCCTGACTTACTTCACTCAGTATGACAATCTCTAGGTCTATTCGTGTTGCTGCAAATGTTGCTGCAAACATTTTGTCCTTTTTTATGGCTAAGTAATATGCCATTGTATATACGTACCACATCTTTATCCATTCCTCTGTTGATGGATGTTTAGGTTGCTTCCATGTCCTGGCGGTTGTAAATAGTGCTGCAATGAACGTTGGGATGCATGTATCTTTTCGAATTATGGTTTTCTCCTGATATATGCCCAGGAGTGGGATTGCTGGATCATATGGTAGCTGTATTTTTAGTTTTTTAAGGAACCTCCAAACTGTTCTGCATAGTGGCTGTACCAATTTACATTCCCACCAACAGTGTAAGAGGGTTCCCTTTTCTCCACACCCTCTCCAGCATTTACTGTGTGTAGATTTTTTGATGATGGCCATTCTGACTGGTATGAGGTGATACCTCATTGTAGCTTTGATTTGCATTTTTTTTTAATCTAGAAGAATCTTCCTGTGTTTTTTGATTTTCCTGACATTAATTTTTTGGGGATTCCTGACCAGTTGTCTTGTGGGATGTCCCGCATTCTGGACATGTGATGATTTTCTCATAATTCCATTCAGGTTAAATACTTTTAGCAAGAGTACATTTCATGGCCTATGTTGAGTAGTTCTTATTGCATCAGATTGGAGCTTGTGATGTCACGTTGTTTTCCTCTCACTTGATGAATGCCAGCTTACTGTCATACATGCAAAACCCAAGAAATAACTTGGCCCTCTTTCCAGAAGGATAGCCTGAGGCATGTGATATTGCCTGAGGCACTTCTGAGAGCCCAGTTGGCTGGGGTACGAGAGGTGTGTAAGTCATTAATCTGTTCTTATCAACTGAATGGCATGTTGTAACCTGTTTGTAACAGTTGAAATTGTGGTTGTTCTGGTACCAGGGATTCTGCCTCCTTGTGCTGTGTCCCATGCATAGCACTCATTGTTCTTTGCATTTATCCTAGTTGTGAGATTGGGTTTTGTTCTTTTGGTTTCATGCATAAGAATCCTTTCAAATTGGAAGAAGTAGAGGTTTTAAACAGGGAAGTTTATAGGCTGCCTTTCTTTTATTCAACACATTTTTATTGGGAGCTTCCTATTGTCAGACACCATTCTAAGTGCTGGTGAACTATACAGAGATCTGCCCTCATGGGAGCTTACATTCTAGTGGGGAGACCACTGATAAACACAGAGAGAAAAAATTTGTCAAATGTCACATAGTGTTAAATACCATGATGAAACGTTACAGAAAGTGTTAACAGAGTATGTGGGGGGATGCTGATGAGATGAGATGGGCTGAAGGCCTCTTTGAGGTGACATTTATGCAGAGGTGTGAATGAAGTAAGGCAGCACGCCATGCAGTGGGGTGGTCCCTGAACAGGTACTCATGGGGAGCATCCTCTGTATGTCTGAGGAGAGCCAGGAGACTGGCTGGGCAGCTGGAGGGCTGTGAGTGAGGGCAGCCTGGTAGAAAACTGGATGTAGGAAGAGTATTTAAATGCAGTCCCTGCTGAGTATGGTAACAGGAAACTCCTGCAGGTTGGAGCTGTATGCACCTACCTTACTGCAAGAACAAGTATGGAAGACCCTGAAAATGGCTAGTGTAAAAATAGACTTTAACTGAGGTCTCCCACTTAGTCCCATGTGGTATAAACCTGCATTAAATAGCATTTGACAATTTTGCTTTTCATTCCTATCTCCAAGGTACCAGGTACAAGTACTTTAGCCAAAATACAGTTACCAGTGGGTTCTGCTCCTTCCAGCTGGACATCTCTTTGTAAAGATGTGCAAATAGTTTTAAATCCTGTGGTACCATAAAAGGAGCATTGAACTAGGAGTTGGAAGATTTGAACCAACAAACTGGCATGAGGGAAAGCTCTCGAACCTTCTCTAGCATTCCCATTTATCACACTAAGATAAGCCCTCTGGGTGTCTGACGGGGCTGCTGGAAAGATGGAAGGGGGTGATGGATTGGATGTGCTTTATAAACTGTGGTGCACTCTGCACGTCTAAGGTATTATTATCATTTAGACCTTTGTTATAGTTTCGCTAAACAGCAGCAGTCTATTATCTACCTCTCATTTGAGAGGGGAATGACAAATAGTTACTTCAAGGTAAAATGCTTCTCAAAGAGCAGAGTCTGATCAGTGCACCTTAAAGGACATAATGAATTATTCAGCTGTTCTTCAAACTGGCATATCTGAAGTAGGGAAATGATCACTTTTCACTCCTTTTTCAACCTCCTGGAAATCAGCATGCTCAGTATGAGATCCTATCTGGAGAATCTTCTTGAGTTTCAATGCCAGATTAATACACTAGAAACAGCTTTGTGCTTCTTGGAGAAATGGAAGTTTGAGAAGGATTCGTGCATCTAACTGAGGCAATTGGCAAACATTCATTGAATGTCTAACATAGATAGATGCATGGATGGATAGATGGATGGACGGATGGATGGATGGATGGATGAATAGGTAGGTAGACAGAGAAATAGATTAGATGGTTGATGCTCTGGGGGAGAGAAAAAATGTGTGAGAAATGGATATTGATAATAATTGTAGCAGACATTATTAAGCACTTATATGTATCTGCATGAATCCTCCCCCAAGCCATAGAAGGTAACTAATATTATTATCCTGTTTTACAGGGGAGGAAAATACTATTTAGAGAGGTTAATTTGCTTGCTCAAGGTCATAGAGCTAGAAAATTGGAGAGCTGGGATTTGACTTCAGATTTGCCCGTTATAAACCTATACCCTTAACCATATATGCTCTCTCAAGCTGCATATGGTAGCACTGGGGAGAGAAGAATTTTCTCTAAGGGTAGTTATATAACAATACTGAATCATGCATATATGCAGTGGAGAGGAGAAGGCCACGTAGGACTTTAGGGGAAGAAGAGAATAGATTACTGGGAGCTGAACTGGTCATGGGAGGTGTCTTAGTTTGTTCAGGCTGCTATAACAAAATACCACAGGCTGAGTAGCTTATAAACAATAGAAATTCATTACTTTGAGATCAGGGTACCAGTATGGTTGAGTGAGGGTCCCCTTCCGAGTCACAGACTTCTAGCATCTTTAGGTGGCGAAAGGGACAAGGAAGCTTTCTGGGCTTTCTTTATTGTTTTTCCCCTTTTAATTAATTAATTATTTAACATCTTTAGTGGAGTATAATGGCTTTACAATGATGTGTTAGTTTCTGCTGTATAACAAAGTGAATCAGCTATACATACGCATATATCCCCATATCTCCTCCCTCTAGCGTCTCCCTCCCACCCTCCCTATCCCACCCCTCTAGGTGGTCACAAAGCACCGAGCTGATCTCCCTGTGCTATGTGGCTGCTTCCCACTAGCCATCTATTTTACATTTGGTAGTGTGTATATGTCCATGCCACTCTCTCAGTGGGCTTTCTTTTTATAAGAACACTAATCCCATTCGTGAAGCCCACTGTCTTGACCTAATCACTTCCCAAAGGCCCACTTCCTAATACTATCATCTTAGGAGTTAGGATGTCAACATATGAATTTTGGGAAGGATGCAACCATTCAGACCATATCAGGAGGATTGATGGAAGAAGAGGCCCTTTAGCAGAGACTTAAAAGATTGAGGGGACTGGAATGGGAGAAAGCGAACAGGAGCTGGTGCTCAGGGGAACGGGCCGGTGCAGATACAGGAGTGGGAAGGAGCAAGGTATATACAGCCAGGGGCAAGTGGGCTGAGGGGCCCCATCCTTCCTAAAAGGAGAATTCCATATGAGGCATTAGGAGAGATAGGATTAGAACAGAAGCCTGCATCTCTGCTGTGAGGTATAGAGGTGGCCAGGCAGCGGAGCCTGGGTTTTACTCCATTAACATTAAAGATCCTTTCACAGCCCGGAAGCCAGCTAGTGATTTAATGAGAGCTGTGTCTGAAGAGGGCTTCGCTTGGAATCAGATGTAAGGACCTACTAGAGTTGAAAAGTTTGGATATGAGTAAAAATATATTTTTGTATGATGTTATTACATATTTATGTATCTCTAGGGAAAAGGAAAAGGAAAATGTGTACTGATTCCTTGCGCTATGAACACAGGCTATACAGTCTCTCTCAGAGTTATACTCAGTCCATGTTTAAAACGGGGTCAAGGCTGTAGAGAGGGAGCCCTGTCTAAGGTACAGTCTCCCTGCTGGGCTTGGCAAGGGGTGTTCGTGTTCCTGATGATTCTAGGTTTCCTCCTCTTTCTTGTGGTTCATTTGTGTGAGCCTAATCATTTTCCCTCTGGTCTGCATAATAAAAATAGCTATTATTTGTTGAAAACTTATGTTCTGAGAATTCACAGCAACTGAAAGAATTAAGTGTTCTCTGTTTTGCTGATTAGGAACTGAGGCTCAGAGAGGTTAAAAACTAAAGTCACATAACTAGCACAGTAATTGGTGGCGTTGGGAATGATACTAGCTTTATGTAGTCAGAAAACTCCTGTTTCTTCTTCCATCTTTGCGGTAGTTAAAGAGTATGAACTTAATTGTTGACCATCCCCGTCCCCTTGCTTGCTAAGTGCTCTAGGGCAGGTTATTAAATGTATTCGCGCCTCATTTTCCTAGTCTGTAAAATGAGGATAGTCATAGTAGCTACCTGGCATGTTATAAGGGCTCAAGTAATAGCTCTTTCATGATTAATTTTTAAGTATTATTTTCTATCACCAAATCCTTGTGTTGGCTGTAACTCTCTGGTGCTCGGAAAAAGGCTCCAATTCTGGCACAAAGGAAAAAGGAACATCTTTGAAAATTCATTCCCGTTTGTGCATATTAATTTGAAAACTCTAATTAGCTGTCTATTTTTTCCCCGGGATTTTCTTAACCCAGTTTCCATGTCGATGCTGCACACCCTCTTCTCTGTACCCATCACAGGGATCGTCAGCTGCTGCTCCGTGGTGGACTCTGGATACTTAAAGTTGGTGAAGCAAGAGGGAACTTGATGTTGCCTCACTGTCAGTCTTGCCTTGTCCTCAACAGGGAAGAACTGCCTCTCCCCAACGTGAAAAGGGTTATTCCAGCTGTCCTGCCTTATTTGGACCTTGCAGGGCAAGGACGAACTCAAGTGCCTTCAGGATGGTTTGAGATTTCTAGAGAAGTTCCTCAGCAAATTTCTGGCTATTATGTAAACAGCCAAACCAGGCAAAAAAGCTACCTACCTGGTAGCAGTTATCAGGAGAGGGGGAAGACAGAAGATTCAGAGAGTACCAATTCCCACAGGGCTTACTAGTCATCTAAAACTGAAAACTCATCTCCTTGTCCTTTGTGTGTTCTTTAGGGCCTAGAACGCCAGAGCTATTCATGAATGAGTCACAGGTAGGGATAAGCTTTGGTGTAATTGCTAAGTTGGCCTTTCCAGGAGTTACTTCTTTCTTGCCTGACTTTAAGGAGCAGTTTTATATACATATATATTCTCCAGTACTGGTAGTATTGATGTCTGGGTCTAATTTAAAATAACCCAGAGTATTCCTGCTCATCTCAGTGACTGTTCACAACAGGAATTCAAACACAAGTTTGCATTGCTAATGTTCTGAAAATCTGTCCAGTACTCATTATCCATTCATTTCCACTTGGAAGACCAGCAGAAGAAGATGAGCAGTGAGATCTTAACAGCAATCAAAATTTGAAATTAGGGCTTCCCTGGTGGCACAGCGGTTAAGAATCCTTCTGCCAATGCAGGGGACACTGGTTCGAGCCCTGGTCCGGGAAGATCCCACATGCAGCGGAGCAACTAAGTCTGTGCGCCACAACTACAGAGCCTGCGCTCTAGAGTCCACGAGCCACAACTACTGAAGCCCATGTGCCTGGAGCCCGTGCTCTGCAACAAAAGAAGCCACTGCACCGCGTTGAAGAGTAGCCCCCGCTTGCTGCAACTAGAGAAAGCCCGCGTGCAGCAAGGAAGACCCAACGCAGCCAAGAATAAATAAAAAAGTAAATAAATCCTTTAAAAAAAATTGAAATTAAACCTATTGCAGCTCCATGAAAATACTAATGGTATTTTTTGCCCAGAAGACATGATAACACTTGCAAGAGGTATGTAAATTTGATGATTGTCAGTGATTAGAGCCAACTCTTCTACTTCTCTTTCTTTCTAATAACTTGCCCAGCCTTGGAGATCAGCAGTGAAATGAAAACACTATAAATAGCTAACTCGCATAATTCACCAATACCTCTTTTTATTTCCCAGCAACAAGATTGTGATAACCTGGGGGTGTGGGTATTCACATGTGCAGAAATCTGATCCACTGGAGCTCGCTCTGCCATCAACCCTTTGTTTGTGATGGAGACCATGCAAGACTGAGTGTAGTGTGTTAATGCTGGCTTCAGTTCTCCTGTTGAGAAGTAGGGTCTGTACCTCCTTCCCTTTGAATTTGGGTGGGTTTGATGACTGCTTTGCCATGTAAAATATGGCAAAAGTGACTCTGTGTCAGTTTCCTGGGCAAAGGCTTCAAGAGAATGCAGCCTCCACCTTCTGTGTATTGGAACACTTGGTCCATCTAAGAAGTCTGAGTACTCTTGAGACTGCCATGCCGTGAGGAAGCTCAGGACACTTGTTTGGAGAGGTTGCGTGGAACAGAGATGCCAATCAACCAGCTCAGCAAGGTGCCAGACATGTGGGTGAAAAGTCTTCAGATGATTCCAGCTTTAGCTGGGAAGTGAGAGCCCCTAGAACCATGAAAGATAATAAAAAATGTTATTTTAAGCCATTAAGTTTTGGGGTGGTTAGTTATCCAGCATTAGATAACCAGAACAGGGGGATGTTTTATTCTTTACTGTCAGAGGAGAAAAGATGCTTTGGATGATCTAGAATTGAGTATTTCTGTTTCTATAGTCAGATGCTGGGACCTCTTTAGATTGATGTTATCAGGGTTCTTTTGAGTTTCCTAGAGGACCAAAGAACCCTGTATAAATTTCTGCTCCTTATTGCTGGATTCTAATTTCTTTTTATGTAACTTCACCTTACTTGTTTGTACAAAGTTGTGGTGAATATAAGTTTCTATTCCTCTAGCATAATATCCATGAAAAGCTAGTGTTGCACTGGCCAGAAGAAACACTGGGACAGGTAGGAAGAACCTAGAAATTGGCAGAAAGGAGAGAGTAAAAATCATTGAAAATGCTGCTTGTACTAAAAAATGGAGAGAGAGAGAGAAAACTCCAGAAGTTTTGGTTTTGACTTTTTTTAACATTTGGCATGAATGAGAAGACAATTCAAAGTGACTGGTTCCTCTGAAACCCCATGTGGCGTGTATGGTGTTTAGGGGACCAGAAGACAAGGTCCCATCCTAAGCTTTGTGTGGGTCCATCCAGTGCATCATCTTCTCAACCATATGGGTAATGAGGGTCGTGGAGACCTTTGTTTGGTCTGTTTATTTTCAACAGCTTGGAATTGAAGACTATAAGTTATATCTAAAGTTTATATGTGGCCCTTCTATGAATCAGTTAGTCAGTGGAAATACATATCAGTAAAATAATGTTAGCGCTTTTCAGATTTACTGTTTAGCTTTCTCTTTTCACTCATAGGTGACGGTAGATTGAAATCCTGTTTTCCTCCAGATAGAGAAGCCAAGCACTTTGCTAGGTACTGAGGATTCTAAGGCAAGTTTCACTCCAGAGGAACTCACAGTGCTTTTGTTTTTGACTCTTGTTTTTAATTCCACTGTCTGTTTTCCAAATATCTAACTCCTTTTGAACGTTGGTGCAAGGATAAACAAATATCAACTTGCTTGCTGCTAATATTTGTCTTTAGCATTTCAAATTCAGGTTTTCCCAAATTTTACCCCAGAGTATGAGCACAGAAATAAAAGCATTAATTAACAGCACAAAATGAAAATGAAAATAGCTACAAAGCACGGTTTAGTTCCCCTTGGGGGATACTAATATAAAAGTATATCAACATGTAACAGTAAACAGTGGGTTAGAAAGATGCTTCTTACCCTTATTCCAGGAAATTCAGTTGTGTGGGAGAAGTACTGATTGGTACTAATAACTATATTTCTCAATACTTGTATATCAGTTTAAAGCTTTCACATACATTAGCCTTCGTCAGTTTGCAGTCAAGAAAAGTGAAATTTAGAGATGTTTTGCTGGGCATACTACTGGCCTGGGGCTCAGCCAGACAGGAAGTTAAGAGAGAGTTGGAAGAGGCCTGATAAGTGTTCTATGTCTGGTGCGTACCAGAATCTTTAACATGTCGTTTCATTTAATTATCACGACAACCCGCTGAAGTAGGTACTGTTATTGCCATTCTCATCTGACCATCGAAGGAACTGGGGATCAGGTAGATGAACACAACTGAGGCAGCTAATGAGGGCCAGAGCCTGGGTTTGATCCAGATCTGCCTGCTTTCTGGTGTCTTCTGTCCCAAGAGTAGAGAGTCTGTGTCTTGGGACACTTAGAGGCAGAATGAGTCTGACACTCCCTTCCCCAAGCTCCCTTGTTGTAGAGGTCTCCTTGGTCTCCTTGTCAAAACTTCCTTTCACGGCTAAATGAGCCACTGTGGTCTTCTTCCTTCCTTGAAGCTAAAGCTTTCCTTATTAAATAATATGAGAAAGATTAGGGCTTCCTTAAACGAATGATCCACTTTTGCAAAATTTTCCAAATTGAGTGGGGGAAGAAAAACCCCTACTGTAGGATTTTAGTTCTCTGTGTAGACTTTTTCTCTCCCTTCTGTTTAACGAAGAAATAGAATTTATACCAGGTACAGGGCAAAAACATAATGTGAGAGATGTTATGTTCACTTTGTCCTTTTTTTAGAAGAAGCTGCCACCAAAATGATTTCAATGGAAATTGTATCTTGTTGTGATTCTTATCATACTGTTAGGATTTTCTCTTTCATCTTTAGTGGTTCCTGGGCATTGTTGTATCAGAACGAGTGCTTCAGAGTAGGTGTGTCCTTCACTGCAGGTTGTGAAAGCTGACTCAGAACCATAGTGGCTGAAGGGGTTGGAGACAGGAAGCAGCCGTGAGGCACCTGAACTGCTTCCTTTCGGAATGGTCAGATGACACTGCTGACGCTCCCATGGGCCTGATGAGACGGGTGGGTGCCGCTCATGGCTCTGGGATGCTCATATGTGTCCCATACTGGGAGATGCGGGTGTCTCAGCGTGCACACTTAGGGGAGCTGAGCCACAGCAGGAACCATACAACACTTGTGAGAGTAAAGTTAAAAACATTAAACCTCTGGATGTTTCTGTTCCCTTGGAAAATGGAGATAAAAGTTCTCCTCTTCTGCTGAAGGGCATTTACTGAGTGCTGATTTGCAGAGGGGAGGCGCTGCTTCCCTGCCTGCCTTCTCTCTTCTGCCAACGGAGAACAGAGTTAGGGGGAGTATCTATCTCCCAGCCTGTTTAAGAGGCTATGAACCCAGTAAAAATTGCTGTATTTTTAATGGTGGCCAATTGTCCCCCTAACTGCATTGCATTAAAAATGAGGGAAAGTGGACCAAAGCAACAAGGCAATTTTTATTTTACAAGTAAAAGAGTTTCTAAATTTGGAACAGAACTGTGGAAAGTTAATAGAGTCTTAGTGGTGTTGAAGGTCATCTGGATGGAGGCTTGCTTTTTTAAAAAACTTTTTATTTTATATTGGAGTAGAGTTGATTAACAATGTTGTGTTAGTTTCAGGTATACAAAAAGTGATTTAGTTATACATATACATGTATCTATTTTTTCTTTATTGGAGTATAATTGCTTTACAATGGTGTGTTAGTTTCTGCTTTATAACAAAGTTAATCAGCTGTACCTATACATATATCCCCATATCCCCTCCCTCTTGCTTCTCTCTCCCACCCTCCCTATCCCACCCCTCTAGGTGGACACAAAGCACCAAGCTGATCTCCCTGTGCTATGCGGCTGCTTCCCACTAGCTATCTATTTTACATCTGGTAGTATATATAAGTACATGCCACTCTCTCACTTCGTCCCAACTTACCCTTCCCCCTCCCCGTGTCTCAAGTCCAGTCTCTACATCTGTGTCTTTATTCCTGTCCTGCCCCTAGGTTCTTCAGAACTTTTTTTTTTAGATTCCATATATATGTGTTAGCATACGCTATTTGTTTTTCTCTTTCTGACTTACTTCACTCTGTATGACAGTCTCTAGGTCCATCCACCTCACAACAAATAACTCAATTTTGTTTCTTTTTATGGCTGAGTAATATTCCATTGTATATATGTGCCACATCTTCTTTATCCATTCATCTGTCGATGGACACTTAGGTTGCTTCCATGTCCTGACTATTGTAAATAGAGCTGCAATGAACATTGTGGTACATGACTCTTTTTGAATCATGTTTTTCTCAGGATATATGCCCAGTAGTGGGATTGCTGAGTCGTATGGTAGTTCTATTTTTAGTTTTTTAAGTAACCTCCATACAGTTCTCCATAGTGGCTGTATCAATTTACATTCCCAACAGTGCAAGAGAGTTCCCTTTTCTCCACACCCTCTCCAGCATTTATTGTTTGTAGATTTTTTGATGATGGCCATTCTGACGGATGTGAGGTGATATCCCATTGTAGTTTTGATTTGCATTTCTCTAATGATTAGTGATGTTGAGCATCCTTTCATGTGTTTGTTGGCAATCTGTATATATCACACACATACAGTCACCTTATTTTTTTTTATTTTTTTGGGGGTACTCGGGCCTCTCACTGTTGTGACCACTCCTGTCGCGGAGCACAGGCTCCGGACGCACAGGTGCAGCGGCCATGGCTCACGGGCCCAGCTGCTCTGCGGCATGTGGGATCTTCCCGGACCGGGGCACGAACCCGTGCACCCTGCATCGGCAGGCGGACTCTCAACCACTGTGACACCAGGGAAGCCCTGGTCACCTTATTTTTGATAAAGGCGGCAAGAATATACAGTGGAGAAAAGACAGCCTCTTCAATAAGTGGTGTTGGGAATACGGGACAGCTACATGTAAGAGAATGAAATTAGCACACTCCCTAACACCATACACAAAAATAAACTCAAAATGGATTAAAGACCTAAATGTAAGGCCAGACACTGTAAAACTCTTAGAGGAAAACATAAGCAGAACACTCCATGACTTAAATCACAGCAAGATCCTTTCTGACCCACCTCCTAGAGAAATGGAAATAAAAACAAAAATAAACACATGGGACCTAATGAAACTTATAAGCTTTTGCACAGCAAAGGAAACCATACACAAGATGAAAAGACAACCCTCAGAATGGGAGAAAATATTTGCAAATGAAGCAACTGACAAAGGATTAAGCTGCAAAATTTACAAGCAGCTCATGCAGCTCAATAGCGAAGAAACAAACAACCGAATCCAAAAATGAGCAGAAGACCTAAATAGACATTTCTCCATGTATCTATTCTTTTTCGAATTCTTTTCCCAGTTAGGTTGTTACAGAATATTGAGCAGAGTTCCCTGTGCTATACTGTAGGTCGTTGTTGGTTATCTGTTTTAAATATGATGTTTGCTTTCTTTTTATGACATTCCTGCCAAGATAGTCATCATCCCCTGTGCCCACCTTTCCCCCTTTTCATCACTCGCCACTGTAGGCAGCCACCCTAGTTCTCTTTGACTTCTTTCGCCCACTTTCTTCAGCTCAACGACTCTTTCTACTTTTCCTTACCCCACTAAACACCAGTGGAGACCCCTTCCCCCAGTCAGGAGGTCAGGCTTCCTGACCTTTCCTCCCCGACCCGTCCTGGAGGGGCCTCTCCCTATCCTCTTCTACTTCTCCCCAATTCCATCCCCTCCACTGAGCGTGACTGGGAGGCCTCCTCCACTCCCATTCTGCCTCTCTCCCCCGCTTTGCTCTCGGTAAAATCTTTTGCTATCTATTATGATCCTTGTCAGCAATCACTGTGCTATCTGATGTGTTCAGTACAGACTCAGTGAATTGAGGACTATCACACTTCTGCATGCTTCCATTTTCCGTCTGTAAAATGGGGACGTGGTCACTTACTCTGGCCAGTTAATTGGTGGGATGTTTTCTAGAGAGTCTTTGGCCCATGATTGCTCTGTGTGCAATGTCTGCTGCGTGCCTCAGAGCTCTGGGTTCTGTTCAACCCCCGACTCTCTGGTCATCTTGCTCCAGATCCCTGCCAGGTACTCACCCTGGCTTCTGATTTCTGTCATCTAGGGAGGCACTGTAATGGAATAGCCATAACGTTCTGCGATGAAGGACTGTCTGCTGGGAGCAGGGACCACCGCCGAACCAATAACAAGTGACTGCTGTGTTGTTTTCTTCTAGCTCTTCTTTGGTCATCCATCACTGAATACCTAATTATTAACTCGGCTGTGTGCTTGTGATCCTGGTATTATATACCCCAATATACTAGTCAGCCTATGTTGTAGCATCAAACATAAATTATCACAAAGTTTAGGCCGCACAGTTTTACTAATGGCTGTGTTTTCTCCAGCCCTTTATAGTCTTAGCTCTGTAGAGCTATGGTTCTTCTGAGGAGTCAGATGAATGATTTCTTTGGCTATAGCTCAGGGTTTTCCTTAAATTCTTACTTACCCTCAACTTGGCCTGTTTTTTTCAGCATGAGCATGACTCTTGCGGTGTTCTACTAAACTAGTGCTATTTGACAACTGTGAATTTTTATTTTAAGTAGTGTTTCCTAGCAGGGTATCATACTCTTACTTCTGGAGATTAAAATTGGTTTAAAAAAATAGAATTTTGGGATGCTCTGTGGAAGCTGTAGAGGAGAAAATCTCTGAGTCTTCTGCACTGGTTATCAGTCATGGCCAATGTAATCTGCTACATGGAGTAGAGTAGCGTCAGCTTCTCCATTTTCTATTTTGAGTTGTTTGAATTAAATGGATCTATTTTCTCCAGATTCCTGTTTTACCCAGTGGTTGCCTGTATATCAGTGTTGCTCTGATCTTTCACCAAATTGGTATTTGGGAGTTCTTTGTACATTTACTACTTTAGTCTTTTCAAGATATACACTGGTAAACTAAGAGTAGAAAAATTTTAAGACCGTCACGCCATCCAAACAAGATGGTCAAGTGTCTTATATGATTATTTCAGGGTTACTTTGTTTCCACAGAAAACAAGGGGTAGAAAATTGATAACTTATTAAATGCCCCTTACTTGAGTAAGTAAAGTACTGGTTAGTTCGGCAAAGGACTAGTTATAGGATTGTTTCTATACTGTGAGATCACTTTTACAAATCAACAAAATGGTTATATGAGGGATGCTGACTTATATGTCATTTACAAAGCTAAAGAGAACATTTCTTTGTTTATCTAAAGCATTCCACCTACTGGTTTTTCGGGTGATTTATCTCTTTTTTCATGATTTATCTTTCAATTTAATTGATTATAAGTTTTTCCTACAAAGTTAGACTGCCTGCATTCAAATCCCCACACTTACTAATGTGTAACCTTTAACACATTGCTTACCCCTTTCTCTGTCTCTATTTCCTCACGTGTAAAATGGAATAATGACTCTACCTACCTCTACCAACCCGTGTGGGCTTAGAAAGTCAGCTTTATTGATTATTTTTTTTAATTGTACTGTTCTGAGGACCATTATATCTGACCTAATGATTTAAAAAGAAGATGCTGGGTTTCACATTTCTAATTGTGTTAAAGGTTTGAATTGAGCTGATATGTTATCGGCTTGGCATAGAGGAAATACTATCTAGAGTAAGTACTTAGCTGAGTGGAGACACTGCCGGCCTGGCAACCAAAAAGTCCTGGTCTCCACCCTAAGTTCTGTCAATCATGTGCTTGGAAAAATCACTGCTCTGAGCCTTAGATTCCTTGTCTGTGCAAATGGGGAAAATAGTATTTTCCTTGCCAACTTACAGGACTCATAAGAGAATTAATTAGCATAATCAATGAGAGAACATATAGGGACTCTTTTTTTAAATTAAACTGTGCACTCTGCAGTTGTGAAGTAGATTTGACTGAAGGCTGGCAGGAATTCGAGATTCCTCAGATTTTCTTTAGCTCATTAAAAAAAAAACAACTCAAGACTCAAACTATCTTTAGTAACAGCCAAACATGTGTGAGATCAGATTGCTCATGATTTCTTAATGAATGTGTTATGAAGATTCATTAAATTAATGAACTGATGAAAATTAGTTGCAGTGATAGGAAATAAAGTTGGCAAGTTTTAATTTTTATTCTTTTTACTTATTCCTTGTTCCTGAGAACAGTGGTTCTCAGAGGCTTTTGGAAATATGGCACGTGGGAGGGGGTAATTTTTGTTGTCATGATGAATGGGGCATCATAATGGCATTTGATGGGCAGTGGCCAGGGATGCTAACCTCCATGCAATGAGCAGGGCAGTCCAGCTTAACAAAGAAGTGCCCTGCTCAAAATTCTAATAGTGTCCCCATCAAAAACAACTTGTTACCTGATTTCTTTAAAAAAAAATTTTTTTTTAATTAAAAATTTTTTTTTAACTTTTTAAAAAAATTAAAAAATATTTTTTTGTTTTTCTTTGTTTATTTTGGCTGCGTTGGGTCTTTGTTGCTGAGTGCAGGCTTTCTCTAGTTGCGGTGAGCAGGGGCTACTCTTTGTTGCGGTGCACGGGCTTCTCATTGAGGTAGCTTCCCTTGTGCCGAGCACGGGCTCTAGGCGTGCGGGCTTCAGTAGTTGCTGCATGCAGGCTCTAGAGTGTGCAGGCTTCAGTAGTTGCAGTGTATGGGCTCAGTAGTAGTGCGGCATGGGATCTAGGGTGCGAGGGCTTCAGCAGTTGTGGCACGCGGGCTCAGTAGTTGTGGCACATGGCTTAGTTGCTCTGCGGCATGTGGGATCTTCCCCGACCAGGGGTCAAAGACCTGTTCCCCTGCATTGGCAGGCGGTTTCTTAACCGCTGCGCCACCAGGGAAATCCCTACCTGGTTTCTGTATCCTTACATAGGTCCTACATGTGACCTTTTAAAGTAGTACCCAGCCAGTGCCACTTTACAGGAAACAAGTGGCTGCACTTCATGTTTTCATTGATTGGAAATGCTTCTCTCACTTCTCTCATCCTCACTGATTTCATTTTCATTGCTGTAGTCATGTCCCGGGACGTTTTACCTTTGAGTCTCTGTAGGTGTGCACAGTATGAAGGCCAGGTATAGGTCAACAGTTGTTGCTGTGAAAAACAAACCAAGTAAAGCTACTGGCCTATCAACACCTTTTAAAAAATATTTAGAATTTACTTTCTTTTATTTATTTTTTATTTTTTTTACTTTCTTTTATTTTTGAGTAGGTAATACACCCCCATGGTTCAAAAATGATAGCAACATAAAAGGTATACTTTAAAAAGTCTCACTCCTATTCTTGTCCTAATCCACCCATTGCTTTCATCCACCTCCTGTAAGAAGCCATTTTTATTAGTTTCTTACTGTGCTTCCATTGTTTCTTTACTTGAGCAAATGTGAATATATAGTAATTTACCTCTCTTTCTAATGCAAAGCTCTTATCTGTTTGTTTCCTTAGTTTCTTATGTGCTCATCCCTGTGTATCCCTTTATTCTTACTCATGTGAGAACTGCCAGTATATTTAGCTACAGCAGGTGTTTAGCTCCTTCATCGGCCTGGAGTCATTTCTTTTGGAGCCTTGAATCACCTCCAGTCCGGATGGCCTGTTGTCCTGCCGTCCTGGGCTTTCCTTTCCCCTTCATCCTTTGGCCCTCTCTGTTGGATTTCCTTTTCTCAATTCCATGTCTACTCTTTCTTAGTTTACTCCCTTATTTTCAAGGTGAGCATCTTTCAGGAGGTTTCAGAGAAAGGGTGGAAAATTTCAGACACTGCGTATCTGAGTATGTCTTTATCATGTTCCCATGTTTTCTGGCTAGTTTTGCTTGGTAAAGAGTTCTAAGTAGGAAGCCATACTTTATTTGTAGATGTGTGAATATATAGGTCATGTGAAAGTGTGTGACTTTATTTCCTCTAAAAGGTGGGAACATTAATTGATTTGAGCTGGATATATTTCAGTGTGATTCTGCCTACCCTGGAACAAAAAAGACTAATGAACAATATAGGAAAAATTCTGAATTTCAGAGAGCTAGCCTTTGATTCTAGTACCTTGTCTCTCCTACTAGGAATTAAGGGTGTTTTTTGAGCATGAAGGAAGGATACTTTTAATTAGGTGATTAAGTGTTGCTGTAAGGATGTTATTGTACACATTGTTCATTGTATTACTGTCAATTTATGAAGGAAAAAAATGTTTATGCTTCAGTCACAGCAATACCAGTATTACCCCTTAGTTTTGGAAACCATCAGTTATTCTGCAGATCCTGTTTCACTCTTTGCATTCACTGCTCTGTGATCACAGCCAAATTTGAGACCCGCTACCAGGATTAAGAAAAGGGACCTGTTTGCATGTCCATTCATTTCCACTGGGCACCAAATAAATTTTCCCCTACCCTTTAGTTCTCGTTAGACTGATTGCCTCACTTTCTTATTTTTGGTCTGTTGTCTTTGCCAACCTCCACAAATCCTTTTCAAATGAGGTGGGAGCAGCGATAATGGAACACACAGGCTCAGAATGTCTTACCTAAAACAGCCTCACATGGGCTTTCTAAAGGGAGCATTATTTTACACTCTTTTATTTTAAGTCTTTTGGCAGTAGCCATATTTATAGTAAAAATGGTACCAGTTATCTTTAGTCATTATCCCAAGAACGCTCAACCACCAACTATTCAAAAGTATGAATGGAAACCTATAGAAATATATGGTCATTAGCATCTCTTGTTTGGGAGCTTCAACACCCAACATAGTTTGTGAATTTTCCTTTTAACTGAGCGCTAACTGCTGATTTAGATTTCACTAGTTCCTAAGAAACAGGGATCGCTTCACTTGTTTGCAGAAATAAATAACAACAGCAGTAGCAGCAACAACAATAACAGCTAATTTATTGAGCTCTTGTTTTGTGTGAGACACTGGGCTATGTTTAAATGCATTACTTAATTCTTCCAACTGCCCTATGAGGTTGATATTAAATTGCTTCTTTGCTCTTTCATGCCAATTTCTCCTTAACCTCCTACATTTATATTCATCTGACCATCTGCTTCTCATTGGTCTCTGCGCTACTGAGCCCTATGGGGGAAAACGATTCCAGGGTGGACATTGGTGTTCCTAGATGTTCCATAAAATGGTGGTCCCCACCTCTTGCCCTCAGATGCCTTGCTCTGAGCAGCGCCCAGAGTCCGCGCTAAGATTTTACTGCTCCTAAAGTCCTCTCCTCTTGCCTTCTCTCTCTGCATGACCTTATCCCCTAATTAAGAGAACTTTGAACTCTTTCCTCCTTCAGTTTCCTGCTGTTATGTCTATGAATGTGTTTTCTTCTGTACTCAGCATCCCTTCCTTTCTAACTAGTGATTCTTAACCAGCACGGTGCACCTGAATCAGTTGGGAACTTAAAAAAAACCCAACAAACTCAGCCTGGCCCGTGTCCCCAAAGATGATGGTTTAACAGATCTTGTGGGGTTCAGGTGTGTGGTGGTTGTAATATCTTCTCGGGAGATTGTGATGTGCTCCCTGGGTAAGAATCAGTGGGCCGGGCTCCCCATGATGGAGTGACTCTTCTGTTTGACAGTGGTCCTCACCCAGGTTTTTGTTCCTAATCCCTCCTTCTGTTCTTCTAGAACTAGACCTGCCCCACTCTTATTCCCTTCTGTCTTGGATTTTCGTTGACACCCCCCCCCTTTTCCTTATATCCCTCACTGTAACTTCAAACACAGATTGGATTCTTTTCTTCACGCTTTGATGACTGGCCTGTGTCTCTCCTGCCATTCTCAGATAAGCCCTTAAAGAGTAGGTTATATTTTTTTACCCTGTGTGGCTCTGACTTCGGTCCAACCTAAATCATTCTGATAAAGAACATCAGTGCTCACTAGAAGCCAGATCCAGGGGGCAATTCTGGGATCTGTCCAATAGCAGCTTCCTTGGGGCATGTGATGCTCAGAAGACTCTCTTCCTTTGCCTTTTATGACACCATCCACTCCTAGTTCTCCTAATTCTCTTGCTCAATCTCTTCCTTGTTTTTAGTGTTTCTAAAAGAAATATTTTTTTCAGAAAGGTTAAGAATAAAATAGAGGGCTTCCCTGGTGGCGCAGTGGTTGAGAGTCCGCCTGCCGATGCAGGGGACACGGGTTTGTGCCCCGGTCCGGGAAGATCCCACGTACCGCGGAGTGGCTGGGCCCGTGAGCCATGGCCGCTGAGCCTGCGCGTCCGGAGCCTGTGCTCCGCAACGGGAGAGGCCACAGCAGTGAGAGGCCCGCGTACCGCAAAAAAAAAAAAAAAAAAGAATAAAATATTCCTTTATTTACAGAATGGGGTAGTGGAAGAGCGTTGTTGGGTAGGAATAGTCTTTCTGGCAGGGGTCTGGATCTAGTATTTTTTTGTGAGGAAAATGAGGACATCAGGGGATGAATTTGGCATTATTTCTTAAAACCCCTCTAAATCAAATTCAGAAAACTTAAAGTTTTAGGCTTTTGGTTTAATCCTAGGATGACAAGAGAATTGTGGGTACAGAGGTTGGTTTCCACAATTCACGAAAACCAGTCAATCCCTAGATCATTTTCGAGTCTGGTAAGTTTACTGGAAGCTAAGTTAGGTCTAGGGCACCCTTGTGTGTATATGTGTTCTGGGACCCCGACAGTGGACCTGCTTCACAGAAACCTGCTGCGCAGTTCCGTGTAGCCCAGAGCAGGACAACCCATCAATCAGCACTCTTCACTTCCTTATGCTTTGATTTTTGTTGTTGTTTTTCCTTCCCTTTCCCCTCCACACAAAAGTGAAGCATGCTTCGTGTAGCAAACTTAGAAAATATTGAAAAAAGGATGGAGAATAAAATAAATTTTATTATCACCCATTATTTCATCACTCAGATATAGACACCTCTAAACATTTTGGTATATTTCTTTCCATTATTCTTACTTATGCAAATACCCATATACATGTTTTTATCGATTAAATTTGGATCAAACTCTATAGAGTGTTGTTTATTCTGTTTTTTGGTAATGATCTTTATTATGTCATGAAAAATTCTTATCAACATGATTCTTTTTTTTTTTTTTTTTTGCGGTACGCGGGTCTGTCACTGTTGTGGCCTCTCCCGTTGCAGAGCACAGGCTCTGGACGCGCAGGCTCAGCGGCCATGGCTTACGGGCCCAGCCGCTCTGCGGCATGTGGGATCTTCCCGGACCGGGGCACGAACCCGTGTCCCCTGCATCGGCAGGTGGACTCTCAACCACTGTGCCACCAGGGAAGCCCCAACAACATGATTCTTTTCATGGCTGCCTAGTATTCTAGCATTGAGATGTTCATAATTCATTTAAGTAATCCCCTGTTGTTGAACATTTAGGCTGTTTCCAATTTGTGCTCTTATAAATAATGCTACACTTAATAACCTTGAACATAATTGCTCGTGCATTGCTGATTATTTCTTTAGGATACCTTTCTAGATGCTGAATGCTGCTGGGTTTCAGGGTAGGACCAGCACTCTTACGATTGATTGGCCTCCAGCTAAACCAGCCTCCAACTGGGAGGGAGGTTCAGGGGCTGAGGGCATTTGCCTGCTGCTTAAATTTGTTCACATTTGCTTGAGGGCTTCTAGACTGCATGCTGGATTTCAAACTAAAGAATTTTTTCAGGAATCCATAAATGGCAGTTTCTTCAGGAATCCATGAATGGTAAACTTTGTCACAGGTGAAATTGAATACATATGCTTCAGAATAAATTCCTATTTGCTAGAGACTGGTTCTGAATTTTCTCTGTTCTTTGCGTGCTCTGGGTGAGTTCTAAGCTATTGCAAAGAAGGGCAGTGGAGCATCTACTGTTTGTCAGCCAATGTGCTGACAAATCCAGGGATACGAAAGTAACTAAGCCCTTAAGGGGCTTACTCGCTGTGCAGGGACAGACAGAGCAAAGGCTTATTGTGGGTAAGAATCGTCGTGGGAGCACAGAAAAGTCTCTGATTTGGGGGGGGCTAACAGGGCCAGGAAAGCCAGCAAGGGCCTGGAGTGCAAAAGTGATGTCTGAGCTGAATCTTGATGAACGAGAAATGTTTCTTGTTGCAGAGAAGATAGATGCTCCAAGGGGAGGGAAGGGCATGTGCAAAACCATGGAATTGTGTTGGTGACGTGACAAGGCAAGGGAACTGTGCGTACATTCCCATAGGTGGCATCTAAGCAGAACTTCCCAACCTTTGTGCCACACGAGGCGACAGGTCTGCATAGACAGTGATCCCGTCAGTCTCAGGGCTGAGCCCCTAGGCCCTGAGCAGGTTCACCCATTTACCTCAGTGCACATCATTGTGCATTGTGAAAAAACTTAGGTAACATGGTTTGGGCACATGGTACAAGGATAGTGGGGGATAGGCTAGAAAGTTGGGCTGGGAACAGATTGTGAAGGGCTGTGTGGGCCGTGCAAGGAGGAGTTTGGATTCCTTTGTCAGCTATTTTGGGATGTCCGTCTATTACAGGCCACTGTGGAGGTAGAAGATACGGGTCCTCAAGTTGCTTAACAGCTGGCATCCTCTTTTGCTATCTTAGCAATTCCACAATATGCATTCTTTCCCCCAAATAACAATTTGATGCCATTAGCTCTGCACACTGACCTGTTTCACGCCTCTTTGGGGAAAATATTGCAATGTTGGAACTACACGGTGGAAATTTGCAGTTGTAAAGTCTGTTTTGAGCTGGCAAAAGGTGACAGTCTAAGGAGGAATGATTTGAAAAGTGCTAATAGTAAAACACCAGTTATTTTGGTATCTCCAAAAGTTCTGTGCTATTTACTGTGACTGGTGTGAAAAGAATCAGTAAATGGGAAAATTGTGTTTTGGCCAACATATATTAAAGCTCCACATATCACTGCTGTATTTTCTTTTTCCAGCATTTCCTATTCATTACATCGCACTTCATATCTGAGGTCTAAGAATTCCTCAGCAGTGAGGTTAAGAAAAAAAAATGTTAATATTCCTAAAGGGATATTAGATAGCCCTTTGCTTTACTATATTTTTGTTTTGTAGATATTGTGAATCTAGACCATAGAACTAAGCAGAAAAGAAAAAAAATGTGCTTATGTCATGTAATAGAATAGTTTCAATAAATAGTTTGATAAACTCTACACACTAGTGTCTGGTGTACATGGATCATCGGAATGAATTTGGATTTTAGGAAATTATATAAGTCTTTGTATATGTATTTCCTTTGAGGTACAAATATATGACAGTGATATCTCTGTTTTTAAAAGTAAATATAGGGCTTCCCTGGTGGCGCAGTGGTTGAGGGTCCGCCTGCAGATGCAGGGGACGCGGGTTCGTGCCCCGGTCCGGGAAGATCCCACATGCCACGGAGTGGCTGGGCCCATGAGCCATGGCCGCTGAGCCTGCGCGTCCGGAGCCTGTGCTCCGCAACGGGAGAGGCCACAACAGTGAGAGGCCCGCGTACCGCAAAAAAAAAAAAAAAAAGTAAATATAACTTTTTGTAAGGTGTCATTTTGCAAGTTTAATTGTTACTGCATGGCGGGATTTCATTTTTTTTCTCCTGTTCTTAACTAATTGCACTTCAAGATTAGGGGAGTATGGAGTTCCCATGAGTAGCTGAGCAGTCAGCGTATTTTCATAGCACTTGCCATGGGGTATTTAGAATCCTTGCTTTGTGGGACCGACCCCACATCATTCTGAGCAGCGGTATGACGTGAGTCTGAGACACTCAGAAATACCACATTAAAATTCAGAGGCACTTCTGTATTGGCCTACTCAACATAGATAACATAGAGGTAAGTAATGTACTCCTTGGTCTGTCACCTCTCTGTGTCCATCATTCTGGACACGACTCACAAAAGAGGCGTGCGGTAGACCGTGGAAAACAAGGCAGGCATTCAGTAGGAAAACCAGAGACAGGTGCCCTTAGCACTCTTGTATCGAAGGCTTTAGAGACTGACACATCAGACCCACACTGATTGTTGAGGGTGTGAATAGATTTTCCAGATGCCACATTTCAGGGACTCTGAGATGAAGCTTCTGCACTTTAATCTCTCTCCTGCCACCCCCTGCCCACTTTCTGGTCATCATATGATGACAACATACAATGTCAGCATATTCCTGGCAATATAGATTCTTGGTGGGAAGTAGATTTATCTTAATTTTTATAAACATACTCGCTGGAAAATAAGTCTGAAAAAATAAACTATGCCTAATGGGTTGAGATTTCTGTAGGTCTACAATATTGGTCCACTTTTATATTCCACCTTTAGTGGTTTCATTATTAAAATTACAAAAATTGTGGACTGGGTCTAAAAGAAAAATGCTTTTAAAAGGATGTTTTGGGAGGCCAAGGAGTGAACCAAGAATGGTTAGGAAGTGGGGACGCCTTGATTCTGTTAAGTTCAGTTGTCTTCTTGATCCTGGCTGTCTTGAACAGCTAGAGAATTTCAGTTCTTAGAAGGTGGTGTCTGCACATATGTGAATACTTGGTTTGTAACTACTTATAAGGTTGATAAATCTTGCCACTGCCGTTGAGCATCTACCTTTGGCTGAATAGGTTGCTTTAGCCCCATAAGTCATTAATGTCCTTTTATCTTTTTGTCTCCTGGGAATCAGTATAAAAGCTGGTGAACCCAGTTCCTCAAAAGGTTAAATAGAGTTACCCTATGACTGAGCAATTCCACTTCTAGGTATTATATTCCCAAAAGAAATGAAAACATATGGCCACATAAAAAGTTGTATGTGAATGACCATAGTGGTGTTATCCTTAATAGCCAAAAGGTGGAAGCAACCCAGATGTCCAGGAGCTGACAAATGGATAAACAAGACTTGGCATCTTCATGCAATGGAATATTATTTGGCTGTAAAAAGGAATGAAGCATGGATACAAGCGGACACGTGGATGAACCTTGAAAACATCATGCTAAGTGAAAATGGCCAGTCACAAGAGGTCACATAGTGGATGATTTTATTCATATAAAATGACAGGAAAATCTACAGAAGCAGGAAGTAGATGAGTGGTCGCTTAGGGCTGAGGGTGGAGAGGATGAGGGGATGGGGGTGATAGCCAAAGGGCATGGGGTTTCTTTTTGAGGTGATGAAAATGTTCTAAAAATTACTATAGTGACAGTTGCACACATCTGTGAATATACCAAAACCCCTTGAATTATACACTTCAAACGAGTGATTGTATGGTTTGTGAATTATATCTGAAGAAAACGTTTTTTTGAAAAATGTAAGAAATGATAAGAAACATAATATTCAAGGTAGCAGTTGCCGTGGGCAATGGGAGGAGCATACCTCAAGGAGGGTGCTTTCAAAGAGTGGTCATGTTCTGTTTCCTTAGCTGGGTAGTGGCTACATGGATGTTCACTGTGTTCAATTTATTATAATTTTTTTTTTTTTTTTTTTTGTGGTACGTGGGCCTCTCACTGTTGTGGCCTCTCCCGTTGCGGAGCACAGGCTCCGGACACGCAGGCTCAGCGGCCGTGGCTCACGGGCCCAGCCGCTCCGCGGCACGTGGGGTCTTCCCGGACCGGGTCACAAACCTGTGTCCACTGCATCGGCAGGCGGACTCTCAACCACTGCGCCACCAGGGAAGCCCTATAATTTTTATTTAAACTGTACACAAGTATCATAAGCACTCCTGGCATGTATTATATTTCATAAATAAAAAAATCTCTGATGCAAAAAAGCTGGTAACTCATAGAAAAGATCTCTTTTCAATATATAATTTAAAAAAATCAAACGTCATTCCATGGATACTTACTGCTTCATTTGACTGCCGCCATCATCATCATTGTCGTCATCACCATCACTGTTTTCCAGTTTCTTGAGTAGCCGGTGCATCTCCAGTGTCCTATGCAATGTAATGGAGCATGTAATGAGATCTCTGTGATTGGAGAAAGAGATATTAATAATGCTGGTTGTAATAATAGAGACCATTTATTAGGGGCCTGTTAAATGCCAAGCACTGTTAGAGGAGCTTTATATGCAATATTTAATTTAATTCCTAGAATGACCCTAGGAGATGTGTATGCTAATCCCTATTTTACTGATGTCAAAACTAAGGCAGGGAGAGATTAAAGTGTTCAGAATCACAGAGCTAGTTAAGTAGGAGAAAGATTTGGAATTTTAACTCAAAGTAATATCAGAGTCTGTACTCTTAACAACCATTCCATGTTAGCCTTTACAATACCAGTGTTCTGGGAGCTTCTAAAACCCATGCTCCACTTTATGAAAATATCATGCCCTCCCTTCCATTGAGAATCACTATCTTTTTTCTTTCTCTATCTGCCAGGATCCCTTTGTCAAATCTTATATTCTTTAGTTCAGTGAAAAAGGGAGAGTATTTGTTTTCTAGATATAAAATTGTACTGAATATGCATTTTCAAACGACACATTTCCCCTGGACTTTTAGACATATCCTCTCCCCGCAACACACAACCTTGAAAGTTTTGAGCACAAGGCTCTTTTGCTAATCTCAGAATCCATTTTCACACTGGAAAGTAGTACTGGATCAGGGCCAGATATTAGGGTAGCAGGTAGCTTCCACTGGAGAGTAAATAACAGAATTGTAGACTGTAAGAGAACTTAGAGATAGCAGTCTAAAATTTTCATTTTTCGGACAAGGGGGACCTGAGACTTTAGGAGTAACCAGGAAGACGTGAAATCCTGTCTGATTACTGATGACCTAGAAAATCATGAACTTTGTGAACTTGTGAGTCACCCTGTGAACTGAGGAAGACAGTGTCATGAGGTTTGTTCATCCATCCTTTCAATAATTTTGTTTTGATCTCAACTCCATACTGGGCAGCGTCCCAAGGACTTTGTATCAGAAACATGCAAGATGCAGCCTTTGCCTTCACAGAAATCATGGTCTATTGGAGGATATAGAGAAAGAACTCCAAATTATGGTATGATAATGCTATAATAAAGCAAGGAGGTTGTGGGACATCAGAAGACGGACATTTATTTCAGCCCTGGGGAAGGGGAGTTATCAGAGAAAGAGATTTTAGGTAGTCGATACTTGAGCTGAATCCTGAAAGTTATATGGAATTGAGAGAAATTTGGTACATTGAGGAAAATGCTCATAATTTGGCAGGAGGCAAGAGGAGATGATGCCGAGAAAGTAGCTCTGGGACATGTCATGGGCCTCTTACTCCTTCCGCACCCACAGCTAAAGGGAATTCGTCGGCTCATTTAAATTAGGGGAAGGGTCACATGACCAGAGAGATTGCTCTGATGGCAGTGTCCAAGGATGCACTGGGGAGGAAGGACAAATTCAAGGGGAAAGATGGTTTTACTCTTGAGAAGTATTGAACAGTTCTGTGTGGTGCATATAATTGATTGTCAGATGCTATTTTATGTCCTAAAAGAAGAAAACCAGTATTTTAATTTTCAGCTGTATTTCAGTTCCAGAGATGATACAATGTGAAAACAAAAAAATATATTTTAGAATTGATGAAAGGCAGTCTTAAGTACCTAATATATATTTGTCAAAGAATGGCTGAATGATTTTTTTCCCATCAGTGTCCTGTGTAGACTTGGAATAAAATAAAATACCTGAGTAATGAACAGTACATTTGGCACATGAGTTGACACATTAAAATTATTAAAGAAATGACGGATTCTTTTCCTTGCACACTTGTCCTTTTGTGGGTGTAACAGTCACTCTTGATAGAATATTTTGGAAAAGAGATTTCAGAATTTGCTGAATGAGGAAGTGCTCTTGGTGGGGTGTGTGTGTGACATTATTCCATTTAGATTTCAGGTCAAATAGTGAAGCTGTGTTTGTGGACCTACAACTGTCTCCCTAGGGGACCATCATATGGTTCAAGAGGTAGTGTTTAAAAATCAGTGATAAGGTCCTGGCGTGATTAAAAAGAAATACCCAAGGATAATTTACAGGTCTGCCCTTGGGGGCACTCCTGGAGGGAAATTGCTGTTTGTATGCTTAGCTTATGTTTTTCGATGATTGTTCTCTCTTGCTGCAGCTGGGTGTTTCCTGATCCTCGGGTCTGTCGTGTCTGCTCTTCCCCCACATTTGCTCAGTGGGATTCCAGCCAGGAATGTCTAAGAGACAAGGGCAGCTGGGTCTGCACTGACCTCGAGATTGCATTTTGCTTCTGTTGCTGTTTCGGCTCCGTTCACACCATTTGGGGGCTCTTCTCCAGGCAGAATGCAGCGAGGCTGCCAAACTTGGATACATTCTTCACATTCTCCATGTGTTTGTACTTGTGCAACCCGAGAAAGCACACTGAGCCTGGAGAGAAGGGGTGAGGGAGGTGGTGGAAATGCTGTCCGCCCTTAGATATACTGATAAGGGGGCCCTTTTACGATGGTTCCTAGAAATGTGACTTATATGGGCATGCCGCACCGTGTAGAAGTGGCGAGGACACTGTTTATTGGAAAAGAAGACAGAAAGGTTGTGGAACCTCTTTCTTTGGGACAGACTAGGATGGTTATTCTTGTGCCCAGTGAAAGGGTTGAAAGTTTCCTCTCTTAGGAGACTAAAGAATGCTTTTAAAAGATCCTTGTATATGACAACTGTATTTTCTTCACAAGGAGTTAGAATAATTGCTGACTGTTTCGGGCAGATCAAGGATGTGCTCTTTTCATATACTGAAAATGCCGCACGTTAATATGTCAATATGCCTTTCCCTTAGGTGGAGCCCCTTGGACCTTTTGTGGGCGTTTCTGTCACTACCTTTCATCTGGTCTTGCCTACACCAGCCCTCTCCTCCCTCTGCTCACAGCCACCCGTTTGGATATTGTGACTAGAACTTGCTTTAAATGTCCAGCTCTCCACCAGGTCCCTTCATGTGTCCTTCATCTACCCCTGCCCTGAACCTTCCTGCCCAATTTTTAGTCCTGCTGGGTGACTCCTACCATTTACCTTTGTCCAAATGCTGCCTTTCAACATCTGGGCCCAAAGTCAGGCTCCTGAACAAAATATTCCTTGCTTGTTGCCTATTGGAAGGAATTTCTCCTTGCTCTGAACTGCCATGGCTTCGTTTGTACTTTTTTGTGTACTCCTCAATTAGTTTCTGCCTTGCATGATGGATACAGGCATTAATTTTTCCTGGAAGCCAGACATTCTGTTGAAAAACTACCTGGGGCAGATTTCCCTTTCTTTAAAAAAATGAGAAAAATGATAATATGTTACATGTTAACTCCAAGCCCCAACCAATTTCCTAAAGTGTAAATAAAACACAGTAGAAATATCTGTAAGTAAGCTCCTTTGTTAGGATATAAAATGCTTAAACCTCACCAAGGATTGTTTTGTGCATAGATATGCAGTCAGCAGCCATCCCAGACCACTCTTTGTGCTGACTGAGTTTGGCACTTTCCAGAATCTTCTACACATCACTCTGATGTTTCACCAGTTGAGTTTGAAGTATAAGTTAATACTTATCTCAGATCGTATTTTGTTTAAAATATTCGTTTGAGTTTTGCAGTAAAAAATTTTTTGTATGTATGCATTGGCCAAGATATTGTTTACTGAGGTGTGTATAGTCTCTGAGGGTTTAGAGTTGAAAATCAAGAGTCATCTAGACATTTAGGTTGCTTCCATGTCTTGGCTATTGTAAATAGTGCTGCAACATAAATGTCCACTGACAGATGAATGGATAAGAAGATGTGGGGTGTGTGTGTGTGTGTGTGTGTGTGTGTACGCGCGCACATGCGCACACGCACACACACACACACACACAGAATGGAATATTACTTAGCCATAAAAAAGAATGAAATAATGCCATTTGCAGCAACATGGATGGACCTAGAGATTATCATACTAAGTGAAGTAAGTCAGACAGAGAAAGACATATATCATATGATATCACTTTTATGATATGTGGAATCTAAAAAAATTACAAAACAGAAACAGACTCACAGACATAGAAAACAAACTTGTGGTTACCAAAGGGGAAAGGTGTGTGAGGAGGGTTAAATTAGGAGTTTGGGATTAACATACACACATACTACTATATATAAAATAGATAATCAATAAGGACATATTGTATAGCACAGGGAACTCTACTTAATATTCTGTAAAAACCTGTATGGGAAAAGAATCTGAAAAAGAATAGATATATGTATAACTGAATCACTTTGCTGTACACCTGAAACTAACACAACATTGTAAATCAACTATACTCCAATATAAAATAAAAATTAAAAAAATAACTTACTCTAAAAAAAAAGAGGCATCTGGGAAGCTGTTAAGGAGGGAGATGGTCTGCAGGTACGTCTGTTCTTGTGTCTCAGTTTCCTCTCCCTCTGTAGTCCCTAAGCTCACTGAGGGCAGGAGGCATACCCGATTGATCTTTGTGTTTTCTGTAAGACCAAGCACAACTACCCTGGGTAGTTGCTTACCATATTTTGGAATGAATTAGTTGACTTTGTGCAGACTTGAAGGGACATTTTGAGCTGTTACTTTGTTAGAATTTTAGTCAGTTATCTTCAGCAGTTATAAAGTGTTGGGAACTTTTAGATCTTGAAGTTCTTTTCTCTCAGTCATCGAGCAGATTTTTCTTGGTGTCTGCTATAAGTTTGTCAAAGTCTTGTCGCCCCACATCTTATGGCCTTATATACAGACATTAAAAAGTTGTCTTACAAGCGTCTTGTGACAGAAAACAGAAATAGATAGTTATGAAATGGAAGGTGCTTTCTTTCAGTTGACTGATCATGGTTATTGTTATATACAAACACCCCACCCCCTAATACACACACATAGATAATACAAGACAGATAAAAAAGATAAAAATAGTTTCTGTCCTTAGGACTTAGAGTCTAGATGAGAGTGAGTCATCCCAGCCAAGGTGATCTGTGCGAGATGAGTCTTAGAGATTGTGGCTGCATCCTGTGGAAAGTTGTGGCTAACGAGCAGGAGGGCCCCCAACCTCTTCTCAGGTGACTCAGGCGCATAGGCAGTTCAGAGTTTGTTCTTCTCTTATGAGACGCGGGTGAGTGTACCACTAACCCAGCTCATGTTGAAGGATTATTGAAGGGTCAACCAAGATTCTGGATATTAGAGCCCTTTCAGATGATCAAATGTTTGGATTTTCTTCCTTCAAAAATGCACGTGCTGGGCTTCCCTGGTGGCACAGTGGTTGAGAGTCCGCCTGCCGATGCAGGGAACGCGGGTTCGTGTCCCAGTCCGGGAAGATCCCACATGCCGTGGAGTGGCTGGGCCCGTGAGCCATGGCCACTGAGCCTGTGCGTCCGGAGCCTGTGCTCCGCAACGGGAGAGCCCACAACAGTGAGAGGCCCGCGTACTGCAAAAAAAAAAAAAAAAAAAAAGCACGTGCGCAAAACATGGACTCTGGTTCCAGGAGGTTCACAGGCTCTAATGGACACAGGTTAAGATCTGTTTGATAGATTATAGGGTAGAGGAGGAAGAATTCGTTTCCTCCACCCATCTTAGGTCTGTTGGTGGGGCCCTACAGATCAGATTGACAAGAGAGATTAACAAGACAAAAACATATTTTTTAAAAAAAAACACGTACATTATGCATACATTCGGGAGAACTCAATGATGAGTAACTCAAAGGGGTGGTTATAACTTGGGTTTATATAGCTTATTAACAAAAAAGCAGTACATTTGTAGAGAAGAAAAAAGACAAAGAAAATGGGTTTTAGGCTTCCAAGAGCTGCAAACTCTGGGAAGGTAAATATACAGGGCAAGCCAATGGCAGTCAAGGGTCTGTTAGTTAGATTCCCCTGGTGCCGTCTCTGGGCCAAAAGAATCTAGAGTTGTTTCTGGGGATTAATAAGAATCACATTGCCCTTCCTGGTAGAGTGGAGAGGGCAGAGAGAGAGAGAGTGTGTGTGTGTTTGTGCGTGCCTGCTTCTTCAGTTGTCTTCAGCTCAAAATAATCCTTATGTCAAAGTGGCATATTTTGGGGTGGCATATTCTGAACCCCACGAAGCAGCTACAAACTAGCATACTCATGAAGGGCGGGTGTTAGGTTAACATGCATCTACTCAGCTAGTCAGGGAAGCGGGTTGATGGTCTTGGAGTTTCACCTGAAAGATGCTGGGGTCACCAACATCACCCAGCATCAAGTGCTTCGTTGGAAGCAGAGACCAAGTGCAGTGCGGCAGTTTGTTGGCAGCTTCTGCGAACCTAACCGAGGCACTTAGTTTTATTAATTGAGTGACTATGTGGGAGACCCTGTGAAATAGGGGCTGTTCAGAGGGGTGTGTGAACCATAATTGCTCAGCCCACGAGGGAATGATGGTGAGAACTGAAGGCCTAGAAAAGAGATCAGATGTGGTTACGGTGACAAAAAGCATAAAATGAGGCTGCGATCTTGCTCCATTATTATTTATTATCCACTTTCAATCCTATTTGTGTTGCTTTCAAAGGCGGTGTGGCAACTATTAACATGGAGTTAACACCGAGTGGGGATCTGGCAAGAGTATATTCAGTTGGGTGGCGTTTTAATTAAAGTGCTGAGAATAATTACTCTTATATGTGGCCGATTGTGTGCACTTTGGGGCAGGAAGAGAGGCACCTTGATCTTCAGGCTTTGCTTGACCTTGGTCAGTCAGTACCAGAAGGGGACAGTTAACTTCTCACATGTTGCCTGAAAGTTGGATTTGCCAGTCATGGCTTGGCCACGGAAGGTGCATGGAAACCTTAACTCCCTTGGTAGTGAGGACCACTTCTGTTGCACACCGTTCACGATGTATTCCTGTTAGGTTGTGTTGTGCTGGGGCACCATTCACGTAGGACGCCAAGTGAATGGTGCCTTTTGGGGTTGTGAGCAGAGGTGCACCAGGTTGCCAGTCTCAAGATGGACATAATGGGTTGGTGGAAACAAGAGGTTCCTCCAGGGAGGGGTTGGCGGGACATGTGTAATAAAGTCTCAGTGATGGATGACTTTGATGTCTTGATGCTCACTGCTTTGCTGGATGGCAGTCATATTGCTGTTTCATTGGAAACCCTGAGCAGCTCTCTAAGGACTCATTTCAGTACCCCAGGAGGTAGGAGTCCACATGTGGGCTGCTCCTCAATTGTAGCACGAACATTATCTTTGTAAAAGAATCTTCTGCGGCCACATACGTGGCACAGAGCGGGCTGCTCAGTGTTCCATTAAATGATTCATAGGCCCCCTAATGACAGACTTAATGGGCGTGCAACATCTGCCCATTAAGAATATGTGCTCGGAGACACTCAGAAGTACCCACTGCTGGTGCTCTACAAATGCCGGCACCTCCCGGTGTCTGCTCCTGGAAGACTGGGATCGTGACTTTTCATCCGTGGCTCTCCCAGTGCACAGTACAGAGTTGGCGTAGAGCAGGCGCTCGGGAAATATTTGGGGAATGATTTTTTCCAATGTGCCATTGAAAAAATTGTTCGTGAGTGCTGATGCAGAATTTGTTGAAATGAGCTTTTTGTTTCAAATTTCCTAAGTTACAGCGCTGACCGACAGGAGTGAACTTAGTTTCTGATACTGCCTTCCATGACTGCAGTCACATCCTCTTTGTTGTTTGAGCAAAAGGAAGGAAGATGCCACTTTCTGAGGCCCTAAAAAGTGCTAGGTGTTCTGCTATATTCTTTGTAGGCAGGTTGTAGGTCACTCCCGTCCTGACTTTAGTCACTTGTTTGCTGTGTTTGGGCTTCAGTTTTCTCATCTGTAAAACTGAAATACTCAGGTCCACCTTGTAGAATTCTTGCCAGGATTACAGATAATACATGTAAGTGCTTTTAGCACATAGTAAGTGCTCAAGAAATGAAAACTATCATTCATTCATTCAACACTTACTGAGGAGCTCCTGCGCGTTTTGACACTGTTAGAAGTTAGAGATACCAATATGACTCAGAACTATTTCAAGTAGCTCACTCACAGTTTAGAAGGGGGAGTCGGACGCTTGAGCACATAATTACAATACATGGCAGGTGCTGTAGTCATTTTCTAGAACAAATACTGTGAGAACAGAGAGGAGGCGCACCTAAGCTCTTCTGGGGAAAGGAAGTGGGTTTTAGGGAGGGCTTGGCGGACATGATGCTTAATCTGATTTGAGGGTGGAAACCAGCTGGTGAGGAAGATGCTTGTGAACAGACTAACTGAAGCTGGTTAAAGTAGAGCAAGGGAGTGGGGTGTGTGTGAGGGTGTGTGTGTGTGTGTGTGTGTGTGCAGAAGTGGTAGGGGAAGGAGTGTCTTCTGTGGTAGACACACTTTCTTCCCAAGAAATTTAGGAAACTCCACAAAATAAAATAGCGCGTTGAAACTCACATGGGTAGCAGGTAGCCTGGCCTAAAATTGGAACTGAAATGATTTGTGCAATGCCACTACTCCTTCCTCCTTTTTATACCTCATTCTAAATATATGTAAATTACATTCTTAAGTATGTTTCATATTACTTCTTAGAGCCCCAACATTTTCAGGAGGAGAGTATCCCTAGTTAATAATGTGTGTCAATGGCAAGTCCTGTGTTATAAAGATGAGGTTCTAAGCCAGACCTTTCAGCAGTGGTTGTTTGGGTGAGTGAGATCTGCTGCACTTCTCCAGCAAGCCAAGCAGCCACCTTGTGAGGAGGAAATGAAGACCTGGCCTTGTGGTCAGGAGGGATGAGATGGTACTAAGGGATGGAGGCTCAGGGCAGGTTTGCCAGCTCCGCCCCTGGCCAGTATTTCCATTGAGTACTTTAGGGCATATAGAAATCACGAAAATGCACACATGCTGTTTATTTATGTTATATTATTCCTGGAGAGGGTTAAAGTAAGTAAACATATTAAATACCCACGTCGTTCTCTGGTAGGAACCCTTTCTCTACGTTGGAATGGTCTGCCCCATCCCCCAGTCCTCTGCTGTCATTATTGATTAATAATGATTGTACAGTCATTGCTTTGGTTCTCCTGGAGTCCAAGTTCTGAACTACTAAGGCACGTTAACTGTACATTTCACCTGTGGAGAACTTAAAATTATTCCACTTGCACCTATAAGATGCAACTAGTACAAGAATTAGTGTCTTCTTGCCAGTTCTAGCTAGAACTTCACATGCCTCATTCTTAGTGGTTAGAATCTCCTAGTACTACAGTGGCTTTGGTACAAGCCAGATGGTTCCATTCAAGAGGGAAAGTTTAATAACATGTAGACTTTTCAGTTGTTTTCATTTTAAATTCATTGTTTGACTTAATAATCAACTGCACAAAATTCTACTTCTTTCTAAAAATATCTTCAGCCACGTATTCTCCAAGTCTCTTGTCTCAAATAAGCATTTGAATATAGTGGCTGAGAAGGGCACATGAGAAGGCTGTTTGAAAGAACTATCCCTAGAAAGATTTGGAACAAGTGTGGAAGATGTGAGAGAGAGCTGATATCAGGTTTTGGGGATGTTATCACAGGCTCATTTTAGGTACACATTCACTGGCAAACAGTATGTCAATGAAGTGGATACTCTGTCTACAAATATTATATGCTTAGCATTGTGCTGTATGGTATGGTCACCTACTGAGTGGAATTCTGTATCAGGGTGAGAATTTCTGCACGTAACAAAGGATGCTTACCTACTGGGTTTTTTTTTTTTTCTTGTGGTACGCAGGCCTCTCACTGTTGTGGGCTCTCCCGTTGCGGAGCACAGGCTCCGGATGCGCAGGCTCAGCGGCCATGGCTCACGGGCCCAGCCGCTCCGCGGCATGTGGGATCTACCCGGACCGGGGCACGAGCCCGCGTCCCCTGCATCAGCAGGCGGACTCCCAACCACTGCGCCACTAGGGAAGCCCCCTACTGGGTTTTAAGTAAGCCTTAGTTTACTGATCTCTGAAGCACTCCTCGGACAGGGAACTGGTATTTTAATTGTTGGATGGCTGCTTATTCTTCAAAATAGAATCTGCATTCATCTTGATTAAATTATTTTAAGCCTTTTAATTGTGAAATATATACTGAAAACTGCACAGAACAAAAATGTTTAGCTCATTTAATAAACACCTGTGAGATCATCTTCCTATTTGAGAACTAGAATCATCCTATTTGCCTGACAGAAAAACCTCACTAATCCAAAGAATTGGGAGGAGCAGGGGGCATTTTTATATTGGTGAAAAGTAAGACAGTAATAATTTGTAAAGAGTCTTAATCCCTTTTAAGTTTAGATGATACCTGTGAGGTACTAGAATGGCAGTGTTAACACAGGTTGTGGAGTGCCGGCTTTAGTAGAGATGTCTGATTGTAATTAGCCAGTGATCGGATGTGAATGGCACTTGACTGCAATGTTTTTTTAAAAATAAGTATTCCTTTTATTATTATTTTTTTTTGCTGTACGTGGGCCTCTCACTGTTGTGGCCTCTCCCATTGCGGAGCACGGGCTCCGGACGCGCAGGCTCAGCGGCCATGGCTCACGGGCCCAGCCGCTCCGCGGCATGTGGGATCTTCCCGGACCGGGGCACGAACCCGTGTCCTCTGCATCGGCAGGCGGACTCTCAACCACTGCGCCACCAGGGAAGCCCCCTTTTATTATTTTTTAAATGTATTACTTTCTTAACCCCTATTCTGTATGAGCAATAGAAAATTAAACTGCTGTCCAGCTGTAACTTAAGTAATTGCAAGTTCTGAATGAATAGAGGTGAAATAAAGCACATTGACTCTATTAGAAAATTAGGGATATGGGTAGTATAGGTGAACAGTATACTTCTGAATACTGCATACCAAAACATCCCTGTAAGCGAAAGAGAGTAAATTTGAGCCCCTAGAGATGCTGGTGGGCTGACTGAAGTACCTCCACTGGAAACCTGAAATTTATTAGAAGCTTTCTGCTTTATCTTTAACATGAACACAAACTTATCCATGCCTAATTTAATATATTAAAATAAATATGTAAGTCCTCAAGGAAAATAGGCTTTCCAGGCAGATACATCGTATTCGAATGTGGATTCACAGATTCTCTGGCCCCTAGCTGTGTACTCCTGAGGAATGCATATCCATATCTTCATGATATATAAAGTCTGCCTTACTTTTTTTTTTTTTGCGATACGCTGGCCTCTCACCGTTGTGGCCTCTCCCGTTGTGGAGCACAGGCTCCGGACGTGCAAGCTCAGTGGCCATGGCTCATGGGCCCAGCCGCTCCGCGGCCTGTGGGATCCTCCCGGACCGGGGCACGAACCCGTGTCCCCTGCATCAGCAGGCGGACTCTCAACCACTGCGCCACCAGGGAAGCCCTGCCTTACTTTTTATTTCACCAATGAAAAAGTAAATAACAGCTTATATATATTATCTTATTGTGAGTCTTGGTAAAATTATTTATTTACTTAACCAACATTTATTAAGTGCCCTCTGGCCTGGATACTGTGCGAGTTGCTAAGAATATTAATAGGAAGAGAGCCTGGCCCCTGCTTTTTGGGAAGAGGGAGCATAGTTGAGTGTGGACGGACGATGAATGTAAACAAATTACTACAGCAGTGTAACTTATATATTTGTTCCTTTGTTGCCTGGGAGAAATAAGGCTTCAAACATGGCATTTTGTTAAAAAAAATACTGGCTTTTTATTTGTTATCCCATGTGTGTCTGCCACTTTGTCATAGCTATGTGGGTCCAGTGCTTGAAATCTGTTTGCCTCATGAAATGCTTATGGACCCAAGGTTTCTAGAAATAATCTAAATCATGCTGAATGAGGGTGCGGTCCTATGAGTGACGTTTCCAGGTTCGGATTATTTCTGACGGAAGTGATACATGCAACTAACGTGTATCCTTTAAAAATAATACCATTAGGGGGCTTCCCTGGTGGTGCAATGGTTGAGAATCTGCCTGCCAATGCAGGGGACACGGGTTCGAGCCCTGGTCTGGGAAGATCCCACATGCCGCGGAGCAACTGGGCCCGTGAGCCACAACTACTGAGCCTGCGCGTCTGGAGCCTGTGCTCCGCAACATGAGAGGCCGCGATAGCGAGAGGCCCGCGCACCGTGATGAAGAGTGGCCCCCACTCGCTGCAACTAGAGAAAGCCCTCGCGCAGAAACGAAGACCCAACACAGCAAAAATAAAAAAATAAAAAATAATACCATTAGAAAAGAAATTTCTCCCCTCTGCTAATCTCTCCCTGCTTGTGCAAATTCTGTGTGTATTTCCAAGTCCAGCCTGGTGCCCACCTTTCCTTTTCAGCCTTCCTTGACTGTGTTGTTTGTATCCATCTTCGCCCCCTGCCCCCTAGCCTCCCCACATCTGAACTCTCTTGGCATTTCCATTGTGTTCTGCTAAACTCCATCGCGTCTCCTTGAGTCGGGTCCTTGAGAAATGGGTTCCAGCAAATGCTGCCTCCTTATTCCTCAGACCCCACAGTACCCTTCAGTCTCAGGCTTCTGCCCCAGTAGACCTGCCTGGCAAACTGGAATCCTCAGGACTCCCTTAACTGTTCTTTCCTAAGCTCTGGAGCTGAGAAAGCCCCAGGTCTGCTATGAATTCCTTCCCCTACGGCTCATGCTGGCGGCCCCTCCCATGCCTTCCTCAGCATTTTCCAAGCCGTAGGTACCCTCAGCTTAGGTACCTTACCATGACCACTGCCTGAGCAGGCAGAGCCAGCTGCCCCCTTTATCTCTCTCCTCATTCCTTCCATTAAACTCCATCCTCAAATCCTATAAAATGGAATAAGCTGAACATTATTTTGTAGTGGCCCTAATATGCAGTTTTGTCCTTCAAGGATGGCCACCCTTGAGCGTGGGTTCAGGAGTGGAAAATTTGTGATGGGCATGTTTTATTTTTGTACTAATGGATAACAACCCAACTTCACCCTGGCAAAATTCTTTCATGCTTGTGTTTCATTTCAACTTTAGTACAACCCTGAAAGGCAGGCAGGGAAATGGTATTCTTATTTCTACTTTATAGGAGAAAAAACCAAGAACTAGAGAATTTCAGTGGATTTGGTCAATGTCAGAAAAAACTGTAAATGTTGAAGTCAGGTTCAAAACTATGATCTTCTAAACCACGGTCCTTTCATTTCTCTTCATTTATATTACATTTGTTTTCCTCTGTTATTACTAATTAGACATGCTCCTTAAAGGGAGCTCATGTCATGATATCTGAATCTTCCATAACACCAGACAACTCAATTTTCATTCCATTTTATATTAGGGAATTATTAGTATATTATTAAACGTTAGTATACTCTTATCGTTAGTAATAGTTTCCTCATTTAGTGAGGATCTGTTAGGTATCATGCTTCTTGCTGGGTATTTTCCACAAACTTTCCCTCATTCTCACCATTATTCTGCTAAGTAGGTTTTGATCAGTACTTTTGTAACATCAATCTTCACTCGAGTCACCTGGGATCTCATTAAAATGTTAATTTTGATTCAGTAGTTCTGGGCAGAGCCCAAGATTCTGTATTTCTAACCCCTCCCAGGTGCTGCGGACCCTGCTGGTCATGGACCACACTTTGAGTAGCATCTGGTCGCTAGGTGAAGAAACTGTGGCTGAAAGAGATTAAGTAATTTGTCAAAGATTACACACCAGGAAGTGGCAAAGCCCCACTCAAACCCTGATCGGTTGGTACACAAATTACTACTCATGCTCCCATGTCACACTACTGATGTGTCAGGCATCACTGTTAAACATCTTGGGAGATCAGAGATAATGAAGACATAGACCTTGCTCCCTGAAGAGTTGCCTTCCAGGGCAGTAAGACAGACACATTTCAGGCAGCTTTGGGGATGCAGTTTAATGTGGAGTTTACACTAATGCAATGTTGGGAGGGTCTTAGGTGTGAAATATGACTTGAGTTGGACCTCAGAGGACTAGTAAGACTTTGACAGAAATGGGAACAAAGGACTTTCTTAACAGCAAGAACAAGAACACAGAACGTAAGAGCATCTTCTGGGCCTGGTGAGCAGTTGGCTATAGCTGATGCATGGAGACAGGCTGCCTGTGCTTTAAAGATACAGCCTGGGGTTGGATGGTGAAATAGAATAGGCCAGGGGAGCCACTGGGGTTTGGGGGAGGGGTCTACAATAGGACATTGTACGTACTCAGGAGATGGGCCCTGGTCAATTTAATGTGATATGGTTGTTAGTAATCCACTGCCCATAATATGCTGTTGACATCTCCATAGAATTCTGTGGCCGCTTACAGGTCACTTACTCCACGGTGGCCTTTACTATTGTTTGTATAGAGCCATTTAATAAAATCTCTTTGCCGGTGGCAATAAAGGATATATTACTTTTTCCCCCCTTTCCAAATTTTTCTAGGCTATGAAAATGCTGTTTTTCCACAGACCAGTAATAAACATTCTTCTTAAAAGAAGCATTGTTCCTTTGGTAGCAACTTGTAATGGGAAAAGTGGAATATAGATAAAAATGCAATCCTGGTCTGAATGGAGACCGGTTTTTCTTTGTGTGAATAACCAGTCAGGTTGCCACGGTGATGCTGAGATTATAACTGTTCATGCCAGCAGTCAGAGAATGTTGCCCAATTAGTTATTCTCAGCTGCTAGGTTACCTTGACAGTGGCTCAAAAAGCAGGTTTTGAGTTTAAAGGCACTCAAATGAGCATCAGAGGACTTGTAGTTCTGCTGTTCTCAGTGTGGTACTAGGACTGCAAGCCCCAGCATGCCCTGGTTTAGTCCATACAGAATGTGGTCAGCCACGAGAGCGCAAACTCCATTTTTCAATTCGGTTTCCCCCACCCTCCTTAGTAACAAAGGGTTCCAAGGATTCCTGTGTCACCAGTCAGCTTTGCAAGGGTTTTCATTGTTTCCAGGGCTGCCTTCAGATGTTGCAGGTTGGAGACAGTGGGGAGAATGTGCGTTTTGGCATTGGACATTGATCTTATGTAGGTTACTCTCTTAGCCTCAGTTTTCTCTCTTGTGAACAATCTACCTTACAGGATCAATGCAGAGATCAAATAAAATAATTTTTGCAAAATGCTCTGTACAATGTCTGTGGCATAGGTGATACCTAGTAAAAAGTGATTCTTCTGAGATATTGTTTCAGAAATCGTAAAACATTATACAGTGAGATTATTATTATCACCGTATTTGGGTCATTTCTGTCAGTCAGAACAGGCTAAGACGTGCTGTGATAACAAATAATCTTAGAGACTTAATACAACTAAAGTTTATTTCTTGACCATGCCACATATCCAGAGCCCGTCAGGAGAGACTCTGTTCATCAGCTACCCAAGGATACAGACTAGAGGAGGCGTCATGTCCACATATGCTTCCGTAGTTATCAAAATATCTCACACTAACAATCAGATATTCCCTCTGAAAGTGGCACATCACTTACGCTCACATTGCGTTGGCCAAAGCAAATCATGTGGCCACACCCAACGTAAAGATGGGTGAGGAAGTGCCATCCTGTAGTGTGCCAGTGGAAGGAGAAGAGGAATATCTGTTGAACAACTCTAATATCTGCAAGCTCTACCAGAGCAAAGGCTGATGAAGAAGAGTACTTTAAAGAAGTACTGTTAGTTTAACACAAATAAATAAAAATATCTGAACAGTAAACTTCAAAGTAAATGAATTAGAATTCAGCTGTATTGGACAGAAAACCCTAAATATTAGCGAGTTTAGGAAGATATACGTTTATTTCTCTCTCAATTTAAAGAAGTCCAGATATAGGCAGTCCAGTGGTGGTACGGTAGTTCCATGGCCATCAGAGACTTAGAATCATTTTATTGTTCTGCCATAACAACCTAGCGTGAGGCTTCCATTTGTAAATTCACCTCAGGGTCAGAAATGGCTGCAGGGCTCCAGCCATCACATCTACATTCCAGGGAGCTGGAAGGAGGAGGTTGGAGGACAAAAGAGTGCTTCTCTCAGCTAAGTCAGCTCCATTTGAGCAACCCTTCTGAAAGTCCCACACAATAATTCTGCTTACTCATCACTGACCAGAACTTAGTCACATATTCACCCCTAGCTTCAAGGAAGCTAGGGCATGTAGTTTTTGAACTGGGTGCTTTGTCTCCCAAATAAAATTGGGAGTTTTTTGTTACTAAGGACCAAAGGGAGAATGGACATTGGGTGGCACTAGGCACTTCCTGCTCTAGTAACTTAAGATGGAAGCTTTGCTTAAGCATGAATGAGAAGGGAAAGATTGCTGTGTACCCTATCATTTTCTAACCTGTGCTCCACAGAACACCAGTGCTTAGAGAGACAGAAGGGTCCCTTAAAAAGTGTTCTACAGCCAGACAGGTTTGGGAATGTGGAAAGCTTGGCCCTCTCTTGGAGATTTCCAGGGCCTGTTAATACATTAAAGGCTCTGAGAGGCCCTGCAATAAAGAAAGAGCTAAATTGCTAACCTTTTAAACTCGGTGTTCCCAAACCTCTTTGACAATGGAAATTCATCGCCTTTGGAAGTCTGGAGGGACACAGAGAAGTTTAGTTTGAGCTTCTTGGATTTGCAAAACTATTTAGACCCTTGAAAAGATGGTCTAAAGCCCCCATTCAAAAAAGTATCCACCCTGTAAAACAAACAAACTTGTATATCCTTAGTGCTAGCCTAGTCATAGGGACAAAAGCCTTGAAGAAAAAAAATAGACCAGATGCCAGTGAAGCCTTGTCAAAAACAATCTGTATAAGGGTTGTTGTTAACCAGCCATCTGTGCCATTAGTGGCGACACCAAGTGATGCACTGGGATGGGCTCACACTGCTGTCTTCCAGATGACAGGCCCCTGCCCCAGGCTGATGTTGATGGGCTCTTGGCTCTTTCTCCGTGGCTCTTAGCCGTGCTGCCCCTCTCTGGAAGTGAGAGTCATAGGGGATCCAGCCAGCCAATACTAACCTCCTCATCCCACAGAGAGGGCCTGTTGTCCACTACACGGTTGCTTATAGGTGTGGGGAGAAAGGCCGAAAATGCTTTCAAGCAAATGTGTGCTGTTGGCCTGTTGGAAGCAGGCGGTAAATGAGTACCTTTGGGGGAAGGGTTAAGGCTCCTTTTTCCAAAATGGAACCTTGGATGCTTTCCTAATCTTACTTAATTATTTAGGTAATCAGTTCTTGTCTTTAAAGTCCATCTGCTGCAATTGCTCTCTTTTTTCTTCATCTAAGCATCATTGAAAAGGCAAAATGCCAAAATCTTTGCTAGTCTGGTTCCCATCATTTCGACCTCGTGTTGCTGGAAATGCCGGAAAGTTACCTTGTCCTGACAGGCCTAGAGAGATCCCATCTTTGCATATCTGTAAACTGTATGATACATTTCCCCAAACAGCTGTATAATCTCTGAGACAACCTGATGGTGGGAAGGAAGGGGCCGGGGTGGGAGGCCTTTACGTACATATTGACCTTTAAAGCAACTTAAATGTTTGAGCTGGAACAGACTGTGGGAGAGTTGAGGCAAGTCCTGGAAGGTGGAGATCCCTTCCTTGTCCAAAATCTGCCATGTGACCTAGTATCCTGGAGAATTCTCTCCGGCTGCTTCATGAAGTTATGTGCCTTTCCCTGACTGCAGTTGTGTTGGAAATTTTCCCTGAAGAGAGTGGTGGGTTCCGTTTGTTCCGCATGTGCACAGGCAGGTTTGTGGCCACAGCTCAGGGACTCCAGGTCAGGAAGGGTGAGACGGGCTGGCTGGGAATCCCAAGAGTTGACAAAGGATTACAGTACCCAAATCAGAATAAATTTCCAAGTTACATTATAAGCCTTTCTCAGCTCTCTTTTTAATTTTTTTTAAAAATTTATTTATTTATTTATTTTTGGCTGCGTTGGGTCTTCGTTGCTGCGCGCGGGCTTTTCTCTAGTTGCAGTGAGCGGGGGCTACTCTTTGTTGCGGTGCGCGGGCTTCTCATTGCGGTGGCTTCTCTTGTTGCGGAGCACGGCCTCTAGGCGCGCAGGCTTCAGTAGTTGTGGCACGTGGGCTCAGTAGTTGTGGCGCGCGGGCTCTAGAGTGCAGGCTCAGTAGTTGTGGCGCACGGGCTGAGTTGCTCCGCGGTATGTGGGATCTTCCCGGACCAGGGCTCGAACCCGTGTCGCCTGCATTGGCAGGCGGATTCTTAACCACTGTGCCACCAGGGAAGTCCTCTTTTTAATTTTATGTTCCTAATTATGCATGCCCATTTTTCTGATATAAGCCAGCAAACAACCATCAACAGTTATGTAGAATTCGTTGTTTTCTCTTGTAAGGAAATACAGTTGATCCTTGAACAACCTGGGTTTTAACTGTACAGGTCCACTTATAAGCAGATTCTTTTCAATGAATACCTACTACATTACTACACCATCCGTGGCTGGTTGAATCCACGGATGCAGAACTGTGGCTACACAGGGCCAACTGTAAAGTCATATGAAGATTTTCAGCACCCCTAACCCCTGCATCGTTCAAGGGACAACTGTAATTTGGAACTAAGCTAAATATGAGTGTGAATATACAAGGTCTGTGAACTGAGAAAAGTATATTTTGAAAAATCCCATTCATCTATGCTGATACGTACTTGTGACCTAGTAAATTCATTGTTTCAATGATATCAACTTGGCGATGTGTGATAAATCTTGTTACATCGTTTCTGGGTGTGAAATCACTTCTCAACACAAGTACCTGGAATTTACACCTGAATACTGGTGCCTACATTCCCCCTCCCCCCAGCGCCAGTTCCTGCTCTCTTCCCTTCTAGGTCCACTGTTTGAAAGACAGTGAGTGATTACTTTGGTTTATCAAAGGATTTTACTGAACACAGAGAAAGACTAGAAGTCAAAGGACTTGGGGTCTTGAACTTAATCTGCTACTAACTAGTTGAGACCTTGGACACGCCACCTAAACTCTTCTTGTTGGAAAAACCTATGATTTTATGAGTATGTAGGACTTGCCTGTGCCTCACTTTGTTCTTCTGTAAAAAAATGAGGAGAGGGATTTTACTGATACAATCTCAGAAATCCCTGCTCCAGATGTCAGAGATCTTATCGTAAGGTGGCTTTTGGTGGTGGAACTGGTGACACCAGTGGGGACATGATTCATCTAGCAGCTATTTATTAAGTCTATAATTTATTAGATCTATATTATATATTTATATTAAGTCTATATTTATTAGGTCTATAATGTCCTAGTCACTGATCTAAGTAGTGGGGGCACTGCAGTGAACCAAACCAATGTGTCTTTCCTTCTTAGAATTTGCATTCTATGATAAGGAATTATTAACAAACACTTTTGAGTACTTACATTATGCCAGACATTGCTTTAAATGTTTTCTATATATTAATTATGTTGTAGTAATCCTTGGAAGTAAGTACTACTATTATCACTCTTTTACAGTTGAGGAAACTGAGGCACAGAGAGATTAAATAATCTGTTCAAGGTCACAGCTAGTAAAGGGGAAAGCTGGGACCAGAGTCAGGCTTTCTGGCTGTAGTCTGTGGTCTTAACTACTATGGTTTACTGCTTCTCACTGCCAATTGATTGGTTAACTTAAAGTACTCAGTGTTCATCCTAGCTGATGGCAAAGTAAGAAAAAAAGAAACGGAAGCTTTGGATGGAAATCTCAGCGCCCACTTGCTCTCCGTGTCTGGGACTCCAGGCTCTGATGGGAAGGAGGGGCATCGAGCAGCTGTGATACATTTTACTTCCGGGTCCCCAGCCACTTGCCTGGTTGTCTCTGCCTGGTTTGAGGTTACTGGCCCTTCTCTGGCTCCATGGTTAAACTGCAAGGCCTTCATCAACCCCACAGCCCCAAGTTAATTTCAGCATTGGCCATTTGTAGGGAAGTGAGAAATAGTGATGGGCTTGGATTAAAAATAATCTGGATTTGAATTCTGCCTCTACTACTGACAGTGCTGTCATCTTGGGCAACTTTTAATGATACCAGCAGCAAGGGCGATAATAGCAGTAGCTTTTTTTGTTAAGCACTACTGTGCATAAAGCTAAATGCTTTATATATGTTGTTTCTGATCCTGCGAACAATCCTCATGGGATATATGTTTTTCCTCACTTTGCAGTCTGGCCTTGGCTGCTGTTTCTACCACATACTATTTAACCTTGAGCACGTTAATTCCTTGAAGCTTTTGTTTCATCATCTGGAAATTGGGGTTAGTAATATCTACTTCCCACAGTCGCTATGAAGATTAAATATGAAAACGTCTATAAAGCATTTAGGCCATTGTCTATCCCAGAGACAGTGATAATGATCATTACAGCTTAAGGTCTCACCCCTATTAATCTGAAGAGCCAGGTTTCAGATCTCATTCTAGAGGCTGCTTCTTGAGGACAGGCGGGAGATGCAGCATCCCGAGTGGAGCAGGTGAGCCGCGGCAGGCATGGGGAAGCTGGTCCACGGCCGCTGGCTGCTGAGTATGAGTAGCCGGTGGAACTGGGACCCGAACAGGAAGCAGGGAGGCTCCGGTCCCCCTCACCCGAGGGCTAGCAGCTACCAGCATTGAGGGCCGTGTCCCTTGAGGTTTGGCTGGGACCATGTCCAGAACCTGCCAGAGTTAGTATCGGTAAAAGGATGCCAATACTGTCTAGCCAAGCACAGCCGTAAGGGGCAGTGGGCATCCTGGAGTCAGCCTGCACTTAGCACCGCCCTTCCCAGAGGACAACCAAGGACATGTGGCATTGGGGAGGTGCCCAGCTTGTGTGGGATACAGCCTTGCAAACACCGCAGGCCAAGCGGGACTCTCCCATTTTACAGATGGGGAAATCAGAATATGAGAGGTCAAATCACACTAGCAAGGAGCAGAATCCCGACGTGAAATCTAACATTTTTGTACCAATCCTCTGATAGCTCTGCAGAGCTTAATGTATATAGATGATCAAGTGAGAAAATTCAGCAACCAGTGTTTTAGCTTTATGTTATTTTTGTATGTATTTTTTACTTGAATTATCTGTCCCATTTGAGAGGCATGGCTTGGGCAGTATGTTAATGAAGAGAAATCTGGGCTGTTTTGTAGATCTCCCAGGAATATGCTCTCGGAGCACTTTTTTTTTTTTTTTTTTTTTTTGCGGTACGCGGACCTCTCACTGTTGTGGCCTCTCCCGTTGCGGAGCACAGGCTCCGGACGCGCAGGCTCAGCGGCCATGGCTCACGGGCCCAGCCGCTCTGCGGCATGTGGGATCTTCCCGGACCGGGGCACGAACCCGTGTCCCCTGCATCGGCAGGTGGACTCTCAACCACTGCGCCACCAGGGAAGCCCTTGGAGCACTTTTAATTTTTCCTGCATGTCGCTTGTTATTGTAATTTAATGACTGTGTATGTGTAGTTATCTGCTTATGTCTATTCCCTTCATCAGCCTGGAAACACCAGGAGGCAGGGCCAGTGTACCGCCTGCTTCCACCCCAGACAGTAGGTGCGTGGGAGGGTGCCGGTAGCGCCCAGGGACTGAATATACCCCATTGTGCAAGGCAAGACCTTTCGCTCTTCAGACCCTCACGTTAGGAGGGAAGGTCAGTGAAAAATGCTTCGAGGGACCTGGCCTGGCTGTGAGTGCAGCACGGACTAGAATTGGGGGTGCTGTGTTGAGTCAGCACGATGGTTCCCAGTGCTCTACTTGCTTTGGAATAACGATGGTATTGAAAAGCCTGAAGGCTCAAGATAAATATGGAAAGTTCTCCTACTGTTCCTGTTTTCTTTGTCCTGTTTTGCTTTTGTAAGCATATGCTTGTCAGTTAGGGCTGAAACCGAACAAATCAGCTGCTAAATATGGTTCTAAGAGAAATAACATTTTGGTCTTTTTAAGGCCCGTGAGTTTGGAGTAAGCACAGTCTTCTAGCAGATGTCAGTAGGGAATCTGCGGGGTAGGCAGTCATTCTGGGAGCCGTATCAGCCGTCCGTATTCTGCGAGGGTTTATTTCACCCTGACGCAGAACTGGCGACCTCAAGTGAAAGGTCTGACACAGAACGGCCATGTCTTGAAGAAGAGGAGTTTGGGAGAAGGGTTGTCTAGAGTCTGTACAAGCTCCCAATTTCTCTCTTGATTTCATTTTTCAGAGAAGGGGGAAAGGGCTGGGAAGGGTATGTATCATCGTTTATGATGCTAAGGAAGTAGTCATCCTAGTTATAGATTTAGGTTTGGCTTTTCCAGTCTTTGGGATTTAGTCCAGAGATGTTATTTAGTATTCTGATAAATCCAGTGTCATTCAGGGGACCTGGAAGAATTAAAGTATAACTCAGTGACTGGGAATATTAACTCCTAGATCTTAAATCACTCCACCCTGCTGAGAAGTCAGACTTGAGCCTGCCAATGCCACCTGAATTTCATCAGCTGATAGACGAGAGAATTTATTCCAGCATCCCAGGAGCCCCGAAAAGTTAACACGTCTTTCCAAATGTCTCGCTGATTTCTAAAGAGACACTTGTTTGTCCATAAGTATCTGATTCTGTGTGTTAAGCACGTGGCGATCTTGGTTAATAAACAATCGGTGTTCTTTTACTGGCTTTATGAGTTGAAAATATTTGAAACACACCCTGAATTTTTCTGCAGCATATTTCTTGTGTATTAAATGAATTCTTTTTTTCAAAGGGAAAAAGAAAAGGAAGGAAAGAGGTTAATATTTATTGAAGTCCTATTAAGTATCAGGCCCTGAGCTAGTCTACACACTTTCACAGTCTTCACAGTAACCCTGCCTGGGACATACTATTGTTCCCTTTTTAGAGACGGAGAAACTGAGACTCAGGGCGGTTTTGAAACTTGTCCAAGGCTGGAGAGCTAGCAAGTGGAAAATCAAGGGCCGGGAATTCTGATTCCGTGAAGCTGATGGGGTGATGAGTGGTTAAGGGCCTGGGGTTTGCAGTCTGACCCATCCTGGCTCAGTCACCCATTGTTGGTGTGACCTCGACTTAGTTCTTACTTTCTCTGAACCTCCGTTTCCTCCTCTGTAAAACAAAGACGAGGACAGCAACCACTTGATAGAGTTGCGATAATTAAATAATCTCTCCATGGAAAGTGCTTAGAATAGTACCTAGCACATAAGTGCTCATGAAATGTTAGTGATTATTGTGATTTTTATTATTATGACTAATCCAATTTGCCTTCATCAGTAACTTGCTGAAAAGTTACATTTTCTTTCATGCAACAGCATGTCTTTTGATATGTCGTTATATTTCATTATGAAATAATGTAACCTGCTCTACCATAGAATTAAATGTTCTTTTCAGCCTCTCAGCAAAGGTTAAGATCTGAATAAAGGCATGTGTAGCCAACAGGGATTCCTGACTTTGGTAAATGTCAATGATTTGCTCATTTCTCCTTGGTGTATGTAACCTTCTTCCATGCTGCCCATCCCGGCTTTACGACGAGCCTCTAAGCAAACATGAGAGGGAGGATTAAGCTGATTCTTTTCTCTTACCGTTCCTGTCTTTGGAACATGATCATTAGGCACAGTGTCTTCTCCTTGTTGCATTGCACGTGGCCGCATCCTGACAGCCTGTCTTCTCCACGTACCGGAGGCACAGCTTACAACAATGGCCCTTAGGAATTTTCTTTAGAGCTGGGAAGACCATAGGAGCTTATGCATGTGACCGTTTTGTGCAGTTGGGGGCCGGGTCAGGGGAGTGAGGAAGGGGCGGTGGCTGGGACAGCTATGTCTAGATGGAAAAAGAAATGACGTAAGCTTGTTCGACCTGTGGCTCTACATTCTGATCCCCTTTTTTGCGACTTCCTCTACTTATATTGTGGAGCATTGTGGGACATCAACCTTATTGAGTAAATAGTTATGTCTAGCAGTTGTGTGTTGGACACCATGCTAAGTGCTGGAAACACTAAGATAAATATGCTCCGTGCTTGCTCTCAGGCCATTTGCAATTCATCAAGAGAGAGAAATGGAAGAGGGGACCTCACTGTGTGAGAGTGGTTATCATGGAGCCACGCACAACGTGCTGTGGGGGCAGAGAGGCGGGGGCACTAGTTTGAGACAGGCTTCACAGAGGAGGTGTCACAGTGGACCTTCAAGGATGGGCTTTGCCTCATAGAGAATAGTAGAAGGAATAATCGTGGCAGGCAGACAGTATGCACCGAGGCAGAGAGACATGGCTAAGTGTGATGTGTCAGGGAACTGAGGTTTGAAGTGGTTGGATGTAGCACAAAATGATGGAACACGAAGCTGGGAATGAAAGCTGGGCCTAAGAATGACAGGACCTTGACTTTCAATTTGAACCACCTTGTGTAGGATTTTAAAGCGTGGTGTGTTGTGTTTAGAAATGTCTATTTTAGAAAGATTGGTGTGAAGGATAGCTTGAAAGGAGGAGAGAATTGATTGAAATAAACAGTCCCAGCAAGAGATGGTGAGGGCTGTTGTATGAAGAGGGTTGAGTAGACGGATATGGTGGACTTCTGGAGATAAAATCCTTAGCACTTAGTGGACAACAGGAGCATGGAACCTTGGGCTCAGCCAACCTTAAAGGTATGGGCAAGAGAAAGAAAAATCTCTCTGAGAGACTGGATGACGGAAGAGAAAGGAGGGGGTGGATTTCACCAAGAGTGGCGATGCTCAGCAGTGTCAGTGCCTCAGAGGGAACAACCAGGACAGACTGAGAAGAGACCATTACAAACAAGAGATCGAGGTCACTGGTGAGCCAGGAGAAATTACTTTAGAGTCCTGCAAGAATGGAGCACACAGCTGAATGCTTACAACATTCAAGCTATATCAGTATTCCCCAAGAAAGTCTCTGACATTTATATGCATTTGTGTAAGGGAATATTCACAAACATCCAGCTGTCCAGGTACTTGGACTGGGGGGAGGGAATAGGGAAGCTTAGAGTCAGTGCTAAGTTCAAGTGTCCCTGAACAATAGCTCTGCCTTGTGCTTTCTAGGGTCTCAGAGAGCCCCCTCCTTGCAAACACCATGACTCTAATTGTGCCGTTTTGTCTTATTACTGTCAGTATACTGTAGAAGGTAGATGCTTGGAGACCTCTCTTCCAGTTCCAAGTGGGTCCTCATTTCTAGCCAGGATGCTTGTAGCGGATACCATGGTGTGTCACCCAGATTCCCTGTCCGCTGCTGAGGTGCTCATTTCCACCTGCTGGGAGTGTAGGCGGCTAGCGACGGTTCTCACCTGGGAATTGTCCTCGGCTGAAGAGTGTCCCTTCACCCAAGATCATAACCCCTGGGACGGGGATGGGGGACAGCCTGCATGCAACGACTAGTCAATGGAGGTGGGGTACAGAGGCCCCCATGCCTCAAGGTAGGGTAATTCTGAAGAGTCATCCCAACTCCAGAGCTCCTGTGGGAGCAGGTGAAGTCTTTGTTCCACTGCATTGCATTGACTTCCTTCATCCGCTCAGTCCAGGCCTTCTTCAGTCACTCCCCACTGGCATTGATTATGAGGCACATCCCGGTTAACCCTCTGTGTAAATCTCGGTGATTCTCAGAGTCTGTTTCCTGGGGAACCACCCTAATTTGACGACTGTTTCCGGTTTGGTTGCTTACCCAAGGCGGGATGCCAATCAAACTCTGTAGTCCCTCTGACTTTTGCTTCGGAGCCCGTTGATGTGTCCAGTGGGAAGAGCCTCTCTCCCAGTAGCTGGAATGAAAGTCTTGGCATTGAACCTTCTTGGCTCTGACTGGCTGGACCAATATGCCTATGAATGGACTATTTGAGGAGAGGAAGGAACCTGGGAGTCAGCTGCCTGGCTCATATTGAGACCTGCCCATTACATCCCAGCCCTGAGGAGAGGTCTGTGAGGTGGGGCGATCCCTGGGTGCAGAAGTGGGTCCCGCTCTGCACCTCCCTCTCCTGCCACCCTCCTTACGCTTCCCGGGCTCCTTATGGCAGCTGTTACTCACCATCCTACATCTCCTTTCTTTTGTTCATATTTTTTTTTTTGGTCAAGAAAAATGAATGTTGAAAACACAATTGAGGGGCTTCCCTGGTGGCACAGTGGTTAAGAATCCGCCTGCCGGTGCAGGGGACATGGGTTCGAGCCCTGGTCCGGGAAGATCCCACCTGCCGCGGAGCAACTAAGCCCGTGTGCCACAACTGCTGAGCCTGTGCTCTAGAGCCCGGGAGCCATAACTGCTGAGCCTGTGTGCCACAACTACTGAAGCCCGCGTGCCTAGAGCCCGTGCTCCGCAACAAGAGAAGCCACCGCAATGAGAAGCCCGTGCACCCCAAGGAAGAGTAGCCCCCGCTCACCGCAACTAGAGAAAGCCCGCGCGCAGCAATGAAACCCAATGCAGCCAAAGATAAATAAATAAATATTAAAAAAAGAAAACAACACACAATTGAGATATTTCAAGCAAATGTAGGACCTCTCTTGAAATTTGTTGCAGAAACACCACTGCGCAAACAAACTACTGGGAAGCACAGCTTGGAAACAAACAGCAGCTGCTACCATTTGTGGGCCACTTCTCCCCCTTTTCCTCATTTCCTTCTAATCCCATTCATAATAAAACCTGCTGCTCTAATGGCCTAGTAGTTTAACAAACACGATTTTTCTTTCCCATCTTGAGGCACCTCCCAGGTGGCCTTGACAGTGACTTTTAGCTCTGGGGTCTCCGTCTGCAGAGCTCTAGGTCCTTTTCCCATGTTTTCCTGTCTCATGGTTCCATCTGGGATGATGTCCACAGCTCCCTGACCAGGTGGGGCATAGCTGGAACTTCTGGACTTCTCCATCTGTCGGGACATGAGTCTGGAGTGGGGTTTCTTGCCTTCCTGTCTTTGTAACAATGGATAATGCTAATTGCAGTCTTTGTGAGTGACTAAGTGCTTCAGCTGTTGCTGTTTTGTCCTATTTTTTTCTTTTTTAATTTGTTTTCTATGTGAGATCTTTGAAGACACAACACAAAGGGCTATTCTTGGGCCTGATTTGCTGAAGACTGTCACTTTAAAGAGCTCTAACTTGTCACCTCCAACTCATTTGTCCCCTTCCCTGTGAATAGCAGCCCCTCTCCCTTTAAATGCTACTAGAGGTGTGGGATTCCTCAGCTTAAAAATGATTCCTGTCAGATATTAGGTTTGCTGACTACGTGCAGGTGTGGTGCTAGGCCCTCACTTACTCTTCCCCAGAGCTCTGCTGGGTAGATGTCCTCCCCGTTTTATCTGCGTGGAGACTGAGTTGCTCTCCCAGGGGAGAGATCTGGGATCACGCCGCCAGACAAGGCAGAGCTGGGGCTCGGCCCAGGCCTGTCTGAAGCTAAAATCAAGGCTTTCCCCCCGCCTGCTTCTCAGTCACCGTCACACCATATGGCAGTGCTCTGTAAACCTGTTGACTGGAGAGGGGAAATGCTTTTTAGGCCAGAGGCTGACGTTTTTTTCATTTGTCCCCCAGAGTTTTTTTTAAAGTGAGTTCGTGCCTAACATTTATAAACGAGATCTCACATGAAACAAAATGTTCAGTTTTTCTTCAAAAAAATCTTCAGACCTGGCAAGACTGTGCTCATAGGTTGACATGACAACGATTGGTTCCAGCTGGCCCCCCTGCCCCCCAAAGGGGACGTGACTTCCTCAGTTTGTCACAGGCCCCTGCGGCCCCCTCACTCTTTTCCGTTACTTGCCCGGCCTCTGTGGACATGGATGTTTGTGATTCGTGAGCTAGGCCTTTAAAGAAATCATTTCTGTCCGGTTAGGAATCAGAGGAGGCCAAAGGCACTTTCTGTCTCTGAGTTGAATCTTATAGGCTTTGATTTTTCTTTTCGACTTTTGGGGATGGTAATTCGGTAATAATATCCACGATTATTGGCTATTTATTGAGCGCTCTAACACAGCTGACTCTGAGGGTTAGCAGACACCTGTTCGGTGCTAAGAACTTGGATAGTTCTCCAGTTTCGTTTGCATTCTAGATCCTGCCCGGGACTCTCCAGGTCCTGCAGGAACTGGAGGCCAGGCCGCAAAAGTGTATTTAGCAGAGGCAGCATTGTCGAGAGGGGAGATGAATCCAGAGAAATACTTTCTGAGAGAGGAAGTTAGGTTGATTCCATTTTCTCTTGGAAACTGTTGACTTCTGCAGGGAAGATTGCCCCACAACACGGGAGCACTCCTTTCTGAACTGCCAGTGTTCAACACAATGAGCAGCTCAGAAATGTCAAACAGAAGAATCTTCAAAATTGGAACCCCTTCAGGATGGTGAGCCTTTCAGTTTAGCCCGAGGTACCTACAAGTGTATTTCCATTTGACAGTGAGAAATGCATTAATTCTTTTTTAAAATTGTTTCAACGAAGTCTGGTTTCCTTTTGTCTGATTTAAACACATCTCATAGAAATGTAAAATAGAAACAAATAGGTTTTGACTCATCTCATAGCCACAGCTGAATTAAATTTTAATGCTCTTTAATATTAACATATGAGAGCCCCCCCCCCCCCCCGCCAAAGCTAAAGTTGTTATTTATTTGCTTATTTTAAATGCGTATTTGCTTTTGATGAAGACAACGGCTAGAATATCGTTTTGACTTTTTATTGTTTATTTTCTTTCAGGACCCTGCAGGGATCTTTGAATTGGTGGAACTTGTTGGCAATGGAACATACGGACAAGTGTATAAGGTAAGTTCCTTGAGCTTGAACATGGCTTATGTGTGATTTCGGTTCATGAATGCTGAATAGCAGTGCTGTCTGTTCTCACTCATACGTGTTTCATAACAGATTTAAAATGAGATAATATACTTGTTAATTGACTCTCCGTCTTTTTAAATGTATCTGTAGTCCCACTGCCTAAACCGGATTCTGGGATTTGGGCATTTCCCTTCACTATATATTATAGAGCTTATAGCTGACACATGCATTCTGATGGTGCATATATGAAGCTCTTTAAATGTTTCGTTTCTTTACTTTAATCACTGCCAGAACTGGTTTTCAAAGGCGCGAAGGATGCTATTTACTTTAGAAATTTAAGCTATTAAAGTATCACAGCTGGAAAAGTAGATTTGTTACTGGCCTAGGGCATGAGTTAAATGAATTTAGTGAACAATGCTAGGAGAAAACTGGCCACCTCACAAAGAAAGGCCTAATGGCAGCAACGACTCTTACAAGATAGGAAATACTTAAAAGTTAAACTTGAGCCGAGATTGAGCTGAGGAATGAAAAGTTCTTCTCTCCTTTTTACTAAATTTTTACTTATAAATTCACTCCAAACATGCTTTTAAGACATATTTTCTCCCAGAAAATGATCTGAAAAAGTGATTGTTTAGAAAATTGAGTTGATTCTCCTGATTATCAAAAGAAAATGGAAATTAACTTTTTGGACTAAAGCTCAGGGGGTTTTAGTGAATGAGCTATTGAAATAAATGCCTTCAAAACAAACCAACTGTTTCCGCATGATTATTTCAAGGGAAATATCCGTCACTTTCCAGCGTGGTAGTGATATGGGATGGCATTTTCACTACAAATTCTCTCTTGTTGTTCTATTTTTAAAAAATTACTTCTTTGAGTCCTAAACTTCTCTTAGTTGATTAAAACTATTGTAGAAGTCATCCAGATTGTAATATTTCTGATTCTACAGAATGTCAAAAGTATATGTGTGTGTATATATATATACATACATACATACATATATATATATATATATATATATATATATATGTATATATATATATATATCACTCCAGGGGAAAATTTCTCTCTTGCAAGAAATGATTATTTCCTAAAATGTCAACCCCCTGCAATTAGACAGAATGTAGTCTACTCCAGCTGTTCACTTGACACTGATCCTGTCTGACACAAGAAAGAAAGGTGTCTCAGCAAATGCTTTTAAATACTTGCAGTGAAGATAATCAGGTTGGAAGATTGTGCTATTGCATTTTGAGAAGTTGGATTGAACTTGTGAATTAATGTGAGCTTATGAATTAAGCCCTGATTTAGGTAGAGAATTACTTCTGATTCGCTGTCAATTTGGAGAAGCAACTCTGTATAATGCTGTTGGTTTTATAGTGCCATTCCATTGTCCTGTGCTTCCCACCTGTAGAATACACATCTGGGAGATGATTCACAGCCTTGTCCACTAATCCAAGAGGTGGACTGTATACACTCTTGCAAGGGAGGATAACAAACAGATAAGGATTCTCAATTAAGGATGAGAATGTTTGGAAAATCCAAAATTAGCCCCAATTTCTTGTTACTTGAAAAAAAAAAAGGAAACAAGTCGCAAGAGGTCTCAGATCTTCAGAGAGGAAAGAAATTCGCCAAGTACGTTGTTAACACTATTATTCTAAAGGGTGCCCTTCTCTTAGAGGTTGATACAGAAATTTGGCTTCTCTCAAGCTGAGGGGAGACTGCAAAGATGGCCATGGTGATAACATTGGACTTTGAGACAGGAGGCTTGGTTTCTTTTACCAGCCCTATGTATTGTTTTGTGGTACAGCAGCTTTTCTGCGCATTAGTCAAGTGAGAGTGTTTGCTATAAATGTTTTGGGGACTTGGAATGATTTACCTGAAGGATTAATCCTCCGTGCCCAGTTAAGTGTTTGGTTTCTAGACGACCCAGATGATATTAGGTGGCACCCCCTCAAGAACAGAGACACCTGGGTTTTCTGGGTCACTAATCCAGTCCTGCTGTTACTCTGAGCCCTGAAGGATTAAAGCTTAATAAACTGCAAAACCTGAACTCAAATACACGTGAACCCAAAGAGAAATAATTTAGGAAGTGATTGTCCACATTATAGGTTATATTTAACTTTTATGGAATAGGTATATTTCTAAAATAGTGTAAACATAAATATAAATTTTTAAACCCTAGGAACAGATTTCTATACCAAAAAAGTCTGTGATAAATACTTTCTTTACATTAAATATTAAATCTTTGATTTTAATTTTTTGTAACCCTGGCTTTTGTTGTTCCTGGATTTCATGAAATGAGGTATAATTTTATGTACAATTATACAGATGTAGCCTTTCTTTTCTGGAAAGATTCTTATAAGTTTCTTTTAATAAGCTGTCCTAAGAGAGTCATAATATAATTTTATTTACAAGTAGTTTTTAAGAAGTAGACTTAATTCAATACACAAAAAGTATATGTAGATATTAAGAGAGTATTTCTTGAAGTATATCTTCACATAAGCCACTTAAATCTAGATGTGGAAACATATTCTATATATAGGTCATTAACAACATTTAGCTTTTCAAAGTTGCTTCTAGCCTTACTCCCAAGTCTAGCTTGGTCTGTCTCTCCTTGGAAGGTTAGATTTGTTTATCATTTTGGTCCCAGGTGGTCAAGTGGTAGTTCAGTATCTGTTTTTTGCTTTATTTTCTAGACAGATTGCATAAATAATGAAGAGTAAAGAGGCTCTGTCAAGGTTTTTTATGAGGAAATCATCTTCTTGGGCCTATGGCTCCCATGAAAAAAATGAACCAACCAAAGGCCACATACCCGTTTGCTAAAGGCTCTGGCTGTTCATTGGCATGCCACTTATTGGGACCTAATGGAATCCAGACACATTTTTGTTAAAATAGAGTAATTATTTTAATAGGTCCAAATAATTGTTTAATGTTTATTGCTAAAACACCATTAAATCTTAGCCACAGATTTTAGAAATGAATGTTAGTCTATCCTGTTTCTTAATTTGCCCTTTGGAACTGTATATTGGTTATTGCAGAGATGGAAATGTACTTTATTCTGGGGTGACAATGTGAATTGGGAATATGGTGGATTCCTCAGTATCTCTCAGGTTTCTCTTAAAACCTCCTCTAAGTTGTAAAGTATGAAGTAAAGAGGCCATGTTGGTGGTTATAGTACTTGTTGAGAGAGAACACTGTGACTGAGTGTGTTGTGTGTGTGTGTGTGTGTGTGTGTTCAAAGGGTTTCAGAGGTCCTTATAGGTCATCTAGCCCAATCATGCCTCTGCCAGCGTCTGTTCAGCCCATCCTTGATCACCTCCACCCGTGTGGGATTCATTACCTCCCAGTCATTCCATTTGCCTGCAGTTCCCTTTGAATGTTCATTATCATGTTGAGCCAAGATTCTCCCTTCCTAAAATGTTTACCAGTTCAAGCTCCTTTCACTCCCTCGGAGCTATTTAAAAAAATAAATGTCATCTTCTTCCACAAGAACATAGTCCTTCAGATATTTGAAGAAGACTTCTCCCTTCTTCCCCCAAACACATACTTGTGTCTCCTCATCTCCAGGCAATGTAGCCACAGTTGCTGAATTAATTCTTCGTATGACTTAGACTTGAGGTCCTTCATTATCCAGGCTACTGCTCTGAAATGATTCTAACATATTAATTAAAATAATCCTTCATACTTTAAAATAGTTTTCTATGTCATGAAACATTTTGTATATATTATCTGATTTCTGGTTTAATTTCAATAATAATTTCATGCGAACCTTTTTCTCACCTCAGGGTCTTTCTGGTAATAGTTTCTTCTGTCTAGAGCACTTGCCCCTCAACCCTCTCATGACTAGCTTTCTCTCCTTCAGGTCCCAGCTCAAATGTTACCTGCTCAAGGAAACCACTTTTCATCCTTGTATCTAATAGAGCCAGCCACTGCCACTGCCTCCCTCCTCCCAATGACTTTCTCTGTCAACTTGTTTTTTTGTCTTCATGGCATTGCCACTCTCCGAAATTGTTTACTTCTTTGTTTATGTATATATTAAACAATTTAAATGCATAATAAGGAAAAAATAAGGGTAGGGACCTAGTCCGTCTAGCCATCACTGTATCCCCCATCTGGTACATAGTAGATGGTGACCTGTGTGTGGCCCAGAATTGAGCTCTGTGTTCCTTGATAATTCTATTTATATTCATTCCCAGTTTTTTCAGCATTTCCCATAAAATGTCAGTCTGCTGACTTCAGATGTGCATATTTGGACAAAAGTCATCAACAGAATTCTCTCCCTGTTTTTTATGGTAGGGGTGTGGATTTTATGTTAAATTAATTATTGATACTCTGTAGAAGCAAGACACATGCTGGAAATTTACAAATGAGGCAAATCAATTTTCTGGGGTTCACCCTCCTGGAAGAGGTTCCCAGAGTTTACTATGCAAAACAAATATTTGAGAAATGATTAAAAATGTGGATTTCCAGACCTAACCTCTCAAATTTTGATTCAGTAGGTCTGGCTGGGGTCCAGGAATCTGCACGTCTAATAAGTGTATGGGTTCCTTCTGATGTTCAGGGCCCTGGGGCCACACCTCCAGAAACTCTGCAAAAATGATTGTAGATTATCCTGTTGTAGGGCCACTTGAGTGAATGTTAATCCTAATGTTTTTTGTAATCATTTACTGTAGGGTTTTTGTGCCGACTCTAACATGCATAAACTGAGAAAAGTAAAAAAAGCGCAAAGATCTGGACCTGAGATGTGATGCCAGCCAGTTCTGACATATTCATTCTGAGATTTGACTTTTGCTGTTTTTATTTGACATGCTTGTGATTACAGTTTAAGGTGGTTTCTGAGTAATTCAACTCAAGACCTGACAATTGATACGGTCAAAAACTGACCTGGCATAGACAGAAGAATCTGAGCCTGTTGCATGAGATTTCCTTAAATCTATATATTGTGATCTCTTAATAAATTTTCTGTTGAAGTGAGACAAAACATTTTAATAGTAGGTTTATTGATAGTCTTGCTATGGAGGTGATTCTATGACATACTCAGGATGCAATGTAGCTTTTCATATTCTGTTCTAATGAATCATGAATTATACTGTTCACTTCTTGTTTGGTAAGGAGCGAGTATGGGAGAATGTTGTGTTTCTTAAATAATAGTGGCATTTGTTTTTTAAACAAAAATTCAAATATAAAGAATACATTATTTCACATTCGTTGAGTGCCCGTGACAAAAGCCCTGTGCTTTGTGTGGGAAGAAGGCAGAGCCAACCAAGGTGCTTCCTACTCTAAAAAGTGTGCAGTCAGATTAACTAAGTACTTAATGTTTAGTTAGAATGCTTACTGTGTGCTGCAATCAGATTAGCTAAGTAGGACTCTGAATGCTTACTGTGTGCTAAAGCTTTTCCTATATGGTGTCTTAGTTGCTCCTCATGATTTTATAGGGGAGAAAACTAAAGCACATTTATTAAACCACATTATCCCTTCAAGGCGGGGTTTCTCAGCCTTGGCACTGGGTTGAGAAACATTGGGGTCAGATAGCTCTTTGTTGTGGAGGTGCTGTCCTGTGCATTGTAGGATGTTTAGCAGCGTCCTTGGCCTCCACCCATGAGATGCCAGTGCACCCCAAAGTCCTGACAATCAGAAATGTCTCCAGACATTGCCAGCTGTCTCCTGAGGGGCAACGTTCTCCGCAGCTGAGGACCACTTCTCTAAGCGTAGGAGAAAATAGCAAAAACTCTTACAATTGATGTGCAAACAGAGACAGTGGGAGTGTAGACTATAGAGCAATGTGAGTCAGAGTGGGGACCTGAATGAATTGTGGGAAGGGGATTTGGAAAAAGCTTAGAGGCCTGGGCATGTGCATATGTTGGGGTATAATTTAACATTTTCATAAGTGGAAAGGAGTGTAATGGAAAGGACTTAGGAGCAGGACTGAGCTGGCGTCCAGTCTGTTTCTGCCTCGTTCTAGTTTTGTGAAGATGGCCAACTTGCTCTCTGAGTAACAGTACTGTTAGTAATAGTACAGTGTAGGGTTGTTATGAAAACTAGAGTGTAATGTGTGTGGAATCCCTCAGCCCAGTGCCTGACACAGTGTAGGCACTCAGCAACCTTTTCTTCTTCCCAAACACATGCGCCAGGGGGAGCCTAGCTTACCAGCTCTTTCCTTGGTCTTGGTTTTGCAGAAGAGTTTCTGATGTGCAAGAAGCATTCATAGAAGATGAGGTCAGAAACACACACATCTTTGTGCTTCACCTTCTACCTTTGAGTTCTTGGTTTTTTTTAGGTATGTTCAGAATTGCATTATTTATGTTAAACCCAATTCTTAATTCTTCTTTATGGCATTGGATGATATAATTGCCATTCAGATACTATAGTTGGTCTTTGTTTAAAGAAAGCCAATTTCTCAATAATTTGTAAGAAGAAGTAGGTTATAGTTGGTCTTTGTTTAAAGAAAGCCAATTTCTCAATAATTTGTAAGAAGAAGTAGATTATTAGAGGACGTAAGAAGAATTGGGTGTAGCACTCTGGGATTTTACTGAGGTGAGAGTGATTTTTAAATAATTACATATTTTATAAATTTTGGGGGAAGAATCAACAGTTTTTCCCCTTAAGATTGTGCAAGATCTAAGTAGAGAGCCCTTTTTATGAGATTCGTAAGGAGAGTGGGGTAGTAAGGACCTCACTTAGGAACTGAGGTTCTGTCTTTATGGGTTTGGCTCCACCTCTAACTTGCCGTAGCTTTGAGCTTGCCATATCACCATTTAGAGCTTCAGGTTTTCTCATCTGTAAAATGAGGATAAAAATGCCTTTCCTGGGCTTCCCTGGTGGTGCAGTGGTTGAGAGTCCGCCTGCCGATGCAGGGGACACAGGTTCGTGCCCCGGTCCGGGAAGATCCCACATGCCGTGGAGTGGCTGGGTCCGTGAGCCATGGCCGCTGAGCCTGTGCGTCTGGAGCCTGTGCTCCGCTACGCGAGAGACCACAGCAGTGAGAGGCCTGTGTACCAAAAAAAAAAAAAAAAAAAAAAAAACCTTTCCTGATATATCCCATCAGGTTACTGTGAGATTGAAATGAATTAAGGACTATGAAAGTACTTTGTTAAATTTAAACTGCTATGTCCACTTAAGGTTTGATTATTGCTATTGTCTTTTATTTTATTACAAGGTAGGTGGCAGAGTCCTGTATACAGGGACTAGGGAAGCTTAATCCTGAGTCGACCTTTCTCTCTTCATCCTTGTGCCCATTAAGCTGTGTGTTACCAAGTACATGAAAGTCCCCTCTGGGTGGCCTGACCCCAGCTACAGATTCATTCTTGCACCCCTTCTGTTTTGTGATCTTCAGGCAAACAGGGTCATTGGATTGAGTGGAGGTCTCTCTGGCTTTGCCTTTGCCTCACTGACATTTGTTAGCTAGACAGTCACATTTCTCAAAGTGTGTTCAGTGGAACCCCAAGATCAGCTCTGTGAAAAAAGAATAGAGTGACTAAAGAGGTTTCATAGTGCTCCTAACCGTCCCTTACTCTTGAATATCAGCATTTATAGTACTTTGTTCTACCCAATATTTTCCCGATTTATTTAACTGTGGAATCTCCCCTCTCCTCTCCCTACCCAAGTAACTGCTTTTAATGCCTCTTGGAACTATTCCATAGAACACAGAAAATCAGGATGGCTTATGTCCAGGTACCGTAGCTGAGTGTCCATCTCCCCATTGCTGCAGCCTCCGTATCATCCTTTGCATCAGGGGCATTTTATATACAACATGGCTGCAGGTCTATCTTTCCTGTTTCCCTATAAACCAGGCTCTTGGGCCAGGTCTAGTATGTCGATCACCTTTAAAAATAATTTTCATACTGTTTATAGTAACAGATTATCTATTAAAATTGATATAGCCCAAGGGTACCAGTTGGTTTCATTCAATTAAAAAAAGTTGTACCTGCCGAAAATACCCAAGCACTATTTTTCTAGGAGCGCAGAAATTGTGATTTTTGACATCAAATAGACATGTCTCTAAGATGCTGTAGCACACGTGCAAAGCATTGTTCTTAGTCATAGGTTCATTTGACTGTAGCTAAGACTTTAGGATTATTTAGTTATTATTTAGTCTCAGAAGGTACTTTCATTGCAGTTGGCCAGAATTATAAGTAACAATTTTACTCCTGCCCCATAAGTAGAATCATTTACCCTTGAAATGGTTTGGCTTGATGAGCTTTTCATAAATCCCCATGTTCTTTGCCTCTACTTTGGCTCAAGACGATGTCACTTCATGCTGTGACCGTTGGGTGTAATGAATTAGATGGCTGCCATGTAAGCACAGAGGAAAGACCTTTGTGAGCCTGTGTCCCATATGCATAAAGAAGGTCACTTTCTCCGCTGGGTGGCCAGACCTCCGGAGTTGCTACTAAAACTTGCCACAGGGGACTTTGTAGGATTTCTTTTTGCTACTAGTGTTTCTCAGCCCTCACTGTTTATGGAAATCATCTGGATAGCTTTGAAAAACTAAACATATCTGGACCCTTCTCTAGAGATCTGATTCTAGTAGGTCTGGTGTAGGACTGTGTAAAGCTAGTTTCCAGCACTTCCCAGATGCTTCTAATGCAAAGCCAGAATTGAGATCCACTGGGCTAAGGTATTGCCTCTCAGGTAGCTTATAGGATCTTTTTGGTGTCTTTGCCTTTGGGAAGGAGTCTCTTCCACTTTTACCTCTATCCTGGGGTTATGTTTACCTTGTTTGTTCATTTATTCAACATCAGCCTTTAGAATAAACATCTATTATCGGCACATGTGTGCCACCTTTCCTTAGAAGTGTTTAGATTACTTTAGTTCAAAATTCTTCCCTTCCATCTCATATCAGTGAATTACCAAATAACTTGGTGCACAGCACCCTGGCGATGTGTAGTTTATAGATCTCGTAACACCCTTCATGATTTGGTGATTATAAGGCAGTCTCAAGTAATTAAACAATCAATAGTTACTATGTAATTATTATTTGGGTTTTTTTGGTAACCTGTGAAATGAAACTCGGTCAGGATTACAGGCCATGCACAGTTGTAACTCTTTTAGACATGGGAGACATTTGAGACTCTCTTAAAAAGAATAATTAATTGGGGCCCTGGATTAAATTTCTTATCTTTGTGGTTTAACCTCAAATATAATTTTATTAAGTCCACTTGGATATTTTGCAAATGCAAAAATAAGTATCTACTCTTTGGCAAGCAAGTATGTGTTCTCTATTAAGTAGGAGCCCTGCTCGGTGGTGAGAGTCTGGAATGGGGGAGGGAAGCCTTGCCCGGGCCTCCAAATCGGGCAGACTACAGCCTCTTCTGTAGAGTGCTGTGACCTTGGGCATTGCTTCTGATTTTGGTCCTGTTGCTTACTTTTCCAGGCCATGCACAGAACTGCTGTGTGTTTTGTTCCCATCTACGACAAAGGAAGAGAGGATAGCAGCTGGCTCACCGAGAACTCTTAATAAATACAAAATAGCTACCATAATAATAATGATAATAACGAGATCATCTTTCTAGACTGCAGGGAAGAGTTATGAACTAAATTATGTGAAGAGCTCAGTCTCCTTTAGGGGGAAGGTGCTCTATTGTTTTAGAAAACTTGCCCGTGATTACATAATATAGCCGGTTGGGACATATAGTCTTTGGCCACTAGCATGTTCCAGATGATGCTTTTCTTCAGAGTATTTCTTGAGAAATTCAGTTTTGTCCTGTGCATCACGTTCAGGAACGCAGTAGGAGGCTCTCAGTTGAATTTGCTAGAAATCTTAGTACTTTTTAGTTTTGCCTCATTCCTTCTCTCTCCCTCTCTCCTTCCCCCACCCTCTCTTATTGTGCTAAAATATCCATGCCATAAAATATTGTTCAGGAGCATTAAGTACATTCACATTGTTGTGCAACCATCGCCACTATCCAAATCTAGAACTTTTTCACCATCCCAAACTGAAACTCTGTACTCAGTAAACAGTAATTCCCTACTGCCCACTCCCCCTCTTTCCCCCAGCCTCTGGTCTTCCTTTTAAAAAGTATTCCCAGTAAACTTAATTGTAGAAGTGATGGTTTCCTGGAGAGTTTCTTGTAACACCTCCTCTCCAACAAGGCCGGAAGGGTCCTGCACCTCTGCGTGTCCGTGTGTCTGTGTTCCTCAGGATGACTCACTGGCTGCTTTATCCTCCAGGTGACTGACTGCCCAGCCCCTGCAGAGCAGCATCTTGGTCCAGGAAGCTGAAACCGGCTGAAGCCCTTGACGTTTTTAGCCTGTTTATGTCTAAATAAAATGATCCTTCTCAGGTGGAGGTAGAAGTAGAGGTAGAGGTCAATGAATGTGCAAACATCTTCTATGAATCCTAACACAGTGTTGTTAATGTTTTCTCTATTAAACTGGGCTGTGATTATTTTTATCACACTTTTATAATGAGATTCCCCTTTACCTTTAAATGTAGCACCTGTTTTCTCTTTTAGTAAGTAAATTTTTTTTTCTTCCCTATGAAACTCCAGTATTTCATACGACAGCAGAATGTTCTGGAAGGAGGTGGTCAGGGTGTCCCCGATGCAGCTGTCCTTTCTCCAGTGCGCCACTCCCCTGAACACCCCTCCTGCATCCATCCACAGAGCAGATGAGGTCCCCAGGCCCAGATTCCTCAGGACGCGACCTCTATCTCCCTGTCCAGCCTTGTGTTGGGCGGATCCTGACTCACGCCTGCGCAGTGCTGTCACAGTGCTAGCAGTTTCTGTTTATCCGTGCCACCTACCCGACAGCCTTAACCCTTGGCTCAGTGGTAGCCCTCCTTCTCTGCACCCTGGGACACTTGCTGACCTCTCCTCATCATCCTGCCCTCACTGTTTTGTAATGTTCTGTCTGGCTGTTTCCACTCTAAACTCAGAGCTCCTTGAGTTTCGGAACATTACTTTACTTTTTCTCTAGCGCCGATACAGAGTAGATGGTTAAAAGTATCAACTTTAAAAAAAAGGCTACCACTTTCATGTTTCGCTGAGCTTGGAATGCCCTATCTCAGTGGAATATGTGTCATTTTTGCTTAATCTCAACTGTTGAAACATATACATCAAGGAGACTGACCCTCAATATAATATTTAATACTAGCCAACAGCTGCTAAATACTGATAAGTTACATCAAAACAGTGTCCACCTACCATGCATTATAACAGAAAAAAAATAGGATAAGAAAAAAACTGTTTTGCCTTCTTTTTGAAACTGGTTTCATGGACATGATCGAAAACTGTCCCTGTGGCTAAATGGCTACAGGCTGTTTAAACTTGTAAAGACCCTGTTACACACTTCTGGGAACAGAGGTGGGTTTTCTTAGGTTTTCCTTTTGCTCCCCTGTCTCCAGGACTGTGGAATTGAACATCAATATTGATGATTATAACAATTTTTATAAAACCTTCATCTTCATTATTCTATTTGACCTTCACAGTATCCTCACAAGTGAGACAGAAGGGATATGATTATCCGTGTTTTAAAGTTGAAGAAGTTAGGTCTCAGTTTATAAATGACTTTCCTGAGGTCAACAAGTAGGCTATAGAGCCTGGCTCGTGGTCACATAGCCTAAATTCTCTCAGCTCCACACACAAGTTCCCCAGAAGGAAATCTGGGGCGGGAGCAGGGGATAGAGAATCCCCCTAGATGTCTGGCAGGGATTGGTTTTGCCCTGCTCTTGCATTGCATGTTTAGAATTCATTTCAAGTGGATCCCTGATAAGTCTGAATATATAATATAAAGCAGTGATGACATAACTTGTTTCAATATATAGTTGGTCTAATCTTTATATCCAAAATACTGAAAGGTGATTGACGGTTGGGTAATTAATCACTGGTTTCTTACACTATGTTTTTATACAACAAGCAAAATTGCTATTTCCCCAGAAAGATAAGAAGGGAATTCTTTTCCATCTACAAAGAGGAACTTGGGCTTGTTACATTTTACAATGTAAAATGCTGCTGTGCTGGTCATCTGAGGGAGGTGGTTGCTTCTTTCTCATGCCTTGTTTTTGGTGGGAGGGGGCAGGAATAGCATATTTCTAGACGTCTTCAAAAATCAGCTCCAATATCCAGGTGCGTGATTTTTCCTCCAAAAGACTCTGCAATCAGACCGGAGCTTGATAAGTGTTTGTTGAATGGAATTGATTTATTCTCTCAGCTGCAGTCGTGTACTTTTGTGAGCAAATGGATGAAACTTACTGCTCTGGAGACCATGCAAATATTTGCCAGTGCATAATCTGTGCTTTTCTCTCCAGTTGGCTGTAACCTGGTGTGGCATTGTGGTAGATCGCTTACTCTTTGCCTTTGCGTTTTCCCCCCTTGTAGGGACCTAGGTTTGTGTGTTTGGGCTTGAGGATGGGGAGAGACAGTGAAACAGAGGATAAAAGGACAGAATTTCTGGGTAATGTAGTAGAGAGTGATCTGGCAACAGTGTCAAGATACAAACTATTTGTTGAATCATTTATCGTGAATGCAGGTTGGGAATCTCTCTGTAGAGACTCTCGATTTCTGTTTCCATTAAGGATCACACTAGTCACTTTTTTTTTTTTTCTTTTCTGCAGATTTTAAGTAGGTAGCGCCCATGACCCAAGAACTCCAGCAATGCCTCTAAAGGCTATTGTCAGCTGCTTCAATGAGAAGTTTGACCTGTATTCACCTCATTCTTTCTCTGTATGGGTCAAAAGAGTGAAAGTTAGTGAAAACCAAAGACAATGAGTCTTTTTGTTTGGATGGAGGCAGAGTTGATTGTATATTCTCTTAAAAGGAGTTTCAAATTAAGCAGATTCTGATTTCCCCCAGCTAACCCTTCTGATGATTTTAGCAGAAGAGGAGTGTTTTGTCACCTAAATGTTTAGTACTTTTGGTTCTACAATTTTGTACCCACTTACCCACGTTGAGAGATCCTTCAGAACTTTCAAAACCTTTCATTCCCTGAAGAAACCTATCACGGAAGCTAAGCACCCAACCTGCTCCCCTCCCCATACGGATCTGCCCGTCTGTGAGTGCTGAAAGGAGGAGGTGCTGGGCACCCAGCCTGAATGGTCTGCCATAGGTTGGGGATGGGGTGGGATGAGCAGATGCCTGATGAAGAGCGGAGGCTGCCCTCTTCCTTGGGTCTCCAGCTTACCCGTTGCTCAGGACAAGACTTGCTTGAACAAGACTAATGACTACAGTTAATCATCTGAGTAAATATGTTCTAAATTTAAGGTGTGTCCAAGAAACCAGTGTTGGAGTGTTGGTAGGGGATAAGGAAAAACACAAAATAGGGAGGCAAAAACAACAACAAGGCTGCCAACAAAACCCAAAACAAAAATAGTGGCATCCAGACAAAAAGCTCGTTGTTTGACCATTCCTTTCCAGTCCAGAAGCAAAGGAGATTTATGAATACTGGTTCAGCTGATGAGTAATACCATGGTCAGTTGTGGTCTTTGAAGTTTGTCCTAAATACTACATATCGTGGTGTTAGTTCTCCTTCAAATCCATATATTTGTGAACGTGTGAAAGTAAGACAGGTACTGACCGTGCTTCCCATCGCACTCCAGTCACAACTTCCATCACCCCCAGCATTCTGCCGCCTGCATGATCAGTGTTGAAGAGACTCTTTACTCCATGCATTGGTCTCCAGGGAGTGTCTCAGCATTTCCAAGTCTGTGGTCCTCATGTTGTTGTTCTAACACTTGAATCCAGAGATTGGGTGGGGTTATGATACCCATTTGCTGACGGAGACCGTGAACATCCAGAGGTTTCAACGTCTTACTCAGGATCTTGCCTCTCAGGAAGGGTGTGACCCACAGAGCTCACGAGCCCACAGAGCTCTCCTAAGGAGCCCTCCTCTCTGCTCTCTGAGGTCCTGGTCAAAGCCCAGAGGTTTTCTTTCCAGATTTCCTTGAGGAACACAGCTCAGGGAGCTAACCACCTCAGGTCTGTGGGCACATGAGGTTTAACTGACTTCTCTGTGGCTGGTGTCTCTTCCAGAGTAAATATGGGGGAGAAAATCCCCTCTTCACAGTTTGTGTTTTGGGTTAAAATAGAAGCAGTTAAGTGCCTAGTGTTGAATATTAGTTTAAAAAAATGAGTAGATGTACAAGGGTATGTATATCTATTTGGTGTTGGTGTTGACAGGGCTCTATGCTTTATTGGAATTAGATTGCTCCCTAAGAAGAGGTAGCAGTTGAGGACAGTTCCTGGTGGTGCAGTGTCACCCTATGATATGTATGTGGCCAGAAAAGCTGATTTTGTTAGGATAATGGCTCTTCATACTAACATACACTTTGGGGGGGATTTGGAGCTTGGAGGATATTTACAGAACATTCTCCAGAATAAAAGTTGTAAGAACTAACCAATATCAGCTTTGCTTGGATGTAGGACTGGAGCATCTCGATGAAATGCTCAAAGCCTGAGAACTGACTTACAGGTAAAGACACAGCCCAGTGACCTGTGTGGCGTGGAAGGTCACATTGAGGAAGAATGTTTCTATCTTTCTAGATTTGAACCTTAGAGGTTAGGATGCATTCAGAACTCTTGGTAGTTTGTTAAAGAACAGCGTCCTTATGGTTGTTGCCCTTGGGTCCTCTCTTGTGGTTATAGGAGTTTCATAGATTTAACTTGTGCTTTAGGTGGCAGTATTTTTTTTTTAATTGAAATATAGTTGGTGTACAATGTTATGTTAGTTTCAGGTATACTACATAATCGTTTGACATTTGCATATATCATGAAATGATCACCACCATAAGTCTAGTAACCAATTGTTCCATGCAAAGTTATTACATTATTATTGACCATATTCCTTATGCTGTATCCCTGTGACTTATTTATTACATAAGTGGAGGTTTGGACCTCTTTATTCCCTTCACCTATGTCCCCTCTCCCTCTCTCTGGCAACCACCCGTTTATTCTCTGTATCTATGAGTCTGTTTTTGTTTTGTTTGTTTGGTTTGTTTTTAAGATTCCACATGTAAGTGAGATCCTGTGGTATTTGTCTTTCTCTGTGTGACTTATTTCACTTAATATCCTCTAAGTCCATCCATGTTGTTGCAAATGGCAAGATTTCATTCTCTTTTATGGCTGAGTGATATTGAATTATATATATGTATGTACCATATCTTTATCCATTTGTCTATCCATGGACACTTAGGTTGCTTCCATATCTTAGCTATTATAAATAATGCCTCAATGAACATTGGAATGCATATATCTTTTTGAATTAGTGTTTTTGTTTTCTTTGAGTAAATACTCAGAAGTGAGATTGCTGGATCTTATAGCAGTTCTATTTTTAACTTTCTGAGGAGCCTGTATATTGTTTTCCATGGTGGCTTCACCAATGTGCCGTCCCAACAACAGTGCACACCTCACCAGCACTTGTTGTTTGTTGTGTGTTTGATGATAGCCATTCTGACAGGTGTGCAATGGTATCTCATCGTGGTTTTAAGTGGAAGTTCTTGACTTTTCTTGTGGTTCATGTGTCTCTTTAAAGCTCAAGGACTGACTTTGTTCTGCTAACAATACAAGCAGTACTGGTATGTAAATATATATGTATAGTGTATATATATATATAGTACTCATGCCCATTATAGGAAAGGCTCCATTCCACAGCGTCATGAGGTAGATAACTTAATACTTATGATCCCTGCTCTTCAGATGAAGAGTCTGGCCTTAGAAAGCTTGACTTGCCCTAGGTCACTCCAACAACTGGAAGTTGAACCCACCTACAACCTTTTGACACCAAAGACTTAAGCACATATAATTCATTGGAAGAATGAAAGCAAGGTGGGGCTGAACTCAAGCATTCAGTGATTTAACCTTTAATTTAAAAATTTCTGGCTTAACAGAGATCTATGGTCCCCAGTTCTTAGGGTCCCTTTTTTTTTTTTTTTTTTTTTTTTTTGCTGTACGCCGGCCTCTCACTGTTGTGGCCTCTCCCGTTGCGGAGCACAGGCTCCGGACCCGCAGGCTCAGCGGCCATGGCTCATGGACCCAGCCGCTCCGCGACATGTGGGATCTTCCCGGACCGGGACACGAACCCGTGTCCCCTGCATCGGCAGTAGGGTCCCTTTTAAAATGGAGAGGTAACACTAGCAAGCCATTATTCCTCAGCATTGTTTATATACTTTATTTCTCCTCTTTGACCATTTTAAAAAGGTTAAAGAGAATTATTTTGCTGCTTACAAGTGACCTAGTAATTCTGCTAATATGTCAAAATAAGTGTACTTTAAAATATCCCACTTAAGAGGACAAGTGACTTAATGGTAGAAACCCAGCCAAAACATGTTGCTATTCTAGAAGGTTCTTTGGCTTGGTCAATCAAGTAAGCTTCACATCATTTCTGCATCTCTGAGTATATTAAAAACTTATTAATTTTCAAAGAGGAGATGTGGGCTGAACTTGACCTTTTAAAGTGTCTTACAAGAAAGAGTTTTCCAAGTAGTTTCAGACTATAAACAGAAGTTTAAGAAGTTTGTTAAAAAACCTGTCCTTAAGTGCCCTCAGGTATTTTAAAACTGCTGTTTATGTATTCCTATTGATATGCTAATCACAAGCTGTTCTTCAATATTAGAGCATTTCCTCCAGAGAATTTGTACTGCATGTATTTGTTTCATTTAACTATACAGTAAAATAGTTCCTTATTTACATAGTGGGACCAACTCTCGCATCCAAAGTAGTCTGAGTTAGAGAGGCTTACTGAGTATTAAACACATTTAGGTCAAGGATTCACCATTTTGGAGAATCTGAAATTATTAGTTGCTTACTCTGTGGATCACTGGGCACTAGAGAACAGGTGGCTCAGTGACGGAAGGGATGCCTTTAGCTTCACGTGTGGAATAATGGTCTCTCTCCCTATCCGGAGTGAGACATCCTTGTGGAGTCTGAAAGCTTAAAAAGTGAATGGATATTTCTAAGGACTGTCTAGAGTTTTTAATGCCACATGACTATAATGGATTTATGGATTTGAACCCTAGGTGGGCCTTTCAAAAATTCAAACAAATATCCCTCCCCCCCTCCCCCCCCACTTTTTTTTTGTGCCTCACCATGTGGCATGCAGGAACTTAGTTCCCTGACCAAGGATCAAACCCTCGCCCCCTGCAGTGAAAGGGTGGAGTCTTAACCACTGGACCTCCAGGGAAGTCCCCAGAATCTGCTTTTTAATGAGATTCCCCAGATAATTTGTAGGCACATTTAAATTTGGGAAGCATGAAATTAGGCCACTTCATTGGCCCTGAGAACTGGAGACCACTTGATTAGGTGAAACACCTTTTCTAGATAAAGAGAAGGCATAAATCCAGATTCAGAATAGACTGGGTGCCTGAATGGGCCATCTAGCCTCTGTGTTGAACTCTTCCTCCGGGAAGTGAGAAGGCGAAGGCAAGGCCTTGATGCCCACTGGTGGCTGACTTGTCACGTCCACAGAGATAAGTCACACACTTGGATCAGTGAAGGGGAGAAGGCAGATCTTCTTAGCTCTGGCGATAACCGTGATGATGGAGCCTTCCAATCTTCAAGTGCAAAGTACATACAGATTGGCTGCGTCTGTACAGAGACATTTGACTGCTACTATGCCTTGGAGGTTTTTACTTGGAACTTTTATAAAGTCAGTGATAGTCCTAAAACTCTGTCCTTTAAGATGTTGCAGAACTTTCTCTGGTGCTGTTATATTTCATATTAAAATGAAATAAAAAGAACAAGAACATGAGAGTAAATGAATTCTATTCTTCTCAAAATAAAGATTCAATCAAATCACCTACTGGAAATATGAGAAGGTGAGGCACAATGCAGTTTTTGTGTGAACACTTCATATGATTAATCACAGAGTATCTAAGATGGCTTTCTTTCAAGAGTTGAGAGATATGTCACGTGTTTTAGGGTGATGGGATAGAAGCTAGAATCATTCACACGCACATATACACACGCACATACACACACACCTACTTCTATATCTGCATGCATATATACAATGTACATACAAACACTCTTCCTGTGGTTGTTGGGAATAGTAAATGAGATAATGTACATAAGGCATATACGGCACGTAATAAAGTATCCAGTAAGTGGTAATTATCATTATAAGAAGCAGCAGAGCAAAGTGGTTAAGAGCATAGGCTTTGGCATTAGATCCCTTGAGTCTAGAATCTTGACTCTGCCACTTACTGGCTGTTCGACCTAGAGCTCATTGCTTAACCTTTCTGTACCTTGGTTTCATCTGCTGAAAAATAGGAATAGTAATAGTACCTATTATTCATAAAGTTCATAGAGTTCATAAAGATTAAATGAGATGATACATGAAATGCATTTAGAAGAATTTAAAAATAAAATGAGTACTCAAAAAAAAAAAGTGTTAGCTACTTTCTATATACAGTACAGTCTGTTATCTGGAGTCCCAGTGAAAGGATTGAGTTTCTTTAGACATTTTTTTTTTTTTAAAGGAACAGAACTTTAAGCTTTTCACATGGAAATCTTTCACTTTCTCCTGCTTATTTAATTGTAATAGTTAATTTTTCTCATCCCAGTTGGATTTCAACAAGGAATAAAATCAAATATGATCTCGGGTGGCCTCGGCCTGCAGTGGCTTGAAGCAGGGTTTCCGTTGCTGGCCAGAGATTGAGGTTGGGCCACGGCAGTGAGAGCGCCGAATGCTAGCCACTAGACCACCAGGACCAGTGGCTAGTGACAAGGCCCTGGCCCTTCGGCTTTGCAGAAAAAAATTCCCACAAAGACGGAAAGTAGTGAAGCACGTAAAGTGTTTATTTGGAGGAAAAGTAGTATGTGTGGATAGACACATGGGTGAACTCAGAGAGAGCCGTACCCTCGTGGTAGTTTGAATCACTTATATGGGGCATTTCTTCTGGGCTTCCTTTGGCCAATTGTCTTGCTTTGTCTGGTTCTGAGTCCATATTTGGTTCATCTCAGGCTCCTCCCGTGTGTGCACGTGCATCTCTTAGCCACGATGGATTCTAGTGAAGAGGCCTATGGGTAGGTTGACATCACCTATTATGGGGTGGCACCCCCTCCCTTTTTGACCTTCAAGGAGGCTTTCTGTGTGTGTGTAGTTGGGAAGGTCTCCTTGACTTCGAGGATGAGGAATATATGGTCTTTTTTATCTCTTACCTGGGCAGGGCTCAGCTTCTCCTCCTTCCTTGCTATTTTGGTGTATCTATCCACAGGGGACGAACTCCAGCTGCTCGTCCTGGGGCCCATCCATCTCCTGCCTCAAATCCCCCTTGAGAGACATGAACCCCAAGAAATCTTTATTGGGTGGAAGAAGGGTGGAGGCCTGTCTTCTGTATCTTCTTTAGACTGGTATGGGGCTCGTATACCCTACCTAGTGGGGTCACACAGCTCTCTCCCTGTCTCATTAAGGGGCCCAGGGTGAATTCTGTGTTGTTATTCCAGTAGGATCTGTTCCGAGGAGTGGCTAGAATCTCTGCATCCCTGTCATCTTGTCTGGGAAACCGTTCCTTAGAAAGGCTACTTGAATCTGGTATTATTTAATCTCTTCAGATGTTTTACGGAACTCCTTCATTCTGGGAGTTGAGATTAGCTGTATAGTAGCTCCAGAAAATACTTCAGCATCCTGGGTCAAAAAGACCGGTTCCCTTATCTAGATTCAGATTCAAAAACATGTACTGACTACCAGCTTTGTTCCAGGGGTTAAGAACATGACGTTGGGTCTAAGCAGACCTGAGTTCAAATCCTGAATCTGCTTATTACTAGCTACAATATTTTTGTCCAAATACTAGGTGAGGATGATGGTAGAGCTAATATTGGCAGAGCTGAATGAAACAACTGAGAATCTTATTTACTCTCCTCAAAAATGTTTGCAGTAGTGTTGTGTTCTATGTCTTATTTGCTTTGTGGTTCTGTAAATGTTCATGAGAAATATATAGAATTTTCTTTGGGCAGCCCTTCTTGCAGATCCCTGGGAAAAATTTCATCGGCCATTAAAAACAACATAAGGCCTTCTTGCTTTGAGAGTAGGTAAGTCCCTTCCCTCTAAGTTAACAGCTCGAAGACGTACAAGAGAAAAAAGAAGCGCTAGAATACTACTTTTCGAAGGTCCTGGATGCCACTGGCTGCTTCGAATTCAGCAATGAGTCTATGCTCTGGGCAGCTAAAGCATGCAAGAATGGATTGATTTCAAGTACTAGTGGGGAAAATATCCTTCCCTACCTCCAAAACATGACTGAAATGGAATGGATTTTTGGAATGTTAGACATACTGGGCCAGAACATTATTCTGACTTTCCATCATTGTATTTTGACAGGGCCCCAGACAGGTAGTTTTGGGAAAATGTGTCAAATTTGTGTTGAGCAAAGGTAAACAATCTAATCATGTGATGCTGCCTCTTGGGAATCAGGAGGTGGCTTCCTCCAGACCCTGGAATGATTAGTTTATGCCCCAAGGCTGTCTGACCCTTGTAAAATGATCCCGGCTGGGTGGACTGGACTTGCTGATCTCATTTTTACATGAATGTCTTATTCTTGTGAGGAATCTTTATCACTTATCTGCTTCTGTCCGTACAATGCAAGACTCATGTAGGACCATTTCATGTGCCAGTGAAAGGAGGTGCTTTGTTCCAACCAACAAATGTTTCTTGCTCTCAACGTGGTGACCTACTCATTCTGAAAAACAATTATGATATATGATTTAAAATGGAATTAAGCAATCAGACCGTTATCCAAATTTCTAATTTTCCAAAAAGGAAGCTTTATTGCTACCATGAATGGGAAATCCATTATTTTTAATTACACTTTAATAGGTAATACATACTTTTCAAATTAAAAATGTTAACCATTGTCCCATCACATCATGGTGTTATTTGGACCACCATACTTTAAGAAATATTATTGTCACCTGTGTTTTGAGGTTTACCAGCACAACAATACCAACTACCCAGGGTCACAGTGTGATTCTCATGGACCTAGGCTCTTACTTTTGCCTTTGTGGTCTCCTGACTCCATAAAAAACATTTTAAGTTAGATTTTACAATTTCCTTGGCATAAAGACAAATATATTAATATTATATATTAGAACATTTACTTTGACCAAAGAGTTAATTGTTTTCTTCTGATTTTAAAATTCGTAGGATATTTTTGTCAGCTGCAAAAAGCATCGTGGGTCCCAGGCGCTGTACCCACAGTGCCCCGTGGAGGAGTCGGCCTGTAACTATGCATCTCCTGATATCAAGAGGTCTGGGGGCTTCCTTCAAGGTGGTGGTGGGGAAACCACAAAAATGAAATATATTTGAAATCTTGTGTTTTAACTTGAAAATTCGGGTGGATTTTGCCTTTTAGACATTGGAATAGTTATTGTTGCTTCAACTTCAAATTATCTGAACTTAATTCTTACAGTAAGGTAAATTTAAAAAAGAGTTTTGTAGTCTCCCACCCCTGCTGGGCATAGCGTTACCAAACCAGGTTCGTTTGCGCAACGTGCAGCAAGCCAAATGCAGAGATGCTGAGGTTTGCAGCAGAGAAAGGGTTTATTCACGAGGCAGCCAAGTGAGGAGACAAGTCCCAGGTCCGCCTCCCAGAAGGTGAAGGGCTCCGGATATTTATGAGATAAAGAAGCAGGGTGGCCTGAGGTGTGGGGAGCATGGGGAAAGGTGACTGGAGATCAGAAAAAAGTGAGGTAATCGTCGTTCTGCGCAGGCACAACTAAGCTAGCTACTGGCTTCTTCGTGGGACGCATGTTCAGAATATGGTGGCCTGGGCACGCTCTAAGGGTAGAGTTTTTGGCCCTCTGACCTCAAAAAGTCACCTAGTGGATACTGGTGCTTGCCCAGTTAGAGGGTCAGTGGTCCTAACCAGTCTTAACCAAATGGCCTGAGCTCACACTGGACACAGGTGACTCCACATTTCTGAAAAACAACTTGGGCAAACGTTTTATTGTTTAGGCTATGTGACGCTTGAAGGACTTGCACGTTTTTGTAGAGCAATTAAGGCAAGTTTGATCAGCGAAGGCAGATTACAGTTTATTATTTATTAATGGCTGACTGATGACTAGCCTCATCAGTTTCTATAGGATGATGTGCCCCTAGGAGTACATTGTCTCTGGTTTCAAAACCCAGGCATAAGGCATTTAAGGCTTAGAAAGCCTTTTTTAAACAAAACAAAACAAAACAAACCTATGGTCAAGGGTAGGAATTGGGTTTATGATGGATTTATGTCAAAAACAAGTAAACTACAGGTATTATCCTAATCTGTTGTGACCATAATCAGGTGATCTTAAGGTGAATAAAGTCCATTAGGATTCTTCCACGAGCCTAGAAGAATCTATAAAGCACTGTTAGGCTTCACGCTCATTTGTAAGCACCTCCTTTCTTAGGGCCCCATGAGTGATTTAGACTCTTAGCTATTTCTGGCAAAGAGGAAGAACAGTCACTCCTGATGACACTAAAATTCTTCTTTTCACCTGCTCCTTTTTAAGAAGTCATTTCCCTAGGTTTCCTTGGTATTTAGAGGAGGACGGTTTTTCTCTTTGTCCTCTCATTACTGTCTTATCCAGGGCAAGCTATTATAAAAGCTTTTTGTTTGTGAGATCAGTTCTCTGATTTCTAACTTCCTCTCTCAAACCTAAATGCCACACTTGAAGTTCTCTCAAATTGCTGCTGCTCAGATGTCTTTGTGTTCTATGCTAAATGCAAGGGTCTTTATTTAGGTACTTTGCTCTCTGGAAAGAAAATCCTAAGGGGTCACCCAATTTGCTGATTTCTCTGTAGGTGTGACCAGCTAAGTGCCACGATAATGGAGTTGAAACAGAGTCATCTGGATCAGGAGCTCATTTGTCCCGAGTCTAACGTAGCCTACAGGCTTCTCTTCTCATTTTTTTTGTGATAGCCCCTTCTCAGCCAAAGGCCAGCTTTGGGGCCACTGAGGACTTGAATACCAGGGATCTAGATACTACTTAGAACCAGCCTGACTGCCAAAGAGAAGAGACATACTGTGCTCTGTGTGATTGGTGCCTGAGATAGGATGTCTTGTTCTTTTTTCTTTCTTTTTTCTCCAGCAAGAACCAATGAAGGAAGGGCATTATTATGACTCCAAAAACCAACTATGAGTCGCCCATAACATCTTAATCTCCTGAATTTGATTTCATCACCAAGCTCGGCTGACTCTACTTTCTTATTTCTTCTCAGTTCCCTCTTCTGTTTTCTGTCTCTGCCACCCCTCTCCAGGTCCAGGCAACGCATATCCACTCATCCGAGTGCCTGCAGTGGATTCTCCCCTGGAGTTATCCCTGCAGCCCTGCATTCCCACTGTGCAGGCAGAGAGGTCAAATGAAATGTTTACTTGACTCTGTCTCTCTCCACCTAAAAGCCTTCAAATGGTTTCCCATTTGATCAAGACCAAACTTAGCCTACAAGGCCCAGCATGATGTGACTACAGCTTCTTCTCCAAACTCAGTTTTCATTGCTTTGATTAATTAAGTTTTGGCTGCATTGGGTCTTCCTTGCGGTGCACGGGCTTCTCATTGCGGTGGCTTCTCTTGTTGCGGAGCACGGGCTCTAGGCGCGTGGGCTTCAGTAGTTGTGGCTCACAGACTCAATAGCTGTGGCTCGTGGGCTCTAGAGTGCAGGCTCAGTAGTTGTGGCGCACGGGCTTAGTTGCTCCGTGGCACGTGGGATCTTCCCGGACTAGGGCTTGAACCCATGTCTCCTGCATTGGCGGGCGGATTCCTAACCACTGCACCACCAGGGACGTCCCTCATTGCTTTCTTTTAATACAGCTAACCTAATTTGTTCCTGCCCATCTCAAGGCCTTTGCATATGCTGTTCCTTCTTCCTGGAATGCTCCTTCTCCTCTTATTAACTCCTTCATGTCACTTCCTCACAAAAACCTTTCCTCATCCTTCAGAAGACCCCAGTTCCTGTTTTCGGTTCTCACACCCCACCCCCCAAATCAGGGCGCTACACTCAGATTACGTGGCATGTATAGTGGAATAATGCCTTTCTCCTTTATCTGACTGCAAGCTCTGTGAGGACAGGGACTTACCTACTTTGCTCATCATATTATTCCCAGTAACTAGTGCAGTACCTCGTAAAGACTAGATGTTTAATCAGTAAAAGAATAAGTAGAATGTAGTGCATAGATTATGTGCTTTGTATGTCCATGAATAAAGTGTGACACATATATTGGAGTCATCTGAAAAGATATAATTATGGACCATATCTCTTACAGGGCAGAGGGTTATATAACATAGTTTCAATGATTTTACTTCATAAATGGTAAAAATCAATGTTTTGGGGCTTAAAAGAGTGGTTATTTATCTACAATGGCTCGATTCCGCAGAGATTGTTAAGCTTTTAGAGGAATTAGTGATCAACCATGTCAAGCGTGGGCTGACTGCAGTGCCTTTGTTCCTGCTGTCCCATCTGCCTGGAATCTTCTCCTCCAGATACCCCTGCTGCTTGCTCCTTCACTTCCTCCAGGTCTCTGCTCAAAGAGGGGCCTTCCAAACCACCTCTTAGAAAGTAGCACCTCACACTCTGGACCTCCTATTCGTTGTTCTCCTTACTGTGTTTAATTTTTTCTTCCATAGCAATCATCATTAATCTGCCATTCATTCATTCATTCATTTCAGTCTCTGTCCACTAAACTCTTCCTTGAGGATAAGGACTCTGTTTAATGAGTACTCTATCTTAGCATCTAGATCAATGCTAGATACCTAGAAGACATCGAAAGCATTTTTTTTTTTTTGCGGTACGCGGGCCTCCCACTGCCGTGGCCTCTCCTGTTGTGGAGCACAGGCTCCAGACGCACAGGCTCAGCGGCCATGGCTCACGGGCCCAGCCGCTCCGCGGCATGCGGGACACCCCCCGACTGGTGCACGAACCTGCGTCCCCTGCATCGGCAGGCGGACTCCCAACCACTGCGCCACCAGGGAAGCCCCGAAAGCGTATTTTTTGAATACATGAATGATAATGGTAAAGAAAACCTCAACATTTTATTCCTTTGTTTCTAAGGAATAGGGAAGGAAAAAAAAGTCCACTTTCATTTTTTTTTTTTTTTTTTTGCGGTGTGCGGGCCTCTCACTGTTGTGGCCTCTCCCGTTGCAGAGCACAGGCTCCGGACGCGCAGGCTCAGCGGCCATGGCTCACGGGCCCAGCCGCTCCGCGGCATGTGGGATCTTCCCGGACCGGGGCACGAACCCGTGTCCCCTGCATCGGCAGGCGGACTCTCAACCACTGCGCCACCAGGGAAGCCCCACTTTCATTTTTGATCTCTTTATGCCCTTCACAAAAAACTGCGTCTTCTCGGGTTTTCTCTTTGCTGATGCAGGAAAAGCAACTCTGGGTTTTCAGGTGGGCGCAAAGGTCGAGTTCCCCCCCCCGACCAGATTGTGTGCCCCATTTCATCTCCTGACAGTCTGTTAGAAATCTCTAACTCTTAAAGACTTCTGTTTCTCAGATTTCTTCATGAGCCTCAGCTACAACTATAAACACACACTTTTGCCTTGTGGATAAAGTAAAAGAACTCGGGATATTTTCACCTAAAAAATAGCAGCTTGCTCTTCATTAAGCGGCAGCCTACTGCCTGCTCCTGTATTCAGTCCTTCTCCCGGCAAGAAATACAACAAAGGAGGAGGCTGGTGGTCACAAGCCAGGACATTGCAGGGTTCATTAATTACTTGGAAAATGGTGCCTGGGTTGCAGCCAGAATCCCAAACAAAGAAAGGAAATAGCTCCTGTTCTCGAATTGACAAGTTGTTGAGTGAGGTAAGAATGAAAATCATTTGGGTAAGTTAAGAAGGGAAAAAATCGGACGGAAGCAGTACTTTTGTTCAAGAACAAGGATACAATGAAGACGTATTCCGAACCCCAAGGGGGTTGATTCATATCAGTGGAGAAATCATTATCTGCTCCTGGCCATGAGACGAATTCATTATCTCTAATAAAGGGATTGGGAAGTCCAATTTAGGAAAAGTGTTGATGGTGTCAGCACTGGGGCCCGAGTACATGATCTCTGTACAAACGAGTTATTAATCTCAGCAGCTTCTATATTGGTTGGATCCTTATGGCGACTGTGTTGTAAATATACAGAGTTAAATATTCTTACATAAAATAGTATCCATAATTTTGGTAAGGCTAATAATCCTAAACCATCTTAGCAAATTTGTTGTAATAAAATGGGGATAGTTTCAAGTAGGAGTCAGTTAAGAAAAATGAGAATTTCTTAAGGTTGATGTGGAAAGAGATGATTAAGAAAAATATATGTAGTGGGTTAAGTAGAGGAATTTTGTTGTGATTCTATTTGGGGGCCATGTTCGCAAAGCTCAGGCGTTGGCTTTTATAATTCTGAGCTGTGCAAAATACAAAGGAAGGTCTGATCATCTAGTACTTGCCTGAAATGAGGCCATCAGTAATTCCTTTCTTGGGTGTGATTTCCACAGTTTTTAGTACTGATTGGCCATAATATAAAACTGTTGCATTAGAAAAAAAGGAAAATGAAAACACACACACACACAGACACACACACACCACCACCACCACCACCACCACCACTATCACCACAAAACCCCTACCTTCTTGTGGCTGCTTCATAACCTACAAAGAATATAAAGAATACTTGTTTATTCAAAGAGGGAGCTACTTTTGGAGTTTGCAGGCAATCTCAAGGTCAAGCCCTTTGGGAGGAGTTTACGGAAACTGCCCACTGAAGGGTCATATGTTTAACTTCCCTGACATGTGAATGCAAAGTGAAAATTAAAATTGTGCTGTAGTCATGCAGAGAGAAATGCAAACGGTCAAGATTCAGGCGTTAAAGGAGAATTGTTTGGTTTGAGGGTCCTTTTTTTGCATTGGGGGCTTGGAGGAGTTGAGAAATGAAATAGTACTATTTCTAGGAAGAGGCAAAGACTGAGAACTGAATTGAGTAATGGGAGAGGAAGGAAGAAACACACTTAGTTTGAAATGTTGATTTCTGCTCAGACCAGGCATGTTGAAAGCTTGGTCTGAAAATTGGTTGGGCAGATTCATGTGACAAAGGGGCTGCCCTTTTCATTTTACTGAAACGAGTGAGGCGTTTAAGCTCATTTGTGCCTTTTGAGTAAACCACCAAACAATTCTTAAATAGCTGACTTGGTTGTGATGAGATACTGGGTCTGAGATACAATCAGAATAATCATTGAAGAAAAAGACTAGAAATCCCGATTATGATACATAACTCTAGGCGACCCTTGGAGAAGCAGGAGAAAATAGGTGCAGTATAAATGATCTCTAATGGAAACCATGCGGCATGCACCGTCACGGTGCCCATCAGCCTACAGGTTGGCTCCAAAGAATCTGCAGAACAAGGCTTAAGTGAAACAGGCTTTGTTTCAAAAGGGTGGAAAGCAGGTGTGGTGATAGTCATTACTACTGTTCATCCCCCCATTCTGGGTATGCGGTGGTTCTCACATGTCCTCATCACCTTGTCGGTGGGTGGGGCTATGTGACTAGTTAATAACCAATGAGTTGTGGGCAAAAGTGATGGAGTGGAGCATTTAATTACTGGTCTCAGTGCCTTCAGACTTCTCTTTCCCTCGGTCAAGGTGACCAACAACCTTAGAGATGGTGGATGCTCAGTGAGCCTCAGTGTTTTGTTTTTTAATTAAATGAAGTTGGTATTTTATTCGGTTTTCATTAGTTTTCCCCTAATGTCCATTTTCTGTTCCAGGATCCCAGGCAGGATACCACGTTACATTCAGATGTTATGTCTCCTTAGGCTCCTCTTGACTGTGACAGTGTCTCAGAGTCTCGTTGTTTTTGATGCCCTGGACAGCTTTGAGGAGTGCTGGTTAAGCAGTTCATAAGATGCCCCTCAATGGTCTGATGTTCTTTCCGTGATTAGATTGGGTTTGGGGTGGGAAGATCACGGAAGTAAAGTACTCATCACATCATCTGAAGGGTTACACAATCAGAATGACTTGTCCCTGTTGCTGTTGACATCACCTGGTTGAGGTTCCTCCAATGTACATTTACTCCCTTTGTTTCCATGTTGTCCTTTTTAGAAGGACATCACAATGCCCAGCCCGCATTTAAGAAACGGGGACGTATACTCATCCTTGAGCACAGAGTATCTGCATACATTACTTAGAATTATTCTGCACAGGGGATTTGCCTTTCCCCCTGACAGTTATGTATTTGTTCATTTATTTAGCTCAGCATGGACACACGGATATTTTTATATTTTGAGTTATGCGCAAATACAGCCTTATCTATTCTGTTGCTCAGATTGTTCCAGCTTTGGCCATTGGAAGCTCTCAGTAGTCTGCTGTGTCTCTTTGGCACAAGACACCATTTTTTAGGAGGGGAGCATTTCCTTTCTTTCTGCACCACAAGATACTTCAGAGCGACTGCAGTATGCAAAGCCTTTCTGTCAACCTGTAAAAAAACCCATGTATTCTCATTAAGAAAACAAAACTCTATCAAGCTAATGAAATTCTAGAGTTGTTTGTTTCAAAGTGTAATGTAGACCAGTGGTTCTCAAACATGCAGGTATTTCTGGGTCCAGCAGCATCAGTATCAGTTGGGAACTTGTTAGATATGCATATTCTCTGGTTCACCCCTTGCTATAATGAACAGAAACAGATGGGGACCCAACAGTCTGTGTTTCACAAACCCTCCAGTGTATTCTGACGCACTCTGAAGTTCAGGAACCTCTGATCCAGACTACATGAATTTTGTGAATGGCAACAGAAAAGACACAAACTCAGTGAATCTTTTGGTTGTCTTAGATTATTGTATGTTGTTCCAAAGCAAACCTTAAAAAGCTACTCTAAACCAAGGTGGTTGGTTTTCTTCATACGGAAGATGCAAGAAATCTTGAAAATATACTGATGTGAAGGAATATTTCTTAGAGATGGGATACCAGGGCTTGCTGGGCACTGTGTCCATTTTATAGACCTCAGAAGCAGCTCTGTTAACTTCAGGAATTCCTCCTGATTAGGGTCAAATAAGATGGTGGATTCAACAGTGCTTGGTGAACCAGAATGAATATCTGGGATTATTTTTATGTTGGGCCTCTCCTCCACTAGATTTTAAGCACCATAAGGGTAAAGACTTTGTTTGGGTTGTAGCAATCACTAGTGCCTAGAACAATGCCTGGTCTATACATGGATGAACTCATTGAATGTTTGTGGAATAGTCACATTATTTTTCAGTCTTTTGTTTCCACATTATACCTTAGGATTCCTACCTCATCTGCACACCACCTGTACTGTTCTATTAAGTTTTTTAAGAACTGAGGGAGAATTTACATACAATGAAATATACAGTTCTTCAGTGTACACTTTAATGAGGTTTGACAGATTCATCTAGAGTGTACTAATTTTCTTGAAGTTGACAATTTTATTCGATTTACAACTGTATCAATAGCCATGAACTTGTGGTTTTGTAATCTTTGTTATATATTTTCTAGTCAACATTAAAATCAATGCATATTTATTAAAAGAGAAATATTAATCCTAATATTACCCAAAGTGCTCACTCACCTAAGCTATTTCGAGTAGCATTGCAGAGAACGGATTATCTACTGCAATGGGAAACTTCAAGCACCGGTTAGTGGATGGGGAACGTTTGAGCGCCGTGTGGCGTCATGGCAGATTGGACTCCTGCAATCCCCTTGGCATAGCCTGAATTATCAGAGAAATGTCTGAGTCTGTTGTCTCAATGAAACAACATGTTTGATACACTGGACTGGAGATACCTCACGTACTTCCATCTGCCTCTTAAACAGCTTTCTTCATTCATCCATCTATCCTTCTTCATCCAACTTTTGTTCTGCCTTGGAAGAGGAGGACAACTTTTGTTTCTGAATTTGTAGTTGTTTTTTATTTTAAAAGACCACGGGTCTTTATGCCATTGTGATGAGAGGGACAGGGGAGGGACTTTTGGACCGAAGAAGAGATTGTTTCCATTGGACTCTGCCTGGTTATTTCTTCCATGATACCTTTGGAAGAAGTTGACTGCTTTGGAACGGTTTGGCACATTCTGAAAATTAATTTGCTCCATAGGCATCTTTGGTACACCAGTTACATGTAGGCTCTGCACAGGCACTCCAGGACTGTCCTTAGGGAGCTGATAGCCTTTTGGGAGAAAGGAGTAGAATCTGCAAGTAAGTATAATTAACAGAGCATAATGTCAGGCATTCCAGAAGACTTGAGCTGTGTGCCGTGTGATCAGGCTGTACTCTGTTCACTAGCTTGAAATAAGATGGGAGTAAATTAAAATTCGAATAGTATTCCTCTTGTTTTATTAAATTAGGCTTACTGGTAACCACAGGCTAGTAATTCAGACCCCAGTGGCTGAAAAACTTGAGCCAAGTGCTGTCAAGATGCAGTTGTATCTGCTTTAGTATGTGTTTGCAACAAGAAATTTACTGAGTTTTCATATTATAAAAGTAATATGTGCTTGTTGGTGATATGTTAGAAATTTAGAAATATGCAGAAAAATGTTCATGAAAAACCTTAATCATTCATAATTCAACTGTTATTGCTGGTATTTTTTTAAAAAATGTGTTTTCCCATAGTTAGGCTCATACTGTGTGTAAATCTTATAACTCTGTAAATATTATAAGCATTTTCTTATGCCGTCAGTATTCTTTATAGTATTTTGATGGCAGAATGCAAGCTCATTGTGTATATCTGCCACACTTTAACAGTTTGATTATTCATTCCAATTTCTTGCTGTCACATCTTTGAACATACATCTCTATGAATTTTACATGATTTTTGTATATAATTATATAAAAATATTTCTAGATAAAACTAGGCAAAGACCAATTAATACTGCCAAGCAAGGCAAGCTGGGAGGGTCTGGAATTCATCCCATGAGCTGGTGTGTGCCAACAAATACACCTTGCAGGTGCTGCCAGGAAGCTTAAGTCTGGTGGTCAAGGCAGACAATCTGAAAATTACAACAGACCTGATTCTGATTGTCACCTGGCATTAGGGGATCCAGAAAGCTTGCAGACCATCCCAAGTCCTCTTAGATGGTCTTAAGACTGGGCAAGAGGGAGTAAGTATCAGGAGGTCAAGTGAGAAGCAACGTGGCCATCAGTCAGGCTGGGCTTCACCTGGAGGACCTCAGTCTCATCAACCCACAAACATTATTCAGGGCCTACTGTGTACCAGGCACTGTGCTGGGAGCTTGGGAGACCTCAGTGAACAGACAGACACCAATCTCTGCCTTCATGAAACTTACATTCTAGTGAGGAAAATCTTCCTTGGACAGGCACTGACAAAAGCAAGGTGGAACTCTGGTTCTTGAGGAACCAGAATATTGAGTGTATTCCAAAGAAGTCTCAAGTACGGGGAAGGAACAGAGCTGATTATCAGAATGCAGAGCCGAACTCACAGCAAGGGTGACTTATCATTGAGTCACAGAAGAGACGCCTGAAAGTGCACCTTGCTGGTCTAAGGTCACATTGGACTAAACAATGAGCACCTGCCTCAGCCTGCGAATGGGGGTCCAGTGCTGGCATCTGGATGCCAATAGCTGGTTATGGGAGATGGAAGTTAGTGCCAATGACTAAAGTGGAGAATTCAGAACTGTGTTACAGCATCTAGCTTCCTGCCTGGCGTGTATCATAGTAGGTTTTGAATGAAGTATTGTTGAAGCAACTACGTGAATTTAGGAAAAAAGAAATATTGACATTATGGGCAAGGCATGGAAGGAAGAAAATAAGACTAAAAGATAGTCGTTGGGAGTCTGGGTTCCAGAGTCAGACAATCCTAGGTTCAATTCTTAACTCTTCCATTTTCAAGGTCTTTGAGATTTGAGCTCATTACTTAATATCTCTGAGTCTCAGTTGCCTCATCTGTCAATTGGGCTAGTAATAGTAATACTAAACACACTTTAGGGTTGTGAGACAGTTCTTATAAAGAGCCAAGCATATTTCTGGGCTCACAGTAAGTGTTCAATAAATGTTAGCTACTAAAAACAACAGTAATAATTTTTAAATGAATGTTTTTTGAGGGGATATTATAAATATATTACACATTCTGTGGTGAGGTCCAACTTTCTTTTTTTTTTTTTTTTTTTTTTTTTGTGGTACGCGGGCCTCTCACTGTTGTGGCCTCTCCCTTTGCGGAGCGCAGGCTCAGCGGCCATGGCTCACGGCCCCAGCCGCTCCGCGGCATGTGGGATCATCCCGGACCGGGGCACGAACCAGCGTCCCCTGCATCGGCAGGCGGACTCTCAACCACTGCGCCACCAGGGAAGCCCCCAACTTTCTTTTTGATCAGTATCCTGACCTTAGAAGATGGAGAAACGTTATTGTTTCTGTAGAGAAGATGAACTATGATGGAATTTGATACACACACACCTCTGTACATCACCTGTTATTCCTACTGAAATGAGGGCTTCTCCCAACTTAGAGATGAGGCAAGGAAAAGTAGAAGGATTAGCATGTGTGATATTATTCAAAAATTCATTGTTGGTTGATTGAACATAAAAGACTTGGAGGGGGAAGCCACATGATACATGTATCTTCCTTCAATCACATTATGATAATAATTACAGAAAAATGGGTCCCTATAGGAGAACCTGGTTGAGGAGGCGGATTAAGATGCTAAATGCCTTTATTGTCCTTTCTTGTGGGAACAACATCTCTCCCTTCTGATCAGGCTAGGATGGTATGAAAGAAAAAAACGACCCAGAGCTAGGGTCACTATTTATTAATGTTGGACTTTGGGTTGGATTCCGCTCGTTGAAACAGTGTTGATCCCGAGGGCATTTTTAAGTTCTCACATTGGGAAGAGTCTAGGAATCTTTGTTGGCACAGAATATCTTGAGAAAGTATTTCTAGAAGTGAATCAAATGGCCAGGCATTTCCTTTGAGCAGGTGATCTTCTACCTTTGACTACGGAGGAACTTGGGCCTGGATAAGAATTCTGTTAGGAACGATGCTATCACAGAAGATGCAGTAAGGCAGGGTGAGAGGTATATGTAATTGGCATCTGTTTTTATGGGTAGGGAACACTTAGGTGGGAATAGGGAGCTGAAGTTTCACAGAGAGTTTTGCCCACTCCAAACTCCAGATTGACATATACGTTGTACCATTCACAGCAACATGGATGGACCTAGAGATTATCATACTAAGTGAAGTAAGCAAGACAGAGAAAGACAAATATCGCTTATATGTGGAATCTGAAAAAAAAAGATACAATGAACTTATTTACGAAACAAATAGACTCATAGACATAGAAAACAAAGTTATGGTTACCAAAGGGGATAGTGGGGTGGGGAGAGATAAATTAGGAGTTTGGGATTAGCATGTACACACTACTATATATAAAATAGGTAACCAACAAGGACCCACTGTATAGCACGGGGAACTATACTCAATATTTTGTAATAAACCATAAGGGAAAAGAATCTGAAAAAGAATATATATACACACACATATATGTGTGTGTGTGTGTGTGTGTGTGTGTGTATTTATATAACTGAATCACTGTGCTATACGCCTGAAACTAACCTGACATTGTAAGCACCTATACTTCAATTTAAAAAAAAAACAGGAAGTATGGCATTGCAGCTGTCTCTGCACCAACAGGATTCCCAGATTTAAACTGTTTGTACATACATGTACGCCCCTGTGCCCGGTGTTGCTGTGTCTTCATTCATCCTTTGGACTCCGTGTCCCTTCCTCACGCTTGCGTATCGGCGGTCTCTTGCCGCCTCCCAGCTCAAAACCTGTTTCTGTTTCTCCCCCTTCCTAGGACTTCCTCCATGTAGGCAGCATGGTGTGTCCCTCTGTTCTCACCATGAGGCTGTCATCCTTCTCTCGATCCAGTTGAAGGGGTATTTGTGTCTTTGTTTTTCTTCTTAGGAGCCTTCTGCCTTGGCATGAGATTGTCGTGGATGGACTCCTGATAAGTCAGGCTCCCCCTGGAGCTGTAATAACACTGGTCTCCTGTAGTCATATTAACCTTTAGGCAGCGCTGGTACATTCTCCTTCCCGTTTGACTGACACAAAGTGCTTTGAGGTGGGCAGTACGCACTTTATATTATTCCCATTTTACAGAACAGGAAACTGTCTTAGAGCAGTGAGGTCCCGACTGCTGGAAGGGATGGAGCTGCTTTAGAACCGGAGGCTCTCCCAGGCAGGGAGGGGGCCCATGCTTCTCATCCCTGTGAGGGTTTCAGGGAGCACGAGGCCATTAGAATCAACAAAAAGGAATTCTGGGGACTTATTTTGATACACTGCCCTGGAGCACAATCTCTATTCCTGCCCCAATTTGCTGTCCTTAAACATGATAATATGTTCAGGCACACCTCATTTTATTGCACTTCTCAGACATTGCGTATTTTACAAATTGAAGGTTTGTGACAACCCTGCACTGAGCACCATCTTCCCAACAGCACTTGCTCACTTCGTGTCTCTGTGTCATATTTTGGAAATTGTCTCAATATTTCAAACTTTTTCATTATTGTTATATTATGATGATCTGTGATCAGTGATCTTTGATGTTACTATTGCAAAAAGATTACGACTCACTGAAGGCCCAGTGAGTTGATGGTTAGCATTTTTAAGCAATGAAGTATTTTTTAATTAAGGTATGTACTTTTTTTAGACATAAAACTATTACATACTTAATCGACTAAAGTATAGTGTAAATATAACTTTTATATGCACTGAGAAACCAAAAAATTCGTGTGATTCGCTTTATTTTGTTATTTGCTTTATTGTGGTGGTCTGGAACCAAACCCGTAACCTCTCTGAGGTATGCTTGCGTTTTGGTATTGTTTATGGCTGTAGAACTAGAAAATTTGACTCAGCGATGCATCAGAGTTGGTTGGTAAGTCCCCTCAAACTTTCTGTGTGTCTGGAAATCCCAGGGACATTTATTAACTGACTCTGCCTATCTCTAACGCAGAGCCCTGACCTGAAAATAAATCATAAAATGTATGTCATCAGGTCCCTTGGAGAAGCCTACAGGCTTGATTCTTGGAGAGTCTTTCAGGCCTGTACTCAGAGCCATATGCTTATTTTTTTTATTTTTTTTATTTTTTTGCGTGGTACGCGGGCCTCTCATTGTTGTGGCCTCTCCCGTTGCGGAGCACAGGCTCCGGACGCGCAGGCTCAGCGGCCATGGCTCACGGGCCCAGCCGCTCCGCGGCATGTGGGATCTTCCCGGACCGGGGCACGAACCCGTGTCCCCTGCATCGGCAGGCGGACTCTCAACCACTGCGCCACCAGGGAAGCCCCCATATACTTATTTTTTAAGTAATTACAGACGCTTGTAGCTGGTTAAACAGCAGATTACAATGGCTGGCGTGGTGGGCCATTTGAGGGGAACACAGAGACAACTGTAACATCCCTGAGAAGGAGGAAGATAGATAGAAAAACTGTGAAGATGAAATACAGACCTAATTTTTAAAGAAAAACATGTAGTTGAATGGTACGGGCAACACGACTCAGTTTTTCCGCAAGAAAATGGTTAAGAACTCTAAGGAGTTGAAGAAGTGTTTAATTCATCTTAGAAATATTCCATGAAAAACAGAGGAAAACAAAATCCTATTCTGTCAGTTTTGAATATTAATTAAAATGTATTGGAGAAATCTAAATGAGTAATGTAGCTTTACTTTTCACTAAAAAGATTTGGTTCCCCAAAGAAAGCACATGCAACCCGTAAGCACATGTAAAGATACTCAACATCAGTCATCAGGCAAATTCAAATTCAAATTGCAGTGAGGTATACTCTGCACCATGCGTATGACTAAAATGAAAAAGACTGACAATATCAAATGTTGACAAGGATATGTAGCCACTGGAACTCTTATACATGGCTGGGAAGTATGTAGAACAATACAGCCGCTTTCCAAAACACTTTGGCAGTTTCTTATAAACTTATTCATACACTTACCATATGATTAGGCAAGTCTGCTTGTAGGTATTACCCAGGAGAAACACAACCCATGCTAACAGAAAGATCTGTATGTGAATGTTCATAGTGGCTTTAGTCATAATAGCCAAAAGCTGGAAATGATCCCAGTATCTATCAGTTGGCGAATGGAAAAATGATCTGTGGTATATCTAAGCAGCAGAATACTTCTCAGCCATGAAAATAAACAAACGGATATGTATTGATGCAACAACATAGATGAATCTCAAAATCTTCATGCTAAGTGAAAGAAACCAGTCTCCAAGGCTATATACCCTGTGATTTCATTTCTGTGACATTCTAGAAAAGGCAAAACTATAGAGATGGAGAAGAGATCACTGGACTAGGATTACGGGAGAGGATTTGACTGCAAAGGATCATGAGGAATTCTGGGGGGCCGATTGTCATGGTGCCGACATAACTATTTGGGATGGCCAGAAAGTTCATTCGGGTTTTTGGTACCATCTTACTGAAAGACCCGAACGAACTTTTTGGCAACCCAATGTGTACATTGGTCAAAACTCATCAAACTGTACACTTCAAAAAAGTGAGTTTATCATATATATATAAATTATATGACAATTTTTAAAAATCAAAAATTTTGGAAACTGAATTACTAAATCAATAGAAAATCTACATATGTTCTTATATTTGTATAGATTTTTTTTTTTTTTTTTTTTTTTTTTTTGCGGTACACGGGCCTCTCACTGTTGTGGCCTCTCCCGTTGCGGAGCACAGGCTCCGGACGCGCAGGCTCAGCGGCTGTGGCTTACGGGCCCAGCCGCTCCGCGGCATGTGGGATCTTCCCGGACCGGGGCACGAACCCGTGTCCCCTGCATCGGCAGGCAGACTCTCAACCACTGCGCCACCAGGGAAGCCCTGTCTAGATTTTTAACAAAATTTTATTTCATGCCAATGTTGGCCAGGTGGCGTGCTTGCCCCTAGGGATAAAAATCTCAATAAAACGTGACCCTGCCCTGGCTACTTTTGCCTGAGTTCCAGAGACCCTTTTTGCATTAGGGAGATTCCCCAGTATAACCCAAGTTTATATAAGGTTGCTAGGGACTGGCTTTTATTTATTTATCTTGCATCTGTTTTACTTTATTTTTTTAAATTAATTTTTTATTGGAGTATAGTTGATTTAAAATGTTGTTTAGTTTCTACTGTACAGCAAAGTGAGTCTGTCATACATATACCTATATCCACTTTTTTTTAGATTCTTTTCCCATATAGGTCATTACAGAGTACTGAGTAGAGTTCCCTGTGCTATACAGTAGGTTCTTACTAGTTATTTTTTTATATATAGTAGTGTGTATATGTCAATCCCAATCTCCCAATTTATCCCACCTCTCTTCCCCCCTTGGTAACCATGTTTGTTTTCTACATCTGTGACTCAATTTCTGTTTTGTAAATAGGTTCATTGTGACTGGCTTTTGGAAGGAGAACATTTTTGAGGGGACATGTCATCTCTGTCTCTAAAAATTAGACTCAGAAAGTCACCTCAAATGATAGTGATCTGTGGTGGCAGTAAGTAGAATAATTCGTTATCAGAGGGGGTGTGACAGTGTATGGTAAAACATCAGGTATCAGGTATTCAACTGAATAGATCAACTATTCACGACACAGGTTTTAAAATCTAATACAAGCTATGTTCCCCATCATACTTTGCTTCTTCCTAAGGAAATTTTTGGCATGTTAGAGGCCCAGTAACAATATGGGGCTGTTAGACTTGGTGAGTAAACAGCAGCACCTGCTCAGGCTTTCATGGCTCTGTCCCCCACCCCATCCCCACTACCCCTCTCTATTTTGGCAGCCTTAGTTAATCTTTCTTTCTGTAAAAGAAAGAAGAAGGAATGGCCGGAACGTGGCTCGATGCTAGACTGTATTTAGAAGGCTCTTCCACACTGCGCTTGAACGTCATATTTTTGAGATCCTTGCAGGGCAAGGCTTTTTCCGGATGCCCTAGTGTAACCATGCATCAGCCCTTTGGTCTGAAAAATCTCTGGTGCCCACAGGTCCTAATGGAATTGAACTGCGTTCTGTGCACCTTCTGTTCTCCATCATCCTCCTTTACCTCCCCGTGCACCTCTGCCAGTATTCTACTCCACTCACCCCATCTCCTCAGGGAGGGACCCTCCGTTCCAGTCACAGTGGAGGGGTTATGTGTGTGGAGAGAAAGACAGACCCACTAAAACAGCAAACAGGCGGCAGGCTGCTTGGGTGATCTTTCTAAAAGGCAACTCTGACACCATCCTTCCAGTTCTTAAAACCCTTCTCATTTTGTAAATCCGAGCCGTGCTGTGGGTCCTCGAGTTCAACCCCTGTTCCTCTTCCTCACTAGCACCTGCTGCATTAGTTATGCTAAACGACTTGTATCTTCTCAAAAGCACCTTGACACTGTCTCTTTGTTTGCATGGAGGGCCTTCTGTCTGAAATGCATCTTTTTTTTTTTTTTTTTTTTTGCTGTACGCGGGCCTCTCACCGTTGTGGTCCCTCCTGCTGCGGAGCACAGGCTCCGGACGCGCAGGCTCAGCGGCCATGGCTCACGGGCCCAGCCGCTCCGCAGCATATGGGATCCTCCCGGACCGGGGCACGAACCCGTGTCCCCTGCATCGGCAGGCGGACTCTCAACCACTGCGCCACCAGGGAAGCCCTGCATCTCTTCTTTTTGTCTTCTAGATGAATTTCCAGTCGGCCTTGAGGTGAAACTTAAACCTCTCCTTTTCTTCCCTGACCTCTTGGGCCTCTTTCCTGAGGAGGTAGTCAGTCACCTTCCCTTCCCCGAGCTCCGCTGAAGTTGTAATTTTGTTCAAGACATCACTGAATAAACAGTGATAAAGGAAATGAACCCATTTGACATCAGAAGTTACAGGAAGGAGCTAATAATACCCTGTACCCAGGGACAGATAAGACAACTGATACTTTATTTTCCCAGGTGCAGCTGTCCAGACAGGGACATGTTACCCTGGGTGCAGAGGAAGTAAAATCATATTATTAACTAACTTCACCTTCGTCTAACATTTACCAAGCTTGTGCTGCATGCCAGGACCCATGAAGGACATTTTCACATTCCAGATCTCATGACAACCTCCTGGTAAGCTTGTGAAGGATGTCTTGTTATCCCCATTTTACAGATAGGCAAACTAGGACTTAGAGGGCCTAGGTGACAAGGCCAAAGCCAAAAGAGAGGTAAAAGCTGAGTCTGGACCAGAGGTTGTGGATCTGTCAGGATCTACTTCTTTGGCAGAGTGTTTAATACTATATATGCCTTCTTTTGTCTTGGCCCTGTGCTGGGGTAAGGCTTTTGGGTTTGGAGCTTCTGATGGACCTCGTGAAGTTCCTCTCTAGTTTGTGGAGGTGGAGCGGGATTCTTTGTGGAGGAGGCACTGATGCTTGAGTGGTCCAGGGAGTGATGATGGTTGTACTGGTGGAGATGGTGTGGGGGAAGAAACAAGACCATGGCACTGGAAGACTTGCTCTCAGGCTCCAGGAGGACTTCTGGGTTGTCCGGCTCAGTCAGCCAGGGAAGGAAAGGGGATGGCAATTAAAAGACAAACACACTGCCCCAGGGTAAAAATTACCTTTGGCAGGAGAAGTCCCCTGTGTCATATCTCTCTTGTAACTGAGCATGGGTGCAAGGGGGAAGGGCACTACATGGGGCCTTTGTAGAATTTCCCCAGTCTAAAGAATTGAGGAAACCTTTGAAAGACCTTGCAGGAGGATGGGGCTTGGGAAAAAAAAAAAAAAAAAAAAAAAAGGATGGGCTTGCCAGGCAGGTAATTCTAATAAGTAAAACTTGTCAGTCTTCTCAGTCAAAGGGGGCTTGGCTACTCATTTCCCACTAGTTATTGCTGTGGGAATTTCAGCACAGTGTTGTCAGATCTTACGATTTTTTTGAGAGAAGCCAGATTTCATGTTAAGTTTCCAAATGATTAAATTTGGATTTAAAATTGAAAAGCACAGGGAACTCTACTCAATATTCTGTAATAACCTATATGGGAAAAGAATCTGAAAAAGAATGGATATATGTATAACTGAATCACTTTGTTGTACACCTGAAATTAACACAACATTGTAGATTGACTATACTCCAACATAAAGTAAAAATAAATTAAAAGTTAAATTAAATTACATTAGAAAGAGACTCCATCTTCCTCCCTACCCTCCCTCTTGTCAAACAAAATGTCTTCAAGAATGTCACTGCCGAACGATTCTTATTTCTATGGAACTCACCTGCATATCACAGGTTACCAGCACTACATCCCCTCCCATCCAATATTGCTTTCCTTTGCACATAACTCCTAGGGAAACAAAAAACCCAGCTGAGGTTTTTCCAGTATCATCATAGACAATATCCAGCTATCTCTGTCTGTGTTTCTTTTGCTGGGAATAGTCTTGGGCCAAACTCTTGGTAAACTCTTTCTTTGTCTCAGCCATCTTGCCCGTATTACTCCAATTTCAGTGGGTTTTGTTTGAATAGATGCACCTGGCTTTTGGTTTAGCTGAATCAGGAGGTGGTTTGGCGGGCAGGAGGATTACCCGGAGACATTTGGGCATCTCACACCTTTCTTTGGCTCTAGCAGCCCTGACTCACAGTAGATATTCAGTCCTGAGGCGCTTTCCAGGAAGAGCCATAGCATGTGAAACTGGCAGGGTTCCAGCCACTGTGGAAGGTTGTCATATGTGGCGGCAGCGCTTGGAGCTGAGGTTGGGTGATGCTTGCTCTTCAAGAGTAAGTTAATTTTTTGGAAAGCAGTTTGGCCGTGTCTAAAAATGTGCATCCATCTCTGAAGAAATGATCAGAAATATGCACAATTATATTGCTTGTAAAACTAATTCCGATAGCTAAAAATAGTAAACAAATTAAATGGTTCCCAGTAGGAAAATGATTTAAAAAATTTGGGCTTAGCCATATGAGAAGGAGCCCTTTCAGACAGTGTTCATGAGGAATTTTTAATGACACGAGAAAATGCCATATTAATCCAAAGAAAACAGGATATGAATCTACATATACACACAAATTTAGATATAGGTATACGTATACCTATTTTCATAGCTGTTTTTCTTTTCTATAATTTTTTGTATTTTCCCTAATATTCCACAGTTTTAAAAAACTTTTAAAGTATTACTTTTTAAAAATATAAACTTTTTTAGAATAGCTTTTCTTTTTCAAAGAAAAGATAGTATAGAGTTCCAGTATACCTTACCCATTTTCCCCTATACTCTATAGAATTAGAATAAAAGTTATTTTTTAAATGATAAAAAAGAGCTTTCTGGGGCTTATAGTATCACAAGCCACGTAATTATTTACTTTAAAGGAGGTTTTTAAGGAAAAAAAATTAATGTTTTTCATTAAAAGGCATGTGGGACCACCACTTATTTATAATGCTACATTTAACTGAGATCTCAAGCATTTCACAGGCACTGGATGGAATGTTAGAACATTCAGAGACCCTCTTTAACTTTGCTATCTGTCCTGAAGTGATTTAAAAGAAGCTGTTGTTTATCATTGACTTACTTTTGGATTTGATTCCAAAATAGACTTGTATTTAAGACAAAAGAAGTTATTCATCCTGCCTCTTTAAGTATTTATTATTTCTTCTTAAACTTCCTTAGTCCTATAACAGTTTTGTATGGGTCTGTAATGGATATGAGTTTAAGATCCAGTCATCTGAAATTGAATTTACCAAGTGGGTGCTATTTTCATACTTTGTTTTGACTGATCAACTCACCAAAGCTGAAAGCTAAAAATTATAAACCCTGTCATTTTAGCAAGTCATCAGAGAAAACATTAAGAAATGACAGCAGTTGGTATTGAGTAGGTTTTCTTTGCTATGTTGTTCCTGAATGGAAGCTCTTTAGGAAAGGGCTGGGAGAGGCCCTAGATCTGGGGCAGCCCCTTTCTTCACTCAGAAGGGAGAGGAGCTGGTTCACTCAAGGGTTTGGGAACTAGTTAACGATCCCTAGTGCTTCGCTCTCAGTCAGGCACTAGAACATGTACTGCAGTTTCAGAAGATCACAAAATCTTGTTTTCATGTCACAGTTTCAAAAGCTTATATTATTCAATTCAAGAATTTTGTCACAACTGGGACCTGCATAGCTTGAATTTTTCTGTTATTTTATGGGATGATCGTCTATGTCTTTTGTCCCTATATTTTGAAGTGAGGCCAAACAGACCCATCCCACCTATTCACCTGCCATTTACTCTTCGTTGGGTAGGAGACTTGTGGGTGTTTTAACTCAGGGGTCTGTTCAGGTAGGAAGAGGGTGTTGTGATGAATCGGTTCGTTGTCATCATAATTGGGATGGTAGGTCTGAAGGACAGAGCAGTGAAGGTTCTCCTTTGGGTTAGGTTTGGAGAATATAATGGCAATATCATTTATCAGATTCTCCCAAGAAGATTTTGTCCCCCACGTTCTCCACCTGCAGGTTAAAAATACCCCAATTATGAAATGTCCCCATCGCTCCTCCATTTTATAAGGCAGAATCCCTGGCATGTCAAAAACAAAACCAAAAACCCACTCTTTGTTTTTAGAATACTGGTGCCTTCTCCGTTAACATTCTTAACTAATGGAAAATCTATACATTCTATCTCTAGAAGGCCAGCTGGAGAGGGAGAAGAATAGAAAATTAAGAAACAATTTGGTTGGTTATCATTAATCCTTGTTTAGCCCTGTGGGAAAATAAGCTTTTCTTCTTCCATCTTTGTTAGCGGGTAGATTAAATTGGTTAAGAATACTGCAGCCTGTGAAAGAAAAGACAGTGGCACTTTACAAAGATACTCCAAAGCAGCTGAAAATACTTTTTCCTTCAGCTGCTGTCTAAGATTAAATGGCCCTTAAGTGATTTGGGGTCAGTATCTAATAAGCATATTTTTGTCCCAAATGAAAAACCAGCACAACTAGGCCTTCTCCACAGAGCATAAACCTAGGTGTATCTACTGGTACTTCTTAGGAAAAGAAGATCATTCAGTGTTTTATTTTTGCAAACCTTCAATTGCTAAGATCTGAATCGTCTATTTGGGGCACTCAGAGCTGCCTAATGGAAGCTGCATACTTGAGGGGAATTAAAAACCACTTTGCTTCCAGCCTCCGCATCCCTCCCCCGTCTGCAACAACCTTTGACACTGCATAGATTTTGAAAGTAACACTGTAAGATTAGTGTCAGGGGTCTTTCAAAGGACGCTTGTAACTGAAAATCTGTTTTCTTATCCCTCAAAGCTGAGAGCCATAAAGAAAAGAAAAGAAAATGCTTTTAATGAACAGTCTTTGCAGAATCAGCTCCTTGTAACTTCCGTGGTTCACGTGAATCAAAAATAGCTGAAAGTAGGTCATATTGTAAAAATGAATTAGGCTTCGCTTCACATTTTATTGACTTTACTAGACTTTTTTTCATTCACAGTGGCTGATTGTTAGCTAATGACTGACCCAAATAAAAACGGATTGATTCTCTTATTTTCTTTATTTTGCCCTCTACTCCTTCAGAGTATCAGTGGAGCCCACTGTGTGCTAGGGGTTTTTACTTTTTTTGTTTCTCATGCTCACGACAACCCTGAAAGTTGGAATTTTTATCCTCATTTTATCTATGAGGGAACTGAAACTCATAGAGTTCAAGGTAAATGGCCCAAGGACACAGCTCATTAGTAAAAGATCTGAAAACTGGACACATTTCTTTGTCCAGAAGCCCTGATGTTTTCAACTACATTCTCTTTATTGAAAATTTTTTTATATTAGATATTTATTAGTGAGAAATACACTGAAATAAAATTGCCAATCTTAATGCCTCATAAAACAATGAAAAATATTTACCGTGATATTAAATAATTTTTGAAAATGACAATAACAGAACATTTATTTGAATTGAGCCTTAGTTTGGTCCAGGCACTGTTTAACTTTCACAGTGATCCAGAGATTGGGTTCCATTTTCTTGCCATTTTACTGATGAGTCTCAAAAAAGTTAAGATGCTTGTCCAAGGTCACAAAGTCAGTAAATGGCAGAGCCGAGACTCAAACCCTGCTGTCGTTGCCAAAATCCTGGCTCTCTGTGCACCAATGCCAAACAGAAATACGGAGGCAGAGTTATGGAGGAGAAAGAAAGAGCAGCTTTATTTCTTTGCCAGGCAAAGAGGGAACACAGTAGGCTAGTGCCTCAAGAACTGTGCCCCCCTCCCTGGGGAACAGGGAGAGGTTTATATAGTCAGGACTCACGATCAGAGGTATGTGATAAGGATTAAGGCAGTAACAGTCTTGCATTCTCCTTTCTTCTGCAAGGTTTCAAAGGGGTGGGGTTGCTGACAAGATTAGGGTGTGTGCAGGGTCTCAGGTGGTCGGAGTCTCCTAATCTTTTTATTTTTTTTTCATTTTTATAAGTCTCCTAATCTTGATGAGCTTCCCTGATCCCTTTAATCTCGCCTCAGGTGGTTTCCTGACTGCTCCTCCCTTGAAAGCACCTGTTCATATATACACTAATATGTATAAAATAGATAACTAATAAGAACCTGATATAGAAAAAATAAATAAATAGAATTCAGAAAAGAAAAGAAAGCAACTGTTTGAATCTGCCCTTTGGAACTCAGGGGCAGTCATGGAGGCTGGAGTCTTGCCTACGAGAAATGGGGGACAAAAAGCCTCCATGCCCGGGAGCCCCACAGGGCCCCGCTCAGCATCACTGTCTTCATAGTCCAAGGGCTTTATCTCACTCCAGCAACTTGAGTTTAACATAAAAAGTGGTCAGTATAAATGGAAATGAAATGAAATATTAGTCTTGTGAGTTCATGTCCTTAAAATAGTTTATCATAGAAAAATAATATTTGGGGGCTTAGGTATCAATAATTTTCATGGGCACATCATCACAGAATGTGTTTTTCTTTTAACCCTCTTACTGTGAACAAATTTTAAAGTGGTCTTGAAGGGTTACCCTTTCTCCCTCTGAAAGACTGGTGGAGGATGAAGTTGGGCTCTTGCAGAGTGAGGACTAAGTTCCCTGCAGGGGTTGAGACTGTGGCCTCAGAAGAGATTAGAAAGATCCTGGTAAAACACTGAAGGCAAAAGTAGACTTTCTCTGCTTACGGCCAGTCCTGCACTGAGCTAATAGGGGAAAGGTGACTCTCTCAACCTTCTCCTCCGGCTTAGGACATGCGTTCCCATGTCACGTGCTCGTGATTTGGTGGTGGGGAGGGGTTGCTTCTCTAGGCACCCCGCTGGTGTGAACTGGCCACCATACCACTTTATAACGTCCCTTTGAGGGGAAGCAGGCCCTGAGTTACATGTTTTTAGAACACAGCTCCTATGCAGGCTCCAGGCTTCCTATATATATGGTATTTTAGTCTATAAATTTGCAAGTAAAAAACAAAGTATTCAGTTCAAGTATATTTTTCTGAACATGAGAAATTAAACATTTTCAGGGCAACTCTTTTACTGCATCTTTACTTTGGTGGCAGATTCACCCAGAATGAAGCAAAACACCAAGCAGTATGAAATAAAAACTGTCCAATCCTAAGAAAACCCTCTCTTATTTGTGTAACCAAGATATCAGGGCCCAGTCCATACCCATCTTTTATGTAAGGCCCCCCAAATACTCAGGTTATTTAAATTCACTAATCTTTGAGAAGATGGGATTGGTCATTTATTCATTCAAAATATTTATTTAGCACCCACTTATGTGTCAAATTCTAAACCCTAGGGATACATGGATTTCATATGAGTGAGATAAGTAGACAATATGCAAATAAACAAGTAATATTTAACAAGTCAGATGGTGAAGCTGCTATAGAGAAAAATTAAATAGGGCATAAGGAGTGTTGTGTGTGTGTAGTAAGGGGTTCTTGCTTCATTGAAGGCCTCGAGAATAGTGTAACGTTTGAGCATATACGTAAGGGACGTGAAGGAGCAAGACTTCAGGCTATCTTGAGAAAGGCCGTGGTAGAAATAGTAGGTGCAAAGGCTCTGAGGTAGAGTGGTGGTATTGTATTCAGAATCAACAGGGAAGTGGCAGTCTCAGACAACTCAGATGGGGCTCTTCTGGCCTGACTGAGAGAGAATCCTCAGGCTGGGCTTCCTCGGTGACTTCCTGTGACAGCCCAAGTCCACCCTATGACTGCCTCTATTCTTAAGGGGCAAAATAACTCCTTTAAAGGGGTTGGGGAAAGGCAAACAGAAGCTATACCCAAGCTGGAGAGGGTGGGAAGCCAATCATTTCCATATTTAAATACTCCCTTCACAACCCATAAAATGCATATCGTTTTAATTGAGCATTTAAATCTTTCTCACTGGTAGGTATTTCAAGCATTTCAGGCTTTATGCCAATTATTGCATCATCTTAAAAGAGAAGCTTTTAAATTAATTAAACCCATTACACTTGAATATCTGATTCTTGCCAATACATAATTTAAAATCTTCACTTCAAAGTAATTTGGTAAAGTTTACTAACCCTATCAAAATGTCCTAAACTATGCACCTGGAGTAACATTACCCAGTTTCTGGATAGGAGCCAAATGGCCCTGTGAAAGGACCTTTCATTTTAGCCCCAGGAAGGCAAGTCTGAGGTGTGGTCTGGCCTCAGTCTTAGAGACTCTGATTCAGTGAGTCTGGAAAGGGCACAGGATTCTTTTTCCAAACAAGTGATTTTCTTAATGAGCCAAGTTTGAGAGCCACTGATCTGGGAAAAAGAGAATATGGATTCTGTGTTGTACAGAAGAACACTGTGGTCCATCAATCTGGTCTGGCTCAGATGAGGAAGGGGCAATCATTGCAACTTCTTTTATGTAGCTGTATTAGTTAGGGAAGGCTCAGCTATGCCGCAGTAACAAATAACCCCCAAATCTCAGTGGCTTAATGCTCTAAAGTCTATTTCTTTCTTTCTTTTTTTTTTTTTCGGTATGTGGGCCTCTCACTGTTGTGACCTCTCCCGTTGCGGAGCACAGGCTCCGGACGCGCAGGCTCAGCGGCCATGGCTCATAGGCCTAGCCACTCCCGGACCGGGGCACGAACCCATGTCCCCTGCATCGGCAGGCAGACTCTCAACCACTGCACCACCAGGGAAGCCCTAAAGTCTACTTCTTGATCTTGCAAAGTCCAGGGTCATTGTCCTGATGGGTGACTCTCTTCCAAGCAGTGCGCACTGCTGACTTTGATCCAGTCACACTGTCCCTTAGGGCCTCCTCAGAGACTCCTGCAGAGACAGCTGAGGAAGGAGAGTGTCCATCCTTCTGGGTCATTTTAGGGACCAGGCCTGGAACTGTCTAGCCCTTCTGTTCATATTCTATTAAGCAGAACTTGAGCCCTCCTAGATGAAAGGGGCCAGGAAAGGTAGCTTATGTGCTCAGTAGTCAAGAGAAATAGTTGATGTTGGCCGTGGCAACACACATAGCATTGGGTCTGCAGCCACAATCTATAGTCCTCTCCCTGATGCAATTTGCTACAGGTTCCCAGTGTTTTTCCACCCAGGTCTGCTGGATACTCCAATCCATTATCTGGATTATTGACCTCTCCGCCCTCAACCCTAGTTTGATGTAGCATGAGGAAGAACCCACCCTGGTTCAAACAAATCCCACTGAGATATAATTGCATAACAGGACTTCCATCTCCCAACCCCAACCATTCCAGACATCATTTCTGCCTTGAAGTAGGAGTCTCATCCCAGGGATAGCACAGGTTCTTTCCTTTCTTTACCAAAGATTCTCTAAAAATTCATCATTTTTACAATGCTTCTTGTGTTTTTGGTGGCAGGGATGTTTACGGTCCAGAGCAGACATACTGTAGGAGTGGATGACTCTAAGTATGGTGTTTGTGAGTTGAGGACTTTCTAGACAGTCTAAAAATATAAGCAGATGAGATATGACTCCTAGGAAGGGCTCATTCAAGGGCAGAGATGGTTTGCCTCTACGGTATGACAAAGCATAAGTACTCAATATGAACTAATGAATTAAACGATATCATTACCTATGATTACACAGATTTAGGTTTCTCAAAGGATGGTTTGAACCAGAAGCATCAACATCACCTAGGAACTTTTAAGAAATGCACATTCTTAGGCCCTATCCCAGACCCACAGAATTAGACATTCTGGGCACAGAGGGCAGCAACCTGTGTTTTGACAGCCCTCCAGGTGATTTTGATGCACATCAGTGTTTGCGAATCACTGGCATAGATTTTACCTGTTGATTGTAGTATTATCTAAATCTTAGTAGTAATTGAGTCTGAATGGGATTTCTTTTCCTGTGGGAGAAAGAGATGGACATAAGCCTTTTAAGGCACTTGTTAGAGAAACTGCTACTCTTTTAGATTAGATGCCTGCTTCTTTTGTATGTCTGCCTACAATACTCTGTAGTGAGAATCAATATCTAGAAAGCTAGCTTGAGGCAGTTCAAGTGCCTAAGATTATCCATTGTTTTTTACGTGTACTACATAATCAAGCAGAAAAAACAGGATAACAAATTTTAAAAACATTTTAGAAGCAAAACTGATTCAAAACGCCTTTGTATTGGGTTGGCCGAAAAGTTCGTTTGGTTTTTTCCGTAGGATGGCTCCAGTAGCTCTTAGTTGTCTTTAACTTCATCTGAAACAATTTTGTTAGATTGTATTGGGAGAGCTGTCATATCAGTGTGCATTTTTTAAGAAAAACTTATCAACTGGTGAATTTTTGTGTAGCCATTTTAATATTGGAGATGGAAGAAAAAAAGCAACATTTCGGCATATTATGTTTTATTATTTCAAGAAAGGTAAAAACACAAAAAGAAGATTTATGCAGTGTGTGGAGGAGGTGCTGTGACTGATCGAACTTGTCAAAAGTGGTTTGCAAAGTTTAGTGCTGGAGATTTCTTGCTGGACGATGCTCCACGGTCGGGTAGACCAGTTGAAGTTTATAGCGATCAAATCGAGACATTAACTGAGAACTATCAACGTTATAGCACGTGGGAGATAGCTGACATACTCAAAATATTCAAATCAAGTATTGAAAATCATTTGCACCACCTTGGTCATGTTAATCGCTTTGGTGTTTGAGTTCCCCATAAGTTAAGTGGAAAAAAAACCCTTCTGGACCGTATTTCCATATGCGATTCTCTACTTAAATGTAATGAAAACGTAAAACAAATTGTGACAGGTGATGAAAAGTGGACACTGTACAATAAAGTGCAATGGAAGAGATCGTGGGGCAAGCGAAATGAACCACCACCAACCACACCAAAGGCCAGTCTTCATCCAAAGAAGGGGATGTTGTGTATATGGTGGGATTGGAAGGGAGTCCCCTATTATGAGCATTCTCTGGAAAACCAAACAATTAATTCCAACAAGTACTGCTCCCAATTAGACCAACTGAAAGCAGCACTCGACGAAAAGCGTCCAGAATTAGTCAACAGAAAACGCATAACCTTCCATCAGGATAACGCAAGACTGCATGTTTCTTTGATGACCAGGCAAAAACTGTTACAGTTTGTCTGGGAAGTTCTGATTCATCTGCCGTATTCACCAGATATTGCGCCTTCAGATTTCCATTTATTTTGATCTTTATAAAATTCTCTTAATGGAAAAAATTTCAGTTCCCAGGAAGACTGTAAAAGGCACCTGGAAAAGTTCTTTGCTCAAAAAGATAAAACATTTTGGGAAGATGGAATTATTGCCTGAAAAATGACAGAAGTAGTGGAACAAAACGGTGAATGCGTTGTTCAATAAGGTTCTTGGTGATAATGAAAGATGTGTCTTTTTACTTTAAAAACTGAAGGAACTTTTTGGCCGATCTTAGTTTTCCTCTTGTTTTTACTGATTACTTTTGGCCACTCTTCTATTTGTCGATCCAAAACTCTGGTCATGATGACTTTTTAGGGCCCTGAAATGTGTAATCCTATTTATTGGAAGCATTTCCAACTCTCCTCCTCTCCTGCCCTATAACATGCCATCCTAGATGAACAGTCCCAGGGGGACCCTAGGGCGCGATTATGGACCTCAGTCATTGTGATGTCTGGAGGAAGGAGGGGATGAAGCTTGGGAACAGAGTGGACGCAACCCTGCAGGGCTCTGGGAATTGCTCTGGGAATTGCTTTCTGGCACAAGTCCCTGATGTCAGCAAGGTTTGCTTCTTTTTCATGCAAGTGGTGGAAACAGATTTCAAATAAAAATGCCTGACCTCCTGACCCTTCTGCAAACATCAACTAATGAATGAATCAAAACTCAAAATAAGCCCCTTCCAAAGTGGTCTTCTGGCATGTTAGAGAACTGTTGTCTGCTTCCCTGAATCCTTAAAATGCCACTGACCTTGGCTGTTTTTGTGGGCCACAACTAAAGCTGCCAAATAAATTACAGGACACTCAGTTAAATTTAAATTTCAGGTAAACAAAAATAACATTTTAGTGTAAGTATGTCTCATAATAGTAAGTATGAAATATTTGAATGTTGACTACTTGAATATAGAATGTGTGAACCTTTGAATTTTAGGTAAACAACGAGTTATTTTCTAGTCTTAAGTATATTCCACCTTGCATACTTAGTTATGGGACATACTTATACTAAGGAATTAATTTATCTGAAATTTAAATCTACCCAGAAGTATTACTTGTTAAATACTTTTTATTAGCCACAACCCATGGCAAAGAAATACTTGGAGGCCACTAAGATGTCCAGGGCTTCTCACCAATCCCTAGACAGAGCCCCAAGTCAGCAAAGGCATTTGGCCTTTGGACTCTTCGTTTATGAAGCCATTGTTACTTTATCACTGCCACTGTGGTTTTGGGCAAGCTCTCCTTTCTCCTCTCTTAGTGTTCAACTTCCTGGTCTCTGCCTTGTTTGCAGAGAAAGGCTGACCTCTTAGAAACAGCACCAGCCAATCTGAGTTCTTCCCTTCAACCAACTAGTCTCGCCCTGAAGATTAGGTTAATCTTTCCATTTTGGAGCTAGGTACTATCTGGATAGTTGTGGGTCAAAAAGCCTGGTGTTTCTGAAAGCTTAGCTAACTCCAGTTCTTTGGTATGATTTTTATCTTTGGTAAATCACAGAACCTCTCTTAACTCTCAAACCGAGTCTTTGTGTAGGTGAAGGTGGCCATCTAATTACCATCAATTAGATGAATAGAACACCTGACCCCCACCAGCTCAGGTCCTAATGAGAGAACCGGTGTAGATAGTGTCAGATACAAATCGCTGAATGGGACTGTCAGCCTTCTGAGTGAAAACAGAGACCTAGCAGCAGCCATGTAAAGTCATTTTGTTCTTTCTGTCCTAGATTTCAGTTGCTGCTTCTCTCTAGAGACTTTTTAGGCTTGCTTAGTTCTCTATCAAGTCAACAGGAACATAGGACACTGAGGAAGCCTGGAAGAGTGAGAGACTCTGACCCAATTTGAATGTCCCCGTAGTTCAGTTACTCAAAAGAATTCAAGCCTTAAAGGCACAGAACCTTGAAGTCACTAGAGCTTCACCCAAAGTCCTCCCAACACAGGGATTGCAGAATACTGCTGAAATCATCTTTTTCCTGTTCCTCTCCTTCCCTTTCACTTTGTGTGTATGGGAATTTCAAGCGTATAAAAACCATAATGTGGATTTATTTTATTTGGACACGGAGTCTTTGCTATCTGGGTGGAGTTCTGCTTGGGAGTGACCAGCTGTCACTGCCAATGGCTGCTAGGATTGCCTTGTGGAATTAGGCAGGGTGGTGTTTTGCTTTTAGTTTTAAATGCCATTGTATGGTTACTAGATGGGTAGTAGTCTCTGTTTTCCATGGAGCGGTCTTGGTTTTGGTTACACTAAAACCAAATTAGATTAGATACACTAAAAAAAGAGAAATTTGCACTCACAATCTGTTGATGGTGCACAGCACTCACACTTTGACATTAGTCATAACTGAATCGAGATCTCATCAGAGGCTCAAATGCTCCCTTTGCTCTAAATCACAGCTTATAAAGAACAGAGTGTGAGAACACAGAGATAGTGAGGTCGTGGCAGGTTTTCTCATTGCTACTTGATTTTGGGGGTGGGCAGCAACTACACACTCTTTTAAGAGTTTTCAACATGATGATACTGAAATTATTTCAAATCTTTTCTAATCCCACCCTACCCCTCAGACCGTGTTTAGTCCTCCAATCTATACTTTTGTAATTTCTTACAGTTGTAACGAATATCTTGGACTGGGAATCCCTGAGGGCAGAGTTGATGTCCACCTGTTGACTTTGGAATCATTATTACCCAGCACTGACCGGGATCACAGATGCTCAACAGAAAGACGAATGAATTAGACTTTAGAGCAGTGTAATCCACGTCACCCTGACTTCAATAGCAGATTGTAATACGCAGTGTTTTAGGACTAATCAAGTTTTAGAATGTCACAAAAGAGAAGCTGGAACGTGGTCCACATGGGAATTACCTATTTGCTGGTTAAGAGACCATTTTCTACTCCTGCCTCCCTTCCAACTTCTGGTCATCTTTACCCACTGAAAGAGAGTCCACATGACTTATATAAAAAAAATCTTTCATAAGTAAGATATTGGGAATATAAATCTCACATACTAAAAGAGAGATTGGCAAGCTGTTTTTGTAAATAGCCAAATAGTCAGTATTTCAGGCTTTGTGGAAATAGGGTTTTTGTCAAACCTACTCAATTCCTGCCCTTGTTACATGAGAGCAGCCGTAGACAATAGGCAGAGGAATGAGCATGGCTGCGTTCCAGTCAGACGGCATCTATGGACACTGAAACGTGAATTTCGTATAACTTTCACATGTCATGGAATGTTATTCTTTAAGAAAAATTTTCCCCAAACATTTAACAATGTGAAATCATTTTGAACTCACTGGCTATTACAAAAAACAGGTGGTAGATTGGATATGGCCTGCTGGCCAGAGTTCGGCGACCCCTGCACTAAAAACAAACAGTACCAAAGTTGAAGCTTTGTTGGGAAAAAGGGACATTTTTGCTCTATCTGCTGTATAGCTTTCCTACATAGCTAATCGCTGAAATGAGACACAAAGGAGCTTTTTCCTACTGTCCTTATTTTTGTACCACTTTTTGTTTAAGTATGCACGCATGCATGCTTGCCTCTGTGCCCACATATGTGTGTGGTAGAAAGACCAAGTTTTATATTGCATTCGATATATTTCCTGAGCCATTTGGGATGGTGAAAGGGAATTGTGGAAAATACAGTATGATCACAGTTTTTTTTTAAAAGCACATTGTGCAAAAAGTGATGTATTTTATATATGCTTGTAAAAAGTTCTGGAAGGTATTTACTAAATGATAACAGTGGTTACCTGTGAGAATTGAGAGCAGGATTGGTCAAGGGGCAGTACTTGACCTTTTTCTGAATTGTTTACTTGAAAATAAAAATGATCCTTGCATTGTTTGTGGAATTAAAATTAGATGTTTAATTTAAAATATATATTCATGAAAAAGTAAATGCTGCCTGCTTCTGTGACACTGTAGTCTTCTCATATTGATCCTTCTCGAGATACAACTTTTCAGAAGTCCCTTCATCTAGGAGAGAATTGATAAATAGAAGTGTTTAGATTTTGTAGGAGCAAGACTGTCTTCTCAAGGGATGCTGATAATTAAAATGACATGAAAGTACAATAAAATCCCACAATCTACTATACTATGGATCCAGTGCGTATACTCAGAGTTTCAGAACGCATTTCTTACTAACACACAAAAGGCCTTTAAAGCAGGTGGTGTCTTTGTCCCCTGATACCAATGTGTTTTAATAAGCTTCCTCTAGATTTTCAAAGCCTTTGGTCAAATTGGAACTGACATTTATGCTAATTAGCTGGGTTTGGGAGCTCAAAACAGGTAAAATTGAATTACAGCGGGCTCCAAATTATGTTTATTTTCAAAATGATGGCTCTCAAGAATATTTGGTTCCATTTGTCAGTTATTTCCTATCTTGCTACTTCTACCATCCTTTCCCTGCCTGGTGTGTTAATCTGGTAATCTGAAATCTTTTTGTCTGCTTGTAACGTGATAGGCTGTTTTCCTGTGGTCCATCTGTCTCCTACAGGAGGTGAAAGTACTTTTCAGAAACGTCTTGGGTTGATGTTATTAATCTTTATAAGCAGAGAAATTCCCTGAATAATTTAATAGCCAAATGGCATGAGGGGGACTTGGTATGAAAATGAATTTTTCTGTCAGCTTTAAAAATCACAGCATGGCCAGCCTTTCATCCATGCAACTCAAATATCAAAACACTGGATGTTTATTCTCTTTTATGCAAGTTTTTCTATTTTGCAACACCTAAGGTGAGGAGGAAACATTTAGAAAATTTGAGTTTACTTTTTTTTCTGTTAAAAAAAAAAACACAACAAACTAACCAGCAAAAAGAAAGGCTTTCTTGTTCTCTGAAGCAACAGATGCTGCCTTTGACCTTGGGATTTAAGGGCAAATCTATTCTTGTTTACATGTCTTGAATTTCTTGGATTTGCCAGTATGAAGGCAGCAGTTGGGAATGAGTGCTTTTGAAAGTATATGAATGATTAAAAAAAAAATTAGTCTGCACAGCTGTTGTTAAAGAAATGGTTGTTCTCCCCTCTCCTTCTAGTTCACTAAGATACAATTTTAAAAATTATTATTATTTTGTCTTCTTTTCTACTTTTAATTGGAATGATCCTACTTATAGGTGTCACAGCCTCTGGGTATCTGGTCTTGCATCTGACACCCTGCTTCCTAATGAAGGTGTCTATGAAGTCAGACACATGTGATTTACAGGGTCCCCTTGGTCCTCCATGTTGGATAAGGACATACAGCCAGTCCTGTTTAGGCAAGCCAGCAGGAGTGGGAATATTAATAACCAAATATGTTTTTTTCTCTCTGACACAGCCTCTTTAGAATGCCATTTGTTTGCCCTCTCTTTTGGAAAGTCATTTACAAAGGTGACAATGGCTTTAGAAAAAAATATGAGGACCAGGTAAAATTACTCTGCATGAGGTATGCCCACTTGGGATTAATATTATTTCGTTAGAAGACCATTAGCAAGTTTGTTGTTGTAGTTGTTGTTTGAATCAAAACCAATAGATATGCATTAAATACTTTTGCTTCATTTTTCATGAATCATATATTTGAGAAGGAAATCTTAATGATGAGAAACTCTTACTTTTGAACCACAAAGAATTAGTGTCTTTATGCTTTCAGATAGTACTGAGACCAGAAATACTTTTTCCCTCTAAGTGTCATAAAACTCAATCACATCTCTTTCCACATTACCTTTTCAACCTAAGGAAACTGACAGTGACATAGATAAATCAATTTCTTTGTTTCCCTTCATAGATAATTTTACTGAGTTTTGTTTTTTTTTAATAATCTTGTAGATTTAACCTTTTATTTGTGGACCATTACAGTGAAGTCCCTAATAGCAGTTTATATAATTTTATTAGTCACTCTATAGACAGAAGACAAGACATATTAGAATGTCATCATGGATATTTAGCTAGCAAATTTAAATCAAAACATCTTTGTTCTAGTAACTCTGCCTGCTAATTAAAGAACAGGTAAGCTGCTCAGGTATAAGAGGTCAATGTGGAAGAAGCCAGGGGGCTCATGGAAGGCCCCCTTTTCTCTGGCTTGATCAGTAGTAAGAGAGCAAATATACCAGGGAGGTCAACTTCCTCTTGGAATGAGGTTCTTTCGCAGGCACTGGGTGCCAAATACTTAGTGAGTAGCCACAGGACTGACTGTCCTTTCCGATGCTTTCAGAGTCATTTTATTCTTAAACTTCTCAGAATCCCTACAAATTTTGGTAAGAATAGCTGTTTGAAATTTCAGTGTTTAGAATACTGACTGTCCTTGTAAGGAGACACTTGACACCTTGTCTTCTCAAATTGATGCTTCTGGAAGGCAGTATCAGAATATCTATTAGGGTAGTTGGCGTATATATACAGCAAGGTGGTTATGACCTTCTAGAGAATTTCTTTTCTTTTTTTTTTAAAGGTTTATTATTTATTTAATTTATTTTTGGTTGCGTCGGGTCTTAGTTGCAGCATGCGGGATCATCGTTGTGGTGCACGGGCTTCTCTCTAGTTGTGGCGTGTGGGTTTTCTCTCTCTAGTTGAGGCGCAAGCTCAGTAGTTGTGGCATGCGGGCTGAGTTGCCCTGCGGCATGTGGGATCTTAGTTCCCTGACCAGGGATTGAACCCGCGTCCCCTGCATCGTAAGGCGGATTCTTTACCACTGGACAACCAGGTAAGTCCTTGGAGGATTTCTTAATGATCTTTTTAGGGCATTTTCCTTGTTAACTTCTGGTACCTTAAGAAGGTCCCAGTGCATTTCACTGAATGCCTTGAGAAACTGAAGCTATAAAGGAGTTTTAAGAAACTTGATTCTCTAATCAACTGTTCAGAATTCCATTTTATTGGTTCAGGAATCCAAGATGGATGCTTAAAATGTGTTTCTCCAACCAGCCAATTACCTAGTCAACCAGCCAACCAGCCAACCAACCAAGCTCACTGAATATCTTGCCTTGGAACTCTTTTCTAAAACCTTCCCAAATCTTTTCAACAATTCCAAGAAAAGATGATAAATGTGTGTTCTATAAACCGTAACAATTAGACTTGTTAATTTATCAATAGTGGGAAAAACAACCCTAACTGTCATTTTAACATGTCTTCATGCTTAATTTTTTCCAGACTGTGGTTAGAGATCAACTGGGGAGAATTCTTGCCCAATAGTGAGATAACATTTTCTTAAAAATTATAGAATGTTGCCTATTCTGTAAAACTCTAAAGTAAAAGTATAAAGTGTTCCTCAAGACAGAATTTATTTCCTGATGTTTTTTACATGTAATTTTTAACATTATGGGTCTAGTATAAATTTTCTTTTACACTCATATTATTGGGATATTTGTAGGTATAATGTTAATTTTTGGAGTCCACTAGAATGAAATATATTGCATAAGTGCCTAAACTAAGGTGTCTTAATTTGAGAGTTTATAAAAGAAGTCTAGTGCATTTTAGAAGTTGCTTTTTTCAGTTAAAAATTATTTTGGTCTTTTGGCAAAAGGATAAAGTTCATAGGCCATGGGAGAAACTGCAGTTTAAAAATAATTAGCTTTGAAGAGTTATTCTAATCTGTCTTTGTTTGAGTAAGAACATGGCTGGGAGTTTTAGGAGAATGCGTTAGAAGAGGAAATTTACAATATTTCCTAATAAGAACTAGATTATACATAAAATAGGAATTGACTTTAAAGATATTTTGCTTTGGGGCTTCCCTGGTGGAGCAGTGGTTAAGAATCTGCCTGCCAATGCAGGGGACACGGGTTCGAGCCCTGGTCCGGGAAGATCCCGCATGCTGTGGAACAGGTAAGCCTGTGGGCCACAGCTACTGAGCCTGCACTCTAGAGCGCACAAGCCACAACTACTGAGCCTGCATGACACAACTACTGAAGCCCGCACGCCTAGAGCCCGTGCTCCGCCACAACAGGAGCCACCGCAATGAGAAGCCCACACACTGCAACGAAGAGTAGAGTAGCCCTGCTTGCCGCAACTAGAGAAAGCCGGCACGCAGCAACGAAGACCCAACGCAGGCAAAAATATAAATAAATAACTAAAGTAAACAACTTTTTTCGCTTTGAATTTCTCTAAAACTTTCTATGTCCACCTAAACTTATGTGGGTTTTTTTTTTTTTTTTGGCCACGCCATGTGGCTTGCAAGATCTTAGTTCTCTGACCAGGGATTGAATCTGCGCCCCCTTCAGTGGAAGCACAGAGTCCTAACCACTGGACTGCCAGGGAATTCCCTAAACTTATCCTTCTTAAACAGAAATTTAGGAACATTAGTACCTAAAAATCTATATTTTGGAAAATGATTTCTTGGACTCAGTGTTTGGGATGTATTTGTTTTTGCATATGTTTAAATTGTGCTATGCTTGTTTTTTTTTTTTTTTTTTTTTTTTTGCGGTACGTGGGCCTCTCACTGTTGTGGCCTCTCCCGTTGTAGAGCACAGGCTCCGGACGCGCAGGCTCAGCGGCCATGGCTCACGGGCCTAGCTGCTCCGCGGCATGTGGGATCTTCCTGGACCGGGGCACGAACCCGCGTCCCCTGCATCGGCAGGCGGACTCTCAACCACTGCGCCACCAGGGAAGCCCTATGCTTGTATTTTGACTAGACATTAAATAATTGAAACACTCATAGTAGATAATTATACAGATTGTCTTACCAGGTTGGAGTACAATGGCTAACCTGTTTCCAAAGATATCTTAATCCTTTCACGTGGCCAGGTTTAGGCCAAACAATGTAGTAGGAAGAAACATAGGTTTTAGGTGGAGACAGACCTAGCTCAAACCTAAGCCTCTTGTTAATTAGCTAATTAGCTTACATGAAGTTATCTAAGCCCACTGAAGCTCAAGAATTATACACTTTCTAAATGTCAGGCACTATACTAGGAATAAGCAAGCACTTTTTCTTTTCTTTGGGAGGTTACTGTTCTTTGGGAGGTTACTGTCCAGTGGGAGAGGTAGAATCATAGGCATAATTTTAATATAGGTAGTGGGTATGCGCAAGGTCAGAGAAATGTGCTCAGAGTACCATGGAGTTGGCACCCTCCTGCCTGACAGCTCGCATTTATTGAACATCTAACTATGTGCTAGCATAGTGCTAAGACGTAAATACCAGCATGAGACAGATAAACACAGTTCTGACCCTATCTTGGAGCCTAAATAACAGAGAGATGACTGTAAATTAGAAATTCTGGTGCCTGCCTTGTAGGGTTTGAGGATGAAATGAGTTGTCTTTCTCCTTCATGCCATCTCCATCCTGCTTACGAGCCCCTCTGCACGCACCCGATGCCCCATTTGCTTAAGCAGAACTTGCTGGCTGGGGCCGATTCTCTGTGGGTAGCTGTTTCTCTCAGTTAACAGTTCCATATCATGAATTCCTTTATAGGTGAATGGTTGAATACTTCTATCTAAGAATGTCTGCATCATTACCAAAGACCTTTGGAGGCAGCAAGACCATAAATAAATATCTCTTCATTTGGCAGAGTTTCAGCCGCTGAACAGATCTCCATGGGTAACTGGGGTGTCTCCTTCAGGTCCCACTGTAATGGAGCTTGGCTGCTCTCCAGATGTCAGTGGTAAGATGTGGGGTCCCTGGTGCTTCGTGGAGAGAACAACAGATGGCAGCTCCACTCCGTCTCAAATGTGAATGTTATTGGTCTGTGGGCTTGCCAAGCTCAAATGCAAACCAAAGGAAAAAAATCAGTCTTGATTCAGAAGTTGGAATGCTTTGCTACAGGTGAAAGGTCTTCTTACTGCTTTGATAGAAAAATCCATCTTCACCTGGGTTTTCAATTCCAGGTTATTGTCCTGAGAGAAGAGGTTTAGGATCTGTGACATCACCCTATTCAAGTACTTCTCAGATATGATCTTTTAATTATAAAAGATATATAATTGTATAGTTTATATAATAAAATAATATAAATGATATAAGTAATTAGTAACTATAAAATGTAATCACTTATGTATAACTCTTAGTTCTTTAGGCAAATAAATACATAGTAGATTCACAGTTAAATATAAAATACTACTTGTAGTAATATAAGAACTATCACTTAGGCAGGAGGATAAAGAGAGAATATAAGCATGAATCATATCTATATATTTTTTCCTTTTGAAGCACAGGTAGGATTGCATCATTTCCTTTTTAACAAAGATCAGTGGCACCTTATTGCACTCAGAACAGCCTGTGCTCAGAGGCCTCTATGAGCTGCCTTTCATCTGCTTTTCATCCCAAGTACTTTCACATCCTTTAGGTGCCCCTTGCTTCAGCTTATCTGGTCTATTAGCTGTTCCCCTGAAGACCATGCTTTATATCTCGAGGCCTTTGCTCGTACTGTTTGGTCAGTAGAGAATAAATTTTACTCCTTATCCATTTATGAGATTTTACTAATCCCACAAGACTGAGTTTAAATGCCTTCTCTTTCATGAAACCTTCCACAGTCCTACTAATCAGAGTCAATTATTTCTTCCTTTCTGTTCCTCATTGTGGGCCTATTGTGTGTATCACTACTACCCGTATAGGCTTCTGTCATTCCTGCTTGTATTTAATTAATTCATTCACCCATCCATCCGTTCATTCAACAATTATTTCCTGAATGCTTACTGGAACTGTGCAAGGAGATGGGAATGTAATGGAGAGCAGAAAATAGACGTGGTGCCTGTGCTCTGGGAGCTTACGGTGTTAAGGCAGAGATGGGCAGTAAGGACACAATGAAACTCACAGAGCTAAAACTGCACCTGTGATAAGAGCAAGGGAGATAGAGAGATTTGTATATCTCTGTCTCTCTAGACTGTAATCTCCTTAACATCAGTGACAGCCTCTTGCTTGGTAGAGAAGACAATAAGATAAGCCAGCTATGACCCTGTAGTGGGGTACACGCTCTCTGTTGTGGTTGAATTGTGTCTCCCCAAAAGATGTGTGGACGTTCTATCCCACAGTACCTACGAATATCACTTTATTAGGAAATAGGGTCTTTGCAGATGTAATCAAGCTAAGTTGAGGTCATACCTGATAAGGTTGGGCCATAATCCAATATGATTGGTGTCCAATAAGAAGAGGAGGAAAGACACAGATGCAGAGGAGAATACCATGTGAAGACAGAGGCAGAGATTGGAGTGATGAGTTTACAAGCCAAGGAATGCCAAGGAGTGGTGGCAGCCACCTGAAGCTGCAAGAGAGTCAGGGAACAGATTCTCCTTCAGAAGCTCCAGCAGGAACCAGTTCTGGTGACACCTAGATTTTGGACTTCTAGCCTCTAGAACTGTGAGAGGATAAATTTCTGTTGTTTTAGGCCACATAGTTTGTGTTAAGTTGTTATGGCAGCCCAAGAAAATGAATGTGCTTTCACAGAGGGAAGTTCATATGAACTAGGGCCCAACGCAGTAATGTTGGGTAAACGAATGAATTTGGATGAATGATTGGATGAATGAATAGAGTATTGTGTTTGCTGTGTTCAATGCTGAAAGACCAGGGTGAGCTCAGGATATTTTTTCTGTTTCACCTCTCTTTTAGGAGTAAAAAATGTGAATTCACAGTTAACAACATCATCATCAGTTGAGGAGGCTGAACTGAGTTACTTAATTGCCCACAGGGCTCTGTCTTTAGAAATAAAGTGTGTTTTGTCACTGTGGCTAGTGAAGGAACTTATTTATTTTATTTTATTTTTTTAATAAATTTTATTATTCAGAACAGTTTTATTTACTTATTTATTTTTAATATTTATTTTATTTACTTATTTTATTTATTTGGTTGTTCCGCGTCTTGGTTGTGGCAGGCATGCTCCTTAGTTGCGGCACGTGTGCTCCTTAGTTGGCAGCAGGCATGCTCCTTAGTTGTGGCATGTGGGCTCCTTAGTTGTGGCATGCAAACTCTTAGTTGTGGTTTGCATGTGGGATCTAGTTCCCTGACCAGGGATCGAACCTGGGCCCCCTGCATTGGGAGTGTGGAATCTTAACCACTGCACCACGAGAGAAGTCCCTAGTGAGGGAATATAAAAAGCTAAAATCATTATATGTTGAAATAGTAACTCTACCCCTTCTCCCTCCAAAGTAGAATCTTAGTCCTTATGTCTCCATCCCCTGCTTCCTCAGACAATTTGTGTTTGTCCCTCCAGTTGAATGGCTCACTTTAGGATAAAGCAGCAATTATACTTTTTTTTTTTGGCTATTATTAATGAGTTGTTAGAATTTGTGTTTCATTTTATATTTTCACAGCATTTTACAGTTGTTGTTTCAATTCCATAGTCCTCAGGAATTTATGATATTTTAATTTTGTTTTGTTTGTGAAGGAAGAACAATGAAAGGACCAAGATGTTCAGTGACAATTGAAAGCTATACTAATCAGATGTTCATTAATCTGAAGTGCTATCCCACCTTCTTCTGCCTGGAGGCCCTTCAACTCCTTCTGCCTCCTGAATCCTTCTAACTCTTGATCCATCACAATGCCAAGTCTGTAAAGCTTCCATGACCTTCTCAAGTCTTACACATCTCCATTTCACTTTATTTATTTATTTATTTTTAATTTTGGCTGCATTGGGTCTTCATTGCTGCGCACGGGCTTTCTCTAGTTGCGGCGAGCGGGGGCTACTCTTCATTATGGAGCACAGGCTCTCATTGCAGTGGCTTCTCTTGATGTGAAGCATGGGCTCTAGGAGCGCGGGCTTCAGTAGTTGTGGCATGCGGGCTCAGTAGTTGTGGCTTGTGGGCTCTAGAGCACAGGCTCAGTAGTTGTGGTGCACGGGCTTAGCTTCTCCGTGGCATGTGGGATCTTCCCCGACCAGGGATCAAACCCGTGTCCCCTGCGTTGGCAGGCAGATTCTAACCACTGCGCCACCAGGGAAGTCCCTCCATTTCACTTTATTATATGAAATTTTGTCTGTGTGTGTTTTCCCAAGTAGATTTTGAGTCCTGGGAGGACAGGTAACCAAACTCTCCCAGTGGGCATGCAGGAACCATCTCTTTCATGAGTGATCAGATAAATGAGTCAATGAATGAGTGAAATTCCTAGAAATTCCTGAGTTAGGCCAGGAATCCCCTGACTTTTAGCAGCCACTTCCCTTTTTACATATCTAGGACCATAACCATGGAACTCTGCGGTGAGTCCCCATGCAAGTCACACAGGGGCAGGAACAGGATGGCAGTGCCAGCCTGGAGAACTTCCAGGTCAGCCTTTAGCTCTACATGGATCTCCTAGTCTTGTTGTCCATGAAGAATCGAGTCAGATATTTTCATAGGCTCTTCTCTTGAGACCATTGCTCAGAGGTGCCAGCCGAAGGTCACAGGGTCGTATCCAGATGGGGCAAGACTGGTCACCGTTGTGGTTCTTCGAACAGAGGGATAAGGCTGAAGTCGAGTCTCCTAATCTGGAAATCCCTGACGCCTGGAGCTTACAGGCTGCATCAAGGGGTAGGGCTGTCAGGTGACTCAAGCAACAGAGAACGCAGTGGTCCCTTACTCTGCAGAGTGCGACTCATTTTCCTTATGTTCTTTACTTCTCATCTGCACATCTGCAAGATGATGAAAATACCGTGAAATGACACCAAGCGTTCAGCATTTATTGAGCACCTAAAACATTCAGGATAGGATGTTTAAGTTAACTTGCAGCCAGGGTCTGCCTCCACGTACCCCATTCCCACCCCAGCACCTCCTATGCAGCCTCCCACATGTCAGATGATAGTACACATATCAAATGAAGACCAGTTCTCGGGACCACGGTACAGCACCAACAGAAAGGAATGGTCCTTGAGCAGTTAATTTCGTACAATAAGTAATTTATCAGAGGGAATACATTTTCAAGAGAGAATTTCTATCACGTTTATTCTCAAGATTCGGGTGGTGGGATTGCAGCTCTCGGGGATGGATCTGCTCTTTGTGTATGTGTGTTTTTCCTCATTGTTTAAATGTTGGTACCCTTTCTCTCCCACTTCTCCCTGAAGCCAGAACCCTGCTTTGAGGAAGCATGGCTACATTTTTATTATTTCACAATACGCTAATTTTTTTTTTTTTTCGGTACGCGGGCCTCTCACTGTTGTGGCCTCTCCCGTTGCGGAGCACAGGCTCTGGACGCGCAGGCTCAGCGGCCATGGCTCACGGGCCCAGCCGCTCCGCGGCATGTGGGATCTTGCCGGACCGGGGCGCGAACCCGTGTCCCCTGCATCGGCAGGCGGACTCTCAACCACTGTGCCACCAGGGAAGCCCCACAATACACTTTTATATAATATAATATATAATAATAATCTTTTATTATTATTAGTGAACGTCACGCTGTTGGAATTATTTTTAAGTGCAAGAGTACTCTCTTATGGCATATCCCTCCAATGACAAAAGGAGCAAGTATAGATTTTACTTTCTAGGATTGGTAGATAAGGAAAGCAGCAGTAAGCTGTTTCTGGGACCCTCTCTGCCACTCAGTCTGTGTGTCCTTCATCAAATCACCTAACTCTCCACATTTTTTAATCCACAATTTTCCTAATCTTTAAAACGAGCTGGTTGAAGTTGAGGGTCTCTGAATTCCCTTCCAGCTCTACTGTTCTGTGACGTTTTAGCTATATGTAATTCTAGCCTTTTTCTTTTCTTGTTTTTTTGGGAGGGGGAAGCTAAAAGTTGGTAAACAGCACCACAAATAATGACAAAGATAAATTTTTCAAAATTGGACAAGCTGAAATCCTTAGAGGCAATATTCCTGGTTTTGAATTTATAAACTACCTGCTGGTAAAAATCTCTTGAGTAGTTTCTAAACAGTTGTATTCTTACTTCCTTCATTTTCAAAACACTGTCTCCATGATTGCAAAGCGTGTTTCCTGGAATGTAATCTCTTATTCTGTGTAGCATGCTGGGAGCATTCAGGATCCACTCGGAGAAGTTAAGCACATAAGATCTTGAAGGTCAGAAGTACATTTAATGACACTCTGGTCCAATACCCTCATCTTTAAGCATTAGTAATTGCCATGGATACTCAAGGAAGTGACCCACATGGGAGCTGCTGGATTTGGGCCACAAACCAGAATTCAGGAATATGCATCTTGTGAAAGCCAAAGTAGTTAGTATTGTCAGAGACACATCGGTGATGCTGCAGAATGAATGAACTGGGCATTGCGCCATTCCTGCTGGAAAAAAGTGGGGCAGTTTATTAAGTTTCAATACCATAGATGAAGGAAACTGGTAAGTTTACTGGATATATTTTAGAAATGTGAAAATTGACAATGAAACAGAAAGGAGACCTCCAGTAAAGGAAGAGTCCTGGGACAAAAGGTTGAAAGCATTCAGTTAAGAATATCTTCTGACCTATTGGGTACCCACCAAGAAAAGGGCAGTTTGGGCAAACACAACCTAGGTGGTTTGTGTCTGTAGCAGTTAAATCCTCTGATTGACTGCCGTTTTCTGGGACCCATCACAGAGCAGCTGTTCTAGATAGTCAAGCTACCACCTTCTAGTTCCAGCGTTTTTTAAAATTTGAAAATGGAAATATTTAAAATGCTATACCACATATAGTTACATAGATGTTCCTTGTTATAAAAATAACATTTTCTGATAATTTTGGAAGAAGAAGAAAAACACAGAAGGAACTCACCATTGGTAATCCCAATATCCTGGTATAACCTTTTGTTAACCTTTTGATGTATTTCCTCCTAGTCTTTTTTTTTAACCCATACTTTAAACATAGCAAATATACAATTGTGCACACATTTTAAAAATCACATATGCCAAGCATTACCTGGCCTTTTTTGATCAGGAGTGGCCTCTAGGGACAGCTGAGGGCATGCAGATCAGTGCCACAAAATGTCTCCCCTCCCTCTTCCTTTCCCCTCAGCCCAGCGGGTGGTGTGTGGGCAGGTAGCTTCCTGAGGAAGGGCTGCACTCTCGGAGACACCCTGCCCACCGTGTGCGGGCACCTTCCCTCTCCATCCTCTGGGGGAAATCACAGGTACTCTTGGGGGCTTTGGCACTTTCTGGACTTGCATGTACGTTAGTTCCTGAAATTTTTCCTGCCCCTTCCAACCCAGCTATAAAAATCCAGGTGGCTAAGCTTTTGCTTATCTAAATTGCAGCAAAGATGATGAGGAAAGAGCACAATATAAATGATGGGTTTTGTTCTCTAAATTCCTTTGTAAAGAAAAGGTATTATTTGATGTATTGTTCCACTTAACAGAACTTGTTAAAATCACAGGGAAAGCCAGGGGGAAAATGCTTGGAGAACCTTTACAATCACTATTTTTGGGTCAGCTGGTGTCAAGTGACACATGTTTGGTTGTTGGTGTCGACTGAAAAAAAAAAACGCCCAATATGATAGTTATGAATTAAGTTTTATTTGGGGCAAAATGAGGACTATAGCCTGGGAGACAGCCTCTCAGATAGCTCTGAGGAACTGCTACAAAGAGATAGTGTGGGAGGTCAGTATATATGTGATTTTAGTGAAGGGGATATATGTGCAATCAGGCACATATTTTGGCAGAAGCTTGCTCTAGTCACGAGGAGCAGATGTCTCCGTTAATGATTTTAGTGCTTTTCTAGATATGAGAAGATGCAAGAAATTCGGCTCATAAAGTCTTCTCCTGAAAATATCTATCTATCTGAAGGCCTCTTCTGCACGTTTTTCGCAGAGCGCAAAGTGCCTCATTCCTGATCTCCACCCTGAACTCCTTTCAGGGTGTGTTGAAGGTCAGCGACTACAGTGGCTAGTGACTTTATTCTTGTAGAACCAGATGGCCAGTGACAATTGTTAGTTGGGACTGGGAAGGTTCTTGATATTAAGAGGTTGCTCCCAGAAAGCAGCCTAGTATGGAAGAACCAGCACGAGTCTTGGAATCAGATAGACCTCGAATTGAATGCTGGTTTCCCTTTACTTCTCTGTATGATCTTGAGCGTGTTATCTAACTCTTGTGACCTTCATTTTCTTCATCTATGGACTGCCGATGGTGAGGCATACTTCCCAGATGGTTAGGGAGCGGAAACGACAATATGTGTGGAATTCCTAGCACATAGTAGGTACTTACTTAGGGAACTTGTTTCTCCTGTTTTCCCTGGAGGTTTCTGGGAAGTGTGCAGAAGGAATACAATTCATCTTTGAGGCAGTGAATGATGATAATAAAATTGCACATAAACACCTTGCACAAAATATTAATCAGCAGAAAGGTTCTCATCATATATTATGATATGAGTTTTCTTTTTCTCATATTACAAAGATTTGGGTGAGAAATTCACTGAATTGAAAAATATTTTTCTCTGCTGTCAGAACGTGCTTTTTATATTTGTGAGTAAAGCTTGCAGTGTACCTTTCTATTACATTCTCACCACTACCACCCTTCCAAAATTTTCATGAGTGGGAATGGTGAGTGGATGTTGGGATTTGGGGGGTCACTTTGAGTAGAAAGATATACACATTTGAGGAAACATCATGATAGTTGGATGATGTGGGTAGAACACGTGTTTCATGAGAGCTTGATATATTCCTGGAAGGAAATAAAAAGGTAAATATTTTTGCTTCGTGCTTGTAACAACCGTTCCAAAGAGCAGCATCAGCCTTTTTTCCCTCTGCTTATCAACATATAAGATGAGGGACTACCATAGGACCCAGCAATCCCACTACTGGGCATATACCCTGAGAAAACCATAATTCCAGAAGAGTCATGTCCACAATGTTCATTGCAGCTCTATTTACAATAGCCAGGACATGGAAGCAACCTAAGTGTCCATCAACAGATGAATGGATAAAGAAGATGTGGCACATATATACAATGGAATATTACTCAGCCATAGAAAGAAACGACATTGAGTTATTTGTAGTGAGGTGGATGGACCTAGAGTCAGTCATACAGAGTGAAGTAAGTCAGAAAGAGACAAACAAATATTGTATGCTCACACATATATATGGAATCTTAAAAAAAAAAAAAGGTCATGAAGAACCTAGGGGCAAGACGGGAATAAAGACACAGACCTACTAGAGAATGGACTTGAGGATACGGGGAGGGGGAAGGGTAAGCTGGGACCAAGTGAGAGAGTGGCATGAACGTATACACACTACCAAACGTAAAATAGATAGCTAGTGGGAAGCAGCCGCATAGCACAGGGAGATCAGCTCGGTGCTTTGTGACCGACCTAGAGGAGTGGGATAGGGAGGGTGGGAGGGAGACGCAAGAGGGAGGAGATATGGGGATATATGCATATGTATAGCTGATTCACTTTGTTATACAGCAGAAACTAACACACCATTGTAAAGCAATTATACTCCAATAAAGATGTTAAAAATAAAAAGTGGGTACTTAACAATTACTTACAATAAAATGGCAAGTCATGCTCATAACAACAACAAAAAAGATGAGGGACTCGTAGATTTTTATCATAATGCTTGAAAAGACAAGCTTTATTTAAGTAATAAATAGTAATATGTAACCTGAGATTGCTTAATAATAGTGTATAACTGGAAAAGGAATTGAGAAAATTTCTCAAAAAAAAAAAAAGAAATTAAGCAAAATTCCTTTTTTTCCATCCTAGCTATTTACCTCACTTTTCTAAGCTCGATGCATTTCCTCTCAATAAACTTAAGTATGTCTCATTTCCCTTGGTGAAGTAACTTTATTTTTATCATTAAACTCATCCTGAAGGGAAAGACAGACGTTGTAATACAGAAAGTCCAAAGTTCAATTCCGTCTTTAGAAATGGGTGACAGAGGTTCCTTCAGAAGTCCCACCGGCCCTGCGGAGCTTCTTTAGTGATACCCAATATATCATTGAACAGAAAATTCAAATTTTGTCCCTTGAGAAGAGGCATCAGTTTAGGAGGAGTAATTATTAAATGCCTATCCTACTAGATGGGGGAGTGGAACAGATAAAGTCAAACCCCTATTTTCTTTTCTCTCTTAGCCTTCAGGAAGGTCAGAACCAGATTTAATGCAGTATAAATAGTAATTGTAACTTTATTATTTTGCTCATTTGCTTCCCCTTTTCTCTCTCTCAGATTTTTAATTTCTAAATTTACAGTCCTATATTCATTAACTGATTCAGTCATCAAACGTATTTTCTGTGCTAATTATAAGGGAAAGAAAAAGACCTGTAAATCTCAAAATCATGGTGGGCTGAAACCCTGTATGTAAACAAAAACTAAGTTCAACAGAGTCTGTATTCCATCAAGCCCTGACCCACCATCTGTCGAGGGAGAAGAAGCATACCAGACCTAACACAGGGCTGCACAGGGGAACCTTTTAGTTTGCCAGGCAGAGAGCTATGGGAAAGACATTATAGGAGAGGCAGTAATGTGTATCCTTTGTGATAGATCACTTAACATTTTAAAAGAGCAGATAAATTGTAAATAATCATGAAAAATGAGTAAAGAAGTAAAGGTGATCATTACAATGGGGACAAGTTAAGTAATAGGCAAGGAGGTATGTGACTAGGAGCTTCAGTGAATGACCATGGAGACAGCATTTCAGAAAAGGATTTATTTGTAAGAACAGAATGGAGGAACAGTGGACGGTGAGTTAGATGAATGCCTTCTCCCCAAGAGGAGAAAAAGCAGTGCCAGGCAAGGAAAAAGCCAAATAGTGGTAAGAGCTAGAGATCGCTGGAATTCTACCACTTAAAGGACAAAAGTTCAAGGATGTTTACGTTTTTAATTTTTAAACACCCAGCTGCTTGTGTGACACCATGTTACACAGTTATTACTTAGATTCTGAATGAAAGGGCTCTCTTAATAAGACTTTTACCCCTTATAAAATTTGGTTTCAGAATCCCTTTACATTCTTAAAAGTTATTGAGGACTCCGAAAAGCTTTTGTTTATGTGGGTTATACCTGTCAATGTTTATTGTATTATCAAAAAATGGGAATTTATAAAATACAATGAGGAGTTTTAAAGTACAAGAATATGCAGGCAGCCATTTCAAACAACAAGGTCCCGTATAGCACAGGGAACTATATTCAATATCCTGTGATAAACCGTAATGGAAAAGAATATTAAAAAAAAGAATGTCTATATGTGTATAACTGAGTCTCTTTGCTGCACAGCAGAGATTGGCACATCATTGTAAACCAACTGTACTTCAAAAAATTTTTTTAAATAATAAATCATTACTTATTATTGATTATTTATTATAGAGTGATGGTATCATCTGGAGGGATGTAGCCTCTGAAAAACTCCATTGTACAATCATGGAAGATGAGAGTGAAAAAGGCAAGTTACACCATAGATAGTTTGACTTCATGGACCCTCCTTCCCTCCTGCCCCTCCACCCCAGAAAGGAAAGGGTCTCAGAGACCCTCACAGGTCCCCAAACCACTTTGAGAACCACTCTACACCATCGACGTAATAGCCATTTACACTCAATTTGAGGTGATTGTACTAATTCAGTAAACTATCATTCACTTCTTTTTCCAAAATGAATAACTTTGTATGAAGGGTTAAAAATAAAGAAGGCTGAATTTCACAAATTGCTTTGTGGTCCGGCATTGGAACTGCTGGTAGTAAAAAAAAGAAAGAAAACTCAACAATAACAACAGTAACAAAAGAAAACAGTTCCATGGTTTCTAACTTTTCAATTGTTTTTAAACATGTTAAATTAGATTTATAAGTCAATTGAGTGGAGAGAATGTATTTTCGTCATATATCATAAGCAACTTCTTGACCCTGGGAGTAAGTGAACATGGAATGTGTGGGTGGTCGCCAGACTGGGGAGTATTTAAGAAGAGGCCTTCCCTCCAAGTCCTGGTTTATGTGGATGAGCCTGGAGGCAGGGTTTGGATTGATCACCGTGGCCTGCCAAGCTCTTCCAGCTTTCCGGGTTCTCCCCAGAGAGATAGTGCGGAATAGCAAGTCTGTCCCCACTACGCCCTCGCCCCGGCACCACGCATAGACTTCTGTGTCTGAAGAGTTCAAAGGCCAAAAGAATGAATTAGGAAACGTGGTTTGGAGGTTTATGCAAAGGAAGGTTTGGCATTAGGGCAGATTTTTTAAATTTTATTTTAACATCTTTATTGCAGTATAATTGCTTTACAATGGTGTGTTCGTTTCTGCTGTATAACAAAGTGAATCAGCTATACATATACATATATCCCCATATCTCCTCCCTCTTGCGTCTCCCTCCCACCCTCCCTATCCCACCCCAAGGCAGATGTTTTTGACACTAGCTGCCTTTTTTCTAGTCGACCTCTGACTGTGGCCCTGATTCCCACTGTCAGTCTTTCTTCTGAAGATGCACAGATGAATCTCCCTAAAACATGAAGCACACTGTTGACTTTGTTCTTAGGGCCTGTGTCTGCTAAATCTGCCCAGTCAGTTCCCATTGCTGCTGGCCGAGATTTCCCCATCACCACGACAGGAGAGCACACATGCCTTCCCTCTTTAAAGAGTTTGTTATTTCAAGAAAAGCTGAGCATGGAATTGCTGGGAATCGCTGCTGCTGGGTCTAACCACCGAGAGCAAATTTTCCCTACTGGTTGTTTTTCTTTCTAGTTTCCTGGGCTTTGGTGGTATTTACATTTAGGCCCTGTCATTTCACTGTTTCATGAAAATCCACTTGAGCGAGACACTTGGCATCCAAAAATAATTTTTTTTTTTTTTTGGTTCAAATTGAGTCCAAATGTCTAACAGTCTCACCATTGATCACTGAAATGGAAAGATTTTAAAAATTTCATCTGCTTATTTTTTCTGCTTTGAATCTGATAACAAGTCATTTAGCACGCCCTGAGGGGCACGGCTGGCATCTATAACCTGTCTTCTTAATTTAACAGTTGCTTTCTACTCCACGCTATCAGATCTGTGATGCAAAGCTATTGAAAGAGTTCCAGATGAATTTCCAAATTTCCACTCAGTGTGGCCCTTTTCTTCGTGGTCTGGTTGAACAGAAAGAAGGAAAACAAGAACACCATATGTGCTGTATAATGGCCACACTAAAGCAAGGTCACATTTAGCTCTCTAAGACCGCCGTTAACCTAAGTTGTCTTAACCTAAGTTAAGACGCTGTTAAGTGTTTGTTCACGTTGTTCCAAGCCCCTTTCTTACTTAAGCTTGCCCACGGTCCCATCCTTCTTAGCCCCACTGTCGTGCAAACGCCTTTGCTTTCCCAGTAGGGCTCTCATATGGAGCAACGATTTTTCTCCCCCTCCTGCGTGCTCATCCAACTGGGCTTGCCTCCTCCCTGTGGACATCCACGCTGTATTCTTTCTGTCTCACCTTTTACATAATTCCTCTCACCTCGATGCCCCTCTGGATTTCCCTCCTGCAAGGTCCAGCTTAGGCTCCACTTCCTCCTGGGGCTTCCTCAACTAAAACGTGAGTCCATATTGCTTGACTCTTCCAGGTCCTCTGCATAAATCCAGTCTACCCTCTACATCATCCTGCAAGTCCTGGTGCCTTCCTCCTGGGGACGAGACCACAGGCTAGCAATGACATTCTCCTTTACCAGACTCAGGGGGAGCCAGGAAGCCACGCATAGGGTGTTTACTCACACATGCTAGCTTTTGAAGAGTTGGTCTTAGAAGAATAGTTCCATACACATGTTTGACAGACAGGAGACAGCAAAGGAAAAATGTGTGAGTTGGACCTTGGGGTGCCTAGTTCTAAGCTTTTAGTACGAAGTTTGTGCCATGTAAAGCCCCAAATTTTTGATGGAAAGACAAGCATTTAGTCCTGTAATCTGAATGTTTTGAAATGTTATATATTCTATATAGAAACGTATTCTATTTACATATATATATATATATATATAAATGTATTTAGAAAAGTAAGGACATGTGTTGGGCTGTTGACAAAATACTTTTCCTTATGTTGATTGAAAGGATACATTCTAGTCCTACAGTGATATCAGATACTTTGATACCTGAAATGTGTTTCATAATGTTAAGTAAAACATCACAGATTATTCATTTCAAAAATGCTAAAGCCATACATTAGGCCAAATAGAGTCTGGAATTTTGGTGTGGAGAAATGAAGGAGGAGGGCTGACTGTCTCCAGTTTCAAATTTTTTCCCAGTAGGAACTACCTTTTTCTTTTTATTATTGGACAATAAAAGATGAGGGAAGGGTCATTATGATCATGCTCGATTTTAATAGGAATATTCCTTTTGAGCTGTGTGATAAACAGAAACTTTGACTTTATGAATTTGGTGTTGATTGGTGTTAGCTCCACTACCTTTGTTATAAAGGCATTTTTTATAATGTGAGTACTAGACAATCTGTAAAGAAAAACAATCACTTCATAAGCTGAATCTGACTTTGCATCATGTAGCTGCAACTGGAAAGACTGGTTGATAATGAGAAGGAAACCAGATGACCCGAGCAAGAGAGATTTGGGCCTGATGTGGAGCAGATGGTGGAGGAGATGGAGACCGTAGGGTAGAAATATCTCGGTGTCTTCTGCAGGTGTAAAGGGTAAAGGGCTTTATGAAAGGGCAGAGAAAGGGTGGAAGGTGGGACCTTCCCAAGGCACCAGGACTTGCAGGATAATGGAGAGGGTAGATTGGATTTATGCAGAGGACCTGGAAGAGTCAAGCAATATGGACTCATGTTTTAGTTGAGGAAGCCCCAGGAGAAAGGTCATTCTTTATGTACACATCACATCTTTCAATTTTTCTCTTTAGGTACTGAAAGATTATTTACAAAGAATTCATGACTTTCCTATGAAACATATAGTGTATTCATTCCTATGTGGACTTCTGCCGGCATTTTAAGGCATTTCGTTTTTTTATTGCGGTACGCGAGCCTCTCACTGTTGTGGCCTCTCCCGTTGCGGAGCACAGGCTCCGGACATGCAGGCTCAGCGGCCGTGGCTCATGGGCCCAGCCACTCCACGGCATGTGGGATCTTCCCGGACCGGGGCACGAACCCGTGTCTCCTGCATCAGCAGGCGGACTCTCAACCACTGCGCCACCAGGGAAGCCCTAAGGCATTTCTTATTGACTATTCAGCAGAGAATTCATAATTGAAAAGAAAATTTTAAAGTCTAATATTTAGGTTCCTACCTCAGCCAGGGCTTGGTTGGGAGCATGTTTGAGGGCATAGGCACACTCATCCACATTGTCCCAAAGCTCAACCAACACTGTCCTCGAAGTGGGTTACTGAACATTTCACACTATTTGGTTGTGGCATTTGTGCAACTTTTCATTGTCCTAGATAAGTGAGAAGTTGTCCCTTTTCTGAAGCATACTTGTTTTAAGTCTGTAGGTACAGTAAAACAGATGACTCTCTTCAGGTACGGCACTTGAAGCACCTTTCAAAGTAGGAATGCGCCTGGGGACTGTCCCATCATTCAGATGAGGCCCACCGTGTCACAGAGGAGCTTGTGAGGCCAAGAGCACAGGCTTCATCCAGTTGGCCCCTTAGCCTTTCTGATTTCTGTGACCCACAACTGTAACCCAAGCTCAGCAAGCTGCTGTTTCTTACATTTTTCTCCTACTTTATTTATTTTTAAATACATACTTATTTATTTACTTATCTTTATTTTTGGCTGCGTTGGGTCTTTGTTGCTGTGCGTGAGCTTCTCATTGTGGTGGCTTCTCTTGCTGCAGAGCACGGGCTCTAGGTGCGCGGGCTTCAGTAGTTGTGGCACGCAGGCTCAGTAGTTGCGGCTCACGGGCTCTAGAGAGCAGGCTCAATAGTTGTAGTGCTCGGGCTTAGTTGCTCTGCGGCACATGGGATCTTCCCGAACCAGGGCTCAAACCCATGTCCCCTGCATTGGCAGGCAGATTCTTAACCACTGTGCTACCAGGGAAGTCCCCTACTTTATTTTTAATGGAAACTTTCAAATTAAGCAGAAGAATTGCAAACATAGTACAATGCACACCCACGTACTTTTCATTGTAATTTATCAATTTTGCTTTGTGTCTCTTCTCACATGTAATTATGTATATTCACACTTTTTTTTTTCCTGAACCATTTGAAACTAAGTTGCAGACACCATGCTCCTTTACCCCCTCAGTACTTCAGCATTATCATCGAAGAACAAGGCCCTATCCCTGTGTAACCACGAAACCATCAAGTGCCAAGGAATCTGACACCAATATATATCGCCATTTAATACACGGTCCTTATTTAGATCTCCCAAGTGGTTCAAATAATTAACTGTACAACTGTTTGGTTTGCTCCAGGATCGTGCATTGCCTGTAGTTGTTCTCTTGCTTTCGTCTTCTTTAATCTGGAATAGTTCTCCACTTTTTTTGTCTTTTATAACACTGCAGTGCAGTGTTGAAAAAGTTCTCACCAGTTGTTTGGTGCAATGTCCCACAATCTGGATTTATCTGCTTTCTTCCTTATGATTAGATTCAAGTTAATTAATTTTGTGAGGGTACCATGTAGACAGAATTTTGTCCTTCCTGTTGCCTCATATCAGGAACCACATAATGCTTGTCCCATTACTGGTGGTGCTGAGTTCGATCGCTTGGTTAAACTGGTACCCACTAGATTTCCCCATTGCAGAGATTTCTCCTTTTCCTTTTTGTAATTAATAAGTAACCTGTGGGGTAATACTTCGAGAACCGTGAGACTCACTTGTTCCCTTCCAAACTTTGACCCAATGGTTTTGACATCCATTAAGAATCCTTGCCTGAATCAATGATTATTTCAATGGTTGCTGAAGTCCAGAACCTTTTAACTAAGCACTCCTGGTTACTGTAAGAACCAAGGAAGCTCCAAGGAAATAGAGTTTTAAGGCATTAAAAGCGCCAAGGCACTGATTGACCAAACATGTACCTATTCGTCCTCATACCCTTTCTGCCTAGCATCATGCATGGCACGGAGAGAGACCTAGCTGAACCTTCGTGGTTGAGAGAATAATAAGAGCCCTTACTATGTCTTTTTAATTAAATATAACATTTTCTGCTTAGAACACTAGTTATTTCTTTCAGAAAAACATGGGTATTTGAGTGCTTTATCAATGTGCTCTGTGGTTTTTACCAGCCTGCAGCATTTCTTCCACCACCATCATTTTCACTAAAAGTACAGATTTCTCCTCACCATTCTTCTCCCAGGATCATCTTTAAAGCAACGTATTTCCAAGTCCTATAAGGAAATAATGTGTCTCTTCCAGAAATAATGTGAGGTATTTTCCCCCTTTCTCTTCCTGAGAAAATCTCTCCCTTACAACCATCAAAATATGTCATGTTGATTTTTACTCCCAATAGGATATTTGTAAACTTGAGAGGAGCAAAACTATACTACCATTTTCTGTGGTACCACAGGGCATGGCTATACTGTGTCATTGCCAACAGAGAATGCTGTGCGTGGTTGCACCATTTTAATAAGTACAGTAGGTTTACCAGTCGCAAAGTTACTATAAGTCTCCTCATATCCAAGGGCTCAAGCCAGGGTGTGTTTCTGGATCTCAGTGCCAAGTCAGAAATATTGCCTGTCTTGTAGACCTTTTGGTTTACATCTAAAGATGGAATCCTGTTTGTCTTTGTACACCCTCTTTCTCACACAGTTCCTGATGCCTAGTAGTTAATAAGAGAATTTGTGTTCTATTCAGGTTATTAATATTCAGGAAATTTAGCGTTATCTGATTGTTTAATTTGAAAGGAATGATTCATCCTTGTGATATATGTTTCTGGCTCATCAGAATGGCAAAAATATGAAACGCCACAAATTGTCCCCTTGCCTGTGAGGTAGTGTACTGACTTTCTTTTATGGACTTTTCACCGAAGTCTGTGGCCACCACTCAGCACACTTCCGACTCTGTCACCTTGTGTTGCCACCAAACATCTGAAGCTGGACCTGGGTTGTTGGAGCTCCCTAACTTTTGTAAATCTTCTGCTAACTTTTTAAAAATGTTGAAGAGGCTAAAGTGATGGGAAATCAACCTGGCTCATTTGTTCTCCAACTTCAAATTGGAAAGCTGTTTTATAGTTCTGCGTGGAGCCCCATTTCATTCTTTCAAACAGGAGAGAGATGTCCCCCAGCACACGACTGTCTGAATCTGAGCAGCAACTAGTTATCATAAAAGCTACCTTTAAATGTGTTAAGTGGTCGAGCAGTCCCCAAGCAGCAGTGTCGCGGCTAGTAGTGCAGTTACTGCACTGGATCACCACACTTCCATAGATTTGGCTTCTAAGGACACAAGGAGCTCAAATGGCTTCAGACATGTATCCCTTAGACAGTGAAAGTGAGATCAGCGTGACGTCAGCGCCCTGCCTCCCTGGTCCCATACACAGGATGACACCGAACTGGAGGGGCCAGATGACAGGTGGCACTGGCAGTGGGTCGTTCTGTCCTAGAGGAGCCATCTCTAAATTACAGCCAAGTAGTGTTACAGACGCGGAAGCCTGCAGCTGTGCCCTCCCTGCAGGGTAGGGGCATGAGGTGGAAAGTCCTGTATTCAATTGAAATGAGGGAGAGGGCTGGGAAACGGCCTTGTGGCAGGCTCCCACCCGATTGGGAGGCGGATGAGGACCTGCCATGTGACAGCCCCCCACAAGGCTGCTTATCTCCCTTCGTTTCAGCAGGAATTGCAGGGCATCCTACCAAGGCTTGGGTCAGACAGCAGATAAGCTTTGCCCCCCGTGGCCGGTTGGAGACGTGCTCGGTTGCCAGGGTGCCGTGATGGAGCCGTTCCCTACACATTGCCCTCCTTCTCATCTCTCAGTGTGGGAGGAAGTTGCAGAAGTGAAGCATCTGGAGTTCTGTGAAGCTGGTTAGGTGAACATTTTAAGGTGTTTGGACTTGAAACGTTATTTTATTCAGGACAGGAGAGATGTGCTGCAGGAACAAATAATCCCATCTTCCCGTGGCTTCACACACAAAGATTCGGTTTTTGTTCACTTTACACATCCAACAAGAGCTGGCGGTGGTGTCGTACCCCATACGGTTATTCAGGGGTCGCTGCTGGTGGCAGCAGCTTTACCACCTTGTAGCTCTAGTGTCTCAAACCTTCAGTCCCCACAACAAGAAAAGGGTACAGTCAGAAGATCTCGTACCAGCTCTTCTACGCTTTGGCCTAAAAGTGACACAAGTCACTTCTGCCCACAGCTTATAGGTCAGAAGTATCACATGGCCCAACCTAACCGCAAAGAGGCTGGGAAGCGTGGGGACAGACAGATGGAGTATTTGGTGAGCACACTGTCTTTACCACAGGCACCCATCTCCCCAGAGGCAACCCACCAGCCTGGCTTAGCGCTTTCACAGGTAGATAGTGACGCATAAAAGTTCCGTGAGTGAATGCTTTATATTTTATACAGTGTTTTCACAATAAATGCCCAGAGAAAGAGACAAAGAATCAGAGATTCAGAGAAAGGGGCTTGCCCAACACCCGGACAGCAAACGATGGTGTTCCTGCCCTCGGAAAATACCCTTGGTCCATGCGTACTGCTTGGATGGAAACCAACACACGCTTTAGCCTGTACTGATTTTGGTAGAGGCTAGGAAGATAATTCTGTACTTGTTCATATTGAATGGAAATTAAGAGGTAGATGGACACCATCCTGAATCATCAGAGACACTGCTACTCTTGAAACAGTTTGCATTTACCAGGCTGACCCTTGTCTAAAGTGTAAGGAGGTAAACCTCTCTCTGTAGGGGAAGGAAATGAAATGGTATCTGTATGGCAGGTGCAGAACATTTTCCTCTCCACATAAGTCTAAGCAGAGATTTAATTGCTGCTCTTCAGAAGTACAGAACAAGAGAATGTAATAATTAGAACTGTCATTATATACTTTCTCTTCTTCTGATGCTGATATTAGCTGGTTTAAATGTATTATTTTATTTTTTTTTGCGGTACGCGGGCCTCTCACTGCTGTGGCCTCTCCCGTTGCGGAGCACAGGCTCCGGACGTGCAGGCTCAGCGGCCATGGCTCATGGGCCCAGCCGCTCCGTGGCATGTGGGATCTTCCCGGACCGGGGCACGAACCCGTGTCCCCTGCATAGGCAGGCGGACTCTCAACCACTGTGCCACCAGGGAAGCCCTAAATGTATTTTTAACCTTTACTTCAGTGATCATTCTTAAATTTTTAACATAAAATTCAAACTGATTTCATGATTTTACACTTAAAATAATTTAAAAGAACAGATCCAGGTTAATTTAGCTGATGAAGACATATGAAGCAAGTAATAAAATTATATTCAGAGTTCATTTTTTCTCAAAGACATGATGGAAAACAGTCTGAATTTTATATGATCTGTCAGTAATAAAAGAGGTGTCCAGATTTTGTTGGGATACAAGTAAAAATGATAATTTGGAGAAAGTGTTTCAAATAGCCTTTCCCTGGTATACACAGTTTTGACATTATCATATTCAGCCTTGACAGAGATCACCCGTGAGTCAGTTATATTAATATAACTCGGGGGGAACCAGCAGTTTATGTTGGCGCTATTGGAGCTCCAGTGGGAAACCATCTTTTTCTCTCAGTGCATTACTTACGTGTGAAAGTTGAGGTGAGGATGAAAAAGAAAAGTATATACTGAACCAACACATCAGCTTCCTAGTCTCCTCTCTCTGTGGGTGTGGCATCTGTGTTTTGATCACTCCAGACGTTGAAGAGTCAACGGGAGAAAAACACAACTGTGTGTTGGTGCTTGAAATGGAATGCGGTACCTCCCTTCCCATGTCCTCTCCTCCTCCCACCTCCAATCGCTCCCCTTTTGGAAAGAGGAGGTATCGAGGGGCTGACATCTCAGAGCAAACACTGAGAATGACACCAAATTATAGCTATGTACAGACACCTAGGATCTCGACTGGCCTGTAAGAGGCAAGGACTGCAGTGAAATACACGTCAGGGAATTTGATTTCTTCCTAGGTCTGAACAGCTGAATGGTAGAAGGGAAAAAAGGTAAAGTCCTTCTTGTTATATCACTAACATCTGAGAACAGCGAAGCTGAAAAGAAATTGTGCTGCAAAATAAGGATAGAATTCCCAATGTGTCCTCTACCATTTATCTGTGGAATAGAAGAGAAAATTGTTCTGTAAAAGGACTTGGAAAATTATTTATGCTCTAGATAATAAAAAGTGTCCTTTGAAAATTAGTTATAAAAATTTCAAACAAATATGAAAGTAGATAGAATGAATTACTTATATCTTAACCATCTTCAATAAATCATCAATATTTTGGCCATCCTGCTTCACCTACTGTATCACCACCCCTGCTTCCCTTTTATTTTTTGGGTAGAGAATTTTAAAGCAAATTCTAAAAATTATGTAAAGTGACTTACTCCAAATTTCATAGCTAGAAAGTGGTGAATCCAGGACTCGAACCTCTGACTCCAGCACCTCATGCTCTGCAGGAACAGACAAGGCAGCTGAGAAGACCAGTTAGATGGTGTTGTTCTTAAAATCAATGTAGCAAACAAATGAACAAACAAAACGTTGTGGGGAAGCTGCAAACTGTCTCTGAATCTAGGTGCTCCACATATTTTCTTAAAAGGGTGTGAGTGTGTGGAGTGTGGATTTAAGATTCAGTGTCAGAAGGCTTCTCCACTGGATAGCATTTTATTGGTACACTCGTGAAAGACTTGTTTATTGCAGGGGCTGCTTCTCTTCTGAAACATATTTATAGAAATGAATGCCTGCTCATGCACTCTGCCAACAGTTCGCGAATTTAAAATAGCGGGTGTCAAGCATCGGTCACATGCGAGTGAAGGCCAGCATCCGTGGGTGCCTTCCTCTGTGCTCTGACAAGTGTGAGGAGTTGACTGTTTAATTACAGCATTTTGGGAATGAACAAAGTTTTGACACTTATTATTCTTGAATATACTGTTTTTAGGGGCTTCCCTGGTGGCGCAGTGGTTGAGAGTCCGCCTGCCGATGCAGGGGACACGGGTTCGTGCCCTGGTCCGGGAAGATCCCACATGCCGCGGAGCCGCTGGGCCCGTGAGCCATGGCCGCTGAGCCTGCGCGTCCGGAGCCTGTGCTCCGCAACGGGAGAGGCCACAACAGTGAGAGGCCCGCGTACCGCAAAAAAAAAAAAAAAAAAAAAAAAAAAATACTGTTTTTAAGGAAGATGTAGGACACAATTTAAATCACTGCTAATGTCTCAGTGGTGATGAATCAGTAATTTGAATTGGATTCAGTTACATTTACTGAGCCCAAGCAGAGAAGTCAGACCCTGAATTAAGTCCTCTGTGATCTGTGGAGGTCAAAGAAAAATCCTGGAGAGGGGCATGTCCTGCTTTTAAAAAGCTGGCACCCTTTCTTGAATGAGGGAGTAGCCAAATCAGAACAGGCCAGATACCCAAGAAGAGGGGTTGGTGTAGCGACAGCCATCCCATCAGGAAGGTCCCACCCTCCCTGTCAGTCTCCCTCCCTCCCGGGTCCGAGGTGGTCCAGGCAGGAGCCACAGTTGTAGCATCTTACTAGGCACAATGGAAACAACATCCTGAGCTCCAGGAAGCCACTGTGTAAAATGTTCTTAATTTCCCAGGAGGGAAGGGAGGAAGAGCTTTCAATTACCGTGAACACTGGTTACTTTCTCAGGTTAGCTAATTGGACTCTCCAATAGCAAAGACTTTGTGGAGAGGGTGAGAGGCAGGATTGGTAAATGGTGATTACCAAACTGCTAGGAAGGAAATGGGGGGACGTGAGCCTTGAGCACTGTGGAGCTGGAGTGAGTACCCCAGGCTCCTGTGTGGGGAGAAGTCTGCTGAAGTGGAGAGAACAGTTCTGAGGATGGCCTGTCTGTCTCTGCATTTCTTGGGTAGAAGCCTAATACTGGGGGCTAGAAGGTGAACAGGAAGCAGAGACACTAATATCCAGGGTCATCCTTACAAAAGGGAGGTTTCTGAGACAGGATGGCTCCTTCCTCCCCTCTGCTTTGAAGGAACATAACCTAGTACAGAGCTTCCCAGGTTTTAGTGCAGTTTCCCGAACTTGATGCTCACCAAAACCCCAGACTCTCTTTCTCCTGGGCATAGAATTAGACCCATTTCTTGGCTTCTGAGAGTTAAGTGTGGTCATAGACTGAGTTCTAGCCCGTGTAATGTGGGCAGATGCATCTACATTTTTTTCTAAGCCTGGCCAATAAAAACCTGCCATACTCTATGACATGCGTGTTCTCTCTCTTTGCTGACTGCTGGCCAGACATGCTCAAAGTGATCTTAGAATTCATGTGTTGAACTTGGTAGAGACTTTGTCATTCCTAGTCTCTGAATGAACACGTGGACAACTACGATAGATCAGAACGTCCAGTTGGAATTTTCATGAGCAAGAATTAAGTTCTGTTGTGTTGAGCTACAGAGATTTGGGAAATGGGGGGATATCTGTTATAGCAACTAGAATGATCCAATCTACTAGAAGTCTTTTTCCTATTCTTGTCTGTATATGACCAATACTGTCATTTATTATTTTATAATCAATTCACTTTTTGTGAATTTGACTTTTAAATTAAACTTCATATGATTATCACAAATGGAAAACAGTTATCACTACAAATAGAAGGTAACTCTAAAAATACAGCAAGTGTAAACAAAATAATGTTATTCATTTCTAGCTAGATGCTATTGCCTGGAGAAGGTTCTTCACATGAGACCTGCTGTGTCTATGTTTGAAAAGGGGGAAATTAGCCATTATTAGAGGTGTTAAAGGCATATTAGCACCAAACAGATTTATTCCTTGACAGAATCAGAAGAGTTGTGATTCAGTGCTATCTAATGTTGTGTCTCGGCCACCTCATGTCATCTGGTTTACCAGCAATGCACACCCTGCTCTTAGGAAACAAAGACCTACTAAGCAGAGATCAGATATAAATGAAGGCTTGAGGGTGAGCTGAAATGCACAATAGAAGATGCTCATTGGCCATCATAAGTAGACCCAACACGATGTGACTCTTGTAAAGGGTTGGGTAAAATGAGATTAAAGTGGGTAAAGAAAGACTTGGCAGCCTGTGGTTCACCATTTAATGTTTGATTATATACATATATATTTTTTGAGATTTTTAAAAAATTGAGATATTTGTGGTTTCCACTCCTTGTATGATAGAATGAGCTTTGAACACACTAACCTTCCACAGATAACAACTATGACTCAGGACAAAATATTAAAAAGTAGCTACCTGAAAGTTCTTGAGAGTGAAAAAAGGCAAGCAGGTTTTGTAGAGCAGTGGGGCATCTGAAAGAAGGGCATCTGAGTTGTCTGTTTTTGTAGCTTTGACTTCAAAGCATTCTTCAGTTGTTGCCAGGCCCAGAACAGCTGAAGCTCTGATGAAACCTGCTGTCTTTCTTGCCTGGGTTACAAAAGGATGGAGGCTGGAGTGACCATAGCTACCTGAAAGTAAGGGGTGGGGGGTTGGGTACCAGAAAGAAGAGAGTCAGACAAGGAAAGCCCCAGTTGTATGTGTAAGCTTTGCCCAAGTCTCTGGTTGACAAGCATTGGACAGACTCAAAGCAGCACAGTGAAAATAAAAGAACTTAACTGAGATTTGATCTGTTACCTACAGCAGGCAAGACAAAGTTTGCAGTTTAACAAAGTTAATTACCATTAACATAAACATCAATACTGTTCACGGGAATATAACAAAATGAAGAGTCTTCACAAAGTAATATTCACAGTGTTCAGTATACAATCCAAAATTAGTTGGCCCACAAAGAAGCAGGAAACTATGACCCATTCTCAAGAGAAAATGGTCAGAAGCCAACCCTGAGATGATCTGGTTGTTGGAATTATCAGACAGTGATTTTAAAACAACTATTTTAATTGAGATAAAGGAAAATATTCTTGTAACAAATGAATGGAAGTATAGGGAATGTCAGCAAGAAAGTAGGAAACATAGAAAAGCACAAATGGGAAATTTCAGAACTAAAAAATACAATATCTGAAACAAAAATATCCTCCATATGGACTTAATTAATAGCAGAATGGAAGTAAGAGGGGAAAGATTCAGTAAACGTAAAGATAAATCAGTAGAAACTATCCCTGAAGAAAAAAAGAAAAAAGGGATTAACAAGTAAACAGAACCCTAAGGGACAATATTAAAGTCTAAAATATGTTTAATATCCTAGAAGGAAAGGAGAAAGAGAATGGGGCCAAACAAAGGTTGAAGAGATAATAGCCAAATTTTTTTCAAATTTCATGGAAGACATAAATTTATAGATTCAAAAAGCTCAGTGAAACCCAAACAAGATAAATACACACACACACAAAAATACACCAAAGCACACTATCGTCAAGTTGCTGAAAACTAAAGATAAGAAGAAAATCTTGAGGTCAGTCAGAGGAAAATGGCACACTACATACAGGTTAACTGATTCAAATGACTGTGGACTTCCCGCCCAAAGCTGTGAAGGCTGGAAGAGAGTGGAACAGTGTAAAGTTCTGGAGAGGGGAAAAAACCCTGTCAAACCAGAAATCTACATCTAGTGAAAATATTCTTTGAGAATAGAGGCCAAGATATTTTTAAATAAACAGAAACATAAGAGACTTCGTTGCCAGCAGATCTGTATTATAAGAAATGCTGAAGAAAGTTCTTTAATCTGTAGAGAAATATTATGAGAAGGAAACTTGAATTTTACAGGAAGTAATGTAAGACATCAGAAATGGTAGATACCTGTATAAATAAAAAAGACTATGTTTCTTCTCAATTTGATTAAAATACTTAAGACTATTTACAGCAAAAATTATATCATTATCTTGTGGGCCTTTTAATATATGTAGATGTAATACATTTGACAACCGTAGCATGAAGTACAGTGCATTGGGGGAGGGGACTTTAAATGAAATATATGGTTGCAGGGTTTCTGTATTTTCTGTGAAATTGGTACTGTATTAACCCTAAATAGATGGTGAAAGGTTAAGGATTATATTCTCTAGAGCAATACTGAAAAAAAATAGTGCAGAGAACATAGCTTAAAAAACCCCAATGGGTATATTAAAAAGGAATTCAAAAAATTAATTGAGGTGTTTGTTTTGTGGATAGGCTAACATAGTTAGAGAGCAGGTCTTTTTTGGTTCTGTGGGCTTGTCATAGAATCGTCATATTTGATTTACCATTCCTTCCTTCTGCTTCTCTGGCTGCTTTCATTGAATTAACTCTTCCCATAGAGGTACTGCACTTTGTCACCGTGTTTCCCCATTCCCTATTAATGTGTGAGCTTCAGAGTTACACTGCGGTTCCTTCAACACGTAAGGTGATGAGGGTTAGAAAGTTTCAGATGAAGAAAAATATTTAACACGTGTCTTCTGTAGAATACAGATTGTCCTCTCTTAAAGATAACTTGCTGGCAAGTTACAAGCCAAAGATTACTATGGGGGGCTGAGAGGTAGCTCATAATATTATTAGTAGTGGATCTGATGTCCAGAATATTTGAGTTTTCTAGTCAGATTTTGTTACATAATAATCATTGCCATTTATCATGTACCGGTTATGTGCCAGGTACTATACAGGACTTTTTACCGGTCATATATCATTTAACGTTCAAAATAATGCCAATGAGAAGAATTATAATTGCACTATTTTACAGATGGGGAAATAGATGTAGGGAGGTCAAGTAAGTTGTTTTAGACCATGTAGTTAATGATGATTGGCTGGGATTTAAACTTACCCTTCACACACATCGCATTTCTTCCCATTTTACGTTTTCAAATTTAAATGTTGACATCTGCTTTGTCATCATCATTCATCCACAGATATTTTTGAGGACTTGAGAATAACAAGTTGCAACAAGTGACATGATCCAGTGGTGATGGTAGATGGTACGTGCCTTCCCAAGAGCCCAAGATGCTAGAAGCTCTTTTCCCCATATTCCTCTGCTTCTATCTTAAAGCCTACTTAAATCTCATAACATTTGTAAAATGACTTGTTATTTTCTACTCTACGGAGGAATAAACTGAGGCCCAAATGAATGGTAATGTAAGAGCTAGGTGTGAAATCATATATCTGGGCTCAAATCTGAACTGAAGCCTTCTCTTACACTTTAATTTTGAATCCCTATTCTAGAACTTCAGCGGTAAGGACATGTTTTTTGAAGTGTTCCAGGATTGAGCTGGCTCCTGGCAAAGTCAGGGTAGTGAGAGGATGGGAATAGCATTTATATAAGCCTGTCACATTTTCTCCTGTCTCATGTCTGGACTGTCATGGCAGGATATCAGACCGGTAGTGACATTTATAGGAGATGGCACATTTTTAATTGGAAAGACGAAGAGTTTTTAAGACCTTACTAAAACCAAATTCCAAGTTTACTTAGAAGTCTAGCCTTTTAAAGGTGTGAAGTAATCTTACGGAAAGCCATTCTCATACTCTCTTTGTACAGGTGCTTTCAAGACCAAGAGAGGTTTAATGTCCACTTCAGAGGGAGGGACAATTAGTCATCCTAGAACCAGAGCTACCATTCAGATGTCCTAACTCCCAATTTAGGGCAGTCCTAACCACATTTTATTTCCACTTCCCCTTAACCATTCTTGAAGTAATGAGCTCTTAGAGAGGTTTCCCTTTATTCTTCTTGAACTACCTCTGAAAGGGCACTTATAATGAAAATGTACATGTTACAACTTAAATTTTTTAACCCACCTTGGAACAAGTTATCATTTGAAGGAGATTCATAAGTTTAAAGAGGGGAAGAACTGTAGAGGAGGAAGTTCACTGACTTTGGTAATCTTGAATGTTTTTATCAGTACTGGCAACACTAACCTTGAATGAAACACTCGACAACATTTAAGACCTTATTTGACCTGCTGTTGCCTTAGATTTGATTAGAATCAAAACTTGTAATCTTTTAAAGCCATATCACTGTGAAATATAGTAAAATTTCTAGTAACTTTCCAAAATACATCATTTTCACTTAAGTGGAAATTTTTAGAAGAGATGGTTGTCACCAAGCCAATCGTTAAAGCCAATAGGCACATAATCCTGTTAGATTCAGGTTCTGTACAACTGGGGTGACCTTCTTAGAGTTTGCATTAAAACCAAAGGACAATTCATAAAACGAATTGATTAGATATACTAAGGCTAGTTTTTAGATATAATGAATTTAAAGTTTAGCTGTATTGAATTTGAAAAACATCAATGATAAAAAATAGGATTTGACATTATATGCTAAGGTAATAGAGTTGAAAACTTTCTCAACAGTTAAAATGAGAATTTTTATCTAGTTTTTGCTAGGAAAAAAGAAAGATTTGCAACAGCATATAATACCCGGGACTACCCTGATTTGGCTTGAGGACCATAGAGGACGCCCCTACATCTGCCTTAACATATTCCTGGAAACAATAGCACTGAGTGATTTATCCTAAAGCAGATATGTTTTTCTGTAAGAACAATATTATGAAGAGGAACAGCTTTTCTGAATAAAGACTTGGCATCGTATAAACCATCTTACCAACAATAAGCTATAAAAACAGATATGAAATATAGAGTACAACTCTAGTGTCATAAAGCTTCTACAGTAATTGATTATCACAAGAGATCTCCCTGTACTAGAAAGTGGTACACAGCCCTACAAACGACAACACTGTGTCATAAGTGAGATTGTGTAAATGGAAGTACTTTGCATGGCTGTGGCTTGTATTTGGTATCAGGTAATGTTACTTGAGTCAGAACACGTATTAAAACATGTTTGCTTTCCAAGGTGATGTTTTTGCCTTTAAAATATTATGTCTCAATTTACAATGTATACTTTTTTTTTTTTTTTTGCGGTACGCGGGCCTCTCACTGTTGTGGCCTCTCCCGTTGCGGAGCACAGGCTCCGGACGCGCAGGCTCAGCGGCCACGGCTCACGGGCCCAGCCGCTCCGCGGCATGTGGGATCTTCCCGGACCGGGGCACGAACCCGTGTGCCCTGCATCGGCAGGTGGACTCTCAACCACTGTGCCACCAGGGAAGCCCATACAATGTATACTTTTGATATGAAAGATTATGAAAGAATTACATATGATTATGAAAGAATGACATAGACTTTCTGGAAGACGTAGGCTTCTTCCAGAGATGTCGGAATAGGTTCCCCACCTCTCTTTAATTTCCAGGTAATGAGTCAAGGCACTCGTGAGTTACCTCTTGCTCTCAGTTTGTGTTCTAAGTACTTACTACAGGAGGGCCTCCTTAGGTATCGGTTATGGTGACGATGATGGTGATGATGAAGGAGAAGGAAGAACATTTCTGAGAATAACAGATAACTCGGATCTCTGACTTTCCCTTTACCATCTTAGTTAATCCAGATGCGCTATTTCAATGGCTCACCGTCAGCGTATTCCCCTCTCCTCCCACCAAAGGGTAACCAGGAAATATTGAATTAAGTATTTTTTTCTCCTTCATAACCATAGGGTATATTTGACATCTCCCAGGAAACCTAAGGCGAATAAGACTGTGTCCTATTCCTGATTCTTTGGGAATGGAATGGACCAGTCCACTCAATGACCAAGTCCCCAGATAGCCAATTTGTCTCAAACTGATTTTCATAAAGAATTCTCCTAGAGCAGTGTTTGTCAAGCCTCATAAAGCACCAGAGCCACCAATGCCCAGGCCTCATCCCCGGACATTGTGGTCCAGTTGTTCTGTGGTGGGGATGGCAGGGTTTTTTTTTAAAGCTCTCCAGGAGAATCTAATGTACAGCCAGGGCTGAGAACTGCTGCGATGCGCCTTCTTATCTGCCAAATGGAAGAATAAGGATTAATTTCATTAACATCTGACAAATAGATTGAAAATGAAAATGGGTGCTTCTTAATAATTATTATTATTTATTCATCACCTGCTCTATTACATTATCTCTGCACTCTTGCTTTCTCATCAACTTTTTTCTTTGAGTAAATGCAGTTAAAATTAGGCAGGCTAGGACTTCCCTGGTGGCGCAGTGGTTAAGAATCCGCCTGCTAGTGCAGGGCACATGGGTTCGAGCCCTGGTCCGGGAAGATCCCACATGCCGTGGAGCAACTAAGCCCGTGCACCACAACTACTGAGCCTGCACTCTAGAGCCTGCTACCACAACTACTGAGCCCACGTGCCTAGAGCCCGTGCTCCGCAACAAGAGAAGTCACCGCAGTGAGAAGCCCGGGCGCTGCAACGACGAGTAGCCCCTGCTCGCCACAACTAGAGAAAGCCCGTGTGCAGCAACGAGGACCCAATGCAGCCAAAATAAATAAATTTATTAAAAAAAATATCAGGCAGGCTAGTATATTAGCTACTGCTAACAAATTCAGCAGCCTGAATATTGCTGAGGAATTTCAATGGCTGATGTGTTTGTCCCAGCCTTGGGTATAAATGATACATTATTAACAGCTTATAAAGATAACAGTTTTATGAAAAATTTATCTGCTTGAATTTTATCATTGAAGACAGGTAATTCCTGTCTATAGAAGATAAATAGTCTGTATCCTTTAAATAATTTAAGGCATATTTCATGCTAATATTCTGTGTTTGCCTAACGTTTTTCAATGAAAAAGTGTTTGCCTAATATCTTAAAGCCGGGCTATTATTAACTTAGTTCTCAAGGAAAGAAGGTTTTAAAAATACTTTTCCCTACTCTACATTTTTCTTACTGTAAGCGTGTGACAAAATCTTGGCATCTATTCCGAATAACTTTTCTGCTTCCTTTCTGCCTCTTAGTCAACGCTTATTTTATCTGAATTCTCCCCCTTTCACCTCCTCACCCTTTGGTAATCTATAGGAAACCAGACCTTACTAATTTGAGTGTTTGCTCCCCAAAGTACTTATTATTGTATTAGTTCATATTAGCTAGAGTTTGTGGAAGATTTGTATGACTCTATGGGTTATAAAAAATGTGTAAAAGACAGGCCTCTTAAATAATGTGCAATTTTGAGAGAAACTGCAAAGATAGGGGAATTTTTAAAAGACTGGCTATTGGCAATAGATTGCTCATTATAAAAGGTTGCATGAGAGGGGACATTTTTGGCAAAGGGGAACAATTAAGTAAAATGATTCGGGAGTGGAAACCAGCTGTGGACAGAGAGGGTTTCTTCTTTTCATGTACCTATCTATTGCCCACCATCCCTCCAGATGTTGTTTTCAAAGCTAAGTTTTGTGATGCTCTAGGATGCTCAGGGGTTCTGAAACTTCAGTGTGCGTCGGAATCTCTTGGAGAACTTGTTAGTACAGAAATGGCTGGGCCCCTTCCAGAAAGTCTCAATCATAGGTCCGGTGTGGGGCCAAGACTTTGCATTCATGAACGAGTTCCCAGGCGATGCTGATACTTCTGATTGGATAATGAGCAAATATTAGTGAAACCCCGAAAGTTTGGGTCTGAGAGATGAGATGTTGATACCATTCAGTTGAATGAAGTTGTGCCACAACTCTGTCCTGCAAGTAACCCAAATTATGTCCACCTGAAGGAACCTTTGGGGGTGGTGGGAGACCCGAAGATGGCGGAGAGGCAGTCCCCACATTAATTCTGGGGAGATGGGTCTCCTTGCATCCCCATGCAGCGCCATATCTGCCTGGCTTCCTCTAGTCCCTGTAATTTGAGGAACTTCTGGGAACCAATTACTGGTGTTGCAGCGCCTGGCAGTTTACCAAGGCTTCCAGAGCCCTATTTGGGTGGTGGGAATTCCTGTTCCTCAGCTGCCGTCCCCATGGCCCTGTATCTATGAAGTTTCTTCCCGGCTACACAGAATTCTACTTCCTCCTCTCCTTGGTTTACAGAGGACAGGAGTTATGGTTTCTCCTGAATGGCCAGCTTTGTCTGGTTGCCAAAAGCCACTCTTTATTAAGAGTCCTTAATTGGTAGTCAGCAAGACAGAGGGAGCATTCAGTGATGGTGATGGTTATTATTTTGAAGTATTAGCACCAAAGTTTGAAATTCTCCGAAGTGAATAATTTTGGGGGATCTACTTCCTGTAGTTATACAATTGGCTTTCTCATATGTGCATTGAGGTTGCCAAATCTCATATATAATCCTCATCTCCCATCAAAAAAGAAAAAAGGGTAGTTCTATTTTTGTGGAAAAAGAGGAAAGGATCCAGGAAACATTTCAGAAGACTGTTTTCTTAGCTCCTTTTCCTGGTACATATGAAATTCAAGGAGAATTTGGTCAGTTGCTAACATTACATGAGATTTTTAAAAAGTATAAAATTTAGCTTCCCTCCACTCCTCCACAAGACACTAAAAAACTTCCAGTTTACACAGTTCAGATAAAATTATTCTTCTATAAAGGCCTCTATTTTCTTATTCATAAGCGTTTCCATAAGAAGGTAGTGTGGAAGGGGACCTGTGTGTGCTAGGGTCCCACTCTCATTGTGTAGCTGACATAAGCTGGGTCCCAGTGTCTGAGGAGCCCACCTACACCATTCCCCTGGAATAATTAAGAACAACATTTGTCCAAGTCTGTTTGAAGATGAGGGTTCTCTTCACCTCCAGGTGCTGTCTCTCCTCTTCCCTCTCTTTCATGGAGTTTGACATCCTAAGTGTCTGCTTTGAATCTTACAGAAAGAAAGTAGTTTGTCTCTTTCCTGAGATTTTTACATCATTTGTCATGAGCTTCAGAGAATAGTTCAGTATAGCTGTTTTGATATCTCTATTTTTCTTTTCAGTTTCATTTGTTATTTTAAAAAGCTTCAAGATACCATTAGGAGAATCCACAGATAGTCCCTTTGGCAGAGGTGGTGGTTAAAAAAATACTTTTGGCCCTGCCTCAAGTCAGTGACCTATAAATACTCCTGCTGGCTCTTCTTTCTCTTCTTTGTGACTCACTGGGATGGAGATGTTGGCCTGATGCTCTGAGCAAAATGTTATTTTGACGATAACCAAAGATTGTAATATGTACCGGAATTGAAGACACCGATTGTGGCCTGGGTGATTTCTTGTAGCCCAGACACTCATTGTCTAGATCCCATCTCAAGCCTGTGCTGTGAGTGGGGCACAAGATGCAAGTTCACAGAATCACAGTTTTTAAGTTGTACTGTACAGTGGCGGTGAACATTGCCCTTACTGACCTTCAGGTATGGAAGACCCAGAGGGCTGTCTGAGATGTATATAAATGTGTATATGTATGTGTCAGAGAGCAAAGTAATGTATAGTTTGTACAGTTTTAGAGTTAACTGTTGAGATATCAGAAATATTAATGATATTTAAAATGAATTGTTTGCTCATTTGGACTAGGCAGTGTGTTAAGCACCTTATGTGTATTAACTTATTTAATCCTCACAACAGCCCTATGAGGTAGATTCTGTTACTATCCCCATTTGCAGATTAAGAAACTGAGACTGAAAGAAGATAAAGAACTTTTCCATTATTTCACAGAGGGTAAATAGCAACATCAGAATTTGAACCCGTATCTATCTGGCTTGAAAGCAAAGTTCTTCTGCACTTTGCTACCCTGAGGAAATTTCTGTTTGTGGTCTAACATGATCAAAGCTTGTTGACTGTGTAATGCCATTCCTCTTCCTCCCCAGCTTTGGATTTTTCATATGAGAAAGGGCGTGGGAGGCTGCTGCCTGCCTTTCTTCCCCTCTCTGTTCTAGTGTTTCACCTTCAGAGTACTTTTATTTTTTTAAGGCACAAGAGAAATAGAAAGTAGCTCCCATCCAAGCAAAATTGGGGGACTAGATCTCATCCTTCTCAGTTTAACCAGAATATTGTATTTCCCAATAATAGATGGGAACTATTTGTATGTAATGCTATGCATTCTGTGAGGGTATTATTAATCCCTTGCTTCTTCATAGGGATACTTCCTAGAAGTGTGGCTGAGACTGTGTATTCAGTAGGTTCCCAGCACCATCTGTTTTACTGACTGTTCTAGATGTCATCAGGTATTTCTGTAGAGCCGTAGTCAGCATTATAGTAACATGAAATATCTATCTCTCTATTGTTTTTACAGTAATTATTGTATGTGATTACATTAATATTAATTATAATTAGTTGACTGCATTAATATTAATACATAGTGTATTAATGTTGATACTTCATATTTATTGGGTAACAAGTATTAAAATATTAGCCCTAATTTATAGTAACAGCATTTAAGCTGAACTTTATAGATACCTGATATCTATATATCTTATATCTATATATAAGAAAATTTTATATAATATTATGCATTAATATTGATTTCTTTTAAGGTGAAGAATGTTTTATTTCATCTTTTGATACATCTCTGAAGAATTGTTCTTTTGGAGGCAGTTTTAATTTAGAGACAGTTTGGACTATATAACATCATGATAATAATCAAGGTGGGATCAAAAGGAATAACAAAAAGGAGCTAACATTTGAAATGTCTGGAAATAACAATAATTGCTATTTATCAAGAATTTACTGTGTGTCAGGCATAGTGCTAAACATTTTATAAACCTTTTTTCATATAAACTCTATGAGCTATAATTATTTTTATCCTTACGTACAGAAAACTGACGTTCAGAGATTAAGCATCTGGTCCAAGGGCACAAGGGCACACAGCTTCTAAGTGCTGGACCCTGGAAGCTGGGACCTTGCACATGATGCTCAATTGCTTCTTAAAACCCAAGAGTCTGTTACCCTGTACAAAAGTCTCATCTACAGTGATCAGATAGAACCACAGCAGGTGTAAGAGCTGTTGAGGCTCAGTTGATGCTTCCTGTGATTATCTGGATATTGGGCAAGGGCAAGACCATCCAAGAGGTGCAAGGCTGAGGGATGTGACCCACTGGTGCGAACGATACGGAGAGTTAGTGCCTTTCTATTCGTGAGTGTCCTGTATCCAGGCGGGAACAGGCAGGCCATAGGTTCTGATTTTAAAGGGAAGAGAATCCAGATGGGAAGGTCCTTGGCTAGTTGTATTTAAGTAAGCTCACATCTGTAAAACTGTAGAAACTGTAACTGTTTTCCCAAAGGTAGGAATGGATGGGGATCTCTCTAGTTTCGTGAATCTTCTTCCATGTGGTGGATGGGTTATAAGCAGGTATGTATTAATACCTGGAAAGGCAAGGTTGATTCTCAAGGACTCTAGCACCAGACTGCATGGGCATGAATCCAAATTCTACCTTCTATTAGCTTTGTGGGCTTGGGCAATTTACATCATCTCTCTGTGCCTTAGTTTCCTCATCTGTAAAATGGAGAGGATAATAACAGTATCCCATCGTAAAGTTGTTTGTTGTATCAATTAAATTAGATAACATATGTGAAATGCTTAGAACAAAGCTATTGTTCTAAATGTCAGTGGCTGTTATCACCACCACCACCATCATCATTGTTGCTGATGAGAAAGATGTTAAGTGCTTGGGTAAAGCAGCTCAGACAAAGCCCTGACCAAATTATGAACCATTTTGAGAGTCATGAAAACAGCAGTTATGTAGATGAATGCCAGTAGCTAGAGTTGGCAAAAGGGTGACTGTCTGGCACAGTCGTATACTGGTAGTGGGAGGGCAAATTGGTATAATTCTTGGGAAGTCAGGAGATCTGTTATCAGAGGTTCTAAAAAGGCGCAAGCCCTTCAACCTAGTTTTGCTTCTAGAAATAATTTGACATGTGTCTAAACTGGGTACAAGGATGTTAATTGAAGATATTAAAGATAGAGATTTATGTTTATGGACATGGAAAGATGTAATAATAATAAAGCGAAGAAAAGCAAGGTACAAATACTATATATAGGAGTCTCCTGTTAAAAACATATGTCTTAGTAGATACCTCCAAATGAGTTTTTTTAGTTTATTTAAAGCCAGAGGTAATAAGTTAACATCCTATTCTCAGAATTGGCTTACCCTTTTTTTTTTGCTAGTTATACACAGTTTTGTCCATAAATGTCTACATATAAACTTTTCATCCAAATACTAAGAATGATGAGATCCTGCTTTTTTTTATGAGTCTTTTTTTCTCCTGTGGAGGAGAATTATGTAGTACTATCTTTTTCATCGACATTCCTGAGGAATGCTGCAGGTTCTAATCAATACAGTAATATTTCTCACTAACTTGGGAAAGTGCACTTTTAAAAGACTCCTCCTACTCTGAAATTTTGATGCAATTCTAAGGGAATGAATCCTACATATTCTGTCATCGCACATCCATTGAGAATCGCTGATATGGAATAAAGATTTTTGTCACAAATGTAAGTTCTTTTGAAGGTCAAATGAGTTCTATGCAGAAAGACCTCCTATAATACTGAAGAGGTATGACTGTTTGATGTTCATTTTAAATACACAATTTAGGTAAAGTCAGCCCTTGTCATTTAGAAGGAATACTGCTATTTTTAAAAAATGTTTTTATTAGCAGACCATTACTTTATTTCCTATTTTCTCTTCCGATAATTTGGATTTATTTCCATGCAGTATGGCAACTTAAAGAACTATGATGAAAAATTCCAAGGACATGGCATTCAGACCACTGTATCTTTAAAAAAAAAATCTATAGTATGTGTTTTGATGCCCAGCTGCTGCGTCTTTGACCTAGAATGCTGACTGCTTGTGTTAGTTGATAGGCTTCATTCTAATATCTACTTTGAGATACAGGCAGAAATCCATTTTTATGTGTGCATGTAAAGGTTGCTGTTTTTTTGACAGGTAATGTCCAGCATGTAGCAATAAAAATGCAAGAGCCAGGTTCTTACTGTTATCTGAAAGGTCAGGAGAATTACAATGTGATGACAGACTCTTCCCATTGCTGTATAATGGAGACAGGGATCTTTAACATGCCCCAAACGAGAAAACATTGGACATCAAGTCTTGGGACATGTCTGTTTCTATTAGGTGAGCTATGCTCATAAGAGAGGCAGCCCCCAACTTAGAAACTGACTCTTCTCTAAAGATTGAGTTGACTGTAGATAACATTTTCCCAGAATATCAGTGTTACAAATCAGGGATCAGTGAAAGTTTTCTGTAAAGGGCCAGATTGTAAATAGTTTAGGTTTTGTGGGCTATGCAGTCTCTGTTGCAACTACTTACCTCTGCTGTTGTAGCAGAAAGCAGCTCTAGACAATGTGTAAATAAATGGGTGTGTGATTGTGTTCCAATAAAACTTTATTTATAAACACAGGCAATGAACCAGATTTAGTTTGTCAACACTTGTAATAAATGACCATTCATTTCCCAGACCAGATCACAGAAATGTATTTATCTTGTAAGTTGTCAATACGTTGTACATATACAACAATACTATTTTTTTAATTCATTTTTTACTTATAATAATGCTAGTACACTCACAACAAACAATAGTTCAGGACCAGATGGCTTTACTGGTGAATTCTACCAAATATGTAAAGAAGAATTGATACTAATCCTTCTCAAACTCTTCCCAAAAATTAAAGAGGAGGGAATACTTCCAAACTCATTTTACGAGGCCAGCATTACGCTGGAACCAAAAGCAGACAAGGACAGCACAAAAAAGGAAAATTACAAGCCAGTATTTGTGATGAACAGAGATGCAAAAATCTTCAACAAAATATTAGCCAACAGAATTCAGCACTATCATACACAATGATCAAGAGTGATTTATTCCAGGGATGCAAGGATGGTTCAACATCTGCAAATCAATTAATGTGATACTTACATTAAAAAAATGACGGATTAAAATCATATGATCATCTCAATAGATGCAGAACACACTTTTGACAAAATTCAACATCCATTTGAGATTAAAAGTCTCAACAAAGTGGGTATAGAGGGAACATAACGTAACATAATAAAGGCAATATATGACAAGCCCACAGTTGACATCATTCATACTCAATGGTGAAAAGCTAAAAGCTAACCCTCTAAGATCAGGAACAAAACAGATTCCCTGTCCTGCCACTTGTTTTCATCATAGTATTGGAAGTCCTAACCAGAAAAATAAATAAAAGGCATCCAAGTTGGAAAGGAAGGGAAACAGTCACTATTTGTGGATGACATTGATTCTATATATAGAAAACCCTAAAGACTTCACTAAAAATCTATTAGAACTAATAAATGAATTCAGTAAAGTTGTAGGGCACAAAATCAGTATGTGGAAGTCTGTTGTGTTTCTATACACTAATACTGAACTATCAGAAACAGAAATTAAGAAAATAATCCCATTTACAATTGCATGAAAAAGAATGAAATACCAAGGAATAAATTAACCAAGGAGGTGAAAGACTTGTACACTGAAAACTATAAGACACTGATGAAAGAAATTGAAGAAGACATAAATAAATGAAAAGATATTCTGTGCTTATGGATTAGAAGAATTAATATTGTTAAAATGTCCATATGACACAGAACAATCTACCGATTCAATGCAATCCCTGTGAAAATTCCAATGGAACTTTTCACAGACGTAGAACAAGTAATTTTAAAATTTGCGTGGAACCACAAAAGACCTTGAATAGCCAAAGCAATCTTGAATAAAAAGAACAAAGCTGGAGGCATTATGCTCCCTGATGTCAAAATATATTACAAACCTATAGTAATCAAGACAGCATAGTATTGACATAAAACCAGACACATAGATCAGAGGAACAGAACTGAGAGCCCAGAAATAAATCCATACATATAGTCAATTAATTTATGACAAAGGAGCCAAGAATATACAATGGGGAAAGACAGTCTCTTCAATAAATGATGATGGAAAAACTGGACCTTAACATAATAAAGGCCTTATATGACAAGCCCACTCAATGGTGAAAAGCTGAAAGCTTTTCCTCTAAGATCTGGAACAAGACAAGGATGGCCACTCTCACCACTTTTATGCCCAGTCTTGCCACATGCAAAAGAATGAAACTGGACCACTATCTTACACCATACACAACAATTAACTTAAAATGGATTAAAGGCTTGAATATAAGACCTGAAAGTATAAAACTTCTAGAAGAAAGCATAGACAGTAAGCTCCTTGACATCATTCTTGGTTTTGATTTTTTGGATTTGACCCCAAGAGGAAAGGCAAGGAAAGCAAAAGTAAGCAACTGGAACTACATCAAGCTAAAAAGCTTCTGCACAGTAAAGGAAACCATCAACAAAATGAAAAGACAACTTACTGAATGGGAGAAAATATTTGTAAATCATATATCTGGTAAGGGGTTAATATCCAAAATATATAAATATCTCATATAACTCAACAACAAAAAAACCAAACTACCCCATTTAAAAATGGGCAGAGGATCTGAATTGACATTTTTCCTAAGAAGATGTTCAGATGGCCAATTAGGTACATGAAAAGATGCTCAAAATTGCTAATCATCAGGTAAATGAAAATCAAAACCACAATGACATATCACCTCACAACTGTTAAAATAGCTAATATCAAAAATACAAGAAATAACCAGTGTTGCTGAGGATGTGGCAAAAAGGGAACCCTGTGCACTGTTGAGGGGAGTGTATTGATAAATTGGTGCAGCCACCATAGAAAACAGTATGGAAGCTCTTTAAAAAATGAAAAATAGAACTACCATATGATCCAATATTTCCACTTCTGAATATTAATCCAAAGATAAGGAAACCACTAACTCAAAAAGATATATGCACCTCCATGTACATTGTAGCATTATTTACAATTGCCAAGATATGGAAACAACCTAAGTGGCCATCAGTGGATGAATGGATAAAGATGTTGTACACGTATACAATGGAATACTATTTAGTCACAAAAAAAAAAAAAGAAAATTGCCATCCATCAACATGGATGGACCTAGAGGGCATTATACTAAGTGAAATAAGTCAGACAGAGAAAGACAAATACCATATGATCACACTTGTATGTGGAATCTGAAAAAAGAAAAAAGAAAAAAACCCAAGATCATAGGTACAGAGAAAGACCAGTAGTTGCCAAGGATATGGGGCTTGGGTAGGCAAAATGGGTGAAAGGGGTCTAAAGGTACAAACTTTAGTTATAAAATAAATGTGTCATGGGGATGTAATGTACAACATGGCAACTGTAGTTAATAATACTGTATTGGATAGTTGAAAGTTGCTAAGAAAGTAGATCTTAAAATTCTCATCACAAGAAAAAAATTCTGTAATTATGTATGGTGATGAATGTTAACTAGACTTATTGTGGTGATCATTTCACAATATATACAAATGTCAAATCATTATGTTGTATACCTGAAACTAATATAATGTTTTATGTCATTTATACCTGAAAAAATGCCAGTATGCATCTAAAAGCAACAAACTTCTACTTACTACTTCCTAGACTTGTACCCTAATATAACTGCTTATTTCTCCTTTAGATATTTTTTCTGCATATTGCCTTCAAATCTCAACGTCAAGGCTTTTATTGTTGTTTCCTAATTTATTAGTTTTAGACATCCATTGGCTTTCTGCTAAGATAGGTGAGAATTTAGTTCACTGATATTCTCATGTGCCCATTCTTCCATACACACAATGTAATTGTTATTTTTTGTTTCTCTACTTGTTACTGAAATAAATATTCATACCAAGAAGTTCACTTCTTAAGTACACAGCTTGATGACTTTTCACTAACAGAATCTTTTAGATTCCCTATTTTGTAAAATTAGGACCTTAACTCTCCTGCATTCCCCACCTCTTTTTACTTTTGTGGAACAAAGCTCATAGAATTTCCTTTCTGTAGCTTTCTATTTTCATGGAATTTCCAAATGCAGTTTTTTCTCCTGCCCTTTCGCCCTTTAATCACAACTTCAATTCTGTGATTCCCACAACAGAGTTTACTTCTGTGTAAAGTAAACTGTGCCCTTTTTCCCCAGGTCCTCCTCCCCAGGGTCCTTCGTCCCTCTGCTCTTTAGGCCTGCTGCTCACCTGTCCTTTGGGCGTTTCCTGCTTCAGATCTACTGGTTCAACAAAATCATCCTGTCTTCATTCAATGGCCACTCCTTCATTCTGGTTGTACATATCGTCACTTACCTTTCTACAAAAAGGTGTCTAGGGCCTAACTTTGTGTTTGAGTGTTCGAAGATGTTTTTATTCTATTCTTATATTGGATTGATTATCAGGATGAATATAGAATTCTAAGATGAATGTCATTTTCCTTTGACTCCATTCTTAGGGATTGGGAGGGTGACTGGTAAGAATGGGGTAGAGGGAAAGAGTGACTTTTCAGTGGGAATGTGATTTTTCTTCAGTCTTCCAGCCTCCCCAAAAGTCTAATTCTTACTCCTCTGTGATTTCTATTCCCCTTAGAGGACCAGTTTTCCTCTTTTCTTCTTTTTATATGAAGACACATTTTGTGATGACTTCAAATTCTGAAATTACATCATGATTTTATGAGAAATGAGAATATTTTCTGATTCATCCTCTATTTAGTTTTTAATTTAAAAAGTAATTTTTAATGAACAGGATTTTTTCTTGCTTGCTCATTCTCCTTTTTCTATAGCATTCTTTTCTTGTTTTATGGGTATATTTTCTTGACTCTCATTGGGATATTTGAGGTTCTTTTCTATTGCCTGTTTTATTTGTATTTTCTTTAAGACCGTTTTTCTCCCATTTATTTATCTTGTTTGTGTTCTTCCGTGTTGGAGGTTTGCCTCATTTTTCATGTTTATCCATTCATATTGAAGAGTGACGCCACTATCCAGCAGCTTTGTGATTCTCTATGTGAGCTTCACATGGAGTCTTTTTCTCTGAGGCATTCCAGTTTCTTCATTAAAGATTGCTATGAATTTCTTTTTTGGGTGGGGATGGGGTGGCATGAGGGAAAGAGGATGTTAGCTGGCAGGATGGAGGGGCCACGTGGTTGGGGTAAGTGATTGGTCGTTGCATATACAGGCTTTCAAATAATTTCAAATAATTTCTTTTTCCTGCCCCTCATCTCACTCTCATCCTTTGTCCTACAAGGAATCTCAGGTGTTGCCAAGTTCTGCAAGGTCAGTTGGGTCCTTTCCACGGATTTCCTCATTGTGGACTATACTGCCATATTTCATTATCACTCTTCCATCTTTTTTCTGACTTCTAGACTTGTTTGGATCTCTTACCTTCGCAGGGCCCTTTGCATTTAAAAAAATGTTGTGGATTTATGTGATTTTTAATCTTTTAACTCTCATTTTAGTGGGGTTGATTGAGAGACAACCAACTTGTGTGGTCAGTCAGAAGTCACGATATTGTTTTCTACACCTGTAGTTTGAATTGCTTTTAGACAATATTTTATTCACTGTCCATTTAATATCTGTATACGGATTGGCCTGCCAACTTGGCCTTCATCCGTGTGAGAATTAATTGGAACTCAGGATTCTAGGACCATATTTCTAGACTACATTATAACATTCCCCCTTCTACTTCCCTCTTCTTAATCCCTCCTCTTATCTTGTGTGATGCTTGGCAGAAACTCAGGGGGCTGGAGGAGGTCGCTCCTTATTCATTAGTCAGCCAAGAGCTGTCGGTCGCTTCTGAGATGATTTCTACTCCTTCCTTGGCCCCTATCCCTACACACAAGCTGGGAGAGAGAATGGGTTTATCCATGGCTTTGATAATAAATTGTATTTTGATACGTTAGAGTGGCCTACACATGATTGTGTCTTGCTTTTTGGTCCTGAAAATTCCAAACATCCCAAATTAACTGGAGAAGTACAGAAAATTAGAATGAGGATGTTCATGTGTCTTCTGTGCTTTTCCCTCTGCTAAGGCTTTTCCCTGCATGCTAAAGAATGTTCGCTGGCTGGTTTCCCTGTGGGATATAGGACTCTGGGCTGCTTATTTCACCTTAAACACAGAGTGAGGCATTGCTGATACAGAGCCTGCTAACTCACTTCCTCTCTCCCATTTTCTATCCTGCCGTTACGAATATACACGTCTATGTTTTGCAAGAGGACAGAGAGAAATCGGGGGTCTGGGGTGTCGGTGCTCAGCTCCTTAGGAAGACTTATGTCTTATTGATGTTCCAGGCTTCTTCATGAAAGTTTAAAGTAAATCAAGCTGTTAATTCACAGATTTTCTTACTCCAGTTACTCTCCTGAGAAAACTAAACATTACAAATAGTTTCCGTGGTTCATTGTCAGTTGTTAGAAAGTCTCTATCATTCCCATGCCAATTTCTTTAGGCTCTAGTCACATTTTTTATTACATCAAATCACATTAAATAACAAGTTTTTGGTTGTTTGTTTTTTTAAGTAACACATACCCAAGTGGTAAATTTTGAGCTTCCAGGTTAAAAAAAGTTATTAAAAAGCTGTAGACTTTTGCTTTTTTAACTGAAGGTATTTTTCTAAGCCTTTTTACAAACTCGGAAATTGTCAGACCCAAGGTTCCCATGAGGCTTCTCAGATGTAGTCCTGGTGGTGGCCTGTCACATGGAATTTGAGGCCCCATCTAATTCCACTTGAACCCTTTACTCCCTCTGTGAGTGTGGGCTGGTCTTCATACTTCACTACATCCACATCCCTTATTTGGATGAGTGTCCATGTGAGCACTGCACATCATCCCCTGCTAAGTGCTTGTGGATTTTCCAGGAAGCTTGTCCAGACTCATCTTTAGAAACCTGGAACATATTTGCTGTTATGGGAAAGCATCTAAGGGGTGACCCATGTCCAGACTGTGATGGTCTTTCCAGTCCATCCCTCTGGACAGAACACTTCTGTCTGAAATGGGAGAATCTCTTTGAGCACAAAGTAGGCTACTGTGTATATTAAACCAAAATGTAATGAGAACTGCGTGGTTGAACTACATGGTTTTAACCTTGGGGAATGGTTAAAAGGGAGGCAGAGGCTATCAAGTCGAAATACGCATAATTCTGTTGACTACAGGCTACTCTGGTCCCATGATCTAGCGCTCAAATTTGACCTCCGTAAATAGATGCTGGGGACTCCTCTTGGAGGTGGCTTCCTATGACAGCCCTGGCCTTAGCAGGTCCCAACTGTGTGCATTCAGGACCACTTGTGTGGATTTAAAAGGGAAGAGGGACTCATCAGACGTTTAAAAAGGGATTACTGCTGATGAAAATCCAAATGAGTCCCTGGAAAATTACTTTTCCTGTGTATTTACTCATTCATCCCACACTGTTGTGCCCACCATAGAACGGCACTGTGTGAGATGCAGTGGGTAGCTTAGATATGGGTCACAGTCCCTGCCCATCAGGGCACTGACGAGCTAGGGCTGACAGCAAGGCAGGTTTTGAAAATAACTAAATAGATTTAAAGTGCAAATATAATATATTCGAATATAATATGGTATATGTTAAGTATATTATAGTATTTATTATATTATGATTTTATATTAAGGTTGTCAGACCAACCCCTATGAAAATATAATAAAATACGTAATATACTCTAAATATATAATAACTTTAATTTAGTGCAAAAGGGGGCACATTTAAATTGGGTGAGTAGACTCATGTGTTACCACTGCTTTCTCATAATTATGTAAACAAATATAAACTGATTTTTGGATAAGGTTTGGCAGCATTCAAAATACAACTTTCAAAAATCTTTAATAGACATTTCCAGCTTGTGAAAATGACATAGGCATAGTTTAAAATATGTTGTTGTTTTATTCACTTTTAACTATCACTTATTATCTGAGCATATGTGCATGTGTTTAAATGCAAACAAATTGTAGAGAAGGTACAGTGTAATCAGCGAGGCATGGAACATTGCTCTGATTCACTTGACCTTCTCAAAATCTTTTCTGATTTCTTCTTCCTATCCTCATGTAGCGTAGTTAGTGTGAAAGTCAGTCTTTAAAAGAAACAAACAAAATATCAACAATAAAAATCTCTCAGCAAGGGCTCAAATTGTAGCCAAGTCAAAATGAACAGAGTGCATTTTGTGAATCAAGAGTCTTGGACTCTTTTAAATTCTTCTTTATCTGTGCCTGGAAATTTTTTTTTTCCCAGAGTATTCATGATCCCCAATAGGGACACAGGATCGTGGCAGGTATTGCCACATGTACTGGTTAATATTAGCTGCTAAACAAACAAACCCTTAGATGGCGCATATATAATAGAAGCTTATTTCTTGCTTAAGAAAGGTCCAAAACAGGTGCTCCTTGGAAGAAGAGCAGCTATTTTTCCAAAGGTGATTCAGGGACCCAGACTCCTTCCATTTTGTGATTCTGCCACTTAAAAAATATATCTTGCAGTGTTTGTCTGCTTCAAGCCAGTGGAAGAGAAAATACTTGGTTGGGGAGAAAGAGACTATATTGGTAGGATATTACAGCCAAACCTGGAAAGATTGTACATCGCTTTTGTTCACATTTGATTGGCTAGAAATATGTGTCTAGGCTTGACAGCAAGGACACACAGGGTATTGTAGCCAGCTATGCTTCCGAGTTTGGAACACCTAACCAATCTCTGTCTCACCAAGTTTTGTGTGTTTTCAGGCTGTGTACACAAAAGTGGATGGCTCTGAAGGCTTTGGTATTAATTCACAGCTGGCTCTTAACTCAAATTTCCTCTTCCCTTGGAATGTGAGTATGTGTGGTAAAGGTCTACTGCCCTCCATAATAAAAATAGAACTTCGTACCAGCAAAGTTTGTGCTGAAGGAGAATCTTTTGATGATATAGGTCCTTCACTGACTTTGATACTGCTGTGGGGAAGAGGTGAAGAGTGTTCTAGCCAGGTGGTACTGCCTGGAGCTGATGGTGTGTGTCTCCTCCCAACTCTGAGTTTATTGACAGCACATTGGTAGTTTGAAATTGGCCATGGCAATAGCATTTACACCACAGAAATTGGCAAGCGCTAGGGGTGTTTCCCCTAGAGAGCTGGTTGTAAACGTTTACCATCACACCACTGTTCATGCTTTAAGACGGCTGGAATGGCTCAAGGACACTTTACTGAAGACTGGAAGGGAGCATCGATCAACACAAGATTAAACAAATTAGGTAAACTCAAGGTAAAAGCAAGACAATTGTCTGGCTTCTCCCGCCTCAGCCTGAGAGCAGCCTCTTCAAGAACTGTTTCTTCTTGGCTCCCCAGCTGTCTCCATATGTAGGGTACCATCTTAGGGGAGGCCCCTTAGCGACTCGCAGCTAAAGAACTCTAACCCATGATTGAGATGTGGAAATCCTTCTCGCATTTGCTAAAGGCCTGGCTTCTGGGTCCTGGACTTCCTCAGAGGTTGACACTACAATTACCTTTTCTGTCAGTGAAGCCCTTCGTGCTCACATCTTGCCTACAGACCCTCAGTAGGAGGACTTTGGCAATCCCAGCACTAGTCATGGCTCCAGTAGGGTGGAATGAGGGAAAGTAATGGTCAGTTCTGTAAGTCATGCATGTGCTTGCATGGCAACCAGGGACCAGCAAAGGGAGCTAGTTTGTCTTTTCTTTCCTCTTGATGTCATCACGCAGCACCCTTACCATAACTAGATGGCGCCTGTAATCTTGTGGACTCCTCCTTTTGACACATTTGCCTGAATTTTCCAGGGAGAAACAATTCAACAATTAAATTCAACACATGTTTTGAGTGCCAGTTGTGTACGAGATACTTCAGAGCATACAAAGGAGACTTTGAGTCTTATAATTGAATAGTGGGGTTCAGGCAAGTATCTAACACTCAAGGGTAATTCTGAGAATGAAACTTAATTGGAACTTAATTAAAAAATTTAAATTTGCTTGTAAGCAGATGTATTAGCATCCCAGGCATCAATTACATTTTTTCCTTTTTAATTCAATTTAAAAACTATATACAGTAGGTTGTGGAACACTGTTCTAGGCACATTCCTGGATACAGACATGATTAAGACATGGTCTATGTTTTCTAAGAACTTAATATATACATAAATAACTAAAGTCAAAACAGTCACAAGTACTTTAATAAAAACAGCCTTTCTGTAAAGAGTGCTTTGAAACTATATGGGAAGTAGAGATTAATTCTGGAAAGAATTTTTATGGAGGAAATGTTATTTGGTTTTGATCGTGAAGAATAATATTTTAACAGATGGACACGAGTGTTTCCAGAATGAAGGTCGAGTTTGAGCTCAGGCTTGGAGACAGGAAATGGAAGGTGAGTTAGGGGGTGTATATAGGGCAGGTCGTGGGAAATGACCTTGAAAAGCTAAGTCAGGGTCTTATTGTAAAGGAGTCTTAGTGCCAGGTAAGGGAACTTAAACTTGATGTTCATGATCTGAATGAAGCCAGTAACCATTTTCTTTTTTTAAATAATAATCAGATTGGCTTTTACAAAGATTAGTCAGATGACAGGGTAAGAGGATGAAGAAGGCAAATGATAAAATAATGCAAGTGATGTGTAAATGCCAAAACTATTAGAGTAGGCAACACGTTGGGAAGGGGACACATTTAGAAGCAGAGTCATTACAGGACTTGAAGACAGGCTTTGAAACCAGACACAGTGAGGATAAGATTGTCCTTAGGGGAAGCTAGAACCCAACCCGTCCCTGCTACATGTAGTGTGTCTTGATCTTGTATCACGAGCTATGCTCAGAGGATGCAGGGGAAGTGACAAATAGTCTCTGAATTCATCGTAGTAGAGGAGGCAGAAAGGTGAACGAATGAGTGTTATATTAAGAACATTTACAGGGTCCAGCTGTGGAATGAAATAACAGAAGAATGAGGACCATCATTCCAAATCCACCTATGAATGTGCCATTGTCTATTGAAATCATTTTATACCTATTAACTCAATTAACCTTCCTGATAGCCCTATGAAGCAGGAACTTTTATTACCTCTATTATGTAGATGAAGAAACTGAGGCACTGAGCGTGAAAAAACTTCCCCGGGATCATCCAACTAGAGACAGGCTTCAAACCCAACTCCATGCTCTTGGGTTCAAACCCAAGAAGCAGGATTCAAGCCCAGGTGTAACCACTGCACCCTGTCAGGAGTTTGTGTGGTGGGCAGCTGTAAGAGGAGCCAGCAAAGTTGGGGAAGGGTATTTCAGGAAGTGAAATTAACATGTGAAAAGGCATAGAGAGAGTTCAAGGTTGAGGTTGAAGATTAGAGATGAGTTTTATTTGGGGCACCTTTTGACTGCCGCTGTGATATTTAGTTGGGATGTCTCACTAAGGAGATGGGTGTTTTTGGAGAAGTTACCAGGCGTCTTCCCTTTGGCCTCTCTCCTGTCCGTGTTGGCAGACGTTCTCTAGTGCATTCCATATATGTTTCATCTCTATGTGAGCAGGGAAGTAGATCTCAAGGAGGAAGATGTAGTACACCTGCTAGCTCTTTCCTAAGGGGTTCAATTGTTCATTGAGAATCCACTCCAATTTAATAATTGCACAGTATTTTCAATAACAGTGGATGCTGTGGGAGTGCTGCCATGACCCACTTGCCCCCAACCCTTGAGGAACTCACAATTTGGTGGATGTCCAGCCCAACTGTGGCAGTACCTGAGTAGCTCCTTCCGAACTTGGAAAGGTAGGGTTAACTAAGAAAAATACCCTTATCTTCTCAGTTTCCAGGCCAGAATTGAACTGCTTAAAATGAGTGTGAATGTGAGTGTGTGCCTGTGTGTGTGGTTGTGAGTGTATTTTCTATTGAAATATAGGAACCAGCATAGATGATTGATCTCACAGGTGAAGAAGTGAAGATCCTTCTAGATGTTCATTATTTTCGAAGTTCTCTGAAACATACAAAACACATGGAACTCTTTGTGGCCCCTGTCTTAGAACAGTTGCTTTATCTGCCCCTCCTTTAAAATGTTTTCACTCTGATCTTAATACAGGAGTGAGAAAAAACCATTTCAGCGGTGATTGTCATACACACCACCTTCTTGCTGAAGATGAAAGAAAGTGGAACTCCAGTCTCTCCAGCATAGGTCATTCAGTGGTCTTCATGTAGGAAGTAATAAAAGAACACCAGCCAGCCATGGCTGTGGTTTGTGGAGTGACGATCCCCTAATAAGAGAGAAATCATATTTTGAGACAACCAAAAAAAAAAAAAGTTGCCATTGTACCCATGGTTCTAAGTGGTACCACTTAGAAAATTAAGTATCGAGGCGGAGAGGGGGCATTGTGTGATGTATGTTAGCTAAAATACTAAACACTCCAATATAACATCAATATATAATTTGTATGGTTACAAATATTACTGGCATAAATAATTCATGCTGTTGCTTTTTATTCACTTGATTCACAGCGCCTTTGTCATTTTTATCAGTCATGATGCCATTGCAATCTTGCACATTGTGTTTAAAGAATACTTGGGGAAATGTTTCAACTGTGTGTCTGGATGGGGTAATGTATTTATTCACTTAGTCAGATGAAATGAAATAGTGTTTAATATGCATGTCTGCATTACACTAGATACTCTCTAAATAAATTACAGACAGTATTACTTTCATTGTAAGAAAAATTATAGTTTGATTTTTTTCAAGAAGCCACACGCAGCCATTTTGTACTTTTCATTACAATTTTTTGAAGCTTTTCAAACAAGCATTGAGTAATCCTGAAACGTTTTGTATCGAGTTGTCAATACGAAATCTTCGGTACCTTGAGTGAGCTGTATCAGATGAGTTGAATTAGTCTGAAAAAATAGAAAAGTTTTTTATGCATGGGGTTAATATGCTGGAAAGTGGAAATGGCTGTGACATAGGCGTGCCTTTGTATTTGCAGTGCTCCTTGTAGCAGCTGTCGTTCTGGCCACGGAAGCATTCCTGAGAGCTGCCAGCTCTCGTCACTGGCACAGTGCATTTGGTCCCCTTCCTGCTTTCCTCTTCCAGTCCTCTCTCCAGCTCTCTGGAGCTCTGATCTTCAGCCTGTCCAGTTCCTCCTCTTGTGACACACCACCCAGGTCTTCTCACTGCAATTACCTTCCCCCTCACCTTCGCCCAAAAGAAAACTCCAGTTCTTTCCCACAGCTGTCTCTGCCTAAGCTTATATCTCAGGGGGTGATTGAAGTAATTTATGTTCAGGTTTGGGTGACTGGTGTCAGAGAAAACCAGAACTGGACAGTAGTGAAAGCAGTAAAAACAGATTATATTCAGGACTACGGCAGTTAAGGGAAAAGAGCCCTCAGTATAGAACTGGGCTCCCCTCCAAGTACCACAAAAATAAGTGGCGATTTATAGTCGAGGAGCAAAGTAGTGGGTCTTTGGATGGAAAGTTACTCAAAGCGTAGGGTGATTCTCGCTAACGGACCTAACAGGATTCTTGCAGACGGCAGTTCAGGGTCATCAGTTATTAGCTGGGGGACGGTGGTGGATGAGGCAGGTGATCATATATCAAGGGTAGGGGATTCTGGCTAAACCACTGACAGAATTCTTGCTAAAACTGGGCAGAGATGGACATGAAAGTCCAAAAGTTGAGACCTAGTTGGAAAAAGGATACTGAAGAGCTGGACTAAACTTTAGTCAAGGAGATACTCGTTGTCACTGGTAAGCATATTATTCTTAAAAGAGGGGTTGTATATTAAATGAGGAGCAAATCAACTCGACGTCAGGCTCAAGTTTGAGACAGTCTTCTGAGAGGACTCTTCCGAGTGCAGTCCTGACTGTAATGCCGTTCAGTGGGAGAGTTGTTCGCTTCTTCTGATGAAGAGGGAAAGGGGAGATGAGGGTTCAGGGCCATTGTCAAGGTTTGGAACTGGCAGACACTGGCTGTGCAGTCTATGTCGATCTTGCATGTTGTGGAATCCTCAGCCCCCAGGGACAAACAGGGAGAGCTCAGTAAATTTGTTAAATGAATTAATTTCACAGGGCAGGAAACGGGCACATAGAGAGGTTGGAAAACCTTGCTCTGTTCTCTTACACATTTCAGTTCTATGAAAAATTACCCTTATTTTTCCTGCCCTCTCCAAAGGTTACGGTCACTAGATAATTGTCAGTACCTTTCTCATGGGTGGCACTGTATGTCATTCCTGCATACGAGGAGATAGGTTGATTGTCATGTATTTAGTCTCTGGAATCAGAAGGATGAAGACAAAGCATTTTACTGTCATGTTAATTTATTGTAGCCCAGAGAGCTGCCTTGAGAGGAAGATTTTTTGAACTCATGACCATCTCCCATGACTGGAACATTCAGGCTGTAAACATTTAGCCAGTGGAGGAGGGATAAATTAGACCTGGGAATATCTGACTCTGATTTCAGGCTCCTGTCTGCCCTGCCACCCTTCTTTTCTAAATTAAGTGTACTCCCTTTACTAGATCTTATTTCACTTCGGAAGAGCTTGGCCCCTCATCTTCTGATGGAATCTGCTGAGCTAGGAATCCTTTGGTACTGTATTGAACCAAGCCAGGTGAAGGGAGTGCCCCACCCCGGCAGCCTTGGCTGCCTTTCTGAGAACCCTCTGGCTCCTCTAACCAAGATGTCAATTCTGTATTTACCGACTCTCACATGGTGACTCATCCCTGCCGCAGAGAGTGAATACCACTGTAACACCAAGATGGATCGATCCCAAACTCTCCTTTAATATACGCCCTGAATAATATTTTTCCCTATTAACGCTTAAAAATGAAAAATAATAAAATGAAGTTGCATCCCAAGAAATATAACGTGGATTTATCTGTGCCAGCTTCTTTTCACTAGAAAAAGTCTAGTAAAGCTGAAAATGCCGCTTGCCGTGTCTGTAGGCTTGCCATTCTAAGAGAGGCATGTTAAACAGCAATCTGAGAGTGAAATGTTTTTGGATTTTGCACTGGCCAGGCTGTTCTGAACAGACGCTGAGTGAGAATAGTCAAATATGACAATCCTCTGCTTTGGATGAAGCCCATTTCACTTAAGCTGCAGCTGAGTTTTCAACTTGGAAGACAGTGGCTTCTGGTTTCTCAAAGGCCAGGGGAAGGAAGTGTTTTCAAGGCATTCTCTAATTTTTTTCAGGTTTTTTCCAAATTTCTATTCAGTTCCCTCTGTGTAAAATGTACCCTTTTCCAGCTAAGATCCAGATTTTCCCATGTAACCATCCAGATTTCACAACTCGGTTGGATTAGACTCTTGGCAAATCTCAAAGTGTGGTAGAGCAGGGCTGCATTCTAAATTAGCAGGAGGACAGAATAATGAACGCTGAGAACCCCAAGCAGGGATTTCAGATAAAGAGGAGTCCAGCCCTTGTTCTGTGTGCCATGGTGACGGCTTTGGGGGTGACCTTAGCAAAACTCATTCCTCCTTTCTGTGGGAGAAGATGGAAGGAAACGAGAGGGGGAGATGCTCCCAGAAGCTTGGTAGTGGTTGTTGTTCTTTAATGTTCCCAAGTATTAGACCCTAATGTAGGCTTTAATAGAATTTCAAAATATTTATGAATTCTTTACCTCCTGAGCCGTTACGCCCTGAGAAGGGTGGTGAAATGACAATTCCTAGAAACTTCAGCAGCTTACATTATTTTTGTGTTCACTTGGTAAAATTCATGTCCATGGTCCTTTGCCAACAATGATCAGATGTGTGGACTAGGAACCCCCTTCTTTGCCTCCTTCCTTCCTTCCCCTTTCCTTTTCTCCGTTCTCTTATCCTCTCTCCATCCTTTCTTCCTCCTTCCTGCTCTCCTTCCCCCTTCTTGCCTTCCTCGCTTTCTTTTTGTCTCTCAACTCTGATAGCTCTCTGGGATCCTGTCCCATTTGCACCTGCCCCCTCCTGATTCTAGACTGCATTTGGAGGTATGCTAAACCAGGAAGTATGTTAAATTCAAGCTGCCACGACAAGCTGGATGCCTCTGGAGGCCCCCAGGAGTTGCAGGGTTACTGAACAGGCAACTGTAGCTCCTTATCTGATAGTTCTTGCCCTTTTCCAGACTTTACAAAGGGAAAGTGCTTCTTTACAACAAACACCTAGTGATTCAGGCCAGTCTTTCGTAGGACTCAACCACTGCCCAGTCTCTTTTTTAAAGTCCCCCTTTCCTCCTGTTTTCTAGTTAACCTTGATTAAATTAACATTGGCTTGTTGAGTCAGTGGTAGCATCTTCACAAATGAATCACCTTATGAGGATGCTTTTAATTACCATTTTCCTGTAACCTTTAGCCATTCTTGCATATGTGTTGGTTGGGAGCATCTGCTGGAATTGAAAATGCAAAGAAATTAAACACTTGAAGAGTGGCACTCTTCCAATTTTTTTTTTTCACAAGACGGTTTTGAAATCTGTGTTTCTACCAGGACGAATGCAGATCTGAGACCACACAGTTCCCGGAAATACCTGTTGTGTCATTAAAAACAAAGGCATCGCGTTCGACTAAGGAAGCTCTTCTAGCCTGTGGCTTTTCTGAAAAGAAGTCAGTGGAGGTTTTGAAAATGAGCATCCACACATCTGAACGTTCGCTGCTTAAAAATCCTATCCACGTTGGTCCTAAGTCACAATTCCTCCAGATTTTCTTTTATTATTTGAAATATTTTCAGTATTTGATTCTTCAGGTGGCAAGCAGCCGTCCAGTTTCCTTGGATTCTGTCATCTGCCAGCTTCGTCTTTCAAAACTACGCTGCGTGCACCGTATTCTGCTTCTTGGTGCCCGCATTTCGGGAGAACCGGGGTTCACTCGCACGTTCTCACGTTCCATGAGGAACAGCAGCAGGGGCCTCCCTTCCTCTAGTAAATGTTTAACGGGCACGTGTTTTGTGCGCCCTGCCATACTAGGCACTGACAAGGTTCCTGGCTTCACGGAGCTTGTGGCCCAGGTGTTCTCAGTAGTTGGCAGCCCCTAGGGCCTCAGTCCACAGCCTCTGAAGGGAACCCCACCCCCACCCCCCTAAAAGCATCTCCGCTCTCTCATGGCAGAGCTCTGAATGCCGTGGGTGAGCCTGGGGACCATTCCACAGCATTTCTGCCCCTCTGTTTCCTCACCTGTAACTTGAGCTGACCTAAATTTACCTCTAAGATCTCCTTAATCTCTAAAATGTAGCTTCATTCCTCTGTGTGTGCAATTGTACTTTAAGCTGTGCTCATTCATTTATTGCACAGTGTAAGCTAGTTTTTGGGATCTCCTTCCAATTTGAGAGCCTCCTGAGGTGAGATTTGCATAAGGAATGGGGGATGGGGGGCTTGGGCGTAGGGGAGGGGGAACACTATTGCAGACAAACTGCCTTTGCTTCACAGTCCTCCCGAGTGCTAATAAGAGCTCCCACACTCCTTAACATGTCTCATGTGATCTGGTCCTAGCTTTCACCTCCACCTTCACAGCTCTCTGCCTCACACCCAACATCCAGCCTCACTTAAACACTGTGTTCCCACATGCACCAGGCCTCCTCTCACCCCTCACATCGGGCCCTTCTACTTCAAGTCTCAGCTTCAGGGTTGCTTCCATCAGGAAGCCATCCCTGTACCACTCGCTCCAGGCCAGGGTAACAGCCCCTTATCTGCCCTCTCTTAATCCTTCGGGCTTCCTCCTAATAATGGCTCGTCAGAAATGTTGTAATATCTTTTTACTTCTCTGTGACCGTCACTGTACTGTTTGCTCCCTGAGGAAAAGAATTGTGCTTTACTACATCATTGCATGTAGGCAATGCCTGCCAAACACTAGGTACTCCATACATGTTTGTTGAACAGGTAAATGAATAAGTGGAGCTTTTAAAAAAATTAACATTTTTGAAATTGTTTCTGAAACTATTTTTAAGTCATTGAAATATGAAAGCCATACTCTTTATTTTCTCCTCAAACGTGTTTTGCTCGATTAACAGAAATGCAATCTGGCACCGTCAGTACTTGTATTTGTCCCAACTAAGGCCCTTTCTTAAACCCTCTAGTTTCTGATTCATTCCAAAAATCAGATTCTGAAAGCTTTCAGGCACACATATCTCAATCTGCGTCCCCCTACGAACAAAAACCTCTCTGGTCCCCTGGGAGCGTTTCTGTAGGGAGCATCACATACGTCATGGCTCTACTACCTAAAACATTGCTACCTGTGCCTTCCTGAGAATCCCACACTTTTTTGAGCTAGAAAGGACTTTAAGACTTATGTGACACAACTCACTTGTTTTTAAGTCTGGGAGTAGCATGGTGACTTTTCAAGGTGACAGAGCTTATGAATTGGAAGGCTTTCAGCTTGTCTGTAGGCTGATTTACTTGGAGGCTCAGCATGGCTGTTGAAGTTCAGTGTGTCACATGTAGGTGCGATGACGTCCACAACCTGAGAGGGGCTGTTTCTTTCTATGGGTGTTTCATCAGCAAGGCATCTTTTCCCAGAAAACTTTCAGTAGATTTTGCCTCCTTTCTCATCGGCCAGAAGCGGTCACACCCACTCCTAAGCCAGCCAGTTGCAAGAGGGCTAGGATTATCAAGATAGGTCAGGATTCATACCTTTACTTGGAATAGTGCCGTTTCATGGAGGGGTAGATACTAGAACAAAATTGGGGTTCCCTTATCCAGAAAGTAAGGGAGAATAATTTGGTTTTGGTAGACAAGCGACTGCTTAGCAGCAGACCTGGAACTTGAATTCCTTTGTAATTCTCCATAGATGTATTAGTATAACTGCTTTCCGCAGTGCTTCGACCACAGGGCTTGGCAAGTGCTACTCCCCTTGGAATGCCGGGTAGAATAACTTCAAGGTTAGGAATGGGTGACTTCCATTCTCACTTGTCAATTCTGCCTGGAGCTCGAGAGAAGCTGCCTCCAGACATTGATCTTTCATCTTCCGGAGTATTTTTAAGAGTTGTGTTAGAATTTTTTGTTTTCCTTACGGGCTCTGGGGGGGCAAGCAGATAAATTGAGATGTGGAATGCCAGCTTTTGTTCTTTCTGTCAGTGTCCAGATGCATGTGATGAAGAATGGCATTCAGGCTCATCGCAGACAGGAGGTGGAGTGAGGTGGGGTGGGGTGTGATGGGGGGGTACATGAGGAAGACAGGCAGAAGCTGAACCTGCTTGTTTTATTAAAAGGTCAGTGAAATCAAACAGAGCAGACAGTTCTTACAAGCAGAACTAAGGAAATGGAAGCCTCTGGGTCAGTTTGCTCTTGCTCTAGGATGGTTAATCAGCAGCGTGGTGACACATCCCTTCAAGAGGTCTATGGTGAGCGGAGTTAGGCCATGCTCCTGCTGACTCCAGTATGGTCTACCACTGACCCCACTGCTGCATTAGGATCAAAAAGTTTACAGACAGGAATACTCATGTTTTGTCCCAGTTATTCATACTGTGTTACCCAGGAATCAGCTCAAATGTTACTTCTTCAGAGAGACTTTTTGTACCCAAGCCAATCTAAAGTTGTGTGTCCCCTCCCTCCAAACCATCTTGCCTCTGTGTTTCGACTCCAATTTTATTTTCTGAATACCACGTATGTTGATCTGGAATGATCTTCGTTTATGTATTTACTTGTGTAACTTCATTAGAACGAGGACCTTGTCTGTCTCACCTGCTGCTCCTGGAACAATGACCCATAGGATAAGTGCTCAGTTGTTGAATAGATGAGTCATGCTTTATCCAAGGAGGTCATACTTTATCCAATGAAGACAGGAAATTAAGATAGATTTCCTTACCTTTGGTATTATAACATGGCCATTTGCCTTGATTTTTGCAAAAATGATATTCGTTTACCCATCCACCTAACAAACATTTCTTGACTACTAACCGGGAACTATCATTGGTGCTGGGGCCCTTGTTCGAAAGTAGACTGACATTTAGTAGGGAAGACAGACATTTACATGTAAATGTGAAGATAACATGATTAAAATTATATACAAGGAAAGGAGGAAACAATTGATTGTCCCTGGGAAGAAGTGTCAGGAAGACACCAAAAATAATACTTGGGCTGGATCATGAAATATATATGACTGTTTACCAAACAAAAGTAGGGAGAGCAATTCTGGCAGGGAAATCAGCACGAGCTAAGGTGGCATGGCCTGGAAGGATGGGAGAAATGCTATAGCCCTAAATGGCCAGAGAGGAGCCTTGCAAGTGTGAAGGTTGGGGGGAGAGGACATGGTACCAAAGCTGAGATTTGAGAGCTAGACAAAGGCCCTGTGGGGATAGCTTTGATATTACACTAAGGATTTTGACTCTAATCTGTAAAATGTATAAGAATAGACTATGAAGTGCTATCAAGAAATTTTAAACTATGCAATGTACTTATCAGTGTTGTGTCTTGAGACATCATTTATGAAAATATACTGGTTAGATAAGAGTAGAGCTGGCTTGATTTATGACTTCTCACACAGTCCTGTGCTGATTTATGGGCCATCATCTATCTGGTAGGAGGTTTCTAATGGCAGCCATCCTCTCCTCTCCTCTTCTCCCCTCCCCTCCCCTCCCTTCCCCTCCTCTCTTTGCTCCTTTCCTTTCCTTTTTAAAATCAGTGCCTTTAATAAAGACATTGGAGGCCTAAATATGGAATTTATAGATAAGACAAAGGTGGTGAGGATCGCTAAACTAGGGGTTGATAAAACCAAAATGATCTAATTGGGGGGAGGTACTGTGAAGCAAGGTGACATTGTATAGGGCCAAATGTAACACCCTGAAATAAAACTGAGCAACTCAGGAGAAGGAGAAGGGGCAGCCTTACAACTAAATCTTCTTATAACTGCCTGGGTGTCCTTCATCTCAGGAGAATGAAGAGCCCTGCTTGTCTCTGCCCAGCACTAAGGTTGTGTTTGGGTCTCCAAATCTTAGCAGGGATATTGACCATTGGGGGGTACTTCCAGTGGAGGAAAACAGCCAAAATGGTGAAGAGTCTGGGATTCATATGATATATAATAATAGTGACAGAAACTAGGGATCATTATTTGGGGGAAAATATCATCTGAAACATGAGATCAGTCTCTGAAATGTTTGAAAGACTGTCATGTGTGAGAGGGCTTGGAAAAGAGTTAGGATGACTTAGCAAGCCAGTAGAAAGGCACCGAGTGTCTGCTATGTGTCAGGTGTTCTGCTCTGGAGACTGGTAAGAATCATTCCCTGGTGTTAAGGTGCCCCACGTCTCTTGGTGTTTGTTGGATGTATGTAAGTGTGTTTCGGTGTGCCTGTTGAATGAAGGAAGTAAGAGAAGAGGAGAGTGGACAAATTTGGGGGCTATGTTGTAAAAGATCCCTCATGCCATGGTTGGGATGTAATCCCAAATACCTCAGCTCTGCTGGGTTTAATGAACTAAGTTTCCTTTGTATGTTTACTTTGGAATATAGGGAACATAGTCCTAATTCTGAGTCTCTGTGTATAAGGTTGGAAACGGTGATGAAGGAAATATTTATGGTGTCAGATCTTATTAGCATTTGCTACAGAGATAAGATTGTATGTTGGAGATACATCAAGTCCTATATTGTAGGCAAGAGATTATATGAAAATCTTTGTTAGTTTTGAGTATTTCCTTGAGAAGAGCTGCATTTATGCAGTACAGAAATGTTGAATCCCTCCAACATGGGTAGGATTATTTGCATGTGATGACTTAGAAAAAAAGAAGAATTCATTTACTTTAAAGTAGTTGGGCCATGTAAATAATATATTTTCATGTTTGCTTGAAATAACTATGCTCCCCTCATCACACCTAAAACTTTAAAATGAAAATACCACAATAAAAACAAATATATGACCATTGGAGGAATTGGTACACAAGAATAAGTAAGTTAACTTCTTTAACATCTCCTTAAAATGTACCTGTCACTATTCTGGGTCCTTTATATGTGCTACTCATTTCATGAACATAGAAGCCCTAAGAAATAAGTACAGGTGAGGGTCTGATGCTCATGGAAGTGGAGTATTTTCCCAGAGTCACAGGGCTTAGTGCCTAGCAGACCAGGAACTTCAGAGCCTTTGTCTTTTCCAGTGCAATCAGGAAAGCTTTAGGGATGCAACTGGGATGACCAAGGCTGCACCTGGACCTACTGGAAACTCTTGAGGTATACAATGTTAGTGAAAACAGTCAGCAGAATTATAGTCCAGAATATTTTCCGTTATGTGTCTAGCTATCCTTTGCATTAGCACCCTTTCAAAGAGATAAAAAGATTAATAGATAGATAGATGACAGGCACATGGATGGGTTTATGTGTGGATGGACAGATTGGCAGCAAGTTGTAAGTATCAGTAGTCGTGGGATGTTAGGTTAAAGTTAAAATGATATATGCTAACTTCCCAAGCTTATTGCCACCTTTGCTTCTCTTCAGCATTGTGTAGAAGGCAGTTTCTTGTATATCATATATTCTTCTGTGAAACTGTATTATAAAGACGTTTTGATTTAAATCCATCAGTCCCCTCCCTATCCCTTTATGAAATATAGTAGGTTAAAGGGCAGGCTGGTCTATTCCTTTATGAAATATGTTAAGTTAAAAGGCAGGCTGGTCTATTCCTTTATGAAATATGGGAAGTTAAAAGGCAGGCCGGTCATCTCCAAGCAGTTTCATTCAAAATGGCAGTATTGAGGAAAATAGTGGTAAATACTACTGATATTATTTTTTTTTTTTAAAAAATAATTAATTTATTTTTGGCTGCGTTGGGTCTTCGTTGCTGCACACGGGCTTTCTCTAGTTGCAGTGAGCGGGGGCTACTCTTTCTTGCGGTGCGCAGGCTTCTCACTGCAGTGGTTTCTCTTGTTGCAGAGCACGGGCTCTAGGCGCATGGGCTTCAGTAGTTGTGGCACGCGGGCTCAGTAGTTGTAACACCCAGGCTTAGTTGCTCCGCGGCAACTTCCCGGACTGGGGCTGAAAGCCATGTCCCCTGCGTTGGCAGGTGGATTCTTAACCACTGTGCCACCAGGGAAGTCCCACTACTGATATTCTTACTCCTACCATTACCTGTCCCACCCACACTAGAGAAAGGGGGTTTGCATCGATCCTTATTTAAATCTCACAAAAACTAAAAGTGGCTAGGTTTACCTTCGGTTTGCAAAAATTAAGCAGGCTGCTCAAGGACATGCACTGGGGGCAGAGCAGACCTTAGACAGAGGCTCTGAGGTCCAGGGCTCTGCTTGCCTCTCCACTCCACAACACTAAAGTGGACTGACTGTGTCTTTGTAGCTGGTGAGTCTCCAGCACTTACCATCGTGTCTTGTGCACAGTAGGCCTTTGATGGTGGAAGAAAGGAAAGCAGACAAAATCTCTATAAAATATGATTCATATGCTTTAAAATAATCTAGTATTAGTGGTCCTAGATTTTTATTAAACACTTAATGTAAAATAAACCCTTAGTCTAGGAAAAGATTTAAAAGTAAGAATCTGCAATATTTCAGTAGTAACCCTAGTTATACTTAAAGCAGTTGGTTTTGGAAAAACACCTCAATTGACCCAAAGGGATTTTGTAAAGCATTTTAGCCATTAAAGGAAAGGAAAGTTCTACTGAGTTTTTTAAATGCTGTGTGAGCCCATTTGTTTAAACTAAACCCTGAAGTGTCTTAGATTTTAATGAAACTAGCTGAACATTTAGCTAAAAACAACTCATTGGGAACCAGATGGTGCAGCTGCCATTGTGAGCCAAGCTCAACTCTCTTGTTTTCTGAAGTGCATGTCAATTTAGCTGCACAGAACTCACAGGACAAAGATACTATTAATTCTGGGAGCCTCTGTACCCTAGTCACCCTCTCTACCCCATCCCTTCCAAATCAACACATCCTTCCCCTCTTGGAAAGAGCATTGGGTGAAGCACGAGGGCAATGAAACAGGCAATGACAGAGTTCAGAACGATGATTCCATGATATGATAAAGAGTGCCTGGCTAAAAAGTACAAGGAGTGAGTGCTATTCAGTTGTGGCTGCCACTTTTCAGTGTTTGACTCAATTTCTGCAAATTCTTGGCCTTTAGCCATTTGGTTAGACAGGTGGTTTGTTTTCTTTCCACTCTTTCTATACAGTAATCTACTGGCTTCTTCCTTTATATTTATGGGTACTTGGGTCTTCCCAGCACTTGAGGGAAGCAAACTGCAAAGCTCAAGAATTATTTCACCCCTCTTTCTTCCGGGGCTCAGTGTTAGAGACTCATCACATCTTCGGTGGTCATGGCTAGACCCCTTTTAAGGTCAGCTTCTAGGCCACAGGGCATAGCTTTCAGAGGTGGTTATCAACTACCAGTTGAGAACTACCAATTCTTTCTTCATCCGAAAACCTAAGGTTTCTTCCATCATCCATGAGATAAGTCCCTAATGGTGGCCCCTACAAGAGCAACATGACTGAGTCCTGCTTAAAGGTGTCAGCACTGTGCCTGAATGTTAGGCCTTGTCTAAAATGTATTCCCTAAATATTTCTTAAGCACCCGCACTGTGTGCCAGGTACACATATACACACTTAAAGCACATAGTCATTTGCAAGACATAAGCTGTACTCGTGGAAATCACAAACATAGGTCATTCCAAGGCTGACAGACTCGTGGACATTTGTAGGGAGAAATCAAACTTCAGTGGTGTGTGTGTGAGAGAGAGAAGGTGAACTGAGCAGTCCAAGGAGTAGGCAAGGGTCATTGGTTACTGCATCTGTAATGAGATCACCGTCAAAGAAGTTGTCTCTGCTTATACTTCACAGGGCAGATAAACACCACTCCCACCGTTTCTGAGAGGACCAGGTGAACAGAAAGTAAAAATCCTGGGAACTAGGCTGAAAGGGCAGAAAAGGGGCAGGACAAGGCATGGTGTCCCTGGAAGAAATGGAGAGAAGTCCTAAATGGGGCTTGGTGTGAAAGAACTTCCCTTTCATCTGTTGTAAGCTGGAACTTGGCTGACCTTCACTGAGAGGAGCCTGAGCCGTGCTTTCCTTTCCCGGCGCCATGGGCAGCTGGTGCCGAGGCTGCAGGCAGTTGTTTTGAGCCCTGGCTCCCCGTTGGCTCTCCTTCCTTTGACTGACAGGGGGCCCTGGAAATAGGTGAGGGGAATTAGAAAACAGCTAGAGGGAGAAATAAATGAGTCATCTTCCCCTCTCCTAGGCCTTTATTATTTGCATTTTCTCTCCGAAAGTTGATTTGGGTCAGCTGGGAAATCACGAGCAGCATAGTGTAGCTCTTCAAGGGTTCCATATTTATCGATGCCAAGGGCTCTTTGGAATGCGCCTTTCCTCTGTTCTGTTCCTCCATAGTGATGGGAGTTCTAGATAAAATATTAACCATAAAGTTTTTTTTTTATCATTTCCAGTTACACAGAGATATTAAGAGTTATGGCCACGAAGCCTTGGTACAGCTATATTTTACTGCCCACGTGTCTTCCCTGAGATGACACATACGCTTTTCATTTTGCTGCCATTATTCTTCATGAGATCTTGGGGGCATCAGTCATCTCTGTGGTGGAAAAATGAAGACTAGGGAAAAAAAGCACCAGTCCGTAAGCACGGATGATGTGTTTATCTGCATTGGTAAGGGACAATCTCCGAATGCAAAAACCAAAAAAGGCTCTGACCTGTACCTCTGGAATGAGATTCATCAGCGATGAAACCAGAACCCTGACCAGCAGTTGGTATTGCAGAGGTGTTTGGAGAAGCTGTGCTGCTGTCAGCATATGTAGAATTCAATCCCCACGGGCAGTGTAGTGCGATCACAGAGTCTGGGCTGTGATGAAAGAGTAGAGATGCCTGCCCTCCAGAGCATCACATGAAGTGCGGCTTAGTTTATGGCAAAGATGAATGGGGGGTGTTAATATTCCCAGAGAAGAGGCTCTGGGCAGATGGCCTCCCTGGCTCTCTCAGGTACCCGTGAGAACCCAGGCTGGGCTTTACAGGCGGCATGGGTTCTCAAGTACCTGAGATGCCCAGCTTGCTTTCATTGTCATCGAAGTGTTGTTTTCCATTCTGAGAAGCCAGATCACAAGGACAGGGTGCTGTGACGAGCATACATACAATTAAATTAGGTCTATGGTAATCACAATTGTCATCATATCTTGAGGATCTGCTTTGTGTTTTACATGGACCATCTCCAAGTGCCTATCTGAGATGGGAGATGCTATTATTCTGAGAAGAGGAGAGACCGAGGGTCACATGACTGGGAGAGGGAGAACTGGGATTTGCATGCCTGCAATGCTCAATAAATTCACTTGCTGCCCTAATGTGGACAGGTATATGTAATGGCTTAAATTCCTTTGTTGTTGAGCATGTGGAAGGTGAACTGCCAGTCCTACAGCAGCATGTGCCCTGGTCCTCCCCACACACAATCCCCTGATTCTTCAAACGCTCCAGACCTCCACAGAGTGCCACACAGCGGCGAGCAGCATCTTCCTTTGAGACGGAACAGGTCTAGCGCTGCCTCTTTCATGGCTTCATTCTCCTCCTGACCATTTCAAGGCAGCCGTTCATTATGTCCTCCCCACTTTAGAGCTAGAATAAATAGTTCCTCGTGGGTGCTGTTCAAGTTTAAAGAAACATGGAAAGGATGTTCAGACCTGGGGAAGTGGAAGTGTCTCTTAGCGGTAGAGTTATTTTTTTACTTTTTATTGTTTTGCGGTACGCGGGCCTCTCACTGTTGTGGCCTCTCCCGTTGCGGAGCGCAGGCTCCGGACGCGCAGGCTCAGCGGCCACGGCTCACGGGCCCAGCCGCTCCGCGGCATGTTGGATCCTCCCGGACCGGGGCGCGAACCCGTGTCCCCTGCATCGGCAGGCGGACTCTCAACCACTGCGCCACCAGGGAAGCCCGGTAGAGTTATTTTTTTCCTGATTTTTCACACCAAACTGGAAACATGCACGGTCACACACCCATTCCTTGGTGAAGTGCAGAGGACTCTCTGCAGGAAGGAGGCCAAAGTTATTGTACTGTCCTGCATAAGCATTTAGTTAATTTTGATCCTTGGCCTCAAACTCCAGTCTTCATCCCAGCTAGGCTTCTTCCAAATGCCCTTCTGGTGTCATACAGAAGCCCAGGCATCAAAATGGGATGGGTTCTGAATCCATCCATCCCCACTAGCAGAAATAAATGGCTTCTCTTTTGTATCAGTAGGAAGTAAATCAGATGGCCCTTCAGCTATTCACCCTCTTTAAAGTGGTATCTGACCTTGAAGCTTAGAGGAAATCAGCTAGAGGTGAATATAGTATTTCCTGAGGTTTCATGGACTAGCTCCCCAAGAGCCCTTTGTCCTTCCCGTCTGTGGCTTTGGTTTCTGAGTGTTTGTGAAGTATCTCAGAGAGGAGCTCCCCAGCATCTCACTTGGTTAAGAAACTAGAGTCTCCCCAGGGGGACGCCCTGGCTGTTTCCCAGCAAAATGCTCCGCCTCCCTGGACTGTAGCACATAAGCTAATCAACCTCTTTATAGGTTTTTTTTCTTCTCCGTGTTTTAATTCTCAGCTGGTATATCTCTAGGCCCTGGGCCTTGGGAATTGTAGTCATTTCTTGAGTTTCTCGCAGTGTGAGAACTTCTAATAGTCGGCTTTTGGTTCTCATGCATGGTGAAGTAGAGAAAATAACTGAGGAAGGAAACAAGACTTGGAAACATCCTGAAACAACAACCATGCTTCAAACAAGCAAGGTGGTGAGGCTGTGGACACTTTTCCTTTTTGCCTTGTGGGGTTTATGTTTTTCTTCTTTTTTCCCTGCATGGCAATGTAGTAAATATCTGTCTTACGGGCTGCTCAGAATACTTTGTTGTCTACTCCTTTCTGTAGTTCTACAGAACCGCCTTCCTTCTTGTCCCACCTGGGGACCTAGATAACCCTGTATCCACTCTAAATATGAACCCAAGGAGATGTGACAGATTTCAAACAATCGAGGGCTTAGAAAGGACAGAGCAGACTCTTGTGGTGTTTATGACTTTTCAGTGTCCTTTTAACAGAAGGACATTTCTGAAGCACTAAGCCACAGCCCCACCTGTGGTGTCTAAAGGTACCCGGGGATGTGAGCCATGACACCTAAGGATATACAACAAAATCAGCTTTGTTCCTTTGGGCCTGTGACACAAACTATTCCTTTGCCCGTATTCAGGCTCCTCAGTTTGAATTCATCTCATCGTCTGACTTACCAGACAACTTTGTATTTCCTCTCTGCTGCTTTTGAAGAGTCAGTCGAGTGGGTAAGTGGTTAGGCTACCTGAGAACGCCTTCTTTGGAAATTTGCCACTGCGAGATATTTTACAATCTGTTGATGAGCAGGTGATGTCTAGGTAGTGAATAGAAAAATAGCTAAAGCTTGTATCTGGAGCTTGCAAAACAGGGAACTTTCAAAATGATTTGTAGTTTGTTTCTGAAACTGCTTTGGCTCTACCTAAGCCAGGGAGCATTGCTTATCACCAGACAGCATTTGTCACCCGGATTGCTTTAGAAAAATGTACTGTTTCTTCATGGACAGTTAGGGGATAGAAGTTGAGGGATCTTTTAGGTTTATTTGAACCTGGGATTTTCCATAAACCAAAGGAGTGATTAATAGCATCTCCATCAGCATCACAGGTGTTGTTGGCAAGATGTTTCTTTGAAGAACTTCACTTGTTTATTTTCTAAATTGAATTGGCATCGAATAAAACACATTGCAACTTCAAAATCAGCTCCAGCCCGGCAGAATAAATGTAGTTACGAACCCAAATTAGGGGATGAGGCTGAGGTGGGACGGGTGCTGCAAATTCAAAGTGATCATTAGATACATTAAAATGGCTTTCTCATTTTGAATCTTTGGAAAAGCCATATCATTAATCTACATACTAAATCCCTTTTCATTTTGCTTCTTAGAACACAATTGTTAAAGCCATTACCATACTCCAAACGAGAAAGTACTTATGTTGCTTATTTGAAAACAGTGAAGAATCATAAATATTTTCCATAAATAACATTTCTGTGCTTATATTTTGCATATCACATTCTGATTCTGAAATAGAATTAAAACAATGGGTCTCTTTGGTGTGTTATCTGCCCACAAACTTTATCACAAAATGATGGATTAATGTTATAAAACTGAGATTTTCATTTAGCCCTTAAATCTTAGTTGGAAAGGAATGGATAGAGTCTTCATCCAGTAATAGAAATTTCATTCATAATAATATTGTTTGTTTTCCACCAAAAAGAGAGGCTTGTGGCTTTATTAATATCAACACAGTGTGAAGCTTCTGGGTGATGCTTGTATCTAACTTAATTTATTTTGGTACTATATATCCAGAAACTGAACTTACAGTTGCAGGGAGTCTGGGTTTATAAGAGGAAGTTGTGAGCAAATGTTAAAACCCTAAGAATTGAGTTCTCCGGTAGTCTGGGTAAAGCCTGAAATTCTGTAAATTGATTAATCACCCCTTCATCTTGCGGCAGCCTGATAGGGGAAGAGTGTGGGTGGTTTTAGGGGTCAGAAGAATTGGAGAATGGACTTTAAGAAAGTCAATTCATCTTTCAAAGACTATTTGGGGATTTTATTCTATAAAATGCCTTTAATAATGGATAGCCTACGTTAAGAAGATCAGTGTTAATGAGCTACAGAATGTCTTTGTTGTGTTGTTATACAAGTGCTACAAGTTACTATCATTTCTTGCTAAAATGAACGTATCCTTATGAAAGAGGATACTTAATGTAGTTACTAGTCATTTGTATTTTGGTGTGAATTGAGGATTTAAGAGCAGATTTTTCTTTTAAAAAAGTGAAATATAAAGAGAGATTGAGATGACTGGTCGTCTGAGCCATGTCCAGATCCTAAAAGTTATGAGACATTTCATAATTTTGCCAGTTGTGTGTTTTTATTTTTTTTTAATTTTTAAAATTATTATTATTATTTTGGCTGTGTTGGGTCTTCATTGCTGTGCGCGGGCTTTCTGTAGTTGTGGCGAGCAGGGGCTACTCTTCGTTGCGATGTGCACGCAGGCTTCTCATTGCGGTGGCTTGTCCTGTTGCTGAGCACGGGCTCTAGATGTGCAGGCTTCAGTAGTTGCAGCATGCGGGCTCAGTAGTTGCAGCACACGGGCCCTAGAGCACACGGGCTTCAGTAGTTGCAGCATGTGGGCTCAGTAGTTGCAGTGCACAGGCACTAGGGTGTGCGGGCTTCAGTAGTTGTGACACACAGGCTCAGTTGTTGTGGCTCGCGGGCTCTAGAGCACAGGCTCAGTAGTTGTGGCGAATGGGCTTAGTTGCTCCGCGGCATGTGGGATCTTCCCAGACCGGGGATCAAACCTGTGTCCCCTGCGTTGGCAGATGGATTCTTAACCACTGCACCACCAGGGAAGTCCCCAGTTGTGTGTTTTTAAAAAGAGGTTATTTAAACAATGGAAGGCCCGCTGGTTACATCTTTTGTTCTGTTGAATTCTCCGGAAGTACTTATTAGTAGAATAAAGACATTTCCTGTCATTTTCCAATCTTTGGTAACTAGTTTTAAACTTAATTTTATGGATTTTGTTCTTTAAGGGAGAAGGTGGCTGGATTCATTGATCAGATTTCCCTGTAGGGAGGATGGTGGAGAAGGTTTGTCACTCGCCTTTACTCTAGGGTCTTGGTGGCCCTGCCAGCCTACATTTCTTCCTAGTTGTGACATTTGAGAGAATTTAAAAAAATAACTGCCCTTTGGTATCTTATATTCTTGAAATCAGATCTAAAAGAAGGAGGGTTAAAACACCCATATGGTCCCAAGCTCGAGCTCAGGGTTGGGGTAACAGAGAAGCATGCCGAGGCTTCATGGCAGGTTTTGTTTTTAGCTTGATTTACCAGACAAACCAAATCCGAAGGTGGAAGAATGGAGCCTGAGTGAGGGGCCTGGAATGAGAGGCCTTCGCAGCCTCCCACAGGCTGCCAGAAGGGCTGCTCTGAAGTCCTGGCTTAATATTCCCAGATACTTTTGTTAACTCAAAAAGTGAAGGAGAGTGGCTTACTTCTGCCCTGGTAAAACCATGCATTCTAAAATATGAAATGCTTCACTACCCCCTCCTTCCATTTAAATTTTCTTTAAATGCCCATTTTCTCTCTCTGGCTTGGTAAAATCCCAGCTGTTGATTTTCACGTTCTAAGGGAACTGGATGGTGTCACTTGGACCTCGTGTTCCACCCAGCCCACCACGCTTATCCCTTTTTCACTTTCTTACAAAACCCAGATTTGTTTTCTCTCTCCTAAAGAGATAAACTAACCAAACTGCTTTCTTACATCAAAGTTACATTATGAATGTCAAAGAACCAATTCTACGCAATGATAGACAATATTGCTCTGATTGAATTCACGCTGGCAGGCCACATGCTGGCTTTAGTACTTTCCCTTCTAAGTGGGGGGAGCAGTGCAGTGCTACCACCATTATATTTTAATATGCAGGCTACCTACCTTGAATTATCAGAAGACAAATGGAAATTTATGACACTTTCAGGGACGATGTGGTACAAGATGCTGGTTCTTTTCATGAGTTTGTTTCCGTCTTCTCCTCTTCCCCCACCCCCAACGTTTAATATCATCTGTTCATATAAATGAATGCGTAAATTTTCTACCAGCTGCACAGATCCCTTTGGTTTTCTAGTTCTTATGTTCAGAGTATTTATGTAGAGTTAAAATTTGAAGCCTATTCAGTCATTTATTCAATACCTACCATATGCCCGGCACTAGGCTGGAGCCAGGTGGCGAGCACAGGAAAAGTATAGAGGCATTCTCTCTCCATATACTGCTTCCAGTGAAGAAATTTATGTAAACAAACACACACACAAACTAGAGAGTAACACAAAAGGTTTTACAGGTGACCAGTTAAGTAAAGAGAAGACATGCAGACCCCAAAATTTAACTGTGCAAATCAATGTCCTTCCTTCAGAGTAGAAGACTATACCTTTTTCTTTCAAAAATAATGCAATTGCCTTATGTATTTGAGGGCTACCTTCTTTTGCAGATGAGGTGCACAAACTACCAAGTAGCTTTTTGGTCACTTATCATTTTAGCTTTACAGTGCTTTTTTTTTTTTTTTTTTTTGGGTGGTACGCGGGCCTCTCACCGCTGCGGCCTGTCCCGCTGTGGAGCACAGGCTCCGGACGCGCAGGCCCAGCGACCATGGCTCACGGGCCCAGCCGCTCCGCGGCATGTGGGACCCTCCCGGACCGGGGCACGAACCCACATCGGCAGGCAGACTCCCAACCACTGCGCCACCAGGGAAACCCGACAGTGCTTTTATTCAACATGATCCTTCTCCTTCTTTACCTGTTTGGAAAGATATCAAACTCTTTTAAAAAAATCAAATATGCTCTGTAACAAATATAGATGGGTCGTAATTCTTTTTCAATATTCAGAGGAATGTGGTGAAGGCAGTTTTAAAATGATTTAAGCATCAATGGTATTAATGCCTAGAGACAAAATCCATTTTCAGTGCAAGTCCCAGTAGTTTTGTTAAATAAAATTGGACACAATATTTGTATTAAATATCAAATAGTCTAATAGGAAATTAAAGTTCTTGGTAACTTAGGCCTCAACTAAGCACATATATTCTGTGGGTCTGAGTTAGATGAAACATCTCATAATAAGGAGTACTGTGCAGTGCCCTTGCACCCTGCTCCCACCCCAGCCCTAGTTGCTAACCTGCCTAGGCCAGAGGAAATTACCCTAAAACAGTGGAAGGAAGGTTGATAACTACTATGGCATTTCCTTCTCTTCACTTCTGGGCCTGGCTATCAGTACAGATCATCAAAATCATGACCCAAACACGTTCAGACATCATCTCAGACCTCCAGCAGCAAGAGTGACAAGCCTCATGCTGGAACAGACCAAAGCAGTCGACACTCTTGAAATCATCATCTTTTAAAGGTGTCAAGAAATGATCACTTCTCCCTCCTACAGTAAGTCCTTACATCTGTGTCCTGGCCTCTACTGTTTGTCCAGGTGTGCCCAGGAAAACCATGAAGGTTACAACATGTGCTCTGGTTTATCTTCAATACCCCATTACCCACCTTTAAGTTGTCTGGCAGTCGATGTATATAGGTGATACCTTTTGTTGGGTTTACTGGTTTTCCCGCTGCAGTTGAGGTGAGCTTCAGCTATTCCTTGGTCAAACACACATTTTCAGATGCATCAGAACACATTATGCTTGTGGTCTTTTGCTAGTTGGTGCCTTTGAATAAGAGACACTGTATTTGACAGTGATCTTGGACGCCATCAGTGGATGATTGCTGCAACAGAGAATTGTAAGGAAAAGAAAAAGTTTCCAACACAAGCGTCTGATATCCCAAATGTAAAGTAATAATGGAAAATTGTAGCATTTTCAGAGCATCATACATTTTACAAACGTTCATCTGCCAGCTCGTTTAGTTCTTACAACAGCCTTAGGTATCATTACTCTTGTTTTACTGGTGGAGAAACTGAGGCCCAGAGAGATCGTAGTGATTTGCTCGTGGTCACGCAGCTGGTAGGTGACAGCGCCTGGTGCAGACCTAAGATTCTCCGAACACGGGGGCAGTGTTCTTCCTTCCTCCCACAGCGGAAGGAGTTGGAGTCCTTGCTGTTCTCTAAGTTGCCTGCGTGGCCTTGGAGGAGTAGGCTGGAAGGGGTTAACATCATTGCGCACAAATGTCTCTAACAGCTCTAACATTCATTTTTGCTAGTCTTTCAAGTCTACCAGGTTTGAGCACATGAGATTAAAGAAAAGACGTAATTCAGATCTGCAGGAATCCCTATCCCTGAACACCTTGAGGAAGCAGGGCTTGGATTACGTCTTAGAATTTTTAAAGTGCTGATGCTATTTAACCCAACCTCATTTCTGTGAAGACACTGTCTCATCTGTCAACACCAGTTTCCCGGCAGACAGGCCCAGTTGGTCTCCCCAAGGTCCTCCCCATGAATGTTAGAGGGTGCTGATGCTGACACAAAGCAAGACTTCTATCTGGGCATGAAGAAGCTTCCTCTGAGAAAGGGAGTGATCAGTGTGGATACAAGTAAGTGGGGAGCTTTCCCGAACGCGTGACCTCTGAGATGTCGAGCAGAAGTTGGGTGAAATCTGGACGGGGAGGTCGTAAAGGCTGAGGCATGGAGAGGGTATGTGGGAGTGGCTAAGAGCCAGGCCTTACCATCTGTGTGATCTTGTGACTGTGCCCCACTCTCCTCATCTGTAGAATGGGGATGGGGGATGGTAACTGTACCTACTTCACGTGGCTGATGTGTGAATTAAATAGCAGTCCAGGTAAAGTCCTAACCTGGCAAGTAATTACTCAGGAAAAGCAAGCTAGTAGCTACTAATAGGGAGAATAGGAATCCCAGGAACAGTTGGAGAACCTTGATAAGCTGGGTTGGATGGGCCTTGGCTGACAGAGGAAAACCCTGCTGCTTCAAGAGTGGGTGAAATAAATAGCTATGGTATAACCGTATGTGAGAATGTGTGAAGAATATGTTTTCCTGCAGGCTCCTCCCTTTAATAGATGGTAAAGGGCAGTAATAGCTGACGTCATAGGTAGCAAATTTGACATTTTTTCATTTGCCTTTTGTAATGAATTATTCCAGATTGAATTATGTTTACCACCATCGTTCCCTCTGAATATGCCTGTTAATGTATAATGTCCTAAGGGCTGCCCAGGATGGGGTTAGCAGTAACTAACTGCAGTAGGGCTCTAATTTGCCATTTATGCCCACCGCCAGCATCCTTAGCTTCCTTGGATTTTCTGGGCTCGAGTGATTCTTCTAAAAGAAAATGGCAGCCGCATTTACATTTGAACAAATCAGGTGTTCACTTTGGGGTATATACCTAAATATACTTGGGTTGGAAATATGTGTTGTTATATCTCCTCATCTTCCTAAATCATCCTAAAGCAGCCTGGTACTTGATAGCTAGTGGGGTATAGTGCAGTGACATAATGGCCGACCTGCCACTTCAGGCTGGATTTATGTTTCATAAGCTAAAATGGTTCTTAACTATTTTTGTTGCCATGTTAGATAGCTATTTATATTGAATGCTTTTATAATAAGAAAACACTGTGTAAAAAGGTACATTTTAACAGAATTTCATAAGCTTCTGCACTAGAGGTAATAACCAGAATACTGAAAATAATACTGTCACTTTCACTTGCATTTTAAATCAGATTTATAGCTTTCTTTTATTTATAACTTGGTTCTAGAGTGAAAGCAAAATCACCATCTTATTATTTCTTATTCAAAGGTTGGAAGAAAAGAGTACCAAGTGAAATGATTTTGTATGAAAAGATCACAGGATTTGGCAGCAAAGGTCTGGATTAAAACCTTGGCCTTGCCGTTAATTAGCTGTGACTTTGAATAAGTCACCTAATCTTTGGCTCATTAGTGAAATGGGATAATATTGATACTATAATTGTATTACTATGACCTGTAACAGTGCCCCGCTCTTGCGACTCACAGCCTGGACTTATCATGACCCAGGTCTGTTCTGCTTTTAAAATCTTAAATATGCAGCATCCCAATCTCAGAACACAGTCTTTGACTCTCCTGTTTATAGTCCCTCACACCCTGCACACCTGCTCTTTATGAATAAACCTTCTGGTCCCTTCTGTCAGTCTTGAAACTTTAATAACTTGTCTATCCAGCCTTGGGCCCCATGATTCCTTATTTTAATCATTGTAAGCCAATATGTGCTATCTCCTGTGCCCTTTGTCTTCCCGAATATCCACCTTGCAGACACCTTACCTTAGATCAGTCCAACCATTTGCTTCCTTTTTCTGCATTTGGGCTGCACGACACAACTCAGGGAAAAGCACAAAACCCAACCCCAGTGGCACTCGGTACTACTTAATCGTCTATGGTACTTACCTACTCAGTTCCTTCTCCTGTTCCTGGAAGAATTACTCCAAAACTTTTCCTCTCCTCCCTTCTACTGCCCCTGGCTTCAGTACTCTCTGCAGGTGCCCTTCCTGCCTGCCTCTTGGAGAAAGTAGAGCCAGTGGACAGGTATCCCACAATGCTTCTCTCTCCCTCTACCAGCTCATCTTTGCCCACCTACATTCTTACCTTCTTCCATCCTGTCTTGGTGCAAGACCTTTCCCTTCTTCTGTTCAAGACTGGTCCTCCTGCATGGGTGTAGGCTCCCTTCTCCTGTTTCTGGGGCCTTGCTCCTCTCAGCACAGACTTCTTCAGTGAGACCTCAGTATCAGTGTCTATCTCTTTCCAAACTGAGCCAACATTTTTCTACCTTCTTTGTCTCCCCTCGGTCACCTCCCATTTTTTCCCTTCCCTATGTTTAATCTGGCTTCTGTCTCTGCCTTATAATTCCTGCTTTTACCCCAGAGGCCTCATCATTGCCAGATTGAATGAGCCCTTTTCAGTCCTTATTTCACACGGTCTCCTGTAGCATCCAGTTCTGACTATACCCTCCTTTTAAAAACTCACCACACCCTCCTTTCTGAAATTTTCTCGTTCCTTAACTTCCTTTGACATTGCAACTTTCTCTTTTCTCAGCCTCTGGTTATTTTTTCTTAGTGTCCTTTTGTGAGTTCAGCTCAACCCCCTGAAGCTTAGCCTCCTCTTTGGCTGCCTAGGGGGCACACGAGTCTGGTGTTCATCAAGCCCCTGAAACCTTGTATGTTTCAGACTGAAGTCACCGCCTCCCCTCTTCATGTTTTCCTGTGAGTCTTCTGTCTCAGGGAGTGGTACCCTGACCCATCCAGATTCACACGCCAGAAATGTCAGCTCCTTCCTGTATAAAAGTCCTGTTGATTCTCCTTCTTATTTATCCCTTGGATCCATTCTCTTCTCTCTGCCACAGACTTTGTTTCAGATCCCGACTGGTTTAATAGTCTCCAAATCATGGTAGAGGATGGATGAACTGAGTGCTGGAGCTGATGGTGGTGAGTGAGGAGGTGAGGATGGGGTGTGGAAGACACTGACAGTGTGTCCTTTCTGGAATCCAATCTGATCCTGTGACTCCCAGCATAAACCCTTTAATGTCATAGTCTTTAGTATGGCATGGGAAGTTCTTCTTGACTGGGACCCTGTCTATTTCTCCAACCATATTTCCTGCTGTTTTCCATACACATATGTCGTCACAGCCATACACAGATTCTGGCTCTTCCTAATACTTTGACCAATACCTGTGTTCAGTGCCTTAAATGTCCTTCCCTGTCTTTCTCCTGATCTAGTCCCTTTGATCATTTAGGACTGAATTAAAGTCTTAACTTTGCTACCATTCCTGTCCAGCCCAATCTGTGTTGGCTGCCCTAGCTCCGATTCTGTGAAATATTTGGGCATCTGTCCATCATAATATCAGTTTCTCAAGCTGAGAGTTTCTGAAAACTCCATTTTGAGAAATCATAGCTGAAAACCCCAAATCTTGAGAGAGTAACTAGTGCTAGAAAGACTAAGGTTGCAAGTAAACTCCTGAAAGCCCTGTGAAATATTTTTTGGTTATTAAATGAAGCAATAAAGAAAATGGAGTAAGTGAAATGACCATCAATGAGAAGCTACATATCTTAAATAACAGATATTTTGGACAAGGTGTGTAACTGGTTTTATCTTAGTTTCCTCGTCTGTAAAATGAGGATAATACTAATACCTACCTCATAGTGGGTCATGATGAGTTAAGATATGTAAAAGGCTTAAAACAGTGCCTGACATAGTAAGCACTAAGTAGGTATTAGCTATGAATGATACTTTTCACTTACCATCTATGATGACCACATACTGTTTATTATTTCCAGCCCCCGTATTTTTACTGATGTAATTAGAATCTGTCTTGTTTTGAAGTGTGAATATGAAGACACATTTTCTTTTTTGTTGTTTTGCTTTTTTTAAATTTAATTTATTTATTTTTTATACAGCAGGTTCTTATTAGTTATCTATTTTATACATATTAGTGTCTATATGTCAATCCCAATCTCCCAATTCATCCCACCCCACCCCCACCCCCCCGCTCTTTCCCCCTTGGTGTCCATACGTTTGTTCTCTACATCTGTGTCTCTATTTCCGCCTTGCAAACCGGTTCATCTGTACCATTTTTCTTGATTCCACATATATGTGTTAATATACGCTATTTGTTTTTCTCTTTCTGACTTACTTCACTCTGTATGACAGTCTCTAGGTCCATCCACGTCTCCACAAATGACCCAATTTCGTTCCTTTTTAATGGCTGAGTAATATTCCATTGTATATATGTACCACGTCTTCTTTATCCATTCGTCTGTCGATGGGCATTTAGGTTGCTTCCATGACCTGGCTATTGTAAATAGTGCTGCAACGAATATTGGGGTGCATGTGTCTTTTTGAATTATGTTTTTTTCTGGATATATGCCCAGTAGTGGGATTGCTGGATCATATGGTAATTCTATTTCTAGATTTTTAAGGAACGCCCATACTGTCCTCCATAGTGGCTGTATCAATTTACATTCCCACCAACAGTGCAAGAGGGTTCCCTTTTCTCCACACCCTCTCCAGCATTTGTTGTTTGTAGATTTTCTGATGATGCCCATTCTAACTGGTGTGAGGTGATACCTCATTGTGGTTTTGATTTGCATTTCTCTAATAATTAGTGATGTTGAGCAGCTTTTCATGTGCCTCTTGGCCATCTGTACGTCTTCTTTGGAGAAATGTCTATTTAGGTCTTCTGCCCATTTTTGGATTGGGTTGTTTGTTTTTTTAATATTGAGCTGCATGAGCTGTTTATATATTTTGGAGATGAATCCTTTGTCCGTTGATTGGTTTGCAATATTTTCTCCCCTTCTGTGGGTTGTCTTTTCGTCTTGTTTATAGTTTCCTTTGCTGTGCAAAAGCTTTTAAGTTTCATTAGATCCCATTTGTTTGTTTTTGTTTTTATTTCCATTACTCTAGGAGGTGGGTCAAAAAAGATCTTTCTGTGATTTATGTCAAAGAGTGTTCTTCTTACGTTTTCCTCTAAGAGTTTTATAGTGTCTGGTCTTACATTTAGGGAAGACACATTTTCTTTGACTGCTTCTCCAATCCAAGTGTTCAGTGGCATCTAATTTATTACTCACAGTTGTGGAGTCATCTTAGTTTCCACTGTTGTCTCAAACAAGTACCTTTTTATCTGACTTGGGAAGAGTTTGGGTGATGTTTCTAAGCAAGTCCAGCTCAGAGTATCCTAGTATGCATTTCTCAACTCCCTCAGGGCTCAGGATTTGCTTTGTCCCGTGACATCCAGAATGTGGCAGAATAGGCTGATCTGGGTTCATTACCCTCTTCTGCAACATTCTCTCTCTTTCCCTGCCTCCCTCCCTCTCCCTTTCCCTCGCCTTCTCTCTCTCATTCACACTCTTTGCCATCTGCCTGAAGTTCCACTCTCCCGTCTCCCTTGCCTTTACTTCCTTTATGGTTTCAAGACAGCCCTATACAAACACCTACTTCTGCTTCTTTTCTACTCCCCACCTCCAATTCTCTTTTTCTTACCATTTCCCACAGGACTTGATGTTCGTTTCCTTAAATTAAAATATTCACAATATTAAAAACGTATAATATAGGAAAGCTGTGACTTTAAATTCCATGAGGGCAAGAAACAGCGTTTTATTCATATTTGTATTAGTAGGTATTCAGAGGAAAGTTATCAATAGCAAATGAGATGATCTATGGGAAAGAAATGTATAAATTGTAAAAAACAAATCACGGTACAGATTTTTAACCCCTAATCTGGGTTTTCCCTTTTCCATTATGGAGTACTATAACACCTTCATCATAGGAAAATCCTCAGGATCTAATTCTGTTTTTGTAAAAGTATCTTAAAAAGATGTCCCAACCTCCCTAGGTAACTCTGACCCTTTCATCAAGTCTACTTTATAAGAAAATTTAAAATTTTAAATTATGAGTTAAATTTATTGTTTCTTTTATTTTTCATATAAAAGGTGATCCACTGTTCTAGTGACATTCATATAGTTGATGCCTGTTACTATGTATTTTTCTCAGCCTGTTCCTTAGCCTGTGATATCATGAATGTGTTGACACCTTCCTCCAAATCATTCAGATCACTCTCACAGGAACTTCTAACTTCTCTAACTTCAATTTAGGTTGTGGAGTTAGTATTAATTACATATTTACCTAAGTGCAGTGTTGAAGAGTAAAGGTCTAAGGTCTTTGTTTTGTTTTTTTTTGTTTTGCGATACGCGGGCCTCTCACTGTTGTGGCCTCTCCCGTTGCGGAGCACAGGCTCCGGACGCGTAGGCTCAGCGGCCACGGCTCACGGGCCCAGCCGCTCCGCGGCATGTGGGATCTTCCCGGACCAGGGCACGAACCCGTGTCCCCTGCATCGGCAGGTGGACTGTCAACCACTGCGCCACCAGGGAAGCCCCTAAGGTCTTTGTTTTATAGAACCCAAATCCCTGCACTGCTGGCTCCTTTGTACACGATGGAGGTTGACGTTTCAACAGATCTGAATTCCTGTGTCCTCTTATTCCAAATTCTTTTTTCCAAATCATTTGCTTTAATACTGTATTTCCTAAGAGTATCTGAGAATATTGGTAATCCAGAAAGAAATTTTTCGTAAATAATTAATGGTGCAGTTAAGTGCAAAATAGTTAACAAACTTATACAAATCTTTCTAAGTAGCTTCCTTGCTCCTTTTTCATAATCTCATAGTACTTTCAGGTCTCTTGTTGAAGTATAGTCAAGTTCCTATGATATATATAGAGAGAACCAGTAAGTTGTTGTTATCTTACTGCCATTGAATTAATTTTTCAAGTAATTAATCAAATTTCAATTTGATTGGAATATATCAAATAGAGGTGTGTCGATTAATAAAATACAATCATAAAGTTCATTTCCATCTGACCTTTGTAACACATAGGCTGGTAGATTAAATTTCAAATTGAAAAACATGATATTTTCTTAATAGCATCTTCCCCTAAAACTGTGGCAGAAATAATATGTGACCAGACTGGAGAGTGATTCTGTACTGGCAAATATAAACTGAAATGCAGGAAATTCCTTGCTGTCATTTATCAAACTGTTTGAGAAAAGTTTTGTTTTTTCAGGAAAAGTGAATATATTTGAGAATGTATTATAATGTTGACTATTTGAGTAAAAACAATCTTTGATGAGAATAGTATAGCACTAAGCACAAAGTTAAAATTGTATCATGGCCTTTAAAAGACAGCCTCTCTTGTGCTTCCCTGGTGGCACAGTGGTTAATAGTCTGCCTGCCAATGCAGGGGACACGGGTTTGAGCCCTGGTCTGGGAAGATCCCACATGCCGCAGAGCAAGTGGGCCCCCATGTGTCACAAGTACTAAGCCCGCGTGCTGCAACTACTGAAGCCCACGCGCCTAGAGCCTATGCTTCGCAACAAGAGAAGTCACCTCAGTGAGAAGCCCGCATGCAGCAACGAAGACCCAACTCAGCCAAAAAAAAAAAAAAAAAAAAGACAGCCTCTCTAAAATCTCAATCCTCTTCAATTTTTTTCTGCAGTAGGGTTGTCCTTGGAGGACCTTGCAAAATAAATTAGAAAAGAATATTCTGGATCTAATAAAAACAGTTCTGTCTCAATGAGATAAGGTGGATTTCTTTCTTGCTATTTTTCTTTAAGGTAATTATTGTGTCTTGTAAGGACCACATATATTAGAGATTTTCTTTTTAATGGTGTCTTCACCAAAATAAGATGCCATGACTTGAGGAAGCCTCTGAAAGTGAAACAAACAGGAAAAAAACCCATATTTTTATAAATCTTCTTTTAGGAGTAAACTCTATTAAAATGAACTTAAGTTAGTGCAAGAAATTTTAATAATTATGATTATTATGACTCAGAGACTGACACAGCACTTTACATATATAACAGGTGCTCAGTAAGTAGTCTGTGAATTTAAATTTTAATTACAGGCTGCCATGTTGTTCAACTCCAGGAAATTTCCATTTATATAGAAAAGAATGGGATTGGTGTTTCTTGGAGTTGTGTAACAATGTGGCTTGTGACTAGGGTAAGAAGGTTTTTTTTTTTAACTTATTATAATTATTATGCCCATTTTATGTGAAATTAGATTTCCTTTATAAGACCTTTCTTTGTAAAAACTTGACCACATTCCAATGTGTGCTGAAATCCATTTCCATTTATAGAAATGAGGTTTTTTGGAAAGTTTTTTATGGTCTTATTTTGCTTAATAAGGGAATCTTGTACTGATTGTATTTGTGATACGTCGTGAACCCCTGAACAGAAATTGTCAAGATTAGACAACTCTATTGGACGTTATCATGAACAACACAATGAAATGTTGACTCAGTCAGTTGAGTCATAAGAACTCACTCTATGTGGTTGCTCTTGTTTGCATTTTTGTCCTATAAAACAGGCGTAGCAAGTATTTCTCTTTCCCTTCTTTATAAAATGCATGAAAAGTTAAAAGAGATTTGCCTAGAGCCTTATTGAAAAATTGGAAACTGATCAAATTCTGAATAGAATGTATGTACTGTTACCCTTCAGCTCCACTGCATTTACTATCTTCCGAGGATTTTTCGTCGATTTTGAGTTTGTTTTCTAAAAGGTATTTTTCTCAAAGAGAAAAAGTAAATATTAAAACATATAGAAACAGAAATATAATGTTTTAAAAAGTGTAATTCAAGCCTTTTAAGCATAGTATGTACAGTTCTTATGTAGTTTTCAATGGTCGCATCTGTACATTGTTGAATGTCCATCAATGATTAATAAATTAATACATTGTATTATTACTGGCATTAAAATACTATCATTTAATGGTTTGCTAAATCTAAGACAGATTTTTCTGGTTAGGAGATCTTGAGATGTCATAAGTCACACTTTAATAATGAAAACTATCAGTTCAGTTATTTGCTTAAATGAACACCATTTTGATTTTCTTACCATCCTGACTGAAGATTTTCTTACCATCCTTACTGAAGACATCCATCCATTATGGATGAAATAAATCATTAATGTTGCAAATGCAAGACTGCTGGGCTAAATACCAAAGAAATGCAGATGTATACTGATATTTTGGCTAATAAGCAAGTACCTAAGGCCCAAGGTGACAGAAATCAGGTCCTGGTGACTAGGTTTAAATTAGATTTGATATTTGAATCTTTGGCCATATGCCTACACCTATTCCACAACTGGAAATGAGGAAGAGGAGGAAGGAAAGGCAATTCTTCATTCTTTTGTGCAGGTGACCGTAGCTGATTGAGGTCTTACAGGTTTAGGTGAATGTACTAGCTCCATCTTTCCACAATTGTGTCAAGGAAAGTTTATCCAGTGTCCTCTTTGGTTCAAAAGGCACAAACAACCTCATCCTTAATTTCTACCTGTAAGGTTGATCTGTTGGCTGCTGCTAGCAGGAATATAATTTGGAGATGCAGTCACCTCCAGTTAAATACTTTGTAATGTTTCCATACTCTTATATAACTTTTCAATCCATGTTGCTAACATTTAAATAGAACAATTATATATGTTTACACAAATAAATCTTCCTAGACAAAATATACGCTGATTGTCAGGCATTTTATTTTATAGCTCTATTCTTTACCCTTTAGCGTTAGGGAGAATTTTAAATAGAATTAAAAAGGAGTAATACATTTTTGCTTGGTTTACTTTTATGCAAGGCCAATCTGAATGGAAAATATGACCTGCAAAAAGTCTGCTTCTCTGAGCCTCAGTTTTCTCACGTGATGACAGTACTTGTTCTATCAGTTGTTATGCCTCCGAATAAGAGATGCTGTGATTTTTTTTATGAGAACAGAGGGACCTGGACAAGTGTTGCCACCAGGGTTGGGGATTCATTCTTACAGCCCGTATTGATTGAGTGCAGGCACTGATCTGCCACTGAAGACAGAGAGTGAACAAGACAAAGAGAAGTGTCTGCCCTCAAGACACCTCCATTCTAGAGTGAGAGCTGCCCAATGTACAAAATAAATAATAAGACTTATCATTTGTTCGATGACAATAAAGCAGGGGAGGAGGATATAGTAAGAGCTAGGGTGGAGCTGAATTTTCAGATAGGATGGCCAGGGAAGGACTCCTGAGGAAAGGTGATTTTTGAATCAAAATCTGAAGCAAGCAGAGCAAGAAGGAATGTAAAGTTCCAGGGCTGGGTCGGGGGTCGGGGGTCGGGGGGAGGCGGACAGCAGGAGGGCAGAACAGAACCTTTTAAGTAACACTGAAAACACTGAAATATCATCATCATTTACCCAGGCACTATACCACGAGTGTATATATATATTAATTGAATCCTCACAACAAGCTAGCGAGCGAATAATTTTATATCCAATTCACAGATAAGGAAACTATCCACCAAAAGTAATTCTAGACCCAGGAAGTCGTACAAGGGCTCCTCACACCTCCTCCAAAGCTTTTCCTCTTAATTTCCATACTCATCTCTCAGGTGCTCCAAAGCTTCTGCTCAGTTTGGTGATTTTCTCTGAGACTAGTTGAAATCCCTGCTTGAGATGAGAAGATTGGTCGAAAAGTCAGCCAGGTGCTCTCCTTGTCCTTCACAGAATCCCTGATCAGTCAGTCTAGGCTGGAAGCATGAAACTGTGGTGGGAGAGAAGAATTTCACTGGAGTCAGGGGAACCTCACCCTCCCTGAGAGGAAGCTACCTGACAGGTCACAGTTGGATCACAGCTAAATTTAGCTGCAAATCAATGCACTTATTAACTAGTCAGTGACCTGCCCAGATCCTGGGGCACATCATATTTACTTAAGAGCCCTCTTTCTTTCTCAGGTGTCATCACCTTTCGCCCAGCATTATTGTTCTGGTGGGAGGGTGGAGGCTTCTGAGAGGCACATGAGCGGTTCCTCCCAGCAGCTTGCGTCCCAGGGAGGGATGTGTTTGCTGACAAATTGCTGTAGTCCGTGTTGACCACCACTTTGAAAGATTATAAGTATGTAAGAGCCTTCCTGCCTTTATACAAGGCTTTCAGTTTTCAGATGTCATTTTTGTCCTCTTGCCCTCCTACCTAAAAAATGATTTGCCTTCGCTAGGAAAGTATAGTTGCTAGTGCGATCTGTGTTGCCGACACAGAAGACCTCTGTTGGCAGGAGAGAGGTTTTAGCCTTTGCAGAGATGCGTGTGGAACCATGACAATGACATAATCATTTCATACACTGTGCTGGATCCCTATTTGCGATGTTTTCCTTTGGCCACTTTCAAGAAACTTCAGCTCTTTAATCCTCAATTGCCTAAAATGGGAGAATGGTGTCATTAATAGAGAATAATATTGCTCCTCTTATTCTTTCTTTAAAAAAAAGAAATCTGCTTTCCTTATTTCTTGGAAACAGATCACTTACAACTGCAAGATCCCTACATCCCTTCATTTGAAGAACCTATGTTGGATGAAGGCAAATATCTTTATTCTTATATAGTTGACCTTTATATTTAAGCATAAAGTTTCATCATGAATTCTATTTTAATCAAACAAAATAATGTATTCCTGAATTGAGCTGCCGATAGTTGAAAACTATAACTGAACATTGGAGAAGGGGGAAAGAACACACACACACTATGGAGGGTTGAGAAGATCTAACAGTTGTTGAGAAATGAAAATAGGATATTCTTTCCAAAATTAATGTAAGTAGCAAAAATTATACTTCTATGTCCAAATTTTAAATGTAAACCAAATTTTATTTAGCCCCAATATTACTTTATCAGTTGTTTTTTGAAATTTAGAAAATGCTGCTTCATTGGGAGACAGTGAAGATTTTAGAATTGGCCTCCTAACACACACAAAAGCCGGATGGAGAGTGGCTTCACAGGCTATTGGGTATTACCTGTGTTCTAAAAGGCCATGGATGTTGGAATTTGAGAAATATGCCCCTCATTTGTAAGTATTGCTAAGCAAAGAAAGAACGGTGACACCTCCACTCTTACCCACCTCCACTGGAGATCCCAGAGGGCAGGGCCTTATCTTTTGATCTTTGTAACCTTAGTGCCTCTGGGGACTATGACATTTACCAGAATTCAGCATTCATTGAGCACCTAGATGCAAGAGGGAAGAGATATGGGAACATATGTATATGTATAACTGATTCACTTTGTTACAAAGCAGAAACTAACACACCATTGTAAAGCAATTATACTCCAATAAAGATGAAAAAAAAAGTCAAATTCTTTTAAATCGGGGTTTGTCAGTCTTGGCCGGGTTGACAATGGGAGCCCAATAATTCTTTGTTGGGGGTGGGAAATGTCCTGTACATTGTAGAAGGTTACCATCTCTGGCCTCTACCCACTAGATATCAGTAGCAGCACTGAACACTGGTGACCATCAAAAAATGTCTCCAGGCATCCACACATTATCACCTGGGGTGGAGCTAAAATTGGCCCTTAAAAGGTGTGAGGTAAAGAGGTTTTCTTTTCTTTAAAAGGCTAAAGCGTAGATAACTATTCAAAATCCCCACCCTCGCCCCCCATCTATATCTACATACACATGCGCGCGCACGCACACACACACACACACACACACACACACACATATTCTTGCAGAGTTTTTACAGAGGAGGCATTTGGTTGAGAGCACTCATTGCAGCCTTTCTTTCATGGAAATCATTATGACTCCAGTAAATTGCTCACTAAATTTCATCTGTCGCCTGCGTTCCTGTTCAGATACAACTAAAGCCTATTGAAATTGATTTTTGTGTCAGCAGCAGAGCAGGGATTCAGTAAGAACATGAAAGCTTCCCTCTCATTACTAGTCTTTTTTCCCCATATTACTTTAGATTTGGTGGGCCCTAATTATATTCCAGTGCTTCTTCTGCTGACACTTCTTTTGTTTTAATTAAAACTTCTGGAGGTTTGAGGACACTGTGGAAGAGGGTTTATGCATCAACAGCCCTGATGAAGAGTCAAATGGGTCCCTATTTGTGTTCCTGCCGCCCCAAGAATGATGTCTGGGAACGCTGTGGTCCTTTGCCTTTGTTTTTCTCTCCACCTCGGTGCGGTCCTTTCTCTTCCAGCACAGCTCTGAGCTTCCAGACCCGCTCTTGCGGGTCTGGAAGACGTTCTGGAAGACGTTCTAAGTGACCCAGATGGCGCTGTGGGTGGACTGGTTTCATACTAAAGCCATAAATTAGGTGAAATGAAATGCAGTACTGTCTTTTTATTACTATTATTTATCTCTGCCCCCGTGCCTGTTGGTGCCTCGTGGTGCAACGCCAACCCCGCCCACTCCCGACCCCGTGGTTGTAAATCTGACCACAGGGGCGGGGGCTGTAATTGACAAACCTATGCAAGGCCTGGAAGGAAGACATCATATATCTCCTTAATCTGCTGCTGGGAGGTGGGATCTACCAGAGGTCCTCAGGGAAAGACAGAGTTGCCTCGTAAAATAGTCCGTAGAGAGGGAGCTATTGATTGGAAATCTAAAAAAATGAGCTGCCCTTCCCCAAGAGGTTGGATCTGTCCTGCCTAGGGCTAGTACTCTTTCAGGAAAAGTGGGGGCAGAGATGGAGGAACTGTAGCAGGGCAGCATCTGGGCCTTGCTTCTCTCCTGTCATACCTTTCTCTTCCTCAGGTAAACTGTGAGATTCTGAAATGCAGAATGCTAAGGTCTCCTCAGGTCTCCAGGATTACTCCACGGGCCGGTGTGGGTGTTCACACTTGGGAAAGAACAGAAGCGAAAACTTCTTGAGCAAAATACTCACATCGGACCAAGTGGCTACTTCCTTCAGTCCCCATACCGCGAGCCATTCTTACGGTCTCTCTTCCTGCCCCTCTTAAGTAGGCATTTCCCCCAGTTCTATCAAGCTTCTCCCAGATTAAGCCGTGATGGGTCACTGGAGTCTCTCTTCTCTGTGGTTGGAGGCAGCTTACAGGGTCCACTTGTCGTAGAAACTTCATGTTTCCCAGTGTGATTTAGCACCTACTCTTTGTGAGATGCTGTCCTTGACGATGTCAGAGGATTAAACAGACACAAGGCAGAGTGCTCTGAGGAGCTTTCACTTTCGATTCTAGCGTGTAGAAGCCATGCCTGATGGACTTAAGGTCCAATGGCCTTAGAGACTAAGGAGGAAAGAGAAATTGGTCCCCATAGCATTCACATGGGTTATTTATTGTAAGCTGTTGAGCACTGTATACATTGTTACATTTAACCTTTTACGGACAGCATCAAGAGCAGCCCATCTTTGTATCTTAAGGGGATTCCTAGTGTTTCTACCGTACTGTACCCATGTGTTCTAAAACACCTGTGCCTGACTCTCAGATTTCATAGAGCACTAACATCTCACCCTGCCACCCCAATGAAAAACAAAAATAACTATTGGGAACCAACATAGGGTTGTTTACTTTTACTTTTAAAAGATTGAGAACATGTAATTAATGGACATTTTAATGCCCCAAATACTAAGAAGCCTGCTTAAGTTGAATACTTGTGGCTTTCTGGAAAACTTTGTCATGAGGTTCTTATTTTTCTCCTTTTACTGAAGTTGGGTAAAGACTTCTTCCTAGACTGGTGTCCAGGAACCAAGGCTTTTAAATGCCATGCATATCCCCACGTGTCACCTGGACTTGGGGGACAGGGAAGGCTGTCATGCTGGGTGGGAAGAGGTAGAATATTGGAGAGGCCAGGGAGCTGGCCGCATGCAAATATTCTATCCCCAGCCTTTGAACCCTCACATCTAGGGGGCTTTATCCTCCCAGAAGTTAATGTACAAAAGCCACAAATGATTGTGGTAATTCCGTGGCATAAATTAGATGAGAGCCAGTAAGATCTTCTGTGTTGTGCTCCTTTGGGGGGTTGAGAGAGGAGGTTATTGGGCAATGTGTTCTTGGCTTATGGCCATAGCCAAGAGACTGGTTCTGCTACTTTTTTGAGCTCTCATCACCCCACACCCTGTCTGCTCGTCACTGCTGTCACTTCAGCTGTGTACGCCTTTCCTCGGTACAGGCATCAGGCTCCCTGCCACGGAATCTGCATACATTAACTATTGTCTGCTAAAAATTGTGACTGTTTGATTCTTTTCTTTTAATCATCCATTTTGATTTTTATAAACTGAGCCAAACTGGCAGCCATGAAGACAGAGGAATGCTAGTTTCTAACAAAGAAAAATGAGACACAGTCTTTTCTTCCCTGCCCTGTGTCTGTGAGCAAGGCTCAATTCTCAGTTGGCCCAGCCTCGAACAATCTTGAAAACAATCCATTTTCTGCTTCTCAGAGGTGCCAAGCAGAGGAATTCACAGTGAGTGGTGTTGAGATGGAGAGCTGTTGCTTGGGAACTGTCCTGTATCGCTACCTTGCTTCATCTTTGCCACAGTCTGGGAGCAGTGAGGGCTGGATCACAGCTCTGTCTGCGTGGGCAGGAGGATTTTTTAAGCCTCACATGAATGGCACATGCAGGCCAAGGAAAAATAGAGGCCCCGTTAACCTGAGGAGACTCTAGAAGCAGACACCGTGCCAAGCATATTCTGTGAACGTTCTTGTTCCTTGATCATACGGATTTACAAAGTCTTTTCATAAAGTTGTCTTGTCTGCGTCTTTGCCTCAAGACATGTTGTACCAAAGAATGGTAGCATTCCTGAAGATGTTCAGATAGATATCTTAACTATGCTTTAATCTTAACTGTGAGTGGAAAATCAGAGTTCATCTTCACTCTCAGAGGGAAAGCTAAGACCAATGTCTAGTTTCTCTGTGATCTCTGCAGAGGGGAAGTAAATTGGCCTCTCTGTAGAGTTTAAGGGAACTTCATCCACTAAAATCATCTTCTAATTTATTTAAGAGTGAAATTATTGTAATCCCTCCTTACAACCCCACCTCATCTGCTCCTGTACACTTTGTGGCTGGATAAAAATGTGTGTGTGTGTGTGTGTGTGTGTGTGTGTGTGTGTGTGTGTTGGCGGGGGGAGGGGAGGGGAATGGAAGAAACTGATGTGGACATATGGATGGTATTGACCAAGAACCTGAATACGACCCTCAAAGGTCACTACTTCACTCAGTCTGTTATTTCGCAAATGTTTATTGAATCCCTGCTGTGTCAAGCACTCTGGAAAACATGGGGGTAAATATATATCCCATCCATCCCCAAGTCTTGTTGATTTGACCTCCTGAATATCTCTGGACTCTCTCTACCTCTCACCTTCTCCATTATTTCCATCCTAATCCAAGTTGCCATTAGCTCTCAAATGAATTACCAAGCAGTACTGTGTTATTCTTCCATTATCTTGTCTAGTTTCCTCTATTCCCTGTCCTGCATCCAAAGTGATTTTTTCAAAATGAAAACTTGATGACCCTACATTCTTTCTTCAAACCCTTCAGTGGCTGCCCATTGGTCTTAAGGTAAAGATAGAACTCCTCAGAGTGGCCCGTGAGGCCCTGCATGGACTCACTAGACATGTACTGTCTACTCCAGCCATACTGGTCTGCTTTCAGTTACTCAAATGCTCAAGCAACTACACCACAGGACTTTTGAACATGCTGTTCCCTTTATCTGGAATATATTTCCCAATGCTTGACCTAGTTTTTTCTATTCATCCTTTAAGTCAGAGCTTTTCTAAAAACTTCCACGCCATAGTAAGAAATATTATTTTACATTAACACTGAGAATACAGATAGGTAGGTAGGTAGGAAGATATAAGGATGATAGATAAATAGATGGATGAGTCTTTAATTGAGTTCCCTAGGTAACAGATTCTCAGGGCAGAGATGTGTTTGTAGGAAGTGTTTTGGGAGGTACTCTCAGGATCAACACCAGTAAGAGAGTGAAGACAGATTTGGGCAGAGGAAGGAGTTGACGGCAGTTTCAAAGCCCTAGGCAATCCCCCAAAAAAGGAGCTCTGGAGCTGGGATGGCCCTTCAAAGTTTTCCACTTTGACATAAATGATGTAGGCTTTTGTATTCCTACATCAACCATCATTGAGTGTTTGCTGCCTCCGGGTCAGGGGTATTACCTTAGGCAAGGAGCATGACCTTGGGTCCAACTGCTCTCTTTGACTAAGGGTATTTCCTGAAGAAAGACTCAGAGTAGCCCAGTCCTGAAGGAGGGAGCTGGGGAGCACACCACAGCATCCACTACAGTCAATTCCTTATGATGCTTGGATCCATCTGCTTTGCATAATAAATTCTCGAAACACTTCCTCTGGGATTCTGGCTGGTCTCTTTTTTTTTTTTTTTTTAAATTTTATTTATTTATTTATTTTTGCTGTGTTGGGTCTTCGTTTCTGTGCACGGGCTTTCTCTAGTTGCGGGGGCCACTCTTCATCGCGGTGCGCGGGCCTCTCACTATCACGGCCTCTCTAGTTGCGGAGCACAGGCTCCAGACGCGCAGGCTCAGTAGTTGTGGCTCACGGGCCTAGTTGCTCCGCAGCATGTGGGATCTTCCCAGACCAGGGCTCGAACCCGTGTCCCCTGCATTAACAGGCAGATTCTCAACCACTGTGCCACCAGGGAAGCCCTGGCTGGTCTCTTTTCCCAGGCAAAGTTGTGGGAAGAAAGCCCCCACCATTACATATTGTCTAATGGTTGTACCTGTTGCTCATCATATCCCTCCTCTGCCACCCATTTTAATCTCCCCCACCTTGTTTAGCATCTTCGCTGGTCTATATGGCAATCTTGTTGGGGTGACACACATATTTATTCCTGAGAAGTCCAAGCTTCTGCTCAACACGCCTTTCTCAGTCTTGACTGCTGCTGTTGTCCATTTACCAAAAAAAAAAAAAAAAAAAAATGGGTAGAATATAAAAAGACTCTTATCTTCTGCAGCCTGAGGGTAGAAAAAGCTGAGGACCAGATCCAGGAATTAATTATTAGGGTAAAGCAAAAGTTGAATCCTCAATTCAAGCGTGATTGGGAAGGAATGATCTCTGAAACTTGGAATGGAGACGTCCAAGTTGATGCACTTAAAAGCTTGAAACCTCTCATCCCTGGAATCCTCTGCATCTACAGAAGTGATGTTCCCATCCTTTTTTTTTCTTTTGGCCATGCCGTGAGGCATGCAAGATCTTAGTTCCCTGACCAGGGATTGAACCTGTGCCCCCTGCATTGGGAGCACAGAGTCTTAACCACTGGACCACCAGGGAAGTCCCGATGTTCCCATCTTGATTGAAGATACTGCCCAGACCTTGGAATTTAACCTGATCTCCCTTATGATTTTCACACATTGTATTCAGCTGATCAGTCACTGTAGCTTTCCACTGTCTTTCGCTAGTAGTCTCAGCAAAAGCCATCTGATTCTACCTTTTTAAACTACTGTTTCCTCAGGACATCGCAAAAGTCTGAAATATTGGACTCACCAGTGTGTTCCCTGGCACCTGTATCCTACTTCAGTTCCCCACTAGTGAACGTGTTGACAGTGACACTGCTACAGCATTCCAGGGGCTATCAGTGAGCCACCTGCCACCAGTGATGGGAGTCTTATTGACAGCTACTCTGAGAGCCTGTCTCCTCAGGCCATTCCTGGTACCAATTGTCTTAGATGGAGTTTCCCCAGGAACAGATCCTGAGATGATTTATATGTACGAATTTTACTGGGGAGTGTAGGATCTGCACCTCTGAAGAAAGTAGCATTGTGTAGAGGAAGAAGTTTAACTGTAATACAGTCCCAACAAAGACCTCACCCATCCCAAGGAGAGGTCAGGAGCTAAGTGGGCTCTTCAGAATTGCCCAACTCTAAGACTAAAGGCCTGAGCCTTTATACTTCTGTATCAACCAGAAATTGGATTTGGCTGTCTCCAGGACGGAACATGACCTTGGGCTGAGGGCAATTCCCAGAAAGGGCCTTGGTTGAGACCTCTCAGATACTTCAGTCTTGAAAGGAGAATCGGGTGGTACTCTGCAGTATCAATGATAGAGAGGTGATTGATGTAACCGTAACAGTTGATCCGTGAAACAACAGCTGCCATTATTACATGTTCTACACTGTGATTTTTTTTTTCTATTTCATTTGATTTATTTTCATGGTTCTTATGGTGCACATTTTGAAAATCACAATATTGGATTACGATCAGTAGGATAGTGTAGGATGCTGTGAAAACACACAGGTAAGGGCATTTGCTTGCAATCAGGAAATTGAAGAACTCTTCCTCAATAAAGGTAAGATCAAATCTAAGCTAAGCACGAAGAGCTAGAAACACTCTACCTGTGTGAGTCCTTGGATAAGGAGGAATGGAGACGGTGGGTGGAGTGTCTGCATTTTCCACAACCCTGGTTTGCTCATGTGCTCCGCTGGGAACAGATGTATTTCGGTGACCTAGAAATGAAAGGACTCTCTCTTCCAGACTTGCCTCAAGCTAGCAGTTCTAAAGCCATCTTGCTGTTCCTTAGAAAATAACAGCAATAGCAGAGCCCAGGCTTGCATGGCTATTTCAGACAAAACCATTGTTTTTCTCTTGTACTTATTTTAGGGAGTAGGTGAAGGGGCAACATAGTCTCTTGGTATCTGTGGTGAAGTGGGGGTCAGGGCTGGGTATTGGTTCCGGGACCCCACTTGGATACCAAAATCTGTGGATGCTCAAGTCCTTTATATAAAATAGCATAGTTATTTGCATATAAGCTATACACATTCTCCCATATAGTTTAAATCATCTCTAGATTACTTATAATACCTCATACAATGTAAATGCTATGTAAATAGCTGCTGGCATGCAAAGGATTTGCTTTTTGGAACTTTCCAGAATTTTTTTCCCTGAGTATTTTCTGTCTGAGTTGGGTTGAATGTATGAATGTGGAACCTGTGGATACAGAGGGCTAAAGGTACTATAATCCTTGAAGGTACTATAATCCTGAAACGTGAGGTAGAAGAAAAAAAAGAAGGGGAACAGAGTGTGTGTATAAATCTGTCTAAGCACTGGAATGGAGTGCGCCCGCCTGTTGTCCAACCCCAGCTCATGTGCCTGATGCACCGTGAGACCAAACAGATCAAAATGTCAAGAGTTCGAGCAGAGAAGGGTTTACTGCAGGGGCCCAACAAGGAGAATGGGTGATTCGTGTTCAAAAGACCCAAACTCCCCGATGGCTTTCAGGCAAGTGTTTGTAAAGACAGTGTTAGAGGAGAGGGTCATAGGATATGTGACCAGCTTGTGGACCTTCTTCTGATGAGTTCCTGGTGAGGTTACAGGGTGGTGTTTCTGAAACTTAACCTTCTGGTTCCAACCAGTCTGGGGTCTGCATGCTTGTGGTCAGCATGTAGTCACCATCCTCCACTTGGGTGGGGGTCTTCGTTTCCAGAGAACTACTCAAAGGTATGCATCAGATTATTATCTATCCTCCTTTGGGAGGAACTAGGTGTCCCACGACTCTATTGTCCTCATCATTAACTTCTTGACCCTGCTCTTTGGAACTCAGGGAAGGCCTGGGAGGACAAAGGCTTCTTCTACAAACAAGAAACGGGAGACACAAAGGGGCTGTTGTACCCAGGAGGGCCCCACAGGGTCCTGCTTAGTTTCAATCCCCTCTTTTCTTTGATACTCCTCAGTCTTGAGGGGAACAGGTGTAAAACTAGAAAGGGAATAAAGTTTTGGATAGAGAGCTTAATCATAACCTCGGCAGAGGAACTCTGGTTTAGCGACACTCAACTTCACGCCAGCCAAGTGACCCCACAGCCTCTGCTTTCCCTGGTTTGGTTTGACGGGTTTTTTTCTTCCTTTCTTTCAGAGGGCCTTTTTATGCTTGAAGTCATGATTGAGGCTTTGGGTCCCACTGGAATACCAATTTTGTTTTTCTAGATTTAGTCTGTTATTTTTGTTATTGTTGGTTATTTCAGTAGAAAACAAAATCTTACTTCATTCTTTTATTAAGAAATGACTCAGCAATTGCAATGTGATGGGACATTTTTCCATAATTTTCGTGGATAAAAAATTTTAACACTTTGTCTCCTTTAAAGTTTCTTTTCCCCCAGAATTTCATTTTTACTCCTTGGTTGACTATGTAGTTTAGATTCAAACTAGGGTCTATGATTATGTTTTTAATTTCTCTTTAAGTAGAAATAAGTTAAAATTAGGAGTAGTATTGAATTTTCACCTCAAAATTCTCTTGTAATAATAACATCCTCCCCATTGCCCTCAAATTTAAAAAAAAAATTAAATCCTACATGAAACAGAGATGAATGGTTCATGTTTAATTCAAGTTAAGTGAAGTATGAAAAGGTTTGTTGAAAAAAATTGTTTAAATTTTAGTGATAAGAATTTCTAATTCATGGGCGATGGGAATTGACATGTATACACTGATGTGTATAAAATTGATGACTAATAAGAACCTGCTATATAAAAATATAAATAAAATAAAATAAAATAAGAATTTCTAATTCAGGAGCTGGAAGGTAGAACTGGAACAGGTGAGAAAGTGTCCTGGGTTTAGGTCCCCATTAGTTGTGAGATATTGGCCTCATCTCTAAAAGGCACCTTAGGGTCTACTCCTACTCAATTTATTTGTGACTTTATGAAGTTGTCGCTTTAAACACTGTCTGGACAATGATATGCCTCGGGTTTCTAGTGATCTTTAGGTCAGCTGATTCCTAGCCATTCCCTCAAAGTCTGCCTTCATCTGGATCCTAATTTGGTTTGGCATTCTCTCGTGACGGAAAAGGCAACTCACGCTGGGCAGCCTCCTTTGCGGCTCCCCCATCGAAGGTTGACAGCTCAGCAGCCTTCCTGTTCCAGAGCACAGGACGCCTTTGCTTGGGACTGAGCTGAGGCTGCTAATTGTTCCACCTCCAGGATCTCATTTAAGCCCAAACTGCCATCCCAAAGGTGTATTATTCAGTCATCTGTCAGACCCATCGAGAATGGTTATTTCAGCTTGGAAGGGAAGTTTAAAATGGAGAAGTAGGTTGTTTTCTTTTCTAGTGTTATGTTATAAGCAGTTGCTAAAACAAAAACAAAAACGACCCTGTGTCTTAAGTTCAAAAACGTCATAGCTATTTAATTTATTTATTTCAAACCAAGAGCTGCTCAGTGCCCAATGCCATTTACATTTGAAATGTAAAGCGGATTGTATCCTGTCCATTCCCTCCCTGGCTGCTGATGGAAAGAACTAGGTGTTGACATGTCCTTGTAACAAATTATTCGCTCGAAGAAGATTCCGTGTCACTTAAGGAGTTAAAAATAGAGTGTAACATTTCTCAAACTGTGCTGGCTGAGGTGACTTCAGGAGCTCCCCGGGGCAGTTAGGAAGCTGCTCAAACCCCTGCTTGAACAAAGAGGTTGGATGCCTTTCAAGATTTTTGGTGGGAAAAGGTTCTGCTGCAAATGGAACCAGAGGGGAAGCACAGGAGAGAGGGAAGGAGACCAGCGAGGTGGTGGTGGGGGGATTAATGGTCCTTTGGGCTCAGTGCTGTAGTAGAAACATGGAATGTTCATTACTAGCACAGAGGCCAGAGTTGAATCTACAAAGTGAGTAAGCTTACTGGGGAGCTGGGAGTGAAGGGCATTCCAGGCCAAGAAAACACACCATCAGGGAGACAAGAAAACACACCATCAGGGAGACAAGAAACAATGCAATACCTTTAGAGAACGCAGTTCAGTGTCGGGGACCACAGCATAAGAGCAGGTGGGAGCCCACCAAGGTGGCGTGGCAGACAGGGGGTCAGTTCTTAGAGGTCCCTGCAAGACATACCCAGGTGTTCCCCTTTCCTGGCTGCATGGTACCATTAAAAGAATTTCAAGGTGAATCAGCTGTGCGACATCAGCCAGACCCTCTGTATTTGTCTGCAGTCCCCTACACTCCTTTAGTGCTTTAGTAGAGAAATAACCATTGTTTAAGGTATGATTTGTGGCCCTTACTTTAAAGACTTTCTGTTCTCGAAGAGAAGCTAATGACTCCTTTGTTAAGGTCACCATTACAGCATCGCAGACTTAACTGGGACCTGGACAACCCTGGAGGTCATTCAGTGTCTTATCAACAGAGGGCACTGTTGCTACTTCACCTTTGTGGGAGATTGCCCCAGGCTCTGCAGGAAGTTAGTATTACTGGCCCCTGGGTACTAAGTGGCAGTAATACTACTCTCCCCACTCAGTAATTGTGAAAACTAAATTTCCAACTAATTTTCCTAAATTTCCTTGGGGTGGAAAGGGGGGTTGTTAACAGTGACACCTACTCCCCCCCACCTCCGACCACTGAGCCCAGGCTCCCCACGTTTTGCAGATGAGGAAACCAGGGTCCAGATGGGTTACATAACTTGCTCCCAGTGAACCAGCTGGTCATGGGCAGAACCAGGGTCTGGAATTCCAGTCCAGGGCTCTTGGTGTGGTAATGCTTCAGCCCCCTCCCTCAATTTCTTGAAAGTTGAAGTACGCCTGTGACCCTATTAGGTCTTCTTCTTTGTGCTCTTTTCTGAGTAAGGAGGAAAGGGAGGGAGCAGAATGGAGGTTGAAAGGTGAAGGAAGCACTATTAGAATCAGGTAGATCCATACACAAAGCTGAGAGATATGAGAAGGAAAGGGGCAGGCAGCACCAAAGCTATCTCCTCCAGCTTCAGGTGGACATGACTCCACCACCTGCTGTTGTCGATCATCCATAAACATGCCACCCCATCGACGGGCTAGGCACCCACTATTCCAGGCACTGGAAATACAATGATGAGACACAGTCCCTTCCTTCATGAAACATATAACTTAAGAGGAAGACAACACTTAAAATTAATCACAAGACAGGACTATAAATAATTATAGCCAGCATCTGCTGACAGCTATTCTGTGCCAGGTACTGTCAAGCACTTTATATACGTTATCTCATTCAATCCTCCTTGCAATACTATGAGTTAGGTACTATCATTATTTCCATTTTTCAGATGTGGAAACTGAGGCCTAGAAGGTTAAGGGATTTGCCTAAGGTCATGCAGCTGGGATTTGAATCCAGCTGATCTTGGAAGGTATATTATACTGCATAATAGCAATGGTAGGTAAAATGTATTGTAGAAGCCACATAGAAAATGCATTTAGAAGTAATGGATAGGGCTTCCCTGGTGGCGCAGTGGTTGAGAGTCCGCCTGCCGATGCAGGGGACACGGGTTCGTGCCCCGGTTCGGGAAGATCCCACATGCCGCGGAGCGGCTGGGCCCGTGAGCCATGGCCGCTGAGCCTGCGCGTCTGGAGCCTGTGCTCCGCAGCGGGAGAGGCCACAGCAGTGAGAGGCCCGCGTACCGCGAAAAAAAAAAAAGGAAGTAATGGATATTGACCATCTTTACTACTGTCTGAGAGTCAGATGTAGACTTTATGTTTCTCAAGGAGCAAGTGCAGAGAAAGCTCCTCTTTGGGATTGCCCCCTCACCACACCCTGTTCTCTTTCAGTTCCTTGTGGTTGCTGCTTCACCGTGGTTGCAAAGACCAGGGATACCTCCTCTGGGGAAGCAGTTCCTTATGCTCAATACTGTCTCTTTGATCACAAATTCGGATTGATTGCTATCTGTTTTGTTTTAGGCCCCCTTTTAAGATGAAGATAAATTAATAGTCTGAAGTGAAGAGAAGCAGAATCATATCCATTTGAGACTGTTACAAGATATTTTACTAATCGAGGAAACTAAAGTTTCTGCACATACCAAGTGTTTTCCAGCCGAGGAGATGCTTATGTCTCCTCCACCCAGATCTAGCTCCCCTTCCATGTAAATCCCCCTCTCACTCAACCCCTTATCTGACACCTTGAAGAGGAGGTAAACCAAATTATTCGACATTGTCTCTTTGATTTACCTTGACAACCACTGTGAAAACAAACCCAACAGACCAAGTGATGGAGATGTTTTACAAAATAAACATTAAATAGAGATTGATCTTCAAAGCATTTAAGATTTCTGTGTGTCTGTCTGTCTGTCTGTCTTCCCCACTGGCACTCTGTAACATTGATTTATGTAATTGTTCTTTACAGTTGAAATCTAACGCTAATATTACTCATCAGAACTGAATTATTTTAAAAATTTTTTTTACAGGGTCGTCATGTCAAAACGGGCCAACTTGCAGCCATCAAGGTTATGGATGTCACAGGGGTAATGTATCATTATCTTGCCATCTCAAACTTATATATTTGTAATAGAGAAGTTAGTGATAGAGAAAAATCACTTTTTGGAAATAGAATTTTTTTAGACATCCAAGACCTTTCCCCACTTGTGCTTAACATAAACATTAAGAGTATTCAGCAGCTGACCGAGATGACCATGGGTAAATCACTCTAATTAAATTAGATACCTACACACTGCCTTATGTAGTCAGAGTGAAGAACATGTGTGCCAATAATTTACATAAACACAGCCAAGGACATTTGCAGATGAAGACAGAACAAGGATTTGAAGGTATTGAGAGAATAATACTGAGATTACACAGAAGAGGTGGGTCTTAACAGTTTTCCCCAAAGTCCACCTAACACTGGAGTAGACAAGAGTTTGGATAACTCTAAAATCCTAGTAGGATGTGTAACATGGATATTTTCCTCCCCAAAATGTTATAGACCAAATAATCACAATAACTACAAATACTTATTATTATAGAGCGACACTGAAACAAAATTTCTGGCCTGGATGATCAAAAGCAATCTAAGGAATAGACTTTATTTTAAATACAATCTTATGCTTTCAATCCTTTTTGCTAGGTCTATTTAAAATATTTTAATGCCTTTTCTAGAGTACAGAGCAAAAATCAGACTTGAAAGGACTTACTGGAAATCAAAAGCATGTTAATGATTTTCGATTGTCCAGGGATTTTTCTAAGATGTGTCAGCTGTACACAAAAGCTAAAAGACCAAAGTCTTCCGTCTGGCCCAGAAGTGGATTATTTAATGTAAAGAGATGTAGAATGAATGGGTCACACAAAGGTATCAAGAACCAGTATACAAATAAGAAAAACACACAGTATGTCCGTAGGTCAGACTTCGGTCCGTACCTTCTCTGGGCCAGTTTGCTACCTTTGATAAGTATACATTATATGCTACACTATTAACCATGATACTAATCTCACTAATTTTCATTTATACCACACATTGTACTGTCTTCCTTTCCTTACTTATCTGAATTCCTTTTTAAGTTCTATGCATTTTAAAAATCATATGCATTTTTAACAAGAAAAAATTTTGTTCCCATATGTTTAGAAGAACTTAGATAAAGTAATCCTTCCTTTTATTTGTCCTAAATGCATTATTCAAATTTCAGAGCTTGCAAACCAGTTCAAATATTTCATCCCAATTAGTTTATTAATTCACCTGGCCTTTGAGTAAGAAAATACATGTAGATTATATTAATAAGGTTTACGTTCTGCCACTTGCAAGAGAAAACTCAAAATAACAGAGGCTTAAGTGTGATGGAAGTGTTATGCTCTCTCATGTTAAAGGAGTCTAGGGGCAACAGTCCAGGGATGTATAACAGCAATGTGATAGAGTAGGCGGGTGTTTTTATCTTTCTGCTCCATTGTTCTGACACATGGCTTCCACACTTAAGGTCAGTTCTCTGATTTAACGTAACTGTTGGATTTCCATTGATCACGTTCTTTGGCAGGCAAAAAAAAGGCAGTGCGGGGAGTGGGGGGGAGGGGCTGGGAGCAGAGGGTACGGAAGACAGCCCCTTCCAGTGAAATTTTTTCTACTCGCATACGTTTCTATTTACTTCTGCAGTCATTGGCTACCTAGCTGCAAGGAAGCTGGGAAATGTGGTCTTTCATTCTACCAACCTGTCCAGTTAATTTGGGTTCTATTATTAGTCAGGAATGAAGAGGGGATGGATACTTGTATTGTTAATTAGCAGGGTCTGACACAAAAATCAAGATCAGATACTATCAGTCTCTACACAGAAATCCATTAGAAATGTGTAAATCTTTTACAAAGCTCCCAGCACAAAACAAATCAGAATTTATTTTGCAATTCTGCTAAAGTCATACTACTGTATTTTCCTTGAATTGAATAGGATCTCCACATAATGTGATGCACTTGGCAGTTGAACAACTAATGGATGTGGATGGAGCCCAAGACATTAATTCTGTAAAGTTCTGTTGTGTGGGTCTGCAGACTACAGTTGAGTTCCATTGACGTCATTAATCTCAGTGTACAAAGCTGTATATTGATGCACAAAGTATGACTCGAGAGCATTGAGTATCACTTTTTCTGGTTCTGTTTGTGAGATTTTAAATTGTTCAAAGAATCATTTACTATTCCTAGACCACCTTGCTTGGAATCAAAAAAGTTACACAGCAGTTTATCCCAGAGTATGTATTTTCAGTTTAAGCAGTGTCAGTTAGCCTCTCTAAACTGGGTTTCACAAGGCAACTGAGACCTACAGAAAATGATTTAGAGTCTATTTTCTCAATTCTCCCCAGCATGGTACAGAGCTAGCACCATTTTCAATGCATAGGAGAGTCAGTCCATTGCTTACAATGGACGCTTTATAGTATTTAGGCTTAATTCTCTCGGGGGAACCTCTGTTGAAAGGGCTGGATAGTTCCTTGATTTAGGCACATCATTGACCATTATGTAACCACTGACCCCTGACAAAGGCAAACATGGCTACACATCAGGAAATGGTTTTCTTATTTCCCATGGTGTATGATCCAGCATCAAATGACTTTTGTATCACCCCCTTACACATCACAGTCAACATAAAATTTCCTTTGTGAAACTCATGTGGTGTCCTCAGAAAACAATCTATTTCATTTTGTCATGTTGTCTTTTGTGTATTATGGAACGCTGCAAAAGCTTCTTACCAATTATTATAATTGTGCTCATTATAGCTGCTCTGAGATGAATTCTCAAAGGTCATCTTTGTTAATTGTTTGCAGTGATCTACTGTGAAGTTACTACAGTTTATCGTAATGAATTTGATAAAACTATAAGCTTGAAATCAATTTTTAAATTATTGTTTTCTTTCTATACCATTTCCTTTTTTAGAAGAAAATAACCATAGAGAAAACTGGATATAATGCTTATTATGTTCTTCTGTTTTACAGCTGAGACACTTCCAAATTTGCTAATATTTGCTTCAGAATTAGGGCTTAAACTCAGACTCAGTCTTTGAAGTTCTTTTAGTTTCTGAAATAATTATGAGAATTTCTGCATTTTGTCGCTTTCTGGGGATTTCTTCCCAGCTGGATGTGTGTACTTTAATCATCTAAACAAAATTGGCCCCTCTCAGGTAGTGTTCCCCAAGGTGGACAGCCAGCATTTACAGACTGTCTGCACCCCTTGGGGTGTTCATCAGAAAGGCAGATTCCTGGGCTTGCTGCAGAATTTCTGGGTGGAAGAACCTGCCTTTTCTCCAAGCTCCTCAAGGAGCTTCACGCACACCAAAGTCAGAGGAACACTTTTCTAGGGATTTGTATTTACTGCTTTCTGGCTACCAAGTATGAAGAGACCATGATTCTTTGATAATCCTGCAAATAATACCCATCTTCATTTGAACCAAAATTCCTGATGTAAACTAGTCCCTTTACAATGATACCTTGAAGCCCATGTAGGACTTAATAAGGTAATAACTTACTGTCATAGGCTTTCTCATCTTTACAATGACTGGTTGAGATCATTACTCAGGACACTTTGGGTTGTAGTACCGAAGCCCCACTCAGACTAGATGAAGCTGAAAACAGAATTTATTGTCTTGTGTATATTTAAAAAAAAAGAAAAGGCTCAGCAAGATCTAGGAAGTCACATGACTGATTAGGAATTTTGTATCTCTCCATCTCTGGGCTCTGCTTTCTTTCTACCAGCAGCTCCAAGCTCATGTTCTAATTACCTCATTACCCTTAGTAATGAAGCTCATGTTCTAATTACCTCATTACCCAGCAAGAGTGCCAGTGTGGACATCAGTGGCCCAGCTTGGGTCACCTCACTATCCGACAAGCAAACCCTGTTTCTCTCCAGCCGCATCTGGGTTGGGTGCCTGGCCCTGGAACCTACCACAGGGACAGAGAGTTGGAAAGGATTCCTCAAATTAAAAACTAAGAACTGTTAAAGGAAAGGGTAGGATAGATGCTGGGCAGGGAAAAACAGAATTCAGTGTATTACTGTAAGATCAAATCATTTTAGTAGATGTATTTAAAACAGACTCAGTCCTTAAGTAAAGTGCCTCTGTAGTTACATTTTTTATATTTCAGCCTGAAATAATAATAATGGTAGGTAACATTGATGGAGTGATTATTATGTGCTAGAACTCTTTACAATACTTTCTGTATATTGATTCACTGAAGGCCCTTAACAACCACCAGACTCCATTATTAGTTCCATTATAGAGATGAGTAAACCACGCATACTAAGTATCTTGCTGAACGTAACATGTAAATGGTGGAGTGAATATTTCGACCTGAGTATTTTAACTCTACTCTTTAAGTCCACTCTGTTTCTCACACTGCCATAGGTCTTCATTTAACATAGAAGGATATTTAGTGTTTAATTGAATATTTATTTGATAAACATTTACTAAACACCTACTTTATGACAGACACTTGAAATTCAAAAATGACAAAGTGGTTCTTTGCCTGAAGGGGAGCTGACAATAATACAACCTTGCTCTAAATATTTGTAAGTAAAGCTAATCCATTTTATAATAAAGTCGTACAAGTCATAAATAATGTTACATATAAAGTTTGATGTGACAGTGAGGGGTAGTAATTAAGCCCAGGAGGAAAATCAGATGAGAACGTTCCTGGCCAAGAAAACCATCTGTGCCAAGGCATGGAGGCTGAGAGAGGTGGAACATGTTCTGGAAACGATCACATAGTTTAGTTTTAGTATAAAAAATGTGCTGAGGAGAGAGTGATACAAGGGGAATCTGGACAAGTTAGGGTCAGGTCATGAGCGAATTGAATGCTGTGGCAAGGATATTATAAGGTTTTCAAACTTTTTAATTTTCCCAGTAGAACCCTGAGAGCAAAGAGTCTTAAGCAAAAACCCATTAGATAGAAAAGATACAGGCGGGTTGTTTTTTACAAGGGGAGGGAGGCTGTCAGTCCTGGCCCCGTCCTCACACCACTGCTAGAGCCAGGGTGGAAGCCGGAAGTTAAATAGCAAAGTAACAGGATGGGATTTGCCTACTAGAAGGATCCATCTTAAGCCCTGCTTGATTGAGTTTCTATTTCTGTCTCACTTACTGAATTCCTGTAGGTGAAGCTTTCAGCCAGTCTCCATCCCTCTTTGACGAGTAAGGAAGCAGCCTTCTCCCAGTAGTTTCTGGTGGAGTGCTTTGCCCAGAGTTAACGGGCTCATGGAATGTTTGCTGAAATTGGACCAAAGGAAAAAAAATCTTTTCATCTTCGGTTACTGGGAGAAATCAGGGGACATGCTGCTCCATGCACATTTGATGCCTCCTTCCCAAAGGGAGGGCAATTCAGTGGAATGATTGGTAGCATAGAAGGTAATATTAGTAACGGTAATAACAACAACAACAAGAGTCAGAGTCAAAAATAAAGATGGCTATCATTGCTTATATGTGCCAAGCATTGTTCTTAGTACTTAATACAATATACACGAACCCTTGAAACAATTCCCATTAGAGGGAATTGCTCTAATTCCCATTAGAGGGAATATGCTAACAATTCCTCATTTAACCCTTGAAACAATTCCCATTAGAGGAGCAGTGCTAATAATATCCATTTTACAAATGAGGAATTAATTGAAAGCAAAAAATCCTGAATAACTTGCCCAAGCGCCACAGACGGTAAATGGCAGAGTTGGAATTCGAATCCAGCCAGTCAGGGTGTGCCCACCTTCCCCACGGCCCTGTTATAAGAATGAGAGACGGGAGTTGGGAGTTGGGGGGCATCACCAGAGCATGGCCATCAGATTCAGATAGAGCTGGGTTCACACCCAGTCCTCTCCTTACTGCCCTTGGGCAAATTTTTTAAGTTTTCTGAATCTCATTTTTCTTATCTGTTAGATGGGAATACAAACATTGCAAACTTTTTTGAGACTAAAATTATATAATGTCTAGTGCTTGGTACATAACAGTTCCTCACTAAATATTAGTAAGAGACAGTGAATGCCTGCATGGGGCAGGCAATAGGAATGAGGAGAGGATGTTATAATGTGCATTGGACTTCTGTAGCTGGGGATGGTAGCCTGTGCTATGAACCACATGCCGTACATGCCATATGTGTGTTAGTTCATCGTCAATATATGTAAATAGTTTGACTCGGCCCTGTCTTCATTACCTCAGTTACGATGTTATTAGTCTTACCCTGAACAACAGGTAACTGTCAAAATGACTTAGTGTAGAGCAAGATCCAGGAGAGAAAGTGGGGCTGGACTCCAGAAGCTGAAGACTGAAATCACAATAATTCATTTATTCATTCACTTAAGAATGAATGAATGTGTTATGCTCTGGGGTGATAGCGGTGAATAAGACAGACACAGGCGCTATCTTCTGGAATCTTACATTCCAGTGTCAGTGAAAGACATTTAACAAACAGTTGAACAGTTATTTGACAGTTCTGATTAACTTTCAAGGACTGTACAGAGAGTATTAAGGGAGAATTTAAGAAGGAAACTGACCTATCTAGGTGGCCAGTACGTTCGTTTCCTGATTAAGTAACAACTACATGAGATCAGAGGATGGGTAGATATTGGTGAGGTTGGTAGGGCCCGAGAGGGGCGTTCCCAGCTGTGGAAGCTTGAGTCTCAGCAAAGCCTGGGAATCCCCACCCCAGGCTCTTCCGCTGCAGAGACCCTTCTAGACACCTCTTTGGGACTTTTCAAGTAGATAAAGTTAGCAGAAGGACCGGTCAGATAAAGCACATGATGAGAACTTTTTTTTTTTTTGCGATACGCTGGCCTCTCACCGTTGTGGCCTCTCCCGTTGTGGAGCACAGGCTCCGGACGTGCAGGCTCAGCGGCCATGGCTCATGGGCCCAGCCGCTCCGCGGCATGTGGGATCTTCCTGGACCAGGGCACGAACCCGCGTCCCCTGCATCAGCAGGCGGACTCTCAACCACTGCCCACCAGGGAAGCCCTGAGAACTTTTAACAGAGAAAAGATAAACAGATTTTTTTTTTGTCTCCATAATACCCTCCACCTTTGGGGCTATTTCCAGTGTCTCAATTCTGTGTGTTGTACAGCACGTAGAACTTGGAAAGCTTCTAAGTTCTAAAAATGGACAAGCTGAGCTGCTTACTCCATGCACACTTCAGCATTTCTCCTTACATACTGATGACACCCCTTTCGGTGGCTTACGCGTATCTGGGTCTCTGCACGTGTGCATGCGTGATGAATGGGTGGCCTTGTAGTATGCGTATGCATGCATGCTCCAGAGATTGCTTAAGAGCAAAAAATGGACCTGGAGACTCCTGTCTATACCCCACACTAATGAAGGTGAACACTTAGGTGCACTAGTTGTTAGAAGTGTTTTTCCATTGTGACGGTTTGTTTTTAGTAGTGCCTTTCACTTGTGTACCTCACAGTATTTGATCAAAACTACAATTTGTTCTTTTATCCCCCTAGTGGAATTGAGATGCATGAAAGTAAGGAGATTGGCCCACAGAAGTTGGGGTGCCTGGAATCATTAAGCAGGCCATTCAAATCCAGATTTGTTACCAAGTTCCTCAACCGTGGACAGTGGGGGTCTCCTTTCGTAGATCCGTGCTCCCCTTTGCCTGCCAGCACATCTTTCCCATCTCACATTTAGGTCCCTCTTTTGACTTTACCTGGTTCCCTCTTGTTGAGTTCTTTTGAGGCTTGACCTCCTCATCAACACATTGGCTTTCTGAATGACGGGAAGCTCACCTTTAGTTTTCCTTTTATGAAGAGTCCTCTCTTTCTCGTTCAAAGCCTGCTGACTTTCATGAGCCCAGAACAGGAACTGTGCATTATCCATCTTGGTACCTCCTGCAGAGCCTGCTGACCTAGGACCTGGCACATAGTAGATGCTATACAAAATGATATTATATTTGTAAAAACAAGAGACCAGAGAAAATATAAAGACTAGAAAGCCAGATGAAGAAAAAACAGATCCAAATTACAAGGCACAGGGAATTCGATAGTTATTTTTTTCCGGTAACCAAAGAAAAAAGGGAAGACATTATCATTTACACTGTTAATACCGTCAGAAAAGAAGACCCGTTCCGATTCCTGTGGGCTGTTACCTGAATGTAGGTGGAGGATTCTTGAGGATGTAAGCCATCTCATTTATTTATTTATTTTAATTTTACTGAAGTACAGTTGATTTAAAATATTGTGTTAATTTCTGTTGTTCTGGAAAGTGATTCCGTTTTATATATATATATATATACATATTATATATTTTTCCATGTTCTTTTCCATTTTGGTTTATCACAGGATATTGAATACAGTTCCTTGTGCAAGTAGGACAAGTAGGACCTTGTTGTTTATCCATCCTCTATATAATAGTTTGCATCTGCTAATTCCAGACTCCCCACACTCCCAACCCTCCCCCATGCCCCCCACCCTAGCAACCACAGGTCTGTTCTCTATGTCTGTGATTGTCTCTGTTTCTTAGATAGGTTCATTTGTATCATATTTTAGATTCCACCTATAAGCAATATTTGTCTTTCTCTTTCTGACTTCACTTAGTATGATAATCTCTAGGTCCGTCCATGTTGCTGCAAAAGCTATCTCATTTATCATAGATTTTAAATGAATGACAACATTCCTAGGGTTAAAACCTATTTTTAAAATTCATAGTCCTCTTGGGAGTCATACATCAATGCAGGCTTGGGTGTGGAAGGATGCATGTCACCCTCGTGTTGTCTGCTTCTCTAAGGGATACTACTTCCTACTAAAGAGAGAGCAGGTTAGCCTAGTGGTAAAGAAGAGCACTGCAAACTGTCACTCATCTGGGTTTACCCTACTTTTGACAGACACTTCCTGTTTCTCTTACCCCGGGCATGTTGCTTAACCTCCCCTTATTCCACATGTATAAATATGGATAATATTACTTCCCTCATACGTTTAGTGTGAGAAGGAAATATAGTTATTTATAAAGCGTTTGAGGGACTTCCCTGGTGGCGCAGTGGTTCAGAATTCTCCTGCCAATGCAGGGGACTTGGGTTCCACCCCTGGTCCGGGAAGATCCCACATGCTGCGGAGCAACTAAGCCTGTACTCCACAGTTACTGAGCCTGCGCCTCTAGAGCCCTCAAGGCACAGCTACTAAGCCTGCACACCACAGCTACGGAAGCCCGCGCGCCTAGAGCCGGAGCTTTGCAACAAGAGAAGCCACCGCAATGAGAAGCCCGCGCACCACAACAAAGAGTAGCCCCCGCTCGCTGCGACTAGAGAAAAGCCCGCCGGCATCAATGAAGACCCAACACAGCCATAAATAAATAAATAAATAAATAATAAAATAAAGCATTTGAGAGCAATATGTAGAACACAGTGTTTAGTGCACATTGTTACTATTACGACATCTCTTGTAGACATTTTTCATTTTCTCTCCATGGCACCAACGATTCCCATAGGAGACAATATGCCCTGCCCTGTCCAGCTACAGGGCCTTGGTAATCGCTGTTTCTCTGCCAGGAAACCAGTCCCTCCTCAGTCACATCACATTATACTTTTTCTTTCCCCTAACTGGGTAACCTCCCTCATGGCTTTTAAAATTCAGCTGACACTTGGATTTATCAGCTCTCTCCCCTCATGCCCCTAATTACATCAGCTACCCATACCTCTCAAGTTAGTAATTTTGCATGTATCTGTATCATTCTTTGATTTCCATTTGTGTTCCCCACGAGACTATAGTAAGTTTCATTGTGGAAGAGCTTGAATGTTTTATGTCCATTGTTGTATTACACTCGGCCCTCTGTATTCGCAGTGTTAGTTGAATCTGAGGATGTGTAACCCAGGATATGGCAGGCCGGCTGTGCTCTGCTACTTTACATAAGGGACTTAAACATCTGTGGATTTTGGTGTCCATGGAGGATCCTGGAACCAATCCCTTGTGGATACTGAGGGACGACTGTATTATATTATTATTATTATTATTTAGCATTGTGCCTGGGATAGAGTAGCAGATATTTATTGACTGAATCCATTTAGTTTAGGGTTAACATATACAACAAATCCAAGTGCTGCTTGCAGTATGCTGTGGCAAAGACCCAAGTTCTATCAGTGCTGCAATGAAGAAATACGAGCTTGGGCAACTCGTTGAATCATGCTAGACCTGTTTCCTTAGATCTGTAAATATATAGTTTGCAGGTGCTTACCCACCTTGAGATAATTTTAGAGGATCCATACATGCTTAAATCTCATTTAATGTTTCATATATTTTAATATTTAATAAACTGATTTTTTTAAAAAACCCTCAAACTCAATGTTATATACCAACTTTGAACACACTAGAAAATTGCAACTTCTCAAGGGGGAGTGAGGGTGGGGGAGGGATGGACTGGGAGTTTGGGATTAGCAGATGCAAACTATTATATATAGGAAGGATAAACAACAAGGTCCTACTGTATAGCACAGGGAACTCTATTCAATATCCAGTGATAAACCATAATGGAAAAGAATATGAAAAGAATATGTACACATAGGTATAACTGAATCACTTTGCTGTACAGCAGAAATTAACACAACATTACAGTCAACTGTACTTCAATAAAATAAATTAAAGCTGTGACAAAGCAAGAGAGAGGCATGGACATATATACACTACCAAACGTAAGGTAGATAGCTAGTGGGAAGCAGCCGCATAGCACAGGGAGATCAGCTCGGTGCTTTGTGATCGCCTGGAGGGGTGGGATAGGGAGGGTGGGAGGGAGGGAGATGCAAGAGATATGGGAACATATGTATATATATAACTGATTCATTTTGTTGTAAAGCAGAAACTAACACACCATTGTAAAGCAATTATACTCCAATAAAGATGTGAAAAAAATAAATTAAAAATAAAAGAGGGGCTTCCCTGGTGGCGCAGTGGTTGAGAGTCCGCCTGCCGATGCAGGGGACACGGGTTCGTGCCCCGGTCTGGGAAGATCCCACATGCCGCGGAGAGGCTGGGCCCGTGAGCCATGGCCGCTGAGCCTGCGCGTCCGGAGCCTGTGCCCCGCAATGGGAGAGGCCACAACAGTGAGAGGCCCGCGTACCGCAAAAAAATAAATAAATAAATAAATAAAAGAAAACAGCAACTTTTCAATTTGTAATCTGGGTTATTCCATTCATGTGCAGAATGTCATTCAGTATGAATTTTCCACTGAAATTTTAAGGCATGCTTTTTAAGAGTAATTATTACCACTTACAATTACCTATCTGAGGAAATGTAGATTTCCTCTATCCTTTGGAACCAAAACAAAACAGAAAATTCATAAGATATTGAAGCTGATATGTGACTTTTTCTTTCAAAAATTCTAAATTTGTCTTCACTAAAATAGCCCCTTTGTTGTCATTGATTAACTTTATATCTAAATATTACATAGTTTAATTTTTTTAAGAGTTTAGTCATCCTTTGTTTCTTTATTTTTTTTGCGGTACACGGGCCTCTCACTGTTGTGGCCTCTCCCATTGCGGAGCACGGGCTCTGGACACACAGGCTCAGCGGCCATGGCTCACGGGCCCAGCCGCTCCGCGTCATGTGGGATCTTCCCAGACCGGGTCGCGAACCCGCATCCCCTGCATCGGCGGGCGGACTCCCAACCACTGCGCCACCAGGGCAGCCCTGTTTCTTTCTTTTAAACTATTTATTTTATATTGGAGTATAGTTGATAAACAATGTTGTGTTAGTTTTGAGTGTACAGCAAAATGATACAGTTATAAATATACAAGTGTCTATTCTTTTTTCAAATTCTTTTCCCGTTTAGGTTGTTACATAATATTGAGTAGAGTTCCCTGTGCCCTACAGTAGGTCCTTGTTGGTTATCCATTTTAAATATAGCTGTGTGTACTACATATAATAGTTTAATTTATAAAAATAAATGTTTACTGATTTTAAAAGTCTAGTTTTTATTGAGGCTGTATATTGGCATCCTGAATAAAATTTCTGTTGGAGAAAGGGATTTTAGTGCTACAAATTATTAAGTTTCTTTTTTAAATCACATTTTAGAAGATGTTAGTAATCCCTACAAATTCTAATCGTCTATGATTCTTTAACAATAACTCGTCTTCAATTTTTTTATCACATTCAGTCAGCGACAAAGGTGAAAATGGTAGACATGTTAACACAAAAACCTGCCTAACGCCAGCAACCACTGTGGAGAGCAGGACAGGTGAGCAGGAACAGAAGTGGTTCTAGCCAGTGTCCGAACCTCAGGGTGTAGTCACATTTATGAGTCTCTACACCTCATACTTCCTTGAGAGTTCAAACTGACCAGTCCCTTGGCTTGTTGTAAGAATTACACAGGTTTATTCCTCTTCCATGGGTTGAGAGCTGAACGTTGGGCAAAACCCTTTGTTATAGAGCACACTAATAGGAAGTGTCTCGTTAATGCCGTTTTTGAATCCTACTATATTGTAGGTGCTTAAAGTATATTCCCCTGTGTAATAAATATGCAACTTAAAATCCCTCCTTTATCCCCTGGAATCATTCATAAGCAAATATTAGTGTGTGCTAACAAGCTCCTTTAATTGGAGGACCAAAGGCAGGTTTCTCTTCAGCCCTGGCTTAAGGTGCTCCTAAACTCTTCTTTCATGATTTAGAAGCTTTGGTTTTATCACCAAAGGTGATTGCCTTTCTTCTGTCTAGGAGTTTTCAGTTTAGAATTAAGAGGACTGGCTTTGAAGTCAGACGAATCTTGCTTTGGATCTTAGCTGTAACATTTAAAATAGGAATAAACTCTCTGAAACTCGTTTTCCTTATTTGTTCAATGGGATCATTAAAAACATGTACTTCATAGAGCTGTTTTGAATATTAAATGAGATGATACACATACAACCTCTGGGACAAAACGTTACGTAAGGTTGGCTTTGGCTATATTTTATGACCACGGTTGTGATCATCGTATAGTCATCAGAGGCAGCCGGTGGCTTGAAAGCATTGTCTGGGATCATCCGTTTCCTTGCATTTGAAAAGCACTGTCTCTTCACCTGTTTTATCATCTTCCAGGAGGCTGGTTCTCGTTTTTCACATAAAAGTGTTCTCTGCAAGCAGTAAGAGAAGTCCATCCCTACACGTAAATACTTTTCAAGTCTCTGCTGCGTCGCATTTCCTAATGTCCCGTTGGCCAAAGCAGATCACATGGCCAAGCCCAGAGACAAGCAGAGGAAATGAACTCCACCTCTTCAGGTGGGAGGCTGCCACATATCGGCCCGTTTTTCCTTTTAGTCTACCACAAATAGTAAGCAATAAATAGATTCTCGTCATCTTGAGAAAAGATAGTCTTCTTTCTGTTGATAATAAAGCTGTGCTTACATAAGCACTTAATCATTTCTAAGCCTTAGGAGGTGACTTTGATAGGTATCCTTTTTCCCATTTACAGGTGAAAATAACTGGCATTCGGAGAGTTCAAATGGCCGTGCCTGACTTGACATACTAAGTCAGCTTGGACAAGATTTTGAAGTCTTCTGATTGAGATCATGGTTCTTCCTAGAGTATTGGACTTAGCTTATTAAAATTACTCCCCTTTAACATTTGTGACAATTTGGTACCATTACTTTGTTTTTCACTATGACCCAGTGGTCATTAGTTTCCCAGTGAGCTTGATCCCTGTGCTCAATTCTCAAGACATAAGAATAATCCATTTACAAAACAGAAGATAAGCTTCTTATAACTTTGTAATCTAATTCTAGCCTCGGTTGTTGTTTTGTCCTTTTGAAAGCATCGTAACCCATCTCCTTCAATGAGCCGTATTGTAAGAGGTTGGACTGCTTATGAAGGGGTTAAATGTGTTCTTACGGTCATAATAAGTGCCTCCCTTTCAGTTTCACTGAGTAACTTAAGGCCATCCTTGCACTAGTCTTGAAATCTGGATGAACAGTAGCCCTGAAGGCCTGATAAATTTCACGCTCACTCACAAGGCCATATAAGATCAAGATCAAGGTTATATATTAGAGCTACGTAACCATGATCCACAGTGGTTCCATAACTGTGTTTGGAATTTAAACAATTTAAACCTAAAACTCAAGTTACTTACATTCCTGCCCTCTCCTACCTTTGTTATTTATTTATTGGTTGAGAAGATTAATAATAATGTTTATTTTGTATTATATTTTATAACTTTCACATACTTCATTTAATTTTCACAGAAGATTGGGACATAGAATAATATGGATACTATTATAACATCTGTATCTCCTTATAGATGAGAAAAATTAGGCTCCAAAAGGTAGGCTGCTTTCCTGAGATCATGCGGCAAGAAAGGAGTGGAGCTCAAGCTGAACGTGCACCCCACCTGCCACCCCTCATTTTCCTGACTTAAAGCATATGCTTTCTTCATTACCACGTTGCCTCAGTTTACCTTTGCAGAGCCATGGAGAACATGCTGACTTCATTCTGGTCTCCAGTACTCTTTGTTTTGGATTTAATTATATACTGAATCACACTGTTATTTAACTGTTTCGTAAGTTCTTGTTTCCTTAATGATATGGTGAGCTTTTTAAGGCACTTTTTCCTCCTCTCTTTCTCCTGGCATCAGCCACCATCCCGTTGGGAACCTGAGGCAGGCAGCAAATACTTGTAGAACCAGCCCCGCTTCTCACTAAGAATGACCCAAGCTGAGTCTGTCCGGCGGCCGCTGGAAAATGACGGGTGTTTTACTGTCTCATGTGCTTGCCTCTTTAATCGAAAGCAGATGCCAGACTGCCCCAGAAACCCTCAGGTTTGTTTTCTCCCCTTTTATCTAGGCTTCCCTAAAGTACATCTGCTCACATCCTATATTCATCCACGATTATCAGGCCCCGCGTGGTGGGTTTAAAATAGCTAACATGCACAATCGTCAGACATTTTGGAGGCCTGCTGCAGGACCCTGCAACAAGTTGAAGGGCTGTGAAGGTCAGTCTCTCCTTAGGCTTGCAGTGAAGGCCTAGGCAGTTTCTGGTAGCCGCAGGGAAGATTTCTTTGGTCAGCATGTGCCATCCCCTGCCCCCATCCCAGCCCCTCACTCCTCTCCTCCCCTCCTTTGTTAAGGCCACGTGCTTCTTCTTAGCTCAGCATCCCAAGCATACATTCTATTTTGAGACTACCTAGTCTTTGACTTAGTTAAGCCACGTCATATGTAACATACTGCGTTCTCCTAGGTTTGCAAACCTCCATTGCTTTTTACTAAAACTTATTTTTGGGTGGTCAGTAAATGTGAGCGTCTCACCACTCTCCTCCTCTTATTTTTACCAGTTCCTTTCAAGCTGTAAGGAATGCTGCTGTAAGTGGTTGGAACTTTATTAGGTATTCATTCTTTTATTCATATTTATTCACAGGCAGTTTGCTTGATGCTAGGATGTTATTTATAAAGAGCAAAAGCAGGCAGGATCCCTGTGTTGATAGTTTTTATGGATTGACAGGGAAGAGAGGCTTCAATCAAATGTTTAGATAGATAAGCGTGGATTGCCGTTCTGGTAGGTGCTGCAAAGGAAGAGACACGTGAAGATCCCTGGGGCTAGAACCACAGGCAGGCAGATCAGAGAACTTTGCTGGGGAAGGGGTCCTGGAACTGAGATCTGAAGGCAGAAGAGAGCTTACAAGCCATGGAGAAGGGAGTCAAGTAAAAGGGCGAGTATGACACAGTATGACCCATACCTCTGTTCTAGTACCAACAAATGTGTGTGCAGGTTTGGGGGTGGACAGGATATAGTGGGGAGACTTGACATTACCCGAGAGAATTAGGGAAAACATCCCTCAAGAGTGTCCATTAAACTCAGTCAGGAAGGATGAGTAGAAATTATGTGAAGAAGAGGAAGGGGAAAGAAGACACTCATGGGAGCCCACAGAAGGGCCCAGCAACGTAGAGACCAAGTAGCTGGAGGAGGTGAGGGTACAGACAGGGACACGCCGTGAATGGCCTTTCAGGTAATGGCCGTGTAACATCTTACACGCAGAGATTCTTACTGCTGCATCTAAAACAGTTTTCCTGGGCTAGAAATTTTTTCCACCAACCTCAAGAATAAAATACTACGTAAAAGTCCAATTGATGTGTACATTTCAAAGTAAAATTATGAGGGACTTCCCTGGTGGTCCAGTGGTTAAGACTCCACGCTCCCAGTGCAGGGCACCTGGGTTCAATCCCTAATCAGGGAACTAGATCCTGCGTGCTGCAACTAAGGCCCGGTGCGGCAAAATAAATAAATAAATATTCTTTAAAAAAATTATGGGAGGACACACACACTCTTCACCAGTGATATCAGGTTCTCTTAAAAAGGCCCAAGTTAGTGGACTCCAAATTGAAACTGGGAATGAGTGAAATCTGAATTAGGAAACTTACTCTGTAGGAGGGTTCTTTCTTTTCACATTCGTAGCACTACCACATGTCCCCTTTCTTTTCATGTGTACTTTCCTGAAGGTGAGATGGGTACTCCTGCTTTGTGAACATCCTCAGATGGAGGGAACTTACCCCTGCTCCCTTTCCCCATCTGACTTTCATCATCTTCCATCAGGGACTTCAATAAAAGGAGACTTCAAAGAAAATGAACCTAACAAATTTTAAATCGAAGAGGCTGTATTTTTTTTCTTTTCACTTTTCTTAATCTTCCCTATACCAGGTATGATCAGTGATAGGTACTTGATGGACATAGTACCCAGAGGCCTAGAGTGAGTTTTATCTTAATAGCTTGTCTACCTTAATCTCTTCCAGGTGAAAGGATGAGGAATTTTTTTTTTTCCTAGCAGGTTGCCTGCTATATTGGTTTGCTGTACAAACAGAAGACCCCCTTGGACTGCCAATGTGTTATCTTGTAAATTTTTTCTTTGTAGTCAAGGAAGAAAGTCAAGTTATATGGTAATTATGCTTGTTTGTTACCACAGAAGAAAAAACTTAAGAAAGAAATTATTGCATAGTTGATATAGACGGTGATGAAAAACAGAATCCTACTAAAGACACTGGATTTTCATGACAATATTTATTGTTCTAATATAGGATGAAGAGGAAGAAATCAAACAAGAAATTAACATGTTGAAGAAATATTCTCATCACCGGAATATTGCTACATACTATGGTGCTTTTATCAAAAAGAACCCACCAGGCATGGATGACCAACTTTGGGTATGTAGTGCTGCCCAAATTTGCTTTTCTTACATAGAAAACACCCAGGACTGAATATGCATTTCTCTATCCTCATTACTGAAATGCATTTCTCTATCCTCATTACTAGGTTCAGTTGTTCTTTGAAATCCTTTACTCCATGATATCCATAAATTGTGTTTTTGACGTTTTCTCCCATTTCCTTGAATAACTCTATCTCCTATCCCTTAATGTGGACCGTCCCTAAAGCTAGTTGTTAGATTCTCTGTTTTTTTCCCCACTAATGACTACCTTCATTGAGTTTTTATTATACTTTAGGTACCATGCTGTTTGCTTTTAATGAATCTCATCATTTATTCCAGCTCTTTGAGGTAGACATTATTATTATCTTCATTTTTTTGTATGACAAAACTAAGGTTTACAGAGAAGTAAACTCCTGTCCTGTATCTTGGCTTAAACATCTTTGCTGCAAGCAGTTTCGCCACAAAACTCATTGTCCATAGACAATTTTGCTGTAAAAGATAAAATAATGAATATAAAATAAAGGACAAAAGGAAACATGAAAAACTAATAACAATTTTTAAAAGATTTTACTGTGAAAAATGAAAGTTAAAAAAATATTTGAATACGTTTAAAAATGTGTGTAGATCTATGGGTATAGTTGTATTCAGGTATATTTTAGAGAAAGCTGGTATTGAATTCAGGTATCTTTTAAAGACTTTTTTGATGTCCGTCATTAAAGATTCAGGATCTAATATTGAATGTAAGTTCTTTACAATATAAAAAATACAGAAAATGCAATAATCAAAGTAAAAAATGCAAATAGCTAATTTAAGAAATATATGATGAGAAGGAATTTAGTAGCCTTTAGAGATGAAGAGTTTTTATAAATCAATAAGAAAATATGTGAAATGATTAATAGAAAGATTGAGTTAAGACAGGGCAGCAATTAACAAAGTAATAAATATCAATTACCAATAAAGTATAATCTTACTGACAATATAAATGCAAAAGAAAACAAGAATTAGATACCACTTCTTACCCAGGAGATTGACAAAGGTTTTTTTTAATGATATACTCAGAATGGACATTCACGCCCCCTGCTTGAAATGAATGTTGGTACAACTTTACACAAGGACAGTTGGAACACACACATACACACACACACACACAGATATATCTATATCTGTATCTATATCTATATTTAATCTCCCAAAGAAAATGCCTTACTTTTGACCCAGTATTTTCACACACAGGAATGTATCCTAAATGAATATTGGGGTAACTACATAAAAATATATGTAGATGCTAACTAATAGGGAATCACTTAAGTAAATCCATTAAGGGACAATATTCAGCCAGTTAAAATGATGTAGATCTATGTTTACAAATGGATGAACGTGAACAATTATAGTAAGGGTTTTTAAAAGCTTTTTTAGAGGCTATGATTAGATATAGTACATTTTCTTTTTTTGTGTCAAAAAAAGAAAGAAAAAGGAAAAAAATATATATATACATATATTAACATGACGGGGGTGTCTAGAATAATGTAAGCCAATAATGTTGAAGATATTTGTTTCTGGGTAGTAATTTCAGTAATTTAATTTTGGAAACTTTTTTTCATGTCTTTCTTAATTGCTTCTCATTGGGCTATCTTTGCTCCTCATATAGACAGGCTCTGAGGACAAGGAATGTGTCTTTTGCATCTCAGTGTCTTCCTCAACACTAGGAAGGGGCTGGGCATGTGATGCTGACAAAATAGTTGTTTTATGAATGAAAGTGATATTATTGGTACAAACTTGGTTGCTATGATTATGATTATTACTACTACTATTATTGGTTCAAACCAATAATTGCTACAGATACTTGTGAGAGTTCAGTTTCCCTGTGGCCTGCATGTTCAGCAGGATACGATGAGATGGCACCAGTTTAAATATCTCTGTGTTCCCAAAGGACTTTTATACTGCCAGGAATCTAACATTTTAGCAATGACCCCTGCCTTACTTCAAGCTGCAGCAGATGACAAGAGGAGAATGATAGCTATTTTGATACTGTCTGCAGAAGCATTTTTTGGTTTGGTCAGAGCTATGGCTCCAGATTAAAAGAAAGCATTAATACAGCTTTGGAATCACCTCTGGCTTATCACTTGAGGTAGTACAACTATTTCCAGATGAGTCACACGTAACTATTAATATCATTCCTTTTGTGAGATGGGCCAGACAGGATAGTTTTCTTATTAGGCTGAACTATTAAAATTTAGGTATATATATTACAAATCATTGGCTGAGGAAGGAGACGAGTGGTCAAGCAGGGCTTGACTTTTTTTCACCTTTTTCCTAATGCTGAGATTTTTTTAAGCTGGAAAGAAAATTAGTTGTCATTTATTTTACAGTGAAGCTAATTGTCTTTCTCAGAGCCTCCGAGCTCATTAATGGATGGACACATGACAAGAATGCAGCTGTCTTGAAATGTGACAGTTTAGCTTGGCCTGAAGTTCTGCAAAAGGCACTGGAAGTTTTGGGGTTTTTAAATTTTTTTTTTTTTTTAATGAGCAAAATCTGCAGTCCATTTTCAGACTGGCACTGGAAGAAAGAAGCAAGCCTGTTTGCATCTGCACGGCACAAACAGGAGGTTTTATCCTCTGGAAACAAGTCACTGCCCACCATTTCGCACCCTGGCCAGTGACTCTTCCCGTGGAGATGGCTGTGGTTCCTGGGAGCTAGGAGCCTGCATGAGTATGTGTCCATTTATTCATCCATTCCTTCATCCATCCAACAAATACATATCAAGCAGTTGCTAGACGCAAGGCACTCTTACGGACACTTATGATATATCAATGAACAAAAGTGATAAAAGCCCCTACCTGCAGGCAGCTTAATTCTTGCTACAGACCACAAACAATGAACATAATAAGTCAGAAAGCTACTCAGCATGCTGGAGGAGGATAAATGCCTGGAAGAGCAGGGAACGATTAATGAGGATTGTGGGTAGGTGCTGCAGTGGCCAGGGGAAGCCCCATTGTAGATACCTGGAGGAAGGGCATTCCAGGCCCAGTGTTTTCCGGGAATAACAATGAGGCCAGTGTGACTGGAAGATGTGGGAATGAGACCTGGGGCCAGATCAGGCAGGGCCTTACAGGACATTGGCAGGATGTCAGCTTTTACTCTGAGTGAGCTGGGGGCCACTGGAGGGTTTTGAAGATGAAGGGATGGAATCTGACCCATAGAGTGAAGGGGTCCCTCTGGTTGCTGGGTTGAGACTAGACCAGATGGGGGCCAGAGGGGGAGCAGCAAGGCCAATGAGGAGACTGTTTCAGCAAGCTGATCCCCTTCCTGAAGTTCACAAAGGGGCGTCTGCAAGTAGTGATCACTTCCAAACCTGTGCCACGGGGGGAGGAACTCTGCCTTCACATTCCATTTTCTCCACCTGCAGTCAAATGCTGGTGGCAGAATGCGGCAATTATGTGCCCCACATTCTGCTTGGTAGACAGAGAGCATCCCTTTTGTCAGATGTGTGCCCATGCAAAGGACTCTTCTGACTGTCCCCACTAGAAATGGTCTATTAGCTTCATGTCACTGGGGATAAAAATACAAAGCTATGAAATGCCTCATGGGTACAAGAGCATCATTTCTTTTTCTAGTTGTTCTTCTTCTATTTGATGGCAAACTAAGGAGGAACTTAGAAAATTAAAGGCAGAACAGAAACATAATAGTTGGCAAATTAACACCAGATCACAATATTGATGGGAACTTGGTTATAGAATATATTAGTGTGTACTTGTTCCAAGACCTCTGACTCACTAAATTTGGGCCATTCTGTGTTAATAACAATGGCAAGTAATATTTAGCACCTACCTACCGTGTGCCAAGTCCTGTATTTGTTTGCATTGTCATATTATTTCATTAGGTCTTCACAATCCCTCTACAAATTAGATATTCTCATTATCCCCGCTTTACAGATGAGGAAATTAGCCTCAGAGCAGTTAAGAAGTTTGCTTAAGGATTCACAACTAGTGAGTGATGAAGCCAGTGTATTAGCTAACCCCAAGGTGCCTCATGCTAGAATCAGGCCCCTGAACCCTACATTCTTCTCCTTTTTGTTGTGAAGAGTAGTTCCAATAGTTGGGAAAATAGTTTCAGAGGTTGGTGTTCCAAATAGGACTGAAGCTTTGCCTTTACACGAATCTATTTTGAGTTCACCGTTCATCTCCATTTGTCAGTTTCCCCAGCTTTCAAAGAGGACAGCAAGACCTGCTAGCTGCTAGGAAGACAGTATTTCTTAAGTCTAAGAAATATACTTTGAAAAGCACATTAAACCTTTTGGGAGTGTTTTAGCAAATAGTTGCAAAGGTCACAGAGAGTTGACTCTTTGGGCTAATGGCATTCTGTTAGGATTACATTTATATAAAAATATTATTATGGATTGTATAGAGACAGAGCCTGTAGCAACCAAGCGCAGCACTCTCTAACATTTATTCCCAGTTTTCAGGTGACAGGAACTATTCCCCAGGTATTTCTTTTGCTGTGGCTGGAGGACAGAGGTTTGCACATAGGCCACCAACCAATATATGTGCTGTTTCAGGTGTCTGATTGAATTATAATCTGTGTGAATTCTATCAGTCTTGTTGTAGAGATAAACTGTTGTTTAGTACCAGCTCTTTGTGGAAATACAACTACTTCTGATAATGGCCAAGTAATTCTCCCTTATCAACTGCTCAGGGCCTGATCCGGAAATCAAAAAAGGGAGCTCTTTCAATAAAGATTCCGATCTCCGAAACAAGGCGAACCCTGACACACAGCATGGCCATCTCATTCTGCTGCATCTCAGCAAAGAGAGGCTCTCCACTTTGCTGCGCCATTCAGACACCGGGAGTGAGAAGGCCTGTCTATTGAATGGGTTAATTTCCTAAAGTTAGAAAGCGAAATCACACGTTTTGCTACCTTTTTTGATACCACCTCAACAATCACGGGTCTAGACTACCTTATAAAAGGAAAAACATTTCTGATTAGCTTCCAAAATGTAGGTTGGTCAAGTGACATAGCAGATTATTATACTGAGATGACTCAATAAGCCATTTATTAGACTGTATCCTTGAAGACTTGTAGAGCTAAGAAATTATGTTGTGTGCATTTAGGGGAAACATGCTAGCAGCTGCCTGAGACCTGGCCTGGAGTCCAGAGACCTGGAGTCTCACCTTGAGCAGAGGCAGCATCACTGTCATTGGTTTCTTTCTCATAAAAATGATAAATTTGGACAAGGTCTGAGTTTTCAAACTGGCGACGCCGAGACTAATTGCTGCCCAGGTAAATGGGTTTAGTTTGGCCCACATAAGGTAAATGGGTTTAGTTTGGCCCACATAAGGTGGTGCTTTAATGATGCCAACGTTAGAAGAAAGTACAGCAGGGCTTCCCTGGTGGCGCAGTGGTTGAGAGTCCACCTGCCGATGCAGGGGACATGGGTTCGTGCCCCGGTCTAGGAAGATCCCACATGCCGCAGAGCGCCTGGGCCCGTGAGCCATGGCCGCTGAGGCTGCGCGTCCGGAGCCTGTGCTCCGCAACGGGAGAGGCCACGACAGTGAGAGGCCCGCGTACCGCAAAAAAAAAAAAAAAAAAAAGTACAGCAGTTCCACACAAAAGTCCGGATTCCTTGAAAGGTTTTGAAAAATCAGATGATCTGGAACTCTTGGGCCTGAAGTCCTGAATATCAGCAGCATGTTAGAGCAGTAGCTCGGCTGCCTAGAGGGCACGCGCCCACTCCAATTGCACAAGAGGCCCGTCACTGCCTGCTGTCTTCCATGCACGCTCCACTTCATGCACTGACATTGCTTGTCCACGCCCCATGTAAGATCATCTGGAAATGAGATACTGGGATGAACCAAGATGTCTTTCAATCACCAATGGGGGATCCTTTCTAGAATCTGCAGTGATGTTGGCCACAGCCCCCGAAATCCAAGTTTCTTATAGTTTGGATTTACATTGCTGTAGCATCTTGGTTTGGCAAAAAGCATGCCTACTAACATTTTTGGTTGTCTTAAGATTGAAATGTAAAGCGCTGCAGATAGTACCATTAAAAACCCAACCGCCTGTAGCTGAGTCTCCTGAACAGTTCATTGAAATTTACTCTTTTCTTAGTTCTATGCATCAGAAATGAGGCTTTCATAGGACAGAGGGGGTTAATTAGTGTTTTATAATTTTATTACTAAAGAAGTCTCTTCCTTCATATATACAGCCTAGGTCACTTGTCTGGAGAAGTGATTGATTCTTACTATTTGTGAGTAGAAATTTGTAAGGCTGAATTTGGTAAATATAGAAGCGTGCCTGAGATAATAGGAGGAGGGATTGTAAACAGTCTCCCAGTCTTGGAGCTGCCCCATTGCATGTGTAGCTGCCCCAAAGCTACACCTGATTTAATACTTTGCAACTGGGCTTGAGTTCAGCTTTAATGGAATCATTTTTATGAATTAATGGGTGATTAATTCTTGTCACAGGACAAGAATGTGAAAATGATTTCTTCTTTTATCCCAATGAATTTCATTTGAACTGTGCTTAAACTGCTTTTCACCTTAGCAAAAGGAAGACTTTATATATGCTTACAGTTACTCTGCTAATGGTCTATACAACCCTCTGCTTCCTATTCTAGATTAATCTTGAGCCAAAGTCAATATTCCTGTTTGTGTTGCACTTCTCAAAATTCTCCTCTACCAAGTTTCTTAGTCCTAAGTCCTCTAAAGCCAGTGTTGCTTTTACTTTTCCTATTTTTAACTTTCCTGAAAACTTGCTCCCCTATCCCCACCCCAAATTCTTCTAAAACTAGCCTTTAAGGTTAGTTTCTATGATTGAGTCCATGACTCAAGTGGACATGTGGTGATTTATCCCTAACAGGAAATACCCTCCAGGAGGTCTTGCATGCATACTGAGAAATTGGAGCACCAGGTACCAAATCCAAGACGTAGCTAACTTCTCTTTCTTTGAATGCTGTCATGCTGATTCTAAGATGGCTCTCTCCTTAGACATGGGCAACTACTGAACATTTCTAGTTGTCCTTTGAGCAGGCTTCTTGCTAAGAATACCAGCTGGCTTAGGAGATTCAAACTGTGATTGTCATTCTCAACATACAAAGTTGTTCATATCCAGAAACTTTATTGACAAAACCTGAGACTTCACATCCTTGGGGCTCATCTTTTTATGTTTGGAAGACTTAGAATTTGTGGTTATAAGCATTCTGTTTTCAAGTCCAAGAATATAATTCAGAAGCCAAAGGAGTTTTTGTTTCCCCAAATACATGCTAGTTTAAAAATGAATGCAAGGGACTTGCCTGGTGGCGCAGTGGTTAAGAATCAGCCTACCAATGCAGGGGACACGGGTTCGATCCCTTGTCTCAGAAGATCCCACATGCCGTGGAGCAACTAAGCCCGTGTGCAACAAATACTGAGCCTGCACTTCAGAGCCCACGAGCCACAACTACTGAGCCCAAGTGCCACAACTACTGAAACCCGTGCACCGAGAGCCTGTGCTCTGCAACAAGAGAAGCCACTGCATTGAGAAGCCCGCACACGCCAAGGAAGAGTAGCCCCTGCTCACCGCAACTAGAGAAAGCCCGCGTGCAGCAACAAAGACCTAATGCAGCCAAAAATAAATAAATAAAAATAAACAAATAAATAAAATTTTTAAAAATTAATAAAAATGAATGCAAAAGCCAGTATAGGTTGCTTTTCCAAATTTGAAATTCCCCACAGTTTTGCTTTACCTTTGCATCAGTTAACTGAAATGATAAATGTATACCCACCAATTTTTGTACTTCCATGCACACATTTTGTATTGTGCAACTTAAACTACCTTTGGCAAATGAAGCAGCATTCTGTAACAAAGTACTGAGTTTGGGTTTTGTTAACACCTTCATAAATCATGCAGATGGGATCTTTGGCTATTCCCAGCTACACATGATAAAAATATCCTGTGCCTTGCTGATGTTTCTGGACCTTCAAGGTCAATAGGCTGATCCTTTGCAGACTTGTGAATTCTTGGAAGTTTATCTTTCCTCTCCTTTTCTTAGATTGCCCCTGCAATTGCTTGGTGCAGACTTCTTTCATCTTAGGTCGACCTTCATCCTCCCTCTCCCTCCTCTCCCTCACCCCTGTCTCCCACCCCTCCTTTTACTATAAAAGAGAAGGAATCTGTTAGTAGTCATTTTTCCTGTGGGTGACTGACTAGTGACATTTGGGGGGAATATGTTCTTGTCAAGATATTCTAGGCTAGTCCTGCAGTTTTAAAATACCTTAAAGCTTTCTTGCTTGTTATAGGAACTTAAAACCAATTAACTAGCACGTGAGTGAATGCTATAGGGACCCCAGAAATCATCCTAAGCCTCTTAGGCTGGCTCTGCGAATAAACCTTTTTAAATTCTTTCAGAGGTGACTTGTGTTGGAGAAAGCAAGTTAGAAGTGACCGCATCTGCTGATTCCAAACCCATGCCCCTCCCGGTTAGGGGGTGACCTCAGGGAAGGCTCACATAGTGCTTCTGGGACTCCTTCTGGGATCAGCTGAGGCCAAAGGCTCTTTTCTTTTCTTTTCTTTTTTTTTATTAATTTTTATTTGAGTATAGTTGCTTTACAATGTTGTGTTGGTTTCTCTTGTGCAGCAAAGTGAATCACGTATACATAAACATAGATCCCCTCTTTTTTTGGATTTCCTTCCCATGTAGGTCACCACAGAGCACTGAGTAGAGTTCCCTGTGCTATACAGTAGGTTCTCATTAGTTATCTCTTTTATACATAGTAGTGTATATATGTCAATTCCAGTTTACCAATCAAAGACCCTTTTCTTAAATACCGTCCTGAAGGAGGGGGAAAGCACAGGAGGGCATAATAAGTACCCCCTTACCCCACAACCTCTAAGAGAAAACATCCTTCTCATCAGACAAAAGTATGTGATAAACAACCATGCAAATTGTGAAATATGTTAGAAGCCTTTGTTTTTAAAAATTAACCATTTTAATTTAGATAGAAATAACTACCCACATTCAACAATCCAGGCAAGCTTTTCCCTAACAGTTGGGTTGCACTACACACTGTGCTGCTTTTTAAATATTTCCACCTTGACAAGGTTCCAGGTCCAGCCCAGGCCCAGCCCCCATCGTGCCTGAGCGCAGTTCTGTCCTCACTTTAACTTAACCTTCATCCTTTCTTCCCAAGTGACATGCATGTGTATTTTCATTTTCTGACCCAGTTGTGTAGGTGATATTGAATGAGAATTTCAAATATAAGATTCTCTTTAAACCTCTTACACCTTCTTCCAACTCTCCAAATAAAAAGATCCAGTGTTTTAGGATGCACTGCTGTGTCTCCTTGCTGTGTGATACAAGCTTGAAAAAAAGACATGTGTCCTTGGTACTCTTTCATTAACAGAAGTTTTAGAAACACATGTGCACCGTGCCCTTTATAGGTGCTCTTTCAGCCATTTCCTCACCATCCAAGTGAAGTGGACCTTGGGGAGCTATTAATGCTATCTTCCAAGCTGGAAACTTTTTTTTTAATAAATGCAAACAGACCAAAGAATGGATAAGTAATAGAGTTTGAGATTTCTGGCTACCAGAAGCTTTCCATTCTGTAGAACACAGTGTTCACATCACATATATAAGGCTGATGCTTTTATTTTGTTTTAATAGTGATGGTGGCGGGGTGCTGAGCCCAGCGGAGTTAGGGAACATGCCCAAGTTCATACAGTTAGTACTCGAGAAAGCATGATGCTTTCAACCCTGCCCTAGTTACTTAACGAGTATACATACCATGGATAAGGCTGCAGACCATAACTAACTAACCTGCATTTCCAAATAAATAAAGAAAAGGGAATTGAGGAGAAGGAGAATTAATGAAACAATAAGTGCAAATCACTCAGCCCAGTGTCTGGCACATGGTAACTTCTCAGTAAATGTTAGCAAGCATTGTTGCCCCAGTGTCAACTCTTTGAGGACTTTCTTTCAGAAAGAATATTAATGATGCATTATTTCTTGCCTGTGAGATGTGAAGTTATTGACTTATCACTGCTGGGCTTGGCATGTTGAGCCCTGTTTCTGTTTATTAATGTGATGAGGTTACTTGTGGTGAGGGAGTGTCCCCGCTGTGTGGTGGCAGTAATTATCAGTGTTGCTATGAGGCTGCAGGAACCGATTGCTAGCAAAGGCTGGTTTCTTTCTTTCTTTTTCTTTAAAAAAAAATCCCATTACATAATTTAACAATCATTTTGTTCCGTAGTGAGATGAAAAGAACTTAGCAGCCTTCAGCTGGAGCTGAATGGAGAAGCAAATTATAGAAACCACTGACATTAGTGCCTGGCTAGAGCAGGATTGTTTCCTACTGAATATTTGAAAGTATTTTGTCCAATCTAATTTTGAAAGACCGGAGTCACTGGGCTTCCACTGCTTTCCTTGGGAATTATAGTTATGTGGCTAATAGAACTCAATGGTGGGACATTTTCTCCAGCTGATACAGGAGCAATGGATGCATTTGTAGGAGGTCTGGTCACTGTGTTTTTCAAGGTAGGATTTGGAGAAGGGGCACAAACATGTTTTGCGCACTTGAGAAAATGTTCCTTTCTTTCTACCCAAAGATGTTTCTTTGGTCCATCCTGCTGCTGTTAAACCACAATTTACATAACTGAGATTTTCTTTAACTTTGTATTTATAGAGAATCCCCAAAATACACAAAAGTAGACAGAACAGTATAATGTGCCCAAAACTAGCCCCAACAGTCATCAAACCAGTAGTCAATCCTGCCCCATCTACACAGCCATCTACTTCCTCCCTTCTATTATTTTGAAACAAATCTCATCATCTTTAAAAAAAAAAAATTCGGGTAAAATACACACAGCTTGAAATTTACCATTTTAATAATTTTAAGGTGTATAATTCAGTGGGATTAAGTACACAGTGTTGTGCAAACATCACCTCTGTCTAGTTCTAGAACTTTTTCATCACCCCAAAAGGAAACTCTGTACCCATTAAGCTGGAACTCCCATTCTTCCCTCCACTTAGTGCCTGGAAACCACTAATCTGCTTTCTGTCTCTGTGTATTTGCCTTTTCTGGATATTTCATATAAATGGATTCATACAATATTTAGCATTTTTCCTCTGGCTTATTTCAGTAAGCATAATGTTTTCAAGATTTCATCCAATGTTGTATCATGCATCAGTACTTCATTCATAATACTCTGTTGTATGCCTATACCACATTTTATTCATCTGATGATGGACAGTGGTTAATTCCACCTTTTGTCTATTGTGAACAGTGCTGCTTTGAACATTCATATGCAAGTTTTTGTCTGAACACCTGTTTTCCATTTTGGGGGGTATATACCTAGAAGTGGAATTGCTAGGTCATGTGGTATTTCTATGTTTTAACTTATTGAGGAACCATCAAACAGTTTGTCTCAGTTTACATTCCCTCCAGCAATGTAGGAGGGTTCCAATTTCTCCACATTTTGCCAACATATTATTTTCTGCTTTTTTTTTTTTAAATTATAGTCATCCTAGAAGGTGTGGAGTGATCTGTCATTCTGCTTTTGACTCACGTTTTCCTAACGACTATTGATGTGGAACATTGTTAGCTATTTGTATATATTCTTCGGAGAAATGTCTATTCAAGTGTTTTGCCTGTTTTTAAATTGTGTTGTTTTTATTTTTGTTGTTGAGTTGTAAGAGTTCTTTATACAATCTGGATACTAGACCCTTATTAGATATGTGATTTGCATATACTTTTCTATGGGTTGTTATTTCACTCTCTTGATAGTATCCTTCAATGCACAAAATTTTTAATGTTGATGAAATCCAATTTATCTCTTTCTTTTGTTGTTTGTGCTTTTGCTGTCTTAGTTAAGAAACCATTGCCAAGTCCAAGGTCATGGAAATTTACCCCATGTTCTCTCCTAAGAGTTTTACAGTTGTTGCTCTTATAGTTAGGTCTTTGATCCATTTTGAGATATTTTTTGTATGTGGCATGAGGTAAGGGTTCAACATCATTCTTTCACATGTGGCTATCCAGTTGACCCTGTACTATTTGTAGAAGAAACTATCATCATATCATTTTATCCATAGTACTCCAGTATGTTTCTCTAAAATATAGGACCATTTTTTCAGATATCCACAGTACTATTATCACACTTAAAAAATGTCAACCACATTTCCTTAATGTCTGCAAATATCTAGACTGTAGACTGTCTCAAAAATTTTAGCAGCATTTAAAAAAAAAATCACTACCAGATAAGTTGCATCCATTGCAATTTGTTGGTATATCTTTTTAAATGTTTTAAAATCTACAGATTTCCCCTCCATCTCTCTTTATCCTTCTTGATATGTATTTGTTGAAGCAAATGGGCCATTTACCCTGTGGAGTTTTTTATTCTAGGTTTTGTTGATTATATCCCCATGATGTAACATGTTCCTCAGTCCTCTGAATTTCCTGTAAATTGGTAACTGGAAGTAGAGGCTTGATCAGATTTAGTTTTGGGTTTTTGTTTTGTTTAGTTTTTTTGTTTTTGGCAAGACTACTCCTGAGGTGATGTTGTGTTATTCTAATCAAGAAGCAAATCATAACTGGTTCTTTCTTTTTTTTTTTTTAATGTTAGCAGTCACTGATCATCAGTGCCTAAATCCACTAGTTTATTAGAGGTTGTGAAATAATGATATTCTAATTCTATTATGTCTTCTTCACTTATTAGATGGAATATTTTTTTCTCGTGAAGAGAAGTTTTACCTCTTTTATTATTTAATCACTGTGGTAAAACTTGTATAAGAAAGGAAGTGTAAATTCTTCATTCTTTCCCTTTATCTACCAGTCTCAGTATAAGAAGTTGGTTCCTCATTTTCTTCAAACAGTGCCAATTATATTCTTTTTTTTTTTTTTTTTTGCGGTACGCGGGCCTCTCACTGCTGTGGCCTCTCCCGTTGCGGAGCACAGGCTCCGGACGCGCAGGCTCAGCGGCCATGGCACATGGGCCCAGCCGCTCCGCGGCATGTGGGATCCTCCCGGATGGGGGCACAAACCCGTGGGACTCTCAACCACTGCGCCACCAGGGAAACCCCCCAATTATATTCTTTTTAAGGGGTGTCTTTATTAATGCATTTAGTTCAGCATATTTAATGTGTTTCAAGATATTGCAGTTCTTATTCTTACCGATGCTCAAATTATCCCATCTTTGGCCAGTGAGACCTCTTAAAGTTGATTCCTCAGTCCTTTCTAACATGATATTGTGGTCTTTGATAGCTTCCTGGCTCTCATATATGGTAATTTTACAACTCTTACTGGGTTGGAACGAGGTCTATTGTGGCATTTTCAAATTTCCTTACAAAAGCTCCTGATCAGTCTCCACCGGTACTCTGGAGAAGATTGGAGGGTTTCATTACCCTTTGTAAAATCATAAGAAGAGGGGCTTCCCTGGTGACGCAGTGGTTGAGAGTCCGCCTGCCGATGCAGGGGACGCGGGTTCGTGCCCCAGTCCGGGAAGATCCCACGTGCCGCGGAGCGGCGGGGCCTGTGAGCCATGGCGGCTGAGCCTGCGCGTCTGGAGCCTGTGCTCCATAACGGGAGAGGACACAACAGTGAGAGGCCCGCGTACCGCAAAAAAAAAAAAAAGAAAAAGAAAATCATAAGAAGATAAATCAGAACAGACATTAGAAACTCATTGAGGAAACTCATTTCATGAGTTTTTATTGTTTCAACCAGACATGCAGAAAAAAAAGGGAACATTATTTCTGCCCAAAGATCTTACAGCCTGGTGGGGTATCTTTTAGGACCTGGTGACATGGTGCTGAGGTTAGGAACGTACATTTGGACAAAGCCAAAACCACGAATGTGATTTCATTATGGGCCCATTTAAGTTCTGTTTCTAGTGTCAAATCAGAGATTGATTGCTAGTCATCTAAATTATTGTCACAAAAAGATGACTTTTGTGGCAGACTTTTTGAAGAAGAGGGAGAAATGTATGGAAATGGATGTGTTTCTCTAAACCTAGAAAATGAATGTAAAAGCAAATGGATAGCTTTTCCTCTTCTAGTCTCTACTCCTCCATTAACTAAGAGAGATGTTCATTTTCTGCCTATTTTATAAAGTTGCTGAGTACTGTAATGAGTTTATATTTATAGAGAACTTGGAGCTTTGGGGATGAAAAGTGCTAAATTAGGGCTTATTGTTTATTGAATTTATTTGATATGTCCAGCCTCCTGGGAACATTTGCTGAAGTTAATTAAAAGCAGATAGTCCTCACTCTGACAGCTTACAGTGCCACTTACAAGCCAATAACATAAACAGTGTGCACTTGAATTGTTCTGACTTGGGATTGCCTAGACAACCACAGCTCTTTCAGGCAGGGGAATGATGCTACTTTTATAGGAAAGTTGAGTTTGACCATTGGATAAAAACACAGGGATATTCTCAACTACATCTGTGCCACCAAACTGCCCTCATTTAAAACAAATACTTAGAATATGAAGATTTTCCTAGTTTTCCAGCTATAATTTTCAGGTTGGAACATTAAAAATAATCTTTCCTTTCTTTCATTTTGGGAAAAAATTAAGATAAAAATTTATGTTTTATATATCGTTTTATGGTCACTTTTTCTTTGCAGGAAGGGCATTCCAAAGCAGCCAGGTGGGACACCTTATGCTTTCTTAACTCATTGGAAGCCATGAAGTGTAATGATAATAATGGCATGTTTGCTTCCTTTGCCAGTTGGTGATGGAGTTTTGTGGTGCTGGCTCTGTCACTGACCTGATCAAGAACACGAAAGGTAACACGTTGAAGGAAGAGTGGATTGCGTACATCTGCAGGGAGATCTTACGAGTAAGTGACAACACGGGAGACCTTGGGAGGTGTTGAACTTTGCACTGACCTTCCACTAATTTGTAAACGTGTTGGAAACCTCCTTAGAGCTTTATTCTGACAGTGATGGTGGCAGTGGTAGTGTGTTGTGGTCTGCTGTAATGGAAGTGAGAGCCATTCTGCATAGGCGTGTGCACTCTCATTTGGAGGGTTAATTGGGTGATTTCTCTTAACCTGGGATTCACTTCCTATGGGGTTTCCAATTGGAAATCTGATTTTGGATCACAGAGATAGTGTCCCACTTAGGAAATGGATTGTTTAGGGATATTTTGATCACTCATTTGAGTTTTCCATTTGTGAAAGTTTATAACTAATTTAAGGCTTGTGTGACTTTAGCCATTTTAGTACATATAACCTAGTTTAATTGATTTTACCTTAAAAAAATTCTCTGAGACAATATCTAAAACCAGTCAAGACAGTGGAGAAGAATGTGCCCATTTGCCCAGTTTTGCCCACAAATCCCACAATCAGACAATCTAGACAATAGTGTCATGTATTTGCTGAGTTCACTTCAGGGAGAAGGAGGTAATTGGTCATATTTTAGTTTGTTCAGATTAGTTTAATTATCTCTTGCTACTAATAAGGAGGCTATTATATGTCCACTGAGCATTCTTACTAGGTCTGCTTGGAAGCTATTTATTTACTTATTTATTTACTCTGCCTTCTTAGTATAAGGGAACAAAAGGTAAAACAGTTTGCATGATGTGTCCAAGATATGCCTTTGAGAGACAGATTATGTGCTGGGGAAGAAAGGAAAGGAGGGAGGGAGGAAGGCATTAAAAAACTATGTGTATCCCTTTAATTCAACCCACATTAGGAAAAAAAAACAAATAGAAAATGAAATTTTAAAATGATAACACTTGTATTAGCATAAAAATTCAAATACTTAAAAATAAATGTACAGAAACATGTGAGTGATTTCTACACTGGAAACTACAAAATATTACAGACAAATTAAAGAAGACATTAATAAATAGAGGTGTATATACTATTTCATGAATTAGAACGCTCAATATTATAATGATGTTATTTCTCCCTAATCTGATCCTTGCTATCATTAAACTGCCTATCAAAATCCTTCTAGGTACATTTGTCGATCTTGACAAGCTGATTTTTAAAACATTGTATGGAAATACAAAAGGCCAAGAATAGCCAAGGCAATTTTGAGGAACAAAGCTGAAGTATTTATGCTGCCAGTTACCAGGACTTATTATAAAGCTGCTAAGTAATTTAAACAGAGTGGTATTGTCACAAGAATAGACAATGGCCAATGAAACAGAATGGAGAGTCCATGAACAGACCCACTCATACGGACACCTGATTTATGACAAAAGCAGTGCTGCAACACGAGGGAAAGGGTATTTTAATCAGTAGATAGTGCTTGATCAGTTGAATATCCATATAAAAACATGAAGTTTATACCTGCTTTATATCATATTTAAAAATTAATTCCAGGTGGATTATGGTTATAAGTACAAAAGATATAAAAAAAATAAAGCTCTTAAGAGAAAATATAGGATAATACCTCCATGGTTTGGAGAAGGCAAAAAGATTTCTCAGAGCACAAAACAAAATTTGAGGGAAAAACAATGAGGTATGCTTGCTGAACTCCTTCAAGTCTGACATGTATCTCCAAGTATTGACGTGCCATTGTGTGAAGTTAATTTGGATTTCTGATGTAGAATTTTACTCATTCAGGAAAGCATGACAGATTATTTAGTTATCCAGACCACCCCATGGGTGCCAAGAATCTACTGAGTCTCCAGGGCTGGTTCTGCCCACTCTGGCTTTCTGCACTCCTGGGTAACCCTACTGGGATCAGTCATGTGATCTCCAGGGTTCTAAAAGCAGCAAAGATGTTTCACCCCATGAGTATCTCTCAATAGCTGGTTTTAAAATGTGTGAAAACATGTTTTCTTCCTTCTTCCAATATGTTCTCCCAAATGATAATACTGGTATTTGAGATATAGTGACTCATTGGAAGGGACATTTGATCACCCAAAGGTCCCTAGCCGCAAGATGTTTCAGAGAAGACCCTCCATGCATTTTATGATCTCATTAAATACAACCTTTGGGGCTTCCTTGGTGGCGCAGTGGTTGGGAGTCCACCTGCTGATGCAGGGGACACGGGTTCATGCCCCAGTCCGGGAGGATCCCACATGCCGCAGAGTGGCTGGGCCTGCGCATCCGGAGCCTGTGCTCCGCAGCGGGAGAGGCCACAGCAGTGAGAGGCCCACATACCGCGAAAAAAAAAAATACAACCTTTGGCTCACTTACGTGCTGTGGTATCTGCTTCCAACCACTTTGATGGTAAAAGAAGGAAATGGATCTTCGGTCCCTCTTTTAAGGATTCATGGAGTGGTAATATGCTGTGAAAACTATACATTTTAATCTGTTTGATGCCTACCTCAAGCCAAATCGACTAGATAAAAAAGGTAATTTTATAAGACCCAAACTAGTGCCTCAAACTGTCCTGTCTCATGGTTTATGTTTACTGATATTCCTAAACACAAACATGGATCTTTGGGGGCATTCATATTCTTATGCTGAATTTTCTCAACAAAAGGGGATTCAGATATCTAGTTCTTTTTCTTCTCTTTGTTTCAACTTCATCTTTCATACCATGGTTTTGTTATTGTGGAGAAAAAATTAAAACTACAGAAAATCATAAAGAAAAAACAACAACACTTGGGTATCCAATACCTTGAATTAATAAGTGTTAGCATAACATGATTTACTTCAGTACTCCATTTTTAGATTCTTTTAGATTACAGTTTATCTGAGAAACATGAGACCACCTTAAAACAAGTCTGTAGGTTTTTGAACCCACACCACAAAAAAAAAAAAAAAACCCCAAATCAGAGTAATTCATGGAGAAATGGAACACAATCAGGTTGAGATGTCACTGAATAATTATTTCATATAATGAGCACAGAGTCACAAATATAAAGCACTAAAAATGACAGTGATGAACATTAACAAAGGAAATAGAAGTTGCTGTTTTCCTTTTTTAATGTGAGACATTGGCTAAAGCCAATGGGAAATTTCTTGGCTGGTCTGAGTAATATTTTACTGTGCTTAATTCAAATTGTATAATAACTTTTAAATTCAAAAACTGCACAAAAAAAGTGGAGGCTTCAGTTAAATCAGATTTCTGTACAGACTCTGTAGATATTGCTGTTACCAACTGGCAAATACAGGTGGTCCTCACTATTCACAGTACTGTTAGCTGAAACATGTGCATGTTGAAACGTGCATGTGTCATGGCCTGTGTGGTTCCTTGTTACCCGAGATAAAAGCTGATATGCAAGCGTTTCATTTAACACCGTACCAGGCGTTGCAATGACCACCTGTATATTTCAGTTTATATTGATCATTGCCTGAAGTTTAGAACAAACAAACATTGTGCTCCATTTAGAATTATGACCACATGAAAGATATAAATAAAATAATGAAAGTATCTCTGGGTGAGTTTAAATTTTTCGGATCATTAACATCCAAAATAATTTTTTACATCTGGATTTATATTCCTATTAACCCTTCTCAATTCTCCTTCATTCCAGGGGCTGAGTCACCTGCACCAGCATAAAGTGATTCATCGAGATATTAAAGGGCAAAATGTCTTGCTGACTGAAAATGCAGAAGTTAAACTAGGTAAGAACAGAATCCAGTGAGCCTAGGAATTGCAGAAAATGATAGGATTGTTTCAGCTGTTTTTTTTTTTTTTTAATAATGTAAATTTGTCGCTGTGGATTTGGAGGTCATTGTACCTAGAATAGAAAGGAAAATGTTTCTTTGGTATTTAAAAAAAAAAAAAACATTTTCTAGGGTTTCCCTGGTGGCGCAGTGGTTGAGGGTCCGCCTGCTGATGCAGGGGACGCGGGTTCGTGCCCCGGTCCGGGAGGATCCCACATGCCGCGGAGCCGCTGGGCCCGTGAGCCATGGCCGCTGAGCCTGCGCTTCCGGAGCCTGTGCTCCGCGGCGGGAGAGGCCGCGACAGTGCGAGGCCCGCGTACCGCAAAAAAAAAGAAAAAAAAAAAAGAAAAGAAAAACATTTTCTAAAAGCTCTTTGAGGAGTGAATTGATATACAATATGGTAAGCAGATCCATGTGCTTAATCGATGTGTAGAAACAATTGAGTTTGTTTTTTAAGCAAAGACCCTTTAGATTAGAAGTGACTGACCTTGGAATGGTTTCCCCTATCTTACAGTTTGTTTATATTGTTGCTGCTATAACAATGATGAAATTTTTTTAATTAAAAATATCCACAGTTAGACATTCATTATTTAGAAAAATGAATTCCTGCTATATTCCCATATGTTTTAAGTTATATTTACATCGATTTCATTATTATCTAGGGCACCTGTACAAAGTGGATGCTCAATATTCTACTTCACGTGCATACTAATTATCCCACTTTCATCTGCAGAGTTATCAGTGAGGGAACCCTTTGATCTATTAGAGCCCTTCCCACAATATGTCTGGGATTATCCAGATAAGCTACAGAATCCCCACACACATTTGACTACTTGATGTATATGAGTAAGAGCATAGATTGACAAATACTCTGTAGGATATACAATTTGTTTCCTACCAAAGAATCACTGTCCATATGATTGTTCATTTTCAAAGAGATTTAAATGTCTCCTATGGTTATATCCCAAACACTTGCTCTTGCCTTTTTGTTAAAATATACAATTTCCATTTTTTTCTTAGTTAGAATTTGGGGCCAAACTTTCATCTCATGAATATTCCCTTTTAAAACAAAAGCATACGTTAGGTAGGGAAAGCAGTTATATATGTACTGACTACATAAGCTATCCTCAGAATATTCACTCATCACTAATTAACAGTTACTTGTTGAGAGAATATTATATGCCAGGTCCTGTACAAAATGCTTTTAGGTAGATGATTTCACTTAAACATCAGAGCGACACCATGTGAATCTCATCATCCTCATTTCATGGATTTGGAAAATGAAGCTCAAAGAGGTTGATCTAGTAGCCCTAGGTTGCATCACTAGTAAGTGTCAGAAATGAGATGCAAATTTAGGCAGTCTGGCTCCAGAAACTTAGCTGTTAACTACTTTCTTTGCATCCTCTAAATACTATCCTTTATGGCCCAAGCTTGACTTTTATTTAACACCTCTTTTTGGCCCCCCATGTAGCACTGATGTAACCAGATATAACCCCCGTGCTTTTCTCATTGGTACGCTTTATCCATTTATACATGAAGATTAAAAGTATACATTCACTAGAGATTATCATACTAACTGAAGTAAGTCAGACAGAGAAGGACAAATATCGTATGATATCACTTATATGTGGGATCTAAAAACATGATACAAATGAACTTATTTACAAAACAGAAACAGACTCACAGACATAGAAAAAAATTTATGGTTATCAAAGGGGAAGGGTTGGGGGAACAGATAAATTAAGAGGTTGGGATTAACATATACACACTACTACATATAAAATAGATAATCAGCAAGGACCTACTGTATAGCACAAGGAACTCTATTCAGTACTCTGTAATAATCTATATGGGAAAAGAATCTGAAAAAGGATAGATATATGTATAACTGAATCACTTTGCTGTACACCTGAAACTAACACAACACTGTAAATCAACTATACTCCAATATAAAATAAAAACTTTTTAAAAAATACATACATTCACAATAGTGAAAAGGAAGAAGCAACCTGAGTGTCCAACAGATGAATGGATAAACAAAATGTGGCACCTACATACAATAGACTATTATTTGGTCTTCAAAAATTCAGAAGGAGGGGCTTCCCTGGTGGCGCAGTGGTTGGGAGTCTGCCTGCCGGTGCAGGAGACACGGGTTCGTGCCCCGGTCCGGGAGGATCCCGCATGCCGCGGAGCGGCTGGGCCCGTGAGCCATGGCCGCTGGGCCTGCGCGTCCGGAGCCTGTGCTCCGCAACGGGAGAGGCCACAGCAGTGAGAGGCCCGTGTACCGCAAAAAAAAAAAAAAAAAAAAATTCAGAAGGAGATTCTGATGCGTGCTGCAACATGCATTAACCTTGAGGATATTATGTTAGGTGAAATAATCTAGTCTCCAAAAGACTAATACTGTATGATTCCACTTATATGATGTATCTGTAGTAGTCAGATCCATAGAGACATAAAGTAGAATGGTGCTTTCGGGGGGCCAGGGGCCCGGCGGGGTGGGGAGGGGAGGAGAAAGAGAAGTTAATGTTTAATGGCTAAAGAGTTTCAATTGAGGAAGATGAAAAAGTTCTGGAGTTGGATGGTGGTTATAGTTGCACAACAATGTAAATGTACTTAATACCACAAAACGGTCCACTAGAAAGTTGTTAAAATAGTAAATTTTATGTTATGTATATTTTACCACAGTAAAAAAAAATACACATTCATTTTATCACTGTGTAAGACCTTAGATGATAGACTTTATTCGTTTGTCTTCCCTTAACTAGTGGACTTTGGAGTCAGTGCCCAGCTCGATCGAACAGTGGGCAGGAGGAATACCTTCATCGGGACGCCCTACTGGATGGCTCCGGAAGTTATTGCCTGTGACGAAAACCCAGATGCCACATATGATTTCAAGGTATGACTTCTTACTTCTTCATTACGTATCGAAGCATGCCTAACATCTCACCCTAAGACTGGTAGAGAATTCTCTCATGGCTTTGGGCTTGTGACTTGTATAATCCAAAGGGAGAACTAAAAAACATTACTTGAGTTTAAAATTAGAAGACATCCAAGTGAGAATCTTTGTAATGAACTCATCCATCATATCTGATTGCCTATTGGTAAAAAATGTTTAAACCATTTTCTGTATTCTTTTGAACTTCTCTTGCTTCTTATTAGAAAACATTTCTATTTTGGTTATAGGTTAGATTTTTGGCAAAGTATATATATTCTGAGAGTTTTTCATGTTAAAAGAAACCAAGATATGAGTTTGTTTTTGGGGATCATCTTTTTCTGATTAAAAATAATCATATTTACTCATTTCTACATTGCTCAAAGTTTAATTATTAGAGTTTCTTTTCAATGAGAGAGAACCAAATGGGATGTTGGTAGCTACTTTATGGTGTTTCTGTAGCCTGTTGCAGTGTTTCATAGAAATCTGACTTATGGCTTGATACTTTGTACCATAAACTAGAAATTTGCTAATAAATTCAAAGCAGTGTTTAAGTAGAGAGGTGGAAGTTGTCCCCTTCTCCAAGGAGCCCTCCTCTTTTCCATTCTGTTAGGCAATAATCAAACATAATTTGTGTTTACTATCCCATCGATAGCTGCAATGTCAGGTGACATTGTTGTTGTGAATTACAGCTGAAAGTTGAGACCTTAAGGTTGGAGGTAAATGAGATGTAGGAACTGTGGGTGTTCAGATTATCCAGTAGACAGAGAGACACCCTGTGGTCTCTGTGTAGATCACAGGACAACCTTGGGGAAAACCTGATAGTCATTTCATAGGTGAATGGACCTTTTTTTCAATTATTTGAGGTAACATTGGTTTATAACATAAGTTTCATGTATACATTATAATTCAACTTCTGTATACTCTACAACGTGCTCACCACCAGAAGTCTTGTTTCCCTCCATCACCATACAATTGATCCCTTTTCCCCATTTTGTGCCCCCTTTCCACACTGGTAACCACCAATCTGTTCTCTGTAACTATGTGTTCATTTTTGTTTTGTTTGTTCATTTCTTTCTTTTTTTCTTAAATTTTTTTCATTGAGGTATAGTTGATTTACAGTGCTGTGCCAATCTCTACTGTACAGCAAAGAGACTCAGTTATACATACATACATATTCTTTTTTATATTCTTTTCCATTATAGTTTATCACAGGTAATGGAATATAGTTCCCTGTGCTATACAGTAGGACCTTATTGTTTATCCATTCTAAATGTAATAGTTTGCATCTACCACCCCCAAACTCCTAGTCCATCCCTCTCCCTCCCCTCTCCCCCAGCCTTGGCAACCACAAGTCTGTTCTCTATGTCTAGGAGTCTGCTTCTGTTTTGTAGATAGGTGCATTTGTGCCTTATTTTAGGTTCCACATATAAGTGATATCATATGACATTTGTCTTTCTCTTTCTGACTTACTTCACTTAGTATAATAATCTCATGTTGCATCCATATTGCTACAAATGGCCTTATTTTGTTCTTTTTTATGATTGAGTAGTATTCCATTGTATATATGTACCACGTCTTTATCCATTCATCTATTGGTGGACATTTAGGTTGTTTCCATGTTTTTGCTATTGTGAACAGTGCTGCTATCAACATAGGGGTACATGTATCTTTTTAGTTTTTAACATCTTTATTGGAGTATAATTGTTTTACAATGGTGTGTTAGTTTCTGCTGTATAACAAAGTAAATCAGAAGCTGGGACGAAGTGAGAGAGTGGCATGGACATATATACACTACCAAATGTAAAATAGATAGCTAGTGGGAAGCAGCCACACAGCACAGGGAGATCAGCTCCATGCTCTGTGACCACCTAGAGGGTGGGATAGGGAGGGTGGGAGGGAGACGCGAGAGGGAGGAGATATGGGGATATATGTTTATGTTCATTTATTTCTTATATTCCACATATGAGTGAAATCATACAGTATTTGTCTTTCTCCATTTGACTTATTTCACTTACCATAATAGCCTCAAGGTCCATCCATGTTGTCACAAATGGGAAGAGTTCATCTTTTAATGGCTGAGTAGTACTCCATTATGTGTGTGTGTGTGTGTGTGTGTGTGTGTGTGTGTGTGTGTGTGTATATATATATATGTATATATATATATCACATCTTCTTTATCCATTTATCCATTGATGGGCACTTAGGTTATTTCCATACCTTGGCTATTGTAAATATTACTGCAGTGCATATATCTTTTCAAATTAGTGTTTTCATATTCTTTGGCTAGATACTCAGAAGTGGAATAGCTGGATCATATGGTAGTTCTAGTCTTAATCTTCTAAGGATCTCCCTACCGTTTTCCATAGTTACTGCACCAGTTTACATTCTCACCAACAGTCTACAAGGGTTCCCTTTTCTCCTCATACTCTCCAACTCTTTGTTATTTCTTGTTTTTGATAATAGCTGTTCTAACAAGTGTGAGGTGATATCTCATTGTGGTTTTGATTTGCAATTCCCTAATAATTAGTGATGTTGAACATCTTTTCATGTGTCTGTTGGTCATCTGTATGTCTTCCTTGGAAAAAATATCTATCATCTCCTCTGTCCATTTTTTCAATTAGATTGTTTGGGGGTTTTTTGTTGTTGAGTTGTATGAGGTTTTTGTTGTGTATTTTTTGCGGTACGCAGGCCTCTCACTGTTGTGGCCTCTCCTGTTGCGGAGCACAGGCTCCGGACGCGCAGGCTCAGCGGCCATGGCTCACGGGGTCAGCCACTCCACAGCATGTGGGATCTTCCTGGACCGGGGCATGAACCTGTGTCCCCTGCATCGGCAGGCAGACTCTCAACCACTGTGCCACCAGGGAAGCCCCAGTTGTATGAGTTTTTAATATTTAGGATATTAACCTTTTGTAGGATATATGACTTACAAATATCTTCTTCTATTCAGTAGGTTGCCTTTTTGATTTGTTGATGGTTTCCTTTGCTGTGCAGAAGCTTTTTAGTGTGATGTGGTCCCACTTGTTTATTTTTGCTTTTGTTGCCCTTGCCTGAGGAGACATATTCAAAAAGATATTGCTAAGGCTGATGTCAAAGAGTGTACCACCTATGTTTTCTTCTAGGAGTTTTATGGTTTCAGGTCTTATATTCAAATCTTTAATCCATTTTAAGTTAATTTTTCTGTACCATGTAAAATGGCAGTCTAGTTTCATTCTTTTGCATGTGGCTGTCCAGTTTTCCCACCACATTTATTGGTGAAACTTTCCTTTATCCATTGTATGTTCTTGGCTCCTTTGTCTTAATTAGTTGTCTGTATGTGTGGAGGGCTCTCCGTTCTGTTCCATTGATCTGTGTGTCTGTTTTTATGCCAATACTCTGCAGTTTTGATCACTATAGCTTTGTAGTATAATTTAAAATCAGGGAATATGATAACCCCAGCTTTGTTCTTTTTTCCTCAGGATTGCTTTTCAGGATCTTTTGTGGTTCCATACAAATTATAGAATTTTTTATTCTGTTTCTGTAAAAAATGTCACTGGGATTTTGACAAGGATTATATTGAATCTGTAGATTACTTTAGGTATATGGACATTTTAACAATGTTAATACCTCCAATCCATGAGCACAGAATCGTTTTCTATTTCTTTGTGTCTTCTTCAATTTCTTGAAACAATGTCTTATGGTTTTCAGTAACAGTTTTCACCTCCTTGGTTAAATTTATTCCTGGGTATTTTATTCTTTTTGTTGCAATTGTAAATTAGATTTTCTTAATTCTCTTTCTACTAGTTTGTTAGTATATCAAAACACAATAGATTTTTGTATATTTATTTTGCAACTTCACTGTATTCGTTTATTATTTCTAACAGTTCCTTTAGTAGTGTCTTTAGGATTTTCTATGTGTAAAATCAATAGAAAACCAATGTCATCTGCAAATAGTGACAGTTTTACTTCTTCCTTTCCAATTTGGATGCATTTTATTTCTTTTTCTTGCCTATCTGCTCTGGCTAGGACTTCCAATACTACGCTGACTAAGAGTGTAAGAGTGGTGAGTGGGCATCCTTGTCTTGTTCCTGATTTTAGAGGGCTAGCTTTCAGGTCTTGACCACTGAGTATATTAGCTGTGGGTTTGTCATAGATGGCCTTTGTTATGTTGAGGTACGTTCCTTCTATATCCATTTTATTGAGTTTTTTTTTTAAACACAAATGGATGTTGAATCTTGTCAAATATTTTCCTTTCATCTATTAAGATGATCATATGATTTTTATCCTTCAGTTTGTTGATATGGTGTATCACATTGATTCCAGATGTTGACCCTTCCTTGCATTCCTGGAATAAATCCCACTTGATCCTTTTAATGTGTTGTTGTTTTGGTTTGTTAATACTTTGTTGAGGATTCTTGCATCTATGTTCATCAGAGATATTGGCCTGTAGTTTTCTTTTTTTGTCTGGTTTTGGTATCAGGGTAATGTTGCCCTCGTCAAATGAATTAGGAAGTGTTCTAGCCTCTTCAGTTTTTTGGAAGAGCTTGAGAAGTTTAGGTATGACATCTTTGAATGCTTCATCAGTGAAGCCTCGTGGTCCTGAACTTTTGTTTGGGGAGATGTTTTTGATTACTGTTTCAATCTCCTTACTAGTGATTGGTCTACTCAGATTTTTTATTTCTTTGTGATTCAGTCTTGGAAGGGTGTATGCTTCTAAGAATTTATCTATTTCTTCTAGACTGTCCAATTTGTTGGCGTATAGCTGTTCATAGTAGTCTCATGATTCTTTGTATTTCTGTGGTATCTGTTGTAAGAGAAATGAACTTCTCTTTCATTTCTGGTCTTATTTATTTGAGCCTTCTCTCTTATTTTCTTCGTGAATCTAGCTAAAGGTTTGTCAATTTTATCTTTTCAAGAACATAGGCGCATGGACTTTTCTTTCTTTCTTTTTTTTTTTAAACGTTTTTATTGGAGTATAATTGCTTTACAATCGTGTGTTAGTTTCTGCTTTATAACGAAGTGCATCAGTTATACATATACATATATCCCCATATCTCCTCCCTCTTGCGTCTCCCTCCCACCCTCCCTATCCCACCCCTCTAGGTGGTCACAGAGCACCAAGCTAATCTCCCTGTGCTATGCGGCTGCTTCCCACTAGCTATCTATTTTACATTTGGTAGTATATGTAAGTCCATGCCACTCTCACTTCATCCCAGCTTACCCTTCCCCCTCCCTGTGTCCTCAAGTCCATTCTCTAGTAGGTCTGTGTCTTTGTTCCCGTCTTGCCCCTAGGTTCTTCATGACCCTTTTTTTTTTTTTCTTAAGATTCCATATGTATATGTTAGCATACGGTATTTGTTTTCCTCTTTCTGACTTACTTTTCACTGTAGGTGCATGGACTTTTCACCAAAGTACTTTAATGATCACCTTGAAACACCCTCATCTTACAGCTGTGGAAACTGAGGTCCAAGACCTTTGCAAGTGCACACCTCGTTAGTGATCTTGTCAGAGACTTGATCCCACATCTCCCACTCTCTGTTTAGAGTTCTTTCCAATATATTACCCTGCCTCTCTCTGATGCAATCCTATATAAATATCCAATTTACCAACAAAACAGCCTCTGAAGAGTATATTTGGAGAATTCCTCTATTAAAGAACATTTATAGTTCTCCACATGTGGGGTTATTATGGAAATCAGGTCACAAAGATGCAGACATTGCAATGTCTTTGGGACCCAGTGTCTCAGGGCATTGACAAAATTATTTGCTTCTTTGGAGAAATGCAAGCTTGAAGGTCTAAAAACAAAATAATCTCCTGTAAATTTCCTCCTTCTTTCAGAGTTAGTCACTGTAATAACCTGACACCAATCTGTCTGGAAACAGCTGCCAAGTTAAAAATTAATCTCCTGCCAAAATAAATGTCATTTATTTAAACTGCTAATGATAAGCACATTTAAATAATTTGATTTGCAAATCCCTTCAGAGGAGCCACTACAAAATATATGACCCAGACCAGATACGTGTATCGTAATTGGCTATAAGCAATTCTTCAAACAATAGTTATACCTAACAAGTGCTAACTAGTCTACATCTGGGCCACAGATATTTTAGACTGCTTTATAACATACCACGGAGAATCAGAGTGTTTCAAACTTTCAACCTTAGCTTAGCCTTTTAAGTATTTTGGCTGGCTGTAGTATATATGGAACTTTTGTTCTGTGGCATAAAATTGATCCCTGTGGGACTTCCCTGGCAGTCCAGTGGTTAAGACTCTGCACTTCAAATGCAGGGGGTGTGGATTCGATCCCTGGTTGGGGAACTAAGATCTCACATGCCACTCGGCACGGCCAAAAATATAAAATATATATATATATAAAAATAGATCCCTGTGATGTAGTTGTTTTCAGTAGAGTAACTAGAAGAGGACTTCCTCTGGTGAAGCCAAAGCTTGGAATTAAACTGGTATCTTAAACCTCTTTGTTCAGATTAGGACTAAGAAATACAGTTTGGGGTCAGTGAAAAAATTTTTGATCCTAACGCATAACCCTAGGTGTGGACAAAGCCTGATGTGTGAATAACCACAGGGGGCATCATGCTGCACAGGGTGATTTCAGAGGTGCTGGAAGCCCTTGTGATTATGAAAGTATCCTGAGACATTAATAAGTTGAAGATTAATTTCTGTGCCTTTTATTAAAAAATAAAGAATCCTGATGAGAGAACAGATTCAAGTCTATCAGCCATTTTCCACCTTAGTATGAATTAGTTTTTTAGGATTGTCATAAATGCAGGTTGTACAAGAGGAAGAAGAAGTCATGGCAAAAATATGAGTTCCACTGATCACTTGTCCTGGGAGCATGACAAAAGGGTAGATTAGGAAGACCAAGCAGAAAGGAAGATTTGGGGGTTCTTTGAAGATTCATTTTAACTACTTTGTAGTTTTACTGTGGATCAGAGAAGAAGCTATACTTTCATCTTTCTACTTCTTCTTTGGCATCAGATCCTATACTTTTTTCTGTTCACTATTCTTAGGAATGTAGCCTGTCACCAGGAGACAGCTTGACAATATACTGACTTTCAAAACCCTTTATTCATTCACTCAGCGTATATTTATTGAATACCCACTATGCAAAAGGAATTAGCCAAGCTCTATCTGTATGTGCAGTTTTCATCTAGAAAGTCCATTTGCGACCCCGTCAAAGTTAAGTGGTTTGCTACTGTGTGTTTGGTTGTCCATTTGAGCCAGAGTGTATCCCAGCCTCAGAAACTGATGTCAGCATTTTGGGCTCTCACGTGCTGTAGATACTTTCAGCCTAGAGGGCACGTTTAGAATAAAAGATGACTTGAAGGCCACTGGGCTTTGTTAGGTTTTCTATCACAAAAGCCCTTTCTTTAAAATAAAGACAAAATGCAAAAGAGTATAGTTTGGTTTTATTACAAATATTTGATTATTTCTTAATTATTTATTATTTTATTTGTCTACAATGTCTTTAGAAACTGCTATAATTTTTTTTAAAAAACTGGAGAAATTCAATAAAATAAGAGCCTCTGTGGAAAGTAGTCTGAAGAGCTCATGCTTTTTTTTGCAATCTGGTTTTGTCTGATAATCTACTGGGCACAGTAAGTAACTGACTGAAAATAACCCCTATCCTAAGGAGGAGTGCCAGAATCTCATTTGCCTGGTGTGTTCACTTTCCCGTAGAGGCCCTTCCTTTCTTGTTTTCAGAAAACCTGTCAAAACACTTCAAGCAAAAGGAAAGGTTTCATTCTCCTGATAAGTACGTGGGGCAATAATGAAAGCTTTCTCATTTAATAATAAGCATTCAAAAGACTTGAAATTAATAAAACTGTTCAAAATTCCTAGGCTGTTAAAATTGTTTTTTTTTAAACTTGAATTTCATTTCAGTTGGATGGGATTTGCCAAGTATTTTATAGTCCTATGTATTTATTGCTTTAACAGAACCACTCACTAAAGAAAGTCCTCCGTGGCCGAAAGCCCATTCCTAGGGAATTGGCTGAATAAAGACTGGCACATCTGTCCACTGGAATATTACGCAGCCATTTGAACAATGACGTAGTGTATATGTTGAAGTTGGGCAGATCCCAAGATACAGTGTTAGGTGCACAAAGCAACTTACAATATAGTACACATAATAGACTCTTTTTTTTTTTTTTTTTTTTTTTTTTTTTTGGTACGCGGGCCTCTCACTGTTGTGGCCCCTCCCGCTGCGGAGCGCAGGCTCCGGATGCGCAGGCTCAGCGGCCATGGCTCACGGGCCCAGCCGCTCCGCGGCATGCGGGATCCTCCCGGACCGGGGCACGAACCCGCGTCCCCTGCAATGGCAAGCGGACTCTCAACCACTGCGCCACCAGGGAAGCCCCATAATAGACTCTTATTCTCCCCTACCCCATGGATAAATGGCATGTGGGTGGAGAACTTAAACGTTTTACTTTCTGTTCTGTTCTAATTTTTTACACCATAAATGGTCATGCTTTCATAGTGGTTTAGTCAAGTAAAGGAAGTACAGTGACATGGCATATCCCCTCAACCCCACCACCCATCCTCTGGCCTGATCTGTGCTAATATCATTTGTTATTCACCTAAACTCTGTTTATGAGACTGTGCACACAGGTGCCATGGACCATTGAAAGTCATAGGTGTCTCCTGCAGGGTTTGGGTCAGTATTGTGCTCTGGCTGTAGAGCAAATACTCATTCTCCAGTGTTATGGGTAATCGGCTTTATTCATGCAGAATGAAAAGAGCCCCTGTAGGTAAGAGGCTCGACTGGACATAAAGTGAGCAACCTGACTAGTCGGGGGCATCACCAAGATGTATGTGGGGTGTCACGTAAGAGCATGATACTCACATCGCAGAATGAGGTCTGCCTCTCAAATGAGACCTGGCCTCTGTCTACTGAAATTTCAACAAAGGTCTCATGCCCACGCGGTAAGAAAGAAGGATGATACACACACCGTTATTATTACGAGCGGAAACAAACTTCTATTAAACAGATTTCTCATGCTCCATGTTCACACCCACCTACACAGCATTCTTTAGTCAGACATATCACCACCTCTTCTGGGCTCCAGGCTGATCCCCACGTGAAGAGAATAAGCTATTCTTCCAGTATTTTCCCTCTGGTCAGATAACAAATGTAGTTGAACAAGGGACTCTGTGGGAAATGGGATTATGAATAACTACTTGTGCTTGATTATCCTCAGTCACCCTGAACTCACCACCCTGGTTCTGTTTATATATAATGTAGTATATAAGTATACGGCCTAGGGAATAAGTCCGCGTTTTGAAGTTGGACAGGACTGGTTTAAAATGTGACTTCATCTCCTTGCACTCTATTCCTTCAGGGAAGTTATTTAACCCTTCTGAGTCTCTGTGGGAATGACGATTGTATATTACAACATTATATTAGAATAAAGGGAGCTAACATATGTAAAGGAATTAATTCAATGCCTATTTGGTAAGTACTCAATATACGATAGTTAATATTTGTGTTTATGTGTCACGTGAAGGTACTGCCATTTGGAGCCATTTTGACCTAAAAAAAAACCCCAGCAATATCATAGGATTTGAACTGCCTGTTTGCATTATACACCTCTAATTGTCTGCTTACATTGAGCCAGAATCTGTTTCTCTGTAACTTCTATCTCTAGATTAAGGTGCTGCCCTTAGGGACCCATACAATAAATTCAATTTCCTTTTTCCAGCTGGAACATTTCCAAAAAGTGAATAAAGAATAAATTACATGACAAAAGACTAATTTCTGGTCTTGGTAAAATGGCTGATCTCTTGGTCTTGGTAAATTAAAACTTGGTAGAATCCACTGCACCGGTTATGCCTGGTATGAAGCTATTGTCTGTCAACTCTAGACCACCTTGCTACCCTCTGCTGTGGGATGATGGGGCCAGGATTCAGCTAACCCCATTTCTGCCTGTCCCTCTGGGTAGACTGCAAGGCTGGAGAAGGAAGGACACGCCCTTTCCTGTTTGCTTCCCCTGAACTTCCTGTTTGCTCCTGCATCCTCCCAGCAACTTCTTTGAGTACCAGGGCTCCTTGTCAGCTTACCTGACTCAAGTTTGCTGGTTGAACTGCCAGTCAGTGATAACTGGACCTCAGGATCTGTCTGTGCCACTATTTGTTAAATACCCACTATAGACACTGCGTTGTGTTATGAACTTTGCAGATATTATCATACTGAATTCTCGATCAACCCTGCAAGATAGGTGTTCTCTTTGGGCTACAGGTGAGGAGATGGGTTCAGAGGAGTCGAGGGGCTCGCCCCAGCTCTGCTGGCTGCGCAGCATGTGTTCTTTCTGCCTCTTGGCGCACACTGGGGCTCTGCTCTTGCCCTTGCCTCTCCTTCCTTGTATGGCTGAGCACAAGGAAGTGTTATTTTCTTCAAAAAGTGAAGTGTTCTTTTCTTCACTTGTTGAGCAGCCTAGCCCCAAGCGGAATGCTCTATCATTATGTTCAAGTTGCCTTCGTGCCATCTGGCCCCTCACCAGCCAGAAGTTGCGTGCTTGCCTCTGCCTTCTCGGAGGCACTAGAATTTGTCTCTGTTCTGTTTGTAATGCACACAGGACTGGGCTATTAATCATGCCACAGGCCAGGCTGCGCAGCACCTCTAGAATAATGAATTACCCAGCTCCTGCCAAAATGAGTCCCACCACGGCCACGAAGGAAACTTATCTCTCCCCGACTCTCTCCTCATCTTGTTCCTCCCACTTCCCTCTCTCATCTCCTGTGATCTGTCTTGACAGTTGTAATTGGAACATTTTCTCCCATATTTAAGTTCTGAAGTGTCTCTGGGACTTACTAATGTATCCAAAGGCTTAAACAAGGCCCGTCAAGGACGTTTATTGCTTTCTAGCATGGGCAGTTAAGCGTAGCTTACAAGCAGCTCTGGGTATATAGGGCCAGGAATATAAATGTTCCTTTTGGAAAACAAGAGAATCCCAGGGGGGAAAAATGATCTTAATGATGATATCAAATGAAGGCTTAAAGAAGAAGTAATTTTTGGCTTGGTCACGTGACAAAGGATGCACAGGAGTTGGGATGCTGTGACCTTTGGTTTGAAGGGGTTGTTTGGGAGGTTTGGGGAAAGCAGCCTAAGAGAGGATCTGAGATGCTGTGTACTGAATAAAGGAAACATCTCTCTTCACTAACCCTTCCCTCTTCCTGTGGGATAAATCCAGGACCACCTAACGACTGGGACCTCTCTTTTTCCTTACTGTTGAAATACGCTTTCTCAAATTATTGCTCTATACATATTACCACTAAGAAATGCTTTTAGCTGTACTTATGTTTCTTATGTCACCGGAATTCTGGAGGCAGGCAGTCCAGGGTTGGTGTGGTGGCTCGCTGATGTCTTCAAAACCCAGGCTCCTACCTTTCTGCCCTGTCATCATTAATTTGTTGACTTATTGCCTCATGGTTGCAAGACGGTTGCTGTAGCATGTTTTTATTCAAGGCACTAAGAAGTAGGGAAGAGGTGTCAAGACACCAGCTATATTTGTCACTTATTTCAGGAAAAGCAAAAGCTCTTACAGAAGCTCCTAGAAGCTCCTAGAAGATGTTTGCCTGAGTCTCATGAGGTCACATCCTTAGCTGCCATCCTTAGCTGCAGGGAAATCTGGATAAACAAGTTTAGCTTTCCTATACTCTGAAATGGAGGCAGCAAGGGCAATGAGGGCTGAAATGCCTGTTGGGTTAGCCAACAAACAGTACTGGCCACAACCAAGTAGAGGGAAATCGAAGAAGACTAAACTGGGCAGGCAAAGGCAGTCTCACCTCACAGTAGAGGAGAAGAAAATGATTAATATTCTTGAGCCCACTCTATGCCCGGTTTTGTGCTAGGCGGCATACCTCCATGCATACATGCCACAGTTGAAAGCTAAGCTCTGAGCAGTCTTCTGGATGCGGTTCAGTTGGGAACCTGGACTTGAACCCAGGTCTGTCTGACTTGAAAGCCTATTCATGCTCCCTCTAGGAAAAGCTGAACACTGGTTTGGGGTGTGCCTCATGGAATCTCAGCACCTTCATTTGAGTGGCCACACCTTCAGTTACCTGTAGACAAAGTAAGAATCTGAAGCAATTATTTTATGGGCCCCAAAAGGTTTTTTTAAGTGAATTCTCAGGTCCTTACAGTGTGATGATAGTTAAAAAAAAAACTAGCCTGGGAGGCAGGAGACCAAGCTCTGATTAAAACTTGGTGCTGACTTGCTCAGTGATCTTGGGTAAGTCATTTTTTTCTCATCTGGGAAATGGAAGGTTGGACTAGATGATCTACAAAAGGTCTATCAGCCTTAAGACACTTAGGTTTTGCTCCTTTCTCTCATGCATCTTTCATGTGTTCATTATTTCAACAAGTATTTATTAAGTGCCTACTCTGTGCCAGGCACTGTTCTGGTACTGTGGACCAGTCAACAAAGCAAAGATCCCTGCCTTTGTGGACTTCATGTTCTAGTGTGTGTGTGTGTTGGGGACAGGGACACAAACAATGAACAAAAAACGTAATAAATTAGTGACAAGTCAGTTACACAGTTTTCAGAAGATGACCCGTTCTCTGGGGAACAAAAGTGGGAAAGGGGAAGGGATCTGGCAGTGCTGGGAGAGAGGTTCGGTGGTCCTCACTGAGAACACAGCATTTGAGCAAAGACTTTATGGAGGGGAGGCAGTCAGCCAGCTCATAATTGGGCTTTGGTCCCGCAGGCAGAGCAAGTACCAGGAGTTTGCCCGAGTTTCCTGAGCATTTCCTTCCCCTGTCTGAGGACTGGCCTGGAGCCTTTCTCATCCCAGTTCCATCATTTCCTTTCAGCTGTGTTGGCTTTCAAACCAGCTCAAGCTTCCTAGACTTAAAGGCCATTTAAATTTGACTTTGCTGTGGCAAGTAGGTGCATAGAGCCTGGCCACCACCTTCATAATTTGTACCTCGGTTCACACTGCAGAAACACTCGGTTCCTCGAGATGTTGGGAAGGTGGTGGGAGAACTACGAAGGCCTGGAGTCTTATCAAAACAGCCCAACCCACCAGTTCCAGACTGTTCTTGCTGCATTTCTTGTTGAATGCTTCCTGCACACTAGTGACTCAGGGTTTTCATCATGTTCCCCAATGATTGTCTGTGTCAGTCAACCATAACGTTCCAGGTACTAGAGAGCTGTGTGGTCACCTTTACCGGTGACTGCTTCTGAGCCAGCCTGTGATGGGCGGCCTGGGCTTTCCCCATTAGCTGCAGAAGGAACCGCAGTGAGAAAGGCCAGCAGCCTGCGGGAAGACTCAGCCATTTGCTGGGCTGTGCTGACTCTGTGTGTGTGTGTGTGTGTGTGTGTGTGTGTGTGTGTGTGTGTGTGTGTGTGTGTGTGTGTGTTCAGTGACAACTTTGAATACATTTGAAATGGAAGAAAGAGAAAGGACAACAGTTGACTCCTTGAGTTGCGTTCTATGCAGAGAAGTTACTTAGAATCTGTGGACAGTGGTTTTGCACAGGTGCGTTGTTATCCCCATTTGGACTGAGAACCTCTATGAACTGTAATATTTATGTGGACAGGTTGATGGCTTGTGAATTAAAGAATCCCTCCTTGGTCCTAGTGTGGGGTTAGCGTGTGCCCCAGCCGCCTGCTCTAAGGTAGATCACACTTTAGGCAAGAGTCTAAACCCCATAGAAAGCCCCCTCTAGGTTGTATGGGCCACAGTCCAAATACTGAACAAGGCTGGGTATCACCCACTGGATATTGAGAAGTTTGGTCCTAGGGAATGGCTCAGGGTGGATTTCATAGTTCTCTTCCAGTTACATATCCTTTCTGTGTGGCCTTTACATTTGTTTGATGGGAATAGCAAGGGAACTTAACTTTGATCTCTGAAATCTGAGTGAGGTTGCCAGTGAGAGTTGGGAATTATGTACAAAATACAGGATACATTTAAAATGAAAGGAGGGTGAAAGTCTTCCTCAGGACTGTGGGCCATTGAACTGAATTTTACATGTGTTTTCTAATGGTTTTCCCATCTTTTGATTTGTTTCCCTCCTATGCACTATTTAGAAACTACTGAGCCGTGGACACAGAGTAGGGGAGAAGCATAGTGTTAGAGATGGAGATTGCACAGGTTGAGGTGGAGACATTAGCCTAGAAAATTCTGATAAGACCATAAAAGTCAGTCTGAGAATAAGAAAGACGATAAGGGTATAGGATTTCTATTTTACATATTTGTCTACTTACAAGATAAAAGATATTGTTCATTCATTCAACAAATATATCAAACACCTACTACTACTGTGGCCGGCTCTCTTCTAAGCACTGAGATACAGCAGTAAACACCACCATCCAAAAGCTTCCCTGTCTGCATCTTGCCTGGTTACATGATATGAAATTGCTGTTTCTGTAGGTTAAAAACAATTGATTATAAATACAATATGATCTAGCATTTACTCTATGATCCAGCCATTCCACTCCTAGGTTTTTACTCAAAAGAAGTAAGAGCATGCATCCAAACAGAGACTTGTACGTGAGTATTTGTAGCAGATTTATTTTTAATGGGCTTGACTGGAAGCAACCCAAATGTCCATCAAGTGAATGGATAAACAAATTGTGATGGAACACTTCTCGGCAGTGAGAAGGACTGGAGGACTGATACACGCGGCAATATGGATGGACCTTAAATACATTGTGCTAAGTGAAAGAAACCAGAGGATTTCATTTTATACAACACGTTAGAAGATGCAAACCAATCCGTAGTAACAGGAAGCAGATCATTGGTTGCCTTGGAACAGGAACTGGGGTTGGGGACAGGAAGGGCAGGAGGGAGAGACTGCAAAGGGGCAAGTGGGACCTTTTGGGGTGACAGATGTGTTTGCTGTCTTGACTGTGGTGATGGTTTCACAGGTGTATACACACATCAGACACTTTCAAATAGTACACTTTGAATATGCCCAGTTAATTACATGACGGTTATACCTCAATGAAGGTGTTAAAAACAGTGGAACAGCAGCAATTTCATATGTTTCAATCAATAGATAAATGTTAGTGCTAAATTCATGTTTGAAACCTTATATTCATTTTTCATACCTGGATTGAAAAAACTCACCATGTGTCAGGCACCGTGAAAGTTATTATCGATGGAAAGCGAATGAGGCTGTTCCTGCTTTTAAGCTTAGCGGGCAAAATCAGTTTGTAAAGAGACAGCTGGACAGCTTTCCCCCAGGCAGTTCTGAAGCAATTACCAGGTTTAACCAAGTTATCCTCTGTTGACTGCATTTACGCATGTGTCCGTGCCTTCCTTCTTTTTCAGAGTGACTTGTGGTCTTTGGGAATCACCGCCATCGAGATGGCAGAAGGTGCTCCCCGTAAGTACCTTCCTCTGGGTGAAATCTGTTACTGGTCTGCCCTGCAGGTACTGACGCTTCCTTGCCAGGAGCTGCAGTGGCTTTATTTCTGCTACACCAAGCCCTGCATGGACTCAAGCTGGCATATTGAGAAAGCAGAGTCATCTTAAATCAACCAGGAATCCATTCATTTCAGAGGGGTGTGAGGATCTTGTGTTTATGAGGGGGAACAAGAATGCAAAGGGAAGCAAACTTTGAGAGTCTAATCTGTTTCCAGATCTGGTGTGTGGTTTATTCTTGAGCTACTCTTCGCCTGTGGTAAAACTGCGACCAAGGCACAAAGGCTGTAAACGCCAACGTAACAAAAATTCACAGCCGATTTTCAGTGCATGGGTTATGTGAACACCTGCACTCCATTTCTCTCACTCCCATTAAAATACCGCTGTTTAGAGTTTTAGATTTCCCTGCTTATTGGAGGCAGAGTGGCCAGGGCTCTGCCTACCTGGAGAACCTCTCCAATTCCTGGAGATCTTGAGCACAGACCCCACAGAGAATCTCCCCAGCCCTGTGGTCACCACGAGCATGCATCTCAGAGACTCCACGCAGGAAGTGCAACTGACCAGGGGCAGCTGTTGCCATGACACCGAGGCTGCACCTCCCGAGGGCCACTCCGCACCAGTGACCGAGCGTGGCAGGGATATAAGGCAGACCCTTTCCTGGAAGACAGGGATTCCTTAGAAGGCAGCTTTCACTCCTTAGTTTCCCTCCTTGGTTTCCTTAGAGTGTGGGACAGCCTAGCACACTCCACCTACTTTTTCTCCCTCCCAGCACACTTCATAGCAATCTGACAACTCTCCCAGCCTTCCCTCACTCCTACTCTGTTCAGACAAGAATTGCCCCCAGTAATATCCTCTCATGTTTAATACCACCTTGGTGTCTGCTTTCCAGAGGACGCGGACCAAAGCAGGCCCCCTGTTTGTATGACGGGTCATTGTGCTCATAGGACCTTTTACCCTCAAGTTATTATAGTTTTCTTATTTCTCATTCCAGAGTTGGTAGAATTCATCTTGTAGCATGACTGGAGTGTTTATTGACAAAATCCCCTCATCCACAATGCTGATAGGCATTTATGAATCAGAAGAATAATACTGGCAGTCTTGAAACCATATCGTCATTCTTAATGAGTAGTAGAGAGGGCTAAAAATAAATTTCCACCCACCGAATTCTTTAGCTTTCGGGGAGAATATGTTCTTATTCTAGGCACAAAGGAAGAGATACTCCCAGATGAAAAGTAAACTAGTGAAATATTCTGATTAAGATAAGAATGTATGAGTGTTTTCACTAAATGTCATCTTCACAATTTGAGATATTTTTATCTCTTCTGCCAGACTTCCTTTGCTTTAATCCTCTGGTCTTCCTGGGGCCATTGAACAAAACAAAACCCCCAAAAAACCTATCATGAAAAGCCACTCAGAGTGTTTGGAAATACAGATAGAAAGGTGCCCTGGTCTAGTGCTTTATACTCCAAAAATCCATGAAGGTAACATTGCATTGCCAGCATCTAAGACATAGATAGCGGATTATCAAATATCTTTTATTTTATGATTTGGGATTTTACTAACTAAAAATAACTTACTATCTCCATTGTAGTTGTTATCTTGATGTTGTTTACTTGGAGTCTTAGATGGTTATTTATAGTAAAGCGAAGGTTGTTGAGCCTCTAACTTGTCCTTAAAAATGAAGTGAAAAGTAGACATGTTAACAATGTCTAATTGAAATGTGTTGGATTATATGAGACTCCTATAATCAGCTCATGTAGCTGCTCACCAAACGGAAGCTTTATGATCCTCTGACGCCACTCACTGGTCATGCCTGGACTCAGGGAGCCATTTAGCAGCACAGCTAGGACGGGCTTGGCCTGGGTTTGGTCCCCTAACCCGAGCTGGCCCTTGTTTTGGTCTCTTGCAGCTCTGTGTGACATGCACCCCATGAGAGCCCTCTTTCTCATCCCCCGGAACCCAGCGCCTCGGCTGAAGTCTAAGAAGTGGTGAGTTTGGTCTTCAGTGTTTTACAGGTCTAAGAGCAGAGTTTTCTGTGATTCTCTTTTGGATGAGCTCAAATCCTTAGGTCCTGCTGACAAGATTAGACTGATATGTACTAAGACTCGGTGAGTGATTATGATGTTATTCATCTTAAAGTACATATTGAGGACCTGCTATTTGCACAGTAAGACCTTATCTTCACACCTTCAAGGTAAGGAGGTATTAGCTAAAATGGGTAGCAGAACCCAAGTAATAACATGGAAGCGCTTTGATGTATTACTCCGAGTAATATCTTTCCTGGTAGCGCAGAACATCTCATCAGAAAGGGTGATAGTTTGGAGTCAGCCCATTAGGTTGGCTGACGTTCTTCTGTTCCTTAAGACATTAACTCCCTAAATGTGTCCACACGCTCGGTAGCATGCGAGATGATTTTACTGCTCTGTGCATGAGCATCTATAATTTTTATTTTTGCTATTGCTTTCTCTTTACGGCAGGTGATACTGGCTTCTTACTTGGGGCAGTGATATAACTTTCCATCTAATAAACTAATTCACATAAAAAGTGACTTAATTTAAAGAAAAATGCTAAGTGAATACTTGTATGGGTGGTGAAGTGTAGGGTAAAAATCGTGTTGGTAGCGTATGATTGACTAGAGTTTGGGAACAGAGTTCTACAGGTTAGGCCAAGAGCTGGACTTTTGACTTTTGTGCACTTACATCAGGGTCTTTGTATCTTGTCATTCTGTGACAAAAAATTCATTGCTCCTCCCCTTCCCCCTGTGGATATGGTATATCCTTGGTACATTCTCAGTTCTGATTCCCTTTGCCCTGGGCACAATTCCTGGACCATTTATGACCTCCTACCCTTTTCTAGAGACATATTCTAGGCAGCTTGAGCCTGAAGGGACAAGACTCTACTGCCCCTTTTCTTTTTTCTTTTTCTTTTTTTTTAAATAAATTTATTTATTTTTATTTTTGGCTGCGTTGGATCTTCGTTGCTGTGTGTGGGCTTCCTCTAGTTGTGGCGAGCGGGGCTACTCTTCGTTGCGGTGTGTGGGCTTCTCATTGTGGTGGCTTCTCTTGTTGTGGAGCACGGGCTCCAGGCATGCGGGCTTCAGTAGTTGTAGCATGCGGGCTCAGTAGTTGTGGTTCTCGGGCACTAGAGCACAGGCTCAGTAGTTGTGGCGCACGGGCTTAGTTGCTCCACGGCCTGTGGGATCCTCCCGGACCAGGGCTCGAACCCGTGTCCCCTGCATTGGCAGGTGGATTCCTAACCACTGCACCACCAGGGAAGCCCCTCTTCTGCCCCTTTTCATACCACTTCGTGATCAGGTCCTTGACCGAGGCCCTCATGTTTCTCACGCACCCACCCACAGTTTCACCCTTCACTATACGAGAGCAATCTTAATTAATACCATCATCCAGGAATGACATAGCGACCCTGGTTGAACAAGAGAAAGGCGTACTGCACAGAGAGAGGGAAAGGAAACAGCCAGAAGAGACGACAGCCTCGGAGTTGGTTGCCGAGGGCTGCACAGGAAGAGAGTGAGAGTTGCTATTGGTAACGAGGAGGCAGAGCATCCCTCCTCCCCTCTCCGGAGGGTCACTGTGGTGTGAGACAATCACTCTCTCCCCAGCAACAGCCTTCCATTGGGCACCACACAGCACGTGATCCGCAGGCGCCCAGAGGCACTGCTTCCTCCCTTCTCTCTGGAACAGGCTCCTGGGGAGGAGTTGGCTCGGTCCTGTTCCTTGGGAGTGTCAGTGGCACTGTGCAGCCCTCCACTAGCTTCCTGCTTGTGCTTCATGCCACGCCTCCCGGGAAGTGGGGTGGGAGGGCTGCTGAGTCCAGTGGGCTTCACCTGCCCTGTGCCCTCCCTTCCCCCTCTGCCCTCACTGCTGCTGGACAAAAGGACCGTCCACACGTCTGCTGTTTGTCTGGCACGGTGTGGCCACACACCTCATTCCAGAAGTATTTGTGTTGATCGCCAACTTTAAAAAATCTGGCGGTGGAGCAGTCCATGGAGATTTCTGACCTTTTTTGACAAAGGTGCAGCAACACTGTCCTGCCCAGTGGTTCCTGCTCCCTTTTAAGGTGAGAGCTTGTGCTTCTGCCCCAGTCACTGCCTCTCCCAACCCAGAAGCTGGTACCTGTTGGTCACCCCACTTGTCCTGTTTCCTTCTTACCCCTGGTCTGCACCGCCCTTTGTGTGACCCGTCTGGCCCCCAGAAGAGTGAGTGACTGGCCCCGGCACTACAGTTTCTGCATTCATTGACCTTGCTCCAAAAAGGGCAAACCCTGCACTGACCTTGTCTGAGAAGTACAGACCTGGGGAGAAATACAGGCTACCTTCTCTGCTGTAAACCTTTGGCAATGAGAGCTAATTGTGATAATGCTGTAGGGAGCTGGATCCGTCCAGGAACAGTGAGACCAGGAAGGAAGGAGACCGGGCCACCTTCATCTCGCCAGCCTAAGCCAGTTACAAGCAGGAGCCCCACACTGCTAGGCAGGGGATGGGAGAATGACTTGACTGTTGGAGAGCAAGTGGGAAAAACAAAAGCCCTGGGAAAATACCCTTTTCCTCTCAGAACCCAGCCTTTATAAAGATAGCTGTGCAGCCTCGGGCCACAGGACACTTGGTGTGGCTCGAATTTCTCTGCAATAGAATTCCAGTGTTTAAGTGAAAATACTTAGGCACCTCAGAGTACTTGTCTTGAACGACCAGGTCCAAAGTGATTTAAAATAGAATCGGGTTCGAGAGGAAGTGAAATATTTCTGTCTGTTTTCCTTTTCCTTCTTTCCCTCCTCCCCCATCAAAAGAAACCAAACTCTGAAACGTTCTTTTATATCCAGCTCTTCTCTACTTAAATGAGTTATCGGATGAAGTATACTGTTCCTAGTGTATATTCCAGCATATGACCAAAGGGGACGCCATTGTGGCAGAGACGGCAGTGAACTCTTCATTATAAGCATTCATTCAGCTGAGGGTCATTTCCAAGGAACTTGACTGAGTCTACAACATACAAGGCACATGTATGTTGTAGACTCAGCAACTTATATGTATGTATGTGTATTTAAGATATATATAAAAATTTAAACTATATATGTAAAGTATATATTTAATCTTTTTTATATATTTTTTATTGAATGAAGGAGACTTTAAATTCTGTAGTGCTTTACGATTTTCAAAAGTTTCACACACATGATTTTGTATAGTCCCATAATAACCCTTTTTTTCCTTAACCACAGCCCTGCCAGACAGATGCTCTGAGTCCTCATTTTATGGGTGAGAGTCTGAGGCTTGGGTAGGTTATCCTCCTTGCACTAGGCTGTACAGTCTTCGTTTGCCAAGTTTGTAACCCGTATTCTTTCTACTGTACCATTTGACCTCTTAAAGTTCAAGGTTAAAGTGGTAGAGAAGGAGCTGTACTCGTCCCTAAGTGTGAGCACTTGTTCCTTGAGCCTTAACATTAGGGAAACAAAGGCAGTCACACTGTTTTCCCCTTTGTTATGGGAGGAAAGGAGAGCATCCCTGCAGCAAGAGCCGGGCCCTTCCTTCCCCATCAGCGTAGTGAGAAGAGGCCTCAGGCTAAGGAAGTCCTGTGGTCAGGGCTCCAGTCAGTGTTCACGTGGCTCAGACCTTTGATTGGGCCTCCAGGAGGGTTACAACCTGAGTTGAATCAGAGGAGAAGAAGGATGCTCTCACCATCTGTCTCCACGTCAACAAATGACCCAGTGCGGTGGGATTCCCATGTTCCCCTCCTGTCTCTACTCCTGCTCTGTGTGTGGTTGGATTCAACCCACATAGGTAACCATCCCCTTCAAAAGATTTCCTCTCCCTTCTCTTCCCACCGTGCTCACCCCGGCTCCCCTGCCCTCACACATATACTCCATGCCGTAGCTTCCCTCCAGGGGTCTCTGGAGAAGGATGGAAATGACTCTGTTCCTGTGAAAGATGGTCAGTCTTGTCCTTTTCGCATGCCCTTTAAATGTGAAGGTTCCACACAGGCAGCACTCGATTGAACTCATCAGAAAAGTCCTAACTGCTTATCACTGGAAAGAGGTATAAGATTCCCGGTCCGAGCCACTCGTGCTCCAGATGGAGACTGGAGGCCTGGTGTGGTTAACTGGCTTATCCTGAGTCCCCGGTTCATGGCAGCCTGGAACCCCAGCCTTCTGCTTTTACTCCAGAGCTTACAACCATTTCTGTTATTTTATGCAACACCAGTTCTGATTCTTGCTGCGTTATCAAGCACTTTTGTTTTCGAAATGACAGTGGTCTTAGGTGGGGAGGGGACTGTAAATAAAATCATGATAATAGAAAGGAAATATCAGAAAATACTTCATATAGACTGAATTTACTACTACTAGTGTGACTTTGGACTTTATTGAAATCAAAACAAAAGTTATTACACAAACTTTTTTTAAATTAACCTTTTTTGGCAGTCTCCTTAGAGATAATAATGATCCTGGTGGCTTTTCCTTCTAATGCATCTAATCCTAGTGTATGTAAAATAATTCCCTTAAAGAACTCTATACTATTTGGTTCAACCCAAGTGGGGAAAATCACCTTCAAATTTCTGCTCGTAGCCCTCAAGGCAGATCCTCCTGTTCTTTAAGCCTGGTAGTGGTCAGAGATGCTGGGACATTGTCATCATAGTAATAGTAATAATAATAACAATCATAGCAAACACACATACAGCATTTATGATGTAACAGGCCCGGTTCTAACTCATTTAATCATCACGACAGTCTTTTGAGATAAGTACTAACAGTATCCCCATTTGCAGCCAGGGAAACTGAGGCACAGAAAAGTTAAGGGATCTGCCTAAAATCGCACAGTTAGTAAATGATGGAAACTGAAAGAGAGAAAGAGAGTAGTTCCGGGCAAGTGCAAATTTTAAAGATCAAATTGCACGTAGGGAGCCTGGAGATTACCAAAAACTTTGAGCCCAGCTCACTAAAACATTATAGTGATTAATGTCATCATCGTTCAGGCATTTTTAATTCCTCTAACACAGTTTAATACATAAACAGGAAAAATCTGGGAAGATAAAGTGTTCAGTGACACTGGTATTAGAAGAACTAGTATCTCAGACTGTAAGTACCAGTCCCTAACATTTATCTCTCGGTGCCAACCCTTGGGAAATTAGTATTACTGATCTTGAGCTTTTTTTTTTAAAGTGACAGAACTAAATTTCCAGCCGCCAAGACTGAAACAATAAAGTTATAGAAATGTACTTTAAACCCATTAGGCCTCTCGGCAAAGAGTCAGGTGATGCTTAATGTAGGTGAAGTATTTTTACTTTTAATTAAGCATGCAATTAAGCATATTGATTCTTTGGTCACACTAACTTAAATGGAGACAATGAATCTTTCTTTGAAGATTTGTTTTAAGTAGCATTATTTCCTCTTCACTGAGAACCACTTGCAGATGACATGGGATGGACTGCCAGCTTTGTAGTTCTACACGTCTTGGCCCATCCTTTGGGCCCCAGAATATTCTCTTGAATATTTCTTGAGGTTCCTTCTCACCAGGAGAGATATTGGAAAAAAGACTCTGCTATAGGGCTTCCTAGTGGCGCAGTGGTTGAGAGTCCGCCTGCCGATGCAGGGGACACGGGTTCGTGCCCCGGTCCGGGAGGATCCCACATGACGCGGAGCCTGCGCGTCCGGAGCCTGTGCTCCGCAACGGGAGAGGCCACAACAGGGAGAGGCCCAAGTACTGCAAAAAAACAAAACAAAACAAAGAAAACCTCTGCTATAGCTGTTCCCATTAAACTCCCTGAACACTCTCTCATCCCGGAGATGTCTCTGCCTTTTGTGAGGTGTCAGTATCGGGGAAGGGAATGTACAGTCTATTAAGTCTGGATCTCTTTTTAAATTGGTTATGATTTCTTTTATTTATCATCCGCTAATGACTAGTTGCCCTCTATAAAGAACAAACTTTTTCTTCCAAGTTGCAAGCAGAAAAAAAGAACTTCCATTTGCATTCCTCGTGAATATTTAATCGCTTTCTGTCTTCATTTGTTTTTGTTTTCACCTTTTTAATGCTGATTTTCTACCTCGAAGAGTACTGTGTGGAGTTTGTCTATTTCTTTTTATGCAGGTTAACCTTATTCTTTTCATTTTATTCCTTAGGACAGTCCATTATTTCATTATGGTTTTTTGTGTTTTTTTGTTTATTTTTTTCGGCAAAGTCCCTCCTTAGATGATATCACATTAGTGCTTCCACAGATTAATCCAATGGATAGAAAGAAAGTGTATGAAGTGATATCTTCTCTCTAAGCCTTCATCTCTGTCCCTCAGAAGCACGCATTTGAAGCCACGTTACAGCTCTCGTCCAGAATTCTCACCCGGTAACCATCCACGCATTCATCTGTTTGTCAGACACGTAGTGTGCTCGTGATAGGAAGGTGACTCAGGCAGCTCCCAACTCTGGGGAGAATTCCAGTGTCAGGGAGGCAGGGCTACAAGCTGAAGGACTTAGAGGGAGATGCTTAGAATGTCCATCCTACTGTTCCTATGTCTAGTCCTCAGTGTTTCCAGTCCTGATTCATCCTGAGCTGACCTTCAGGTGACCTTTACTTCTATGTAAAATAATTTAAAAGCTTGAACATAGCCTGGAAATTTAAGGAGGAAAAAATACCAGTAGTTCAGTACTACTTTAAAAACACGGAGTAAGGTGAAAAACTGCTTTGACCGGGGCAGAAATGGAGAGTGGTACGTATAGCAGTGCCCTCTCCCATTTGAATCTTGAAGAACACTCTCACCATTGTGTTCTGTGTGGTGAGGACACCTTTCAGGCCTGAAGGATATATATATACAGAGCCCACTGGGAAGTTTGGGGAAGCTTGCGGAAGCTTGCTTCGGGGATCTGCTCCTGTAACTCCCCAGTGCTCCACAGGAGGGCAACAGAGTGCGCAAAATGGATTCATTCTTGAGCAGGGTTGGGCCACGAGGAGGGTGAGCAGGGTTCCTCCAAGGTCTCCAAGGGTGATGTGCCCTGCTGACAGTGGGGCACCTCGGAAAGGCATGCTGTAGAGTCATGAGCTTAATTATTTATGATGCTGGACAATTTCTTGGAACTTTCAGACAGAACATGCATGCCCAACTCATGAATCATAGCTCAAGTCATCATTAGTATCTACCACGCTATGGACTTGTGCCCTATTCGCGGGTATCTCTCACAGCTTTCCCCTGCCCCTGTGCGTCTCTGGAACAGGGTTTATCTCTGAGGAAATGGTGCCTTTCTAGAAAGAGATAAATTTGCTTCTGGGTATGAACTTAATCCCTATAAGTTAAGTTTCCAAGTCTGTGGATTGATAGCAAACATACACATACATCCTGTTCTTATTCATTGGAAAACAAAGTTCAAAAGTGATTCAAAACTGCCAGTTAAAAAATTTGCCTAATGTTCATTTTACCATATAAGAATCCTGCTCATTCCTACATAATGTACTCCCCCTTACCTGTCCAACCCTGGTTTTACTTTTCCCAGCTTGCGTTTTCTGCCACATTTAGAGAACTCACCTCAGTGTCCCCTGACATATAGTATGCTCAATCCCAGCCTTAGTTTTTCTCTGATTTTCTACTTCCCTGAACTATCCTTTCCCAAGAGTGATTTTTCTCCTAATTCTTTAAGGCCCAGCTCTGGTTCCCTCATTCCAATAGACCTTCCAGGTGTGATTCTTATCGGGGTCTTTCTCTTCTCTGGTGCCTGTTGGTCTTCTGTGTGATATTATGTACAAACTGTGCAAAAATGCTTTCGTGCTATGACTACCATACACTGCCTGAGTTGTGTGTTGATGGCAGTGATGCCTTTGAACCCCTTTGTGCCTAATAAATAGCTAGACCGACTTTGTGATTGGTTGATCCCTAAAGTTTGCTTTTCTTTGGATTATCTTTTAATCTATCGGTTCATCTCTTCTGTTCGGCAGGTCAAAAAAATTCCAGTCCTTTATTGAGAGCTGTTTGGTAAAGAATCACAGCCAGCGACCAGCAACAGAACAACTGATGAAGCATCCATTTATACGAGACCAACCTAACGAAAGACAGGTCCGCATTCAGCTCAAGGACCATATTGACAGAACAAAGAAGAAGCGAGGAGAGAAAGGTGAGACACACGTTTGTATTTCAGCGAGGGAAACAAAAGACCGAGTGAGTCATGGGCTCTTGAGGTATTGGAAGGTCGGTGGGGATTTCAAATAGGCCTGCATTGTTCTTTAGTGTGAAGGGCTGCCTCTGAGATCACAGCCTGCGGGCAACACTAGGGGGGAGGCTGCTGAAATGGAATCTTTCGTGAAAGAATAGAACCTCGGGAAATATTACCTTTTCCAGGCACTGAACAAAAAGTCATGTTGAGTGATACTATGAAGTGGTTTAATACGACAAGTGATTTTCTTAATTCAAATGAATATTCATGTTTCGAAGACTCAACATCTACAGAAGACAAGCAACCTTAAAAAAATAAACCCATCTAGTTGACATTTTTCGGTACTGGTACTCTTCACCATTTAAGTTTTCGTACTCTGAGACTCATTTCTAATTTAGTTATTTGGAAGTCAGAATGACTTTTATTACAGTCAAAGCGATATAAAAGAAGTTGCCAAGCTGCTATATGGAACGTCACATTTTCTTCTTTATAGATTCAAAAACTCTTTTCTCTTATGACTCTAGCTGTTAGACTCTACTACCTTTTCACTGCATCACTGGAAAAGACATGAGTCAAAACTTGGGGCCCTGGGACTGTGCCAAAGTTGTTTGAATAGAGACGCAAAATTCCTTAACTAGCATCCTGACCAAGGTGAAAACTCATGTGGTCTGGGGCAGGTTTTATGACTTAGCTGGGTAGGAAGGTAGGGGAGGTTGAGGATGGGAAGGAAAGGGGGGGAGGCAGAGAACAGACAAGGTGAGAGCTCCCTGGTGGGAGGAGGAGGGGGCAGCTGGCCAGGCTGACAGTGAGGGGGCGATAGAGGGCTGGCCAGGTGAGCACTGAGCATGCGGGGGCCGGGCAGGTAGAGAGCAGAGGGGGAGGCCAGGGACCGAGGGTGGGAGGTACATGGTGATGTGCTTGGCTCCACTTCTGTACTCTCCGTCTTTCTCCTCTTTTCTTCACGATCCAGACGGAACGGGGAGGGTGGTGGGCAGCACAGAAGAGAGGGTGCACTCCTTTTATTTGAACTTCGCCTCTTCTTTGCCTCTGCAGTTAATATCTTCAGGTGGCAAGGTATGAGCAGGGTCCTAGGGGTGGGGTGGTGAGCCCTGTAGGGGTCAGGACTGGGCAGAGGTAAGCTCAGCAGAAGCTAAGGGAGGAGAAATCCTCGGTGAAGCTTCAAGGGAAGAGTTCCTTCTTTGCAGCCGGCCTCAGGGACGCAGGAAAATGTGTGATCAGGTTAGACTCAGGAACGGGAGGTTATGAAGCTAATCCAAAAAGGAGGCTCATCTTCAGTCGTTAGCGGCTGGAGACGGATGACGTATCAATCAGGGCCCAAGGAGTTGGGAGGGCAGCCCAAGCTGGAGGAACTAAGCTGGAGAGAAATAGATGAGTCGGGTCAAAAAGTGCCGGAACTGATTTTTCAACTGCTACTTATTGATAGTGGTCTTGGGCCCCTCCATGAAGTCAGACTTTTAAAGGGAAGAGTGTAGTGTTAATCCACTATACTCCAATATGAAATAAATAGTTTAAAAAATAAAAAATTTTAAAAATAAAGATAAAGGGAATAGTTTAGGGCAGTGTGTCAGACATGCAGCCCATTAAAGGCCAACTTTTCTAAAAAGAAAATTTATTTTCCTGTAGGTGTATAGAATAGGTTAAGTACTCGGACTCTTCTTTTCAGACTCAAATTCTGAGTTCAAATTCTACTTCTACCCCTTAATGGTTATGTGAACTTCACCCCAGTTTTCTCATCTTTAAAATAGGAATGGGGGTATAATAATAATTAGTATTGTCTGGCATTTTTACAAAGATTAAATGAGATGATACATGTAAACTGCTTGACACAATGCCTGGCACATAGATGTACTGAATAAATGTAAGCTATCCTTATTTAGACAATTCTTATTGACCTACAGTTTTTCAGTACCGTTCAGGGTTACTTTCTGAGATCATGTGACCTCTGCCTCTGACCTGTGAGTAAGAGTGGGTAAAGCTTGTGCCTTGGATTGCTTTCACATTTGGGGGGCACAAACTCTAGAATGTGACTTAGAACTCAACCACCCCATGAAAACAGACTATTTTTAATGTGTTCCCTCTCTGCAGGGTAAAGAGTAAGATCCTTGGGAGAAGGCTTACTCGAGAGTTGCATGATGATTTAAGGAACCTCATTCTGTTTAGGCTTCGAGCCACCAGCAACCTTCTTTTTTGTCTGCTCCCCAAGAAGGAGTGTTGCTCAAAATGAGACTTCATTCCAGTTGCTCGGTTTGATTAAATGACTTAACTTGCTCCTTCTAATATTTTTTCATTCTCTTAGTAGCTCTAAGACCATCTTCTGGTAGAATCAAAAATTTTTAATGTGCATTGCTTTGTGATTTTTTTAACCCGATATTATTTTTTCCTTCAGATATGTTGATACATTGCTAATTTAAGCCACTAATATAAAAGCAATCACGCTGGATTCTGGTGAAGTGTTATAGTTGAGGAGATTGACAAATGAAATTTTTACCCTAGAGAGGAGAAATAATTAGATTAATTGTGTGCTTCTTTTCCTTGCTATAATTTACTTTACTAGATAAAATTTCTGCATTTTACTTTGAACTCTGTTGATTCATTTAAGGAAAGTTTGGAATGTTAAACTTGCAATGTGGAATACTGAAACACTTTATGAAGGTTCTTTACATTTTCATAAAATAATACTTTTTAAAAAGTAGCCTGAAAACTTCATACTTATCTAAACATGTGAAGCTAATTTTTACATGGTTTTTAAAAATACTCTTGAAGTCATCGTGCTATGGCTTCCTTTCATCATCCCTTTAATGGCTAAATAGTATGGAAAGCAAAATGTGTTTATGATCAAATTTCATAGTTCTCATCATGTGACTGCTGCCTCCTGGTGGTAACATAACCAAATTGCAATTTCAGTTTCTTTTCGGGGGTGTACAAATGTCTTAAAAGTTGTAATTACTAACACATAGCTATCAAGGGATGATAGCCCTGTGACAACCTCCCTGCTTAAAATGAAAAGCTCCTCCAAAGTCTCCCCATTGCCTACGGAAAAGTCCTCAGCATGGTATATATAAAGATCATTAAGCTATATCAGACCTGCTGGGCTTTCTCACTCCATCTGCTTTCTCACACCAGCCACTCACAACTCAGTATTTCCTGAACATTCATGCACTATAATACTGTTAGCCTTACTCAGGTGGTTATGTTGCTTAGAATGCCCCTTTCCCAGCACTTTCAGCTGCCATCTGCCTAAAAAAGGGCTACTGATCTTCCAAGGTCCAGCTCATTTCTTCCTCAAAGACTTCACTGTTCCCTTCCCCCATTATGACCCATGGACTTAGCTGCTTTTTTGTCTGATATCTCATTGCTTTTTTTATGTAATTCTATTTAGTATATAATGTGTTGGAAAGAATGCTAATTATAAAGTTGGAAAAATTCTGGATTGAATTCTGAATCCAAATCTCAGATTTATTAGTCATATTACTAAACTGCTTATAATCTTTGCTTGCAAAACGGGTATTATGTTAAAGGATTGTTATGAGAAGTACATGAGAGAACATAAGTATCTAGCATAGTGACCAGCATGGGCGATACCCAATAAAAATTAGTTCTCTTTCTTCATAATCATGGAGATTCTGATTATTTACTTATCTATCTTGACCATTAGATTCTAATCTCCTCCGAAGCAAAGACTCGATCTTGTTCGTTATGGCATGTTAACTTGCTTAATATATTAGGGAATTAAATGAATGTCCCCAGTGGGTCAATCAAAACACATTTAACTATATTTTTAATAGCACACGTTGTCAAAAGTTTCTGTCTGGTATTAAGATATCTAAAGGCAATTTGTGAGTCTATGTAAGTCATAATAAAATTCCTACGTAAAAAATGATTACTCCTTGTCAGTAAGTTAACAGTGGCCCAATAAAAGATTGGGTTAGGTGGTCCTATAAGGGGAGTTAACACAAACTGAAGAGTTATGTTTCAGCTCCTTGTCTTCACTTTTATGTGAATGCCAGGCATTAGGGAGAGAATCTAGAGTCGGCTGGGGCAGTCTTGGATGTTAATTCCACGTGCTTAAATCTAGCTGGTGGGCACTGTTGGATCACAAGTCAGGAGGCCTGGAGCCTGTCCCAGGTCAGCATTAAGGACAACTCTTTGGGCCTCAGTTTACTTATACATAAAATGAGGGCATGAGCTTTACCGAGCTGTAGCATCTTTTTGCACACTAATATTCTGTGGGTCTCTCTTTAGATGAGACGGAGTATGAGTACAGCGGGAGTGAGGAAGAAGAGGAGGAGAATGACTCAGGAGAGCCCAGGTAGGCGAGCAAGAGCTATCTTCTCAGTTTCACATTTTGCACTGTGGTTGTGTGAAATTCACGTCCTTTTGATTTATAGGTTCATTTTTAAGAATCCAGCAGGGTGGTCTTATTTAATTTATTGCCCACAAATGTACTCATTAATTTGGGAAAATTTCCCTAGGCAGACTCTTACAAGAACATGGAAATCAGGATATTCTTTATCTTGTCTTTCAAGATTTATTTCCTTGTTTCCTCACCTGTGTAACATGTAGAATGGGTAGGAGGCAATTATCTGGGTAATACAGGTCTAAAAGTGCCTAAAACTGCAACTCTCTGGAGACCAAAGTGGTATTTTTGGACTTGAGTTATCCAGTCCATTACTTCATACCTTTGAGACATTTAGGTGGCCACTGTCCTCGTCACGTGGCGTGTGTTTTCAACACAGCCTAATCCAAGAGGAAACAGTTTCCAGGAAATCAGATTACACTCTAGAGGTGAACCCTAAATAGAAACGTCCACTCCCATTCCTGTTGTCATACGTTGGCCCCCAGAATCAAGTGCTGCTTTACTAGCGTCATCCCTATGTGTTGAATTTCACTTGACTTTGATTCTGACTTTCTTCTAGTCTGTGTTCATAAGTAATTAATGCCAGTGTGCTCACACTGCCAGGATTTCTCTTTTGTAAGAGAATTCAGCTCATGGCAGTTTGGTGAACAAGGGGCGTGGGCATGCACACCAGGGCGGATGCACTGTACATGTGAAGTGAGATTGCTGGGGGAAATGCACAAAGCAGAAGGATCACTGGGGTATATGGGTCCCCATCCTCTAGCCATCCAAGGAAGGGACCCAGTACTCAATAAGGAGCAGTTCTTGTACGACTGAGGCAGAGCTTCTGAACCAGGGAAGGGGCCAGTTCAGCCACTGCTGCTAGAACAAGCTAGTGCACTCCTTTTTCTGAGCTATTTCAGACCTGCCAAGCTGGATTAGTGCTAAAACTACTGGAAGAGGATGGGATTGAGGTTACAGGGCCATCAGTTTTTCTCTCTTCACCTGTTACGGGAATTTTCAAGGTCAAAGACTGAAAGAGAAGTCTTTCCTTCTATCTGGACACTTAATATGTTTTCTTCCCCTCATTTAGCTGCATAAATATGGTGACTGCCAAGTAGTGACGTGGAAAATGAACATTCCTGTAAAGCAAAGGACCAAATGCCTTGTTTTCAGAGTCGTACGCTATTTTTCCAAAGCTCACCCAGACAGACATGTCAGCCCTTCTGATCACTCTCCACGGAGCTGAGAACCTCACCTTAACTAACACTTGCTAAACCGCATGTTTGGAGTCACTGAGTGGATGACCTAGCCATCTCTTCACATTTCTATAATTGTCACATGTCTTTATATCACATAGAAGATTATGTTCCAAGTCCTGTTTTCTGGACACATCTAATTAATTTTCATGAAATCCTGTAAAATAGAAAGGGATAGTGGTTATCTCATTATAGAAATGAGGTAACAGCCCAACAGTAGCAATCGGCTTACACACGGAGTTAATGATTCAGTCAGTAATACATCTCGGGTCGCCTGACATTGATTCAACATCAGTTAATATTAATGGATCGTCCTCATGTGCATGGGAAGCTGGGTTCCCTAAGCCCCACCACCTTTGCACAGACCATGTGGCCTGAGTAGATAAGCCCCTCCTTTGGGGGGTTGTTTAAGGTTCTACACAAAGGCTGTTGGTTTTAAAGGAGGCGTATTAGTAGAATCCAAGCACTGTCTATGAACCACGCCTTTTGATGTCATTTTATGGCAGTATCTCACATAGCACACTACCCACTCTCCAAGACAGAATGATCCCCTTGTCAACCACCAAACCTGCTCCTCCCCTTTCATTCCCCATCCCAGTTTGCGTCACCACCACAGCCCAGACGCCAAGAAAAAACCTGCAAGTCATCCCTCACTCCACACATTAGATCCATCAACAGGTTTCATTGACTCTCTCCCCAGATGCCTCCTCCATCCCCACCTCCCCGACCTGGTTAGTCTCTGCCCCAGAGCCACTGTAGTAGCAGCCCAGCTGGTGACCCTGCTTGCCCTTGTACCCACTGCAGAACATCATTTATTCAGCTGCTAAACAAAGCTGATCGTGTTACTCTCCTGTTAACAAGCTTTCCACGTGTGGCTTCCCCAGCCTCATTCTTTTACCCTCTGCTCTGTCTCTGACTTCCTCTTGTACCCCTCTCCCTCTCATTTGCTCTGCTCTGGGAAGACTGCCTGGGCTTCAGACCCTCAAAGAGGCCACCCCTGTTGCCACGACAAGCCTCTAAACTTGCTTTTCCTTCTGCCTGAAAGGTTCTTCCCCTACCTCCTCGTGTGACGGACTCTGCATCATTTGGGGCCTATCTCCACTATCAGCTTCTGGGAGAGGTCTTCCCCGATCACCCCATCTCAAGCAGAACCCTCATCCTAGCCCCAGTGCCTTGCCACTGTCCGTTTTAAACTCTTACACTTTTTTGTCTTCTGTAGAGCCTATTAATATCTGAAATTATGTTATTTGTAATACTTTATCTGCCTGTCTAATTATTTGCCTGTCTCTCTTCCCCACAAGAAAATAACTAGAGGGAGAATTTGTTTAGCTACTGCTGTATCCACTAGAGCCTATTATAGTGCCTGCCGCATAGTAGGTACTCAGTAATTATTTAATGGATTTATTTCAAGGGGAAGCTGCCAGAAAGATTAAAAGGGCCAGGTCTGTATGAGTAAGTAGGAACCATGTCCCTCCTCCTTGCTGGGCTGCAGAACCAAGGAGTCTGTAGCTTTGTGCTGTTCAAGGAGGTGATGTGGGTGAAGACGATGTACCCATCCAAGTAGAGCAAGCTCGCTCACCGCTCCAGATTATTCATTTTTATTCGCTGGCTTAGCTCTTGCCTTTCTTAAAAGTGAAAATAAGCTGGCCTGGGGCTCAGGGCTTGCGTACTCACTACAGCTTTTAGAAATAGAGGGCGAGGGCGTGGTGTGGACGGTCCGGGAGAGAGGTGATGACTTCAGGCATGTGACATCTCTGCGGCGATGGAGCGGCACAGGCATGCAGTAGTCACACTGAAGGCGAGGCTGGACGCGCGTCTGTCACGTGGACGCTGTTTCTTTTGGGGGGTGAGCAGTGGAATTAACGGAGGGTCTGAGAGCCCGTGCTTGAGCATGTGGCCTCTTTCCCCGCAGGTGGGTGAGGTACCCGCCTGGCTCGCCTCCGCCGGGACCCCCGGTAGCGATGGCCCCGCCCTGAGCGGGAGCCTGATCTGTCTGTCTCTCCTGCCGCGCAGCTCCATTCTGAACCTGCCCGGCGAGTCGACGCTGCGGCGGGACTTTCTGAGGCTCCAGCTGGCCAACAAGGAGCGGTCTGAGGCCCTGCGGCGGCAGCAGCTGGAGCAGCAGCAGCGGGAGAACGAGGAGCACAAGCGGCAGCTGCTGGCGGAGCGCCAGAAGCGCATCGAGGAGCAGAAAGAGCAGCGCCGGCGGCTGGAGGAGGTGAGGACCCGCTCGGCCGCCTCTGCGACCCGCCCCTTGTGGCTGCGGCCCCCTTCCTGGGTGTCCGCCGTGGCCCGGGGTTCCTCCCGTGAGGTCGAGGCCATAGCCTGCTTGGAGCGCACACAGCTGAACTGCAAAGGAGGCTGCAGCCAGGCGCTCTTACAGGCGGGGGACTTCCCTTGCTGGGGGTGGTGTGACCTTGGCGTGGTCACATCAGGAAAGCAGGTGAAGGCTGCAGCCCCTTCACGTCTTGCTCAGGTATCACCTTCTTAGTGAGGCTTCCTTGACCCCCTCACTTAAAATCACAGCCCCTCTCTACATCATGTCCTGTCGCTCTTCCCTGCTTAATTGTTTTTATATAGCTCTTATCACCTTCACACGTGTGTACTTCATGTACTTTCGTATATCTGTCTCTCCGCACTAGAATGTAAGCTCCCCGAGGACGGAAGATTCTTTCATCCCTATGTACCTCTACATCGTGTATCTAGACATTAGTGTCTAAAACAGTGACCATCACACAGTAGGCACCTCCTAAATATTTGTGGAATGAATGAACTAATATACAAGTGAATGAGTCAGTGACCAAGAGGTGAAGTATAGGTGTTGACTAGACCACAGTGAGTAGGCAGAGAAGCGAGACGTCAAATATGGAAAAGCAGGGCCTGCCTATTGCTCCTCCTTTGTTACTCCTCTGAACACTGAAGAAAGCATTTCCCGAGTCCTTCCACGCACGCCTTGGTACCCAGGGCCTGTCCCGTAGCTAGTGGGCAAGACTTGCCTTCACCAATAGGTGTGCTGTCATCTGTGTGGGAACCCGTAGCGCCAGCCACACTTTCCTGCATGGCTTACCCTGGGCCAGGCTCTCACCCGTGTGGTCTTACGGACGTTTATTAAAGCCTCTTTCCCAGAACTTTGGTCCAGGGCCTCCTTCCTCTGCCAGATAAATCAAAACCTCTAGGCAATTAGGAAACTGAGAGACCATAGCTGTTGGGGAAGTTGGATGGCAGATGAAAGCTTCACTAACGGCATGGTAATGGGGCAGTAATTTTACAGTTCTCCCAAACACCATCTTGCCCCTCATTAACGGTTTACAGCAATTCATTTGCTCTGTCAGGTGGCCACTGCAGTTAGAGGGTGGTGAATTGCAGGCTCCAGGAGCGGTTTCCTTTTTAAATCGTACATCCAGGTCCAGCCTTCCCGGATCAGTGAGAGCTTCCGTTCCAGTTTGCAATAAATCCCATCAACCTCGTTATGTCCCTAGAGTATTAGTATGCAGACCGGCAGCAGTCATACCCAACAGTTACAATTACTGAGTGACTTCTGTGTGCCAAATACCGGGTGAGGTGCTTTGCTTACACCCAGGATGTCACCGCTATCGTGGATTTGTGTATATCCATGATTTCTCGCGCAAAGTGTGCATATCTCCATTTAACAAAGAGGAAACTGAGGTTCAGAGAGGGGAAGAAATTGGTCCCACGTCACAGAGCCAGTACGTACAAAGCCAGGATTCACACCCAGGTCTCCCTTCTCCCAAGGGCCATGTGGGCCCTGATGCACTAAGGGTAGATACGTAATCAGAGCCGTGAACTGTGATCCTCAGAACTGAACCTTGTAAGCGTCTGCAAACAGCAGTAGGCAAATGAAGGACTTTCCAATCTAAGTAAGTCAGTCTAGGATGTTGTCGGAGGGACGAATGCTCAGCCCATAAAAGGTTTGAAGGTCACCTACCATCCTGTATTCTCAGAATTACACTATAGTAGACGGAGGCATTGTAGTGCTGAGGGGGCAGAAGCCTTCAAAGGCGCAGGCAAAGGCAGGGTGAAGGGAGGTGGGTGGTAATTAGCCAGCTCTCAGAAGTAAAGTACAAAGTGTAGGAGTTGGAGGTGCCTGCCTCACCTCCGGTTACTCTCCTGGGCACGAATTGAGATTCTCAGACAGGTCCTTGCAGCTGTGCCTCGGTGTCGTTTCCTCCCGCCCACCCAGGCCGGCTGCAGCCTCTTGGACTGGCCCCCAGCCCAGCGCTGCACTGTTTCCTTCGGTCTCTCGGGTCTCCTGAGGACCGTGGCCTCTGCTCTGGATCCAAGGCTTACTCCTTTTAACTTCTGATCAAGCCTCTCTCCGCAGCCAGTACCCTCTCAGGCTCTGCCCCCCAGCCCTGCCTTTCCTGCTGCTTTCCTGATTTGTGGTTTATTCCTTCCAAGAGCATTTCCCGAGGCCCTCGCCTCATTGGAGCATCATGCCCTGGAAATCTGGACCATTTGCCTTTCCCCTGTCTGGCTAATGAGCTCCTTGCCTGGTGATTTGCTACACTTAGTTTCAGGCTAAAAGCATTTACCGAGGGCTTCCCTGGTGGCGCAGTGGTTGAGAGTCAGCCTGCCGATGCAGGGGACACAGGTTTGTGCCCCGGTCCGGGAAGATCCCACATGCCGCGGAGCGGCTGGGCCCATGAGCCATGGCCGCTGAGCCTGCGCGTCCGGAGCCTGTGCTCCGCAACGGGAGAGGCCACAGCAGTGAGAGGCCCGCGTACCACAAAAAAAAAAAAAAAAAAAAGCATTTACCGAGTAACCCTAGAAAATCCCCTTGTCATCCCATAAAACGTTTAACATACCAGAGAATGCAAACACGTGTACACAGACACACAAGCACACTCTTATATGAATTTCCTTCTATTTTTTCTTTTTTTTTTTTTTTTTAATTTTAACACAAGAACTCTTGGCCTTTGAACCTAGATCCTCAGTTGGTACAGTCTTTTCAGAGGATACATTGTATTGTTTTGGTTTTCTTTTTTTAGATTTTCTTCCTCTTGTACCTGGTTTGATCTATTTAAACATTATATGTTTTTTTTTTCATCAAGTTGCTTGACTAACAATTTCTAACAGTTAGGAAGCACTTAACCATAAGACAGGTACTCTGTTCAGTACTTCATGTGAATTGTCTCATTTAATCCTCACAAAAACCCCCAGTCTAAAGATAAAGCAGCTGGGTCTCAGAGAGGTTAACAACTTGCTAACGGTCACACAGCTTGAGACAAAACGAGGTTTCAAACCCAGCAGGTTGTACTCCAGAGCCCAGCCACTGTCGCTGCATCTGTCCTGCCTCTCCCCCAGCAAGCCAGAGTCAGTGTGCTTTTCCATAGTCTTCATCTGGCCTCTGCTTCTGTGGTCTCTTACACTGAGAATTTAAGGATTTCTGAGCAAGGTCAAAGAAGCTGCACTGGGGGGGGGCTCATCTTTGAGCTGGATTCTGGCTCTCAGGCTCGCAGTCAGAGCTCCTGCCAAGGCCTCCTCGTGTCTGTTCTTTGGCTGCATTTTCTGGAGCCTCTATCTTGGATGCTTTCAGGCTCAGTGGGGCACAGGCATCTAGTGGGGCACACCCTCTATGTCCCCACCCCACGGGCACAGAAGGCGTGCATGGAGACACGTTGCTCTAGGCATCCATGTGCATGCGCCCTAGCTTCTCACCAGAAGCAGGAATGCTTGTGACCACAGGGCATCAAGAGATTTTATCCACTTTATCTTTTGATCCTTTATCTTGCTTCTATTGCGCAATACAGAAAAAAAGAAATACTGAATACTCAGATGACTATAAGTTCTGAACCCCTAAGTAATGACTGTCCCCGCCGCCCGGCATTCCTCTCCCGCCTCCGGTCCTGCTGGATCCCATCCACGTCTGCTGCCCTGGCCTGTGGTGACCACTTCTGTTTCTGATGTTGAGTAGGAACTTCACTACATTGTCACGTAGAAACAGTTAAAGCCGGTAGTTAGGCTTGTGAACTTCGCTTCATTGTGAGCCAGGTGGCCTTGTGTAGGCATCCTGGGAAATACATTCCCTTTTCCAAATAAAGGCCCTTCAGACACCCCTTTGGTGACCCAAGGCTGTGTAGGTTGTAGCCTCTGACTTCCTCAGTGATCTCAGATGTCACCTCCGACCAGAATTTCTAAGGAATCCCTGTCTGCCCTTTGCTATTTATAGGCAACCATGTGGTTTTGGCTAGGTTCTAAACCAGGATCTGTATATTCTTAGGACTTTGTACACTGAATGTAGTCATTTACCAGTTTCATGAAAAGGACGTGGCTTCAGGCCAATTAAATGGTAGGTACACGACACCGCTTTTGACCAATGATAAAGTACAATTTATAACTAAGTTCCAAGAATCGGATTAAACCCAGCTAAGATGAATAAGTCCATCAATAGTGAGAAGAAGTACATAGAGGGCTTCTTCTATTTTTATTCAGTTCAGTAGAAGTTTCTGGCACTTGGCCTAGTCAATGCACAACTTGTTTTACTCTCCATCACAGAGTTAGGGTCCAGGAATCAGGACCCTGAGGTGCTGGGGCACCTACTCTGGTCATCTTTTCAGACCAACCTTGGGCAGAAGATTGGTGGTGATGCTTGATTCTGCTCAAGAGTTTTGAAATGATGTTAGTAATTACTATATATATTTTTCAACTAGCTGAGAGCCTTCTTTCTATACCTTCATTGTGGGGAGAGTATCTTTGAGTCACAGAAATGAATCACATTGACCCCAGGAGTACGAACCTGCTCCATGGTAGCAAGTTTTACTCTTCGGAGAATTGTATTCAGTTCTTTAAGCCACTGAGATCTCATTTGGTGCCTCAAGGCGATCATAACATCATCCAGTTGTAAAAACAACCAGCTCTAGCTGAAAGATATTATACCGCTTTGGTTCTATCACCAGAAAAAAGAAAAAGTTAAATACCACCAGTATCTTACTGGCCAGTCATAGTTGAGCACGGATGTACAAAATGAGAGCCTGGAGTCTAAAATCCCCTATAAGCCTCTAGCTTTTTATTGTGAGTGACTGGGGCTTTTAAGGACATTGGGATCAAGTGTTTGTTTAAGTGTATGGTAGAATTAAAACTTTTGTCCTATTCCTACCGGCAGTCACTTGACAAATTTAGTGCATGCATAGCTCCACTCTGCGGACAGCCATGCTGGACCCTGGGAGTGGTCTGCCCTTGTGAAGATGAGATCTGTGAGGGAGACAGGCATTCAGCAAATAATCACCCAAATAACCATTTTCACCATCATTGCCAGACTGCTGTGGTGGAAAAGAATGGCGCACTAGGGGAGCAGACCACGGGGGTGGGAGCCTAGGCGGGTGTGGAGGCCTGTTGGTCAGCGTTCACCTGAAGGCAGTGAGGGGCACGCGGGGGTGCTAGGCAGGGAAGCCAAGGCTGGTCTTCGTAAGCCTGGTTAAGGAATTTCATATTTTGTTCTAAGAATAGTGGGAAGGCATTGATATGTTTCAACCAAGGGGATATGATCAGATCTGCTGGGTTTTTTGTTGTTGTTTTTTGTTTTTTTTAATGTGATCCTTTTTTTCTTACTCTGTATTGGAGTATAGTTGATTTACAATGTTGTGTTAGTTTCAGGTGTACAGCAAAGTGAATCAGTTATACATATACACATTTCCACTCTTTTTTTTTTTAGATTCTTTTCCCATATAGGCCATTACAGAGTATTGAATAGAGTTCCCTGTGCTATACAGCAGGTTCTTATTAGTTGTCTATTTTATATACAGTAGTGTGTATATGTCAATCCCAATCTCCCATTGTATCCTTCCCCCCCCCATCCCTTGGTAACCATAGTTTGTTTTTTACATCCATGACTCTATTTTTGTTTTGTAAATAAGTTCCTTTGTGCCCTTTTCTTTAGATTCTACATATAAGCGATACCATATGATATTTGTCTTTCTGTCAGATCTGCGTTTTTGAAATGAAACTTGGGCTGCAGGGAAAGTGGTTGGAAGGAAGCAGGAGTGGATAGGAGGGACCAGTTAGCCCAGGCCACAGAGGGTGGTGCTTTAGGTGGATGGTGGTTGGGTGGGGATTGAGGAAAGTGGGCACATTTGAGAGAGATGGAGCCTATAGCACATGCAGGATGCGGTGGTTGATCGGATGTCTTCCATGAAGGAGCGCAGGTGGTCACAGAAGGTTCTTCAATGTCAGGCTGGAGCGTCCAGGTGGAGGGCCAGGTTTGGGAGCAGTCGGATAAGATCAGTTTGGAATGTAGTGAGTTAAAGCTGCCTATGAGGCAGCCAGTGGTGATGCCACGGATGCAGTTGGATTATATAGTTAGAGCCAGAGAAGAGGGGTTGAGAATGGGAAGAAAAATGGGAAGTATTGGTTTATGGTCATGGAAGTAGACATCGAGAGGAGGAGAGTCTAGGAACTAGACTCTCTGAGAACTAGAGTAGGGGAGGAGAAGCAAGCAGAGGAGACTAATAAGGATGTAGGAGAGTTGAATGTTGTTGCAGAGAAAACTGCATGTTCAAGCGGACGATGGAGTTACAGGACCAGCTCTGCAGAACGCTGCCCAAAGGAGTAAGCCAACAGCAGCCCATCGTTTCGGTGACAAAGAAGACATTTGAAAGGTAGTTTTAGTGTAGTAATCTCTAGAAATGTATCCGTTTCGTCTCTGCTTTGGAGAGAAGGAAGCAGCCTGCTCGGGAAATCAGAAGGTCTAGATCTGAGGGCCACCATGCACCACCTGCCTGCCTGGGCGGCTCCCTAAGTCTCCCCAGAGCCCCACTTCCTAAGCTCTACGAAGAGGCTTCTAAGAAAGCTTGTTCCCACCACCAAAGTTGTTCTGAGGATTAACCAGGAAAATGGATCTAAAAGACCTGGCTTTGTCAACCGCCAAGAGCTAGACAGATCTCGCTTTCAACTGACTTGTCAAATCCAGGTTAAACGTGACTAATAGGCCCCCCTTGTGCTTCCGTTTGGAGAACTTTTCATACTTACATGCTCATCCATTGTGGTCAGCTTTGCTCCCATCACCTCTCAGTATTCACTTTCACTCAGGGTGACCAGGCCAGTTTCACAGAAGCTGTGGCAGCTGGAGCACAAATGCAGAAAAGCCACTGGTGGGTATGGTTACTCTTTGGGACCTCAGTAGTTTCTCCCAGGTGCTTTCAGACCAGAAAGGGGAAAAGGGAGATCAAGGGGAAACTGCAGAAGAGTCAGTGAGCAACAGAGCCTTTGGGGAAATTCTGCTGAGAGTAGTATTTTGGCTGACGTTATCTTCCTTATTAGATGTAAGTTCTTTAACTTTCCTGTGCCTCAGTTTCCTCGTCTGTAAAACTAGAAATAACAGTAGCATTTACCTCCCAGGGCTATTGTAAGGATTAAATGAGTCAATTCATAGAAAGCCTTAGAATAGCAGCAACACTTAGAACACACTCAGTAAATATCAGTTGTTAGTATTGTTGGCGTGGGTACCTTTGGCTGAAGTCCGAGGTATAATTTCCAAAAGTTTACTCTTTTACATGCGGCAGTAAAACCTTCTTGAATTTATTAAAATAAGTGTACCAACAGGTAAACTTTTATTCATACCTTGGGAAGAATATTTTTTTATAATACTGGTAGGGATTTGGTTATGTCATCAAGAGAAAAAAATATATCCAGTTTTTAAGTGGCTGGCTGGCAGATTAGTGTAGGGGCAAAGCACACCGGCTTTGAAGCTGTGGAGACCAAGGCTTAATCCTAGCTACGTGACCTAGGGCAAATTACTTGCCCTCTCTGACCCTCAGCTTCCTCATATACACGATCAAGATACTGTTTACCTGACAGAATTGTTATAGGGTAAATGTAGTCATAGGTACAGAAGGCTTGGCACAGTGCCTGACAGAAGAACAGACTCATTGGTGCGTGAATATTTTATTGTTATTTTGTAACCGGTGGTTTCAACGTTGTTAGGTTTTTTGTTTCGTTTTAAGGGTTTTCTGAATAGATGGCATCTCCCATTGCCTGTCCTCCTTCATTCTCTAAGGTATCTTCCCTGTTTACTTTTCCACCCCTTTTTGAGGGCTCTTCTCTGAGAGCCCTCTTGCTCTTGTCTTGCTGGGGTCTGCATCTGCTGTCAGCATAGCTAGCAGTCCTGGCCTTCTAGCACAAGGAGGCAGCCCATTCTTCATCCTTCTGGATGCACCTCATCTTAGAGGATCAGCTGCCACCGTGGAAGGCCTCCTCCTCCCAGCCAAGCCTCAGAGGACCCTCCCCTGGGGAAACTCTGCTTTTGGACGGATGCTCTCATCAGTATTTCTTGTTGTCACTTCCCACACTGTGTAATTATGATCCCATCGTCGCCACCAGTGGCTGCGTCGAGTCTCACCTCCTACCAGCATCTAAACAAAACCCCTAAGAAGGTAGAGCTCTTGGGATGCCTGAAGAGTAAGCTTCTGGGCACCTAGGACACAGCACCTTGGGAGTGACCCTTTCTCCAGGAAGGTAGAAACAAGACAGTCAAGGGTAGAGTAAGAGATTGCCTAGGTTTGAATCCCGGCTCTGCCACGTACTGCCTTTGTGATCTTGGGCAAGACATGACTTCTCTATGCCTCCGTTTGCTCATGTATAAAATGGGAGAGAAACAGTTTCCAGGATTAAATGTTTCTACAAACAAAGCACTTAGAATAGTAGCTGGCACTGAGTACCTGAATAATCAAGAAAAGAGTTGC